>NC_053037.3:290925276-292218848 GCF_002575655.3 Aegilops tauschii subsp. strangulata
GGGCTCCGCGGTGACCTCCGTCCTGCCGTCCTGGTGGTCTTGGTCTCGTTGCACCGATATGAAAACCTTTGCTTGATGCATCGGGACCCCGCGCCTGCGCTTGCCTCCTTAGCACCGAAGAGGAAACTGGTACACTGCGCCCGCTGGTGCCCGCCTGGCCTTGGTCGTCACGGCTCACATCATGGGAACCTCGCGAGGTGCTCCCTGCATAGATATCTCCGCTCCTCGGGAGCCAGCCTAGTGAGGCAGCCCCCAGGGAGGACTTGGTGTCGTCCGCCTCGCGAGGCTTGGCCCCTCGCGAGGGTCTTGAGTTGTCGCCGCTGAAAATGGGCCGTATCAGGCCGTTGATGGAGCCACACCACGGGCCGCAGGCAGGCAAGTCTGGGTACCCCCGTTCCCAGGACGCCGACAGACACAAGGACCACTCCAGCACCAGAACCATTTAACATCTTGGACCCATCAAAGAACATGGTCTAGTGCTCCTAGTGAACTTGAGTCAGTTGCTGTTGCTCAATCCACTCGGCTGGGAAATCTGCTATTGCTTGAGATTTGATTGCCTTTTTAGCTTCAAACTTGACATCCAGAGGAAGAAGTTCAATTGCCCACTTAGCCACTTGACCAGTTGCATCTCGATTGTTCAAAATTTCTGATAATGGAGCGTCGCTGATGACTGTAATCGAGTGGTCTCCAAAGTAATGTGCAACTTTCTTCGCAGTCAGATAGATTCCATAGACAAGCTTCTGATAATGTGGGTACCTTTGCTTGGACGGAGTCAAGACATTAGAAATGTAATACATTGGGCGTTGAACTTTATAGGCTTTGCCTTTTTCCTCCCACTCGACTATGAGCACTGTGCTGACAACCTGTCCAGTGGCTGCAATATATAACAACATAGGCTCTTTGCTGACTGGGGCAGCAAGCACCGGCTGGGTGGAAAGCAGGGCTTTGAGCTCTACAAACATTGCTTCAGCTTCAGGAGTCCACTCGAATGTATCAAACTTTTTCATCAGCCAGTAAAGAGGCAATGCCTTTTCACCGAGACGAGAAATGAATCGACTCAATGCAGCCAAACAACCCGTAAGCTTCTGAACATCATGCACATGCACAGGGCGTTTCATTTGGAGAATTGCTCTAATCTTTTCTAGGTTTGCGTCGATCCCTCGTTCAAAAACGAGAAAACCAAGCAACTTCCCTCCTGGGACTCCGAATGTGCACTTGGATGGATTAAGCTTGATGTCATACCTTCTTAGGTTGGCAAAGGTTTCAGCGAGGTCAATCAGCAGGTCGGAACTCTTGCGCGACTTGACCATGATATCATCCATGTATGCTTCCATGTTCCGACTAATTTGAGTGAGCAGGCAGTTGTGGATCATGCACATGAATGTGGCACCAGCATTCTTGAGACCAAAAGGCATGGTAACATAGCAAAAACACCAGAATGGGGTGATGAAGGACATTTTTATTTCATCAGGTCCATACAGTCGGATCTGATGGTACCCGGAATATGCATCCAAAAAGGACAAACGCTCACACCCCGCAGCCGAGTGGACAATCTGATCGATTCGGGGAGAGGAAAGTGATCTTTCGGGCAGGCCCGATTGATATGCTTGAAGTCAATACAAATAAAAAGTGAGTCATCTTTCTTGGGGACCATGAGGACATTGGCGAGCCACTCGGAGTGGTAAATCTCGTGGATGAACTCAGCTGACAGGAGACAAGCCACTTCCTCGCCAATCACCATCCTCTTTTCTACGGCGGACCGACGGAGATGCTCTTTCACATGTTTTGCTTTTGGGTCGACACGTAAACGGTGCTCAGCCAGTCCCCTGGGTACACCCGGCATGTCTGATGGCTTCCATGCAAAGATGTCCCAGTTCTCAGGAGGAACTGGATGAGCGCTTCTTCCTATTTACTGTCGAGTGTCGTTGAAATGTGAGTTGGAGCTGCAGAGGGGTCTTCCGGGTGAATGTGGACTGGCTTTGTTTCGCCGACTGACTGAAATGCTGACTCTGAAGCAGGCTTCTTGGCTCACAATAAATCAGTTGGTTCGGCGTTTTTCTTGTACTCTTCCAGCTCGACACTTCCATTTGCTCATGAGCAATCTTGGAGCCTTTCTGGAGGCACTCCTCTGCTCTCTGCCTATTTCCTGTGACTGTGATCACACCTCTGGGCCCAGGCATCTTCAACTTAAGATACACATAACATGGTCGGGCCATGAAACGAGCATATGTTGGCCTACCCAGAATAGCGTGATAGGCACTGTGAAAATCTACTACTTCAAACGTCAAACTTCTCCTTGCGGCAATTCTTGGAATCACCGAAAACCACATCAAGAGCAATCTGTCAAAGTGACTTTGCCTTTTTTCCGGGGATGACACCATGGAACTGCATGTTGCTCTCACTAAGTTTGGACATCGGAATGCCCATCCCTTGGAGGGTCTCAGCGTACAGAATATTCAAACTACTGCCACCATCCATAAGGACTTTAGTCAGTCGGGTGCCCCCAACGATTGGGTCGACCACCAATGCTTGCCGCCCGGGGTGGCAACATGCGCTGGGTGATCTGACTGGTCGAATGTAATGGGAGTCTTCGACCACTTCAAGTACGTCGTAGTTGCCGGAGCAACCATGTTCACTTCTCTGTTAGTGACTTTCAGTCGACTTTTGCTCTCGACATCAGCAAAAATCACCAAGGTAGCATTGAACTTAGGATAACCATCGTCTTCTTCTTTCTCTTCATCCTATCAGAGTCCTTCTCACTGGGTTGACCCTCTCGGAACTACTAAATCAAGAGTCGACATTGTCGAGTGGTATGCTTGGGCAAAATCAAGTTACCCTCTTCATCTTTCTTCGTGTGTATGTGACACGGCAAATCCAAGACGTCCTGGCCTAACAGATCTTTCACCTTTTTGGGCACCCACGTCCCTTTAGGCTTTCCCTTGAACTTTCCTTGATTCAAAACTGCGGTCTCAGCGGGACCTGCAGGTTCAACTTTACATTTTTGCTTCCAACTGGTGTTTCCACCTCCAGTGTCCTGGTCGACTGGTTTCCCCTTACCATTACGGAGTCGGTCTTCTTCTTCACCGTTTGCATACCGAGTGGCTATTTCCATCATTCGGCTCAGAGACGTGTCTCCGGAATGACCGAACTTCAGGATGAGCTCTCCGTACCGGACGCCCTCCTTGAAGGCACAAACTGCCTAGTGCTCTGACACATTCTCCACCACATGGTGAAGGGTAGTCCATCTCTGGATGAAGTCTCTCAAAGTTTCATTCGGCTTCTGAACGCAGTGTTGCAATTCAGTCAGCCCAGCAGGTCGCTTGCAGGTGCCCTCAAATGTCTTGATGAACACTCGGGCTAAATCTTCCCAACAGAAAATACTTCCAGGGGCCAACTGATTCAACCAAGCTCTGGCCGAACCCTCAAGCATCAAGGGGAGGTGCTTCATGGCTACATTATCGTTGCCCCCGCCAATCTGTACAGCCACTCGGTAATCTTCTAGCCAAGTGTCTGGCTTCGACTCACCAGTGAACTTGCTTACTCTGGCAGCCAATCTGAAGTTGGGAAGGATCTTAGCAGCTCGGATGGCTCTACTGAAACACTCAGGCCCAGAAACAAATGCTCTGTTTCCAATCGGACGGTCTCTGTCTTGTCCTTCTCAGTTTGCTATGCCTCTATCGATCAAACCCTGCACAAGAAGTGACCTCACATCGAACCCATGCTCTCTTGGGTGTACTGGGGCTCTCTGCTCGTCACCATACGGGCGCCTGTCATCATACCGCCAGGGTGTGTACGACCAGCCCCTCGGAGGAGGCATAGACACTCGACGACAGTCATCACGAGGATCAAACTGCTCGTGGCCTCGACCAAGGTACTGATCTTGGCGGTAACCACGATCTTCACGCCGCGGAGGCAATCTTGGGATGTGCGCCGACTGAACTGTATCTGCAACCACAGATCTGCTATGGAGTCTATTGCGCGACTGAGAAACAGCCAAGTTCTGTTCTCCTGCTGCCCGGAGCAGTGCTCGGATCTGCAGCAAACCTCTACCAGCTTCTAAACATGATGGCTGAATTGACTCTGCTATGCGTGCTCGTGCTGCAACATTTTGAATCGGAGTACGGTATACCTGAGGTTCAGGCGGAAACAGTTGTCGTGGCCGTCGACTGGATTCAGGGATCTGCTGACGGGCTCGTTCATCGAGTGACTGCTGGAGATTCTCCAGATGCGTACGCTCAACCAAGGTGTCCAAGCGCGCAGTCTCCAAGGCCCGAGCCTCAGAGGTTTCCCGAGCGATGGGGGTCTGGAGCGCCTGGACGTGCGGCGATGCAGCTCCTCCCTCTGCTCCTCGGTGAGAGCTTGGGGATAATATTCGTCATGAACACGCGACGGGTCGCCGCTGCCGCCGCCACGGCCGCCACGACAAAATCCAGGTGGGCTACACTGGGAGTCGACCATGAGGACTTCCGTCGCAGGGTCATTACTCTCGCACTCGGAAAGAGTGTCCGAGTGACCAAGCGGCAGGTCAAATGATCCGTAGAGAGATTCGTTGGGCTCGATTTCCGTGACTTGAGGGATGGTCCACTAGCGAGCCACCACATGCTTCACCCATCGTAGGAGCCGCGAACGACCAGATTGCTTGCAACGGCGAATAGCAGGGAGCGAGGACGCTGCGGGAGCCGACCGATATTGGATCGACAGCTGCCGCAGGAGGACGCTGCAAGCACTCGCGCGAAGGTGCATCGCCCCATGGATGGCGAGAGTCTCGACGTTGAGGGGGGCTTCTTGGAGCCAGACGGAGTCGTCGGTGATGAATACGAGCGCTCTGAGGCGGACCTCATGGCCCAGGGACAAACCACCGCCAGAAACCATGTGGATGGAGATACAAAAAACTGCAACCTCACCGGAAGTCGCTAAGACGCCTGCCCCAAGGTGGGTGCCAACTGTCATGGGAATGAGTCTGATAGTAAGAGTAGGGGTTATGTAGGAGGAGGTAGTGCCCTAGCTATGGCGAGGTTGTACACACGAGTTTACGAGTTCAGGCCCCTCTCGGAGGAGGTAAAAGCCCTACGTCTCGGTGCCGCTGAGGCTTGTCGACTGGATATGTGTTGAAGTTACAGGGGGTGCCAACCCTTGTGCCAGAGGAGGGGGTGGCTTTTATAGGGTGCGTCGGACCCCTCGCAGCCCTCGGTTACACAGGGTTCAATGTGAGTTAAGTCTGGGGCGTTACTAGTAACGCCTGCTATTAATGATCTTTATGACTCCAGAGTGAATGCCTGACCGTTGCAATCCAGGGGTGACTGTAGGCCTTCTGCATTCCGAGTGATTCTTGGTACGGTCGAGTGTTGTTCCCGCGGTCGAGTGGAATTGGGATATCCGAGTGGAATCTTCCGTCGAGTGGATTACACTCCAGGGTGATTTCAGTCGGTATCTTCTGTTGAACTTTGTATGTCTCTGACTTTAGGGCAGTCTCCTTGGGTAGGGTGTCTAGGTCAGGCCTAAGACCCTACCCTAGGTACATGTCATTGTCAAGGACCAATAAACCAGGATGGAGGTAGTATATCATAATACCTTATCATAATAAATATTATACGGAGTACTACTATATCTTTTTTTGGTGAATACACATAGCAGCGTATCATTTCATTGATAGGTAGAAAGAGAGAGTTTGCATACATGTGGCAACCTCACAGACGTACACAAGCAGGCATCTAGGAGGTTGCAGTGACGTGCAGGGGAAGGAGGATGCTCAGCCTCATTACAAGAAGATCAGGTTACATGTATGATATTAGATAATCCTTTGGCACCCGCCTTGGCCCATAGGCGAGTGTCTTGCTTGATGGTTAGGACCAGATCTCCGGTGGAAGGTTGGAGGCCGACGAAGATGGCCACGTTATGATGCTTCCAAATGGCCTAGGCACTCAATTCCACGACGAAGTTGAGGCCTTTGCGCGGGCAGCCCGGGGAGGTTTCAACTGCCAGAGACCACCAGGCGAAGAAGGTCGTCGCACTGTCCATAGGAGGGGTGGTGAGCTGGCACCATGAGAGAATCTCATGCCAGGTGATCCGGGAGAATACGCAGCCAAAAAGTAGGTGGTCTATGGACTCCGTCTCCTGGTAACAAAGGGTGCAGGTGTGACGCCCCCGATTCAATCGTACACTAATCATATACGCAAACGTGTACAATCAAGATAAGGGACTCACGGGAAGATTTCACAACACAACTCTAGACACAAATAAAAGTCATACAAGCATCATATTACAAGCCAGGGGCATCGTGGGCTCAAATACAAGTGCTCGAATATAAACGAGTCAGGGGAAGAAATAATATCTGAGTACAGACATAAGTTAAACAAAGTGCCATAAGATGGCTAGCACAAACTGGGATACAGATCGAAAGAGGCGCATGCCTCCTATCTGGGATCCTCCTAACTACTCCTGGTCGTCGGCGGTCTGCACGTAGTGGTAGGCACCATCAGTGTAGTAGAGATCATCGTCGACGGTGGCATCTGGCTCCTCGCTCCAACATCTGGTTGCGACATCCGAGAAGAATGGAAAGGGGAAAAGGGGAGCAAAGCAACCGTGAGTTACTCATCCAATGTACTCGCAAGCGAGGATCTACACTACATATGCATTGGTATCAATGAAAAGGGTATTATCTGTGGACTGAACTCCAGAATGCCAGAATAAGAGGGGGATAGCTAGTCCTATCGAACACTATGCTTGTGGCAGCCTCCATATTGAAGCATGTAGAAGAGAGTGGTGAGCATAGTAACAAGTGACATCGCATAGCATAATCCTACCCGACGATCCTCCCCTCGTCGCCCTGTGGGAAAGCGATCACCAGGCTGTATCTGGAACTTGTAAGAGGTGTGTTTTATTAAGTATCCGGTTCTAGTTGTCATAAGGTCGAAGTACAACACCGGGTCATCCTTTTACCGAGGGGCACGCCTATTCGTATAGATAAACTTCCCTGCAGGGGTGCACCACATTACCCAACACACTCGATCCCTCTGGCCGGGCACACTTTCCTGGGTCATACCTGGCCTCGGAAGATCAACATGTCGCAGCCCTACCTAGGCTCAACAGAGAGGTCATCACGCTGGTCTAAATCCTACGCGCGCAGGGGTCTGGCCCATCCCCCATTGCACACCTGCACGTTGCGAATGTGGCTGGTGAGCAGACCTAGCCCCCCTTATACAAGAGCAGGCGTTCCAGTCCAACCCGGCGCGCGCCGCTCAGTCGCTGATGTCAAGAAGGCTTCGGCCGATACCATGACGTTGAGTGCCCATAACTGTTCCCGCGTTGTGGTTAGTGCGTATAGGACAATGGCCAGACTCAGATCAAATATCTAGATCTCGTTAAGCGTGTTATTTTGAAGTAACCGCGGACGCCGACTAGGGACCAGGCCCATCTGTCTCCTAGGCGGTCGCAACCTGCCCTGTCACTCCACCACAAAGTAACCATCAGGGGGCTGTCAGGAACCCAGGCCCACCACTACCTGAGTGGAACACCACCTCCCCCTTCAGCCCCCATCTATGAACAGTAACATAAGTATGTAATAGTATAAAGTATACATACCCGTGAGCACCTCCTGAAGTGATCACGACCCAGTAGTATAGCATGGCAGACAGACAAGAGTGTACGGCCACTGATGTAATGCGAGCAACCTATACTAGGCATATAGGATTGCAGGTAAAGGAATCAACAATAGTAACAAGGATAGGCTATGCAACAGTATAGGATCAAACCGATGAAACAGTAACACTACTCTAATGAAAGCAGTAGAGGGAAAGTGTAGGCGATATCGGGATGAACAAGGGGGGTTGGCTTGCCTGAAAGCTCTGCAGACAGGTATAGGTCGTTGTCGATGTAGTCGAACACACGGGCATCGGCAGCGGTCTCGGGGTCTATCGAAAAGAAGTAACGGAGGGGGAACACAATAAATAACAGAGCAATCAAATGTAACACAAAGCAAGACGCGGCAATACGTAGTGCTAGGGGTGACCTAACGCGGTACTAGGTGATACTGGCGAAGGGGGAAAACATCCGGGAAAGTATTCCCAGTGTTTGGCATTTTCGGACAGTTGAAACAGATGGGGACGATTGTAGGTTCGCTATGCTAGGTACGTGTGGTGAATGAACGGACTGCGTATTCGGACCCGTCTTGTCGTTTGGAGCAACTTTCATGTATAAAACATTTCCATCCGAGTCACGGATTATTTTATATGATTTTTCAAAGTTTTAAATGATTTTCTAATATCATGAACTAATTTAATCCAAAATATTAAATATAGAAACTGCTATGGGTACACGAAAGTGTACACAGCAGTGTGTACTTGTGTATGACATGTGGGAACTGTTGACTGCAGAGACAGCAGTCAACAGTCCCAATTAACTGGTCAAAGTGGGCCAGGGACCCGCTTGTCATTGACTGGGTTATCCAAGTCAGCTGTTGACTGGTCAATGAGGGCCCTGGGACCCACATGTCATTGACAGTTCGAGCTAACAGTAGGTTAGTTTAATTTAAATAGGCTTAGTGAGTTATTTATTTAATAGAGTTAACTTAATCTATTTAGTTAATTGATGCATGGGGCCCGGCGGTCAGTGGGGATTAGCAGGTGGGTTAGTGCCTAGTCAAACAGAGGAGGGCCAGCTGGGCTCGTGCGAGCACAAGGCGCCGGCGACGGTGCAGCCGGTAGCGGCGACCAGGGCCGCGGCGCGGTGGCCGGAGGCGAGCGCTAGAACGAGCGAAGAGGTATCGCGGCGAGAGGGACGGGGCCGGAGGCGAGCGCGGCGGGGCCCGGGGTGCAGGCACGCGCAGCGGGCGGCGGGCATGCACAGCGGGGCGGCGGTAGCCAGACGCGGGCACGGCAAGTGGCGGTTGGAGGAGGACGCGGCCAAGCGCGAGTGGGCGCAGGCGCGGGCATGGTCGGACACGGCGGTGATGCAGCCCGGGCGGACGTGGGTGTGATAGCCTTGGTTATTATGGATGATTGACTACTCATATCAATAAGGAATTCCTTCTTTTCTGGGAGCCCATTCGGACAGAACTCCAAAGTTAAGCGTGCTCAGCTTGGAGTAGTTTCATGATGGGTGACCGACCGGGAAGTTGCTCCCAGGTGCGCACGAGTGAGGACAAAGTGCGCAGAAAAGACTAGTATTGTTCTGTGGGGCCAGTCTAGATCCCGCCAGGAGTAACGACCACCGGCGGGTGTGTCCGGGGCGTTACAAGTTGGTATCAGAGCCGACCCTCGAGGTTACACAGATGTTTACGGACAGGTGCAGGGTCATGTTGTGCATGACGTTTGTGACTCGTCGTGGCACACGAAATGACACATGTGCCGAACTGAAAACACAGACATATGTGCCAAGAGGGAACGTTCCTGTGGCCCGACGAGGACGTCGGTTTCTTTGAGTGGGGGTGTATGTGATAGCCTGGTTTATTAGGGATGATAGACTACTCATATAAATAAGGAATTCTTTCTTTTCTAGGAGCCCATTCGGAAAGAACTCCAAAGTTAAGCGTGATCAGCTTGGAGTAGTTTCAGGATGGGTGACCGACTGGGAAGTTGCTCCTGGGTGTGCACGAGTGAGGACAAAGTGTGCAGAAAAGACTAGTATTGATCTGTGGGGCCAGTCTAGATCCCGTCAGGAGTAACGACCACCGGCGGGTGTGTCCGGGGCGTTACAGTGGGCGAGGGCGACGGCGTGCAGCGGCGACGCAAGAGGAGCAGCAGTAGCGAGTGGCAGCAAGGAGCAGCAGTAGCGCAGGCGGGGGCAGGCTCAGCCAGGTCACGGTGGGTGCACGCGCGGGCGTCCAACGGGCGCGGCCGAACAAGGCACAACCAGGGGTCCACGGGCGCGGAGGCTCGGCTATCGAACAGGGGGCGCGGCCACGGCGATGTACGGCGACACAAACAAGGGGAAAACAGGGGGATTTTGTGCGAGGGCTCACCATGGAGGCACAAGTAGGCTCGGTGGGAGCTTAGGAGCACAGGGTTGGACGAATTTGAAGACGAAAGTTGGCGGCGACCGAGGAACAAGAAGCTCGATCCGCATGATGCAGAGGCGTCGAGCTCGAACGGATGGTCGTAGATGACGTAGATGAACACTGCGGAGCTCCTGGACTCCTTGGCGGGGTGCAGGGACGACGGTGGCCGCGGTGACGATGATGACAGGGCGACAACCAAGCTCGGGCAAGGATGGGATCGAGCAAGGGAGGGGCAAGGAAGAAAACAGAGAGAGCTAGGGTTCGGGGGAGGGGTCGCGGGGTTGCTCTTAACCTCAGGGGGACCGTGGGATGGATGCCACGGCGACATCGCCGGCCAGGGAGACCAGGATGGCCGCCACGCTCCTCTCTGCCTCCTGTAGCGGGAGGTGGTGGTGGGCTGGGCCTTATGCACTATTGTTAGATGGGCCAAAGGGCATAGAGCCCTTTCTACTTTCCTTTAAAATTTCTGCTTTATTTAATTCACCATTGTTTTGCATTTCTTTCTTGTTTAAACCAAATGAATTCTGTTCAACAATGAACTTTTCACTCAGATACTTCACAATATTTTTGAATGACACATAAAGTTTGATGTCAATTGAAATTGTATAAATATTTGTTTAATTTGAAAAGGATATTTTAATTACTGTTGGACCCCTTTATAATTTTCTAGGAATTAATAAGAGGGTCAAATGATGTTGGTTCAACATGATAAATGACCAGGGAAATTTTTAGAATAATGCAAACATTTTAGTTTTACTATTTGAAGAAATATTTTTTTCACTTGCAATTTAAAATTGAATTTGACTTTGACTTTTATCGAATGGGAATTTGGCCTAGTCAAACTTGATGACATGGCACCACTAGTGTGAGGTTACTGTAGCATGACACTGGGGGTGTTACAACAGGTGGGGTCTTGGGTGAGGCCATGACGGGTGCGGCGTTCCGCCGTCTAGCACCGGTCAAGGGACGCAAGCCAGAGGAAAACTTTGTTGCTGAGAGGGGCCCAACTTTTCCAAAGAATCTTCCAGCTTGGCGGCGTGGTAGATCCATGAAAGAGAGCATGATAGCAAGACTTGGCCGAGTAGGTGCCGTTCGCCGTCCACCTCCAGGTGATGCGATCGGGCATGGAAGTGCGGGTTATACTTTGATGTCTGCGCCATATGCAGACGTACTTGAGAACTTCCTGAGGCCCAAGGGTGCCATGGATATCACTGATCCAAGCCCGTTGCGCGAGGCCTTTGCAAACCAGCATGCGGCGGCGCCGCCGGTGCGGCACGAGGGAGAAATATGGCTTGCCCGTCGAGTCAGTGGTCGCTCCAGAAACGGCAGGTTCTCCCGTCCTCGAGGTGCTAGGACGTGGAGGCGCGGAAGAAGCAGGAGGTCATGTCATCGGAGGGGAGCTATAGGTGGTGCCATGGGCGCGAAGGATCTGTGGCCTTGAGCTAGAGCCAACGGCTACGAAGCGAGATGCCGGTGAGGTACAAGTCACGCACGCCAAGGTCCCCATACTCCAAAGGACGGCAGACGCGCAGCCAGTTGACAACACAACTGCCTGATTTGGCGTCTCGCCTGCCATACCAGAGGAAGTCGCGGATGAAACGCGTGATCTTCTTGAGGATCGTCAGGTTGATAACAATGGCCATGAGGATGTGGATGGGCATGGGGTGAGCATGTGGCGCACTAGGGCAAGCCGCTCGCCGCGAGATAGAAGCGCGACCTTCCAAGTTGCAAGCTTCCTCGTGATCTTATCCACCAGTGGCAGCAATGCTGAGGAAGGAATTTTGCGGATGGATAGGGGTAGCCCCAAGTACATCATGGGGAAGGTGGTGACCGCGCACGTGAGCGTCGAGCTGATGGCTGTGGTCGCCTCGTAGATGCAATGGATGGGGGTGGCGGAGCACTTGAGAAAGTTAGTGCATAGATCCAAGGCGTCACCGAAGACCCGGAGCAGCTCGCGGATGGTGCCAGAAAATAACCACGTCGTCAGCGTATAGGTAGATGCTAGACACGGCATGCCGTGTGGTGAGCCGTTGTAGCATTCCCGCCAAACCGCATGCTGCAGCAATGAGTTCGGCGTGTCGATCACAATTGCGAAGAGGAGAGGGGAGACGAGGTCGCCCTGGCGGAGGCCGCACGCGTGGTCCATTGGAGGGCCAGGGTTGCCATTGATGAGGATGCACGTGGATGCCGTGGAGATGAGGATGCACAGCCACTCGCACCAGCGGTGCCCGAAGCCGAGATGTCGTAGAGCTTGCAGGAGGAAGGACCAGGATACCATGTCGAAAGCCTTGGCAATGTCTAACTTGAGGAGGATTCTCGGGGCCTTTAGATTGTGGAGCAGGCGTGCCGTCTGTTGGACCAAGAGGAAGTTATCTGCACACTCCGACTGGCGATGAAGGCGCTCTGGTTAGCGGAGACAATCTGCCCCATCCGCGACGCCAGGCGAAGGGACATGACTTTAGCAAACAACTTTGATAGGAGGTGGATCAAGCTCATTGGCCGGTAGTCGGCGAGCGTGGATGCGTCTGGTTTCTTGGGCAATAGGACAAGCAAGGCTTCATTGAGCTTGTGGAAGCCCCCGTCGTTCATGGTGTAGAGTTTGTCAAACGCAGCGCAGATATCGGCCTTGATAATAGTCCAGCATGCGCGCAAGAACTCTGCCGTGAACCCGTCCGGCCCAGGCGCTTTGCCGGTGGGGAGCTGCTTCACGACATTCCATATTTCCTCCTCGGAGAAGGGGTGCTCCTGAAGGAAATATGCCCTAGAGGCAATAATAAAGTTATTATTTATTTCCTTATTTCATGATAATTTTTTATTATTCATGCTAGAATTGTATTAACCGGAAACTTAGTACATGTGTGAATACATAGACAAAACAAAGTGTCCCTAGTATGCCTCTACATGACTAGCTCGTTTATCAAAGATGGTTATGTTTTCTAACCATAGACATGTGTTGTCATTTGATGAACATGATCACATCATTAGGAGCATGATGTGATGGACAAGACCCATTCGTTTGCTTAGCATTATGATTGTTACAGTTTCATTGCTACTGCTTTCTTCATGACTTATACATGTTCCTCGGACTATGAGATTATGCAACTCCCGAATACCAGAGGAACACCTTGTGTGCTATCAAACGTCACAACGTAACTGAGTGATTATAAATATGCTCTACAGGTGTCTCCGATGGTGTTTGTTGAGTTGGCATAGATCGAAATTAGGATTTGTCACTCCGTGTATCGGAGAGGTATCTCTGGGCCCTCTCGGTAATGCACATCACAATAAGCCTTGCAAGCATTGTGACTAATGAGTTAGTTGCGGGATGATGTATTACGGAACGATTAAAGAGACTTGCCGGTAACGAGATTGAACTAGGTATGAGGATACCGACGATCGAATCTCGGGCAAGTAACATACCGATGACAAAGGGAACAACATATGTTGTTATACGGTTTGACCAATAAAGATCTTCGTAGAATATGTAGGAGCCAATATGAGCATCCAGGTTCCGCTATTGGTTATTGACCGGAGATGTGTCTCGGTCATGTCTACATAGTTCTCGAACCTGTAGGGTCCGCACGCTTAACGTTCGATGACGATTTGTATTATGAGTTATGTGATTTGATGACCGTAGTTTGTTCGGAGTCCCGGATGAGACCGGGGACATGACGAGGAGTCTCGAAATGGTCGAGAGGTAAAGATCGATATATTGGAAGGCTATATTCGGACATCGGAAAGGTTCCGAGTGATTCGGGTATTTTTCGGAGTACCGCAGGGTTACGGGAATTCGCCGGGAGAAGTATTGGGCCTTATTGGGCCATACGGGAATAGAGGAGGCAGGCCAAAGGGAAGGAGGCGCCCCACCCCCATGGGTCCAACTTGGACTAGGGGAAAGGGGGCGGCGCCCCCCCTTGCCCTTTCCTACTCCCTCTCTCTTTCCCTCTTTCTTCTCTCCTACTCCGGAAAGGAAAAGGGGAATCCTACTAGGACTTGGGAGTCCTCGTAGGACTCCCCACACTTGGCGCGCCCCCTCTAGGGCTGGCCTCCTCCTCCTCCCTCCTTTATATACGTGGGCAGGGAACACCCCAATGGAGTACAAACAATCTCTTAGCCGTGTGCGGTGCCCCCCTCCACAGTTACACACCTCGGTCATATCGTCGTAGTGCTTAGGCGAAGCCCTGCGCCGGTAACTTCATCATCACCGTCGCCACGCCGTCGTGCTAACGGAACTCTCCCTCGGCCTCAACTGGATCAACAGTACAAGGGACATCATCGAGCCGAACGTGTGCAGATCGCGGAGGTGCCGTACTTTCGGTACTAGGATCGGTCGGATCGTGAAGACGTACGACTACATCAACCGCGTTGTCATAACACTTCCGCTTACGGTCTACGAGGGTATGTGGACTACACTCTCCCCTCTCGTTGCTATGCATCACCATGATCTTGCGTGTCCTTAGGATTTTTTTTTTAAATTACTACGTTCCCCAACAGTGGCATCCGAGCCAGGTTTACGCGTAGATGTTATATGCACGAGTAGAACACAAGTGAGTTGTGGGCGATAATAGTCATACTGCTTACCAGCATGTCATACTTTGATTCGGCGGTATTGTTGGATGAAGCGGCCCGGATCGACATTATGGGTACGCTTACGCGAGACTGGTTCTTCCGACGTGCTTCGCACACAGGTGGCTGGCGGGTGTCAGTTTCTCCAACTTTAGTTGAATCGAGTGCGGCTACGCCCGGTCCTTGTTGAAGGTTAAAACAGCACATACTTGACGAAAAATCGTTGTGGTTTTGATGCGTAGGTAAGAACGGTTCTTGCTCAGCCCGTAGCAGCCACGTAAAACTTGCAACAACAAAGTAGAGGACGTCTAACTTGTTTTTGCAGAGCATGTTGTGATGTGATATGGTCAAGACATTATGCTAAATTTTATTGTATGAGATGATCATGTTTTGTAACGGAGTTATCGGCAACTGGCAGGAGCCATATGGTTGTCACTTTATTGTATGAAATGCAATCGCCATGTAATTGCTTTACTTTATCACTAAGTGGTAGTGATAGTCGTAGAAGCAATAGTTGGTGAGATGACAACGATGCTACGATGGAGATCAAGGTGTCGCGCCGGTGACGATGGTGATCACGACGGTGCTCTGGAGATGGAGATCAAAGGCACAAGATGATGATGGCCATATCATATCACTTATATTGATTGCATGTGATGTTTATCCTTTATGCATCTTATTTTACTTAGTTCGACAGTAGCGTTATAAGATGATCTCTCACTAAATTTCAAGATACAAGTGTTCTCCCTGAGTATGCACCGTTGCGACAGTTCGTCGTGCCGACACACCACGTGATGTTCGGGTGTGATAAGCTCTACGTTCACATACAACGGGTGCAAGCCAGTTTTGCAGACGCGGAATACTCGGATTAAACTTGACGAGCCTAGCATATGCAGATATGGCCTCGGAACACTGGAGATCGAAAGGTCGAGCATGAATCATATAGTAGATATGATCAACATAGTGATGTTCATCATTCAAAACTACTCCATCTCACGTGATGATCAGACATGATTTAGTTGATTTGGATCACATGATCATTTAGATTACTAGAGGGATGTCTATCTAAGTGGGAGTTCTTAAGTAATATGATTAATTGAAATTTAATTTATCATGAACTTAGTCCTGATAGTATTTGCATATCTATGTTGTAGATCAATAGCTCGCGATGTAGTTTCCCGTTTTTTATATGTTCCTAGAGAAAAATAAGTTCAAAAATGTTAGTAGCAATGATGCAGACTAGCTCCGTGATCTGAGGATTATCCTCATTGCTGCACAGAAGTATTATGTCCTTGATGCACCGCGAGGTGACAGACCTATTGCAGGAGCAGATGCAGACGTTATGAACGTTTGATAATGATCAGTATGATGACTACTTGATAGTTTAGTGCACCATGCTTTACGACTTAGAACCGGGACTTCAAAAATGTTTTGAACGACATGGAGCATATGAGATGTTCCAAGAGTTGAAATTGGTATTTCATACTCATGCCTGTGTCGAGAGGTATGAGACCTCTGATAGTACTTTGCCTTCAAGATGGAGGAGACTAGCTCAACCAGTGAGCATGTGCTCAGATTGTCTGGGTACTACAATTGCTTGAATCAAGTGGGAGTTAATCTTCCAGATAAGATAGTAATTGACAAAGTTCTCTAGTCACTATCACCAAGTTAATAACTTCATGATGAACTATAATATGCAAGGGATGACAAAAGTAATTCCCGAGCTCTTCGAGATGCTGAAATTGGCGAAGGTAGAAATCAAGAAAGAGCATCAAATGTTGATGGTTAACAAGACCACTAGTTTTAAGAAAAGGGCAAAGGGATAGAAAGGGAACTTCAATAAGAATGACAAGCAAGTTGTCACTTCCATGAAGAAGCCCAAAGCTAGACCCAAGCCTGAAACTGAGTGCTTCTACTGCAAAGGAAATGGTCACTGGAAGTGGAACTGCCTTAGATACTTGGCGGATAAGAAGGATGGCGAAGTAAACAAAGGTATATTGGATATACATGTTATTGATGTGTACTTTACTAGTGTTTATAGCAACCCCTCGGTATTTGATACCGGTTCAGTTGCTAAGAGTAGTAACTCGAAACGGGAGTTGCAAAATAAACAGAGACTAGTTAAGGGCGAGGTGATGATGTGTGTTGGAAGTGATTCCAAGGTTGATAAGATCACCATCGCACACTCCCTTTACCTTCGGGATTAGTGTTGAACCTAAAATAAATGTTACTTGGTGTTTGCGTTGAGCATAATATGATTGGATCATGTTTATAGCAATACGGTTATTCATTTAAGTCAAAGAATAATTGTTATTCTGTTTATGTGAATAAAACCTTCTGTGGTCATACACCCAAGGTGAATGGTTTATTGAATCTCGATCGTAGTGATACACATATTCATAATATTGAAGCCAAAAGATGCAAAGTTAATAATGATAGTGTAACTTATTTGTGGCACTGCCATTTATGTCATATTGGTGTAAAGCGCATGAAGAAAATTCATGCCGATGGGCTTTTGGAATCACTTGATTATGAATCAGTTAATGCTTGCGAACCATGCCTCATGGGCAAGATGACTAAGACTCCGTTCTCCGGAACAATGGAGCGAGCAACAGACTTGTTGGAAATAATACATACTGATGTATGCAGTCCGATGAGTGTTGAGGCTCGCGGCGGGTATCGTTATTTTCTGACCTTCAGAGATGATTTGAGCAGATATGGGTATATCTACTTGGTGAAACATAAGTCTGAAACATTTGAAAAGTTCAAAGAATTTCAGAGTGAAGTGGAAAATCATCGTAACAAGAAAATAAAGTTTCTAAGATCTGATCGTGGAGGAGAATATTTGAGTTACGAGTTTGGTCTTCATTTGAAACAATGCGGAATAGTTTCGCAACTCATGCCACCCAGAACACCACAGCGTAATGGTGTGTCCGAACGTCATAACCGTACTTTATTGGATATAGTGCAACCTATGATGTCTCTTACCGATTTACCACTATCGTTTTTGGGGTTATGCATTAGAGACAGCTACATTCACGTTAAATAGGGCACCATCTAAATCCGTTGAGATGACACCGTATGAACTATGGTTTGGCAAGAAACCTAAGCTGTCGTTTCTTAAAGTTTGGGGTTGCGATGCTTATGTGAAAAAAGTTTCAAACTGATAAGCTCGAACCCAAATCGGAGAAATGCGTCTTCATAGGATACCCAAAGGAAACTCTTGGGTACACCTTCTATCACAGATCTGAAGGCAAGATATTCGTTGCTAAGAATGGATCCTTTCTAGAGAAAGAGTTTCTCTCAAAAGAAGTGAGTGGGAGGAAAGTAGAACTTGATGAGGTAATTGTACCTTCTCCCGAATTGGAAAGTATTTCTTCACTGAAATCAGTTCA
The DNA here is from genome assembly GCF_002575655.3 of Aegilops tauschii subsp. strangulata. Lineage (NCBI taxonomy): Eukaryota > Viridiplantae > Streptophyta > Magnoliopsida > Poales > Poaceae > Aegilops > Aegilops tauschii. The sequence goes on from NC_053037.3 coordinate 290,943,232, forward strand.
AGTAATGCTTACACCAATTAGTGAGGAAGTTAATGATGATGATCATGAAGCTTCGGATCAAGTTACTACCTAACCTCGTAGGTCAACCAGAGTACGTTCCGCACCAGAGTGGTACGGTAATCCTATTCTGGAGTTCATGTTACATGACCATGACGAACCTACAAACTATGAGGAAGCGATGATGAGCCCAGATTCCGCGAAATGGCTTGAGGCCATGAATCTGAGATAGGATCCATGTATGAAAACAAAGTATGGACTTTGGTGGAATTTCCCATTGATCGGCAAGCCATTGAGAATAAATGGATATTCAAGAGGAAGACGGACGTTGATGGTAGTGTTACTATCTACAAAGCTCGACTTGTCGCGAAAGGTTTTCGACAAGTTCAAGGTGTTGACTACGATGAGTTTTTCTCACTCGTAGCGATGCTTAAGTCTGTCCGAATCATGTTAGCAATTGCCGCATTTTATGAAATCTGGCAAATGGATGTCAAAACTGCATTCCTTAATGGATTTCTTAAAGAAGAGTTGTATATGATACAACCAGAAGGTTTTGTCAATCCTAAAGGCGCTAACAAAAATATGCAAGCTCCAGCTATCCATCAATGGACTGGTGCAAGCATCTCGGAGTTGGAATATACGCTTTGATAAGTTGATCAAAGCATATAGTTTTATACGGATTTGCGATGAAGTCTGTATTTACAAGAAAGTGAGTGGGAGCACTACAACCTTTCTGATAAGTATATGTGAATGACATATTGTTGATCGAAAATGATGTAGAATTTTCTGGAAAGCATAAAGGAGTGTTTGAAAGGAGTTTTTCAAAGAAAGACCTCGGTGAAGCTGCTTACATATTGAGCATCAAGATGTATAGAGATAGATCAAGACGCATGATAAAATTTTTCAATGAGTACATACATTGACAAGTTTTTTGAAGTATTTGAAAATTAGAACAGTCAAAGAAAGAGTTCTTGCCTGTGTTGCAAGGTGTGAAGTTGAGTAAAGACTCAAAACCTGACCACGGCAAACAATAGAAAGAGAATGAAAAGTCATTCCCTATGCCTCTGTCATAGGTTCTATAAAGTATGCTATGCTGTGTACCAGACCTATTGTGTACCTCACCATGAGTTTGGCAAGAGGGTACAATAGTGATCCAGGAGTGGATCATTGGACATCGGTCAAAATTATCCTTAGTGGAATAAGGACATGTTTCTCGATTATGGAGGTGACAAAAGGTTCGTCGTAAAGGGTTACGTCGATGCAAGTTTTGACACTGATCCAGATGACTCTAAGTCTCAATCTGGATACATATTGCAAGTGGGAGCAATTAGCTAGAGTAGCTCCGTGCAGAGCATTGTTGACATAGAAATTTGCAAAACACATACGGATCAGAATATGGCAAACCCGTTGACTAAACTTCTCTCACAAGAAAAACATGATCACACCTTAGTACTCTTTGGGTGTTAATCACATGGCGATGTGAACTAAGATTACTAACTCTAGTAAACCCTTTGAGTGTTGGTCACATGGCCATGTGAACTATGGGTGTTAATCACATGGTGATGTGAACTATTGGTGTTAAATCACATGGCGATGTGAACTAGATTATTGACTCTAGTGCAAGTGGGAGACTGAAGGAAATATGCCCTAGAGGCAATAATAAAGTTATTATTTATTATTTATTTCCTTATTTCATGATAAATGTTTATTATACATGCTAGAATTATATTAACTGGAAACTTAGTACATGTGTGAATACATAGACAAAACAAAGTGCCCCTAGTATGCCTCTACTTGACTAGCTCGTTTATGAAAGATGGTTATGTTTCCTAACCATATACATGTGTTGTCATTTGATGAACAGGATCACATCATTAGGAGAATGATGTGATGGACAAGACCCATTCGTTAGCTTAGCATTGTGATCGTTACAGTTTCATTGCTACTGCTTTCTTCATGACTTATACATGTTTCTCAGACTATGCGATTATGCAACTCCCGAATACCAGAGGAACACCTTGTGTGCTATCAAACGTCACAACGTAACTGGGTGATTATAAAGATGCTCTACAGGTGTCTCCGATGGTATTTGTTGAGTTGGCGTAGATCGAGATTAGGATTTGTCACTCCGTGTATCGGAGAGGTATCTCTGTGCCCTCTCGGTAATGCACATGACTATAAGCCTTGCAAGCATTGTGACTAATGAGTTAGTTGCGGGATGATGTATTACGGAACAAGTAAAGAGACTTGCCGGGAACGAGATTGAACTAGGTATGAGGATACCGACGATCGAATCTCGGGCAAGTAACATACCGATGACAAAGGGAACAACATATGTTGTTATACGGTTTGACCAATAAAGATCTTCGTAGAATATGTAGGAGCCAATATGAGCATCCAGGTTCCGCTATTGGTTATTGACCGGAGATGTGTCTCGGTCATGTCTACATAGTTCTCGAACCTGTAGGGTCCGCACGCTTAACGTTCGATGACGATTTGTATTATGAGTTATGTGATTTGATGACCGAAGTTTGTTCGGAGTCCCGGATGAGATTGGGGACATGACGAGGAGTCTCGAAATGGTCGAGAGGTAAAGATCGATATATTGGAAGGCTATATTCGGACATCGGAAAGGTTCCGAGTGATTCGGGTATTTTTCGGAGTACCGGAGAGTTACGGGAATTCGCCGGGAGAAGTATTGGGCCTTATTGGGCCATACGGGAATAGAGGACGCAGGCCAAAGGGAAGGAGGCGCGCGCCCCCGATGGGTCCGAATTGGACTAGGGGAAAGGGGGCGGCGCCCCCCCCCCTTGCCCTTTCCTACTCCCTCTCTCTTTCCCTCTTTCTTCTCTCCTACTCCGGAAAGGAAAAGGGGAATCCTACTAGGACTAGGGAGTCCTAGTAGGACTCCCCACACTTGGCGCGCCCCCTCTAGGGCCGGCCTCCTCCTCCTCCCTCCTTTATATATGTGGGCACGGGACACCCCAAAGGAGTACAGACAATCTCTTAGCCGTGTGCGGTGCCCCCCTCCACAGTTACACACCTCGGTCATATCGTCGTAGTGTTTAGGCGAAACCCTGCGCCGGTAACTTCATCATCACCGTCGCCACGCCGTCGTGCTGACGGAACTCTCTCTCGGCCTCAACTGGATCAAGAGTACGAGGGACGTCATCGAGCCGAACGTGTGCATATCGCGGAGGTGCCGTACTTTCGGTACTAGGATCGGTCGGATCGTGAAGACGTACGACTACATCAACCGCGTTGTCATAACGCTTCTGCTTACGGTCTACGAGGGTACGCGGACTACACTCTCCCCTCTCGTTGCTATGCATCACCATGATCTTGCGTGTGTGTAGGAATTTTTTTGAAATTACTACGTTCCCCAACAGCTCCAAGTCCGTGAGATCGAAGTGGCGAGGGTCGATGCCATCAAGATCGATGGAGTGGTCCCTAGGAGCGGTGGAGCCCAGGATTGAGCTGAAGTGCTCAAACACTGCTTTTGCCATGGCTGCTTCATCAGTTATAAGCTGCGAGCCCACTCGGATGCTGGCCATGTGATTCTTCTGCGCACGGTGGGTAGCGTGGATCTTGAGGAACGCAACATTGGTGTCGCCCTCGCGAAGCCAGCTGAGGCGCACGTGTTGTCGGAGAATAGAGCGCTCGAGGGAGGCCAGACCAAGGTATGCGGTCTTGAGCTCGCGGCGAAGCCAATCCTCCGCCGGTGATAAAGGTCGAGAATCTTACGTAGCGTCGAGACGGTAGATGATCTCGCGGCAAATCTGAAGCTGCTGGGAGATGTTGCCGGTGGTGCGCACGCCCCAGCTCTGGAGGCGGCGAGCAATGGCCTTGAGCCTGCCATAGATGCGCCGGAATGGGTCGGGGTCCGAGGGCATTGAATTCCAGGCCTCATGCACCGTGTCGTGGAAGCCGTTCAAATTGGGCCAAAACCGCTTGAAATGGAAGCGGTGTTTACCCGTGCCGCCAGGTGCGCAGTCGACCAGCAAGGGGCAGTGGTCGGAGGTGGCCGTGGACATGCACTGTAGCAGATGATGAGGATTAGTTGTCTCCCACGAGGGTGTGCAGAGCACTCGATCGTCCCGCACCAGTGTGGGGTTGCGTTGCTCGTTGTGTATCTCCTCCCGTGAAGATAAATATCGCGAAGGGCATGATCCGCGATGAACCGCCGAAATCGACCCATGGTGCGCAGGAGGTCATCATGTTGAAGTCGCCGCCGAGCAGCCAAGGGCTGGCGATGATGTCGCGCAGGTCGTGGAGCTCGGCCATGAAGGCCAGTTTTTCATCCACGCCTTGCAGCCCGTATACCCCTGTGAGCCTCCAGGGAGTAGCGCTAGTGCCCAGGGATACGGTGGTGGAGACGTGGAATGTTCCGATGATAGGGTTGGCTAAGGATACACAATCACTACGTCAAGCCAGTAATATACCTCCACGCGTTCCCGCCGCGGGCAGGAAGAAGTAGTCCGCAAACGGAGGACCAAAGGTCTCAATCGGAGTCGACAACGAGAGAATTCAACTTAGTTTCAGAAAGACAACCGATACAAGGATTGGCGGATGAAATGACCGAGCGGACGGTGGTGCGCTTGGCACGGCTGTTGAGCCCTTGCACGTTCCAGAAAACTATCATGAGGCTTTAATCCATAGTAAGGTTGGTGTGGCCGGGATGACGTGAATGCGCGGACGCATCAGACCTCGACCAAGCGAGGAGCAGCGGGAGTTGTGCCGTCAAGAAGTCCAGGGGGTGGTCCAGCCAAAGAAGTCGGCGAACGCGAGAACAATGTCTTCGACAAGAGGTCTGGCAAAGAGTTTGTTGTAGCGCTCGAGTGCCTCATCCGAGATGGGCTCGTCTTCGCCGAGTAGCCCGAGGCAGCGAAGGAGAATGCACTAAGCCTTGGTCTCTAAATCCAAGCCACGGTCAGCCTTGGCCAGCCGCCCGCTACGACGCGGCATAAAGTTGGGCGACACTTCGCCCTGCTTGCGGCGCATAGAGGGCGTGTCGAGAAGGGGAGTGGAGCGCGTCCTAATCGAGTCGATGAAGCTCAAGACATGGCCAGGGAAGGGGCAGGATGCCTGGCCATTTAACGTGTAGGTTGGTAGCTGCGCGGCCATCTATATGGCATCGAGGGGAGGCGCAGGCGCGCAATCAGCGGTAGCGCAAAGGCCCACGGCATGCACCGGTGTTGCAGCAAGAGGCGTGCATCTCGTGGGCGGGGGCAAGGGTCCCGCTAGAAATGCCACGGGGGTGGAGTCTGCAAACATGCCAGCAGGGTGCGCCTCGGGATCGGAGCTGGTGACAGGATCAGGTTGGGGATCAGGAAGCAACGCAGAATCAGGGCCCGCCATGGGAGGTGGGGTGCCGTTGGTTGGCTTTGTGACGACACCACGGTGGCCGTGACAGGTGGTTGGCTGGAGCCAGGTGATAGTGGGCGTGCCTTCGCTGGCTGTGGCGGGCGCGGGAGACGTGGGTGGGACCACAGGCAAGGGGGCCTGGTTGGTGGTGGAAGGATCCGAGGCGGTTAGGCACAAGGAATGAGGGATGGGGCTCGCTGCGCAGTTGAAGGGTGGGATGGGATTGACAGCTGGTGGGCCGCAGATGGCCAGGGTGGTCGCAACCTGCGTTTGAACTGGGGGCGCGTCGGGGATTTGGCTCGTAGCGGCGCCCATGTCAGCAGATAGACCCGGCAGCCTTTGACGAACTGGGGGCCCATGGTCGACGCTGCCAACGGCAAGATGGGGTCCCAGGACGCCTTGTCAGCCACGATACGGTGGCAGTCTAGCACGCTGGTGCTGATGCTGCCGGGCTGAGCCCTGGCCGGAGGAGCCACAAGGGCGGCGGGCGGCGGGAAGTCATGCCGACAAGGCCAACCTCCGGGAGGGGTGGTGAGGGTGCGCGGTTGGCATCACCATCCTGCCTCGCAGGCGGAGGCGGAGGGGGCGCGGCAGGGAAGCGGAAGTCGTTGGCGTGCCGCACATGGATGGATACTGGAAAAAGCAGCATCGAGACGGCAAAGCGGTCGACTTGGTCGGGGTTCGCGTCGGCGAGTTTGTCAGGCTCGGCGAACAGGAGCTCGGACGTACGCATGATTGCGTCGGGGTTGGTGGTCCAGGCGGACAGCCGGAAGACAGACATGTCGATGTCGTTCAACGTCGCAGGAGCCAGCCGGTCGAAGAGGCAAAGGGGGCGAGCAGCTGCACGGCGGAGGAGATGTCCCAGCCATGGTCCGGAATACCGGTGATCTCAATGTCGACAGAGATGCGAAGTGAGACATGCTCGGCCTCGGCTAGACGACTCCATGGATGCAGAATCAGCCGGAACCTGGCAGCACGAACCGGTCTTGCAGCGACACGGGCGCGGTCGGCGGCATCCCGGAAACGAATGAGGAACTCCTCGTCACGGCGACGGTGGACGCAGAAGTCCGCATGCTCGAGTAGGAAGCGCTCGCTCAGCTCTCGCGTGACATCAGCGGCGGAGATGCCGGAGCGGTTCCCGGCGACGATTGCCACCAAGGCGAGGTCCAAGGCGCGCTCGGCCGCATCCAAGCGTGCAGACCGCGGCAGGTAGCAGACGGCTCCAGCCGGCCGCGGGGCGGGGTCGCCCGACAATGCCAGTTTGCGGCCTGCGTACAGGTGCCCGTGGAAACGGGGGGCGAGGGAGTAGCCGAAGCAGGTGGCGAAGGGGTGACCGCGGTGGAGGAGGTGGTGGTGGTGGCGATGGATGTCGAGGGCAGGCTCATCCCAGGCCCGGAGGACGCGGGTGGGGATGGGCCCGCTACGCTCGAAGCCGAGGAGCCAACGGAGTGCGGGGATGATGGGCGCGTACGCTTAGCCGCCAGCACGTCGCTCGGGGAAGACGGGCGCGGGGCGGTGTAGAACCTCGCAATGTGACCGAAAAAGCGGCAACGGCGAGGGCTGGGGAGCACGATGGGGGGAGGGGACGGGTGGAGCCAGGGCCCCTGGCGACGAACAAAGGGCGAGACGGTAGGACCGTGGCACGCGGCCGGACTCCGCCGAGGACGGGCTGGACTCCAGCCAGTGGCACTCGCAGGGTCGGCCGCCTGCGGCCGGAGACGAGGAGGGGGAGGGGGAAGCCATGGTGAGGTGGGCGACGGCGCCGAAGTGGCGGCCAGCACGAAGGGGAGGTGGTCGACAGTGGCCGGAGTGGCCGCCGACGATATAGGAGCGGAGCTAGACTAGGGAGCGGAGAACGCTCGGCCGCTGGACAGATCGGCCGATCGAGTACTGCTATATCTGTCTTACACGAAAATAAGTAAGGTTATCTAAAATGCTCCTCCCTCCGTCCCATAATATAAAAACGTTCTTTACACTAGTGTAATGTAAAAAACGTTTTTATATTATAGGACGAAGGGAGTGATCTACAATATTATGCATTACGGTACTAACTACTACCCTTACGAGCAGCATACATTGCCACGTCCAACGCGTTGACGACTTGGCAACCAACACGATGCAACCCCGTATGCGGTACAACCACCGGAGTAGGATACGGTTTACAACTCTCACACGATCACTTTCGTAGGGGTCCCGATAACGCCCACACGTGTAGGCGTTAAGAGATCTGGCCACACGTCTGTGTGGTATCTAAAGAACCAGCCCACATATTTATATGTGGGCAAAACAAGTAACCCCACACGTTTGGTCTTTTGCCTCGTGGTCCTTCTCACACGCCTACGTGTGCGCAAAGTAGATAGCGCCCACACGTCCGTACTCACGGTCCAGGATGCTTTGCGTGACAGTCACCACGCGTCCCCGCAGTTGCCATGGTCCGGACCCTTTTCCATGTTCGTTTAATCGCAACAGCCATGTTGCTGAACTACAGTTGCCATGTCTGATAACTACAGTTGTCATGGTTGCTCAACTGTAGTTGCCATCTCAGGTCAAGTGCCAGATGCCATTTTTGACAGCTGCAGCTGTTGCCATGTATGGTCTGGTCTACTACAGTTGCCATGATTTGAAAACTTTAGAAGTTCCCACTACTAACACTAGACAGTTGCCATGTAGCACTACAAAAAAGGCATGGCAAAATACATATTCGGATAAAGAGAGAGTTGCCATCTGCTTACAAGCACGCTAGGGCAGTTGTGGGAGAGGAGACGGGCGTGTGGGCGAGCTGCTAAACGCCCACGCACCAGCCCCTCCGTGTGCGTGAAAACTGACGTGTGGGCGAACTGCTAAACGCCCACACACCAGCCCCTCCGCGTGGTCAAACGAGCGTGTGGGCGACCGGATGAATGCCCACACACCAGCCCAATCCTACGTGGCATAAAAAATCTGGCAAAACATGCCAAGATTCGTGCATACACAAACGGACATTGATCCATGCGTGTGGGCGAGATGCAAACGCCCACACGTGTGGGCGTTAGTATTTCCACTTTCGTAAACATATTTCAATAAACTTGGTGAGAAAACTATCTAGGACTCTAAACTTTGGTGACCTTAGACTACAACTGGGTTAATTTCTACATTAGCTTTTCAAAATTAGTGTTAATTTGTAGGAGGTGGTTTAAAATGTTAAGTCTTAGGGGAAGATGCTTTAAGTTTACAATGGGGCAGCCAGTGTATGAAGAAATCTATTACAGAATCAACAACATCGTTCTTCCCAAAATTTCATTCCGATAAGATACATTTGCTTAACTTGTGCTTATTATTATATCAATGTGGCAAACTGCATATACCAGAATACGTATCTACTATTACTATTTGTTATCATCAGTTGAGCAGGTCGTCTGAGGTGCAGTACTGACCGCCGGCGAGCGCCCGGTAGTAGCGGTCCCTGCAGTAAACCGGGCGTCCATTGGCGGCCTCCGCAGCAGCCGCAGCGAGGTCGTCGTCTTGCCTCACCTCGGCAGGCAGCTTCAGCAGGTCCTCTCTCCTGCACGCAGGCACGCCCTAGTCAATTCCGCTTGCAACAATGGCTTACAGTCTATTGTGAAAGCTGGGTAGCAGCATTGAGTTGACTCACTCACCTCATCATCGGCTTAGAGGAGGCGGCAGTGGGGGCTCCATTGAAGGAGTGGACGAATTCCTCGACGGGGGCGGCGAAGGCGAAGAGTGCCACCGCCCCGACGAGCAGCGCACCGGTGCCCACCAGTGTCTGTTTGAGCAGGTTGATCACCGGCTTTACCTGAAGAATCCGTCGGTCACCGAGATAAAATGTGAAAATCCATTTTTATAGTTATATAAGCGTCAACGATCATATATGTTTTCCCGCCAAAAGAAAGAAGCATATGTAATGATAAGAAGAAGACAAACTACAAGTTACAGTACCTTGTAAGATCCCAATAACCTGTCGCGAGCCAGCACCTGCATCAGGAAGGAAATAGACGTTTAACGGCAGTCTGAATTGCATGGCTGTGCTTAAGCTGAAGAAGCAAGCTTGGATGATAATACATACCTCTGCTGGCTTGACCCACATTTGGCCATCGTACCACCCGGTTTCTTCATACGGCACGACTGCCGACAATAGCCTGTCACCAACGTAGCTCCAACCCTGCAGCACTAGCAGGTATTGTTATACTAGCACAGTTTTTTCAAAAGGAAAACTTTGTTTTTGTCACTCTAGCTTTTGCCAATTTTACTTATGTCACTCTAGAATTTAACATCTCACTTGTACCACTCTTAAGTTTTGACAATACATCACAAATGCCATTCAGTAGCAAAAACGATAAATTTTCATTTTATTTTTGCCACTCTTAGCTTTTGACAATGTATCAAAATTGCCACTCTAAAAATTTTGCTTTGCCACGGAATGGCAAAAGTGATATATTGTCAAAAGCTAAAACTGGCAAAAATAAAATGTCAAATTCTAAAGTGACATAAGCAAAGTAGGCAAAAACAAAGTTTTCCCTTTCTCAAATACGGCCGACGTTTGCCAAACTTACCAGGTAGATCCTGAGAACCACAAGAGACACCAGGAGCAGGGTCCCAATCCCAGCAGCTAGCACGAACTTGAGTGGATCCTGCATAGCGTTGACATACATATCATGGAGAAATTGGTCAAACAAAAGAGGACACACATCATGTATTTGTTACACTGTGAGGAACAACATACTAGCACAATTTCCGCTGCTCATTAAACTGAAAAAATAGAACCATAACGAACGGCCGTACCTTTCCGGGACTGAAACTTGCGGCTGAGATTGGGGCCGCCAGAACTGTAAATGTGACCAGGCACAGGCTGCCTAGGCGCATGAAGAAAGAGCCCGGACTCAGCTCTGCCCACGAGTACAAGGTGCTCTCCTTGAGAGCGGAGTACTCGTTAACCTGAGCCAATCATCCAAATTAACCAGCAAAATGAGGAGCCAATCATCTTTCATTCAGACTACAAGCTAGGTGCATGCCCCAAGTGTCTAATTTCTTTTGTGTGAGACGCTAAATCATACCGGCCTTTGCTCGTATGGGACTCCGATCTCCATCCTGGGGTCCCAGCTCGGACCGCCCCCGGCGAAGCGGCTTCGGCTGCTCTCCGGCTCCTCCTCCTTGAGCGCCATCGCCACCGCCACGCTCCTCAGCCTCTTTGCCCTCGTGGACGCTCCACCGCCCTGCGGAAGGGCTCCGGCGAGCCGCCGCGGGGATGCTGTCGCGCCATGGTCATGCCCAAGAAGCAGCGCCACAGGCTGGACGGTGGTAATCTTCAGGCGGAGCAACATGGAAAAACTCGCGCCTATTATCTTCTAGCCCACCGTACTGAACTCGGGGAGCGAGAGGGCACCATGTATAGCCGTGAACCTTTTACGTGGCCCAGGTTTTTCTTTTTGGTTGCAGTTTTTCACTTTTTTGTGGCTGAGGCAGTAGAGTGGTCGCGACGGCCAGGTCTGGACACTCTGCCTACACACGTGGTGGGATGCGCCGTGGCACGCTGCCTGCTCGTGCCGGCGCACGGCAAGCCAGGTGCGGACCACTGTTCATTGTTCTCCAATAATAATAATAATAATACACCTACTAAATTTTTTAAAACCTTCCAAACTAATTCTGCCCCCCTCCCATAATTTCCAAGGAAAACGTTTTCATCTGGTGCGCCGGCCGAAACGTTACCCCGGACGCACGCAGGCCTTACGATTGCGTTGCCGGGGCTTCCCTCTTTTCCCTTTCCAATACAAACCGTTTTCCCACCTTCCCCGTTCTTCAACCTCACGACGAGCATTAGGCGACGCTACAATCACTCAGTTCCTTCATCTTCACGCTCACGCGCAGCACCCCAGCATGAACAAGGCCTTGCTCGTAGGATGAGCCATGTCGGGGTGGAGAAGACGTCGACAACCAGTGCCTCCTCCCTCCCTTTCCCCCCTCTCAGCCCGCACCCTCGCCTTCCCGCGCACGAGCTGCAACCGGCAGTTGTCAGAGCTGCAAACAGCTTTACAAACGCTACGAACAACTTCTTTTTTGCTGGAACCATTAAAGTGATGACGGTGAGCTACAAACGACAGTCGATGGAGCTGCAACCAGTGGTACAAAATGCTACAACCGTCCTTTTTTTTGCTGGAACCATTAAACTGATGACGGTGAGCTACAAACCACAGTCGATGGAGCTGCAACCAGTGGTACAAAATGCTACAACCGTCCTTTTTTTGCTGTAACCAAAAAGAGAGGAGGTTGTGAATGGTGCAGGAGGAGATGCAAATAGTACCGCAAAATGCTATATCTGTTGTCCAAGGAAGCTAACACCTGCTTCTAAAAAAGCTTCAAACAAAGACGGGGAAGTTGTGGGGCGGCCAACGCGCATACTGAAAAAGCTGCAACCGGCTACGAGATAGCTGCAACGGGTCTTATGAAAAGCTTCAACCAAGGAACGACAAGATGATGATGGAGAGCGGCAATGACAGAAGCTGAGCGGCGGTGCACCGGGTGATGCAACTCGCGGCGACGGCGATGCTAATTTTTTGTTGCAACCATTATCGTTGTTTGCTACGACCGGCGGGATTTTTTGCTACATCCATTCATGGCAGAGCGGCGACTCGGGATGGCGGTGACGCTATTTTTTGCTGCAACCATCATCGTTTTTTGCTACGACCAGCGGGATTTTCGCTACATCCTTTCCATGGTGCGAATGGTGGTCGTCGTTCCTAGAAACTCATGGGGCGAGCGTCGACGGCGAGGACGGCAGCGGCACACTGGAGTGCTGAAACCTGCTGAAACCATCAGCATCGACTGTAGGAGTTTCATCTGGTTGACGGGGAATTTGCAACCGATTGACGCCGAGATTTTTGCAACCGAGGTTCCTCGGTGAGCACCATCACTGGGGATGATGTGATAACCCACAAGTATAGGGGATTGCAAAAAATTTCGAGGGTAGAGTATTCAACCCAAATTTATTGATTTGACACAAGGGGAGCCAAATAATATTTGCAAGTATTAGCAGCTGAGTTGTCAATTCAACCACACTTGGAGATTAATTATCTGCAGCAAAGTGATCAGTAGCAAAGTAGTATGATAGTTTTGATTGTAGTAGCAACAACAATAGGAACAGTAACAATGATAGCAATGATTTTGTAGCAAGTATAACAGTAACGATAGCAATAGTAACTTAGCAGAAACAATATAAAAGAAATTCGTAGGCATTGGATCGGCGAATTCGTTGGATGATATTCATCATATAAAAGTCATAACCTAGGGCAATGCGGCACTAGCTCCTGTTCATAAATATAATATAGGCATGTATTTCGTAAATAATCATACGTGCTTATGGAAAGAACTTGCATGACATCTTTTGTCCTACCCTCCCGTGGCAGCGGGGTCCAATTGGAAACTAAGGGATATTAAGGCCTCCTTTTAATTGAGAACCGGAACAAAGCATTAGCACATAGTGAATACATGAACTCCTCAAACTACGGTCATCACCGGAAAGTATCCCAACTTCTGTCACTCCGGGGTTTACGGATCATAACACGTAATAGGTGAATATAACTTGCAAGATCGGATCTAGAACATAGATATAATGTTGATAACATAAACGGTTCAGATCTGAAATCATGGCACCCAGGCCCGAAGTGACAAGCATTAAGCATCACAAAGTCATATCAACATCAATCTCAGAACATAGTGGATACTAGGGATCAAGCCCTAACAAAACTAACTCGATTACATGATGAATCTCATCCAACTCCTCACCGACCAGCGAGCCTACGAAGGAATTACTCACTCCCGGTGGGGAGCATCATGGAATTGGCGATGGAGAAGGGTTGGTGATGACGAAGATCGAAGACATCCCTCTCCGGAGCCCCAAACGGGCTCTAGATCTGGCCTCCCGATGAAGAACGGGAGGTGGCGGCGGCTCCGTCTTGCGAAACGCGATAATTTTTACTCCCTTATTTTTTCTAGAAAAGTAGGTATTTATGGAGTTGGATTCAGGGTCTGCGGGGCCACCAAGTGGGGACAACCCACCTGGGCGCGCTAGGAGGGGGGCCGCCCTGGTGGGTTGTGCTCACCCAAGGGCCCCCCTCCGGTGGTTCTTGGCTCCAGTAATTCTCTTTTATTTTGTAAAAAATCCTCGCAAAGTTTCATTCCAATCCGATAACTTTTATTTCTACACAAAAACAACACCATGGTAGTTCTGCTGAAAACATCGTCAGTCCGGGTTAGTTTCACTCAAATCATGCAAATTAGAGTCCAAAACAAGAGGAAAAGCGTGAGGGATCCCCGCTTTCATAACAGACGATCGTGATTGGTTTGAGTTGTGTATTTTATTTCGGTGATGTCCTATGGTGCCCTCCGTGTCGCTCATACGTGAGGGATCCCCGTTGTAGGGTGTTGCAATACGTTCATGATTCACTTATGGTGGGTGGAGTGAGTGACAGAAGCACATGCCCGAGTAAGGGGGTTGTTGCATATGGGATAAAGAGGACTTTATACTTAATGCTATGGTTGGGTTTTATATGCTAGAGTTCCAGTCATAAGTGGATATGATCCAAGTACAGAAAGTATGTTAGCTCATGCCTCTCCCTCATATAAAATTTCCACAATGATCACCGGTCTAGTTATCGATCACCTAGGGACAAATGACTTTCTTGTGTGATAAAAGCTATCTACTTTTATTATCTTGCAATTTATTCATAGTTTTATTCTCGCAAAGTACTTCTAGTTTTATTCTTGTTCTAGGTAAAGCAAACATTAAAGTGTGCGTAGAGTTGTATCGCTGGTCGATAGAACTTGAGGGAATATTTGTTCTACCTTTAGCTCTTCGTTGGGTTCGACACTCTTATTTATCGAAAAAGGCTACAAACGACCCCCTATACTTGTGGGTTATCAAGACCTTTTTTCTGGCACCGTTGCCGGGGAGCAATAGCATGGGGTGAATATACTCGTGTGTACTTGTTTGCTTTACCTTTAAGTAGTTTTTATTTTCTATTCTAAGTTGTTCTCTATGTTATGGATATGGAACACGAAATACCAACAAAATTAGTTGTACTTGCTACTCATGGAGATGGGGAACCTCCTAAAACCCTCGATGCTCGCTATGTGAAAAATATTAAATACTACTTTGATAATCCTGAGAAAACCCCATTCAAGTTGATAATGGGAGACATGTTGGATCAACGTGAATACTTTCGAGATTATTGTTGGGAATCGTCTCATGGAAACTAAAAAAAATCTACGCACACGCAATGATCTATCCATGGAGATGCATAGCAGCGAGGGGGAGAGTGTGTCTACGTACCCTCATAGCCCGTAAGCGGAAGCGTTTCTCAACGCGGTTGATGTAGTCGAACTTCTTCGCGCTTCAACTGATCAAGTACTGAACGCATGACACCTCCGCGTTCTGCACATGTTCAACTCTGTGACGTCCCTTGCCTTCTTCATCCAGCAAGATGTCGAGGTAGTAGATGAGTTCCGTCAGCACGACGGTGTGGTGAGAGTGATGGTGAAGTTATCCTTGCAGGGCTTTACCTAAGCACTACGTAGATATGACCGTGGGAGTAAATGGTGGAGGGGGGCGCCGCACACGGCTAACAATTGTCTGGGATGTGCTAGGGAGGCTCCCTCCTCATATATATAGGTGGGAGGGAGAGGGGAGAGGCCAAGGGGCGCCCCAAGTAGGTCCAAATCCTACTTGGGCTCCTGCCCTTGGCCGCGACCCCTCGTGCCATGTTTGTCGGAGGGGGGAGGAAAGAGGGGGAGAGGGAAGGAAGTGGGAATCCCAACCCACACTTACCTTTCCCTTCTCCCCTTTCCTTCTCCTCCTTAGGCCGGCCCATATGGGGGGGCGCACCAGCCCCTTGTGGCTGGTGCGTTTCCCCTCTTGGCCCATAAGGCCCATATCTTTTGCCGGGGGTGCCCGGAACCCCTTCCGGTGACCTGATAAGTACCCGGTACCCCCCGAAACACTTCCGTGTCTGAATACCCTCGTCCTATATATCAATCTTTACCTCTCGACCATTTCGAGACTCCTTGTCATGTCCGCGATCTCATCCGGGACTCCGAACAACGTTCAGTCACCAAATCACATAACTCATATAATACTCTATTGTCATCGAACGTTAAGCGTGCGGACCCTACGGGTTTGAGAACTATGTAGACATGACCGAGACACCTCTCCGACCAATAACCAATAGCGGAACCTAGATGCCCGTATTGGCTCCTACATATTCTACGAAGATCTTATCGGTCGAACCATTATGACAACATACGTAACTCCCTTTGTCCATAGGTATGTTACTTGCCCGAGATTCGATCGCCGGTATCTTCATACCTAGTTTAATCTCGTTACCGGCAAGTCTCTTTACTCATTCTGTAATACATCACCTCGAGACTAACTCCTTAGTCGTTCGCTTGCAAGCTTCTTATGATGTGTATTATCGAGTGGGCCCAGAGATACCTCTCCGATACTCGGAGTGACAAATCCTAATCTCGATCTATGCCAACTCAACAAACACCTTCAGAGATACCTGTACAACATCTTTATAATCACCCAGTTATGTTGTGACGTTTGATAGCACACAAGGCATTCCTCCGGTATCCGGAAGTTGCATGATCTCATAGTTGAAGGAATATGTATTTGACATGAAGAAAACAATAGCAATAAAACTGAATAATCATTATGCTAAGCTACGGATGGGTCTTCTCCATCACATCATTCTCCCAATGATGTGATCCCGTTATCAAATGACAACCCATGTCCATGGTTAGGAAACCTTAACCATCTTTGATCAACGAGCTAGTCTAGTAGAGGCTCACTAGGGACATGGTGTTTGTTTATGTATTCACACATGTATTTAAGTTTCCGATCAATACAATTCTAGCATGAATAATAAACCTTTATCATGAATAAGGAAATATAAAATAACAACTTTATTATTGCCTCTAGGGCATATTTCCTTCAGTCTCCCACTTGCACTAGAGTCAATAATCTAGTTCACATCACCATGTGATTTAACACCCATAGTTCACGTCGCCATGTGACCAACACCCAAAGAGTTTACTAGATTTAATAATCTACTTCATATCGCCATGTGATTAACACCCAAAGAGTACTAAGGTGTGATCATGTTTTGCTTGTGAGAGAGGTTTAGTCAACGGGCCTGTCACATTCAGATCCGTATGTATTTTGCAAATTTCTATGTATACAATGCTCTGCATGGAGCTACTCTAGCGAATTGCTCCCACTTTCAATATGTATCCAGATCGGGACTCAGAGCCATCCAGATCAGTTTCAAGGCTTGCATCGACGTAACTCTGTACGACGAACTCTTTATCACCTCCATAACCGAGAAATATTTCCTTAGTCCTCTTAAGGATAATTTCGATTGTTGTCCAATGATCTACTTCTGGATCACTATTGTACCCCCTTGCCAAACTCATGGCAAGGTACACAGTAGGTCTGGTACACAACATGACATACTTTATAGAACCTATGGCTGAGGCATAGGGAATGACTTTCATTCTCTCTCTATCTTATGCCGTGGTCGGGCTTTGAGTCTTACTCAACTTCACACCTTACAATACAGGCAACAACTCCTTCTTTGACTGATCCATTTTGAACTCCTTCAAAATCTTGTCAAGGTATGTACTCAATGAAAAATCTTATCAAGCGTCTTGATAAATCTTTACAGATCTTGATGCCTAATATATAAGCAGCTTCACCGAGGTCTTTTATTGAAAAACTCTTATTCAAGTATCCTTTTATGCTATCCAGAAATTCGACATCATTTCCAATCAACAATATGTCATCCACATATAATATCAGAAATGCTACAGAGCTCCCACTCACTTTCCTGTAAAAACAGGCTTCACCGTGAGTCTGTATAAAACCATATGCTTTGATCACCTCATCAAAGCGTATATTCCAACTCTGAGATGCTTGCACCAGTCCATAGATGGATCGCTGGAGCTTGCACACTTTGTTAGCACCTTTAGGATCAACAAAACCTATGGGAGCAAACAATTTATGGGAGCAAGAATCAACTAGCATAGGAAGGCAAAACAAGTGCAACTTCAAAACAATCAACACATAGAGAAGAAACTTGATATTATTGAGATATGTAAGAGCATAATTTCCTTTCTCATAATAATTTTCAGAGGCATCATGAATGGATTCAACAATATAATTATCACATACACCACTCTTTTCATGATGCACAAGCATATAAGATTTATCACTCTTTATGGCATAGATGTCCTCATAATAGTCATCATAGATAGCAACTTTATTGTCATAGTCAATTGAAACCTCTTCTAAAATAGTGGATGTATCACTAAATAAAGTCATGACCTCTCCAAATCCACTTTCATCAATGTAATCATCATAAATAGGAGGCATGCTATCATCATAATAAGTGTTCTTATCGAAAGTAGAAGGAATCAAAGGATCATATTCATTAAGCGAAGCATCCCCAAGCTTAGGACAAGCATTATTTCCAGCAAATAAATATTCAAACATATCATACTCATCAAACATAGCATCCCCAAGCTTGTAGTTTTGCATATCATCACAATCATTCTTATCAATAGCATGAATGTCACCAATAGTATAGCAAACATTATTATCATATTCTTCCAAGCAAGTGCTAAAAAGATTTTCAAGATCATAAGGGATATTGTTGTCTTCCCAATCAAAATCATCACAACAAGCAATAGGCATAACAAAATCATCATCAATATCATCATCCTCCATCAACATATTTGATTCACTTTCATGAGGCACGATGGTGATGGGAGCAACATTATTTGAGAGAGATACCTTTTTACCTCTATTATTTCTTCTTTTCTTCTTATTCACCACACCATGTGTGGGTTTAATTAATTTTTTGAAGCTTCTTGCTGAAGAGACTGATTGGATAGGAAGCTCCTCCTTGTTACCTGATTCACCATAATAAACACTAGGAGGGTATTGGGAAATATTTTCCCTTTCACTAGTACTCTCTTCATATTCTATTTGTTTTCTTGTCTTTAGGTAGTTGGCAATATAAGGATTCTCAATGCAATTTACCGCACAAAACATATAGATTCCCTCTAGATCAAAACCAAGAAATCTCTTGGGATTTGGAAAACCCTTAGTTATATGTTTCATTTGTTCATACCCCAAAATAAGGCTAAGCTCTTTATGATGCTCAAGGGTAATCAAGTTATCACAATTTTTGGACACGATTTGATCATGAAATAAATTGCATTGGAGATTTAAATGACCACGTTCATTGCAAAGTTCGCAAGGATGGCGAAAAAATTACATCTTTCAGCACAATCATCTAGCCTCTCTTGCAACCTTTTTGTTTCTAAATATTTATGCTTCTTAGAAAATCTATCTTCCCTTTTTGGTGTGCAAAGGCACTCCCAACTCATTCCGCAAAAAGTGACATACTTATAAGAAACATTTTTGTCATGACTTGTGCAAACATCATTGGCATTTTGGATATTCAAAGAATTCACACTAACAACATTGCAATCATGCTCATCATTCAAATAATTTGTGCCAAGCATTTTATTGACTTCTTTTTCTAACAATTGAACACAATTTTCTGAACCATCATTTTCAAGAAAGATATTATAAAGATGATCACTAATAGGATGCAACCTAAATTCCATTTTTTCCAGTTTTCTTTTACAAACCAAACTAGTGATAAAACAAGAAACTAAAAGATTTCAATTGCAAGATCTAAAGATATACCTTCAAGCACTCACCTGCCCGGCAACAGCGCCAGAAAAGAGCTTCATGTCTACTACACAACTTTATTCTTGTAGACTCGTGTTGGGCCTCCAAGCGCAGAGTTTTGTAGGACAGTAGCAATTTTCCCTCAAGTGGATGACCTAAGGTTTATCAATCCTTGGGAGGTGTAGGATGAAGATGGCCTCTCTCGAACAACCCTACAACCAAATACAAGAAATATCTTGTGTCCCCAACACACCCAATACAATGGCAAATTGCATAGGTGCACGAGTTCGGCGAAGAGATGGTGATAAAAGTGTAATATTGATGGTAGAAATATATTTTTATAATCTGAATAAATAAAACAGCAAGGTAGCAATTAGTAAACAGGCATAAAAATGGTGTTGCAATGCTTGAAAACAAGGCCTAGGGTCCGTACTTCCGCTAGTGCAATCTCTCAACAGTGCTTGTCGGTGGAAACGACACCTATGGAATCACTGGGATCCCTTGTATGGTTGGCAGGCGCGGGGTTGTGCAAAGAGCGGGTCTGGTAGCCATCACAAAGATCGTTTACCCAGGTTCGGGCCGCGAGGATGCGTAATACCCTAGTCTTGCTTTGGTGTATATTTGAGTGTTCTTGAGCTCTCGAACTAGCTGCGGTGCGTGCGTAGTCCAAAAGATACGAATCCTTCTCCAGTACGCCTCAGGCCTCCTTTTATAGACAAAAGGGGTTGCCGCAGTGGGACATAGGAGGTGGAAAGGTACATAGTGGTTAAGTCTATCCTCTGGCACCGTCGGACAAACGCATTTAATGCACTGCTGACGTGCCCTTCTTGCTTTATCGGGATGGCAAGGAAGCTCGTCCCAGCTGTCGCCGCCTCGCCTGGCTCCGACGCGCGTCCGAGCTGATGGGGCGTTGTAGTGCCACGTTGGCTGGCTGCTGGGATGGCGCGGTGGCAGAGTCTTCACGCAGATCTGCATGCCACCACGTAGGTGCTTGCTGAGTTGGCCTAGAGGCCGCGCATCGCCATGCAGGTGCCTGCCCAGCTGGTTGGGCTGGCAGCTGTATGGGAACGGCGATGGAGTCTTGGCAGACGTGGGCCTGGCTGTGGCCCCGCAGGTGTCCTCGGCAAGGGTCTTGCCGGGGCCCCGGCAAGGGTCTTGCCGTGGCATCGCGGTCGTCCCTGGCAAGGATCTTGCCGGGGGTCTTGTCGGGGATATACCCCGCAGTATGACCCGGCTGGAGATATAACCCGGCTGGGATTGGGTGTTTCATTGATGACCCGGCAGACTATAAGCCGGCAGGAACAGTTAAGTAGGTTAAAGCTCGCGGGAACAGTTGAGCATTGTAACCCGGCAGACATGGTCACGTAACCCGGCAGACACAGTCATGTAACCCGGCACATGTTAAGCCAGGTCGTAAGCCAGACGGTAAGCCAAATGGTAAGCCAGATGGTAAGTCAGATCGTAAGCCAGATTGTAAGAAGCCCAAGACGTTAAGAAGCCCATGGTGAGACGTCAAAGGAAGGTTAAATCTTAAGTCCGAGTTGGACTCTACATGTAACCCGCCCCTTCAGCTTATATAAGGAGGGGCGGGGCACCCCAAGAGGGGACAAGAAACAATCGATAGGGCTAGACACCGAGAGCCGGTTCCCGGCGACTCTCCCGTGATCATAATGAGACCTAGCCTCAAACAGCATGTAAGGTTGTTAACGGATGATGTTTCCCGGGGCCCGAAGCTGTCTAAATCCTTGTCTTGTGTTGCGTCTCTCGATTCCGCTCAACCCCTCTCAAGCTACCACATAGATGCGTTGGCCTCACGACTAAGTCCTGACACTAAGGACATCTGCCGTGACAATTCCACGACAGTTGGCGCCCACCGTGGGGCCCGCGCACGGTGGTGTTGAGTTCTTGGAGGGATCTTTCCCAGGGTTTCGAGAAGCTCGTGAATTTCCGGATGAAGAAGAACCAGTTTGGAAGGGTCTACGTTTGCAATCCGCTAGATCTGCGTTCGATGAAAATTAGGGTTGCGTGCAGTGCGACGGTTGATCATGATCCGGCTATCCGTCAGAGTCAAAAGACGAAGCGGTATCTACTACATTGAAAATATGGATGTTATGACCAGCCGTTGTGGTGGCCCTTGGAGCAAGAGCCTCTGTTAAATTTGCTGAGTCGTCGTCGCTGGCTTCCTCATTCGATCCGGATGTCGCATCCGAGTCACCTTGTTCCGCGCTCCGCTAGCGCGATCCGTTGCGAGCCGCCGCCCTCATCTGGGTTGACCCGCCTCCGGGTCGTCGCGCCCCGACGGCTGCTTCAGCCGCTGCGCTCCAAGCCCGCCTCGCCGCCTCGCCGTTGCCTCCGAGATGAGCCGCTGTGGCACGTTGAGCCGCCCGCGGCCGCACCCGGCCGCCCGGCCGCCCTCACGCCTCTTCTGCCGTGGCCGGCATCACGTTTCCTTCGTGGCCGTCATTAAGCCGCCCACTGGCTATGACCAGACCCGGTCCACCCCCGCTTTGACCCATCGCGGTTCCGTCTGGTTGGCTCTGCCTCTGCGGATCCTTGCCTCAGCGCTTGGTCGCGTACCCGTGCTGTCTCCACTGCCGTGGATAGCTCTAGCCGCCTCCGCGCCTCTAGCTGCTTTAAGTCGCCGACCGCCGTCTCACGCTGAGAGCCGTCGTAGTTGACCCGTCGGCCCTAACCTTGGCTTCTACCGTGCGTGGCTGCGGCCAGAGCCGCCGGGTCTCACCTGCCGTCCACCTCTCCCTCTGTTGGGAGAGCCGCCCCGTCAGCCGCGGGTACGGCGCTGGCTTTTGCGAGCGGCTGTTAAGTTGTCGCCTCTCCGGTTGTTGCCGTGCTCCGGGTCATCCCCGCGGCTGCAAGCCGGCCTCCATCCGCGCCGTCACCACGGCCGGTTCTGGACCCCGCGCGGCCGTGCGCCTCCACAGCCACGGGCCCCCACGGCCTCATGCTGGAACGTCGAGCCCCGCCTCTGGTTGCGCCCTCTCTGGGCCGCCGAGAATCGCCGCCGAGTGCCACGACCCGCCTACTTGTGTCGCAAGTCGCCACAACCTCGGACCGCCGGCCTCAAGTCGCCGTCCTCGCAGAACTACTACGAGCCGTCGCATCGGCTCATCTCCGCCATCTCCGTCTCGTCCGCCTCCATTGA
This sequence comes from Aegilops tauschii subsp. strangulata, assembly GCF_002575655.3. Classification (NCBI taxonomy): domain Eukaryota; kingdom Viridiplantae; phylum Streptophyta; class Magnoliopsida; order Poales; family Poaceae; genus Aegilops; species Aegilops tauschii. The sequence continues at coordinate 290,965,503 of NC_053037.3, forward strand.
GTCGCCGCCTGATCTCCACCGCGGTCGAGCCGCCATGGCCTTCCGCCGCTCGCCTGCCTTTGCCGAGTCACCGCCTCGGTTTTGAACGCGAGTCGCCATCGACGGAGAGTCGCCTCCATCGTCGCCGCCGGCCGTTGTGCCCCGAGCCGGCCTTCTACTGCAATTACCACCGTGAGACGAGCTGCCAAGCGCCGCCTCACTCCGCCAACCGCACCCGCCGGTTCAAAAACTCAACCCGTCTTCAATTCGCCAAGGCCTCGTGCCGCACCAGGAGTCCCCTTCACCGGCGTACTAACCCGCCGTGTTGCGCTGCCTTTACATATACATCGTCAGGTAGCCGAGTTGCCGCAGCTGTTCCGTCCGGTTCCAGCGCTACCCCGCGTCACACTCACACCTTGAGCCGCCTGACTCGGCCTCCATGGCCTCGAGCCGCCCCCTCGGCCAGGTTTGCTCCGGGTCGCCTCGGCTATACCTCCGGGTCACGTACTCCGCGCGATGGTGGCTCATCTCGCCCCTGCCTCGAGCGGAGCTACTCCGTTGGTCTTCACCCCCCGGCCTCTCTCTTCTGCTGTGGCCATCTTCACGCCAAGCCGGTTTGCCTCCGCCACATCACGTGCTCTCCTGAGCCGTCACCGTCTTCCACGCCGCGGCCCGCCATCGCCGGTTCATGCCTGCAACCCGCCGGCCGCTAAACGAGTCGCTGTTCTCACGGCCTTATCTCTGCTGCGAGCCGCCGGCGTGCTTCCTCTGCCGCTCGCACGCCCGTGCCGTCCTCCCGCTGGAGAGCCGCCTCGCGCCTCTCGGCCTCCCCGCGACGAGCCGCCACCTGAAAACCATCTCTGAAAAACCGTGGTCGCTACAAGCTGCCGACCTCGTCCTTGTGCCGGCTCAATGCTCCGGTTCAGCCGTGTTTTGCCGAGAGCCGCCGCCACATCTCCATCTTAGCGTTCTACCGCATGAGCCGCCGCCGCGTGCCTCCTCACACTCACCCCGGTGTTTTTTGCCCGCTTCTGCGGCCGCGCGCCGCCTTCCAGCATGCTGTTCCACAAGCCTCCGCGTCGACCTCTTTATATAATCGCCCTGCCGTCGCCTCGCCTTGCTCTGCCTTTACAAGCCGCTGATACATCCATGGGAAATAAGCATGAGGTGGTCTCATACATAGCTTCAGTGGCCGTGTTCTGAAGAAATTGCTTGACGAGGTGATGGTTCAGATGGACTAATACAAGGCGCGCTGTTTGGGATTGCTGCAGTACTAGCCGCTGTTGCCATAAGCCGCCAGTTGCCGTTCTGCCTCTGCTGGTCTTCATTATATACTGCAAGAGAAGGGCAATTATTTTGTTGGTGATGGCTACAATGTTGTGATTAATCCCCTTTTGCAAGGAGAGGGGTTAAATCACCGTTGCAAATACTAAAGGTTGTTCATAAAACGGATCATCCGTCATCTGAACAAATCAGGTGATATCTATCTGAATCCATTTTATTAATACATATTATTTCCATCATAGAACAACTACTTTGGTCTGTATATTTTTTATGTGCGCAGGACAAAGATTCATGATAAAGGTGGTGCCATACTGTGCATATGGAGTGTATGTTAGCATCATCATGCACCAGTGTCCGCACCCGCTTGCTGTTGATCAGCTTCACCATGGTGATCATCAACTCCACTGTGGATAATCACTGGCCTAACATATCAGACTCAAACCGGTCTATATCACGGTCAACTGTGGAGAATCTCAAGTCAACTCATTGAGTCGTCTTAAGACTCGGGGGTTACAATGGCATGACTCGGGAATTCCGAGTCATTGGAGGGAATGATAACCCGGTTCCGGAGGACACCACCATATTGATGAAAATTTAAAGGCCGTCAGAAGATTGTCAGTTCAAAATAAAGATTCCGGCTTAAAATCTGGTTCAAGAGACATCTCTCTCCCGCAAAGCTTTGAAGCTCTCAAATCCGGTTCAAACATCCGGCTCAAGGAAAATTAAAGGTTGCCAAAAAGAACTTGATGCCATGAGGCGCGATTCAAACATGGGTATCCTGTTTTAATGACCATTGGGAGCTGATCGTATTTGAATTTAGCTTAACCCTTTTTGGTGTGACCCTGATCGTATTCGAATCAGAGTCGTTAAATATTCTCATGATCACTAGGGGGCTTCCTGTTCAAACATAGGTCGTATTCGAACCAAAGAGAACATAGCTGTCGATACCCTTTTGATCGGCACACTGCCGAGCTCATTGGGGAGTTTCTTGGTCATATTTGAACCATAGCTCAACCCCCTTTGGGAACCGACGTGGATCATATTCGAATCAGCGTCGTTAAACAACTCTCAAGGTCATTTGGGGGCTTCCTGTTCAAACATAGGTCGTATTCGAACCAAAGAGAACATAGCTGTCGGTACCCTCTTGATCGGCAACGCCAAAGCCACTGGGGGCTATATGATCGTATTCGAATCTTAGCTTAACCCCTTTGGGACGGTTTTCTGATCGTATTCGAATCAGAAGCCTCAAAAATTTTGAAGTCTCTTTTTGCAAACAGTTTTCGGATTTTATTTGAAGCTCTTTTGATCATATCTAAAGTGTATATGAGTGGTTGCTATTTAACCCGGTTTGACTTTGGATAATAAGTCGCCATCATATGACAATCATAAACATTTGGAAGTCTTGATTCCTAAAGATTGGGTTATCACCCTTACTGCACAGGTTACATAAACCGGCAGTGCAAATTCAATATCATAGTGGTTATATGTGAGATATTATGACCCGTCCTGCGGTAAACCGCCAAGGGATCTTGTGATCTACTTGTGTGCAGGATAAGACTACATTTGGGTGATTACCCGCCCTGGCTTTTAACGTTAAGTCGCTAGGGCATATGTTGTTTAAACTCTGTGCAGGATTTACAGGGCTATGACTTACATAAATGATTAAGTTCATGCCCATCATCAAAGATTGAAATTGGTGTCTCAAAAGGGTTGTCAATTCTTGGTTTTCTCAAAGGCTATAAGCCGCCGGGTTATAAAATTTCCGGCTTACAATGGAGGTGTAATAAATCGCCATCGGCCAAGCGTCGTCGGGTATTTAAACTCCGGATTTACTTGCCAAAAGATAAGGTATTTGAATCTTTAAATAGCCAAACTTGGCTGGATTTTCACTATGATATTGAATGACTGAGGTTTCAAACCGGGTTATTCGAATATTTAATAGCCAGCATGGCTGGATTTTTATTATGGTTATCAGTAACTAATATGATTGAGGTTTTCAAAGTCGCTTTGGCGCAATGGATATTATTTTATCAATGGATATGATTTATTCTACAATGAAAGGAATAGTCCCGAGTCGCTGCAGGCTTACAACCCGGCACTTGGGGGCTACATTATTTACATTGAGATCACATCAAATATGCAAGTCCCATGTCACTGCCAGCATGCACCATGGCACTTGGGGGCTAATGCAAAGTCATTTTTTGCTCACTTCATTGAAGACCCGACTCATCCCATTGTAATGAGCCGGCCCTCGGAGGCTACCAATTGCTCATGTCAAAAATTCAAGGTACACAAGCCTCAGTTCATTATATTGAAAGGTCCACTACTTAGTTGGTAGAGTACAAAGCTCTTAACCTTATGGACGTGGGTTCAAGCCCCATGGTGGAGATTACATCATGTGATGTTATCATCAATAAATTATATACAAAGTCCCAGCTCAGTATTATCTTAATGAGCCGGCCCTTGGGGACTACACGTTGCTGCTCAAGTCTACATGATCATATCTATAAAGTCCCTGCTCATTATTGTATAATGACCCGACACTTGGGGGCTACATATGTGGAATACTCAGTTTTGACTAGTGATTGAGATGAGCAACATGGATTTCTTCAAAGTGGTAATATTTATATTGAGGCAAGTCTTAAGTCATCTCTTTGCTCCCCTCAAGACTTGGGGGCTACAGGTAATATGGATATGAGGGAGAGAAATCTTCAAAATTCTCAGTTTTGACCCAGCATCGGCAACAATTATGACTCGGCATCATCTATTTATAACCCGGCAAGTTTTCTCATCTTTAAGCCGGTTGAAGGTCACATGAGTATTTCAAGACCAGGATTTAAGCCGGGTCAGCAAATTGATTATGAAGTTGGCTTATTTGACCCGGATTTTTGAAGAAGGAAATAACAAGGAGTTAAGGATGATCAGGTGCTGGCTTACAAAGATGTTTTAACCCGGAGCGTAACCTGTTAAAATTGTTCTTGTGTTGTTTTACAGGATCAGTTTAACATGGATGAATCCAAATTAAACTGGGGGCTAATGTCGGGGATATACCCCGCAGTATGACCCGGCTGGAGATATAACCCGGCTGGGATTTGGTGTTTCATTGATGACCCGGCAGACTATAAGCCGGCAGGAACAGTTAAGTAGGTTAAAGCTCGCGGGAACAGTTGAGCATTGTAACCCGGCAGACATGGTCATATAACCCGGCAGACACAGTCATGTAACCCGGCACATGTTAAGCCAGGTCGTAAGCCAGACGGTAAGCCAGATGGTAAGTCAGATCGTAAGCCAGATTGTAAGAAGCCCAAGACGTTAAGAAGCCCATGGTGAGACGTCAAAGGAAGGTTAAATCTTAAGTCCGAGTTGGACTCTACATGTAACCCGCCCCTTCAGCTTATCTAAGGAGGGGCGGGGCACCCCAAGAGGGGACAAGAAACAATCGATAGGGCTAGACACCGAGAGCCGGTTCCCGGCAACTCTCCCGTGATCATAATGAGACCTAGCCTCAAACAGCATGTAAGGTTGTTACCGGATGATGTTTCCCGGGGCGCGAAGCTGTCTAAATCCTTGTCTTGTGTTGCGTCTCTCGATTCCGCTCAACCCCTCTCAAGCTACCACATAGATGCGTTGGCCTCACGACTAAGTCCTAACACTAAGGACATCTGCCGTGACAATTCCACGACAGGTCTCGTGGATTTCCTCGGCAAGGATCTTGCCGAGGATCGTCGTCTTATGGTCCTCATCTGATCCCGTGTCTTTATGATCTTCACAAAGATCTGCATGCCACCACGGAGGTGCCTCCCGAGCCTTGGTTCCAATGTGGTTGATGGTGTTGGAACCCTTGGGCTCAAGGGTGGCGCGCTCTGCTGGCGTTGGGCAAGTTGCCCCGGCAAGGCTCTTGCCGGGGCTGCGGAGGCCGCCCGGGCAAGGGTCTTGCCGGGGGAGTCCACCTCGCCCTCTTTCTCTTGGTGTCTCTGGTCTTGGCGTTGCTTTGGTATTCTTGTGCTTTTGCTTCCTTCCTTTGCCCTGCTAAGTGTGGCGTAGGTGCGGCTCTGACTGCCTGCGCACAAGTAGAGGGGTAAAAAGGAGAGCCCCTACTTTTGTACACCGACAGGAGCCCTCGGGCATGGGCCACACATAAGCGCAACGCGTTGTTGGGCCGGGCCTACAACGGTGCGCGGGCACGCGGGGCGGATTTTTACTGCGGTAATTCCCTCGCCTGTCGCGCTTCCCCATGACCCACATTGAATGCACAACGTGGAGGGTCGTGCATGACGTGGTGGTCATGCATGGGGCGGTTCCTACCCTCATGCGTCACATCATGATAAAGAGGTAGCTCGCGCCTTCCCCATAAAAAGAGGAAAATGCAGGGGCGCGGCTCATTTACTGAGTGAACTCGCGTCGTGGCCTTCAAGGCGCCCTTGCCCTACGATCACGGGGTGGAAAACGGCCGCCTCACTCGTCCCCTCGATTTCTGCTTGCTCGCCACGTGTCCCCCATGCCTCGAAGATGGTAGGCGGCGGATGCGGGGGGCATGGGCCTTAAATGACGAGGCGGGAAGTCGGGTCGCCGCTAATTGGAGCAGCGGGTCGATCTCGATTCCTTCGCCCCTGACGGCCGGATTGGTTGAGCGGGGCGGCCGAGCCCCGTCCCCGCCCCTTTATAAGAAGGGGAGGGGGATGGCACCCCTCAATCTTTCATCATCCATCTCCTTCCACCTTGGCTCCTTTCTTTCTTCTGCTATGGCGAGAGGGCGCGCCAGCACATCGACGGTGGCGACAAGGGTCTCCGCTCGATAGCGCGCCCCTCCTTCCCAAGAGCTCGTGGCGGCGGAGCTGGCCACGAGAGGAAGGGGGAGGGGGAAAGGCTGAGGTCGCCGTGGCGCTTGGGGAAGAGGAGGACGGGGCGGTGCAGCGGCCTCGCCTCCGCCAGCGGTCCCTCCCCCAATGGAGGGCCACGTCGGGGACCAGCCCCGCGAGTTCTTCATCAGGCTGCACCGACTAGTGCGCCATCGTCTTCGTCTCCCTACTCCATTCGCTCGTGAGATGGAGCTCGATCCGCCACAGACTCTGAGGTTGCATATGAGGGGCTACGGGAATGGCGGCACATGGGTTGATGTCGACTTTCCCGCCCCTCACATCATGTATCCTCATCGCGGATGGAAGACCTTCGCTCGTGTCCACAGCCTGACGGAGGGGCTCGTTCTCTACTTCAAATTAATGGAGAACGGCCTGGTCTCCGTCAAGGTCTTTGGGGACCTTGGGACTCGCCTAAAGTGCTGCGTGGAGAGCTCTTCCGATGATGAAGACTCCTCCTCAAGCAGAAGTGACGAGGAGGACAGCGACAGCGACGACGAGGGCGCCGAGCGGGGGGACGCCGACTCCGACTGACCGCGACGCCCTTCCCTTGGCCACGTGCCCTGCCGAGGGCCTTCCTCATCAAGCTCTCCATCAGCGCATTCCCTGTTGCCCCCTTTTGGCCTTCACCTGCCGCACCTGCGAGGAAAGGGGCAAGAACGGGGATCACGGGACACTTATCTTTTTTTAGTTTGTAAGCCTACGGGCCTTAGTAGAATTTAGACCTTGTAACCCCCTTGCTCATGTATGCATTCCATACGAATTGTACTTGTTAGCAACGTATTAATGAGGAGAAGGGTGTTTGCCAGGTTTTGTTTGCGCGTGGGCGAGGGCCTCACCAAGGAATGAGTCCTCGTTATCTTAAGATAAACACTATACCCCGGCAATAGGCCTTGCCGTCTTCCTGCTCTATAGCTCGGCTACACTCACACCCTTGGCGGAGGTAGGGGTCGAGTAGGATTAGGCCCTTCGCTCGTCCCCTTCCCATTGCACTACAACCAAGTTCCGGCCCAAAGTAAGGTTTTCGGACACGGGACAGAGGGAGCAAGATGGTATGAGAGCGAGCGAAGTCTCGTACGTTCAAGTTTCATACGGAGGCACAGAGTGGGGGAAAAAGACTTATCTGATGTCGCAGCCCCCGGCAACCTTGGCTTGCCGTGATCGGGTCCTTAGACCTACAGCCCCCGGCAACCTTGGCTTGTCGGGGTCGGGGCGTCGGCCTGTTCTCTTTCTTCCAAAATAGCTCAGTAGAAAATGTCCACGCACCCTGCGAACCAAAAAGGACGGGAAGGAACAGAGAGATGCACACTCGACCTCTTTGCTAGGGGTTAGTCGCCGCTAAGCACTATCAACCCTAACCGAGGGAGATACTCAACCTAGCATGCATGCTAAAACTTAGGGCGCCGGTGCTTCATTTATTTATGCTCAGGGTCTGCACCTGGCTTTGTACAAAGGGTTACATGCCTCGCCGGCAAGGCCTGTACAAAAGGTAGTCTGCCGGGGAACCCGGCAACCGCGCCTTATGGGTGAAACTTGCGCAAATGTTCGATGTTCCAGGAGTTGCTCACTGGAATAGCATCTTCGGTCTCCAGGCGGATTGCGCCGGGCCTGGTGACTCCTATTACCCGATAAGGGCCTTCCCACTTCGGCATCAACTTGTTGGAATCCTTGCCCGATTGAACGCGCCGAAGGACAAGGTTGCCTTCCTCAAAGCTTCGGGCATGAACCTTGCGGCTATGGTAGCAGCGCAAGGCTTGCTGGTAGTGCGCTGCTCTCACAGCCGCCCGAAGACGATCTTCCTCAAGGAGCGTTGTGTCATCTTGCCGCAATTGCTCTTGCTCAAAGTCATCATAAGAGAGCACTCGGGGCGACCCGTATGTGAGTTCCATGGGGAGAACTGCTTCTGCCCCATAAATGAGGGAGAAAGGTGTCTGGCGGGTGGCTCGATTTGGTGTCGTTCTGATTGACCAAAGAACCACCGGCAATTCATCAATCCAGCATCGTCCACACTTGTGTAGCCTGTCAAAAGTCCTTGTCCGGAGGCCTCACAATACTTCAGCGTTTGCCCTCTCAGCCTGGCCATTGCTTCGTGGATGTGCAACAGAGGCAAAACAGACCTTGCTGCCGAGGTCCTGGATGTACTGCATGAAGACGCGGCTCGTGAACTGCATGCCATTGTCGGTGATGACTCTGTTTGGCACGCCAAAACGGAAGACTAGCCCCTTGAAGAATTTGACGGCTGATTGTGCTGTCACCTTTCTCACTGCCTCCACCTCCGGCCACTTTGTGAACTTGTCGATTGCAACGTACAAGTACTCAAAGCCCCCGACAGCATGGGGAAAGGGGCCCAGTATGTCGAGCCCCCAGACCGAGAATGGCCAGGAAAGAGGGATTGTTTGGAGAGCTTGAGCTGGTTGATGAAGCTTCTTTGAATGGAACTGGCACGCTTCACACTTGGTTACTAGTGCCGTTGCATCCTGCAGGGTTGTGGGCCAGAAGAAACCTTGTCGGAATGCCTTGCCGGCAAGGGCCCTCGACCCTATGTGGGAGCCACATATGCCTCCGTGTATCTCTGCCAACAGCTCCAGTCCTTCCTCCCGGGGAATGCACTTCAATTTCACACCGTTTGGTATTTTTCTGTACAGAACATCGTCGACGAACTGATACATGGCAGACTGACGGGCTACTTTCTCCGCTTCTTCCTGCTCCTCAGAGAGTTCCCCTGTTTGGAGGAATCGGACGGTATGCTGTGCCCATGCCGGAGCCTGGGGCTCGACGGCAAGGACCAAAGACATTTCCTCTGCCATGGGAGCGGCTGTCTCTACGGCCAGGGCTTGACGCCCTACCGGAGTCTGTTGCCCATGGCAGGCTCAGTGTCCACGGCAACATCTTTGCCAGCGGCTCCTGGGAGCTCGGTGGGAAAGTACTTGTTGGGGCCTGATTTCCTCTGCTTATTCTGCCTTGTCGATGGTTCAACGGATGGTTGAGTTAATCGAAGCACAAAAGTACATGGTTCCACAGGCAATTTGAAGGCAACGCATTTCGACAAGTAGTCGGCGATGCCGTTCTCCACTCGGGGAACATGCTCCGCTTGTATACCGTCAAAATGCTCTTCCAGCTTCCTCACTTCATCTACGTAGGCCTCCATCAATGGGCTTTGATAATGTTTGTTAACTTGCTTGACGACAAGCTGTGAATAACCCCTGACGATGATCTTCTTGATTCCGAGGTGTGCCGCGATCCTAAGACCGGCAAGCAACCCCTCGTATTCAGCAGTGTTGTTTGTTGACATCTCCCTAGGAAAGTGCATCTGGACTACATACTTGAGGTGCTCTCCGGTAGGTGCGACGAGCAGCACACCAGCACCGGCGCCTTGCAACGAGAAAGCCCCATCAAAGTACATAAATCCAGTCGCGACTTGTTTCCTTGCCGAGGAGAGCGGTCTCCTGAATCTCTTCGTCGGGCGTTGAGGTCCATTCCGCAATGAACTCCGCCAAGACTCTACTCTGAATTGTCGAAGTGCTTTCAAACATCAAACCAAAGCTCGACAGTTCCAAAGCCCATTCCACAATCCTCCCGGCTGCGTCTGGGTTATGCAATATCCGTTGCAACGGGAAGCGGGTGACGATAGTGATTTTGTGTGCTTGGAAGTAACGACACAGCTTCCTCGAGGCCATAAGGAGGCCGAAGAGCAATTTCTGCACACCGGAGTACCTTGACCTAGCCCCCTACAAGAGGGAGCTGACAAAGTAAACCGGGTGCTGCATCATCTTCTTCTTCTACACTATTTCATTTGGTTGCGCCGCTTCTGCTTTGCCAGCGTTAGACTGTGCCAGGGGCCTTGCCTTACCGGCACCAGGCCCTGCCGGGGGGAGCTCTGGTTTGCCATCCGCCAGCCCTGCCGTTGCCACTTCCTCTTCATCGACCTCCCTCTAGGCCACTAATGCGGCGCTGACCACTTGGTTCGTTGCCGCTAGATATAGCAGCAACGATTCTTGTGGTTTAGGCGCAACCAGTATTGGCATAGAGGGGAGGTACTTCTTCAAATCCTGCAGGGCTGCCTCAGCCTCTGGGGTCCATTCCATCAGGCCCACATTTTTCAAGATTTTGAAAAAGGGAAGGGCACGTTCAGTAGACTTGGAGATGAATCTGCTCATGGCGGCAACGCAGCCAGTGAGCCGACGTACATCCTTGATCCGCCTAGGTGCCTCGATCTTCTAAATGGCCTTGATCTTGTCTGGATACGCCTCGATCCCACGCTGTGACACAAAGAACCCGAGAAGTTTGCCGGACGGAATGCCGAAGACACACTTCTCAGGGTTCAGCTTGAGGTTGATCTTGCGCAAAGTTGCAAACGTCTCTTCTAAATCTTGTAGGAGTGTTGTCCTGTCCTTTGTTTTGACCACTACGTCATCCATATAAGCTTCGATATTTCTATGCAGCTGAGGCTCAAAACCAATTTGGTCTGCTCTTGCAAACGTTGAGCCAGCACTCTTCAACCCGAAAGGCATTCATAAAAAACAATACGTACCACATGGGGTGATGAATGCTATCTTCTCTTCATCTTATCTCGTCATGAAGATCTGGTGGTATCCTGAGTAGGCATCAAGGAACGATAACAAGTCGCACCCGGCCGTGGAGTCAACAATCTGGTCAATGCGCGGCAACGGGAAAGGATCCTTCGGACAAGCCTTATTGATATCTGTGTAATCAATACACAGCCTCCACTTCCCATGTGCCTTGCGTACCACCACCGGATTGGCCAACCATGTCGGATGAAGTACTCCCCTCACCAAGCCTGCCGCTTCTAACTTCCTGATCTTCTCCGTGATGAACTCCTGCCGTTCCAAAGCTTGCTTCCTGACCTTCTGCTTGACGGGTCGCAGATGAGGACAGACAACAAGATGGTGCTCAATCATCTCCCTGGGAACGCCGGGGATGTCGGATGCTTGCCATGCAAACACATCGACATTCACCCGCAGGAAGGTGACGAGGGCGCCTTCCTATTTGCTATCAAGGGAGGAGCTTATGGTGAAAGCCCCTCCCGTGCCATCCTCCTTGACGGACACCTTCTTGGTCTCTGGTGGTGCAGCTTTGGATTTCGTGCTCTTGCCGGTGGAGCTCTCTGGCACATCCTCGATGGGAGCACAACACTCTGAAGAGGTGCTTTTGCCGGAGTGGGTGCGAGAGGTCTTGCCGGTCTTCTTCCAACCCGGGGCTTCGGCGGCAGGAGCAAGTGCCTTGGCGGCAGTCGCTGCAACTGCCTCCCGGTAGAGTTGGTCAGCGCAGATCAGCGCATCCTTCTTGTCGGAGGGGACGGTGATGATGGTCATCGGCCCAGGCATCTTCAACGTGTTGTAGGCGTAATGTGAGGCCGCCATGAACTTGGCTAGTGCCGGGCGGCCGAGGATCCCACTATAGGGCAAGGGCATCTCGGCTACAACGAAAACAATCCTCTCTGTCCTGTAGTTCAACTCGCCTCCAAACGTCACGGGCAGCGTGACCTTACCCTTCGGCTGACTCCTTCCCGGGTTGACCCCTTGAAATGTGCCAGTCTCTTCGAGGTCTCCATCAGGAATCTGCAGCCTTTTGATCACAACAGGCGAGATCAAATTCAGACCGGCCCCGCCGTCAACTAGCATTTTTGTCACCTTGAGGTTGCGTATTATTGGCGAAACCAACAATGGCAAACACCCGACCACAGTTGTGTGATCAGGGTGGTCCTCGGTGTCAAAAATGATAGGCGTGCTGGACCACTTCAGTGGCTTTTAAGCATCGAATGATGGTTCCGCTGCTGTGATCTCACGCGCCCACTGCTTGAGCTGGCGGTGAGAGGTGTGCAGCGAGGCGCCACCGTCGACGCACATGGCCTCCATAGCTTTCTGGAACTCATGCTCGCCGGACTCGTCGTCCTCGTCATGCCCGTCGTCTTCCTGCTTCCTGTCGCGGCCCCGGGCGGGCCTCTCTTGCTGGTTATCCTTGCCGCGCCGACCTCCTTGGCCGCCACGCTTCTTGCCGGATCCTTCGGCACCATCCCGACCCTTCACCTTGTCCCGCCACTCATACTCAGCTTTTTGCTTCTCAGCAAGAAGCTCAACTTGTTGGCAATTCTGGAGGTCGTGGCCCTTGGTGCGGTGGATCTTGCAGTAGTGCTTGTCGGAGCCTCCTGGCTTGTCAGCAGCCGCCAAGGCCCGGCAAGAGGCGCACCCGGCAATTTCTTTGTCGGGGTCGTCTGCCTTGGCCTTCTTGGCAGCGCCGGTGTCCTCAGATCCCTCGTCGGTAAGCACGGTCTTGCCCTTGCGCTTCCTGTTGCGGCGTTGGCCCTTCTTCGTTGGGGCGGCTGTGTCTTCGTCTGTGGAGTCAGTTTCCGCACCGGCGTCTTCGCCGGGGTACTTTCTTCCCTCTTTCGCTCGAGCGCACCTATTGGCCAGAACATAAAGTTCGGCCACATCTTTGACCTTGTTCATTGCCAGCTCTTCACGCATCTTGCGGTTGCGCACATTCTGATGGAACGCGCTGATCATGACGGCGGGATGAACATCTGGGATGTTGTACTGCACCCGGCTGAACCTCTGTATGTACTTGCGCAGGTTTTCACCTTCCTTCTGGTGGATGATATGCAAATCGCTTGCCTGGCCATGAGCTTGGTGGCCTCCAGTGAAGGCGCCAACGAACTCATAACACAAATCCGACCAAGAAGAAATGGAATCCGCCGGCAAGTGCATCAACCATGACATGACATGGGTTTAAGTGCCAACGGGAAGTAATCGGCAAGCACCTTGTCGTCGCGAGCTCCAGCAGCTTGCATCACGATGGTGTAGATGCTGAGGAACTCTGACGGGTGGGTCTTGCCGTTGTACTTCTCACCAACGTCGGGCTTGAACGTGCGGTGGGAGGGCCACTGGAACTGCTGCAGCTCACGGGTAAAGGCTGGGCAACCAACCTCGTAGGGTAGGCCGCCAGAGCCTCCCGATGTTGGGTGGTCCATAGTGGGCCCCGCCCGCCTATCTGACTAGTGGCGTGCTTCGCGCCGGCGCTCGACGGTGGTTCAAGCGTCTTCATGGGCTCGCTCCCAAAGAACTTGGCGCTGATCGCGGTGGGTCCGTGGGTCGGACGATGCTATGGAAATGTTATCACAAGCATCATCACGACGGACCGACACCCGCGGTGGCTGGCGTGGGGGAGGGGAGTGCACCATGGCCGCAGCACCTCCAGTCCTCCCACCACTGGCATGCGGTGGCTCAACAGAGCGCCGGCCTGAGGGCCCCACTAGTCGCGGCTCATCTTTGTTGGCAACGCCGACGAGGCTCCGGATGGTGGCTCTCCACTCGTCGAGCTTTTCCGCAGTAGGAGGAAAGTCGAGGAGCAACTGCGCGCGCGCCAAAGCTTCTGCTGGTGTGGGTGGCGGCGAAAGCTGCGTGGACCGTGACGCGCTCCGACTTCTAACCACATTATAAGGAGCTCTATCACGACCTTGCTCCTGTGCGCTGTTTTCGCCAGCGCCTCAGCGTGCATGCTGATACGTCTCTAACGTATCTATAATTTTTGATTGCTCCATGCTATATTATCTACTGTTTTGGACAATATTGGGCTTTATTATCCACTTTTATATTATTTTTGGGACTAACCTATTAACCGGAGGCCCAGCCCAGAATTGCTGTTTTTTGCCTATTTCAGAGTTTCGCAGAAAAAGAATATCAAACAGAGTCCAAACAGAATGAAACCTTCGGGAGCGTGATTTATGGAACGAACATGATCCAGGAGACTTGGACCCTACATAAGAGAGGCTTCCAGGAGGCCACGAGGTAGGGGGCGCGCCCTCCACCCTCGTGGGCCCCATGTTGCTCCACCGACGTACTTCTTCCTCCTATATATACCTACGTACCCCCAAACGATCAGATACGGAGCCAAAAACCTAATTCCACCGCCGCAACCTTCTGTACCCACGAGATCCTATCTTGGGGCCTGTTCTGGAGCTCCGCCGGAGGGGGCATCCATCACGGAGGGCTTCTACATCAACACCACAGCCTCTCCGATGAAGTGTGAGTAGTTTACCTCAGACCTTCGGTTCCATAGTTAGTAGCTAGATGGCTTCTTCTCTCTTTTTGGATCTCAATACAATGTTCTCCCCCTCTCTCATGGAGATCTATTCGATGTAATCTTCTTTTTAGGGTGTGTTTGTTGAGACCAATGAATTGTGGGTTTATGATCAAGATTATCTATGAACAATATTTGAATCTTCTCTGAATTCTTTTATGTATGATTGGTTATCTTTGCAAGTCTCTTCGAATTATCAGTTTGGTTTGGCCTACTAGATTGATCTTTCTTGCAATGGGAGAAGTGCTTAGCTTTGGGTTCAATCTTGCGGTGTCCTTTCCCAGTGACAGTAGGGGCAGCAAGGCACGTATTGTATTGTTGCCATCGAGGATAACAAGATGGGGTTTTATCATATTGCATGAATTTATCCCTCTACATCATGTCATCTTGCTTAAGGCGTTACTCTGTTTTCATGAACTTAATACTCTAGATGCATGCTGGATAGCGGTCGATGAGTGGAGTAATAGTAGTAGATGCAGGCAGGAGTCGGTCTACTTGTCTCGGACGTGATGCCTATATACATGATCATACCTTGATATTCTCATAACTATGCTCAATTCTGTCAATTGCTCAACAGTAATTCGTTCACCCACCGTAAAATACTTATGCTCTTGAGAGAAGCCACTAGTGAAACCTATGGCCCCCGAGTCTATCTTCATCATATTAATCTTCCAACACTTTGTTATTGCCTTTGCTTTTTACTTTGCTTTTATTTTACTTTGCATCTTTATCACAAAAATACCAAAAATATTATCCTATCATATCTATCAGATCTCACTCTCGTAAGTGACCGTGAAGGGATTGACAACCCCTTATCGCGTTGGTTGCGAGGATTTATTTGTATTGTGCAGGTGCGAGGGACTCGCGCGTAGCCTCCTACTGGATTGATACCTTGGTTCTCAAAAACTGAGGGAAATACTTACGCTACTTTGCTGCATCACCCTTTCCTCTTCAAGGGAAAACCAACGCAGTGCCGGGGAGTCTACGCAAAAGTCAACATACCAAGTACCTATCACAACCCCTTATCTCCCGCATTACATTATTTGCCATTTGCCTCTTGTTTTCCTCTCCCCCACTTCACCCTTGCCGGTTTTTCGCCCTCTCTTTTTTGTTCGCCTCTTTTTCGCTTGCTTTTTGTTTGCTCGTGTGTTGGATTGCTTGCTTGTCACGATGGCTCAAGATAATACCAAATTGTGTGACTTTACCAATACCAACAATAATGATTTCCTTAGCACTCCGATTGCTCCTCTTACCAATACTGAATCTTGTGAAATCAATGCTGCTTTGTTGAATCTTGTTATGAAAGATCAATTCGCCGGCCTTCCTAGTGAAGATGCCGCTACTCATCTAAATAGCTTCGTTGATTTGTGTGATATGCAAAAGAAGAAAGATGTTGATAATGATATTGTTAAATTGAAGCTATTTCCTTTTTCGCTTAGAGATCGTGCTAAAGCTTGGTTTTCGTCTTTACCTAAAAATAGTATTGATTCTTGGAACAAGTGCAAATATGCCTTTATCTCTAAGTATTTTCCTCCCGCTAAGATCATCTCTCTTAGAAACGATATTATGAATTTTAAGCAACTTGATCATGAACATGTTGCACAAGCTTGGGAGAGGATGAAATTAATGATACGTAATTGCCCTACTCATGGTTTGAATTTGTGGATGATTATACAAATTTTTTATGCCGGATTGAATTTTGCTTCTAGAAATCTTTTAGATTCGGCCGCGGGAGGCACTTTTATGGGAATCACTTTAGGAGAAGCTACTAAACTCCTAGATAATATTATGGTTAATTATTCTCAATGGCACACTGAAAGATCTACTAATAAAAAAGTGCATGCGATAGACGAAATTAATGTTTTGAGTGGAAAGATGGATGAACTTTTGAAATTATTTGCTTGTAAGAGTGTTTATTCTGATCCTAATGATATGCCTTTGTCTACTTTGATTGATAATAATAATGAATCTATGGATGTGAATTTTGTTGGTAGGAATAATTTTGGTAACAACGCGTAAAGAGGAAACTTTAATCCTAGGCCTTATCCTAGCAATTCCTCTAATAATTATGGTAATTCCTACAACAACTCTTATGGAAATTTTAATAAGATGCCCTCTGAATTTGAGACTAGTGTTAAAGAGTTTATGAATTTGCAAAAGAATTTCAATGCTTTGCTTGAAGAGAAATTGCTTAAAGTTGATGAATTGGCTAGGAACGTTGATAGAATTTCTCCTAAGCATGATATCAATGAGTCTCTCAAAGCCATGAGAATTTCCATTGATGAGTGCAAAGAAAGAACCGTTAGGATGCGTGCTAAGAAAGATTGCTTTATGAAAGCGTGTTCTTCAAATTTCTATGAAAATAAAGATGAAGATCTAAAAGTTATTGATGTGTCCCCTATTAAATCTTTGTTTTGCAATATGAATCTTGATAATGATGGGACTGAATATGATCCACCTTTACCTAGAAGGCGTTCCAAAAATTCAGAGTTTTTAGATCTTGATGCTAAATTTGATAAAAGTGGGATTGAAGAAATCAAAACCCTAGATGTTGCTAAACCCACTATTTTGGATTTCAAGGAATTTAATTATGAAAATTGCTCTTTGATTGATTGTATTTCCTAGTTGCAATCCGTGCTAAATTCTCCTCATGCTTATAGTCAAAATAAAGCATTTACTAAACATATCGTTGATGCCTTGATGCAATCTTATGAAGAAAAGCTTGAGTTGGAAGTTTCTATCCCTAGAAAACTTTATGATGAGTGGGAACCAACTATTAAAATTAAGATTAAGGATCATGAGTTCTATGCTTTATGTGATTTGGGTGCTAGTGTTCCACTATTCCCAAAACTTTGTGCGATTTGCTAGATTTCCACGAATTTGATGATTGCTCTCTAAACTTGCACCTTGCGGATTCCACTATTAAGAAACCTATGGGAATAATTAATGATGTTCTTATTGTTGCAAATAGGAATTATGTGCCCGTAGACTTTATCGTTCTTGATATAGATTGCAATCCTTCATGTCCTATTATTCTTGGTAGACCTTTCCTTAGAACGATTGGTGCAATTATTGATATGAAGGAAGGGAATATTAGATTCCAATTTCCATTAAAGAAAGGCATGGAACACTTCCCTAGGAAGAAAATAAAATTTCCATATGAATCTATCATGAGAGCCACTTATGGATTGCCTACCGAAGATGGCAATACCTAGATCTATCCTTGCTTTTATGCCTAGCTAGGGGCGTTAAACGATAGCGCTTGTTGGGAGGCAACCCAATTTTATTTTTAGTTTTTTTGCTTTTCCTTCTGTTTAGGAATAAATCTTTGATCTAGCCTCTGGTTAGATGTGTTTTTATGTTTTAATTAGTGTTTGTGCCAAGTTAAACCTATAGGATCTTCTTGGATGATAGTTATTTGATCTTGCAGAAATTTCCAAAAACTTTCTGTTCACGAAAATAATTGTTAGAAATCACCAGAACGTGATAAAATACTGATTCCAATTTCTGCGGATCAATAAACAAATTGCCTAGGTCTTCCTTTTTTGGCTGATTTTTTGGAGTTCCATAAGTTTGCGTTAGTTACAGATTACTACAGACTGTTCTGTTTTTGACAGATTCTGTTTTTCGTGTGTTGTTTGCTTATTTTGATGAATCTATGGCTAGTAAAATAGTTTATAAACCATATAGAAGTTGAAATACAGTAGGTTTAACACAAATATAAATAAAGAATGAGTTCATTACAGTACCTTGAAGTGGTCTTTTGTTTTCTTTCGCTAACGGAGCTCACACGATTTCTGTTGAGTTTTGTGTTGTGAAGTTTTCAAGTTTTGGGTGAAAGATTTTGATGGATTATGGAACAAGGAGTGGCAAGAGCCTAAGCTTGGGGATTCCCATGGCACCCCCAAGATAATCTAAGGACACCAAAAATCCAAAGCTTGGGGATGCCCCGGAAGGCATCCCCTCTTTCGTCTACTTCCATCGGTAACTTTACTTGGAGCTATATTTTTATTCACCACATGATATGTGTTTTGCTTGGAGCGTCTTGTATGATTTGAGTCTTTGCTTTTTAGTTCACCACAATCATCCTTGCTGTACACACCTTTTGAGAAAGCCACACATGATTTGGAATTTGTTAGAATACTCTATGTGCTTCACTTATATCTTTTGAATTATATAGTTTTGCTCTAGTGCTTCACTTATATCTTTTAGAGCATGGTGGTGGATTTGTTTTATAGAAACTATTGATCTCTCATGCTTCACTTAGATTATTTTGAGAGTCTTAAATAGCATGGTAATTTGCTTAAATAATCCTAATATGCTAGATATTCAAGATTTGTAAAAACTTTCTTATGAGTGTGTTGAATACTAAGAAAAGTTTGATACTTGATATTGTTTTAAGATATGGAGGTAATAATATCAAAGTCGTGCTAGTTGAGTAGTTGTGAATTTGAGAAATGCTTGTGTTGAAGTTTGCAAGTCCCGTAGCATGCACACATGGTAAACGTTATGTAACAAATTTGAAACATGAGGTGTTCTTTGATTGTCCTCCTTATGAGTGGCGGTCGGGGACGAGCGATGGTCTTTTCCTACCAATCTATCCCCCTAGGAGCATGCACGTAATGCTTGGTTTTTGATGACTTGTAGATTTTTGCAATAATTATGTTAGTTCTTTATGACTAATGTTGAGTCCATGGATTATACGCACTCTCACCCTTCCATCATTGCTAGCCTCTTCGGTACCGTGCATTGCCCTTTCTCACATTGAGAGTTGGTGCAAAGTTCGCCGGTGCATCCAAACCCCGTGATATGATACGCTCTTTCACACATAAACCTCCTTATATCTTCCTCAAAACAGCCACCATACCTACCTATTATGGCATTTCCATAGCCATTCCGAGATATATTGCCATGCAACTTTCCACCATTCGGTTTATCATGACACATTCATCATTGTCATATTGCTTAGCATGATCATATAGTTGACATAGTATTTGTGGCAAAGCCACCGTTCATAATTCTTTCATACATGTCACTCTTGATTCATTGCATATCCCGGTACACCGCCGGAGGCATTCATATAGAGTCATACTTTGTTCTAGTATCGAGTTGTAATCATTGAGTTGTAAATAAATAGAAGTGTGATGATCATCATTTAATAGAGCATTGTCCCAATAAAAAAAGAGAAAGGCCAAAAAAAGAAGGCCCCAAAAAAAGAAATAAAAATGGGCAATGCTACTATCCTTTTTTTCCACACTTGTGCTTCAAAGTAGCACCATAATCTTCATGATAGAGAGTCTCTTGTTTGGTCACTTTCATATACTAGTAGGAATTTTTCATTATAGAACTTGGCTTGTATATTCCAACAATGGGCCTCCTCAAGTGCCCTAGGTCTTCGTGAGCAAGCAAGTTGGATGCACACCCACTTAGTTTCTTTTGTTGAGCTTTCATACATTTATAGCTCTAGTGCATCCGTTGCATGGAAATCCCTACTCCTTGCATTAACATCAATCGATGGGCATCTCCATAGCTCATTGATTAGCCTCGTTGATGTGAGACTTTCTCCCTTTTTGTCTTCTCCACATAACCCCCATGTAACGCCCACGATGCGGCTATATCTCCCACGTGTCGAGGCACGACTTAGAGGCATAACCGCATTATGGTATTGTCGCAAGAAGGGTTATCTTCACACAATCCCATGTAATGAACAAGAATGGGATAACGAGAGTTGGCTTACAATCGCCACTTCACACAATACATAATTTAATTCATACATCATCCAAAATCCACACATAGACCGACTACGGTCAAATACAAATGAGAATAAGATAAACCCAAATGCTAGATCCCCGATCGTCCTTACTGGGCTCCACTACTGATCATCCGGAAAAGAAACATAGTAACGACCACGTTCCTCGTCGAACTCCCACTTGAGCTCGGTTGCGTCATCGGCACTGGCATCGTCGGCACCTGCAACTGTTTTGGTAGAATCTGTGAGTCACGAGGACTCAGCAATCTCACACCCGCGAGATCAAGACTATGTAAGCTTATAGGAAAGGATGGTGTAATGAGGTGGAGCTGCAGCAGGCACTAAGCATATATGGTGGCTAACATACGCAAAAGAGAGCGAGAAGAGAAGCATCGCAACGGTCGCGAAGCTAGAAATGATCAAGAAGTGATCCTGAAACTACTTACATTCATGCATAACTCAAACCGTGTTCACCTCCCGGACTCCGCCGAAAAGAGACCATCACGGCTACACACACGGTTGATGTATTTTAATTAAGTCAAGTGACAAGTTCTCTACAACCGGACATTAACAAATTCCCATCTGCCTCATAACCGCGGGCATGGCTTTCGAAAGATAATACCCTGCAGGGGTGTCCCAACTTAGCCTATTATAAGCTCTCACGGCCAACGAAGGATAAACCTTCTCCCGGGAAGACCCGATCAGTCTCGGAATCCCGGTTTACAAGACATTTCGACAATGGTAAAACAAGACCAGCAAAGCCGCTCGATGTGCCGACAAATCCCGATAGGAGCTGCACATATCTCGTTCTCAGGGCACAACAGATGAGACATCCTACGAGTAAAACCAGGCCTCAAGTTTCCCCGAGGTGGCCCTGAAGTCTACTCGGTTCAGACCAACACTCGAAGGAGCACTGGCCGGGGGGGGGGGGGGGGTTAAAATAAAGATGACCCTCGGGCTCGCGAAAACCCAAGGGAAAAAGGCTTAGGTAGGCAAATGTAAAACCAAGGTTGGGCCTTGCTGGAGGAGTTTTATTCAAGGCGAACTGTCAAGGGGGTCCCATAATTCACCCAACCGCGTAAGGAACGCAAACTCAAGTAACATAACACCGGTATGACGGAAACTAGTGGAACAAAACACCAGGCATAAGGCCAAGCCTTCCACCCTTTACCAAATATATAGATGCATTAATTAAATAAGAGATATTGTGATATGCCAAATTATCCATGTTCCAGCATGGAACCAACTTCAACTTCACCTGCAACTAGCAACGCTATAAGAAGGGCTGAGCAAAAGCGGTAACTTAGCCAAACAACGGTTTGCTAGGAAAGGGTGGTTAGAGGCTTGACATGGCAATATGGGAGGCATGATATAGCAAGTGGTAGGTAGCGCAGCATGGCAATAAAACGAACAACTAGCAAAGCAAAGATAGAAGTGATTTCGAGGGTATGATCATCTTGCCTGCAAGGTTCTCAGAGTTGTCGAAAGCTTGATCCTCGTAAGCGTACTCAACAGGTTCCTCCTTCACGAACTCGTCTCCTGGCTCTACCCACAGCAAGAACACAAGCAATGGAACCAGAATCAATCACGGGAAATGCACAAGCAACATGATGCAAAACATGCATGATATGCGAGATATGATATGCGATGCATATGCGTGCTCCGGAAGAAAAATGATGAAAAAGGCAGTAACTTGGCAAACCAAGTATGCCACTGGAAAGATGAGATGATTTTGGTCGAAATCGATATAAAGATCACCGGAAACGGATGCACGGTTTGCAAATGGCAAGCAAAACAAGAATGATACGATTCTGCAATTAACAGCATGATAGCACTTAGAATACATCAAGTAACTATGCTACAGCACCCCAACATAGCAACAAAGCATATGGCAGTAATCTACAGGAGATGCTTGACAAAAGACGAACACTGAGCTACAGCTAGATCACAACATAACAGGTTCAAACAAGCATGGCAAAAATGCAAAAGATATCAGCTTCACAGACTTATTGAAAAAACTGGACATGGCAGAAACAGCATCAGGTAGCAATGTTCAGAGCAAGAGAAACACATGCTACAGACACTTATCATAGAAAAACAAGCCATGGCATGAAACTACTAAATGCATAGAACAAAAGTCCCTTACTGACCATGAGCCAAAAAGGACCAGAAGATATGATGGTACCCATGTAAACATAGCAAGTTTCGTTAACAGGTTTCAGACAGCAGAAAACAGAACATGGCATTAGCAGCATTATGAAGGCATCTTTGTGAGCTCGATTCACTCATCAAAAAGAAATGCATGACAAAACAAGCATACCTACAGCAAGAAGACATGTTCATGAAGCTAACCATGGCAAGAGCAAGTTCATAGCATGTATGGATCAACTACAACAACCTTGGCAAAATTGAATATCATGTTAACATTCTGCCAGAATATTTTATAGCAAAAGTAGAGCAAGATTAAGACATGCTAGGACACTCCATAATTGCAAACAGGGGCATGTATGGATATAGCACAACTATATCTACAAAACATCCTTACTGAACATATTCAAAAGAAGTATGGATCTCTCTGTAGCCACATGGATACATGGCAACAAAATAACAGCAGTAACAGGCTTAGCAAAATTCGAAGTCCCTGGAAACAGAAACATCACAAAACCTCTGTAAAGATGGCATGACATAGATCAAAACACCTGTAGAGCTCATGCCCATAAGATGCACACATCAAATGCAACAAAAATAACAAAACATCAAGTTCTGACAAGTAACAGTAGTAAATATCATATAGCACTCTTGCACCAGAGATTTGGGCATTAAGATGGGCACAAACGAGCATGGCACAATGTAACAAAATGAAGAGCATCTCGAGGCGAACATTTCGATATATCATGCACGCAAAACGGAGCAGTATGCGATGAGATATGATGCGATGAACATGAGCACATAATGCAAAAATATTCGGGACTTAGAAGATTTCGGGGGTCAACCTAATCTCAGATCTGGATCGGGAGCTGGCACGGAAGTCGAGGCAGCAGCGTGAGCTCGCCGGAGATCGAGGACGGGGACGCCGGAGGGGACGAGGCCGGAGCGGCGTCGAGGAAAGAAGGCGGCGGGGGCACGGGCGCCGGAGTCGCCGGAGTTGGCGCGGGCAGCCGCGCGGTCGGTGGAGGCGGAGCCGCGGCGGCGGGAGGCGCCGGCGATGGAGACGGAGCGGCGGGAGTCGCGCGGGGCGACGGGGAGATGGGCCGGGAGGGCCCGACTCGGGTTCTCCGGGCCGCGAGCGGTGGGTGGCGGCGGCGGGACACGTGGCAGCGACGGATTGAGCGAGGGCGGCGGCGGACGTGTCCGGCGGCGGGCGGACGTTTTGTCCGGCGCGCGGAGGAGGAAGAGGCTAGGGTTTGGACCCGAAATTTCGGAGGGGGAGGTGTTTATATAGGCATAGGGAGCTAGGAGAGTCCAAATGAGGCACGGTTTTCGCCCACACGATCGTGATCGAACGCCCGAGAGCATGGAGGTGACTTAGATGGGTTATTGGGCTGTTTTGGAGGGGTGTTGGGCTGAAACACACAAGAGGACTTTGCGGTTACCTGGTTAACCGTTGGAGCGTCAAACGACCTCCAAATGGAACGAAACTTGACAGGTGGTCTACCGGTGGTGTACCAAGGCCACTTGACAAACCTCAGTCCATTCCGAGAACGTTTAACACCCGCTCACGAAAAGAAACAAGAGGGGCGCGCCAGTGCATGTGGGAGTGCCGGATTGCAAAACGGACAACGGGGAAAATGCTCGGATGCATGAGACGAACACATATGCAAATGAGATGCACATGATGACATGATATGAGATGCATGACATGAACAAAATGCAAAACGAAAAACAAAACCCGACCACGGAGGGAATATCATAACACATAGCCGAAAATGGCAAGAGTTGGAGTTACAAATATGGAAAGTTACATCCGGGGTGTTACAACACTCCACCACTACGAGAGGATCTCGTCCCGAGATCTAGGACTGAAAGAACTCTGGATATTCGGAACGGAGGTGGTCCTCGTGTTCCCAGGTGGCTTCTAGGTCGGAATGGTGCGACCACTTCACTTTAAGGAATTTGATTGACTTGTTGCGAGTCTTGCGCTCAGTTTCTTCAAGAATAGCAACGGGGTGCTCATGATAAGACAGATCTTCTTGGAGGTCAATCTCTCGAAGTTGATGGTGCGCTCGGGAGTCTTGAAGCACTTGCGAAGCTGTGACACGCGGAACACATCGTGCACGTTCGCAAAGTTGGAGGGAAGCTCAAGTTGATAGGCGAGGTCGCCTCTTTTGCCAATGATCTTGAAAGGACCCACGTATCTAGGGGCAAGCTTCCCTTTGATACCGAAGCAACGAGTGCCTTTCATTGGAGAGACGCGGAGGTAGACATGGTCTCCGATCTCGAAAGCCAAGTCACGGTGCTTGCTATCATAGTAACTCTTCTGGCGCGATTGCGCGGCTTTGAGATTTTCACGGATGACTTTACACATTTCTTCAGCCTCTGTGATTAAGTCATTGCCAAGAAGTTGGCGTTCACCAGTCTCTGACCAATTGAGAGGAGTACGGCACTTTCTGCCATAGAGAATCTCGAATGGAGCCTTGCCCGAACTCGCTTGGAAGCTGTTGTTGTAGGAGAACTCGGCATATGGAAGACAATCTTCCCACTTCATGCCAAAGGAAATGACACAAGCCCTGAGCATATCTTCAAGGATTTGATTGACTCGCTCGACTTGGCCACTAGTTTGAGGATGGAAAGCTGTGCTGAAGCGAATGTTGGTGCCCATGGCCTTCTGGAAGGAGTCCCAGAACTTAGAAGTGAAGATGCTTCCACGATCTGAAGAAATCAATTGTGGAATGCCGTGCAAGGAGACAATCCTGGAGGTGTATAGCTCTGCCAACTGAGCTGCTGTGATAGATTCTTTGATTGGAAGGAAATGAGCCACTTTAGTAAGCTTGTCGATGACAACGAAGATAGCATCATTTCCGCGCTTGGACTTAGGAAATCCCGTCACGAAGTCCATTTCGATATGATCAAACTTCCATTCTGGGATAGCAAGAGGTTGGAGGAGACCAGCTGGTCGTTGGTGTTCTGCTTTCACCCTTCGACAGACATCACATTCATTCACGAATTGAGCGATTTCTCGCTTCATTTGAGTCCACCAATACGACTGCTTGAGGTCATGGTACATCTTCGTACTTCCAAGATGAATGGAAAGAAGAGAATTGTGCGCCTCGTTCATAATGACTTTCCTTAGATCACCTTTAGGAACCACAATCCGGTCCTTGAAGAATAAAGTGTCTCTGTCATCAATGCGATAGCACTTGTATTTGGAAAGACCCTTGTCGATACCACGTTTCACCTTCTTCACCATGGTATCCAGGAGTTGTGCCTCATGAATTTGATCTTCCAAAGTAGGAGAGACTATGAGGTTGGCAAGAAAGCCTTGAGGAACAACTTGGAGATTGAGTTTGCGGAAAGCTTCACAAAGATCCGGTTGAAATGGCTTGAGAATTAGACTGTTGCAATAAGCCTTCCTGCTCAAAGCATCTGCAATGACGTTGGCCTTGCCTGGAGTATATTCAATACTCGGATTGTACTCTTGAATCATTTCGACCCATCGAGTTTGCCTGAGGTTGAGGTTGGGCTAAGTGAAGATGTACCTGAGACTCTTGTGATCGGTGAAAATGTCCACTTTTCTTCCCAACAAGAGATGTCTCCATGTTATTAATGCATGGACAACTGCCGCCAACTCAAGATCGTGAGTGGGGTAGTTCTTTTCGTTGGGCTTCAACTGACGAGAGGTATAGGCCACAACTTTCTTCTCTTGCATTTACACAGCACCGAGACCTTGAAGAGAAGCATCACAGAAAACTTCGAATGGCTTGGATTCGTCAGGAGGAGTTAAGACAGGAGTTGTGACGAGTTTCTCTTTGAGAGTGTTGAAAGCAACGTCACACTCAGGAGTCCAGACATACTTCACATGCTTCTGGAGGAGGTTGGAAAGAGGCTTTGCAATCTTAGAGAAATTCTCAACGAATCTTTGGCAATAGCTTGCAAGACCAAGAAAACTGCGAAGCTGCTTGACATTCTGAGGAGGTTCCCAATTCACAACTGCAGACACCTTCTCGGGATTAACAGCGATGCCCTTGGCAGAGATGATGTGACCAAGGTAAAGAACTTCATCGAGCCAAAACTCACATTTGGAAAACTTTGCATAGAATTGATACTCTCTGAGCTTGTCGAGCACCAATCGCAAATGTTTGGCATGATCCTTCTTATTCTTGGAGAAGACCAAAATATCATCGAGATACACCAGGATGAATTCATTGGTATAGGGGTTGAAGATGAAATTCATCATCCGAGAGAATGTTGGAGGAGCATTGACAAGGCCGAAAGACATGACAGTATATTCATAAGAACCAAAGCTTGTTCTGAATGCTATCTTGGGAATATCTTCTTCACGAATGCGAATCTGATGATAACCCATACGAAGGTCAAGCTTGGAGAATACTTTAGCACCTTTGAGTTGCTCGAATAGCTCATTGATGTTGGGAAGTGGATACTTGTTCTTGATTGTCATCTTGTTCAATGGACGGTAGTCGACACAAAGTCGGTCCGTGCCATCCTTCTTCTCGACAAAAAGAACACCACAACCCCACAGAGATGAACTCGGTCTGATCAGACCCAGACGCTCTTGTTCATCGAGCTGTTTCTTCAATTCCTTCAGCTCCTTGGGTCCAAGCTTGTAAGGACGCTTGCAAACGGGTTCCGTACCAGGCTCAAGATCGATAACGAACTCGACTGGCCGATGAGGAGGCATACCCGGAAGCTCTTCTGGAAAGACATCTTGGTACTCACAAATGACTGGAATTTGAGAAATAGCATCCAACTCGCCCTTCTCATTGAGAGAGAATAACCGAATGGTCTCGTCACGAGCGGCATAGATAACCACATCCTCAGAAGAGTGTGTCAATTGAATTTCCCTGGCAGCACAATCAAGTTGAGCCTTGTGCTTAGAAAGCCAGTCCATCCCGAGAATTAGATCAATATCCGAGTCACCAAGAACAATTGGTTTAGCCAGAAATTTATAGTTCCCCAAGTTGATAGAGACATCGGGAGCAACCAAACTAGAAGTCATAAGCTTTCCCAGAGAAACAACTTGCATAACTTTGGATAAAATCTCTGTGTCAACATTGTGCTTCGATGCAAATGGGTATGACATGAAAGAATGCGATGCACCAGTATCAAATAAAACTTTTGCAGGAATATCATTAACTGAGAGATTACCCATTATCACATCAGTAGATTCCTCCGCTTGAGTTGCATTCATCATGTTCACCTTTGCAGACTTGGGATTATGCTTGACCACTGCATTGCTGGAAGATCTCACGGGAGGAGGAGGCGGAAGGCGCCTTTGGTTGAAGCACTTGTTAGCATAGTGACCTTTCTGCTGACACTTGTTGCAAGTCACCTCTGAGAGTGGACGATGATAAGGAGCATTCGACTTTGGAGCTTGATTCTGAGACTTGTTCTGATAGCCAGGGTTGGATGAGTGGGAAGATCCATGGCCACCTTTGTTCTTCTGCTGGAAAGGCTGACGAAACGGAGGAGGAGGCAACCAGAACTTCTGTTGCTTAGCAGCCACTACCGAGGAAGAAGAAGACTGAACTGCGTCCCTGACTCTCTTCTTAGAAGCCTCACACTTGAGCTGAGCAGCCTCTTGCTTCAGTGCCATATTGTAGAAATCATCATACTTGGTCGGCTCAAAAAGCACGAGAGGTAATTGCAGATCTTCTCTGAGGCCACCTCTGAATTGATAGATCATGCTCTTTTCATCAGGAACGTCTTTCTTAGCGAAGCGAGCGAGTTTCTGAAACTGGGTATTGTATTGATACACGGACATGCTGCCTTGCTTGAGATTGCGGAACTCCTCACGCTTGCTCTCAACAACACTTTGTGGAATGTGGTGAGCTTTGAAGTCTCGGCGGAAATCATCCCAGGTAATCACACGACTTCCTCTGGAATCTTTGTATTGTTGATACCACTCGGCAGCTTGATCCTTGAGTTGAAAAGAAGCGAACTTGACAAAGTCCTCAGGCCTGACATTGCTACATTCAAAATGCTTGTAGATGTCCACGAGCCAATCATCGGCATCTGTGGCTTCGACACAGCAACTGAAAGACTTCGGCTGATTAGCGAGGAACTGGTTGAGGGTAGCGAAGTGAGGCTGATTGCTGCCTTGGCCTTGATTTCCTTGATTGCCTTGCCCTTGGGTGCGTTCTTGCAAGAGTTGCAAAATCACCTAAGCATTGGCGTTGGTGGCTGCCATGATAGCTTGCCATGCCTCCGGAGGCGGAGGTGGTGGCGGAGGGTTTGCCTGACTCCCCTCATTGCGTTCCGGATTCTGACGCGTTGGCGGAGCCATCCTGAAGAGGGTGACATCCGTTAGCATCTTGATAGACAAATAGTCAAGCTGAATCAACGGATAGAAATTGCAACATATAGTCTTCACAATAAACATTCGAACGAGGATGAACGAATGAATTCCATAGTAAATCATCACACTTCCATTAAGGTGAGAAGCCACTTGATAAGAGATTGATGAATAAAATAAAAAGGTACGAGTGGAACAAATAAGTGGTAAGGATTACCCAATCACAAACCAAATATCTGTGGGAAGAAATGCTAAGAGCTACTTGAATCCCACCTATAAACTCCCGAAACTTTCTGGTTATGCAATCTGGTGTTGGGGATACAGGGGACACAAAATATATCACCCAAACTAGTAATCCCTAGATCCAGCTGTATCCATCCGTCAACACATAACCAAGAAACCTTCGGAAATCGTGTACCTCAACCTTCGAAAAGCATCCGTTATACGAGTTATGGCAATACTCCCAAACTCCCGCCCCAGTACTGGGTGGCGTCGAGGTGATCTCACCAACAACTGCATAAAAGAGATTTTCGATGTCGGCGAAACTCAGGTATTCCAGAACTGCAACGATAAAATTGTGACGACAACACCTCAGAGCTCAACTCCCCGGGACACTACCACAACCCCTAAATGTCAGGAGGCACCAAGAACAATGTTCTCGTCACAAAACCATCGGAACGATTCTAAGATACCCGCGTGATCCTAAATTTTTTTTAGTGAAATTTGAGGAGAGAAGAGTCAAAACTTCTACGTCAGGAGGCCTCACCAGAGCGACGAAGGGACTGAGGAGTAAAAAGAATCCTACTCTCCGATATATATAATCCTAAGACTCAAAACATTTTTGTTCTAGACTCAACAACGCCAGCGATTCGATCAAGCAGGGGGCTCCTAAGTCGGGGATGGCTCTGATTACCAACTTGTAACGCCCATGATGCGGCTATATCTCCCACGTGTCGAGGCACGACTTAGAGGCATAACCGCATTATGGTATTGTCGCAAGAAGGGTTATCTTAACACAATCCCATGTAATGAACAAGAATGGGATAACGAGAGTTGGCTTACAATCGCCACTTCACACAATACATAATTTAATTCATACATC
Organism: Aegilops tauschii subsp. strangulata; assembly: GCF_002575655.3. Lineage (NCBI taxonomy): Eukaryota > Viridiplantae > Streptophyta > Magnoliopsida > Poales > Poaceae > Aegilops > Aegilops tauschii. Next base: position 290,995,040 of record NC_053037.3, read on the forward strand.
ATCCAAAATCCACACATAGACCGACTACGGTCAAATACAAATGAGAATAAGATAACCCCAAATGCTAGATCCCCGATCGTCCCAACTGGGCTCCACTACTGATCATCCGGAAAAGAAACATAGTAACGACCACGTTCCTCGTCGAACTCCCACTTGAGCTCGGTTGTGTCATCGGCACTGGCATCGTCGGCACCTGCAACTGTTTTGGTAGAATCTGTGAGTCACGAGGACTCAGCAATCTCACACCCGCGAGATCAAGACTATGTAAGCTTATAGGAAAGGATGATGTATTGAGGTGGAGCTACAGCAGGCACTAAGCATATATGGTGGCTAACATACGCAAAAGAGAGCGAGAAGAGAAGCATCGCAACGGTCGCGAAGCTAGAAATGATCAAGAAGTGATCCTGAAACTACTTACGTTCATGCATAACTCAAACCGTGTTCACTTCCCGGACTCCGCCAAAAAGAGACCATCACGGCTACACACACGGTTGATGTATTTTAATTAAGTCAAGTGACAAGTTCTCTACAACCGGACATTAACAAATTCCCATCTGCCTCATAACCGCGGGCACGGCTTTCGAAAGATAATACCCTGCAGGGGTGTCCCAACTTAGCCCATTATAAGCTCTCATGGTCAACGAAGGATAAACCTTCTCCCGGGAAGACCTGATCAGTCTCAGAATCCCGGTTTACAAGACATTTCGACAATGGTAAAACAAGACCAGCAAAGCCGCCCGATGTGCCGACAAATCCCGATAGGAGCTGCACATATCTCGTTCCCAGGGCACAACGGATGAGACATCCTACGAGTAAAACCAGGCCTCAAGTTTCCATGAGGTGGCCCCGAAGTCTACTCAGTTCAGACCAACACTCGAAGGAGCAGTGGCCCGGGGGGGGGGGGGGTTAAAATAAAGATGACCCTCGGGCTCGCGAAAACCCAAGGGAAAAAGGCTTAGGTAGGCAAATGTAAAACCAAGGTTGGGCCTTGCTGGAGGAGTTTTATTCAAGGCGAACTGTCAAGGGGGTCCCATAAATCACCCAACCGCATAAGGAACGCAAACTCAAGGAACATAACACCGGTATGACGGAAACTAGGGCGGCAAGAGTGGAACAAAACACCAGAAATAAGGCCGAGCCTTCCACCCTTTATCAAATATATAGATGCATTAATTAAATAAGAGATATTGTGATATGCCAAATTATCCATGTTCCAGCATGGAACCAACTTCAACTTCACCTGCAACTAGCAACGCTATAAGAAGGGCTGAGCAAAAGCGGTAACTTAGCCAAACAACGGTTTGCTAGGAAAGGATGGTTAGAGGCTTGACATGGAAATATGGGAGGCATGATATAGCAAGTGGTAGGTAGGGCAGCATGGCAATAGAACGAACAACTAGCAAAGCAAAGATAGAAGTGATTTCGAGGGTATGATCATCTTGCATGCAAGGTTCTCAGAGTTGTCGAAAGCTTGATCCTCGTAAACGTACTCAACAGGTTCCTCGTTCACGAACTCGTCTCCCGGCTCTACCCACAGCAAGAACACAAGGAATGGAACCACAAACAATCACGGGAAATGCACAAGCAACATGATGCAAAACATGCATGATATGTGAGACATGATATGCGATGCATATGCGTGCTCCGGAAGAAAAATGATGAACAAGGCAGTAACTTGTCAAACCAAGTATGCCACTGGAAAGATGAGATTATTTCGGTCGAAATCGATATAAAGATCAGCGGAAACGGATGCACGGTTTGCAAATGGCAAGCAAAACAAGAATGACACGATTCTGCGATTAACAGCATGATAGCACTTAGAATACATCAAGTAACTATGCTACAACACCCCCACATTGCAACAAAGCATATTGAAGTAATCTATAGGAGATTCTTGACAAAAGAAGAACACTGAGCTACAGCTAGATCATAATATAATAGGTTCAAACAAGCATGGCAAAAATGCAAAAGATATCAACTTCACAGACTTGGTGAAAAAACTGGACATGGCAGAAACAGCATCAGGTAGCAATGTTCAGAGCAAGAGAAACACATGCTACAGACACTTATCATAGCAAAACAAGCCATGGCATGAAACTACTAAATGCATAGAACAAAAGTCCCTTACTGAGCAGGAGCCAAAAAGGACCAGAAGATATGATGGTACCCATGTAAACATAGCAAGTTTCGTTAACAGGTTACAGACTTTGCAGAAAACAGAACATGGCATTAGCAGCATTATGAAGGCATCTTTGTGAACTCGATTCACTCATCAAAAAGCAATGAATGACAAAACAAGCATACCTACAGCAATCAGACATGTTCATGAAGCTAACCATGGCAAGAGAAAGTTCATAGCATGTATGGATCAACAACAACAACCTTGGCAAAATTGAATATCATGTTAAGATTCTGCCAGAAATATTTTATAGTAAAAGTAGAGCAAGATTAAGACATGCTAGGACACTCCATAATTGCAAAAAGGGGCATGGATGGATATTGCACACCTATATCTACAAAACATCCTTACTGAACATATTCAAAAGAAGCATGGATCTCTCTGTAGCCACATGGATACATGGCAACAAAATAACAACAGTAACAGACCAGCAAAATTCCAAGTCCCTGGAAACAGAAACATCACGAAGCCTAGTTTGCATGCTTGTTCTAGTCACCACATAGATCACAAAAATACATGGCATACACTTCTGTAAAGATGGCATGGCATAGATCAAAACACCTGTAGAGCTCATGCCCATAAGATGCACACATCAAATGCAACAAAAATAACAAAACATCAAGTTCTGATATGTAACAGTAGTAAACATCATATATCACTCTTGCACCAGAGATTTGGGCATCAAGATGGACTCAAACGAGCATGGCACAATGTAACAAAATGAAGAACATCTCGAGGCGAACATTTCTATATATCATGCACGCAAAAAGGAGGAGTATGCGATGAGATATGATGCGATGAACACGAGCACATAATGCAAAAATATTCGGGACTTAGAAGATTTCGGGGGTCAACCTAATCCCAGATCTGGATTGGGAGCTGGCACGGAAGTCGAGGCAGCAGCGCGAGCTCGCCGGAGATCGAGGACGGGGACGCCGGAGGGGACGAGGCCAGAGCGGCGGCGAGGAAAGAAGGCGGCGGGGGCACGGGCGCCCATAGTCGCCGGAGTTGGCGCGGGCAGCCGCGCGGTCGGTGGAGGCGGACGACGGCGGACGCGGCGGAGCCGCGGCGGCGGGAGGCGCCGGCGATGGAGCCGGAGCGGCGGGCGGCGGCGGGAGTCGCGCGGGGCGTGGGGCGACGGGGAAATGGGCCGGGAGGGCCCGACTCGGGCTCTCCGGGCCGCGAGCGGTGGGTGGCAGCAGCGGGACACGTGGCGGCGGCAGAGTGGGCGAGGGCGGCGGCGGACGTGTCCGGCGGCGGGTGGACGTTTTGTCCGGCGCGCGGAGGAGGAAGAGGCTAGGCTTTGGACCCGAAATTTCGGAGGGGGAGGTGTTTATATAGGCATAGGGAGCTAGGAGAGTCCAAATGAGGCACGGTTTTCGCCCACACGATCGTGATCGAACGCCCGAGAGCATGGAGGTGACTTAGATGGGTTATTGGGCTGTTTTGGAGGGGTGTTGGGCTGCAACACACAAGAGGTCTTTGCGGTTACCCGGTTAACCGTTGGAGCGTCAAACGACCTCCAAGTGGAACGAAACTTGACAGGTGGTCTACCGGTGGTGTACCAAGGCCACTTGACAAACCTCGGTCCATTCCGAGAACGTTTAACACCCGCTCATGAAAAGGAACAAGAGGGGCGCGCCGGAGGGGGCATCCATCACAGAGGGCTTCTACATCAACACCATAGCCTCTCCGATGAAGAGTGAGTAGTTTACCTCAGACCTTCGGGTCCATAGTTAGTAGCTAGATGGCTTATTCTCTCTTTTTGGATCTCAATACAATGTTCTCCCCCTCTCTCGTGGAGATCTATTCGATGTAATCTTCTTTTTGCGGTGTGTTTGTTGAGACCGATGAATTGTGGGTTTATGATCAAGATTATCTATGAACAATATTTGAATCTTCTCTAAATTCTTTTATGTATGATTGGTTATCTTTGCAAGTCTCTTCGAATTATTAGTTTGGTTTGGACTACTAGATTGATCTTTCTTGCAATGGGAGAAGTGCTTAGCTTTGGGTTCAATCTTGCGGTGTCCTTTCCCAGTGATAGTAGGGGCAGCAAGGCACGTATTGTATTGTTGCCTTCGAGGATAACAAGATGGGGTTTTTATCATATTGCATGAATTTATCCCTCTACATCATGTCATCTTGCTTAAGGCGTTACTCTCTTTTCATGAACTTAATACTCTAGATGCATGCTGGATAGCGGTCGATGAGTGGAGTAATAGTAGTAGATGCAGGCATGAGTCGGTCTACTTGTCTCGGACGTGATGCCTATATACATGATCATACCTAGATATTCTCATAACTATGCTCAATTCTGTCAATTGCTCAACAGTACTTCGTTCACCCACCGTAAAATACTTATGCTCTTGAGAGAAGCCACTAGTGAAACCTATGGCCCCCGGGTCTATCTTCATCATATTAATCTTCCAACACTTTTTTATTGCCTTTGCTTTTTACTTTGCTTTTATTTTACTTTGCATCTTTATCACAAAAATACCAAAAATATTATCCTATCATATCTATCAGATCTCACTCTCGTAAGTGACCGTGAAGGGATTGACAACCCCTTATCGCGTTGGTTGCGAGGATTTATTTGTATTGTGCAGGTGCGAGGGACTCGCGCGTAGCCTCCTACTGGATTGATACCTTGGTTCTCAAAAACTAAGGGAAATACTTACGCTACTTTGCTGCATCACCCTTTCCTCTTCAAGGGAAAACCAACGCAGTGCTCAAGAGGTAGCACATGTTTGCCTTCTACGTCCCGCGAATGAGGCACATGACTCTTCCCACGACGGCGCCCGGGGTCACCAGCGTGGTGACGCTGCTCGTCGCGCACAACCTGGGAAGAGCGCGTCGTGGGCGCCGGCGTAGGCATCTTGCAAGTCGCCGCACCGCCTGCGGGGGGCCCAGCTCCGTATTTGCATTTGGCGGCGTGCGGCTCGTCGTCTCGCGCACGAACGACGCCGCTCGCCACGCTTTGACTGCCAGAGCGATATGGGTGTTCGCGGGCCGCGCCTCGACTTCCGACCGCGACCGCCCCACCACTCGCCCGCACTGGTACGGGCCGTTCGGCTCCTGATGAACCAATCGCCGTGATCGTCTTCTTCTTGGGAGCCATGGCGATGAAGAACTGCTAAACTAACTGCTAGACCGGATTTTCACAACTGCGCCTTCCCATACCTGGCGCCAAAGATGTCGGTGGAAACGACACCTATGGAATCACCGGGATCCCTTCTACGGTTGGCAGGCGCGGGGTTGTGCAAAGAGCGGGTCTGGTAGCCAGCACAAAGATCGTTTACCCAGGTTCGGGCCGCGAGGATGCGTAATACCCTAGTCCTGCTTTGGTGTATATTTGAGTGTTCTTGAGCTCTCGAACTAGCTGTGGTGCGTGCGTAGTCCAAAAGATCCGAATCCTTCTCCAGTACGCCTCGTTCCTCCTTTTATAGACAAAAGGGGTTGCCACAGTGGCACACAGGAGGTGGAAAGGTACACAGTGGTTAAGTCTATCCTATGGCACCGTCAAACAAACGCATTTAATGCGCTGCCGATGTGCCCTTCTTGCTTTATCAAGGACGGCAAGGAAGCTCGGCCTAGTTGTCGCCGCCTCGCCTGGCTCCGACGCGCGTCCGAGCTGATGGGGCGTTGTAGTGCCACGTTGGCTGGCTGCTGGGCTGGCGCGGTGGCAGAGTCTTCACAAAGATTTGCATGCCACCACGTAGGTGCTTGCTGAGTTGGCCTGGAGGCCGCGCGTCGCCACGCAGGTGCCTGCCCAGCTGGTTGGGCTGGCAGTTGTATGGGAACGGCGGTGGAGTCTTGGCAGACGTGGGCCTGGCTGTGGCCCCGCAGGTGTCCTTAGCAAGGGTCTTGCTGTGGCCCCGACAAGGTTCTTGCCGTGGCATCGCGGATGTCCTCGGCAAGTATCTTGCCGGGGGTCTCGTGGATTTCCTTGGCAAGGATCTTGCCAAGGATCGTCATCTTCTGGTCCTCATCTGATCCCGTGTCTTTATGATCTTCACAAAGATCTGCATGCCACCATGGAGGTGCCTCTCGAGCCTTGGTTCCAATGTGGTTGATGGTGTTGGAACCCTTGGGCTCAAGGGTGGCGCGCTCTGCTGGCGTTGGGCAAGTTGCCCCGGTAAGGCTCTTGCCGGGGCTGCGGAGGCCACCACGGCAAGTCTCTTGCCGGGGGAGTCCACCTCGCCCTCTTGCTCTTGGTGTCTCTGGTCTTGGCGTTGCTTTGGTATTCTTGTGCTTCTGCTTCCTTCCTTTGCCCTGCTAAGTGTGGCCGCAGGTGCGGCCTGACTGCCCGCGCACAAGTAGAGGGGTAAAAAGGAGAGCCCCTACTTTTGTACACTGACAGTCCTAATATAGTTGAATCATATGATTATCCCTCAAAATGCAACGAAGAATCACTCCCGAGTTCCTATTAGCGGAGGACAAAAGATAGGAATTGTTTGTAGGGTACGAAACCACCTCAAAGCTATTCTTTCCGCTCGATCTATTCAATAGTTCGTACTAAAATAACGCAAAGCTATTTTTTCCGTTCGATCTATCCTAGAGTTTGTACTAGAATAACACCAAAGCATATTCATATTCATAATACTCAATCCACACAAAGAACTACAGGGAGACCCCAAAGTTTCTATTGGAGAAAAGATAATAAAAATGTGCATCAACCCCTATGCATAGATTACCCCAATATCACCGCGGGAATCCGCGAGTTGAATGCCAAGACACATATCGAGTGAATCAATATGATACCCCAATTGTCACCTCAAGTATTCATACTGCAAGACATACATCATGTGTTCTCATCTCTGAATATTCAATCCGACAAAACTTCAAAGGGTAAAGACTCAATTCATCACAACAAGAGTATAGAGGGGAGAAACATTATATGATCCGACTATATTAACAAAGCCCATGATATAGATTACGAGAGAGAGAGATTAAACACATAGCTACTGGTACAAACCCTCAGCCCCGAGGGTGGACTACTCCCTCATCATGGTGGCCGCTGGGATGATGAAGATGGCGACCGGCGATGATTGCCCCCTCCGGCAGGGTGCCGGAACGGGTCTAGATTGGTTTTCGGTGGCTACGGAGCCCTGCGGCGGTGAAACTTCTGATCTAGGTTAACCCCGATGGGTTTCAAAATATTTGGGAATTTTAGTGCAAAGTGGGGGTGCGGGAGGCCACCGAGGTGGGCACAACCCACCTGGGCGCGCCAGGGGGCCCTGGTGTGTCCTGGTGGGTTGTCCCCCCTCGGGGCACCCCACAGGTGCTGCTCTGGCCCAATGGGTGTCTCCGGGCCCATAAAACAAGCAAAAAACAGCAACTGGCACTGGGAACTGGGTTAATAGGTTAGTCCCAAAAAATGATATAAAGTTTCTATAAAATGATTGTAAAACACCCAAGAATGATAAAATAACAGCATGAATACTTCATAAATTATAGATACATTGGAGACGTATCAGTCATTAGCTCGCTCCATTGTTCCAGAGAACAGAGTTGTAGTCATCTTGCCCATGAGTCATGGTTCGCAAGTATCAAATGATTCATAATCAAGTGATTCCAAAATCCCATCTGCATGGAGTTTCTTCATGTGCTTTACACCAATATGACCTAAACGGCAGTGCCACAAGTATGTTGCACTATCATTATTAACTTTGCATCTTTTGGCATCGATATTATTAATATGTGTATCATCACGATCGAGATTCAAAAAACCATTCACATTGGGTGTATGACCATAGAAGGTTTTTATTCATGTAAATTGAACAACAATTATTCTTTGACTTAAATGAATAACCGTATTGTAATAAACATGATCAAATCACATTCATGCTCAACGCATACACCAAATAACATTTATTTAGGTTCAACACTAATCCCAAAGGTAGAGGGAGTGTGCGATGGTGATCGTATCAACCTTGGAATCACTTCAACACACATTGTCACCTTGCCCTTAACTAGTCTCTTTTTCTTCTGCAACTCCTATTTCGAGTTACTAATCTTGGCAACTGAACCGGTATCAAATACCCAGGGGCTACTATTAATACTAGTAAGGTACACATCAATAACATGTATATCAAATATACCTTTGTTCACTTTGCCATCCTTCTTATTCGCCAAGTATTTGGGGCAGTTCTGTTTCCAGTGACCATTTCCTTTGTAGTAGAGGCACTCAGTTTTAGGCTTGGGTCCAGCTTTGGGCTTCTTCATGGGAGCGGCAACTTTCTTGCCATTCTTCTTGAAGTTCCCTCTCTTTCACAGCTGCAGGATGCTGCTAATGCGACACTACGATCAGAGACCCTTCGACGAAACTGTGTGCGATGCCATAATCGCAAGCGGTGGTGTAAAATAACCATAAAAAAGGTGCAAAACGTTTGCGATGGAGGATGCATCAAACACGGTTCAGATTTTATTTGCATGTGCGATGCAGGGCATACGGTTCAGCTCAATTAACTGTTTGCGATGAGGAGGAACAAAAGAAACGGGCAGCCAGATGAAGGTGTGTGCGATGTACAGCATACGGTTCACTCAGATGAACTCTTTGTGATTAGGCAACACAAAAGAAACGGTCAGCCCGATGAAGGTGTGTGCGATGTAGAGCATACGGTTCACTCGGATGAACTGTTTGTGAGTAGGCAAGAGAACAGAAACGGTTCAATATAACAAGATGTGTGTGATACGCGGCAAACAGGTCTGTAATCAAAAATGTGTGCGAAGACCGATAATAACACAGACGATTGCCTCAAATAAGACATATGTGATATGCTCTGTCTACACAACATCTATTGGCCATTGTGGGACGGGCGGTCATCTGGATACGCCATAAGGATGCGAAGAGGCATTCCTATCAGCAAGGACTAGCTGTTCCACCAGTAGCTCATGTAAGAAAACTATCAAGTTAAGTGTGCTTAGGCTGGAGCAGCCATCAGATGTGTGACTGGATGGGAAGTTGTGTTGATGTTAAATTAACTGATAGGATGGGTCATTTCGGTCAAATGACCGGAATGACCCATTCCCTCAGCTAACTTAACATCGAGGTCCTTGTTTTTTATTTTTTATTTTTAACACATGTTAAAGAAGGTCTACCACATTACTTTTTGACAATGTTCGATACGTGGCATACAGTTGATCCATCCAACCTGTTTGTGATGGAATAGGCCGTGTGTGTTGTGGGCAAACACTTGCTAGTATTTAACCGTTTGGGATTGATGAATTCATCACCTACGGGTTCCCTAGTGTGGTTCGTGTTCATCTGATCATCATCTACTTCTTGTGCTAGCTCGATGTTCCTTCTATGCTAAGTTTCCATTAATTGATGGTGTTTTATGAACACGCCACCATTTCCCGCCATTTCCTCACCTGTTTCCCGCCACCCTGCTATATTGCGACGCACGGAGGCGACAAGCACAACCTATAGCACATCCACCTTTTCCAAGCGTGCCAACCCACCAAAGCGCCGCCTCTGCCATCAACCTTGTCGACGAGGAAAACGAGCAGGCGCCACGGCCCGTCGAGGCCGAGGCACTCCCCGGAAATGCGATGGACGACGTCGTGATGCGCGCCATCGCCAGGGTTGAGCAGACCTTTGGCGCATGGCGCTTGAGCGCCGAATCAAGATAGGCATGTCAGTGCCGACAGGTTGCAGCTCGCCACACAACATGATCGATGGCGCGCTGCAGAGCAAGCTAGGCGCGTCCACGCCGATAGGCTGTGGCTCACCGCACGGCGAGACCGTTGGAGCACCGCAGAGTGAGAGGCGCGGCGCACCGCACAACAAGAGCGGATCCATCAGCGCTTGCCTGCTATCGACACAGCGTCGCAGCTGGGTACACATCCCGTCAGTACCCCCATTCCTCACCAGGAGTGGGCAGAGGCCCTGAGCGCCGTACTTGCACCAGAGGCCGGCCGCGCAGTACTTGCACCGGACGCCCGCCGGGCCGTTCGCATGGGTGCCGCCGTTCGCCTTGTCCGCGGCCCGCTGGATGCCAACGCGCTGGTCCGTAGGCTCGACCGCCTCCTTGGCCCAGGTGTCCACCTGGGCGCAGTAGAGGAACATGGCCGTCGCATCCTCGAGCTGGTGATCTCCGATGAAATAGCCAACTTGGAGCTCGAGATCGCGCTCCAGATGTACCGCGAGCGTGTCGACCGCTTGGACGAACTCCTGCACGAGTTCAGGCAGAGCCAAGAGCTACCCTAGGCAAGGGCTGCTGGTCATGGTCTCATGGACGCGTTTTATTTTGAAAAGTCGTTCCGACGTGGATAGCTATGTATTCACAGCAATCATAGTATTGTTCTGTTTATTGCTCTGTTTCAATGTGTGTACTTTGTTTTCCATTCTTATATGTTTTGTTTCAATGATAACAGCTAGATTCAAATTAGTATACAAAAATAGATAGAAAATGGAATTCATAATATATATATATATATGTATATTATTTGTTCATTAGTTCATCACAGAATATATATATATATATAATCATCACATATACGTGATGATACTTAACTACTAGGTACAATGCACAAAACTGAAAACAGACAATACTAAAACTAATAATCCCTCCTGGGGCCAGTATTCCGGCAGCCCCTCGCCAGCAGCTCCCTGGTGCACGGCGTCTTCCCAGTGCGGAGGCAGTACTCCGACACCTCCGCCTCATAGCGCTTGACGTACTGATTTGCCTCTTGCTGGTGGACGTGCGCAGCTGATCTTGCCATTTCGTTGGGCGCCCACCGGACCTCCTCGTCGGTGGAACGCTGGAGCTTATCGGCCCACCTCCACGCAGCGAAGAGGAGCCCAGTGCCTATGACCTTCCTCACGAAGTACCCGTCTTCGTACACCTCCTCGGCACGATGACGCGCCCGCCCCCAAAGCTCTGCCGCCTCCTTTTTCCAGGCGGCATCACGGGCTTCACATGCCGCCTGGTACCTGGCTTCCTCCTCCGCCATATCCTTCTTGAACGCCACTTGCCTGGCTTTCTCAGCCAGCGGCAGCGACTTCCACAGACAAAGATTGTACTGGCCCCAAAACCAATCTAAAGTTGGGGGGTCCGACGCAACCTCGTCAGGCGGCGCGTAGGGGTCCTCATCGCTACTAATCGAGTGAGCGTCCTCGGGGGGCGGCGACTCCTCGTCGGCGCATGGGCAGACCGGCGCCGCCATGGCAGAGATTTGAGAGAGAGAGAGAGAGAGAGAGGGCAAGCGAGGGGGGTGTAGATGAGAATGCAGGTGGGACGACGTGAGCAAGGTAGTATTTATTGGCAGCCGGAATCTAGATCGACGGGGACAGTACACACGCCAGTCGCCGGAATTTACGAGTACTGTAGTTTGAATTACACACGATTCCCGCACCGTGTGTGAACATAATAGCTGACGATTTCCAATACAGAACCGTGCCTGATTAATGATCCCCGCCAATCACCTACCAAACCTCGAGCCACGAGATAGAGTGCCAATCATGTGGGGACCGGTTGTCTTGCCAGATCTTTACATTTTCTTTTTTGAACACCAGATATTTACATCGTCTGATGATTTTTTAACTCGCACACAAGTACACAAAAAATATGATTTTTCAAACCGTTATGGTTAGGCGTTGCATGTAGATGTAGTTCAAATTTGAATTACGGTCATTAAATGGTTAGAAAATCACTTAAATGTCTTTAAAAAGTCAAATGACCTCTAAAATTTTCCAAATTTTCACTTGATAGTTGTATTAGTGCACGTTAATCGCAGGAAAAAATTTGAAGGCCGTAAGAGGAAGCTATCTCCCGTTCGTCATCAAACATGCATTGTTCCCTCTCGGAACCACGAACCTTCTAGCGAGTTGCTCCGGTTTGTGAGGGTTGTGTGTCCAAACGTTCGTCAAACATGCCAATTTCTTTACCACAACATCTTGGTGGCATGACATTATATCAAGCAAGATTACATGTTTTTCTGATCATTTTTTATTTTTTGGAAATAAAATGCCATGGCATGCACTCCATGCATGTGCCCATGCATTGAGACCAATATGTTTGAAAATTCCTTCTAATTTACTGCACATGGAAATAACTCACACACAAGTACACAAAAATATGAATTTTTTTAAACCGTTATGGTTATGCGTTGCATGAAGATGTAGTTCAAATTTGAATTACGGTCATTAAATGGTTAGAAAATCACCTAAATGTCTATAAAAGTTCAAATAACCCCTGAAATTTTCCAAATTTTCACATGACAGTTGTATTAGTGCATGTTAAACATAGGAAAAAATTTGAAGGCCGTAAGAGGAAGATATCTCCCGTTCATCATCAAACATGTATTGTTCCCTCTCGGAACCACGAACCTTCTAGCGAGTTGTTCCGGTTTGTGATGGGTGTGTGTCCAAACGTTCGTCAAACATGCCAATTTCTTTACCACATCATCTTGGTGGCATGACATTAAATCAAGCAAGGTTTCATGTTTTTCTGATCATTTTTTATTTTTTGGAATTAAAATGCCATGGCATGCACTCCATGCATGTCCCCATGCCTTGAGACCAATATGTTTGAAATATCCTTCTAATTTACTACACATGGAATTAACTCGCACACGAGTACACAAAATTATGATTTTTCAAACCGTTATGGTTAGGCGTTGCATGTAGATGTAGTTCAAATTTTAATTATGGTGAATAAATGGTTAGAAAATCACTTAAATGTCTTTAAATGGTCAAATGACCCCTGAAAATTTCCAAATTTTCACATGACAGTTGTATTAGTGCGCGTTAAACGTAGGAAAAAATTTGAAGGCCGTAAGAGGAAGCTATCTCCCGTTCGCCATCAAACATGTATTGTTCCCTCTCGGAACCAAACCTTCTAGCGAGTTGCTCCGGTTTGTGAGGGGTGTGTGTCCAAACGTTCATCAAACATGCCAATTTCTTTACCACATCATCTTGGTGGCATGACATTAAATCAAGCAAGATTTCTTGTTTTTCTGATCATTTTTTTGGAATTAAAATGCCATGGTACTCGATGCATGTCCCCATGCCTTGAGACCAATATGTTTGAAAATTCCTTCAAATTTACTGCACATGGAATTAACTCGCAGACAAGTACACAAAAATATGATTTTTCAAACCGTTATGGTTAGGCGTTGCATGTAGATGTAGTTCAAATTTGAATTACGGTCATTATATGGTTAGAAAATCACTTAAATGTCTTTAAAATGTCAAATGACCCCTGAAATTTTCCAAATTTTCACATGACAATTGTATTAGTGCACGTTAAACATAGGAAATTTTTTGAAGGCCGTAAGACGAAGCTATCTCCCGTTCGTCATCAAACATGCATTGTTCCATCTCAGAACCACGAACCTTCTAGCGAGTTGCTCCGGTCTGTGAGGGGTCTGTGTCCAAACGTTCGTCGAACATGCCAATTTGTTTACCACATCATCTTGGTGGCATGACATTAAATCAAGCAAGGTTTCATGTTTTTCTGATCATTTTTTTATTTTTCTGAATTAAAATGCCAAGGCACTCCATGCATGTGCCCATGCCTTGAGACCAATATGTTTGAAAAATCCTTCTAATTTACTGCACATGGAATTAACTCGCACACAAATACATAAAAAAATATGATTTTTCAAACCGTTATGGTTACGCGTTGCATGTAGATGTAGTTCAAATTTTAATTACGGCCATTAAATGGTTAGAATATCACTTAAATGTCTTTAAAAGGTCAAATGACCCCTGAAATTTTCCAAATTTTCACATGACAGTTGTATTAGTGCACGTTAAACATAGGAAAAAATTTGAAGGCCGTAAGAGGAAGCTATCTCCCGTTCGTCATCAAACATGCATTGTTCCCTCTCGGAACCATGAACCTTCTAGCGAGTTACTCCGGTTTGTGAGGGGTGTGTGTCCAAATGTTCGTCAAACATGCCAATTTCTTTACCACATCATCTTGGTGGCATGACATTAAATCAAGCAAGGTTTCATGTTTTTCTGATCATTTTTTTTATTTTTTGGAATTAAAATGTCATGGCATGCACTCCATGCATGTACCCATGCCTTGAGACCAATATGTTTGAAAAGTCCTTCTAATTTACTGCACATGGAATTAACTCGCACACAAGTACACAAAAATATGATTTTTCAAATCGTTATGGTTAGGAGTTGAATGTAGATGTAGTTCAAATTTAAATTACGGTCATTAAATGGTTAGAACATCACTTAAATGTCTTTAAAAGGTCAAATGACCCCTAAAAATTTCCAAATTTTCACATGACAGTTGTATTAGAGCACGTTAAACGTAGGAAAAAAATTGAAGGCCGTAAGAGGAAGCTATCTCCCGTTCGGCATCAAACATGCATTGTTCCCTCTCGGAACCACGAACCTTCTAGCGAGTTGCTCCGGTTTGTGAAGGGTGTGTGTCCAAACGTTCGTCAAACATGCCAATTTCTTTACCACATCATCTTGGTGGCATGACATTGAATCAAGCAAGGTTTCATGTTTTTCTGATCATTTTTTATTTTTTGGAATTAAAATGCCATGGCATGCACTCCATGCGTGTCCCCATGCCTTGAGACCAAAATGTTTGAAAATTCCTTCAAATTTACTGCACATGGAATTAACTCGCACACAAGTACACAAAAATATGATTTTTCAAAACGTTATGGTTAGGCGTTGCATGTAGATGTAGTTCAAATTTTAATTACGGTCATTAAATGGTTAGAAAATCACTTAAATGTCTTTAAAAGGTCAAATGACCCCTGAAATTTTCCAAATTTTCACATGATAGTTGTATTAGTGCACGTTAAACGTAGAAAAAAATTTGAAGGCCGTAAGAGGAAGCTATCTCCCGTTCGTCATCAAGCATGCATTGTTCCCTCTCGGAACCACGAACCATCTAGCGAGTTGCTCCGGTTTGTGAGGGGTGTGTGTCCAAACGTTCGTCAAACATGCCAATTTCTTTACCACATCATCTTGGTGGCACGGCATTAAATCAAGCAAGGTTTCATGTTTTTCTGATCATTTTTTTTATTTTTTGGAATTAAAATGCCATGGCACTCCATGCATGTGCCCATGCCTTGAGACCAATATGTTTGAACATTCCTTCTAATTTACTGCAGATGGAATTAACTCGCACACAAGTACACAGATATGATTTTTCAAACCGTTTTGGTTAGGCGTTGCATGTAGATGTAGTCCAAATTTGAATTACAGTCATTAAATGGTTAGAAAATCATTTAAATGTCTTAAAAGGTCAAATGAGCCCTGAAATTTTCCAAAATTTGACATGACAGTTGTATTAGTACTACAAAATTTCTGGTTCATTCAAAACACCATCCGTTGGCACTTTACTCCAAATTCGTCTTTCACAGCTAATAAAAAATATCTACAACATCACACACAGTTGTTTTCTAGGAACCGTCTGTGATGAAAATATCTGGGTCTATTTAAGTGTCCCTCCTTAAGCTTCGCCAGCTCGTCTGCTCTAGTGCCGGCAACACCCAAATCCATGGATCCCGATCCCCATTCCCGCACCCCCTTCTTGCAAAGATGACGCCGTGGAAATGCTTCGTGAAAGCCCGTACGATGGCCGTGTCCCCTCCGAGCGCCGCCGCCTACGCCGAGAGTGCCGCCGCATCCGCATTGAGCGCGGCCGCTTTCGCTGAGAGGGCGTCTGCGGCAGCCGACAGGGCAGCTGTAGCAGCCGAGACGGTTGCAGCTGCTGCTGGAACGGCGGGTGCAAATGCCGAGAGCGCTCGAGCTATCGTCCGTGCCGCTGATGTCGCCCTGGCCCAGGTCGAGGCCATCCACGCCAAGATATTCCAGGCCACCTCAGACTCCAGCATGCAACCCACGTCTGAAAAGGCGATGGTGGCCATGGAGCACCTGCTTCCTCATGAGGTCGCCGAGCGGGAGCTGGAGATGCAGGAGGCGGCGGAGATCGAGGAGCGCCGGGAGGAGGAGTTGCGCGTGGCCGAGGTCGAGGTAGAGAAGAGTCTATCCATCGAGGAATCGGTGGTGGAGTACCAATGCGAGCTCTGGCGTAGCCACTACTACGAGTAATACAACCTTGAGGGCGGCGCCGAGGACGAGGACGAGGACAAGAACGCGGTCGACTTCAGCAGGGGGACGCAGAGTCCACCAACGGCGGCTTGTCACCAGGACAAGTCATCGACGTCTCATATCACACCGGTGATGCATAGGCCGGCGCGGCGGCGGATTTGTTAAAATTATGCGTACTTAGGCTCTGTTTTTAATGCTGGTCTTTTGTTAGAGCAATGTTTAGGTCAACTGGCTTTGTGTAATTACTAAAATTGCTCGATTCAGTAAGTGTGGTCTGTCTTCTGTACGCTCTTTTGTGTGCCCAAATTAGCAAGCAATGTTAAATTATGCAATGACGTACCTGGGGAAATTTCCACCAAAATTTGAATTATCAAACTCATCCCATGCGCGTAAAGCAGAAGAATCATTTGCGATGCACACAATCGTTCAAAGTGAATGGTCCGGCGGCACCATGCGCAAAGTTTCCCTCCACATTTCCAAAATTTTGGCCTACCGCCAAAATATCTACCCCCACCCCCCTTCCCCACCCCCTTTTCTCCCCGACCAAAAGTCACATTTCCCCTATTTCCTCCTTCCTTCCTTCCTTGCTAAGCTATAGCCGCTTCCTCGCTCTCACCGTCTCGCATCCTACCGCCAGGGTCGCCAGGGTCTTCTTCAAAGACCTCTCCAGCGGTTCCTCCTCCGGCGACTACTCCTTCACCACCCGGGTATGCCCTTCTTCTCTCTCACGGGCTATGACTTGGAAAGAAGGATTTTTACCCGGCGGTCGATTTGAGTCATTTCTTCCTCTTGTAGCTCCCTAGGACCATCAGTGGCAATGAATGGAGCGGGGTGGCTGAAGATCTATCTGCTCGTTGTCACCATCAATCTTAATGCGTCAAGCTAGTTGCGTTTGATTCTGTGGACAGTGGGAGGAAGTTTCTGGCATGTGCAGAGAAGGTTAGACCCTCTTTCGTTGTTAAAAATCATTTGTTAGATGTGATTCAGACACTGTCACGGTCCCAACCCATTCATACCACACCTTCAACCAAACGCATCCTAAGACAGTGTCACAATTTGTACCTAGTATCTTAAATTCTTGCCATCTCATCAGCGGTGCCATTAGAAAATTATTTGGCACCGCTTCAGTAGTTTGTGCAGCAGACTTCGGTCCGCACATCCGAGCAGCCAAGCAATAAAATACTAAATCTTTATGGCACAAAGGAACTGGGCATCGGAGCAACTACGTGCTCCGGAGTCTGGGTCCCTAATTTTTTTCCGCTGCATCGGCTCGCCAGTGCAGGGCACCGGTGTGAGATGTAGCAACAATTGTCTTTACCCCAGTTTTGGCATACATAGTGGACGGCCTTAGTGCTATTAATTCTATGTTACTAAATTTGTACATGTACACACCTGTTAGTATCAATTTGCTATCATCCAAACATTGTCGCTATGCTGTTGCAGTTATATTTACCTTCCTCATAAAATGTTCAATTTGTTATTTATTGTACATGAATAAGAACTTGTAGCGTCGTTGTAGTTAATTATAGCTTCTGATGTTCCAAAATTTGGTTGTTGGCTCAGTACCAATTATTTCATAATTAACATTGATCTTTTTGAGAAGATATGTCATAATTAACATTTTTCTTCAGTTTTTCAAAATAAGCATTGGTGATTTTCTATGTTGCTATAAACCCATTTCCCCTACAATTGTTACCGATCTAGTTTTAAATATTATAGGATGAACGGAAGTGTTCTTACTTGGAGTGGGTTGATCAAGAGTGGCCACACTCTTTGAAGATGTTCCTAGCTGAGCTCTGGAGCATGTATGAGGAAGAGAACACACATAGGCTTAGAGAAAGTCTTGTCAACGCTGAAGCATATTTGAAGATGCGGGATAAAAAGTTGAAGGTGGAGAATAAGCTCAGATTTTTTAAATCATACTTTGCTAAGATGGTGTTGGCGAAGGAGGAGGCACTTTCCCAGTTGGCCCATGCAAAATGGGTTCTTACTGAACTGAAAGTAGAGGTGGATAAGACGAGCCTGGATGATCTCGATTAGGGAAATGAATATATTGTTCTTATGAAGTTGGACTAGCTATATGTTGTACTATGCTATTTTCATGTAGCTACCGTACTGTAATGTTATAATATATTTATGTGCCTGATATGAAATTGGCAAACAGTTGTTCGATATAAAATGTGAATTTGCATAATACTGGAATTATTAATTGTAAACTAATAAACCTGCTAAATGTGTCATGGACCTTTGCAAACGGTTCTTGCAGTAAAAGCGCTTGCGATGGATAGCCCAATGCCACACAGTTTTCTTCATCAAATCGTGTGTGATATAGTTGATAAAAGCAAACATTAACCAAGGCAGACCGTGTGTGATAGTTACACCTTTCACACATGAGACTACACATAAAACTGTGTGGGATGTACGTACGAACGGAAACATTTTCCCTGGATTGACTGTGTGGGATGTACATAAGAACTGAAACGTATTCCTTGGATTGACTGTGTGTGATATACATACGAACGGAAACGTTTTCCCTGGATTGACTATGTGGGATGTACATAAGAACGGAAACATATTCCTTGGATTGATTGTGTGTGATATACATACCTACGGAAATGTTTTTCTGGGATTCACCGTGTGGGATGTACATACCTACGAAAATGTTTTTCTCGGATTACCGTGTGGGATGTACATACCTACGGAAATGATTGGGTTTCGATGCCTCGCCCGATCGCACACGGCCCCAGCCTGGATCCCAGGAAGGCCTATCCCCAACGATTTCTGCGTCGTGTGCGAAGGACACCCTATCACACACACTCACTTGGAGACGGTTCCAAATGTCGTCGCGGAAAGGGGTTAAAAACCGTTTGTTTAGGACCGACGCACACCAGTGTTTCCCTTGCCCTTTTTCTTGAAACTAGTGGTCTTGTTAACCATCAACACTTGATGCTCTTTCTTGATTTCAACCATCGCCGATTTCGGCATCGCGAAGAGCTCAGGAATCATTTTCGTCATCCCTTGCATATTATAGTTCATCACCAAGTTCTAGAAGCTTGGTGATAGTGACTAGAGAATTCTGTCAATCACTATCTTATCTGGAAGATTAACTCCCACTTGATTCAAGCGATTGTAGTACCTAGACATTCTGAGCACATGCTCACTGGTTGAGCTAGTCTCCTCCATATTGTAGGCAAAGTACTTGTCAGAGGTCTCATACCTCTCGACACGGGCATGAGTCTGAATACCAATTTCAGCTCTTGGAACATCTCTGATGTCTACTACGCAACCCTCTTCTTATAGACTCGTGTTGGGCCTCCAAGCGCAGAGTTTTGTAGGACAGTAGCAAATTTCCCTCAAGTGGATGACCTAAGGTTTATCAATCCGTGGGAGGCATAGGATGAAGATGGTCTCTCTCAAAAAACCCTGCAACCAAATAACAAAGAGACTCTTGTGTCCCCAACACACCCAATACAATGGTAAGTTGTACAGGTGCACTAGTTCGGTGAAGAGATGGTGATGCAAGTGCAATATGGATGGTAGATATAGGTTTTTGTAATCTGAAAATGTAAAAACAGCAAGGTAACTAGTTGTAAAAGTGAGCAAAAATGGTATTGCAATGCTTGGAAACAAGGCCTAGGGTTCATACTTTCACTACTGCAAGTTCTCTCAACAATGATAACATAATTGGATTATATAACAATCCCTCAACGTGCAACACAGAATCACTCCAAAGTTTCTATCGGAGAACGTAGGACGAAAACGTGCATCAACCCCTATGAATAGATTACCCCAATGTCACCACAGGAATCCGCAAGTTGAGTGCCAAAACATACATCAAGTGAATCAATAGAACATCCCATTGTCACCACAGATATTCCATCGCCAGACATACATCAAGTGTTCTCAAATCCAATACTCAATCGAACATAACGGAACCTCAAAGAGCAAGATTCAATTCATCACAAGAAGGTAGAGGGGGAAAACACCATATGATTCAACTATAGTAACAAAGCTCGCGGTACATCAAGATCGTGCCAAATGAAGAACACGAGAGACAGAGAGATATCAAACACATAGCTACTAGTACATACCCTCAGCCTCGAGGGTGAACTACTCCCTTCTCGTCATGGAGACTGCCGGGATGATGAAGATGGCCACCGGTGATGGTTTCCCCCTCCGGTAAGGTGCCGGAATGGGCTCCCGATTAGTTTTTGTGGCTACAGAGGCTTGCGGCGGTGGAACTCCCGATCTAGGTTTATTTCTAGGGGTTTCTATATTTATAGGAATTTTTGGCGTTGAGAACAAGTCAGGGGGGTCCACGAGGAGCCCACAAGACCGGAGGGCGCCCCCAGGGGGTAGGGAGCGCTCTCCCCCCTTGTGGAGGCCCCATGGATCTTCTGGCCTAACTCTTTTGCTTCGGGGGCTTCTTCTGGTCCATAAAAAATCACCGTAAATTTTCAGCTCATTTGGACTCCGTTTGATATTCCTTTTCTGCGAAACTCAAAAACAAGGAATAAAATTGAAACTGGCACTGGGCTCTAGGTTAATAGGTTAGTCCCAAAAATCATATGAAATAGCATGTAAAACATCCAAGATGTATAATATAATAGCATGGAACAATAAAAAGTTATAGATATATTGGAGACGTATCAAGCATCCCCAAGCTTAATTCCTGCTCGTCCTCGATTAGGTAAATGCTAAAAACAAATTTTTTGATGTGGAATGCTACCTAACATATTTATCAATGTAATCTTCTCTATTGTGGCAAGAATATTCAGATCCATAAGAGTCAAAACAAAAGTTTAATATTGACATAAAAACAATAATACTTCAAGCATACTAACAAGGCAATCATGTCTTCTCAAAGTAACATGGCCAAAGAAAGTTATCCCTACAAAATCATATAGTCTGGCTATGCTCCATCTTCATCACACAAAATATTCAAATCATGCATAACCCCAATGACAAGCCAAGCAATTGTTTCATACTTTTGATGTTCTCAAACTTCTTCAACTTTCACGCAATACATGAGCGTGAGCCACGGACATAGCACTATAGGTGGAATAGAATATGGTGGTTGTGGAGAAGACAAAAAGAAGGAGATAGTCTCACATCAACTAGGCGTATCAACGGGCTATGGAGATGCCCATCAATAGATATCAATGTGAGTGAGTAGGGATTGCCATGCAACGGATGCACTAGAGCTATAAGTTTATGAAAGCTCAAAAAGAAAACTAAGTGGGTGTGCATCCAACTTGCTTGCTCATGAAGACCTAGGGCAATTTGAGGAAGCCCATCATTGGAATATACAAGCCAAGTTCTATAAATAAAAATTTGCACTAGTATATGAAAGTGACAATATAGGAGACTCTCTATCATGAAGATCATGGTGCTACTTTGAAGCACAAGTGTGGAAAAAGGATAGTGACATTGCCCCTTCTCTCTTTTTCCCTCATTTTTTGGGCCTTCTCTTTTTTTGGGCCTTTTCTCTCTTTTTTTATTCCTCACATGGGACAATGCTCTAATAATGAAGATCATCACACTTTTATTTACTTACAACTCAAAAATTACAACTCGATACTCGAAAAAATATGACTAGATGAATGCCTCAGGCGGTGTACCGGGATGTGCAATGAATCAAGAGCAACATGTATGAAAGAATTATGAACGGTGGATTTGCCACAAATACGATGTCAACTACATGATCATGCAAAGCAATATGACAATGATGAAGCATGTCATAATAAATGGAACGGTGGAAAGTCGCGTGGCAATATATCTCGGAATGGCTATGGAAATGCCATAATAGTAGATATGGTGGCTGTTTTGAGGAAGGTATATGGTGGGTTTATGGTACCGGCGAAAGTTGCGCGGTACAAGAGAGGCTAGCAATTGTGGAAGGGTGAGAGTGCATATAATCCATGGACTCAACATTAGTCATAAAGAACTCACATACTTATTGCAAAAATCCATTAGTCATCAAAACAAGTACTACGCGCATGCTCCTAGGGGGATAGATTGGTAGGAAAATACCGTCACTCGTCCCCAACCGCCACTCATAAGGAAGACAACCAATAAATAAATCATGCTCCGACTTCATCACATAACGGTTCACCATACATGCATGCTACGGGAATCACAAACTTTAACACAATTATTTCTACAATCCACAATTACTCACTAGGATGACTCTAATATCACCATCATTATATCTCAAAACAATCATAAGGAATCAAACTTCTCATTGTATTCAATGCACTTAATATGAAAGTTTTTTTAGTATATCCCTCTTGGATGCCTATCATATTAGGACTAAATTTATAACCAAAGCAAATTACCATGCTGTTTAGAAAGACTCTAAAAATAATGTAAGTGAAGCATGAGATTTCAACAATTTGTTCAAAATAAAACCACCGACGTGCTCTAAAAAGGTATAAGTGAAGCACTAGAGCAAATGACAAACTACTCCAAAAGATATAAGTGAAGATCAATGAGTAGTCGAATAATTATGTAACTATGTGAAGACTCTCTAACATTTAATAATTTCAGATCTTGGGGTATTATTCAAAGAGCAAGAAAATCCTAACAAAATAAAATGACACTCCAAGCAAAACACATATCATGTGGTGAATAAAAATATAGCTCCAAGTAAGGTTACCGATGAACGAAGACGAAAGAGGGGATGCCATCCGGGGCATCCCCAAGCTTAGATGCTTGGTTGTCCTTGAATATTACCTTGGGGCGCCTTGAGCATCCCCAAGCTTAGTCTCTTGCCACTCCTGATTCTCTAGTCCATCCAAACTTTACCCAAAACTTGAAAACCTCACAACACAAAACTTAACACTTCGTGAGATAGGTTAGTATGATAAAGACAAATCATTAACATTGGTACTGCCAAGACAAGATTCATAATTGTTTCCACATAATGCCTACTGTACTCTATCATTTCACCATTTATATTACTTAATATAAGCTATGGAAACACTAAAACAAGCAAGCTATGCGTTAAAAACAGAATCTGTCAAAAACAGAATAGTCTGTAATGATCTGAACAAAAACCATACTTCTGCTACTTCAAAAATTCTGAAAAATTAGGACAGGCTAGGCAATTTTTATATCAATGTTGTGCAAAAATAATCAGTATTTTATCATGCTCCTGTAAAAAATGAAAATTATTTTACTGGGCGCAAAAGTTTATGTTCTTTAGCAACATCAAATTAACTATCACTATAGACCATCCCAAAGGTCTTACTTGGCACTTTATTGAAGCAAAAGCTATAAAACATGACTAATACAGTAGCATAATCATGTGAACACACAAAAAAAGTAGGTATAAATATTGGGTTGTCTCCCAACAAGCGCTTTTCTTTAATGCCTTTTAAGCTAGGCATTATGATTTCAATGATGCACTCATAAAAGATAAGAATTGAAACACAAAGAGAGCATCATGAAGCATATGACTAGCACATTTAAGTCTAACCCACTTCCTATGCATAGGGATTTTGCGAGCATACAATTTATGGGAACAAGAATCATCTAGCATAGGAGGGCAAAACAAGTGCAACTTCAAGATTTTCACCACATAGAGAGGAAACTTGATATTATTGCAATATGTAGAAGCATATGTTCCTCTCTCATAATAATTTTCAGTAGCATCATGAATGAATTCAACAATATAACCATCACATAAAGCATTCTTTTCATGATTCGTAAGCATAGAAATTTTATTACTCTCCATGTAAGCAAAATTCTTCTCATGAATAGTACTGGGAGCAAACTCAACAAAATAACTATCATGTGAGGCATAATCTAATTCAAAATTAAAATCATGATGACAAGCTTCATGGTTATCATTATTCTTTATAGCATACATGTCATCACAATCATCATCATAGATAGCAACTTTGTTCTCATAAGCAATTGGAACCTCTTCTGAAATAGTGGATTCATCACTAAATAAAGTCATAAGCTCTCTAAATCCACTTTCATCAATATAATAAGATTCAACACACTCCAAAATAGTGGGATCATTACCTAGAGTTGACACTCTTCCAAACCCACTTCCATCAACATAATCATCATAAGTAGGAGTCATGCTATCATCATAATAAATTTGCACATCAAAACATGGGGGACAAAAATATCATCTTCATTAAACATAGCATCCCCAAGCTTGTGGCTTTGCATATCATTAGCATCATGGATATTCAAAGAATTCATACTAACAACATTGCGATCATGCTCATCATTCAAAGATTGAGTGCCAAACATTTTCTAAACTTCTTCTTCTAGCACTTGAGCACAATTTTCCTTTCCATCAATTTCACGAAAGACATTAAAAAGATGAAGCATATGAGGCAACCTCAATTCCAATTTTTTTGTAACTTTCTTTTATAGACTAAACTAGTGATAAAACAGGAAACTAAAAGTTTCAATTGCAAGGTCTAAAGACAAATACCTTCAAGCACTCACCTCCTTGGCAACGGCGCCAGAAAAGAGCTTGATGTCTACTACACAACCTTCTTCTTGTAGACTCGTGTTGGGCCTCCAAGCGCAGAGTTTTGTAGGACAGTAGCAAATTTCCCTCAAGTGGATGACCTAAGGTTTATCAATCCATGGGAGGTGTAGGATGAAGATGGTCTCTCTCAAACAACCCTACAACCAAATAACAAAGAGTCTATTGTGTCCCCAACACACCCAATACAATGGTAAGTTGTATAGGTGCACTAGTTCGGCGAAGAGTTGGTGATTGATAACCCACAAGCATAGGGGATCACAACAGTTTTCGAGGGTAGAGTATTCAAGCCAAATTTATTGATTAGACACAAGGGGAGCCAAAGAATGTTCTCAAGTATTAGAAGTTGAGTTGTCAATTCAACCACACCTGAAATACTTAATATCTGTAGCAAAATATTTAGTAGCAAAGTAGTATAGAAGTAACGGTAATGGTGGCAAAAGTAACAGTGGCAGTTTTTGTAGCTATCGTAACAGTGGCAACGGAAAAGTAACTAAGCGAAGATCAATATGTGAAAAGCTCGTAGGCAATGGATCAATGATGGATAATTATGTCGGATGCGATTCCTCATGCAACAGTTATAACATAGGGTGACACAGAACTAGCTCTAGTTCATCAATGTAATGTAGGCATGTATTCCGAATATAGTCATACGTGCTTATGGAAAAGAACTTGCATGACATCTTTTGTCCTACCCTCCCGTGGCAGCGGGGTCCTATTGGAAACTTAGGGATATTAAGGCCTCCTTTTAATAGAGTACTGGACCAAAGCATTAACACTTAGTGAATACATGAACTCCTCAAACTACGGTCATCACCGGGAGTGGTCTCGATTATTGTCACTTCGGGGTTGCCGGATCATAACACATAGTAGGTGACTATTGACTTGCAAGATAGGATCAAGAACTCACATATATTCATGAAAACATAATAGGTTCAGATCTGAAATCATGGCACTCGGGCCATAGTGACAAGCATTAAGCATAGCAAAGTCATAGCAACATCAATCTTAGAACATAATGGATACTAGGGATCAAACCCTAACAAAACTAACTTGATTACATGGTAAATCTCATCCAACCCATCACCGTCCAGCAAGCCTACGATGGGATTACTCACGCATGGCGGAGAGCATCATGAATTGGTGATGGAGGAAGGTTGATGATGGCGATGTTGACGGATTCCCCTCTCCGGAGCCCTGAACAGACTCCAGATCAGCCCTCCCGAGGAAGATTAGGGCTTGGCGGCGGCTCCGTATCGTAAAACGCGATGAATCCTTCTCTATGATTTTTTTCTCCCCGAAAGTGAATATATGGAGTTGGAGTTGAGGTTGGTGGAGTCCCAAGGGGCTCACGAGGCAGGGGGCACGCCCCCGGGGGGGGGGGGCGCCCTGCACCCTCGTGGATAGGGTGTGGGCCCCCTGATGCTGATTCTTTCGCCAGTATTTTTTATTAATTCCAAAACGTGTCTACGTGGATTTTCAGGTCATTCTAAGAACTTTTATTTCTGCACAAAAATAACACCATGGCGGTTCTGCTGAAAACAGCATCTGCCCGGGTTAGTTCCATTCAAACCATGCAAGTTAGAGTCCAAAACAAGGGCAAAAGTGTTTGGAAAAGTAGATACGTTGAAGACGTATCAACTCCCCCAAGCTTAAACCTTTGCTTGTCCTCAAGCAATTTAGTTGACAAACTGAAAGTGATTAAGAAAAACTTTTACAAACTCTGTTTGATCTTGTTGTTGCAAATATGCAAAGCCAGCATTCAAGTTTTCAGCAAAGATTATGAACTAACGATATTCACAATAACATTTAGGTCTCATGTTTACTCATATCAATGGCATAATCAACTAGGGAGCAATAATAATAAATCTCGGATGACAACACTTTCTCAAAACAATCATAACATGATATAACAAGATGGTATCTCGCTAGCCCTTTCTGTGACCGCAAAACATAAATGCAGAGCACCCCTGAAGATCAAGGACTGGCTAGACATTGTAATTCATGGTAAAAGAGATCCAGTCACAGTCATACTCAATGTAAATTAATAGCAATGCATGCGAATGACAACGGTGCTCTCCAACTGGTGCTTTTTAATAAGAGGATGATGACTCAACATAAAAGTAAATAGATAGGCCATTCACAGAGGGAAGCAGGGATTTGCAGAGGTGCTAGAGCTCGAGTTTTGAAACAGAGATAAATAATATTTTGAGTGGTATACTTTCATTGTCAACATAACAAGCAAGAGATCCCGATATCTTCCATGCAACACACATTATAGGCGGTTCCCAAATAGAATGGTAAAGTTTATACTCCCCCACCACCAACAAACATCAATCCATGGCTTGTCCTAAACAACGGGTGCCGTCCAACTAACAACAATCCTTGGGGAGTTTTGTTTGCAATTATTTTGATTTGAGCATGGGACTGGGCATCCCGGTTACCGGCCATTTTCTCGTGAATGATGAGCAGATTCCACTCATCGTGAGAATAACCCACCTAGCATGGAAGATATAGACAGCCCTAGTTGGTACATGAGCTATTCGAGCATACAAAACAAAATTTCATATGAAGGTTTAGAGTTTGGCACATACAAATTTACTTGGAACGGCAGGTAAATACCGCATATAGGACGGTATGGTGGACTCATATGGAATAACTTTGGTATGGAAGTGGATGCGCAAGCAGTATTCCCGCTTAGTACAAGTGAAGGCTAGAAAGAGACTGGGAAGCGACCAACTAGAGAGCGACAACAGTCATGAACATGCATTAAGATTAATCAACAATGAGTGCAAGCATGAGTAGGATATAAATCACCGTGAACATAAATATCGTGGAGGCTATGTTGATTTTGTTTCAACTACATGCGTGAACATGTGCCAAGTCAAGCCACTTGAATCGTTCAAAGGAGGATACCACCCTATTATACCACATCACAACCATTTTAATAGCATGTTGGCACGCAAGGTAAAGCATTATAAACTCCTAGCTAATTAAGCATGGTATGAGCAACTATGATCTCTAATTGTCATTGCAAACATGTTTCATTCATAATAGGCTGAATCAGGAACGATGAACTAATCATATTTACAAAAACAAGATAGGTCGAGTTCATACCAGCTTCTCTCATCTCACTCAGTCCATCATATATCGTCATTATTGCCTTTCACTCACACGACCGAACGGTGTGGATAATAATAATAGTGCACGTGCATTGGACTAAGCTGGAATCTGCAAGCATTTAATACAAGGGAGAAGACAAGGTAATATGGGCTCTTGGTTAAATCAACAATAATGCATATGAGAGCCACTCAAAATTTTCATCATGGTCTCTCCTCTCGACCCCCAAAGAATAAGAAAAGAAATAAAACATTTACACGTGAAAGCTCCCAACAAGGAAAAGAAGAGCAAGAAATCTTTTTGGGTTTTCTTTTAATTACTACTACTACAGGCACGGAAAGTAAACTAGCTAAAAGCTATAACTAATTTTTTTTCTTAAGGTTTTTCAAACACACAAGAAGAAGGCTTAGAAAAGAAAATAAACTAGCATGGATAGTACAATGAAAAAGTATGAGCACCGACAACTAGAATGAGTGTGTGAACATGAATGTAATGTCGGTGAGAATACGTACTCCCCCAAGCTTAGGCTTTTGGCCTAAGTTGGTCTATGCCCATGGATCGAAGCTACTCTCTCTGGTGTACTGAGGAGGGTCCTCAGGGTGCCACTGGTTGGCGGTCTCCTCCGGATCCCACTGATAAACAGACTGTCGATAAGGGTCAAGTGGTGGCTCAGGCTCAGGCTCTGGGACTTGTGTCAGCCTCCAGTATGCATAAATGGCCTCTCGCAAGATGAGGTACGTGCCTGAAAGTATGTTTAACAAAGAGGGTGCAGGCAAGGTAATAATCTCACAGTGAGTTTTATCAAATATCAAATTATACTTAAGCATCTTCTTCTTATTTTTAACAATAAATTCATGTGCTACCATACTCTTATAATCTAGAAAAACAAGGGGCAGCAACTTTTCCTCTTTCTCATAATGCCTAATAGGTATCTCAAAGTGTTCAGCAAGGCATGAAGCAAAGATGCCTCCGTAGATGGGGTCCTTTGTACGGTTCAGACTTAATCATTTAGCAACAATAGTGCCTAGGCTGAAAGCTGTATCATGAAACAAAGCATGGCGCAAAATGACAAGATCAGGAGCACTAAGATTTCCACTGTTCCCGCGACCAATTAAGCATCTACTAGCAAATATCACAAAGTAACGTAGAACAGGAAAATGTATACTAGTAATTCTTGCATCATAAACTTTCCTCGTTTCTCCTACAACAATTCTATCAATAAATCCATCCACATCACTACGGTGTGGTTCCTTGATGCTGCCCACAAAGGGTATCTTGCAGACCCGACAAAAATCATGGAGTGACATCTCCTTAACCTCATCATATAAGTGAAACTCCACTGAAGGTTGTGATTTCTTAGCATGGAAATAAAAAATTTGCACGAAAATATTAGTTAGTAGGAGATACTGTTCACACTGGTCGTGGAGGAAGTCAGTGAGGCCTGCATTCTCAGCCAAGTAATAAAAGTCATCGTAAATTCCGGCGGCTCTCAAGAACGCATCCAAGGCCATTCGCATGGCCAAACCTCCGCAGTGCGAGGAAGATTGTATTTGGGCTTTTTATTCTCCTCATTCTGCTTATACTTCGAGCTTCGGCTCGAAGAGCATCTCAACAATCTCTTCAACATTTTCTCCCTCTGAAAATTTCTGAAATTTTAGTAACTCAAAATAAAAGTGAACCAAACTCAACAAGATTGATATCAACTACTCCCATAAGTGCCTAGATGCTAAATCATGCATTAAAACTACTTTTGACCATATAAATTTGACATGCAAGCTCAAGAACAGGGTCACCTTAGCAGCAAAAATTTGCAATAAATAAAGCACTAGAACAAAAACTAATTGGACCATTAGAGGAGTCACATACCGAAGAACAATCTCCCCAAACAGTTTTGTGAATGGAGCTTTGAACAAAGAGATCGAATATTGCAGCAAGATGAGTTAGAACACGGGTTTGATCTATGGGAGGATTATTTTCTGGAGGAAGACGAAGTGAGTGGGTGCTGGAATAAGTGGAGGGGGTCCACATGGGGCCCACGAGGCAGGGGGGCGCGCCTTAGGGGATGGGCGCACCCTGTGCCCTCGTGGCCAAATGGTGGGCCTCCCTGGTGTGTTCTCAGTGCCAGAAATTCTTAAATATTCTACAAATAATCATTTTTCATTTTCAGGACGTTTGGAGAACTTTTATTTTCGGGGTATTTTTATTGCAAGGATAATTCAGAAAACAGACAGAAAATACTATTTTTGCTTTATTTAATCTAAATAACAAAAAGTAAAAGGAGGGTGCAGAGAGTTGTGCTTTCTAACTTCATCCATCTCGTGCTCATCAAAAGAAATCCACTAACAAACTCTTTCCGAATCGCATGAAACCGGAGAATTTTCGAATAACACTAGGTTACCTCAACGGGGATATGCATGTCCCCAACAATAAGAACATCATATTTCTTCTTGACAGTAGGAAGATGGAATTCAAAACCACCAATAGTAATCGTTGAAAATTTTCCAATAGAATTGATACTGTGGACTTGAGGTTGTTTCCTCGGAAAGTGTACCATATGCTCATTACCATTAACATGAAAAGTGACATTGCCTTTGTTGCAATCAATAACAGCCCCTGCAGTATTAAAAAAGGGTCTAGTAAGGATAATAGACATACTATTGTCCTCGGGAATACCAAGAATAACAAAGTCCGTTAAAATAGTAATGTTTGCAACCACAACAGGCACATCCTCACAAATATCGACATGTATAGCAGTTAATTTATTGGCCATTTGCAAAGACAATTCAGTAGACATCAACTTATTCAAATCAAGTCTACGATATAAAGAGAGAGGCATAACACTAACACCGGCTCCAAGATCACATAAAGCGGTTTTAACATAGTTTCTTTTAATGGAGCATGGTATAGTTGGTACTCCTGGATCTCCTAGCTTCTTAGGTATTCCACCTTTAAAAGTATAATTGGCAAGCATGGTGGAAATTTCAGCTTCCGGTATCTTTCTTTTATTTGTAACAATATCTTTCATATACTTAGCATAAGGATTCATTTTAAGCATATCAGTCAAAACGCAGACGCAAAAAGATAGATCTAATCATTTCAGCAAAGCGCTCAAAGTCCTCATCATCCTTTTTCTTGGATGGTTTAGGAGGAAAAGACATGGGTTTCTGAACCCATGGTCCTCTTTCTTTACCGTGCTTCCTAGCAACGAAGTCTCTCTTATCATAACGAAGTCCTCTGTGGGTTATCAAGATCAACAGCAGGTTCAATCTCTACATCATTGGTATTGCTAGGTTGAGCATCAATATGAACATCGCCACTAACATTATCACTAGGTTCATGTTCATTACCAGATTGTGTTTCAGCATCAGAAATAGAAACATCATTGGGATTCTCAGGTGTGTCAACAACAGGTTCACTAGAAGCATGCAAAGTCCTATCATTTTTCTTTTTCTTCTTCTTAGAAGGACTAGGTGCATCAACATTAGTTCTCTGAGAATCTTTCTCAACTCTCTTAGGGTGGCCCTCAGGATACAAAGGTTCCTGAGTCATTCTACCCCCTCTAGTCATAACTCTAACATCATTATCATTTTTCTTATTATTTAATTCATTAAGCAAATCATCTTGTGCTTTAAGCACTTGTTCTACCTGAGTGGTAACCATAGAAGCATGTTTACTAATAAGTTTAAGGTCACCTTTAACTCTAGACATATAATCACTCAAGTGTTCAACCATATAAGCATTAAATTTCAATTGTCTACCAACATAAGCATTGAAGTTTTCTTGTTTAACAATAAAATTATCAAACTCATCCAAGCATTGGCTAGCAGACTTATTACGAGGAATATCACCTTCATCAAATCTATAGAGAGAGTTTACCTTTACTACCTGTGTCGGGTTATTAAGACCATGTATTTCTTCAATAGGTGGTAAATTCTTAACATCTTCAGCTTTAATACCCTTTTCTTTCATAGATTTCTTTGCCTCTTGCATATCTTCAGGACTGAGAAATAGAATACCCTTTTCTTCGGAGTTGGCTTAGGAGTTAGTTCAGGAAGTGTCCAATCATTATCATTACTCAATATATTATTAAATAGCAATTCAGCTTGCTCAACTTTCTTTCCCTGAAAACACAACCAGCACAACTATCCAGGTGGTCTCTGGAAGCATCGGTTAGTCCATTATAAAAGATATCAAGTATTTCATTTTTCTTGAGAGGATGATCAGGCAAAGCATTAAGTAATCGGAGAAGCCTCCCCCAAGCTTGTGGGAGACTCTCTTCTTCAATTTGCACAAAATTATATATTTCCCTTAAGGCAACTTGTTTCTTATGAGCGGGGAAATATTTAGCAGAGAAGTAATAAATCATATCCTGGGGACTACGCACACAACAAGGAGCAAGAGAATTAAACCATGTTTTAGCTTCACCCTTTAATGAGAATGGAAATAACTTAAGGATATAGTAGTAACGAATTTTTTCCTCATGAGTGATAGGGTGGCTATATCATTCAATTTAGTAAGATGTGCCACAACAGTTTCAGATTCATAGCCATAAAAAGGATTAGATTCAACCAAAGTAGTTAACTCAGGATTGACAGAGAAATCATAATCCTTATCAGAAATACAGATAGGTGAAGTAGCAAAAGCAGGGTCATATTTCATTCCAGCATTCAAAGATTTTTCTTTCAGCTTAGCTAACAGTTTCTTAAGATCATATCTATCTTTGCAAGCAAAAAGGTCTCTAGCAGTTTCTTCATCAATAACATAACCCTCAGGCACATCAGGCAATTCATATCTAGGGGGAGAATCTTCATCATCACTTTCATCAATATTATCTGTTTCAATAATTTCATTCTCTCTAACCCTAGCAAGTTGTTCACCAAGAAACTCACCAAATGGCATAGTATTATCAAGCATAGAAGTAGTTTCATCATAAGCATCATGCATAGCAGAAGTGGCATCATCAATAACATGCGACATAGCAGAATCAATAACAGATGTAGGTGTCGCAAATTTACTCATAACAGACGGTGAATCAAGTGCCGAGCTAGATGGCAGTTCCTTACCTCCCCTCGTAGTTGAGGGAAAAATCTTGGTTCTTTCATCTTTCAAGTTCCTCATAGTGATCAACTGATATAAATCCCAAGTGACTCAAAGAATAGAGCTATGCTCCCCAGCAATGGCGCCAGAAAATAGTCTTGATAACCCACAAGTATAGGAGTCGCAACAGTTTTCGAGGGTAGAGTATTCAACCCAAATTTATTGATTCGACACAAGGGGAGCCAAAGAATATTCTCAAGTATTAGCAGTTGAGTTGTCAATTCAACCATACCTGAAAGACTTAATATCTACAGCAAAATATTTAGTAGCAAAGTAATATGGAAGTAACGGTAATGGTGGCCAAAGTAACAGTAGCAGTTCTTGTAGCAATCATAATAGTGGCAACTAAAAAGTAACTAAGCAAAGATCAATATGTGAAAAGCTCGTAGGCAATGGATCAATGATGGATAATTATGTCGGATGTGATTCCTCGTGTAACAGTTATAACATAGGGTGACACAGAACTAGCCCAGTTCATCAATGTAATGTAGGCATGTATTCCGAATATAGTCATACGTGCTTATGGAAAAGAACTTGCATGACATCATTTGTCCTACCCTCCCGTGGCAGCGTGGTCCTATTGGAAACTAAGGGATATTAAGGCCTCCTTTTAATAGAGTACCTGACCAAAGCATTAACACTTAGTGAATACATGAACTCCTCAAACTACGGTCATCACCAGGAGTGGTCCCGATTATTGTCAGTTCGGGATTGCCGGATCATCACACATAGTAGGTGACTATTGACTTGCAAGATAGGATCAAAAACTCACATATATTGATGAAAACATAATAGGTTCAGATCTGAAATCATGGCACTCGGGCGCTAGTGACAAGCATTAAGCATAGCAACATCAATCTTAGAACATAATGGATACTAGAGATCAAACCGTAACAAAACTAACTCGATTATATGGTAAATCTCATCCAACCCATCAATGTCCAGCAAGCCTACGATGGGATTACTCACGCACGGCGGACAACATCATGAAATTGGTGATGGAGGAAGGTTGATGATGACGATGGCGACGGATTCCCCTCTCCGGAGCCCCGAACGGACTCCAGATCAGCCCTCCCGAGGAAGATTAGGTCTTGGCGGCGGCTTCGTATTGTAAAATGCGATGAATCCTTCTCTCTAATTTTTTTCTCCCCGAAAGTGAATATATGGAGTTGGGGTTGAGGTCGGTGGAGTCCCAGGGAGCCCACGAGGCAGGGGCGCGCCCCAGGGGGGCGCCCTGCACCCTTCTGGATAGGGTGTGGGCCCCCTGATGTTGATTCTTTCGCCAGTATTTTTTATTAATTCCAAAACGTGTCTCCGTGGATTTTCAGGTCATTTCGAGAACTTTTATTTCTGCACAAAAATAGCACCATGGCAGTTCTGCTGAAAATAGCGTCAGTCCAGGTTAGTTCCATTCAAATCATGCAAGTTAGAGTCCAAAACAAGGGCAAAAGTGTTTGGAAAAGTAGATACGTTGGAGGCGTATCAGTGATACAAGTGCAATATGGATGGTAGATATAGGGTTTTGTAATCTAAAAATATAAAAATAGCAAGGTAACTAGTAGTAAAAGTGAGCAAAACGGTATTGCAATGCTTGGAAACAAGGCCTAGGGTTCATACTTTCACTAGTGCAAGTTCTCTCAACAATGATAAGATAATTGGATCATATAAAAATCCCTCAACGTCCAACAAAGAGTCACTCCAAAGTTTCTGTCGGAGAACGTAGGACGAAAACGTGCATCAACCCCTATGTATAGATTGCCCCAATGTCACCACGGGAATCCAAAGTTGAGTGCCAAAACATACATCAAGTGAATAAAAAGAACATCCCATTGTCACCGCAGATATTCCATCGCAAGACATACATCAAGTGTTCTCCAATCTAGTACTCAATCCAACATAACGGAACCTCAAAGAGCAAGACTCAATTAATCACAAGAAGGTAGAGGGGGAAACACCATATGATTCAACTATAGTAACAAAGCTCGCGGTACATCAAGATCGTGCCAAATGAAGAACACGAGGGAGAGAGAGAGAGAGATCAAACACATAGCTACTGGTACATACCCTTAGCCCCGAGGGTGAACTACTCCCTCCTCATCATGGAGACCGCCAGGATGATGAAGATGGCCACCGGTGATGGTTTCCCACTCTGGCAGGGTGCCGGAATGGGCTCCCGATTGGTTTTTCGTGGCTACAGAGGCTTGCAGCGGCGGAACTCCCAATCTAGGATTCTTTCTGGGGGTTTCTATATTTATAGGAATTTTTGGCGTCGAGAACAGTCATGGGGGTCCACGAGGAGCCCACAAGATCGAAGGGCGCCCCCAGGGGGGTAGGGAGCGCCCTCCACCCTTGTGGACGCCTCGTGGCTCTTCTGGCCCAACTCTTTTGCTTCGGGGGCTTCTCCTGGTCCATAAACAATCACCGTAAATTTTCAGCTCATTTGGACTCCGTTTGATATTCCTTTTCTGTGAAACTCAAAAACAAGGAAAAAACAGAAACTGGCACTTGGCTCTAGGTTAATAGCTTAGTCCCAAAAATCATATAAAATAGCATATAAATGTATATAAAACATCCAAGATGGACAATGTAATAGCATGGAACAATAAAAAATTATAGATACATTGGAGACGTATCAATCTCATATGCTCCGTGGCGTTCAAAACGTTTTTGATGTCCCGGTTCTAAGCCGTAAAGCATGGCGCACTGAACTATCAAGTAGTCATCATATCGAGCTTGCCAAACGTTCACAACGTCTGCATCTGCTCCTGCAATAGGCCTGTCACCTAGCCGTGCATCAAGGACATAATTTTTGTGTGCAGCAATGTCGGATTTCGGGTTCCGGCAAAACCCTTGAGGTTCGAACACTGGGGTGCGCACGAAGATCTCCCCCCCTCTAGCTCACACACTCACCGCGATCTCAAAGCTCAGCGCGTCGAGCTCGCAGGACAAAGGGACACAAGGTTTATACTGGAGGCGCGATGAACGGTGCTTGAGGTCCGGGCTTCCCCTTGAGGTGCGACGAATGGTGCTCGAGGTCCTGACAGGCGACCCTTCGCCAGCCGACATGCCGCTGGAGGGTTGTCTTCTGTACCGCTGCTCGAACAGGGTGGAGTTCTTGAAGTAGATGCCCTTTTTGATGAGTGGGGGCTGCGCCCGAACGGCCTTGAAGGGCCTCGCGAGAACCCTGTCTCTGTGGTTCCCCTCCTTGCCGCCAGCGCCGAGTTCACCCCAAGAGTGGATGCAGGGGGACAAATGTTGCTGGGGGCTGGAGGCGTGGCTACTGAGGCGCCGACACCGCTCGAGGCTCCCGAGGCGCCATCCCCTAGAACCCCTGACTTCCGCCCTGAGGTGACGGTTGAGGGAGAGACGCGATCCGCTGCTCCTCAGGCTGAAGCCCCCAAGGCTGCAACAGGTTATCATGAGGCGGAGCCCGAGGGCTCCCCTCAGCCCAGCACTCCTGAGGTCGTTCCTTCAGGAGCTTCGCCCACTGTGCCTAGCGCTGGCGATCGCGTCCGAGGCTTCGGCTGGGTCCGATTGAACTTCGACGCGCTCCGGAAGAGGAAGGGGCCGCCAAGCTGCGTTGGTGATGCCTTCCGGCCTTTGAAACAGAGGAAGTATATCGCCATAGACGAGTGAGTACCTTATCCTTGCAACCCTTCAAGTGTTGGCCTTCCTCCTGACCATGGTTTCTCAGGCCCCCTTCCACCAAGGTGACGAAATCTCCCGAGGAGCAACCTCTTCCTGCCTCGAGTCCTCTGCCAGCCTTGGTCGTCCCTCGTCATCATGCCGTACCCATCGCGAGGTCGGCCGGAGAAGCGAGCGAGCCATCCTGGTGCCTCGAACCCGCGTTCTTGCCGTCCCTCCTCCGAGGTTTTGCCTGGGGTGCAGGGGGTGTGGCAAGGGCTCCTCTCCTAGTCATTGATGGCGGCTGGACGGCCTCGATCCTGGCCTCTCGTCCAACCAACAAGCTTCCGCCCTCCAGGCCTCCGCCGAGGCCCGAAGGGCGACTAGAAGGACGCCACCCCCAGCCCTCGGCTAGGGGGAAGTGGACCGCTTCGGACTCCTCTGCCTCCCTTTGTCGTGGAGGATAGACCCGTCCGTGCGCTAGAGCTTGCGCGCATGCGGGGTGCCATCCGCCACAAACTCTTCCGAGAGGCAATGGGTGCGCTGAGCCGGCTTGGGGAAGAACTCGTGGACGTCGACGCTCGTCTTGAAACCGAGGGTCTCCGACTGGCGGACGAATGGCGCCAACTGAAGGTGGCCATCAACCTTGGGCGCCTCCAACGTGAGCAGGCCAATGCTGAGGCCGAGGCAACCCTGGCTACCTCGCACGCGGCCAGCGCCCGGGCTTTGGAAGAGGCTAGGGAGGCGGACCGCCGCCGTGAGGTCGCCGAGAAGCGCTGTCAAGAGCTCCAGGCCCTGAAGCTTCCTTGGAGCAGTGAGTGGAAGTGCGCAGGGTTGCCCTGACGTTGATGAGGGGGGCGCCGTCCGACGAGGAGGAGGTCCTGAGGCGCGAGGAAGCACTCATGCTGAAGCCACGGAGCGCGATCTTGAACTTGAGCGGTTGGAGACGAGGGAGCGCCAAGTTGCTCAAGCAAAGGACGTCGTCGGCGCGCGCGAGGCCGGGACCCAGGAGGAAATCGACCGTAGGGCGGCCGAGGCTCGCACTAACCTTGCTAGCAGATACGTCCTGAAGCTGGAGCTCATGAAAGCCGAATATGCGGGTAGGGGCGCCGCGCTTAGGTCAAGATTGGCTGAGGCGGAGCAGCGTGAGAAAGCCGCCGCAGCCGCTCTGATCTCCGTCCAGGCCGAG
The DNA here is from genome assembly GCF_002575655.3 of Aegilops tauschii subsp. strangulata. NCBI lineage: Eukaryota > Viridiplantae > Streptophyta > Magnoliopsida > Poales > Poaceae > Aegilops > Aegilops tauschii. Next base: position 291,032,808 of record NC_053037.3, read on the forward strand.
CTGGCCTCCAACCGCACCGAGCTGCTCCCGCTTCAGCGCGGGTCGCCTGCACCGAGTCCTTCGTGCAGCAGAGCAGGGAGGAGGCGCTTCGCCGGCAGACGCTACTGCGCGAGCACGCTCCCATGCTTCGGGACCTCATGACGAAGGCTAACCAGGCACTTGGTACCATCTGCGATGAGCACGCCCCTCATCCCCACGCCGAGGATTTCGCCAGCCATCTCCGCTTCTTCACCGATGTCGTGACGCGCCTAGAGAACCGGGCTGAGAGGGCTCGCGAGCTTGTGGACGAAAAGAGCCGAGGCCTTCTCGGGCACGCATTCTCCCGCGTCTTCAGCCATCTCCTGAACACCAATCCTGACTTTGACTTTGACGCCGCTATTGCCCCAGTGCCTGAAGCCATGCGGGGCAACCTAGCGCGCTAGGTGGATGACAAGGTGGATGCTTTAGTTAGGGCCTTTGCTTCTGACGACGACGCGGTGGTGGTCGTGGCAGACGAGGGCGGTGTGGCACCCCGATCCACATGGAGCAGGGGGCCTTCGCACGTCAGCCCAGGATAACACCTGACGCACGACATGTCCAAGATACAGCATTCCAGGTACAAGAATATTCATCAAATACATGTATAGAAGAGTACATCATTGATGAATACAATCATCTGGCATAGCCCTAAGGCTATAAACTGACAGCGGAAGTCTATTTAAATGGCGGTGGAAGTCTTGGTTTGGAAGCATAACAACTCTGGCTGGGCTCCACAACTCACAGGACTGGCAAGGTTACGGCCTAGCATGACGGATCAAGCGAACAACTCGGCTATGACCTACAAAACTGGCATGACCCGCCAGGTCAGTACATTGAATGTACTTGCAAGACAACCAAATACATAGCATCCAAACAAGCAGAAGACAAAGCAAGAACCAAGCGCCTGCAACAACCTATCTCATATCAATTACTAAACATGGCATGATAAAAATCAACTAAGCATGAACAAAATCATAACATCTACTAACATGGCAATGACATGGATATCAGAACATGATTATAACATAGAATTTTATCTCAATCATGGCATAACTTAACATGTCAATCAAGGCATAGCATGGCATCAAGAAACTATGCTGAAAATAAACTACCAATAATATCCAATGCAGACATAGCATGTTAACATTATGCAATCATCTTCTGTTCTATCATGGTTCTTTAAATGCAAATAATGATATATTATTCCAGCAATGCAACCAAACTTGTGCACCGAGTCCCTCGGACTCTCTTATCAACTGTGATCATCTCTGGATCACAAACACACCACCAAAGTGGTCTTTCTCAAGAACAACTCGTGATCCTTACGGCGATCACAACCACGACCAACACTTGGTCTCCAACCGTGATCCTTACGGCGATCACAACCACGACCAATATTTGGCCCGTGATCCTTACGGTGATCACAACCACTTATCTCATCATCAAAATGTCGTTGTGACTCCTCACGACTATCTCATAGTTCAAGTTACCATATTTTTGTTATCACATATTTATTTACCAACTTAATTATTTCGGTTTGTCCTCCATTTCGACCAAGACCTGATAGTGGGACCTACTACGAACTGTTGCTATCGATAGACTTTATACACTCTGCAGAGGTAGCACACTGTACCCACACCACGGAACCCATGGCCTCGTCATCCCATTCGGGTGGACCAACGGCATTCCGACGAAACCAACATACTGCCATGACGCTCTCCCGGCCACTCCGACCCAATCCCCAACGGGCTGGTCCTGGGTGGCCCCGTGTCTACCAAAGACACCCTGACCACCGTCGTGGTCAACTCCCACTCGAGGACAGTCCCACTCGGGGACTGGTACCAAAAATCTCAAAAACGAGCACACAAGGTTATGTCCGCTTACCTGATCAGGGTAAGCATGCCCATAGCCTTCCCTAGTGGGAGGTACCGGCGAGAGGTCACGACAATAGCTCGCATTAAGGCCTTCCCACAAAGGCAAATGTGGCTGCACTGAAAAAGTTTGATTTGGTGGCACTATGCCTTGATCCCATCGATGACGGAGGAGGTTTGTTATTATTAAGTCATTTTATTTCCTTCTCCATCATCATGAACATATTTAACATGAGTGCAACATGCCGCATACAAATGCACGAACAAAATATTGAACTCCTCAAGTGCACAACCATAACATAAAGGACACGACAATAGTATATCAACGGTGCATGACAATCCTCATAACAGTTTATAACAATGACATGCAAATAAAGTAGAGTAGTGGCATGGCATTATCAATAACAACATTTTAATTAGCATGGCAAAAGATATCATGAAAACACAATCATGCATAACAGGCATAATAACTGCAGACGAAAATGATGTGAAACAACTGCAACTACACACACACAAGGTGCAAGCAAAGTCAACATGCAAGTTCGGGGCTCATGATAAGAGGTTGGCTTGCCTGGGGGTCGATCAATACTCCGGGAAGAAGTGCGAAATGATCGCGAAAAGATTTGCCGGAAACAGTTCCTTCTCGGAGGGGGCTGTTTACGGGCAAGGGCAAAAAGGTCATTTTCACTGTGTGAAAATATTATGAAAATGACATCAACGGAACGGGCTCGACGAAACGAAGACGTGGGCTTTGGATTCACCTCATTTGGAGTTGTGGGTGCAAAGATACGGCCGTTTGAATGACAGGGACTAATCTGTAAAATAAATATTCACAGACAGGCCCTTGTCGGTCAAATCAGAAAGCGCACTAAGGAAAATACGTTTTCAGAGAAGGGAAAGCGCACTACTGACCGTAGGCAACAGAAAGTACGTTTTCAGAAAGCGAAAACGTATTTCTGTTAGAAGGCACGGCGAAGTACGCTTTCCGAAGGCGAAAGCGCATCCGACCCAGGGTGTCTCCACTTACGCCAGGTCAGCGAGCCAGGTCAACCCCTGGGTGGCTGACTTGCAGGGCCCGCATCAAGGTGGGGCCCGCCCGGTCGGTCTCCTTCTTCCTCCCGCGCGGTGCTCGCCTGGCCGAGGGAGCAGGCACGCCCCGACGGCGACCGCCGGCGCATCCGGCCACCCTAGGAGACGGGTGACCTACCGATCTTCTTAGGAGGAAGAGGCACATCTAATGGGGGTAACCGCTGCCGCCGACGAGCGCCGGACAGAGGGCAGCAGGGCCTGCGGCGGAGAGGGGGTTCGGTCGTCGGTGAAATGGGGCTACGTTGAGGAGAGGAGAGGCCGAGGCCACGGGGAGGCTCCCCGGAGCATGGGGGATGCAGTGGTGGTGGAGGAACGGCGAGGGGAGCTCGGGAGCACTGGAATCGGGCGAGACCCGAGGCGGCAGCTATGGCGATTGGGAGGGGGACAGAGAGGGGCTCCGGGAAGAATGAGCGCTTGGGGAGGCGTAGAAGAGGGCGGGGAAGCTGCTGATGAGCTCGAGCGAGGCGCGGACGGGCAATTTTAGCCGGGGCAGGGCACCCGAGCCAGGCACCGCCGAGCGCGTCCGGCCGCGGCTCTGCTGTGCTCAGCAGTCATGGGGAGGCATGGGAAGGCGACGAGGGGGAAGTGGACGAGCGCCAGAGAGTCACGGAGACGAGCAGCGCTCGGAGACGAATGGAGGAAGAGGACACCGGGGAGGAAGGCGACGATGCACAGGAGTGCACTGTTCCAGTCGTTGGCATGGCTCGCCGGAGAAGAAAACGAAGGGGGCCAGAGGTCCAAAGGGAAGACGACGACGAGGGGGGGCTACTGGACATTAATGGTGAGGCCAGAGGTGGTCGGAGCAGCGCTGCCAACGACAACAGTGGCGAGACCACCGTTTTGGCTGGCTGCCCTCGTAGTCACCACTGGCATGGCGCGCTCTAGGTTTTTTACTGATGTAAGTTCATGTCTACTGTGTAGTCCTTCCAGCGTGGAGTGTTACCATGGTGAAATATCGGGCAGAGACAAATGGAGATGAGTGAAACAAGCTCCACAAGTTTGCTGTTGCAAACTTGGCAACATCCTAGAGATTAAACCAGAGAGGTTAAATGGTAAACTTGATGTCCGGGAGGCTTGGGGTAGAAAGGACTACGGTCCTGGGAGTTTTGAGGTAAAATGGACAACTATTTACCATAGTTGTTGTACAACCACCAAAACTGACCCAGAAACTTAATCATGATGAAACACTCACTAGGAGTGATGGATTTGGCTATAACTTGGCAAAGCCTGATGATTTGAACATACCATGATGCTGTAAAAAGTTCATACCAAATGGACTCACCAAAATGGTACTTCCTTCACAGCTATCATTTGTATCCAAACACTTCAGAAAAATCCTCAGGGCAATTGGTCAAGTAAAATGAGCCACAATCTTGTGGAGATAGGTTATATGAGTCGGAGAAGGCCTGGAAACATTATCAGCCATAATGGAGCAAGATAAAATACACTTGCTTCACAAACTGAAAATTTGGACAGAAAACAATAATTGCTCCTGTGCTCACATAGTTTAATGAAATGAACTGAATTTGGGTGGAGGATAATGATTTGAGATACTTGAGAGGATGGAAAAGTTTCATCCCATTTGGAAACACTATGAAGGTACTTCCTTCACAAACTTGTGTTCTGGTCAGAAACTTTGGAAAATTGCACAGGGAGCTAGGGTGAATGGATTGAGCTCATCTTTGGTATCCATGGGTTATTTAACAATGTTAAACACCCTGCCAAATTGCAGCTCAATTGGACTTAGAAATAAAGCACTTCCTTTGCAAAATTTCAGAGAAGGCAGAAACTTGCATTGGATCATGTGCCAAAATTTTGAACTGAGGAACATGAGATGAGGATGGAACTAGTGATTATATAGCAAGGACAAGCTCCACAATTTAGGTGGGAATTTTCTCTGCTATAAAAATTGTAGTTCCTTTGGAAAATGGCAGAAATGCAATATTGGCATTAAATAGGAAAAGGCAATTTTCCTTATTTAATTATGGCCAATATACTTGCGAGAGCTTGGATTAGGCACAAGTATCAACTCCACCAATTCTCATGAATTTAGGAGATGGCTAGCTATGCCTTTGGATTTTATTCCTCAAAAAGGCAATAAAAGGAATAAACCATAATTCAAAAATATTGCATGGGACTTAGCAATATTTTTGCATATCCAAGGTTCAGAAAGGTAGAATGGTCTCTGGGATCAATTGAGAGGATCAACAGATCAAAGAAAATGATGGATCCTTTGTAAGCACAAAGGACATATCCAAATTCCAAAAATTTGGAATTTAGGGTTTGAGAGGAATTGAGCTGATGCAAATGAGGTCTTGCCCACTGAAAAAGACATGAGCAGGATTTTGAAAGGTTGGAAATGACAAATTTTTCTCAGGGTCATCCAGCAAACTCAGGAGAAAATTTTGAAAATGAGTGCCAGGACAGAATAACAACACAAAAATTGATAACCCAATTTTGGGGCTGTTACAGGCGGTGTGGTTAACGACGGTGAAGATAATGCCGGCGACGGCGCCAGCAGTCTATCCGGGAGCGGTTCAGGAGATGAGGCGAGCAACATGTCCGACTGAGCCCGCGCTCCTTTGCATTGAACCTGCACGCGAAAGCTTGGGTCCGGCCCTTCATATTGTAAGAGCATTTTAGGGAGGGGGAGCCCCTTATGTAAATAGACTACCATTTTACTCCTTAGGCCAGGTTAAAAAAACACGCTCTTGTGTGCTTGCAAGCCCCTTGTGGGTTTGTTGTCGTAACTTACTGTCGTAACTTACTTTGGTCCGGTCGGGCTTCGGGATGACTTGGCAGCTGCGAATTTCTCCTAGGGGGAGCCCCCTTGCGAGCTCGTGAAGTTTTAATTTCCAGAGTGGTCCGTCAGCCAACCCGAGAGGGCCTCGCGAGAAGCGAGTGCTAGTGAGGGCGGGGTGCGCGCATGGTGCGCGTACGCCGCTGCTAGCCCCTGCTCACGAGGCGCTCGGAGGGGGAAAAAACAACGGACGCAAAATCTCAAAACAAAGCGCGAATCCAGAAACTCACGGAGTCAATACGAGCGAGAAAGGATGCCCCCCACGAAATTGAAACGCAACTTCAAATTCAAGATCGAAAGGCTGCAAATTCGAGCTAAAAAAAGAGGTCAGGAGCAAATAACCGCGTCCGGCACCTAACTAGTCTTCTTGTCTTCAAGTCTTCTCACCAGCGCGGAGCTAAGTGCTTTCATAGGCCGTGAGCATAGTCATTGGGTGACAGTGTCGACGGCCAGCGCGGATCATGGTGCTTCCACTAGGACGTGGGCGGGAGCCCCCGAAGCCCGAGGGTGGCACTCCGGAGACTCCGAGGCGTGTACAACCCCACTCATTATTACGTGAGAGTGTCACGAGCGGAGACCTTCACAGGCGTGAGCCTTGCTTCATATTGCCAGATGAGGGCCCCGCCTTGCGCCACCCTCGACCATCGTTGGGGCGTCCAAAAACTAGCATGATGCCAAGGGGCAAAGGGGACGCCAGCGGCGCCCTCGGCGACCACGGGCCCTCTGCCGGGGGGAAGGCTCGCCAGCGCCTCCCCGGCAGAGGGCCTACATCCGGGCGACGCCTTGCTCCATGCGATGCGGAGAGGGGCCTTGATCCCGGCTCCCCCCGCACAGCCCCCAGTGCGCTTCCCCTGGTGGAAGGGGGGCTGCCGTGCTGGGGCCGTCGTCCACCGATGTGACCTGATTCACTTGCGACCCATGGTTAGCGTAAGCCTGCTCCTGAGGGATTAGCGGTACCCTCTAGCTGTTGTCGCCGCCGTGGTCCGCGAGGCTCCCGGGTGGCTCCTGGAAGGCCTCAACTTCTAGTGTCTCCTCCTCCCAACCCGGCTCGAGGAACGAGCCGGGGTCATCTTACGGCGTGTACTCCTGGTCCATCATGCAGGGCACGTAGCCATCCAAAGCCGTCGGCCCGGAAACCTCGCTGAAGTGCCCCGCGCTCCACGTCGCCTAGCCCGGCGCGCCGCTCTGAGGATGGAGGGCGGCAGCCTGCCGGGACCGTGGGTGGCAACGCTCACTCCTGCGCCCATCGGGGAAGGCACATGTGCGGTTGGGTGTCCGGTGTTGCTGGTTGCACCATCACCGACGAAACCTCCTGGTGCGCCCGAGGGCGCGCGGGTGCGATGAGGCCCACCGTGCGATCCGGCCGCAGCCTGAGGCGTAAGAAAGGAGCAGAAAGGCAGCGTACCCCTGGCTGCGGCGTCCAATAGCTCGGCAACGCGCTCCAACAATGCATCCCGACCACTCTCCATCAGTCGGCACCGCAGCAGCTCCCGCGCCACTGTGTGGGCGGCCCTCATGTTCGCTTGTTCCCGTCGGGTGTGCGGCGCCATTGCCGCAGCGTAGCTTGAGGCCCTTGCGGCAGCGTTGGCCCTCGGGTCGCCGGACATCGGCGCTGCGGAGTACAGGCGGGTCTGTTGATGGAAGAGAGGCTCCGACGCACCCCCTACTTGGCGCGCCAAATGTCAGATTTCGGGTTCCGGCAAAACCCTTGAGGTTCGAACACTGGGGTGCGCACGAAGATCTCTCCCCCTCTAGCTCACACACTCACCGCGATCTCAAAGCTCAGCGCGTCGAGCTCGCAGGACAAAGGGACACAAGGTTTATACTAGTTCGGGCCACCGATGTGGTGTAATACCCTACTCCAGTGTGGTGTGGTGGATTGCCTCTTGGGATGAGGATGAACAGTTACAAGGGAAAAACAGCCTCCTGAGGAGAGGTGCTCTTGCGCTTGGTGAGCTTGTCTGGATGAGGATGATCTAAATGGCTCAAGATCAGTTGCCTCCTACTGTGGAGGCTAGTCCTATTTATAGAGGCCCTGGTCCTCTTCCCAAATGTAGGCGGGAAGGGATCCAACAATGGCCAAATTCGAAGGGAGACAACTAGTACAAGTTATCCTGACTAAAGGTGGTCTTTGCGTGCCAAAGGCTCTGGTGGTGATGCCGTCTTGGGCTCCATGGTGACCTCTGTCCTGCCGTCCTGCTAGTCTTGTTGCACCGATATGGAAACCTTTGCCTGATGCCTCGGGACTACTCGCCTGCGCTTGCCTCTTTAGCACCAAAGAGGAAACGAGTACGCTACACGCTCTGGTGCCCGCCTAGCGCCCGCCTAGCCTTGGTCGTCATGGCTTGCGTCACAGAAACCTCGCGAGGTGCCCCTCGCCTTGATCTCTCCACCCTTTGCGAGCCAGCCTAGTGAGGCTGTCCCTGAGGAGGTCTTGCGTCATCCACCTCGCGAGGCTTGGCCCCTCGCGAGGGTCTTGAGTGTTGGCTGATGAAGATGGGCCATACAGGGCCATTGGTGGAGCCACGCCATGGGCCGCAGGCAGGCAAGTCCGGGGACCCCCCGATCCCAGGACGCCGACAAGCAATGAGGATAATCCTCAGATCACGGACCCAGTCCGCATCATTGCTACTATCATCTTTCAACTTAGTTTTCTCTAGGAACATATCAAAAACATAGGGAAGCTACAACGCGAGCTATTGATCTACAACATAATTTGAAATACTATCAGGACTAAATTCATGATAAATTAAGTTCAATTAATCAAATTACTTAAGAACTCCCACTTAAAATAGACGTCCCTCAAGTCATCTAAGTGATACGTGATCCAAATCAACTAACCCATGTCCAATCATCACGTGAGATGGGGTAGTCATCAATGGTGAACATCTCTATGTTGATCATATCTACTATACGATTCACGTTCGACCTTTCGGTCTCCAGTGTTCCGAGGCCATGTCTGTACATGCTAGGCTTGTCAAGTTTAACCCAAGTATTCCGCACGTGCAAAACTGTCTTGCACCCATTGTATGTGAACGTAGAGTCTATCACACCCGATCATCACGTGGTGTCTCAACACGACGAACTGTAGCAACGGTGCATACTCAAGGAGAACACTTTTACCTTGAAATTTAGTGAAGGGATCATCTCATAATGCTACCTTCATACAAAGCAAAATAAGATGCATAAAAGATAAACATCACATGCAACCAAAATATGGGACATGATATGCCATCATCATCTTGTGCTTTTGATCTCCATATCCAAACCATCGTCATGATCTCCGTCGTCACAGGCTCGACACCTTGATCTCCATCGTAGCGTCGTGGTCGTCTCGCCAACTATTGCTTCTACAACTATCGCATAGTGATAAAGTAAAGCAATTACATGGCGTATGCATTTCATACAATAAATAGACAACCATAAGGCTCCTGTCGGTTGTCAGATATCTTACAAAACATGATCATCTCACTACAAAAAAAGACACATCCGTGACATTTTGGGCCGAACGAAAATCTTTTCTGTCATACTTATGACACTTCTATGACTATAGTTGTGACAAAACCCGGTATCATCATAGATGTGGTGGGGTCCTACTTCTATGACAAAAAAATCATGACAGAAAATGGGCTTTTCGTCCTGGGCGGGCCGGAGACGCAGCTGCATGACATTCTTTGGGCCGTCCATGACGGAAAAAACCGCGGTAGAAGCGAGGGCGCGGAATATATCGGGGAGTCCCCGGTTACGGTGGGTGGTCGGGGGCCGAGCTATGCGCGTTTCTCTCGTACGTACGCATGTGTGTGCGAGGCGTTAGGCTCTAACTGAACCCGAGTGAGGCGTTGGGCTCTAACTGAACCCGAGCGATTGCACTGCAGGCTACGCGTTACTAAACCCGAGCGATCGATCGATGGCTGTTAACTGAACCCGATCGAGCGATTCCTTCGCTACTGCTGCTAACTGAAGTTGATCGATGCTGCCTCTGGATGAACAGTGAGCGTTGCGGGATGGGGGGTTGGATGAACAGTTCCCGGTGAGGGTGGATGAACAGGACCCCGTGGCGTTGCCTCTGGATGAACAGTGAGTGTTGCTGTGGGGTTTGGATGAACAGCTCCCGGTGGGGGTGGATGATCAGGACCCCGATCGTTCGAGCCAGTTGGGGCTTGATGAACAGGACCCCATGGAGGGCAGGATGAACAGGACCACCCCGTGGATGGCAGGATGAACAGTAGACGGTGGAGGCAGGATGAACAGTAGCCCGTGGAGGGGTGGTTGAACAGGAGCCCGTGGAGAGGGTTGGTTGAACAGTAGCCGGTGGAGTAGCGCGCGGTGGAGGCTAGATGAACAGGAGCCCGTGGATGAACAATCGCAGGTGGAGGCTGGAGGACGTCGACGGTGGATGAACAGTAGCCCCGTGGAGGCTGGAGGGGGTCGACGGTGGAGATGAACAGTATCTCGTGGAGTCCCGTTTTGCGGTACGCCACACCCCTCCCGATGAACAGGACCCCCGTTTTGACCGTAGCGCTCCAACACAAGTCCGTTTCCTCCATTTTGCGGTACGCCACACCCCTCCCGATCAACAGGACCCCCGTTTCGACCGTAGGAGGTCTGTTTCCTCCGTTTTGCGGTACGCCAGACCCCTCCTGATGAACAGGATCCCATTTTGAACGTGGCCGGTCGAACACAAGGCCGTTTCCTCCGTTCTGCGGTATGCCAGGCCTCCTTTCCATCGGCTATTCCGTCCAAGTCCTCCCGATGAACACAACGACGCATTCCGTTCAGACCCAGCCGGTTGGCTCCCCATGAACACGACGACGACGCTGTTTCTCTGTTCCGACCTAGCCATGTACACGAGCCCTGGCCATACATATGCGCGAGTAGGCGTTCGAGACCCTACCCGTATGTACGTACGTGGCCGTATTTTCTTTCTTGCACACTGGCCGCTGTACATACGTGTACATGCTACGTGCGCGCCTCTACATCGACCAGTATGTACGTACATGTTCGCGACCAGAATGACAATACTACGTACGCTTCGACCAGGTGGGTCCCGACTGTCACGCACTTCCTTGCCTGCGAAGATGTAGCTGGTGGGTCCCAGCAGTCAGGGGGCGAATCATTTTTTTTGCCCGGACGCACTTCCTTGCGTGCGAAGATGTAGCTGGTGGGTCCCAGCAGTCAGGGGGAAACGTTTTTTTCACGAAATACGGTGGCCCGTCCGGTGGGTCCCCGCTGTCAGGTGGAGGAATAATTATTTTGCATGTAATAAGGAGGCACTTCCTTGCTGCGGCCGTGGACCCAACTGTCAGCCTCTCCACGTACAGTCCACGTCCGATGGAAGCCGTTCCTTGACCACGTTGACCATGCCGCGCCGAGAGCACCAGGGCGGTGGACGACGGCGAGGCCTAGGAAGGGGACGACGCGGAGCCGGGGAAGACGCGACAGTGGATGCCCACGCGTAGAGGAGTACGAGGGTTCACTGGTTCGCTGCGGTGTGAGGTTGCCATCGCCGCAGAATAACAGGGGGTGTGGGTGAGTAGAGGGATGGCCTGGCCAGCGGTGGGACTAGTAGGGGGCGGTGAGGCCTCCGCCGCATCGCAGCCGGCCACGGGATGCAGGAGCACGAGGCACGACCGGCGCTGGTTTGGGCGGCTGGAGCAAGAAGACCAGAGGTTGAAGAAGCACTACGGCCGTTGGATGGACATCGTACGGTCACTGGAGCTAGAATCGTGCATATTGACTAAGTTGACAAAGCCCTCCGTCCCCGTCAACTTAGTAGGCCCACAAGTCAGCCTGCCACTATACTGGGTCCCAGCTAACAAGGGGAGTATTCATTTTTCTGTGCGTAATAAGGAGGCACTTCTTTACGTGTGAAGATATAGCTGGTGGGTCTGAGCTGTCAGCGGCGGTAACATTTTTTTTCGCGAAATACAGAGGCCCTTTCGGTGGGTCCCTTATGTCAGGTGGAGGAATCATTATTTTGCGCGTAATAAGGAGGCATTTCCTTGCGTGCGGCTGTGGACCCAGCTGTCGGCCTCTCCACGTACAGTCCACTTCAGATGCATGTCGGTTGTTGACCACGTTGACCAGGCCGCGTTGAGAGCACCAGGGCGGTGGACGACGGCGAGGCCTAGTAAGGGAATGACATTGAGGCACGGAAGACTCGGCAGTTGTTTCCCACGCGGAGGGGAGTACGACTGTATGTGGGTTTACTGGTTCGTCTGCCGTCGTCGTAGAATAACATCAGGTGTGGGTGAGTAGAGGGATGGCTAGGCCAGCGATGGGAGTACGGTGGGGCGGTGAGGCCTGCGCGGCAGCACAGCTAGCCGCGGGGAGGAGGGAGCAGGCAGTCCCGCCGGCGCTTGTTTGAGCGGCTGGAGCAGGAAGAGCAGAGATTGAAGAAGCACGACGGTCGTTGGATGGACATCCAACAGTCATTGCTTGTGCATCAACCTTTTTTTAGGAAAGCCTCAAATCTGTGGAAAACAGCATACAGCCCATCTGCCATTATTTCTAATAATTTACTGCCCATTTGCTAATTCTTAAGGTTTTTTTTTGGAGCCCATATTCTTTTTGTTAGCATTACAGCCCATATTGTGGCCACAGTTAAAAAATTATACGAAATTTTGCATATTTCGGTGCGGTCCGAACTGTTTTTAATCCCGAAATTTCGAGTCACATTCAAACACATTTTAAAAATAAATGTGTATCAATATAAAATCCAACAAATTGTCCACACATAAAAATTAATGCAATTTAAAATCTCAAAATGAAAAAAGAAATTTGAAACTAATTGCCGGTTTGATGTGTTTTAAAAATGTACAACCCATTTCTCATTACTGACAGCCGAATGAAGCTCTCCTCGTCTAGAAAGATTTGCAGCCCAACAGGCCTGACAAAGCGACTTACTTGGCAAATCACAAAAAGACTGGGCTGTGGCCGTGGACCCAGCTGCGGCCATGGACCCAGCTGTCAGCCTCTCCACGTACAGTACTCTTCCGATAGAAGTCGGTCGTTGACCACATTGACCACGCCGCACCGAGAGCACCAAGGCGGTGGACGACGGCGAGGCCTAGGAAGGGGACGACGCGGAGCCGGGGAAGACGCGGCAGTGGATGCCCAGACGGAGAGGAGTACGAGGGTTCACTGGTTCGGCTGCGGTGTGAGGCTGCCGTTGCCGCAGAATAACAGGGGGTGTGGGTGAGTAGAGGGATGGCCTGGCGAGCGGTGGGAGTAGTAGGGGGCGGTGAGGCCTCTGCGGCATCACAGCCGGCCACGGGAGGTAGGAGCACGCGGCACGACCGGCGCTGGTTTGGGCGGCTGGAGCAAGAAGACTAGAGGTTAAAGAAGCACTACTGCCGTTGGATGAACATCGTACAGTAACTGGAGCTAGAATCGTTCATATTGACTAAGTTGACAAAGCCCTCCGCCCCCGTCAACTTGGTAGGCCCACAAGTCAGCCTCCCATGATGCTGGGTTCCAGCTGACAGGGGGAGTATTCATTTTTTTGTGCGTAATAAGGAGGCACTTCCTTGCGTGCGAAGATAGCTGGTGGGTCCGACCTGTCAGCGGGGGGCACATTTTTTCACGAAATACAGAGACCCTTCCGGTGGGTCCCAGATGTTAGGTGGAGGAATCAAAGACTTGAGAAGGCGTACAGAACAAGCTAGTGTACCAGTAAAGAGACGTTGCTGAGTTTTAGAAAAAAGAGAGACGTGCTCCTGTAGCTGGTTCGAATCCAAACCTAGACTATGACTATATATGGTGCTATGCTACTCTGCAAGTAATGAAACTGACATATCCAACATTCGCTTCTCCTCTTCTCTACTTACTCTGCCTAGCATCAGAAGCATTGGCCGCGGCAACCATGTCCGCTCGCTGCTCGTCCACCTGCTCTTCAGCAGGAAAACACCAAATATGCGCCAAGTACCCACCCGTACCATCACCTGTGGGTCTCATCACACCCCCGCCGGCACGCACACCGCAGCCGGTTGCTCATCGCAACCCACTGCCGTTGGTGTGGTGCCACTGCTGCAAACCTCGCAGAGTCATCCGTCGCGTCTCAACCACAATCCTCAACCCTGGCCGAGTCTTCTACAAATGCCCGAATCATGGGGTAATAATATGTTTAAGTGTTGTTCTGCTGCTTTCAGTTGCTGATTTTTTTAATAGTTTGGTTGATGATCTTCCAATTTGATTCGTGCAGAAAAGGGAAGATTCGTGTGATTTGTATTTCTGGGAAATTGCTGATGTGGGGGAGTGCAACTACGCTGATTATTTGGTTAGCCGAGGAATCCCAATACCAGCAGGTTGGGGTGTTGGACAAGTAATTGAAGGAACGGCAGAAGAGGAAGATGCAGAGCAGAAGGTTAAAGATGCAGTTCCTCTAATCATGGCCAAGCAACAGCTGCTGAACGGCCTTGACAGCAATGAGGAGATGAAAGAGCTTGTGAAGATAATGGGCAAAATTGATGTGCTCTGTAGGATGATTGTCTCTTTATTTGCAGTGTATGTAGCACTCGTGATGTATTCAGTGGCTATGACATGAGCACTTTGCTGAAACTAGTAGTGAATGAAACCTGTGTAGCAGGCTGGGCGTAGTGTTGTGAACATCTAATGATTTCTATTAACGGAAATCAGGGGGTATCCCCTTTTGCTCATAAATAAATAAATAGCAGAGGCCCTTTTGGTAATAAATAAATAAATTAGCAGAGGACCTGTCGGGTCAGCTTTGTTCTCATTCGAAGACGTCGAGCAAATTGCGTTCCAACAGCAAACTATGTCTTCAAATTCAAGTTTCACAACCAAATATGAGTACAACTAAACAACAATGTCATCATGTTTTAGTCGTCATACAATCACCAAACACAAATCAACATACATAACAAGTGATGTTCTCACAGGTAAATACTAAACAACATATTCATCAGGTTTCAGTTGTCATAGCAAACACAATTTCACATAGTAGATAAAAAACGTCTTCTCACAGGCAAATATGACAAAAGCAATGTAATCATCATCCGCAGCACCAGCGTCAACATATTCGCCATGTGTATCAGTCTGCATCGTATTTCCCCATGGTGTCATCTTCTTCTTCGTCCTCAACGTCCTCGAACGTTGGCTTCTTCTTGATCCACTCTTGTATGTCCACATCACGACAGGCAATCTTTTCGCCGGCGTCATTGACGTGATGGTTCTCAAAGATATTGGGAACATCTGTGTTATCTTGTACATCAGGAGCAGTGTAAGCATCATCTTGTTGTGCAACTTCATTAAACGAATTCCTCTGCTCAAACCTTTGCACTACTCTCCAGTCATCGCTACGTGCAAATGTGTCTTCCAAGAAAAATATCTGTGTTGCTTGATTTGCCAATATAAAAGGCTCGTTGGTCTGGTACGACGCCTTGACATTGATGGATTTGAAATAATCATCAGCTCTGGGTTTTGCGATCCTGGAAAACAGGTTATACCAACGACAACACAACAGAACCACACACCGATGATCCTCGAAACTGGAGATATACTGCAACTGAACAATGTCTGTTATGTTAGCATACATTTCAATTGTCTCTTTGTCATACGTATCTGTGCTCATGATGGCACTGTTTTGTGTCTTCCTGCCTTCGTCTCGTGCAAGGGTGTTGTAGCGCACATCTCCAACAACGCAAGATTCATAATGTCTTACCCGAGTATCAGGACCCATTGCTAGTGAGTAAAGGGCATCATCAACTGCCTGCCCATCCTCCCGCATCTTCTTAACCTATGGTTAGAAAATAGACAAGCTGATCATCTTATGTACTCAATATATTAAAAAAAACTGACAGTGCAATTCAAAAGCTTACATGGCTCTTGAACCATTTCACAAATCTTGCCATAACCAGTTTGTCAATGTTTCTTGGATTTTGCGGCAGTAACTCCTTTTTGTAGATGCTGCACAACATAGTGATCACGTCAAACATCTAAATATATAAGAATGTGCTGCAAGTTTAGTAGATTACGATTTATAAGCTGCAGTACTTGGCACTTACTTGATATAAGGTAGTATCTCAAGACAGTTATTCAACACATACCAAACCATTTTGTCCAAATCTTTAGGTTTGTCCTCTTGTCGACTCTTCCCTGTAACTCGAACAGAATAATCGAAAACATTGAGCCTGGGATTGTCTTCATCCATGTCTTTGCTAAGCTGATCAGCTGTTTCAATGTATTTTGAGCAGAATGTCAATGCTTCTGTAGCGATGTAGGCCTCTGCAATGGAACCCTCGGGTCTAGCTCTGTTCCTAACATAGCCCTTGAAAGTGCCTAGACGCCTTTCAATAGGGTACATCCAGCCATACTGTACTGGACCTCTAAGTAGTGCCTCATCAGGTAGATGAACAACCAAATGCACCATCACATCAAAGAAGGCTGGAGGATATATCTTCTCAAGGTCGCATAGGATAGTTGGTATCTTGTCTCTAAGACGCTCCAAAGCATCTATCCTGATATTTCTACTGCAGAGTTCCCTGAAGAATTGTCCCAACTCTGCAACTGCTCTGTATAAGTCAGGGTGGCCCAATCCTCTAAGGATAATAGGTAAAACCCTTTGAAGTAGGACGTGGCAGTCATGAGTTTTCAACCCTTGTACCTTGTCTCCATCTGCACTGACTCTCCTTTCAGGGTTGGAAGCAAATCCATGTGGGAATCTCACACGTGACAGGACCTTGCAGAATTCTTTTCTTTTTACCTTGTCCGAGACGTACACAGCTGGTGCCATATCTCATGGTTTACCTTCATCTTGCACCTGCAAATCCTTTCTGATACCCAGGTGTGTCAAATCAATCCTAGATTTTAAGGTATCTTTCGTATTGCCTTCAATATTAAGAAGTGTGTCGATAATGCTGTCACATATTTTTCTCGATGTGCATCACATTAAGATTATGCCGCAGATCCAAATCCTTCCAATACTCCAAGTCCCACAAAGTGGACCTGCGGGTAAACAATAATCTCTCTTCTGCCCTGCCACGCTTCCTTTTCCTGCTACCATTATCAGGATGGTTTCCTGGTGTAATATGCCTGACCTTCTCTAATTCCACTTGCAACTCATCGGCGGTGAGCCTCTTTGGCGCATCATGGTTTTCATGCTTTGCATTGAACACATGTCTTCAGTATTTTCTAGGATGCGGCTTGTCCTTGGCAAGGAAACGACGGTGTCCAATGTAACAGATCTTGCTAAGTAGTGCGTATGACAGCGGATTCCTGTCACAGCGAACACATGCATTATAACCATGTGTCGTTCGCCCTGACATAGTGCCCAAAGCCGGATAATCATGGATGCACCAAATTATAACAGCACAGAGAAAGAAATCAGCTGGTGGGTTGCTATATAGGTCTCGAGTGAGAACACCCCTCCATAGCTGTTGAAGTTCCTCCACAAGAGGCTCCATGAACAAATCAAAATCCGTTCCAGGGCTTTTTGGACCTGGGATGAGCAAGGCCATCATGTAGTTTGATTCTTTGGTGCAGACATTTGGAGGCATGTTGTAAGGGATAACAAGCACTGGCCACATGCTATATGTGGCGCTCTGGTGGCCAAATGGGTTAAATCCATCTGAAGCTAAGCCAAGTCTAATGTTTCTTGGGTCAGCAGCAAACATTTCGTGCTTCTGATTGAAGCTTTTCCACTCACTACCATGAGATGGATGGCTCATTACATTCTGATCTCTGAAATCCTGGTTCCTAGAATGCCACAATACATCCTCTCTTGTTTCAGCATCATGAAACAACCACTGCAATCTTGGTGTAATTGGAAAATGTCTCAGAACATTATGAGGAATCCTCTTCACAGCATCGCCATCTTTCCATCTTGATGATTTGCATTTTGGGCATTCACTTAAGTTGGCATATCCTTCCGGAACAGAACACACTTATTCTTACAAACATGGATCATATCATATCCAATTCCAACTGCACGAAGGAAATTCTTCATTTTACTGTAGGTGTGTGGCAGCTCAGACGCATCTGGGAAAGCTTTGCGGAAAGCAGCCAACATCGCATTGAATGATTTGTTGGTCATCCGCTCAGATGTCTTTACCTGAAGAAAGGTGACCATAGCTGAGAATACTGACAACTTATTTCCTGGGGTGACAGCCACGTTGCATTGTTCCAACATGCGGGCCCACCGTTTTTCTTCTGCAGGTGAAAGTTCACGGAATGCACGAGCATTTCGTAGCATTGTTTCAATGTTGGTCAAACTCACTGGCTCCGCCACCACCACCACCTCCTCGTCCTCCTCCTCTTCCACCTGAGCATCAGGCAGATCAAGATGGTGATCTGCTACTTCCACGTAGTCAATAACATTGACGTTCACAACTTCACCATGATGAACCCACCTAGTATATCTGACCGACATCCCATACAAGTGTAGATGATTTTGCACAGTTGACTGGGGTCTTGTAACTGAATTCATACAACTGCTACACGGGCAGAGCACATCTGATTTCGGACCACCGTACTCAGCTCTCATAAAGTTCATGAAGTTTTCAACCCCCTCGACATATGCAGCGGAGAATCTTCGAGCAGAAGTTATCCAAGTCCTGTCCATCTGTTAGACATACAAATTAGTTCTTCTACTAGATATTACAGGAAAAACATATATGCTTTTTTATGAATTCCAGAAGAAAATACCTAGGTCGATGTCTAAAGCTATGGCAAGATATTTGGACAAGCAGATCTAAGTAACGAAATATATGTAAAGCTAATTCAGCAAATAGATTTGAGTGCTAAATTATGGCAGGCTGTTTCAGCAGTCAATGAGGCCGAGCACACAGCATCGAACTATCGAAGGCCATCGCAGCAACAAAGATTGAGTATAAAACGGTGTAGAGCTATTTCACCTAACAGATTGGCTACTAGACCATGGCAATCTATGTCACAATAAATATATGGCAGGATATTTTAGCAACTAATCGGCCTTGGCATGCCATTTCAGCTAAGCAGATTGAGTGCAGAACAGGGCAAGGAAGCTTCTTAAGCAGAGCATATTGACTGTAAACTACTTCGGCAAACAGTGAGATTAACAGCGTCTATCAGCTAACATTCAGCGCTACACCGACATGCACGGGGCCTCAGTCTAGAATGCGCGTACCGTGGGAGAAGCTGGCCGCCGTGCGTCTCCACACGAACGTTGCCCGCGGTGGCGGCGCTGACCGCCGTGCGCCTCCACAAGAACGTCGCTAGCGGTGGCGGCGCGGCTAGAGGACGACAGTCTACGAGAGCGTACTGTGGGAGCGAGAGGATCACCGTGCGTCCCCTCGACGAACCGCGGCACCGACGTATCGGCGTGGCGGGGAGGGCGGCTTTGGAGGAGTGAATGGAGTGGAGGGGGACGGGGGGAGGGTGGTTTGGGGAATATTATTGGCTAGTTGGCCGAAGGGCGGTTGAATCTAGGATTTGGGGGGAATTTTTCGGTGGGGGGGGGGAGATTTTCGCGCGGTGGGCGGGGGGAGTTTGGCGCATGGTCGGTTTCTCCAAGTGCAGTCCCACGTGTCAGTGAAGAGGCAAGCCGAAGCGCATTCCGTTTGCGTGAGCCGTGTGCAGGACCGAACGTGTGTGGGGTGCAATGCGACTGCGACAGGGGTGCTGTGAGTGTACCGCCTTTTTCCTTTTAAACTAGGTGCTTCGCCCCCTCAAAAAAAACTTGTTGCTTCACGCGATCCATCGATACTACTACTAGTAATCCGGTAATCCCGACTAAAACGGCGCGGCCGGCTCTTTTCCCGCGCAATATGCTGGGAGGTTGGCTTAGTTGGGTTTTTTAGGACGAGTAATGCTACACCTACGTAGTCCCAGTTACGTAATTAACATAGTGTGAAACGTGTGACCTGTTGATTGTAGATTGGGGGGAGGGAGGGGCCCACCACCATGAAAATCAGGGGAGGAGAGAGAGAGGCAATTTACGTTAACCCTTTCGTAGGTTCCCGTAGATGTCGAAAAATGTGAAATGCGTGAATGTGCATTTGCAGATAAGGCCTTCCCTCGTTCATCCTTTTCTCCCACAAGATCTTGATCTTCCGTGCAATGCACGGGCATCTTGCTAGTACTCCTACAATATACTATATTATTGTGAAAGTTCATATACACCGGCCGAGATTAATGCAAACACGGCAGATTTTCATTACATTTCGAACTTTTATAGGACAGAAAAATAAAACAAACCCGACCCTAAACCTATTCTACGGCGGCGACCGACGTCCTCCATCTGCGATCTCCATGTACGGGGGCGGGGTTCAAGACCTGTGAAGTGAAGGTGTAGTCTCCGGCGAGGAAAAGTAGAACACGGGAGACGGACTGGCCAGTTGGCACACCATGCCCTGCCGCCTACCATGCCCTACTCATCCTCGGAGGAGTCCCCGACCTCGGCGGTGCCGGACGTTGGACGGCGGCAAGTAGGACGCGTGGCTGATGGTGCTCCCATCGTCGGCCGCCAGCGTGGCCACCGCTTGTGCGGCGACTTGCGCGAGGGCGGCGACCTCGAGCTCCATCCCCGAAGATAAGCTCTACCGCAGAGCGTTCGCGCTTGCGGTCATGGCGGATGTGCTGCCAGGTGGAGGTTAGCTGGGCATTGCCGCTTTAAGTAGCGCATTTCGGTGAGGCCAGGCGTCCTGGTGCGTTATTAAGTCGCTGGAGTTGGTTCCTCGGGCACCGAGCCTCTTAACGATGGCATACGGACGAATCTGGGCAGCTGGCGCCGGCTGGGAACGCACCGCGCGACGGCGCGAGGACGAGGGTTTTTGGTGTGCCAGGGTAGTCAGCAGCGGTCGTGGCAACGTTGGAGATGCCCTTTGCTCACACGCGATCGACGCATGCCATTGAAAAATCAAGACGACCCCGCATGGTCTCAGGTCCTGAGGATGCAGTTGGCCGCGCTACACCACTCCGCGGATGCGTCCCGGCGCCCCGTGCATCCTCGACGAGCCGGGTGTTGGGGTGTGTTTGGATTGTGGCCAAAGTGCACCTTACCAAAATTTTGGTCATGACCCAAAGATTGGTCTTTGTTTGGATGGTTGCCATTTTTTTTAGGTTTTGGTCATGACCCAAAAATGGATGGTTGCCATTTTTTGGCATGCCAATGAACTCTAGCCAACTCTAGTTCATTTTTCTTGCCGATGTCGGCCAAATCATGGGAAACCAAAACCTCAACCAAAATTTTGGCTACCCAATGCTTTGATGGGGCAACCTTGGGCACAAACCAAACATACTAGCTGTTGGTCGTGCCACAGCACTAACGCCACCCTCGGCACACTGAAACCAACCGTGTCTAGCGATGATGCGCGTGTCGCTCACCGCGGTCGCCGTATCCAGAGGCGGTGCTAGAGCTGCGCCACGTTGTTGGCCCCCACGACCCACATGAACGGTTGCCGGTGGCGAGGAGGTCGTGGGCCAGCTCCTCCATTGGACTAGTTTGCGCTACGTCATCCCGATAGGTGTGCCCCACATGTCGGTTTCCCTATTTTCCCGGCCATATTCGAGCGTCAGTGCTCCGCGTTGCGCATTAGGCCTTTCACTATGTAGGCCAAGCGAGAAAACTTATTGTTTATTTGAGCCGGTCAAGTATAATCATGTGGCGTTTGCTTATTTCTCATTCATCTCCAACCCTCTTCTCCATCGATAATGTCGCCCTCCGGTCGAGTCCATCCTCCCGCATGCCTCATTTGAACATTCTGCCGAGTATCATTCGCATGTGGGCCTAGACCATGCTTGTATTTCCAATGTTTATTTGTAATTTGTCCGACATGCATACAAACAAACAGTTTGTTTGAAGTTTCACTTTGCCTCCACTACGTGCCGCTTCGCGTCTTAGTTTTGGCATCCCATTCGGTTCATGCATGCCCCGACACATGTTGACGAGATCGATTGATGTTCAGAGATCAATTGCGTGCCTTGCAAGGAGATAAAGGTTTGGTCTGTTTCTATGATAGAAATGACCCGCGGGGGGGGGGGGTCTGTGTGGATCAGAGGGAGTATATTGTACGTTCATAAGTGAAACGAACGTATATTACCCAGCCTAGTCCTCTTTCAATCGATCTCCGGACCCCGAGATGAAATCGAGAGAGAACGAGTGGGGGCATGTGTGATACCTAAGGCGGATTCAAAATTTTGAACCGGTGATCATAGCATCCGCAAATCATATATAAAGGGTATTCAATGTTCGTTTCGTTTTTGAACGTACAATATACTCCATCCTATCCTTTCTAGTTTACATATAAGTTTTATGTGTAGTCAAAGTATCTCTACTTTGATAAAAAAAAAGTATCAACATTCAACAACGCCCAATCAATATTGTTAGATTCGTGCGTCCCATACCCTTACCCGTCCGCCCTGAGTTTACCCATCACCCATACCCATACCCGTCAAGGGTACAATTTTTTCCCATATCCGTCACCCGACAAAGTAGATGGGTACCCGCGGGTAAAAAATACCCATGTTTACAACACATAAATTGAGTAGAAAATAGTTGTAAAAAACAACATATAATCATAAATTATTAAATAGCAACACATTTTAAACAACAATGTACAACAACATATTCTCATAAACAAAAATACTTGCCTATAAAGTGACATATAAAAATGTTAAACAACAACACATAATCATAAATAACAACACATATGCATACACTTTAATTTCATGAAAAATCATGATAAATTATAGAGATAATTTGAATACACATTAGAGTTTTTACCTAGCGTGATTAGGAGGGGAAATGAATACATTGGGATATTAACGAAAACCCACATGTCAACATTTTAGATGGGTACATGGGTACGCGGGCATGGGTTATACGATCCCATACCCGTACCCTCTCTACCCGATGGGTGTGATATTTTCCCATCTAAGTACCCATGGGTATTTTTTTGTCCCATACCCTTACCCTAATAGGGTTTTTACCCACAGGGTACGCGCGTAATGGGTACCCATTGCCATCCCTAAATAGTACTAGTGGAGTACTGACAACATTTGTACTAGAGTATGCAGTGCTCATAGTTGTACTCCCTCCTTCCATTTATATAGGGCCTATGTGGAGGAGAGAGATGTGAAAAAGTAAGGGGAGTGAGCTCTCATGCAAGAGCCTAGCTATATACGCATTCCTAGTTAAATATGTACAATAAATATGAAGAAAGAGATCGAGAGGAGATGGAAAAAAGTACTAATACAATAGCCAACCTTATATTTTTTTTGCGGGAAATAGCCAACCTTATAGCCCACACTACTGTATGAGTGCATATAATAGATGATGGCTATAGATGACATGGCAGTTCCTTATAGCCATCGACTGGCTATATTATTAACCATGCTCTAATGCGTTTTTCAAAACCGCATTTGACTATCGACAAGATTAATAGTACATGACATGTATAATGTGAAAATTATATCATTGGAAGCTCCTTTCACATACGTATCCCTGCCTTACCCTCCCTTTCGGTCACTTACTGGCAGACCCCATGCTTGCTAGGCCCCGCATGTCAGTTACTCAATGGGTTCGGCCACGTCAGGGGATCCTCATCTGTAGTATACTCCCTCTGTTTTTATTTACTCCGCATAAAATGACGCGGGCGGGGGAGGGGGAAGGACGTCGGTTTGCTCTCAACTACAGTCCCACAAGCGAGCGAAAATGCAAGACAACGCGCATTCCATTCGGTGAGCGACGTGCAGGGTCCAGCGTGCCGGGCTGCAACGCAAAGGGCGACAAGAGCGATGTACAGTCAAAACTGATTGACCAGTCATCACCGGAACCACTATTCACACCAGAACCTTCGCTGCTCGGCCTACGCCAGCCACTGCCCTAAAACCACACCTAATCTCTAGCCCCTTCCCCCACCTTTCGATCCCTAGCCCGCATCAAGCGTCCCCTAGTTTGCCGGAAAGCCATGGTGCGCCGCAAGATCACGTACTACAAGATGCTGACGCCGGAGCGCCGCGCAGAAATCGCGGCGGCGGTCGGCGCCAGAGACCTCCGTTCCCAAGCTCGCTTTGCGGCGGGCCAATCCCCAAGTTCTCTGGAGCCAAGCTACGAGGAGGAGGAAGCCGATCCAATGTTCATGGCAGAGGTCGAGGCGCAGAAGGCCCCCGATGGGTATGAGACGATGGACGTCGACTTCATGCCAGCGTCCGAGTCCCCCATGGTGCAGGCGGACCAGCGGTTCAACCTGGCGATACTAAAGGAGGACCGAGAGGCAGAGGCTCAACTCGATGCGGAGCGCGCGCATGCCGCTGCCATCGAGGCTCTCCTGTAGGCGGAACTGGATGTCGTGGATGTGAACCGGGCGGCGGAGGCTCAACTTGAGGCGGAGCACGCAGATGCTGCTGCTATCGAGGCCCTCCTGCAGGCGGAACCGGACGTCCTGGACTTGAACCGAGCGGTAGAGGCTCAAATCGACGCGGAGCGCGCGGATGCCGCTCTCATCGAGGCCCTCCTGCAGGCGGAACCGGACGTCCTGGACTTGAACCGGGCGGCGGAGGCTCGACTCGACGCGGAGCGCGCGGATGCCGCTGCCATCGAGGCCCTCCTGCAGGCGGAACCGGACGTCCTCGACTTGAACCGGGCGGTGCTCTCGTCCGTGCAGAGCGCCCGCACGCTCCGCGTGAATGAGTAGCTGGAGGCCGAGGACAACCACATTGCGGAGACACACGTTGGCAGCTACGGCTGGTTCGCACCGGCAGCCAAACACGACGAGGCCGTCTCGTTCCGTGAGCAGTGATAGTTTTTCTTTATGTTGTTGTTTTTATGGATCTTTTGCTGTGTAAAAACATACTCCCTCCGTCCCAAAATTCTTGTCTTAGATTTGTCTAAATACGAATGTATCAAGTCACGTTTTAGTATTAGATACATCCATATCTAGACAAATCTAAGACAAGAATTTTGGGACGGAGGGAGTATATTGTTATGCAAGTCGCCTGATTTGGGTCAGTCTACCATTTCACGCGGTTGGATGAATATCCTACATCTCCTAACCCTTCTTCCTTACCTCTTCTTCTTCCCCAACAGACCACCGCACGGGCCGTACGGATACTCCCCAACATGTGGTTGGATAAACATACTCTATGAACGAAAATTATGTGTCAGCGGTAGGATGGCTGAGTTTGGTTTGTTCACATGCGACAGCACATGTCAGTGAGGTGTGTTCCCTTTGTTGGGTTTGCGGCGTGCAGGAGCGACTGTGCATGTGAGGGTGCGGTGCGACCGCGGCGTGCAGGAGCGACCGTGTGAGGGTGCGGTGCGACCGCGACAGCCGTGCGCAAGTGTACCTCCTTTTCATTTTGAAAACTTTAGGCAAGCTTGGCAAAAATGTGTGGCAAAGTATGGCAATGCAAGGCCTAGACCCAAACAGGATAAGTACATAGTACTACGTACTAGGAGTACTAGTGTTAAAAAAGAAAGGCGGGGTTTTCCTTCGCGGGATTAATCGATACAAATCCTCGTTTCACATGTCAATTAATGCGTATTTTTTCTCCAAAGCCCAAAGAGCTAACCATCTCACTCCTCATCGCTTGATTAATGTAGCGCCATGCAAACCAACCTTCTCACTTCCGCATGCATGCAGGGGATATTAATGTCCTTGGTTGCTAGTACGAGGCAAACCCCATCAATTTTGCCTCGATTAGTGTTAGTGGCCTTTTGCAAATTGTAATTTTGATATACTGGCCTTGTGTACAAAAAAATGGAGGTAGTAACTATATTTGACTTCCTTCCCCATTGCGGTGACGTCGACGATATCTCAAACGTTCTGGTTTGGCGAAGTGCGTTCGACGGAGAACACCATTGAGGGAGACCACGGTAAGTCGTTCGCAAGTGCCGCCTGCAAGCCAAGACAATCGCCTTATTTGCATCCAGGAAGTCTGTTGAACCAAAGGACGCGTAAATATACTAGTACTACTCGTACACAATAGCATCGTCTGTCCAACTTAGTGCGGTGAGATGGTTTCTCGAAGAAGACGATGGAGAAGCGGAGTCAGCGAAGAGTGAAAAGATGGTTGCTTCGTCCGTGCTTTGTGATTTGACGCCTCACTGCTTTGTGATTTGTGATAGAAGAGACAGGGGAGTAGACTCTATCCTTTATACTGTACATGCGTCCAAGCACGGGAGAAAGAGCAGAGATGTTGCATTTTTCTATTCCTTTAATCAATCAATCAGGGAGCTTCGGTTCCATCCTTTTGGCTTTGGCAACGCCGTCCACAATGGTTCCCACGATGCCAAAAGCTATTTTTCACATTTAGCTACACATTGTGGATGCCCTTAACCGTACCACTTGGTTTTGCTCCTGTGTGCTATCTATACAAATCTCAATTATATTGTTCTAAAAAAATATAGAATCAAGATTAGTAAAAAGGAGGTGCTTTTGCCGCGCGGATGGCGGGGGAGGTTTCTTATTTTTAGAGGACGTTGTCCTGGCGGTTTGCTAACATGCGGTCCCACGTGTTAGTGCTTTACCAAGCCGATCCGCTTCCCACATGAGGCAGAACAACGGCAGAAGCAACACGTGGTTAACTTGAAGAAGATGAGGGAGAAGCGGATTCAGCAACGAGTGAAATGATGGTTGCTTCGTCCCTCCAACTTATTTTTTAGCATTATTACTTCGTCCCTCCAGCTTAACTGCGGGAAAGGTGCAGCTTTGTGATTTGACGCCTCATTGCTCATTACTACGCCGGCGCCATGACTGGGTGCTTCACCCCGGCTGCTCTACACTGTATTCTGGTATGGCACGTGGACCCGGTAGCTTGATTCCCCACATGTCGGCGAAAGGGACTAGAAGATTTATGAAAGCGAGCGCTCCACTCTTACGACGGAGGAGTACACGACACGACGGCCCAGTGAACTGTCACTTGTACTGTATATAGTACTATAGTTTTGCTGTTTCGCACGATTCATCGATACAAACCCGATTAAACAGGAAAGGGCGGGATTTTTCCCGTGCGGTATATGATACTGACCATACATTTCAAAGGCAATTTTAATGTATGCAAACTGAATAATTAAGTAACAATATGATATCTAGTAAAACTAAAAACACATACGATTTATTGTGTTAGAGTGTAGTAGTAGTGCTGTATTGCATAGTTGTTAGATGTAACATGCGAGAACGTGTAGAGATGTAGTTTTGGAGGGCCTACACAAAGAAAAGCGTAATACGTTCACCGAACTTCAGAATAAGCTGATTACGGTCACTATATACATTTTGCGGTGATTATACGGTCACTTGCTCACGGTTCAACATGGGATTGCACTCTGTTGACCGGCCAAATAGTCTGCGTGGCACCATGTTGACTAGTTAAATTGACCACGTTCCTTGTGGGTCCCACCTGTCAGTTCGCATAGGGAAAAGGTCAGATAAACACAAATTTACGCAGGCGCGACAAGACTCCACCCCGTGCGCGGGAATCACCTGGTTGTGTATGTGTCTGTCAGGGCCTGATGTGTGCGTATGCACGTATAGGTTGAGCACTTGAGCGTGAGAGTGTGTGTTGGTCGTGTGGTATACTGGTGTGTGCATGCATGCGTGCGTGTGTGCGTGTGAGTGTTGCGTGCGTGCGTGGCTGCGTGTGTATGTGTGAGTGTTGCGTGCGTGCGTGGGTGCATGTGTTCGTGTGAGTGTTGCGTGCATGCAGTTCGTGTGCATGCGTGCGTGTGTGTATAATCACCACACCACCTCCTGTGTGTTAAAACAGACGGCTCAGCATCCCAATACAAGGCCACCTTGTCCGCTGTGCCCGCGGTCATGACTTCGAACCACCGTCCAATATTTTTTTGTCGCTTGTTTTCATTCTGACTAGCAAGATGCCCGTGCGTTGCACGTAACATCAAGATGCATTTGTATGACTAGTTTATCTTGTGAGAGAAAAGGATAAACAAGGGAAGGCCTTATTTGCAAATGTGGAGAGGTGTGTGGGTACATCTTAGGCAATTTTTTCATAGTTTCTTTCCTATCCGTCAGATATAAATCGGATGGCCTATATTGCAGGATGGCAGGCACACCATCATCACCAACTCTGTTTTTTATAAGAGTGTATTTTATCCCTACTCTTATAAAAAGCATAGTCGGTGATGATCGTGTGCCTGCCATCCTGCAATATAGGCCGTCCGATCTATATCTGACGGATAGGAAGGAAACTATGGCAATTTTGCAAAAAGATACCCACACCCCTCTCCACACTTGCAAATAAGGCATTCCCTTGTTCATCCTCTTCTCCCACAAGATAAACTACTCATACAAATGCATCTTGATGTTCCGTGCAACGCATGGGCATCTTGCTAGTATTTTATAAGAGTGTAGATGTAGAGTAGATACAACCCGATAGGTGGGCCCGATGGTAGTGAGATAATGTGATGCAACACTAGAGGTGCCACGTGGAGCGTTTAACTGGTCAACTAGTCGTGTCTTGAGCAAATACAGAGTTGTACGGTGAGCCCGTGACTGTATAATAACCACAAAACGTAAATGGTGACCGTAATGAGTGGATTCTGAAGTCCAATGTACGTATCGTGCTTTCGCTTCAAATACAATGATCGTCACTGTATATATCGCGAGAGAAAGATGAAACATGCGTGAATGTGCTGGGGGCTTACTTTTAGAGGACCTGGAGATAGTTTGTGTGCGTACCTGAAAGGAGCGTAGAGGGGGGGTATGCGATGGAGAGAGAGATGCTCTTCGTTTCTCTTTATTATGACTACCTTTATATATAGTATAAAAATATACAAATTCATAGTGCGGAATAAATATCATTGTGGGCACCATGCAATACAAGCGTTCATACTCCTCCATATAACTTTGTAATGTTGTATATATGTAGAAATTCTAAAATATTTTTTGGCCACACTTTATTCAAAAGGAATGTTGTATGCGAAATAAACGTGAAGAGAGGGCTTTTTAGATCAATGGGGTACGTGATGTAACATGTGTGAATGTGTAGTTGATGCATTTGGCAGGGCCTAGAGAGGTATGTGTGTATTACGTATTCGAGAGAGGCATGGATAGAGGGGCCGACAGGGGGGCGTGGGAGATATAGCACGAGAAATGAGAGTGGTCTAGAGAGAGAGACGAATATGACATCACGGCGAGAGATTCCCTTGAGTGTGTATATGCAAGGGGGGAGTGGATAGAGGCACCAGGAGAATATATTTTTTTGTGTGGTGTCTGTGTTGGTATGTGTGGGTGTGAGAAGATAACGAGACATGGGGGCAGAGGGTGTGTCACTGCGCGAGGTCCGGTGGGTCGAGGTGAGGCCCTTCGTTCAGTTCCGTCCCGCGCCACATTGGTCGGCCCGTGACGCATTTAGGGAGACCCATGGATGACTAGTCGTACAAGACAAAGATAGCATAATTGTGAAGGACTCTATGTCCACTGACAAAGCCGGCTAGGATTTGTAACCCTGGGTTCTCGGACTAAGGTAACCCCTTTATCTCTGATATTACTATTCATCCAACCTAACTTTAAGGGGCATCCTACAGAATGCTCTGCTAGAATCATACTCGTCGATTAGGAAGAGAGGTGTGAGAAAATGCGTGAGAGACATGCCTAAAGATAATGTGCGTACAGGAGACACGTAGGCAGGTCTATGTATATAGAAAGGGTCGATGGGGATTGTGTGTGTGTATGCTTGCGAGAGGAAGAGTGCTTGTGATAAAGGTTAGTGAAAACAGTCGTAAATGGTTACGAGAGGGAGGGAGGGTTATATCGAGAGCATGTGTGCGAGAAAGACACCTCGGGAGAGAGTGTGTGAGCATGTGTGAGAGACCACCGATGGAGAGTGAAATTACACGTACAAGGCTGTGGTACACATTGATTAAAGATATAAATTGTATCCAAATATTAAGATGGGATCATGATATTTGCAATTCGCGTAAGGAACGGTCATTGATCCATCAGACATCTAGATTCTATCAAATTTGAGCATGTGTATGTTATTATTCGACACAATTGATCCACATAGTTAGTATTTTGAACTCCAGACAATGCATCGTTTTAGCAATTGAATATAAACGTGAGTATAGTTCATGTTGTGTGTGTAAAGCACATTATACATACGAAAATTACACAATGAACATTATAAATAGCTACCTATGAACTAGCATACATTTGAATTCAACTTAAGGTGGTTTAAAAAAATTGAATTCAACATGAAGTCCATTCAATTATTTGAATTTGATATCATGGCGTTTGTAAATCATACCTAAATTATGGGGGAACCAATCTTTGCTCTGATTTTGTACATAATAGCATATGTAATCGTGTACAAAATAGATTCTAATTTAGCTCCTCCATTCCAAAATAATCGTAGTTAGAGGATTTTCAAGTGTCAAAATTTCAAAAAGAAGCGGATAATTTAATGAGGTTTTCAAACATACAAGGTCAAATTTAACGTTGTCTATTTAGGTCAATCCTCAAAGTTCAAGAGTACTCTAAACGTGAATGCTTGTGTTTCAAAATTTCGAACGAAGCACCAAAAGAGCCTCTACTCGTCCGAAACCACGTGAGACCGATGTTTGGTAGTACAAGGAAATTACTTTTCTAATAACTACGACCCGTGAAACCTACCGGCCCAACATCCAAAGGTCTAAACGGAGATAGGTTTGTAGCTTCATCTAGACGCCACGCAACCGCCTACGAAAAACATTCATACATAATGGCCGCCTAAGCACACATGCGCGCGGCCAAAATCGCTCCCGCCCACTATTTGGGACACCTGGGATTACCATCCTACCCCCGACCCGCAGTAGGTCCGAAATTTAAGAGGGGGGCAAAGTTTGTACTTTCCCCAAATTTCAAACAACCCGTCCCATCTTCTGTTCAAAAAAGCCAAAAACAAGCGCGTCCCAGACCAAAACATGGTTCTCCCCCTCCCCCCCCCCCCGACCACCCGTCCGATTCCCCATACGTACTCCGTGGGCGCAAAAACTACCTCTCCACCAGCCGCGAAACCCCGGCGTCCTCCGTCCGCCACCGCATTCCACCCATCAACCGCCGCCCTCCTCCATCACGCTGGAGCCGATATCCCGACGTCGTCGTCCACCGCAACCTCAACCGCAACGCCCTCCACGGCTAGTAGTTGAAGCCGAGGCCAAGCCGTCCGTACCCGAGCCAGTTCAACCACGCCGTCCTGCGCCTCACCGCTGCCGCTCCAACTTCGCCACCCTCCACCGCACCGGAGTTGTTCCTGCTACGCCGTCCTTCGCCGCCTCGGATCTGCTTCCCCTCCGCCGACATACGACCATGGCAACACAGTCAACAATTTGGCCATGGGTTCGTCCAAGCCTGCACCCTCCTCCGAAACATCGGTTCCCCTGGCAAAAAGAAGAAGATCGCCGTGACATGTGGAGCGGACCATGCCGGCAACCGAAAATGGTACTCCTCTTCCCTTATTCGTGCAAATCTTATGTGTCTGCTTGCACGGTATTCATCCCACAGAAGACACTAGTTGACCGCTTCTTCTTGATACTAGATGTTCCTAGTAACTCGCGATGCACAAGGTTTCTCCTCATATACTATTTCACCTTAGCTAGAGGTCCGTCGCCCCCTGGATTTCAATTCCTGGTCAGTTGATTCCCAATTAACGGAATCATTCCCCGGCGTAACAAGCGCTAGTCCGCCTATTACGCCAGGGAAGCAGCGCCTCGGTGTTTATCTTAGGGGCGTGTGGGGCCTAGAGCTGCTGGTGCCCGATCTGGAGGTCGGCCGAGATTAAAGGGATGGCCTGGGGGCACTGCCAAGCACGACGGTGGTGTGAGGTCGAGGGGAGGGCGGGGCGGCGAAGGCAGGGGTCTGGGCCGGTGGTCGCTGGCGGTTCAAGAAAGATCGTCAACAGTGACCGGTGAGAGGTAGACGAAGGCCATCTGCCCGTTCCTTATAGATCGGACGGTTCATAGAAAAATTGACTGGCCTATTTATTTTCAGTCGACTGTTATCTTGATAGGGCAACATGTGGTGGTTATCTGGAGGAGTACCTGCATTTCCCGTGCTCATATATTAGAAAATCATACGGAGTAGAATCTAAATTTGTTTGCCCTGCAATGTTGTAGAGCTATCATATGTCTCCTTTCATTTATTTTTTAGCCACCTGCTATCTCCTACTTTTACAGTGCACTAGTTCTGAACACACTTCACCCATACTCTCACTATTGTGTGTTTATGCAAGGGTATTTCAGACCCTGCCTTGATAGAAGCAAAAAAGATAAGAGAGAAGTCGCTCCTGTGTGGTACGCGGCTAAGCTAGACACGTTTCAAGACTATAAAGGGTGTAGTGTCAGCAGATGGAGACGGGGAATGTAGCTCTGGAGTTGATGACCTCGCTCGCCATGAACCACCATCCCAGGTGCTTGCTTTAACTTCACGGTGTCATATGTGGTTGCATGTTCCATATGGTGTCTAGCTTGTATTCGAAAGGCCGAAGTCGGTCTTTATTAAGATAAGGAAAGGTATTTTTTACATGAACCACCATCCCGTGAGCACCAGAAGACAAATAGCTAGTCAGGCAACTGGCCGAGCCAGTGAAAAGCCCAGCAAAGAGAGGCATCACCTGGAAGCCAACTAAAAAGCTGCGATGGTGGCGAAGCAGCCCGCCTCCCACCAGGCTCTCAGGTCCTAGATGATCATGCTTACCACTCCAGCCGGATGTCTAGCTTGTATTGCTTCCAATTTGGTTAAATTGCATCTACTTAGCTTACACATTATACCTTTGAATATGACATGCCTTTCTGTTTTGGTACATACTAGTACATCTGTGTATTAACCATGTTCTTACATCAAACTAATGGTCTTGTGTATCCCTCATCAATCACTTATGATGAGGCAGTTAGGCAGGAGGAATAATCCTCATTTAAAGAATGCAGCGTCAGTCTCCCGACATGATTCTTAAGAAATAGCAAGGCTCGATGAAGATAGTGAACGTAGCTCTGTAGTTGATTATCGCATTTCCCCTACACTAGCATCACAGGTGCTTGCTCTAACTTGGCAGCGTGATATGTGGTTGCATGTTGCATATGGTGTCTAGATTGTAATTCTTCCAATCTGGTTAAACTGCAAGTGCTATTCTGCTTAGCTTATACATTATACCTATTAATGTGACATGCCTTCCTGTATTTAGTACATAGTACATCTGTCTATTAAGCATGT
This sequence comes from Aegilops tauschii subsp. strangulata, assembly GCF_002575655.3. Classification (NCBI taxonomy): domain Eukaryota; kingdom Viridiplantae; phylum Streptophyta; class Magnoliopsida; order Poales; family Poaceae; genus Aegilops; species Aegilops tauschii. Next base: position 291,065,729 of record NC_053037.3, read on the forward strand.
CCTCACATAAAACTATTGTTTTTTTGTATCCTGCATAAATCAATATGACGAGACACCTTCAGTATATGGAGTGTGATATTAGTTGCATCTTTGATATGATTTATAGCATGCGCTGCTTCTAATTTGTTGAAATGCCATTTATGATGGGACACTTTTAACTTGGCAGAGTCATATTGGTTGCATCTTTCACGTGGTGTCTAGCTTGCATTGCTTCTTATTTGGTGAAATGGTTTCTGCTTAGTTTACACAAACAGTTGTGAATATGCCATGCCGTCCTGTTTTTCGTATTATTCCATCCTGGAATCATGTGTTTGCCTTACATCAAAGTAGTGATTGTCAGTATCATGCACGAATGAGTTCTGAAGAGTGAATTTTATTGCTTCTTCTTGTCGGTTTTACTTGACAATTCAAAATCAATAAAGCGGAAGGAAGTTAGCAAGGCAGCGGATGAAGGTGCTCCTTCCAAATGGAGGGCCTCTACATATTCTACTCCTCCATCCCCCAAGATGATTTCCAAGACAACACATGCATAGACACTCAACGTAGCTGTGTTGGTGATGAGAACGTCTCCCCTAGTGCACCATCACAGGTGCTCCCTCTAACTTGGCACTGTTATATGTGGTTGCATGGTATGTATGATGTCTAGCTTGTATTGCTTCTAATTTTGTTGAATTGCATCTACTTACTTTACACATTATACTTGTGACTAAGACACGTGTTCCTGTTTCTAGAACATACAATATCTGTCTATCACACCATGTTCTTACATCAAAGTACACTTGTTCTGAAGAACTAAATTGTTATTCGTTTTTCTTGTTGGCTTGACTTAACATGGCACAGAGAAAGAGGAAGCAAGACAGAACGACAGGGAAAGGGGAGCGGAACAATCCTGCAGATTCTGCTGGTACTGATGGTGCAATAGAAGGTCAAAGTCCAGCGGAAAATTGTACCGACAGGGTATCCCATGCTACACGAGCTGCAGAACAAGCCAAACAGAAACAAATAGCTGCCACCAAACAAGAAGAGACAACCCTAGTTGTTGCAACACCTTCCACAGTACCACCAGCTGCACGATTTACTCGTTCGTCAACTCAGCTAGCAGCACATTCCCAAGCTCCCTTGTCACCTGACACTACTTCCGAAGCACTCTTGACACAAGATGAGTTGGCAAGATCAGATACGGCCGTAAGTAAACGAATGTGAAAATGTGCCAAGAATAAATGGGCCCCGAGAAGGCCGGAAGATAACATGGGCTGGAAACGACCCAACTGAATAACGGGCCATTAATGGGTATAAAGTGATACACTGTTCATTACGGGCCAGTTTCACCACGGGCCGTTAATGGGTATGAAGTGGTACACTGTTCATTACTGGCCAGTTTTATCATGGGTCGTTAATAGGCTGAGAGTAATAAGGGCCTCATATGGGCCGAAAGACGTCATGGGCCATACATGGGCCGGAAGTTAAAACGGGCTGGCATTATATTGGACGGCCCAGATGACGCTACTGGGCCTTATTCGGTTAGGCCACAAACGGGCCCTGGGTTAGCGGGCTGTAAATGGGCTATATGTGAACAGGCCGTTAACAGGCTTCCCGTGGGCCAGCCCGCCACCTTTTGACCAAGTCAAACGGGTCGGCCTTTTCACAGGAATGGGCCTCTGTTGGGCCGTGCCACGTTTCGACATATCATAGGCTCTTTGTGTCCAATGAGTGGATGACATCTGTCCCAACGGTGAGCTGACACGTGTTTCCTCCAGCCAATGATGATTTTACACGTGGAAAATCCCCATTGGTCGGGGCTATTAATGGGTTATCGGATCCAAAACCGGACCCGATAGCTTAACGGCGTTCGTTACGGTGGATGCCACGTGTCGGTCACCCTTGACGAAAGCACTTCTGTGACGCGCGATTTATCGTCATGGAAATGGACACTTCCGTGATGATAATTTTGGTAATGTCATGGAACACTTCTACGACAGCACAGGTATGACTATCTTCATTCTGTCATAAAATTGTCATGGATGTACATGCATGACAAAAAATGCGACCTACTGTGACAAACACGTATCATCACGGAAGTGTATTTTTTTTGTAGTGTCTCATACAATAATGTATATCACATCATGTCTTGACCATATCATATCACAACATGCCCTGCAAAAACAAGTTAGACGTCCTCTACTTTGTTGTTGCAAGTTTTACGTGGCTGCTACGGGTCTAGCAAGAACCGTTCTTACCTACGCATAAAACCACAACGGTGTTTCGTCAAGTTTGTTGTTTTAACCTTCTTCAAGGACCGGCCATAGTCAAATTCGATTCAACTAAAATAGGAGAAACAGACACCCGCCAGCCAACTTTATGAAAAACTAGTTGCATGTTTATCAGAGGAACCGGTCTCATGTGCGTGGACATGTAAGGTTGGTCCGGGCCGCTTCATCCTACAATACCGCCGAATCAAAATAAGACATTGGTGGTAACCAGTATGACTATCACCGCCCACAACTCTTTGTGTTCTACTCGTGCATATCATCTACGCATAGACCTGGCTCATGATGCCACTGTTGGGAATCTTTGCATGGAAAATGAAACAACATTCTACGCACACGCAATGATTTATCCATGGATATGCATAGCAACGAGGGGGAGAGCGTGTCTACATACCCTCGTAGACCGTAAGCGGAAGAGTTTCTCAACGCGGTTGATGTAGTCGAACTTCTTTGCGCTTCAACCAATCAAGTACCGAACGCACGACACCTCCGCGTTCTGCACACGTTGAGCTAGGTAACGTCCCTGGCCTTCTTTATCCAGCAAGACGTCGAGGTAGTAGATGAGTTCTGTCAGCACAACGACATGGTGACGGTGATGGTGAAGTGATCCTCGTAGGGCTTCACCTAAGCACTACAAAGATATGACCGTGGGAGTAAACGGTGGAGGGGGGCACCGCACACGGCTAACAATTGTCTGGGGTGTGCTAGGGTGGCCCCTCCTCATATATATAGGTGGGAGGGAGAGGGGAGAGGCCAAGGGATGCCCCAAGTAGGTCTGAATCCTACGTGGGCTCCTTCCCTTGGCCGTGCCCCCTCCTACCATTTTTGTGAGAGGGGGAAGGAAAGGGGGGGGGGGAGAGGGAAGGAAGTGGGAATCCTTCTCCCCTTTCCTTCTCCTCCTTAGTCCGGCCCATATGGGTGGCGCACCAGCCCCTTGTGGCTGGTGCATTTGCCCTCTTGGCCCATAAGGCCCATATCTTTTGCCGGGGGTGCCCGGAACCCCTTCCGGTGACCCGATAAGTACCCAGTACCCCCCGAAACACTTCCGTGTCCGAATACCCTCGTCCGATATATCAATCTTTACCTCTCAACCATTTCGAGACTCCTCATCATGTCCGTCATCTCGTTCGGGACTCTGAACAACATTCGGTCACCAAATCACATAACTCATATAATACTATATCGTCATCGAACGTTAAGCGTGCGGACCCTACGGGTTCGAGAACTATGTAGACATGACCGAGACACCTCTCTGGTCAATAACCAATAGTGGAACCTGGATGCCCATATTGGATCCTACATATTATAGGAAGATCTTTATCGGTGGAACCGTTAGGACAACATACGTAATTCCCTTTGTCCATCGGTATGTTACTTGCCTGAGATGAGATCGTCGCTATCTTCATACGTAGTTCAATCTCGTTACCGACAAGTCTCTTTACTCGTTCCGTAATACATCACCTTGGGACTAACTCCTTAGTCGTTTGCTTGCAAGCTTCTTATGATGTGTATTACTGAGTGGGCCTAGAGATACCTCTCCGATACTCGGAGTGACAAATCCTAATCTCGATCTATGCCAACTCAACAAACACCTTTGGTGATACCTATAGAGTATCTTTATAATCACCCAATTACGTTGTAACGTTTGATAGCACGCAAGGCATTCCTCCGGTATCTGGGAGTTGCATAATCTCATAGTTGAAGGAATATGTATTTGACATGAAGAAAGCAATAGCAATAAAACTGAAGGATCATTGTGCCAAGCTAACGGATGGGTCTTGTCCATCACACCATTCCCCCAATGATGTGATCCCGTTATCAAATGACAACCCATGTGAATGGTTAGGAAAACTTAACCATCTTTGATCAACGAGCTAGTCTAGTAGAGGCTCACTAGGGACATGGTGTTTGTTTTTGTATTCACACATGTATTTAAGTTTCCGATCAAAACAATTCTAGCACTAATAATAAACCTTTATCATGAATAAGGAAATATAAAATAACAAATTTATTATTGCCTCTAGGGCATATTTCCTCCAATTATCGCTTGGCTCAAAAAGGGAAATTGTTATGGGATCAAATTCATATGTTGCATTGGTATGCTCGGGATCTATGCTTGAGATATGATTATACTTGTTGCTCTAGGATGAAAGCTCTACACCTTCCCTTTGCATGCAAATTTAATGATAATGAATCCTTGGCTTCTTATGCTAATGGTAGATATGATTACTATGATGTGGAACGAATAGAAGAATTTGATGCTTTTAAGGGCGCTTATGAAATTGAATCTTTGTTTGAAAAGTATGAAGATTTTGATGATGTTGTTTATAGACCTGAAAATTTCGCTATACTTAAATATTGCTATGAGAATTATAAATAGAATTCCGATATTGATGTATTTATTGAGGAAGTCTCTGCTCCCCATGAAGAGACTAATATTTTGCAGGAAGAAGAAATTGATAAACCTGTGAGCTCATTGGATCAAAAATATGATGAGGAGAGTGAAGTACAAAAGGAGGAAGAGCGGATTAGCTACCCGTGCCCACCTTCAATGAGAGTATCTCTTTATTCCATACATTGTTTAATTTCCCTTCATGCTTAACAAAAGGATGAATGCTATGATGATTGCTATGATCCCGTTGATTCATTTGAAATATCCCTTTTTGATGAACTTGATGCTTGCTATGCTTGTAGCCATGATGCCAATATGAATTATGCTTATGGAGATGAGCTTGTTATAGTTCCTTATATTAAGAAGAGAGAATTCCTTATTTGGCCCTTTGTTAAATTTTTCTTCCTTTTTTGGCCCAAAAAACCCCTTTCTTCCTTTTTTGACACTCAAAGTTCATTTTGTTCCCTAAGTGACACTTCCATCCATTTTCCATCCAAGGGTGTTAAATGGCATGTAGAAAGACAATTTTGCCCCTACTGATAGTATGAACAGAAAAGAGGAAAAGAAGGGGTGTGAACGACCAAAAAATATATGAGGCGGAATCTACACTCCTGCCTCTTTGCCTCCTCACCATGGCTCGGGCGCTAAGCCGAGTGTTTACTGGCCGTATGAAGCGTGCACATAGATAGATGTACGAAAGCTAACTTCCTAAGCAGGCAGGCATGCACCTTGATTGATTTTGGAGCACACGTAAAGCTAGCTAGCTTGGCACTAGCCAATGGCACGCATGGTAGGGCATCTAGTAAGGGCAAAGCCGACGGGTTGCTAGGTGGACAATGGCATGAGCGCGTGCAGCAATTTAATCGTGTGTATATGGGTAGTGACTCGATTCATGTAAGTAGTTTAGATAATTATTTGGACTCGATGGACACATTTTTTGGAACGAGTCAATGTGCTCTTGGCTTCTTGCAAATTGCAATTGACGCAATGGCATGAGCGTGTGCAACAATTGAGGCGCGAACACAGCTCAGCCACATCACCTGTTGATATGTCATGGCCTAATCTATCGTCTGTAATATTAATCTCTACAAATTTATATGCTATAGTAGAGCACGGAGGGGTTGTCATTCCACTCATCATATTATTTATTTATCTCCCGCAAAAAAAAGATTCATCATATAGTACTGTTTTTTATTTAAGCACGACAAAATATATCGCATTACCTCTGCGTTTGCACGTAAATAATCTGGTCACGTACTATACTAGGGGTAAAACGGTCTTCTTAGTTCAGACTTAACACTGTTACTAGTCAAAACTAACGGAAGTGTCACATAAGGCACAAAATTAAGTTTGAGTGTCAAAAAAGGAAGAACAAAAAATTTAGGGCCAAATAAGGCATTCTCTCTATTAAGAATGAAATTGTTGCTATTGCACCCAAACATGATAGTCCTACTATATTTTTGAATTCTCCAACCTACACTATATCGGAGAAGTTTGCTCCTATTAAGGATTATATTGATGGGTTGCATTTTACTACTACACATGATGATTCTGATGAGTATCATATGCATGTGCTTGCTGCTCCTACATGTAATTATTATGAGAGAGGAACCATACCTCCACCTCTCTGTGTTTCCAACAAGATAAAATTGCCAGAAACTATTTATACTATGCATTGGCCTTTACTTGATGTGCATGAATTGTTATTTTATGACATGCCGATGCATAGGAAGAGAGTTAGACTTCATCATTGGATGATACATGTTGCTTTGTGCTCACTACTAAATTATAAATCATTGCTAATTAAAAATGTCTTTGATATACCTTGGGATCCGGGTGGAACGATTATTTGAGCACTTTATGCCTAGCTTAATGGCTTTCAAGAAAGCGCTGCCAGGGAGACAACCCGGAAGTTTTAGAGAGTCATTTATTTCTGTTGTGTACTTTTATAAAGTTTAAAAACAAAAAATATATATAGGGGAACTTAAAACTTTACAAAAAGAAATGTGAAAGTGAGAAAGACGAGCACCGTGCAAGCGGGAGCATGCCTTGAACTTTTTTCATGCCCATGGAAACTTTGTGAATCTTGAATTAAAGAAACTTTTCAACAAAAATAACTATCCCCTAGGACAAATACATTGTATTATAAAAATAATGTGCCAAGATTTGCCTTTAGGATGATTAGATTGCTTGTTGGTATCACTACAAAAAAAAGACACATCCATGACATTTTGGGCCGAACGATTTTTTTCTGTCATGCTTATGACACTTCTATGACAATAATTGTGAAAAAACCCGGTATCATCATAGATGTGATGGGCTCCTACTTCTATGACAAAAATCATGATAGATAATGGGCTTTTTGTCCTGGGCGGGCCGGAGACGCACTTGCATCACATTCTTTGGGCCGTCCATGACGGAAAAAACGTACGCGCATGGAGGTGGGTGGTCGGGGCCGGGCGATGCATGGAGGTGCGCGTTTCTCTCATACATGTACGCGCATGTGTGCGAGGCGTTGGGCTCTAACTGAACCCGAGCAAGGCGTTCGCTTACTGAACCCGAGCGATTGCACTGGCTACGTTACTGAACCCTAGCAATTGATCCCTGGATGTTAACTGAACCTGAGTGATTCCTTCGCTACTGCTGCTAACTGAAGCCGATCGAAGCTGCCTCTTGATGAAAAGTTCCCGGTGGGGGTTGGATGAATAGGATCCTGTGGTAGTAGAGGCACTTGCCGCTGGATGAACAGGAACCCGATCGAGGAGGTGGGGTGGACGAACAGTAGCCGGTGGAGAGACCTCGTGGAGGGCTGGTTGAACAGGACCCCGTGGAGGGCTAGTTGAACAGGAGCCGGTGGAGGTTGGATGAACAGGACCCCGTGGAGGGCTGGATGAATAGTAGCCGGTGGAGGCTAGATGAATAGGACCCCGTGGATGAACAGTAGCTGGTGGAGGCTGGAGGAAGTCGACAGTGGATGAATAGTAGCAGGTGGAGGTTGGAGGAAGTCGACATGAACAGTAGCATGTGGAGGCTGGAGGAAGTGGACAGTGGATGAACAGTAGCCCGTGGAGTCCCGTTTTGCAGTACGCCACACCCCTCCCGATGAACAGGACCCCGTTTCGATCGTAGGCGCTCCAACACAAGTCTGTTTCCTCCGTTTTGCGGTACGCCACACCCCTCCCATTCAATAGGACCCCGTTTCGATTGTACGCGGTCGAACAAAAGTCTGTTTCCTCCGTTTTGCGGTACGCCAGAACCTTCTCGATGAACAGGACCCTCTTTTGACCGTACGCGGTCGAACAGAAGGCCCATTTCCTCCGTTCTGTGGTACGCCAGACCTCGTTTCGGCTGTTCTGTCCAAGCCGGTTGGCTCCCGTTGAACACGACGTATTCCGTTGCTTCCCGATGAACACGACGCATTCCGTTGCCTCCCCATGAACACGACGCAGTTTCTCCGTTCCGACCCAATCGGTTGGCTTCCGATGAACATGACGCCTTTGCTGCCGTCCGTTGCCTCTCCATGTACATGAGCCCTGGTTGTACAAATGCGCGAGTATGCGTTCGAGACCCCGCCCGTATGTACGTACGTGGCCGTATTTTTTGGCATCTGGGTGTACGTACGTGTACACGGTTTTGACTGGACTGCCTGAACTGCTACGTCGGGGGCTCTACTACTACATATGCCGTTGCTTGCTCGACCACGGTTCATCGTTGCAGAGAGACCGATCGACCAATATGGACGTACACGTTCACGACCAGAATGACAACGCCGTACGCTTCGAGCAGGTGGGTCCCGACTATCAGGGAGGATAAGGAGGCACTTCCTTGCGTGCAAAGTTATTGATGGTGGGTCCCAGCGGTTAGGGGGGAGAATCATTTTTTAGCCCGTTATATGGAAGCACATCCTTGCGTGCGAAGATGTAGCTGGTAGGTCCCAGCTGTCAGGGGGAAATGTTTCTTTCGCAAAATACAGAGTCCCTTCCGGTGGGTTCCCGCTGTCAGGTGGAGGAATAATTATTTTACGCGTAATAAGGTTGCACTTCCTTGCTGCGGCCATGGACCCAGCTATCAGCCTCTCCATGGTCTGTCCTCTTCCGATGGAAGTTGTTCCTTGACCACGCCGCGCCGAGAGCACCAAGGCGGTGGACGATGGTGAGGCCTGGAAAGGGATGACGCGGAGCCGGGGAAGACGTGATAGTGGATGCCCACACAGAGAGGAGTGCGAGGGTTGACTGGTTCGGCTATGGTGTGAGGCTGCCGTCGCCGCAGAATAACACGAGTTGTGGGTGAGTAGACAGTAGACGGATGGCTGGGCCAGCGGTGTTAGTAGGGTGGGGCGGTGAGGCCTGTGCGGCAGCATAGCCGACCACTAGAGGCAGGAGCAGGCGGTCCCGCCGGCGCTAGTTTGGGCGACTGGTGCAACAAGAGCATCGATTGAAGAAGCAGCAGGACCGTTCGATTAAAATCCAACGGTCACTGTTGCTAGAATCATTTGTTGACTAAGTTGACAAAGCCCTACGTATGCGTCAACTCAGTAGGCCCCATAGGTCAGCCTCCGAACCGGTGCGCCCAGATGTCAGTGGGAGGAATCATTTATTTTCGCGTAATAAGGAGCCAGTTGCTTGCGTGCGGCCATGGACCATGGGGGTCCCTACTGTCAGCCTCTCCACATACATCCCTATTCCGATGGCTGTCGTTTAATGAATGTTGAGCACGCCGCGCCTAGAGCACCAACGTGGTGGACGACTATGAGGCCTAGGAATGGAACGGCCCGGAGCCGGCGAAGACACAACAGTGGATGCCCATGCTGAGGAGAGTATGACGGTTGACTGGTTCGACTGCGTTGTGAGGCTTCCATCACCAGAGAATAATAGGAGGTGCGGATGGGTAGAGGAATGGTCAGGTCAGCGGAGGCAGTAGGGTGCCAGCCACAAGAGGAGGGAGCAGGCAGTCCCGCCAGCGCTGGTTTAGGCGGCTGGAGTAGGAAGATCAGAGATTGAAGAAGCACGCCGGCCGTTGGATGGACATCCAACAGTCACTGCTGCTAGAATCGTGTGTTGACTGACAAAGCCTTGCGTAAACAAGTCAGCCTCAAAATCGATGGCGTGTACATCCTATTTGCTATTATTTTTATAATTTACTGCCCATTTGCTAATTCATATGGAATTTATTCCAGCCCATTTTCCATTTTGAGAATTGCTGCCCATTTTCTCGTCAGTGCCAGGGTTAAAAAATTGAACTAAAAAATGTGCGAAATTTTAAAAAATCACATATTTTTGGTAGGGAATAAAATATTCTTAATCCAAAAATTAGTAGCCATACTAAAACAAATTTAAAAATAAATTAGTACTATCTCATGTTAAAATCCAATGAAATAGAAAATATCAGTGAAGAAAAAAAAACAAAACTAATTGCCCAGTAAGTCGGAGAAAACAAATAGGCCTAGCTTGGGTATTCTTCAAAAAGAAATAGTGGGCTACCTATTTTCCGAAAGAAAAAACTGTTGGGCTGGTCATGATGTGGGTCCCAGATATCAGCAGGGTGGATTAGAGTAAAAAATGAGGGGTGCATCTGAGTAGTAAAAGAGGCGCTTGCTTGTGTTCGGGAGTGGACCTGGAGGGTCCGTACTATCATACTCACAACTACAGTCCTCTCCTGATTCACTATGTTGATAGGGCCGGACGGCGGCGCCGCGGCGAGTGCCCCAAGGTGGAGGATAAAGTGGTGTCGCCAATGTGTTGGACTGGGTTGGGCATACTTATCGAAAAAATAAAAATGGACCGGAACTATTTATGACGTTGACTATGATTTTCATGGGTCCACTGGTTGCAGGAAGAAAATTGTGGGAGAAAGAAGACTGGTCACTATCTTTGCCTAAGAATAATATCGACCGAATGTAACGACACTCTCATAGGAAACAATATCCTCCTGTTAAAATTTGACTTTTCAAATCGTGAATTTAAAGAACTGGTGCATGAGCATTTAGCTTTATTTATATTATTTACTTATTTAAGTTTAGGGGACCATGAGCATGTACTTGGGCCGGATTCATGTGAGAGCCCCCTTCCAATTAATTATGGGCTCCTCTATTGGGCCTTCATCAGTGGGCCGCATGTTATCGACAAGTGGAAAATGTGTTCCGTACGAAAAATAGTGTGCGCTACGTACAGTAGGGGGCACTAAAGGATCGGACCGTGAAACGACATCCAAAACATTCCGTTTATCGTTCTAACAACACATTTATTCAACTAACAGACGAAATATACTACTGATTGTACATTCAAACAGCAACAGCAGCAACCGGGCTGGGGGTGCAACAGAAGCAGTAAGCAGGCCAGAAGAGTAAAGAGGCAGCTCTCTCTTCCAAACCAAACATCAACCATCATTACAAAAGGGCTACCAAAAAAGAACAAGTGTATGCATCAAACTGAATAAAGATCCTACTACACCTAGTGTACGCATCAAACTAACTGGCTCAGTTAGATGTTACTATTATTTAGTGTGAAGATTGGCTGACGGCTTGAACCAGATGGGTGCCTGGCGGGGGAAACTCCAGCCAGCAGGTCTAAGTTTGATACTTGCAACCCTCTCTCCTACTTTGGGTTGTAGAGCGTGGCGGCACATATCTGGGTATGGTGCATGGAGAGACGCATGGTACATTGTGTACAAACAGTTTTGCCTGATGAACGAAACCGCGCTCCCATCATGATCCTTGCCGTCGGTTATCTCCTGGTTAATCGGATAATTCAGTCAGAGAAACAGAGAGCATGTACCAAGGCTACTTACCAGCCTCCAGTCAAAAATTCCTGAAGGCCCAGAGAAGCTGGGATCCTCCTCAAAGACCTTGCAGTGACTGTGATTGTATTCCGTGAAACAACATGTCCGTACGTGCGAATGATCATCAATCATTCACCGTCATCTGATCGAGCCAGGAACCACCTACAACTATCATGCTGCTTTTCTTTGAAAGGTTCTGGGAGTAGGAAGGGTAGGGACACCAGGCGGCATACAACATCATATGAAGTTGGAGTCAAATAAAAAAGGTCTCATACTGTAGTCAATCTTAAGAGCAGCATGTTATGAGCATGAATATTTTTTCAGTAAATGTTGACAGTAATATAAGCAAGCCATCAAGATATCATAGGAAAGTAACATACTGCTGTAACAGCCATTTGTAGCGATGACTGGAGTAGGCCAGCAATACGTCCAGCCATAGAAGGAGTCCACAGCGTAAATGAAGCCCTTGTGTTCAATGGCATCAGAGAACCATGGAGGATGTATGATCCTGCGATGGACGTGCAAATTTATCCACTTACCGCAGTGACCTGTCAGATAGGCGAGACCGCGGTTGGAGAACGCAATCAGCCTGGAGTCTTTATAATTCGCAGATCTTGTGGCCACTTGGTAGATTACAACCTTGAGCAAATAAAACTTGGTATCATGTTGGCTACTGTAAGATTCCGCGTATTATGGGCCGCGGTGCCAAAGCAGTGCAGTGTTAATCGAAGGAAGGGGGATCAATCGCCGGGTGTAGACCTCCATGAGCATCCAGCTGTCGTGACCGTCGACAAGCACCATCCAAGACGTGTTCATGTCGACCCAGTACGTACCGTTAATGTAGTTGAGGGTGACGGGGATTGGATCGCAGTCAAGGGGGTTGATGCTCGCCACCCTATGATCTTTATGCGGCGTGACACGCCATTTCTGAGGATCAGGCGGCATCGGCAAGCAAGGAGCTGGCTTAAAAAGCTCCAGCCTGAGGGCTTTGAGTAAACAGTACAGCCCCGACGAGCACGCGACGAGCGGCATGGTACTGAGATTGTCCACACATGAAACAATGAGCTTGATTAACTCTGTGGGGAGCGAATTCCAGCCACTCTTTCGGTGGACGCTACTCGGTTCTGCCATTGTTAGTGCTTGGGTTTCGGAAGAGGGGGAGGCGCCTTAGCGGGGATGGAAGATTGGACGATTATGTGCGAACGAAGATGGAGAAGCGAATATGTGCTACGGGAAGTGGAGAGGTGATGATGACAACAGCACGCCGGTTGACTTACGAGACATATCCCAGCAGCATAGGGTCATATCGATGCCAGACAACTTGCTTGAGTGATCACAGTACTAGTACTCCCTACAATACCTACTACTATCCCTAGTTTGCATATAGAGTAGTGGAGTAGGACTCTGCTCTACTACTAGCACCGGAGGAGTAGTATATTCTAATCTAAAATAGTTACAAACTTCAATGCCCGAGCGTGGAACGACTACGAACCGCCATCGGTGCTAACTCCAATCCCTAGCAAACATTCACTAGGAGACATGGTAGTTGCAAACGCTCGCGATGCAGTTACAGTACATGTGTAAGGGTGGCGGTTTTGTCAAATACTATGGCTTAAAAATAGGGCACCGTCGGATGGAAATCTGACGGTTACGTGGGATTCGCCAAGATTGACCTCGTGGCGAACAATCGCCAGATATCATTACTAAAAAAGGTTAAAACACCCGGGGCCATAACTTGCACCGGCTGACCACTAACAATGATACTAACATAGTTGTAAAATGGTCAAAGACCGTGTCTACGTGGTGTTTAGAATTATATGGAAACTAGCAAGATGCGCATGCATTGCACGGAACATCAAGATGCCTTTTTTATAAAACACCTGTTGTGATTGACCCATGCAGGAGTAATCCCATGTGTAAAAACTAATGATATCTCAAGAATTTTATCGAAAAAATGGTATCTCGAGAATTTCATCGAAAAAATGATATCTCGAGAAAGATGAGAGATAAGGTGAGGAGGTGTGGGGCGTGGTGGTGACTGGTGGTCGGACTGGGCGGAGGCATGGGGATGGACGGCGCCAGCAGCGGCCACCATGCCAGATTGTTCCAGAGACTTCCTTTTTAATTGCTCAGCAATGAGGTTGTGGGAGATAAGGATGAACGAGGCAAGGACTTATCTGTAAATGTGGAGAGAGGTGCGGGTATCTTTTTTAAATTGTCATAGTTTGCTTTCTATCGTCAGATATAGATCGGACGGTCTATATTACAAGATGGCAGGCACACCATCATCACCAACTAGGTTTTTTTATAAGAGTAGAGAGTAGAGACTGGGGAGGAGCACCATCTACTGCTTCGTGTGCTACTCCTGCGCTCCATTCGGTGGGCGCAACGTCCCCTACAGCCACTCCCTCCTGTGCTCCATTCGGCGGGCGCAACATCCCCTATAGCCACTCCTGTTTCATGGATGGCCTAGTCGATGCCTGCAAGGTGCCATGCGTATACAAGAGTTTCAGCTGCGAGAGGTATGTCGACCAGCACTTGCCGGTGGAGCATAGTTCCAGATGCGCACACGCGCCCTACTACTGCTATGAGTTCACGCTGCCGTTTGAGGGCTCGCCGGCGAGCCTCATGCGTCACCTCACGACACCGTCCGTCGATCACTATTGGCCCGCAGCGGTGAACATCAAGTACGAGATGTGCTACCCGTTCGCCATGACGGAGTCTCTGGAGGATCACCGCCGCCTGCTAGTCGCGGAGGAGGACGGCAACGTCTTCCTTTTGGCCGTGGGCACCGGCAAGGCCCACGCAGGCCATCGTCCCGTCTCTGTAGTGTGCGTCAGGGGCAACACCGCTGACACTGACATGAGGCCGGTGTACAGGTGCGTGCTCACTGTTACTGCCCCTCCGAGGTACGAGGGCGGCCACGCCGCCTCCATCACGCTGACTGAGACTATGCCGAGCTGCTCTGTTCCCGGCAATGTGGACATGGAAGACGCCTGGTATGATTTTCACCCCAAGATGGTGTACGGGGACTCCAAGGAGGTTCACCTGGTCATATGCATTACCAAGTTAAATGTTCATCATTAGTCTTAGCTCAATGTAATCCGCTGTCTAAGCATGTGGAGACTTCTTATTTATATAGTATAGAACCTTCCATGCATGATCTTGCTCTATTAGAGTATCGCGCTTGAATAAAAGTGTATCCATTTATGGTTCAGTCTAGAATCTTCCATGTATGCTTTTGCTCCATTAGAGTTCTCGCTTGCCACTTATGAGATTAATGGAGAATTTTTACTACAGTAATGGTGAAAGACTTATGATGAACCATTTCTTACATCTCCTCTGCCCCCTTCCAAGTCATCCTGATTTAATCCCTCCGTCTAGGTGTATAAGAGCATGGTTAATACTTAATAGTATAGCCAATTGTTGACAATAAGAAAGTGCCATGTCATCTATAGCCGACTTATAGCCAACATGTATAACAATTAGCTATAAGTATGTGCTACTTTATTAATACATGGCCCACTTTCCACTCTCACATAGTGCCTAGGAGCACGTGCTGCAGTTGGCTCTTCCATGAGAGCCCGCTTACATTCTCTCTCCTATCCTCTCTCCTCCAACTAAGCATTAGAAATATTACTTTACTTCTTACAGCCTGCTGACTGTACCTTATTGTACGCGCTCTAAGTCACCTTACGAAAACCAAATAATCCCAAAACACTTAGGCGTGGTGCATTAACTCCCACCGCATTTCTTGTTTCTTGACATATCAACCAATAAGAGATGTGAGGCGTGCATGTTTTCAATGACTAAAGACTACCAAACACGACATGCAGTGGTTAGTTCATTGCATGCAATGCTATTAGTTAGCAAATAAACATTAAGTTCTCTTGTTTTCCCCTCATTCTTGGTCACGGTGCACAACTTAAGATGACTTATTCAGTTAGACGGAGGGACTACATTCATGGTGGTCTAGAAAAAATAAACAAAATTGATACTCAAAAACTAATTCTTAAAGATCATTTCTTGCAAAGCACAATAAGTGTTATTTCTTCACAAGTTTTGGATGCAGGTTGAATAGTTCAACGCTTTTGTTTGCAAAAGATACTTTTTAATCCATTTCACACGGATGTTTGTGAGCTCGAGAGAAGAAATAATATCCGAAGAAACCTATCGATACTCGTTACACATGAGATGACCCCCACATACTTTGTCAAAATAAACAACTGCCCGATCAATGCATTTCACTGTTCCGTGCAACGCACGGGCACCTTACTATATATTAGTACGCCCATAAATTTAACTAACATTATATATCGTATGATAAATGCTCATGCATGTCACCAAAAATTATATCATTGAAAAACTATGTTCAAATACGAATCCAACGATATAGTTTTTATTGACATGCACTAACATTTTGTCAGTTAAATCTTCGGTCAAATTCAATGGGGGACTAATAAACCATGACCGAGGTGGTACTAGTGTAGAGGGCGGCGTTGCACGGGAGTCTCACCCCACTCGTGGCGCTGCAGTAAAGCCATCATATCACAAAACCCCACCACTCCCAGTAATAAGTGGCCTGGTAAAATAAACGGAAAAGCAACCATCACATTCCTCCGTCTTTTTTGCATTTTATCTCTTTGCATTTACTTTGTCCGGTTCATCTCGCACACTCGATCCCTAGCTATTACTCCTAGTATCCCTAGCTACTACTCCTAGTATCCCTAGCTACTACTCCTAGGGCCGGTTCTTTTGGCGGCTTAAAAAATAAGTCGTCTCTTCCCCAGCTTTTCCCATAAGACTAGTCACAGTGGAGAGTAACATAAGGCGCCTCACTCATTCATTTGGGCTTCTAAACTACTACCTCCGTCCTGGTTTATTAGTCACCATTTTAATTTGTGCTAAATTTTGACCAAAGATTTAACTGATAAAATGTTAGTGCATGTCAACAAAACTTATATAATTTTGGGTGACATGCATAAACATTTCATTAGTTAAATTTATGGTCAAAATTTGACATAGATTACAATGGGGACCAATAAACCAGGACGGAGGTAGTAGTTATGGGATTACTAATCTAGAAGCCTAAAAGAATTGGCCCCTGGTACTCCTAGTAGTAGTACTCAAGTTGGAGTTCCAATTGCACGGCACAACTTGTTAGGCAAAAAATTGATACAGGGTGTAGGAAGCGGTTTTGAAATTTGCATGCCTTCCCGACCAGTGAGATAGTCCATACAAAGTACGATAGAGAAATAACCACAGACAAGGAAGCTAAAAGTAAACAATCAAACGAGCATTTTTGCATTTCTTTTGCATTGAATCGTTTCACAAGCTTGACTAGTGCTGTTTTTCTACTTTTACAAAAAGCTGCATCCTAATGTTAAAATGTGTATTTGCACGTACATAAGTAATAGTAGTAGCACAGTCTGCAAGCATATATAGAGAGAGATGTGTAATGCGACATATAGTTAAGTTTGTGCTATATGCACATACTTACAAAATGCGTACGGGTACACAAGGTTCCAGACATTTCCTTTTACATACTTAATTAAGGACGCTAATAATTCCTGAATGTTCGAGATTTATCATTTGCGTCCCCAAACTAATGAGATCGCCTTACGAAACTAAATTATTCCTAATAAAAGCCATGGCGCTCGCAAGAGCGCTTGCGGCGCTCCACGAGTGCCCTAGTGTGCGGCCGTTTCCCAGCGCCGACACAACGCCTCTTCCTCAGCCCCCCAACTTGCGAGGTGCTGATTGGCGGCTTGCCAGCAGGCGAGCGCGATCTCGCCGGTGTGGTGATCCGGCGCCAACAGGTACTCCTCCTCGCTGGAAGCGTGCACCCGGTCCACGTACCGCCAAGCATAGATGAGGAGGCGCTTGGGCCCGACTGCACTCAGGGCTTTGGCACAGGCGTCCTCCGCCACCCTCACGGCCCTCGCACAAGCCTTCTACCAAAGAGCCAATTGCCTGACTCTCTCAGACACGACATAGGCCTGCTAGGCAGCATGCCTCGAGCGCGCTTCTCTTCCTCGGCCTTCTTCTCCGCCTCTATTTTGGCGCGCTCTGCCGGACGCAAAGCCTCCCACAAGGCGACATCCATTTCTTTCCAAAGCCCCTCAAGGCTGGGGGGCTCGACGGGCGGCGCGACGTTCTCCTCGTAGTGGGGAGCCGACGCGTCCTCTGACGCGCATGCTGGCGAGACTGGGAACGCCGACGTATCCACATCGATGCGTCGTGGTGAGGAGCGGAACACCGACGCTTCCTCCTCGACTAGTGGCGGCGAGGAACGGAACGGCAACGCATGACCGTCCGCGCGGTGCAGCGAGGGGCACCTAGGGCCTGGGAGAGGTGATGCCATGGTGGTCGACATGAGAGGGAGGGGGAGGAGATAGCGATGAACGTGAGCGTTCTTCCGAATGTCATGGGAGCCCCAGTATTTATAGCGAGCAATGGCACACCTACATAAGATATGGGCTGAGCTTCAGTGACTTAACTGTTGGGAATCGTAGCATAATTTTAAAATTTTCCTACGCTCACCAAGATGCATCTATGGAGTCTACTAGCAACGAGGGGAAAGGAGTGCATCTACATACCCTTGTAGATCCCGAGCGGAAGCGTTCCAATGAACGTGGATGACGGAGTCGTACTCGCCGTGATCCAAATCACCGATGACCGAGTGCCGAACGGACGGCACCTCCGCGTTCAACACACGTACGGTGCGGCGACGTCTCCTCCTTCTTGATCCAGCAAGGGGGAAGGAGAGGTTGATGGAGATCCAACAGCACGACGGCGTGGTGGTGGATGTAGCGGGTCTCCGGCAGGGCTTCGCAAGCTTCTGCGAGAGAGAGAGGTGTTGCAGGGGAGGAGGGAGGCGCCCAAGGCTGTCATACTGCTGCCCTCCCTCCCCCCCACTATATATAGGCCCCCTGGGAAGGGGGGTCGCTGGCCTGGATCCCATCTGCAAGGGGGGGGCGTCGGCCAGGGGGAAACTTACCCCCCAAGGCAAGTGGGGCGCCCCCCACCCTAGGGTTTCCAACCCTAGGCGCAGGGGGAGGCCCATGGGGGGCGCCTCAGCCCACTAAGGGCTGGTTCCCTTCCCACTTCAGCCCATGGGGCCCTCCGGGATAGGTGGCCCCGCCCGGTGGACCCCCGGGACCCTTCCGGTGGTCCCGGTACAATACCGGTGACCCCCGAAACTTTCCCGGTGGCCGAAACTTGACTTCCTATATATAATTCTTCACCTCCGGACCATTCCGGAACTCCTCGTGACGTCCGGGATCTCATCCGGGACTCCGAACAACTTTCAGGTTTCCGCATACTAATATCTCTACAACCCTAGCGTCACCGAACCTTAAGTGTGTAGACCCTACGGGTTCGGGAGACATGCAGACATGACCGAGACGCCTCTCCGGTCAATAACCAACAGCGGGATCTGGATACCCATGTTGGCTCCCACATGTTCCATGATGATCTCATCGGATGAACCACGATGTCGAGGATTCAATCAATCCCGTATGCAATTCCCTTTGTCAAACGGTATGTTACTTGCCCGAGATTCGATCGTCGGTATCCCAATACCTTGTTCAATCTCGTTACCGGCAAGTCTCTTTACTCGTACCGCAATGCATGATCCCGTGACTAATGCCTTAGTCACATTGAGCTCATTATGATGATGCATTACCGAGTGGGTCCAGAGATACCTCTCCGTCACACGGAGTGACAAATCCCAGTCTCGATCCGTGCCAACCCAACAGACACTTTCGGAGATACCCGTAGTGCACCTTTATAGTCACCCAGTTACGTTGTGACGTTCGGCACACCCAAAGCACTCCTACGGTATCCGGGAGTTGCACGATCTCATGGTCTAAGGAAAAGATACTTGACATTGGAAAAGCTCTACCAAACGAAACTACACGATCTTTTATGCTATGCTTAGGATCGGGTCTTGTCCATCACATCATTCTCCTAATGATGTGATCCCGTTATCAACGACATCCAATGTCCATGGTCAGGAAACCGTAACCATCTATTGATCAATGAGCTAGTCAACTAGAGGCTTACTAGGGACATAGTGTTGTCTATGTATCCACACATGTATCTGAGTTTCCTATCAATACAATTCTAGCATGGATAATAAACGATTATCATGAATAAGGAAATATAATAATAACCAATTTATTATTGCCTCTAGGACATATTTCCAACAGTCTCCCACTTGCACTAGAGTCAATAATCTAGTTCACATCACCATGTGATTAACACTCACTGGTCACATCACCATGTGACCAACATCTAAAGAGTTTACTAGAGTCAACAATCTAGTTCACATCACTATGTGATTAACACTCAATGTGTTCTGGTTTGATCATGTTATGCTTGTGAGAGAGGTTATTAGTCAACGGGTCTGAACCTTTCAGAACCGTGTGCTTTACGAATATCTATGTCATCTTGTGGATGCTACCACGCGCTATTTGGAGCCATTTCAAATCATTGCTCTACTATACGAATCCGGTTTACTACTCAGAGTCATCCGGATTAGTGTCAAAGTTCGCATCGACGTAACCCTTTACGACGAACTCCTTTTCACCTCTATAATCGAGAAAATCCTTAGTCCACTAGGTACTAAGGATAAGTTCGACCGCTGTCATGTGATCCATTCCCGGATCACTATTGTACCCCTTGACCAACTCATGGCAAGGCACACTTCATGTGCGGTACACAGCATAGCATACTATAGAGCCTACGTCTGAAGCATAGGGGACGACCTTCGTCCTTTCTCTCTCTTCTGCTGTGGTCAGGTCTTGAGCCTTACTCAATACTCACACCTTGTAACACAGCCAAGAACTCCTTCTTTGCTGATCTATTTTGAACTCTTTCAAAATCATGTCAAGGTGTGCGTTCTTTGAAAGTATCATCAGGCGTCTTGATCTATCTCTATAGATCTTGATGCCCAATATGTAAGCAGCTTTATCCAGGTCTTCCTTTGAAAAACTCCTTTCAAACAACCCTTTATGCTTTCTAGAAATTTTACATCATTTCGGATCGACAATATGTCATTCACATATACTTATCAGAAATGTTGTAGCGCTCCCACTCACTTTATTGTAAATACAAGCTTCTAACAAACTTTGTATAAACCCAAAAACTTTGATCACTCCATCAAAGCGTATATTCTGACTCCGAGATGCTTGCTCTAATCCATGGAAGGATCGCTGGAGCTAGCATACCTTTTAGCATCCTTAGGATCGACAAAACCTTTCTGATTGTATCACATACAACCTTTCCTTACGAAAACTGGTAAGGAAACTTGTTTTGACATCCATCTGCCAGATTTCATAAATGCAGCTAATGCTAACATGATTCCGACGGACCTAAGCATCGCTACGGATGAGAAAAACTCATCGTAGTCAACTCCTTGAACTTGTGAAAATACTCTTTGCCACAAGTCGAGCTTCATAGACGGTAACATTACCGTCCATGTCCGTCTTCTTCTTAAAGATCCATTTATCTCAATGGCTTGCCGATCATCGGGCAAGTTCACCAAAGTCCATGCTTTGTTCTGATACATGGATTCTATCTCGGATTTCATGGCCTCGAGCCATTCGTCGGAATATGGGCCCACCATCGCTTCTCCATAGCTCGTAGGTTCACTGTTGTCTAGCAACATGACTTCCAAGACAGGATCACGCATTACTCTGAAGTAGTGCGCATCCTCGTCGTCCTACGAGGTTTGGTAGTGACTTGATCCGAAGTTTCATGATCACTATCATAAGCTTCCACTTCAATTGGTGTAGGTGCTACAGGAACAACTTCCTGTGCCCTGCTACACACTAGTTGAAGCGACGGTTCAATAACCTTATCAAGTCTCCACCATCCTCCCACTCAATTCTTTCGAGAGAAACTCTTCCTCGAGAAAGGACTCGTTTCTAGAAGCAATTACTTTTGCTTCCAGATCTGAAATAGGAGGTATACCCAACTGTTTTGGGTATTCCATGAAGATGTATTTATCCGCTTTGGGTTCGAGCTTATCAGCCTGAAACTTTTTCACATAAGCATCGCAGCCCCAAACTTTTAAGAAACGACAACTTAGGTTTCTATAAACGGTGTCGTCTCAACGGAATTGCGTGGTGCCCCTTTTAAAGTGAATGTGGTTGTCTCTAATGCCTAACCCATAAACGATAGTGGTAATTTGATAAGAAACGTCATGGTATGCACCATATCCAATAGGGTGCAGTTATGATGTTCGGACACACCATCACACTATGGTGTTCCAGGCGGTATTAATTGTGAAACACTTTCCACACTGTCTCAATTGTGTGCCAAACTCGTATCTCAGATACTCATCTCTATGATCATATCACAAACATTTTATCCTCTTGTCACGACGATCTTCAACTTCACTCTGAAATTACTTGAACCTTTCAATAATTCAGACTAGTGTTTCATCAAGTAAATACACCCAGCATCTACTCAAATCATCTGTGAAGCAAGAACATAACGATATCCACTGCCTGCCTCAGCACTCATTGGACTGCGTACATCAAAATGTATTACTTCCAATAAGTTGCTCTCTTGTTCCATCTCACTGAAAACGAGGACTTTCAGTCATTTTGCCCATGTGGTATGATTTGCATGTCTCAAGTGATTCATAATCAAGTGAGTCCAAACGATCCATCTGTATGGAGTTTCTTCATGCATATATACCAATAGACATGGTTCGCATGTCTCAATCTTTTCAAAAACGATTGAGTCCAAAGATCCACCTACATGGAGCTTCTTCATGCGTTCTACACCAATATGACTCAAGTGGCAGTGCCACAAGTATGTGGTACTATCATTACTATCTTATATCTTTTGGCATGAACATGTGTATCACTATGATCGAGATTCATTTTAGGTGCAAGACCATTGAAGGTATTATTCAAATAAACAGAGTAACCATTATTCTCCTTAAATGAATAACCGTTTTGCGGTAAACATAATCCAATCATGTTCAACGCAAACACCAAATCTCGATGGTAGAGGGAGCATGCGATGCTTGATCACATCAAGCTTGGAAACACTTCCAACACATATCGTCATCTCACCTTTAGCTAGTCTCCATTTATTCCGCAGCTTTTATTTTGAGTTACTAACACTTAGCAACCGAACCAGTATCTAATACCCTGGTGCTGCTAGGAGTACTAGTAGAGTACACATTCATATAACGTATATCCAATATACTTCTGTCGACCTTGCCTGCCTTCTCATCTACCAAGTATCTAGGGTAGTACTGCTTCAGTGACCGTTCCTCTCATTACAGAAGCACTTAGTCTCGGGTTTGGGTTCAACCTTGGGATTCTTCACTAGAGCAGCAAACGACTTGTTGTTTCATGAAGTATCCCTTTTGCCCTTGCCCTTCTTAAACTAGTGGTTTTACTAACCATCAACAATTGATGCTCCTTCTTGATTTCTACTCTCGCGGTGTCAAACATCGCGAATAGCTCAAGGATCATCATAATTATCCTTGATGTGTTATAGTTCATCACGAAGCTCTACTAGCTTGGTGGCAGTGACTATGGAGAACTATCACTATCTCATCTGGGAGATTAACTCCCACTCGATTGAAGCGATTGTGGCACTCAGACAATCTGAGCACACGCTCAACGATTGAGCTTTTCTCCCTTAGTTTGCAGGCTTAAGAAACTTGTCAGAGGTCTCATACCTCTTGACGTGGGCACTAGTCTGAGATCCCAATTTCAGTCTTCGAAACATCTCACATGTTCTGCGACGTTTCAAAAAACGTCTTTGGTGCCACAATTCTAAACCGCACTGAACTATCACGTAGTTATCAAAACATGTATGTTAGATGTTTCGTAACATCTACAGACGACGCTGAGGTTCAGCACACCGAGCGGTGCATTAAGGACATAAGCCTTATGTGCAGCAATGAGGACAATCCTCAGTTTACGGACCCAGTCCGCATAATTGCTACTGCCAACTTTCAACTAAATTTTCTCTAGGAACATATCTTAACCAGTAGAACTAAAGCGCAAGCTATGACATAATTTGCAAATACCTTTTTGACTATGTTCATGATAATGAAGTTCATCTGATTATGAACTCCCACTCAGATAGACATCCCTCTTGTCATCTAAGTGAAACATGATCCGAGTTTAACTAGGCCGTGTCCGATCATCACGTGAGACGGACTAGTCAAGATCGGTGAACATCTCCATGTTGATCGTATCTTCTATAGGAGTCATGCTCGACCTTTCGGTCCTCCGTGTTCCGAGGCCATGTCTGTACATGCTAGGCTCGTCAAGTCAACCTAAGTGTATTGCGTGTGTTCCGAGGCCATGTCTGTACATGCTAGGCTCGTCAACACCCGTTGTATTCGAACGTTAGAATCTATCACACCCAATCATCACGTGGTGCTTTGAAACAACAAACCTTCGCAACGGTGCACAGTTAGGGTGAACACTTTCTTGAAATTATTATAAGGGATCATCTTACTTACTACCGTCGTTCTAAGCAAATAAGATGCAAAAACATGATAAACATCACATGCAATCAAATAGTGACATGATATGGCCAATATCATCATGCTCCTTTGATCTCCATCTTCGGGGCACCATGATCATCTTTGTCACCGGCATGACACCATGATCTCCATCATCATGATCTCCATCATTGTGTCTTCATGAAGTCGTCACGCCAATGATTACTTCTACTTCTATGGCTAACGCGTTTAGCAACAAAGTAAAGTAATTTACATGGCGTTACTCAATGACACGCAGGTCATGCAAAATAATAAAGACAACTCCTATGGCTCCTGCCGGTTGTCACACTCATCGACATGCAAGTCGTGATTCCTATTACAAGAATATGATCAATCTCATACATCACATATATCATTCATCACATCTTCTGGCCATATCACATCACATAGCACTTGCTGCAAAAACAAGTTAGACGTCCTCTAATTGTTGTTGCAAGTTTTTACGTGGTTTGTAGGTTTCTAGAAAGAACGATTTCTTACCTACGTATGACCACAACGTGATTTGCCAATTTCTATTTACCCTTCATAAGGACCCTTTTCATCGAATCCGTTCCGACTAAAGTAGGAGAGACAGACACCCGCTAGCCACCTTATGCATCTAGTGCATGTCAGTCGGTGGAACCTGTCTCACGTAAGCGTACGTGTAAGGTCGGTCCGGGCCGCTTCATCCTACAATGCCGCCGAAACAAGAAACGACTAGTAGCGGCAAGAAGAATTGGCAAACTCAACGCCCACAACTGCTTTGTGTTCTACTCGTGCATAGTAACTACGCATAGACCTGGCTCATGATGCCACTGTTGGGAATCGTAGCATAATTTTAAAATTTTCCTACGCTCACCAAGATGCATCTATGGAGTCTACTAGCAACGAGGGGAAAGGAGTGCATCTACATACCCTTGTAGATCGCGAGCGGAAGCGTTCCAATGAACGTGGATGACGGAGTCGTACTCGCCGTGATCCAAATCACCGATGACCGAGTGCCGAACGGACGGCACCTCCGCGTTCAACACACGTAAGGTGCGGCAACGTCTCCTCCTTCTTGATCCAGCAAGGGGGAAGGAGAGGTTGATGGAGATCCAACAGCACGACGGCGTGGTGGTGGATGTAGCGGGTCTCCGGCAGGGCTTCGCAAGCTTCTTCTTCGAGAGAGAGAGGTGTTGCAGGGGAGGAGGGAGGCGCCCAAGGCTGTCATACTGCTGCCCTCCCTCCCCCCCACTATATATAGGCCCCCTGGGAAGGGGGGGCGCCGGCCTGGATCCCATCTGCAAGGGGGGGCGGCGGCCAGGGGGAAACTTACCCCCCAAGGCAAGTGGGGCGCCCCCCACCCTAGGGTTTCCAACCCTAGGCGCAGGGGGGAGGCCCATGGGGGGAGCCCCAGCCCACTAAGGGCTGGTTCCCTTCCCACTTCAGCCCATGGGGCCCTCCGGGATAGGTGGCCCCGCCCGGTGGACCCCCGGGACCCTTCCGGTGGTCCCGGTACAATACCGGTGACCCCCGAAACTTTCCCGGTGGCCGAAACTTGACTTCCTATATATAATTCTTCACCTACGGACCATTCCGAAACTCCTCGTGACGTCTGGGATCTCATCCGGGACTCCGAACAACTTTCGGGTTTCCGCATACTAATATCTCTACAACCCTAGCGTCACCGAACCTTAAGTGTGTAGACCCTACGGGTTCGGGAGACATGCAGACATGACCGAGACGCCTCTCCGGTCAATAACCAACAGCGGGATCTGGATACCCATGTTGGCTCCCACATGTTCCATGATGATCTCATCGGATGAACCATGATGTCGAGGATTCAATCAATCCCGTATGCAATTCCCTTTGTCAAACGGTATGTTACTTGCCCGAGATTCGATCGTCGGTATCCCAATACCTTGTTCAATCTCATTACCGGCAAGTCTCTTTACTCGTACCGCAATGCATGATCCCGTGACTAATGCCTTAGTCACATTGAGCTCATTATGATGATGCATTACCGAGTGGGTCCAGAGATACCTCTCCGTCACACGGAGTGACAAATCCCAGTCTCGATCCGTGCCAACCCAACAGACACTTTCGGAGATACCCGTAGTGCACCTTTATAGTCACCCAGTTACGTTGTGACGTTCGGCACACCCAAAGCACTCCTACAGTATCCGGGAGTTGCACGATCTCATGGTCTAAGGAAAAGATACTTGACATTGGAAAAGCTCTAGCAAACGAAACTACACGATCTTTTATGCTATGCTTAGGATCGGGTCTTGTCCATCACATCATTCTCCTAATGATGTGATCCCGTTATCAACGACATCCAATGTCCATGGTCAGGAAACCGTAACCATCTATTGATCAACGAGCTAGTCAACTAGAGGCTTACTAGGGACATAGTGTTGTCTATGTATCCACACATGTATCTGAGTTTCCTATCAATACAATTCTAGCATGGATAATAAACGATTATCATGAATAAGGAAATATAATAATAACCAATTTATTATTGCCTCTAGGGCATATTTCCAACATTAACTGCATGTGTAGTTGCGTCACTGACATGTGGGCCAGATTCCTATTGGGCCCACATGTCAGTGACCCAATGCACCTGTAGTTAAGTATTTGAAGTAGCGTCCCGTAAGATATGTTGCGTGATTAACGTAACAACTACGTGGGCATATTTGTTGGAGTAAATTACGGGGGAGGGAAGGGGTGGAAATATTGCTGGTCACAACGGATTGGACGAGCGCGGGAGAGGATAGTCATGCATGCAGATTTTTTCCACCCGAGGTGGAGTGGTGGGACTACCGGAGGGAGAAGGAGAGTCAAGCAGATAGATTGTTTGCACACATGGAGAGGAAAAGATTTGGAGACGAACGGGTTTCCGGCAGGTATAGGGAATGGTGCATAATAAGTCATCTTGCATGCCGGGCTAGGTATAATCTCAAGTCATTAAAAACATACATGCCCCACACATGTTCAGATTTCAAGGTGCACTAAATTATTGCATGGGATGATTAAGGCTGGCCATAGTGGTGGTAATGGCATGTACAATGGTGCTATCTTAGCAGTGCCACATAGGATAAGTGATGAGGTGGAGGAGAGAGAACTCATAAGAAAAGGCTTGTCTTCTCTTATTTAAGAGAAGATAAGAGATGATCTCTTAGCACAATATGTCTCACCACGTTTTTAGGAATGACCAGTTATTGAAGATAAGGCTAAGAGATGACCCATTGTAGACAAAATGTTTTGTCATCTCTAAATTACATGCAAGACTTAAGATAAGACTACCTTATCAACCATTGTACATGCCCTAATGTGGCATCTTAGCTGGTATCATGCACACGAGAATAGCATACATGCTGATGTGGCAAAGAATTAAAGTAGAGAGGGGGGTTAGAGTAACATAGATAGATATCGTATCATGTTAAATACTATGCTACTTTGTGTCATGCATGGCACTATAAAGGTAGTCCCATATCATACACTAGTATCATGCACATGATACTAGTATATGATACTTTCCACTATGAGTAGCCTAAAGAGAATATTAACTAATCTCTACTCTCCACTCTTATAAAAAGCAAAGTTGGTGATGATGGTGTGCCTGCCATCCTGCAATATAGGTCGTCCGATCTATATCTAATGGATAGGAAGGAAACTATGACAATTTACCCGCACTCCTCTCCACATTTGCAGATAAGGCCTTCCCTCGTTCATCCTTTTCTCCCACAAGATAAACTACTCATACAAATGCATCTTGATGTTCCGTGCAATGCACGGGCATCTTGCTAGTGCATGTAAACATCTTTTTCATTTACTAATGTTCATGCATGCATGCAATGCGATAATGCATTGGTAAACACATTTTTTTGTGAAGAATGAGAGTATTAATTGAGTACTTTTGCAGACTACAAAAACTATTCCACCGCCTCTATGTTGGTAAGAGTAGGTGAAATTTTTGAGTCGTGCCCTTTAAACTAGAAGGGAGGTAGTAGTACTCTAATAGCTGACCTTGTTGTGATGACTAGATTGGACATGGAACTGACCTGGACGAAGGAACTAGTCTTCATTGTGCATAAAAGTTTTGTCTGAAGTCAATGTACCTCTACTTTGACCAAACTTATAGAAAAATGGATCAACATTCACAATGTCAAATCAATATTTTTATACTCATTATGAAATGTAGTTTCGTAAAATATATATTTGGTATTGTACATATTTATATTTTTAGTATAAATTTGGTCAAAAACTTTGCAAACTTTGACATGACACAAATCTTACGCGGAATAAAAATGACCAGAGGGAGTATCATGCATGCGGAGTAGGCAAAAAATGCTCATTTATAGCCGTCCGAAGTCTCTGAGGGCGCGACCGTGCGAGGGAGGCAAAGGTCGTGGGAGGCGTGAGGGTTGACGGAATTAAGTGAAGTTACATGCACGCGCCGGCATGGCGTGCGAACACGCATAAGCTATACCGTTAGGCCTACGATATGGGTCTAGTAGACATGACATCTAGTGGGTCCCGCATAGTACTCGAGAACTCTTTGGGGGCATGCAGCCGTTTATCCACTGGGCAAGCCAACCACCCCACACCGTTCACACGCCCTACTCGTCCCCGTCTTCTAGCTTACATCAGTTCGCTCCCAGTCGTCCCATCCTTTCACATTACACCAGTTCAACTTCTCCTAACCTGCCTCCAGAATCCATGGCCTCCCAAATCTCCATGATCGCCGCTGAGTACCAGGTTAGAAGCATCACCAACGATGAGTTCATTGTCATCTACACCCGTAGATCCGCGACAGTGGAAGCATGCCTTGCTCGCTTCCTACGCATGTCCCAAAGTTCAGAGGATGAGTACACCACAGTCCTGGAAAGCGGGAAGCTTCTAAAGGAGGCAGATAAGAAGAAGCCCGCCGTGATCCAGGTTTGCGTACATAACGTGTTCTTGGTCTACTACATATGGCATGCCGACGTTAGGTGCCAGGAATTTGAGTTCTTCCTCAAGGACAAAAGAGTGAAATTCGTTATTGTAGACTTTACGAACGACAGGAGAGTCCTGGGTCAGATAGGCCTCCTTGTAGGCCAGCCCTTCGATCTCCAGAAGGCAAGCCTGGTGTCCTCCTCTCAGCCTTCAGTGCTGACCCTGGCAGCAGCCATGATTGATCCTTCGTACGCTCAACTGAAGAAACCTCACCAAGAGTTTCATCATGCATGGGAGTCGAAGACAATAGATGAAGATCACATCCTGTATGCAACAACGGATGCCTACCTTTGTTTAAATATCTACAAGGGTTGGATGAAGAAGTAGAGCCTAGTGTCCGGTTCAAGCAAAGAAGTGTCGGTGAAGAGGAAGAGGGACGAGGACGAAGTTGAGGATGTGGACTCGGACTCCGAGTAAGGTGGCAGTGTCGTCGCTCATGCTGGTTCTACTGCAGTGTCAAGCGGACTAGTTGCTTAGTTTTATTTCAGGGGTGTGTTGTGCTGAGCCCCCAGCAGAACTATGTTTATGTTCTTTCTCGTTATTTGAACTGTTTAGTACGTACAGTAGTACTAGTATGTCTTACTACTGTTCTTCTTGCAATTGGTACTACTGCTCGTATCTTTGCATTTCTACTGTACTTAATACATACTAGTAGTATAATTTGGGTCAGTCGATTTGTGAAAGAACTTCGATGGAGCGAAGGAAGAAAACGGTAGAGAAGCTACCCTAGTATCTATATTAGGGTGGCAGGGTGCCCATGATCTATCTTATGAGTGTTGGGTGTGGAATGCAGTTCGCCGGAAAAAATGGATTGTGCCCGGGGTTAAACAGATGGCGGGGGTGGGGGGAGTGTCGGTGTCAAAACCGGCAGATCTCGGGTAGGGGGTCCCAAGCTGTGTGTCTGAGGATCGATGGTAACAAGGGAAGATAGGGACATGATGTTTACCCAGGTTCGGGCCCTCTTAAAGGAGGTAAAACCCTACGTCCTGCTTGATTATATTCGGTGTGTGTATAAGGGTTACAAGAGTTGATCTACCTCGAGATCGTAATGGCTAAACCCTAGCTGTCTATCCTATGATTATTCTGATAGCCTCTATGGACTAAACCCTCTGGTTTATATACACACCGGAGGGGCCTAGGGTTATAGAGAGTCGGCTTGCAGAGGAAGGAAACATTACACCCGGACACCAAACTTGTCGTTCTATGCACATAGGAGTCCTACCCGGACACGGGGGATAGCCTTCTGCTTTATCTTCACGGCCCATCAGTCTGGCCCATATCGAATAGACCGGACAGCCGAGGACCCCATAATCCAGGACTCCCTCAGTAGCCCCTGAACCAGTCTTCGATGACGATGTTTTTGGCACGCGGATTATCTTCGGCATTGCAAGCAGGTTCCTTCTCCTGAATACTTTAAGTTAGCCTCCTGCATAAAGAAACTGTGTCCGGCTGTGCATAATTAATACAACCCTTAGCTATGAAGGCAAGACGTCAAAATAGGAACAGTGTGTTTTATTGACAACTTTTTTGGCGAAGCGTCACACTTGACTCTTTAACATTTTGAACCGTTTTCACGCCTCCCATTATGTCTAGCCTCCATTGGCACGTCTCGTCAAAACAGAGATCATGCCCGCCCATTATGGGATTCTCATCAATATGGTTTGGGTAATCTAACGGCACCTTACACACGATCTCGTTGGGAATAGGCGAGGTTTATGGCTTGAGAGGGGGACATTTGGTATTTTCACCGTCTATAAGAGGATAAAGACCCCTCCTTTTTCTTCACACCTTCCTCCAGCTTCTGTCTCCCAATCTCCAAACTCTAGCGCCCACAACTCTGACCTCCTCCACCGCCGCCACCCTTCTCAGCAATGGCTGGATCTGGCTCCAAGGGCAAGTGGGAGGCCTCCACCGTCACTAAAAAGGACGTGAAGGATCTCCGGAGCGCGGGCTATCTGTCCGCAAATGTCGCACATAGGATCCCTGAGATCAGGTTATTCCCACTTCGGAGCCTGGTGAGAGGGTCATTTTCATCCCCCATTCCCTTAGGGGGCTAGGATTTCCCCTCCACCCCTTTGTCCGGGGCCTTATGTCTTTCTACGGGCTAGATTTCCACGATCTAGCCCCAAATTCCTTCCTCCACATATCGGCTTTCATAGTCGTGTGTGAGGCTCTTCTCCGCATTCTCCCGCACTTCGGCATGTGGCTCAAGGTCTTCAATCTGAAGCCGAAGGTGGTCGACGGACAGCATGCAGACTGTGGCGGGGCTATGGTAAGCAAGCTCCCCCAATGCCATCTAGCCCAAAGGGGTATGGCAGCAGGAGTGATTCTACATCACCGAACCCCGCGACGCCAACTGGGTGGCCATGCCTGACTTTAGATCCGGACCCCCCACGAGACTCACCTCATGGACCGCCAAGGGCCATGATTGGGGGTCCAAACCAGAGGTGCAGATGCTACAGAAACGCATGTCGAACATGTTGGGTGCAAACAGCGGTCTCACAAACGTGATTCAAGTGATGCTCTTCTGCCGCACCCTTCCCTGCCAACTCTGGGCCTCCCCAATGTGGGAGTTCAATTCGGAGGAGCCACGGACCCTAAAGCGCTTCTTTGGCACCACGCACGAAGATATATGGAAGCAGCTCTTCAAGGCTTAGAAAAAGTGGCCGAAGAAGACTGAAGACACCGGGCTCGACATCGAGAACCCGGCTACGGCGGTAAGCATAATCTTTCCGAAGACCTATCCGGTCAATATTTCATATATAATAAAGGTTACATTGCCTGCTTCCTGTACAGGGCTGGACGGCAAAGGCGGAGCGGATCAACTGTTTGGCACTGCTGCCTGAGAACCCGACCACACCCCAGCCGACGAAGATGCTAGTCCCGGCGCCCTATCAAAGCCGGAGAAAAAAAACCAAGAAGAAAGGCAAGGAGGCCAAGGGCGGCCCCCGCCACAATGGTCCTCGGGAAACAGTGTCCGGAGAGACCGAAGCCCTCTCTTACCATGAGGGAGACGAGGAAGAAGAGGAGGAGGAGGCGGAAAGCGACTCCCCCATAAGGGGAGGAAGAAGAAGAGGGCGGCCTCCGAAGACCCTGAGGGGGAGGCGCCCAAGAGTGGGAAGCTGACCCTCCCGGATAGTTCGGACTCAGAGTCCGAAGTTGTCCCCAAGAGACCTCCCAGGGTGAAACCCCTGGTCGAATCGTAAGTATTCTGAAACTTACTGTTTATCTTGGGTCTTCATGCTTCCATTATGTAAGTTATTTTGTTATTTGCCTTTCAGCCCTCCCCGCGTGCTCCCACATACTCCATTATCAGAGGGGAATTCTCTGCCACCCAAAATGGCAGAGAGTGACACGCCGCCGCGAGCCCCCTCGCCTATCGGCATGTTGGGCACCGAAGTGTCATCCCGAAGGACCTCTCCTGGCCGAGAGGCGGTGAACGAAGCCGTCAAGAGAGCGCCCGAGTTTAATACCCCGGTCGCCGAAGACCTAGGGGAGGCGGCCCCTATGACAACCGACAGTGGGGAGCCCCAGCAATTTTGGCCCCAGCCAAACACCATTCCGGAGACCAGCATGGCTCCGGGATCGGATAAGCAGCCCCCTTAGAAAGAGTGGGGAGGAGCAACAACTCCATCGGCATCCTCCACTAATCCGGAGGCGCCCAACGCTCTGGAGCAAGCACTGCAAAGTGCTTCCTTCGTGGAGGAGCACCACACCCTGATGGGTGTGGTTATGGAGAAGGTTCAGACTCCTAAAAGCGGACTGAACGAAGCCTTCTGCAGCCTACTGACAGGCTTTGACATATGCGACATAATGTTCTAAAAAACTTTTCACATAGAAGAATAAACCTGTATACAGACAGTAGCCCATGAGGCTTTGTCCGATATAAAAGAAACCGGATAGAGGATCCACATAATGTTCGGGAGAGTAACATACTATGCTGCTATTGTAACAGGCATCCATGTTGGCAGCAACCGCCCAGGCCGCAGAAGTTTCCGAACTCAATCGGAAGCTGCAGGTGGTCAGATGAGGAACTCGACCGCATCCACAAGTGGTTGGACGACACGCAGGCTATGCGTACAATGTTAAGAAGGAATGTATTTTTATATCAGAAGTTATATATATATTTAGAGGTTAACTCATGGAATGCCTTGATTATGATCGCAGCTGGCGCAGCCGAGGTCGAGACCCTCAAAAGCGCCCTTGCCCAGGCCAAGAAAGAGGCGGAGGCGAATAAGTCAGCCGCTGAAAAGTGGCTATAGAACTGAAGGCTGAGCAAGCTGCCCGCGCCAACACAATGCTCGGGTGGTCGAAGTTGAGTAGGAGCTGAAGGATGCCATCAGCAAATGTGAAACCTTGGTGCAGAAGACTTCGGATCAGTCGTCCGAGCTTGCCAAGGCCCTGCATGATGACAAAGAGGCACATATCGAGTCCCGGAGCGCTCACGAAGAGATCCATTAGGCGAGACAGATAGTGGCTGGTAAGGCCGTTCTTTTGCAAAGTATCTTTGGAGGTCAGAGGTAGTCTTTGCTCACTCGAGTGTGGAGTTCTCCGGGCACGTTTGCGGATCTTCCAAAGAGTGCCGCTGACGCCGCATAGTTCTTCCGAGCCCAGGAGGGGAACTCGACCGAGAAGTTGTTCTGGTCGCAATTTAATGCGCCGGAATACCCGACACCTCTAAACGACCAGCTGAAGCAGCTGACGGAGCTACATAGGATGGCAGGCTTGGCCATGAAGGACCTAATAGTCCAACTCTGGCCAGCCGAGCCAATTCCCAGCAGCTACTTCGGTTTGGTGAAGCGGCTTGTCGATGTGCAGCTACGGATTGATGCTGTAAAGCGCTCGAACTGCATAGAGGGTGCCTGGATGGCCTTCGCCCGCGTCAAAATGCAATGGGCGAAGATGAAGGCTATCGAAGTGGCAACCGCAGGCCCGCCCGAAGGCAAAGATTATCGGAAGCCGGAGAGGTACTTCGATGACATCCTAGAAGGAGCCCGGGTGATAGAGGGTCAATGTTCCAAGGATGTAATATTTGATTGATCTTTTTCGGGTTGTACAAACTTTGTTATGAACCCATGCTATTATATATCTATCTTTGCGCCTTTTGTTTCAAGCAATTTTTCCTCCTGTGCGGCCATTTATTGTTCTATTTTTGAAAGTTGCCAGTCGTCGGCTTCAGCCCCCATGTAGATACTACAGGGATGTTCGACATAACGCGTGACCACACTTTATCCAACGTCTTGGTCCGTAAAGGAGGTGTCCGCGAGGTGAACCAGGCAATCGGACTATGTGGCTTTATTACTTTCACTTAGCTATAGGAGTTTGACTGTGGAGCTAAGTACTAGCCCCTGGTGCATGTGCGACTATCCAGACTACGGTGCCTTTTCCACGTGGGTGGACAAAGACCAACCCCTCATATAACACGGGGAGAATCGCTAACGATTTGTAGTATAATACAAAGTCGCCGAATCGCCGACCAACTCTCTCCTATCATGACAGTCAGTTTTTGTCTTTCTCTACTGAGGTACTTGACCGGACAAACCAGAAATGCAATCGCAGTAGTTCTCCCTTTACTACCTTAGCCAAACGAGCGGAACGTAAGGTGTTAAGCACAGGAGCAGGGCAACCCAACTATAGACCAAAGACATGATTCGGAGCTGAGGCATATAATGCAATATCCGGGACGCCAAAGAATTCCCTATAGGTGTTCGGACATGAAATGTGCAGGGCCGAATACAGCCCCCGGTGTTAAGGCCGGACTAAAGCACATGTGGCAATCTTAAGTAGGGAGGGAATACAGATGCTAATATAAAATAAACTGATTGCCAGACAAAAGTGGTGATCGACTGCTTCCTTTATACCATGATTAATATGACGAGCCGTGTTGTTACAGATGATGCCATGAATATCGAGGCCATTTTACATGCCGAAAGTTTACACAAGGGAAAGGTTTACACAGGGCCTAAAAGTAGTGGTTTGAAGATCCCAATGGTGTCGTGCCACACGTCTGCATCCTTTCTCCTTGGTAGGAAATCCTTTGGGAGGAGGAATCGATGGTCACCTGCGAGAGAGAGGGACCTAGAAAAGAGCCCCCGTACAACCGAAGATCAGGTAGGTTTTTTAACGAACCTATAGTGGAAAAAATATTTGAGGCCCGAATAGGGTCAAGCCGTACTATGGACCTTTTCTGCAGTGTGCCTCCAGCGCCGCCCAAGGTATTTTAAGTGCATAGTTATGTATGCGCGGTATGCATGCCGCAACCTTATGGGGCGATCGGCGGAGGCCAAACAGCTATTCAAGCTCCGGCTCACCGAGTTACCGCATTGTAATGCAGATCGGACACACTTAGCAGTGTCATGGGTCTTGATGACCGATGAGCTGTTCGGCTTGATGAGGCCACCCTGTACTTCGGCTGCTAGGTCCGTGGCATACTCCTCAGTATGGAGGGAGCGCTCCATATTCCCATTTAGAGTGATGACGCCATGAGGTCCAGGCATTTTGAGCTTTAGATAAGCGTAGTGCAGGACTGCATTAAAGCGGGCGAAAGCAGTTTGTCCGAGCAGTGCATGATAACCACTGTGGAAAGGGACGATGTCTTGAAGATCAATTCTTTGCTTCGGAAGTTTTCTGGAGAGCCGAATACTACTTCTAGTGTTAAGGAGCCCGTGCAGCAGGCCTCCATGCCGGGTATCCCTCGTTTAAAGGTAGTGTTTCTAGGCTTGATTCTTGACGGGTCGATGCCCATCTTCCGGATAGTATCCTTGTAGATCAAGTTGAGGTTGTTGTCGCCGTCCATAAGGACTCTAGTAAGATGGTATCCGTCGATGATAGGATCGAGTACCAGGGCTGCCGAACCTCCGTGATGGATACTGGTTGGGTGGTCCCTGCGATCAAAGGTGATCGGACAAGCCGACCATGGGTTGAATTTTGGGGCGACAGGCTCTACGGTGTAGACGTCCCTTAATGCACGCTTGCGCTCCCTCTTGGGGATGTGGGTGACATAGATCATGTTCACCATTTTCACCTTGGGGGAAACTGTTTCTGTCCCTAAGTGTGCGGCGGGCGAGGCTCATCATCGTCCTCACTTTGAGGTCCTTTCCCCTTATGTTCGGCATTTAATTTACTAGCCTGTTTGAAAACCCAGCAGTTTCTATTGGTGTGGTTGGAAGGCTTGTCAGGGGTGCCATGAATCTGACAAGGTCGCTATAGTATTTTGTCCAAGTTGGACGGGCCATCCCTATTACCTTTGAATGGCTTCTTCCGCTGACCGGGTTTAGAGCCACTGAATCTGGCGTTTACTGCCGCATCCTCTATTTCTTCATTGTTGTTCCCACACTTGTTTTTGCCGCGTCGTGGCCTGCCATTGCCATCCCTGGCCTCAGAAGTGTCGGGGTCGCTAGAACTGTTGCTTCTACGAGCCAACCAGCTGTCTTCGCCCGCACAAAAGAGGGTCATAAGTGCACTAAGATCTGCCATAGTCTTCGGCTTTTCCTGACCGAGGTGTCGGGCGAGCCATTCGTCACAGATGCTGTGCTTAAATGCCGCTAAGGATTCAGCGTACGGACAGTCCATGATTTGGTTCTTTTTAATTAAGAACCGATTCCAAAGTTTGTGAGCTAACTCAACGGGTTGCTGGATTACGTGACTCAAGTCATCAGCATCCGGTAGCCGGACATAAGTTCCCTGAAAGTTGTCCCAAAAAGCATCCTCTATGTCCTCCCAACTTCCAATGGAGTTCTCTGGGAGGTTGTTCAACCAGTATCGTGCTGGTCCTTTTAGCTATAGAGGGAGGTATTTAATGGCGTGGAGATCATCTCCACGAGCCATGTGAATGTGGTGAAGAAAATCTTCAATCCATACGGCGGGATCCGTCATTCCATCGTATTGCTCGATGTTCATGGGTTGGAACCCCTCTAGAAATTGTTGTTGCATTACCTCATCGGTAAAGCACATGGGGTGTGCGGCACCTCTATACCGGGCGACATTGCGACGGAGTTTGGATGACATTTGTGTTCGGTGCTTACCCCGGACTTGGTTATGGTTGTCGTGCCAGGCTTGGTGGCCGTCATCGCGTGCTGGGGCATGTCCTCTTGATCCACAGATTGATCTGGTATGGCCGTCTCTATTGGTCAGGTCCTGATGTAGGTCGTACGTGTAGCCCGGAGCCGCTGCTTCCTTGACTCTATGACGAGGGGGCGCGGGCTGGTGTTTGGCATAATTAGCCATTTTGTCCCGTCCATGTGGTGGTCGGTCCGGTTGATCAGCATAATTGTATTTGGATGGTATTGGCTCAAGGGCTTCTTCGTCGAATTGTGGTAGTAGCATGCGTTTGGGATAACTTTTTGTTTGGTTCTCAAAGCCATATCCTTCTTCGGCGGCTTGGACCTTGGTCCATCTGTCGTTGAGCATATCCTGTTCGGCTTGAATCTGCTGTTGTTTCTTTTTCAGGCTTCGTGAAGTGGCGATGAGTTGTCGCTTGAAGCATTCTTGTTTGAGGGGTTCCTATGGGACGATGAAATCTTCATTTTCGAGGCTAACATCCTCCTCGGAGATAGGTAAGTAGTTACTATCTTTCGAATCCTGGTGATCAGCGAGTTCTTCGGGGCTGTATTGACCTTCTTCCCTCTCATCCTGCTCGAACGCAGGCTCAACGGGGTGGTCGGGGTCTTCAGCGTTGTCCGGAGTGTTCATTATCTTCGGTGCCGGTATTGCTTTCCCTTCCCCGACGCGATCGTGAGCGGCGCCGTAGACACCGGCATTTTGGTGGTTCATCGACGGGCTTATCCTCATCTGGATCTTGAGTGCCATCGCCGTCCTTCTTCTTAGGCGTATCCACCATGTATACATCGTAAGTACAAGTGGTTGTCCAACACCCAGTCATGGGCGAGTTTTGACCTGGTTCGGCTTCGACATCGTCGTCCATGCCATCGATGTCTTCGGAGACGTAGTCTAGCATGTCAGTTAAATCCTCGATAGTGGCTATTAAGTGGGTGGTGGGTGGGACATAAAATTCCCTACTCTCAGCCCCCAGTTCAAGATGGGCGTTGTTCGGAGGTGACACTTCCGTGATGGCGAGAGATTGTATTAAGTCCAGTGTTTCGTTTAACAGCGAAAGCTGGACACGCGTCTGAGGATCTGCGGAGCTAGGCTCGGTGATAACCACTTGACTGAGCCCGATGGCCGCGGATCTTGAAAGTTCGGAGTTGGTGTCCAGAGGCGAGTCCGGCTTCCCAATGACGGGGAGAGTCCCGTTTGACTCCGGGTCCGCCGATGGCGTGGTCGCATCTGGGTCTCTGGCTAGAAGCTCTGTGATGGGAGAGAGTCCGGCGGGGTTCACCCGTCGTATTTGGACGACGTGGTCCGCCCCGGATCTAAGGCCGAGGTGGACACGAGCATCGACCCCTAGACGGGATCTAGTAGTAGATCCGAAGGGCCTACTTCGTGTGGGTGGGGAGCGACGGCCGACGCCGTGAACCCCTCGAAGATCAGGTCTCCTCGGATATCGGTGATGTAGTTCAAGCTTCCAAACCTGATCTGATGACCAGGGGCGTAGCTGTCGACCTGCTCAAGGTGACCGGTCGAGTTGGCACGTAGCACGAAGCCGCCAAACACAAAGAGTTGGCCAGGGAGAAAGGTCTCCTCGGAAACAGCATCGTTGTCGATGACAGGGCGAGCAATCGATTCCTTTGTCGACAACACAACGAAACTCTCAATGAAAGCACCAATGTCGGTGTCAAAACCGGCAGATCTCGGGTAGGGGGTCCCAAGTTGTGTGTCTGAGGATCGATGGTAACAAGGGACGATAGGGACACGATGTTTACCCAGGTTCGGGCCCTCTTAAAGGAGGTAAAACCCTATGTCCTACTTGATTATATTTGGTGTGTGTATAAGGGTTACAAGAGTTGATCTACCTCGAGATCGTAATGGCTAAACCCTAGCTGTCTAGCCTATGATTATTCTGATAGCCTCTATGGACTAAACCCTCCGGTTTACATACACATCGGAGGGGCCTAGGGTTGTACAGAGTCGGCTTGCAGAGGAAGGAAACACTACACCCAGACACCAAACTTGTCGTTCTATGCACATAGGAGTCCTGCCCGAACACGGGGGATAGTCTTCCGCTTTATCTTCACGGCCCATCGGTCCGGCCCATATCGTATAGACCAGACACCTGAGGACCCCCTAATCCAGGACTCCCTCAAGGAGCATGGGAGTGGCAGGCGGTTCAAGGGAGGGCCGGGCGACGGCGGCAGGCGGTTAGGCGTGTGGCTGGCTGGCGGCTCGATGCCTGAGAGAGAAGATGAACAGTGCATCAATTATGGAGGTTGAAGAAGCCCTTCTGGCCGTCCATGCTGCATCCAACGGCTCACAAGAGTCGACTGACCCAAATTGTTCCTTCAGATTGCAGGATCCACGTGGCATTCAAGATCTCAAAGGTAGATTCCATGTCCCCACCCGGTTTGCAGGCTCGGCGCAGGCGCGACTGGCTTCCGCCGCGACAGCCACCATGCGCGCCTCCTCCGTGCGGGCGGAGAACAATGACACACTAGCTCCTCCTCGCCGGTGTGCTGGGGCACTCGCTCGTCCTCCTCTTCGTACGCCGCAGGCATAGACGCGGCTCCACCAGCTCCTCACGTGCTTGGCAGCGCAGCGGCATCGCGAGGAGGGACTGCAGACGATGTGAGCGGGCGAGCCTTCGGCTTCATGGCATAGGGATGGCAGGGACACGGCGGTGATGGGCGAGAAATGGTCGGCCGGAGCAGGTGGGGCGCCGGCATGTGCAACGGCGGCGGCGGCATATTGGTGAGTGCGCGTTTGGGAGCTTAGTTTAGTTTTATATAGGGTTGGTCAAACTTAAAAGAACACCGTACTAGTACACGTAAACATTAGACTGAGGCAGCGCTTATACTACCATATTAGTTAGCACCGCGGTCGCACGGCCGATCGAACGGTGCGTCACCGTGTCATGCTCGAGGGACATCCACCGAACCTTTTTGTGTGTGTAAAAAAATCCTCGAATATTACTCTACTTTTTTTCCTGGAAAAGTTCTTCATGCTACAATATTTCCATATATTTGAATTTAGCTTCACTTCATGTTTATTTGGATTTGGATGTCTTAGGTGCGCCCTAGTTTTTTTAATACTAATTCTATGTGTGTGACTGAGAGAGAACGCGTGTATGTGTCAATATGTGTGTTGTGGCGGAAGGGCAAGCGTGTGATAGAGACATAGAGAGGTGTGAATGTGCAAATGATCATGCATGAGTGAGACATAGAGAGATGCCGATACATTGTGTATACATGAGAGAACGGTCTTCTATTTGTACTTGTGTGTGTGCGAGAGAGAGAGAGAGAGAGAGAGAGAGAGAGGAGCATCCGTAACACAACAACCATCTCTCTCGATTGTCCGTCCCTCGCACGATCGGATGTAACACATGCATCAACGCACACATTTTGACACCCTCACCCGGCCCCTGCCCATGTCAAGGCTAGCACATCGCTCTCTATCTCACACGCACAATCTCTTTGTGAAAACCCTATTTAGCATGTAGCTTTCCGTCACATACACACACATTCTCTCCATAGGTTTGATTTCTCTCAATATCTGACACACACACACACACAGCACACACACTCCCCCTCCCCCGAGCACGCAATTCATCCCCATCCAAGGTTATATGGCGACCACTCTCGCTTGTACTTCTCTGCACCCCAGCATGCACACCACCTCAATCTTCAAAGAGGGCATCGAGGAGATCGAATACGGTGACCACACTGCACTAGAGAATGCGGGGCAATTTGGAAGCAGGATGATGTGACGACGGCTGACTTACTCCTCCCCCCTCTCTCTCCCGCACAAAATTATCAATCCCTCAACCCACATGATCCTTCCTCTCTCATCCATGTTTTTCCAGCTCTCTCATCAAACCTGTTGTCTCTTCTCCTTCCACATGTACAAAATCCGGATACACACGCATCTCACGTATATTACATGTCTCCATCTTTCTCACAGACCTAACTTCTTCCTCTCTCTCTCTCTCTCTTGTTAGGTTTGTCTCCTACTCTCCCGCCCACATACATACAATCTTTCCCGCCCTATCTGCTCCATCTTCGCAAGCTCTCTCTACATGTTTCATTCACACATTGGGATGTGTTCAAAATGTTGCTTTTATAATGGATCGTGTAGAGTTATGGTTGGTTTTGTTGCATCCTACAAAGTAATAACTATGAAATGCATTTAGATTTTCATTTGACTAGGATTATGTGAGTTTGAGCCCATTGTGAAGTACTATAGACCTCGTATACAACTTGGAATTCAACAATGATTCTAACTATTGAATTGTATAAACCATTACATTCGAAGTCAGTAGCCTAATATATTTATTTCATGATTACAACAAATGATTAAATCCACTACAAACTAAGGAAACAAATGTGTACTCCCTCTGTTTTTATTTAAGTCCGCGTATTAGCATTGGTCAAAGTCAAGTTTTGTAAACTCTCACAAAGTTTATAACAAAAAATATCAACATATACAATAACAAATAAATACCATTAGATTCATTATTGAATGTACTTTCACATCATACATATTTGTTATGGTAAATGTTTATATTTTTCTATAAACTTGGTCAAACTTTAGGAAGTTTGACTTCTGTCAAACCTAATATGCAGAGTTAATAAAAACCGAGGGACTACTTGTAGTTACTAGTACTACTGACTACTAGTACTACTCGCTAGTTGCTTAGCCCAATCACCCAACACGCCAAACGGGGAGTTCAGTGTCACAAAATTTTGAGGTCGGCAGGAAAAATCTCCCGCGACCCTAATTCGAGCAGTGTGAAGTTACCATCATACCATTCGGAATAGGCTAACGGATGATGGTTGGTAGGGGGCTGTTTTGGTAACTTCAGGTTCACCGTACCCAGCCAACCCCACCCCAGCACCCAGAGTAGTACACCTGAATACTCCCCATTTTCTATCCCCACCGCAAAATAGACTTCTCCACGGCACCGCAGCCTTCGTGCTACTCCCCTTCTACATCGGCGCACTCGTCCACCACAGCGCATCTGCCTCATCGACGACGTCGTACGCCGAACTGGAGCCGATCCACCGTCGTCGTCGTACACAGAGCCTCTTCCCCGTCACCTTCTTCCATGGTCTCGGATCTACTTCCCGGAAGCCGACGCCAAGCGCAGAAGCACCACTGTCGTGGACAATGAACTGACTCCCGTTGCCGACCATGATGCACAGAGGCCACCGCGACCATCGTACTCCTCCTCGATTGGTAATGTGTGTATTGAATCTCTTAGAAGTACATGTGCAGTTCCAATTTTGTTCGTAGCTACCCTTCAAATTTCCTGGTTGCTATTGTTCCCATAAAAGTAATTGGTTATAGCTTGCATTGTCCAACAGAATATCACCTTGTAATTGTGAGTCGCTCCTGTATTGCGCTGTGCTTGGGTAGGTTCTTCATCTGCAACCAGTAGTGTGGCAAATGATGGAAAGTTTTTTAGAACTAGCAAGATGCCCATGCGTTGCACAGAACATCAAGATGCATTTGTATGAGTAGTTTATCTTGTGGGAGAAAAGGATGAACAAGGAAATGCCTTATTTGCAAATGTGGAGATTGTTGGGGAACATAGTAATTTCAAAAAAAATCCTACGAACATGTAAGATCACGGTGATGCATAGCAACGAGAGGGGAGAGTGTGTCCACGTACCCTCGTAGACCGAAAGTGGAAGCATTAGAACAACGCGGTTGATGTAGTCGTACGTCTTCACGATCTGACCGATCCATGTACCGAATGTACGGCACCTCCGAGTTCAGCACACGTTCAGCTCGATGACGTCCCACGAACTACGATCCAGCAGAGCTTCGAGGGAGAGTTCCGTCAGCACAACGGCGTGATGACGGTGATGATGATGCTACCGATGCAGGGTTTCGCCTAAGCACCACTATGATATGACCGAGGTGGATTATGGTGGAGGGGGGCACCGCACACGGCTAAAAGATCAATGATCAATTGTTGTGTCTTGGGGTGCCCCCTGCCCCCGTATATAAAGGAGCAAGGGGGGAGGCCGGCCGGCCCTTGCAGGGCGCGCTAGGAAGAGGAGTCCTCCTCCTAGTGGGAGTAGGACTCCCCTTTCCTAGTCCCACTAGGAGGGGGAAGGAAGGAGAGGGGGAGGAGAAGGAAAGAGGGGGCGCATGGGGGGCACGCGACCAGCCCTCGTGGCTTCTCCTCCTTTTCCCCTAAAGCCCACTAAGGCCCATATGTACTCCCGTATTCCCGTAACTCCCCCGGTACTCCGAAAAATACCAGAATCACTGGGAACCTTTCCGATGTCCAAATATAGTCGTCCAATATATCGTTCTTTACGTCTCGACCATT
Source organism: Aegilops tauschii subsp. strangulata (assembly GCF_002575655.3). Classification (NCBI taxonomy): domain Eukaryota; kingdom Viridiplantae; phylum Streptophyta; class Magnoliopsida; order Poales; family Poaceae; genus Aegilops; species Aegilops tauschii. Next base: position 291,109,066 of record NC_053037.3, read on the forward strand.
TCGAGACTCCTCGTCCTGTCCCCGATCTCATCCGGGACTCCGAACTACCTTCGGTACATCAAAACACATAAACTCATAATACCGATCGTCACGGAACGTTAAGCGTGCGGACCCTACGGGTTCGAGAACTATATAGACATGACCGAGACATGTCTCCGGTCAATAACCAATAGCGGAACCTGGATGCTCATATTGGCTCCTACATATTCTACGAAGATCTTTATCGGTCAAACCGCACAACAACATACGTTGTTCCCTTTGTCATCGGTATGTTACTTGCCCGAGATTCGATCGTCGGTATCCTCATACCTAGTTCAATCTCGTTACCGACATGTCTCTTTACTTGTTCTGTAATGCATCATCCCGCAAGTAACTCATTAGTCACAATGCTTGCAAGACTTATAGTGATGTGCATTACCGAGAGGGCCCAGAGATACCTCTCCGACAATCGGAGTGACAAATCCTAATCTCGATCTATGCCAACTCAATAAACACCGTCTGAGACACCTGTAGAGCACCTTTATAATCACCCAGTTACGTTGTGAAGTTTGGTAGCACACAAAGTATTCCTGTGGTATTCGGGAGTTGCATAATCTCATAGTCATAGGAACATGTATAAGTCATGAAGAAAGCAATAGCAACATACTAAACGATCAAGTGCTAAGCTAACGGAATGGGTCAAGTCAATCACATCATTCTCTAATGATGTGATTCCGTTAATCAAATGACAACTCATGTCTATGGCTAGGAAACTTAACCATCTTTAATTCAACGAGCTAGTCAAGTAGAGGCATACTAGTGACACTCTTTTTGTCTACGTATTCACACATGTATCAAGTTTCCGGTTAATACAATTCTAGCATGAATAATAAAAATTTATCATAAAATAAGGAAATAAATAATAACTTTATTATTGCCTCGAGGGCATATTTCCTTCAGTCTCCCACTTGCACTAGAGCCAATAATCTAGTTCACATCGCCATGTGATTTAACACCAATAGTTCACATCACCATGTGATTAACACCCATAGTTCACATCGTCATGTGACCAACACCCAAAGGTTTTACTAGAGTCCATAATCTAGTTCACATCGCTATGTGATTAACACCCAAAGAGTACTAAGGTGTGATCGTGTTTTGCTTGTGAGAGAAGTTTAGTCAACGGGTCTGCCACATTCAGATCCGTATGTATTTTACAAATTTCTATGTCAACAATGCTCTGCACAGAGCTACTCTAGTTAATTGCTCCCACTTTCAATATGTATCCAGATTGAGACTTAGAGTCATCTAGATCAGTGTCAAAACTTGCATCGACGTAACCCTTTACGACGAATCTTTTCTCACCTCCATAATCGAGAAACATATCCTTATTCCACTATGGATAATTTTGACCGCTGTCCAGTGATCTACTCCTAGATCACTATTGTACTCCCTTGCTAAACTCAGTGTAGGGTATACAATAGATCTGGTACACAGCATGGCATACTTTATAGAACCTATGGCTGAGGCATAGGGAATGACTTTCATTCTCTTTCTATCTTCTGCCGTGGTCGGGCTTTGAGTCTTACTCAATTTCACACCTTGTGACACAGTCAAGAACTCTTTCTTTGACTGTTCCTGTCGGCGTTCTGGGAAAAGGGGTCCCCAGACTTGCCTTCCTGTGGCCCACGGCGTGGCTATGCTAGTAGGTCGTACGACCCATCTTCATCAACAAGGCATTCAAGACCCTCGCGAGGGGCCAAGCCTCGCGAGGCGGACGACGCAAGACCTCCTCGGGAGCGGCCTCACCAGGCTGCCTCACGAGGAGCGGAGATATCAAGGCGAGGCAAACCTCGCGAGCCTCTCGTGATGCGATCCATGAAAATCGACACCAGGCGGGCGCCAGGTGGGCGCCAGCGCGCGCAGCGTCCTTGTTTCCTCTTTGGTGCTAAGGAGGCAGGCGCGGGCGCGGAGTACCGAGGCATCAGGCAAAGGTTTCCATATCGGTGCAACGAGACCAAGACCAGCAGGCCAGCAGGACGGAGGTCACCATGGAGCCCAAGACGGCGTCACCACCAGAGCCCTTTCGCAGGCGAAGACCGCTTTTGTCAGGATAGCTTGTACTAGCTGTCCCCTTTCAAATTTGTCCGCCGTTGTTGGCTCCCTTCCCGCTCAATATTTGGGGAGAGGACCAGGGCCTATATAAGTAGAGCTAGCCATCACAGTAAAAAAACTCAACTTGATCTCACCCGATCGAGAGCCAACCCTTAGCCACACCGAACACAAGAACACCTCAACCTCAGGAGGCTGTTCTTCCCCTTGTACTGTTCATCATCAGCCCAAGAGGCAATCCACCACCACCACACTAGAGTAGGGTGTTACACCACAACGGTGGCCCGAACCAGTATAAATCTTGTGTCTTTCTGTGTTGTGAGATCGTGGAGTTCGTCCGCGAGATCTTAGCGAGCTAGGGCGTAGATCGGTAGGAGGGAAAGAACTTCGCGCGCACCCCAGATTTTGAACCTTAAGGGTTTTGCCGGAACCACACATCCGACATTTGGCGCGCCAGGTAGGCGTGTGCTGTAGCTTCCCTTCCGTTGATCCATCGCTTCGTCGTCTCCATGGCGGACGCTCGCCGCGCTCGAGCTGAGCGCCGGGCTGCCCTCACCGCCCGTGTTGCTCAGACGGCTCCCGTCGGCGGGCCACCTCGTCGTTCCCCGTCGCCTGCCGCCAACGCCGCCACTGGCCTGGTGGGGAACGAGCAGCAAGCGTCCTTGCTGCACCCGTCGGTGCGGCAGGACGGCCGCACCGCCACTCCATCGCTGACCCTGGCCGGTTCCTCGTCCCACGCACGTCGCGCTGCCATGGACGCGCAGGCCGTGCTCCTCATGGTGAACGAGCTCCTGCGCTACCGCCCGGTCGACGACCTCTACGAGGACTGGCTCGACCGCGTCGCCGAGCTCGTCCGCGCCCCAGGGGGCTCCCCGACGCCGTCCCTCTCTCTGCCACGCCCTCCGCCGGCCACGGGCGACGTGGCTCATGGAGCGCCTCCACCACCTCTGCCCCAAGATGGTGCCTTGGCACCAAAGCACGCGGTCCCATGACGTGACCCACCACGCCCGATGCCTGCGCGAGAAGAGAGAAGCTGCCAAGAAATCCCTCGGCCACGAGAAGCTGCACCTGCGCTCCCCGCGCCGCCTCGCCAAGACCGCGCGCTACCTGCTGTGGCGGCACGCGGGCCTCACCAAGACCAAGCTCCCCCTCCGAGACGGGCCCCGGCAACCACGGCCGGCTGCCGCGCCTTCACCCCCGAGCTGCGTACCGTCGCTTTGCCGGGCAAGTTCAAGCCGGATCTGCCTCCTCGCTACGACGGTACCCTCGACCCCGCGGAGTTCCTGCAGCTCTATGAGCTGAGCATCGAAGCGGCCAACGGCGACGAGAAAGTCATGGCGAACTGGTTTCCCATGGTGCTCAAAGACGGCGCCCGTTTGTGGCTCCTGAACCTGCCTCAGGGCTCAGTCTCCTCCTGGGATGAGATGCGCGACTGCTTCGTCGCCACCTTCCAGGGCACTCGCGACCGCCCGCCGGCCGCGGGTGACCTGCACCGCATCAAGCAACAACTAGGAGAGACCCTCCAGAAGTACATCCAGTGCTTCAACAACACCTGCCTCAAGATCCCCAAGGTCACGGACGAGGCCATCATCTCCGCGTTCGCCGACGGCGTCCGCGACATCAAGATGAAGGAGGAGCTCGCTATCCACGAGGATATGTGCACGTCTCAAGAGCTGTTCAACCTGGTGACCAAGTGCGCAAGAGCTGAGGAGGGGCACCTCTCCCTCCTCAAGCTGCCAGCTGCGGGTACCGAGGAGAAGAAGGCCAAGGCCAAGGACGTGAAGCGCAAGGAAGCAGCTGTGCTCGCAGCGGAGCCGGACACCAAGCGAGGCAGGGACCAGCCCGAGTCATCCAAGAACAGCCGGCCGTTTTGCGCCTTCCACAATCTGAACACCCACAACACCAGCGACTGCCAAGAGCTCAGAGCCATTCGCGAAGGACGCTACGGTCGACGCCCCGAACGCAGCGACCGGGGCTACGGCCGAGGAGGAGGACGTGGAGGCGGATGCTGGGACGACCGTGGCCCGCGCCAGGAGTGGCGTGACATGCCTCGTGAGGACCGCTGCCAAGATCATCCTCGCGAGGGCGCCTGGAGAGACCAGCCTCGTGAGGATCGCCCTTAGGGCAACGCCAGTCTTCCCCCGTTGCCGCCACCACCAAGAAGGAATGACGACCACCACCAAGACAAGGGGGCTGGGGGCTTCCAGGAGCCGCGTGCAATCTCCTGCATCTTGGGCGGCGCTCAGGCCCTAGCCTCGCAGCATATTTTCAAACAGTTTGCTCGTGAGGTGAATACAGTCCTCCCCAAGCTCGAGGCCACGCGCCCGCTCAGGTGGTCCCACTGCGCCATCACCTTCAACTCGGCAGATCAGCTCAAGTGCACGGCCACCGCTGGCGCCCTCCCGATGCTTTGTTCACCAGTCATCAGCAATGTGCAAGTTACCAAGACCCTCGTCGACAGCGGCGCAGGGCTCAACGTCCTGTCCGTCGACACCTTCGACAACCTCCAGGTGCCATATGAGCAGCGTCAGCCTACCAAGCCTTTCTCGGGAGTGACCGACGGTTCCACCACACTGATAGGGCAAGTCCGCCTCACTGTCACCATCGGAGAACGCAAGAACTACCGCACCGAGCTCATCGACTTCGACGTCGCGCACATCCGTCTGCCGTACAACGCCATCCTCGGGTACCCAGCCCTGGCCAAGTTCATGGCGGTGACACACCACGGCTACAATGTCCTCAAGATGACAGGGAGCGGCGGAATCATCACGGCCCCATGGGAAGAAAGAGATGCGGTGTGCTCCCTTGAGCGCGCCTTTCAAGCTGCCGCAATCGACGAGCCCGACAGCAAGAGCGAGGATCCTCCTGAGGCCATCCCCAAGAAGAAGAAGAAGCAGCTACGCCGTGCCGGGCCTCAGGAGGGTGGCATTGCGGCTGGAACCTCGTCAGGATCAGCGCACGCTCCAGGGCGCCTCCCTCCATCGCATAGGAAGGCGCGCCCGGCGCCCTCCTCGGGCAGGGCTTGGGGGCTCTCTTCTGGAGGGCCTCAGACCTTGCTAGCATCATGAGGGAGGCGCTCGGGCACCACTTGGAGGCGTGCTTCGCGGCACATCTCCCTCGGGAGAATACAGGGCAAGGAGTGCCCACCACTCAGGAGTTCATCACCAATACCACTCAGGAACTGCAAGACGCAAGGGCCATGCGCGGCGACCGCCGCTCACGAGGCGCAACTCCCCATCCAGGCGAGGATGCCAGGCTGCGCGTTTGCATCGACGTTCCAGGGCTCAATAGGGCCGCATCTCAGGAGCTTTTCTGGCCTTCACGCATGGGCCGTTGCGAGGGTCCACCACACAGCTACGTTCGCATGCCTTTCGGCCTGCCGAGCATGTCGTCAGCATATCAGCGCAACCTACGGCGTGTCCTGGCAGCTCAGGAGGCCAGGCACCACGCCGTCCTGGCAGAGATGGAGACGGTCCTCAGGGAACCACCTGAGCCCCCAGAGCCTCCTGAGGCTCAGGGCCCCGGTGGCTCCTGAGGAGCTACCCCTTCGCGGCACGCCTTCAGCTGCACCAACTCTCCTTCGTCTACAGAATCAGGTGACATCTTCCAAGTTCGTTTAGCTGGGAGCGCCCCTCGGGCTGCATTATTACCAGTCCGCGTGGGTCCGTCCCTGTGGCATGTATCCCTTTTGCTTATGTCTTTAGTTTACCCTGTTGGGGGCGCCCCTCGGGCTGCATGATCCCCAAGCCGCTCGGGCCTGACCCAGTGGCATGTATCTTTCTGCATTTACCCAAGCTGGTTTGCCTTCCATGCTTAATCTGCCTATGATTATCGCCTGCACGATTACCACCTGCTCGATCATCGCCTCCCACGGGGCCTCCTCACACTGGCACGGCGCTGGTGCATGGGTCTGTCCCTGCCACGTCGACAAACCTGAGCGGTCGAGCTCTAGCTCGCGGCACGCCCCGCGCACGTCACCTCATCAGGCCCTCAGTGCCTTCACCTCCTCATGGAGCAACCATCGGCAGGCTGGCAACCATAATGGCAAAACCGTGTTTCTCCTTGTGCTGGCTTGCAGGAATATCACGAGGATAGCACAGGGCAGCACCGCGAGCTCCCACCTCTTCCAAGTAATCCGCTTGCGCGTTAAAAGGGGGGCTCCTGAGCATCACGACTCAGGAGTTCTTACTGGCTCTCCAGCCCTCACCCCCTGGCCTTGACCACGGCATCGCGAACTGGCATACCAGCGGCGGCTGAGCTCGCTCGAGGGCCGGGACCTGAGCACGTAGAGCACAAATGAAAGCGTTGGAAGGGGGAGGACCCGTACGGGCCTAACCTGGCTACGTTGCGGATGATTACGCACAGGCCTAGCGCAGCACCCAGAATCGGCCCCGAACTGCCAAGATAAGTCATGAGCTCGGAACAACTAAGTTGTTGGAACCAGGGCGTTACGCTCGCCGCATCCCTGTTGCGGCCACATCGCATCCTTTTCCTGTCTTACCATAGTTGCTTGGGCGCTAAGGGGGACCTCCTGAGCTTCGCGCCTCAGGGGCTCTTACTGGACCTCGGGCTGCTCACCTCCTGGCCTTGACCACAGCACGCGACCTGACATACCAGCGACGGCTGCAGCCTGCCTGGGGACCGGGACCTGTCAGCATAGAGCAACAAGCTATTGCGAGGATGGAAAGGGGAGACCGAGCCTTAACAGGACATGCGTTTGCAAATTTTCATAACATGGAAAATATGCGCAAAAGACATTACAGACCCTTTACACACCCCCACGGGGTACTTCATGATTCTTCGCAGGGAACAAAAGATGAGAACTAAGAGGAATCCTATCTACACCCTCCCGTGGCGGACGCCATCATCAACAGTGGGCCACGGGAGGCCGGCGCCGACCCCATCCAGATCAGCGGCGGCTGGATGTCGCGGCCCTGCTGCGAGCCCGGCGAGAGCTCGGGGGCACGTAGCTATTGTCACTCGTCTCCGGGGTCTCGTAAAGCTCGGGAGAGTCGCTAGACTCCCAGGGGCTGCTGCTGCTGGAGTAGCCACGAGCGGAGCGCGCGCCGGCCTGTCGCTCCCCTCCAGGGCAACACTCCAGGCGGCGGCCCTCCGCGGCGAAGACCTTGAAGAATAGTGTGGAGGCGTCGTCGTACTCGAAGTGGATCGCGAGGGCGCCCTCCGCGCGGAAGATCCACGCAACCTCGCCCCAGCCGTGGGTCATGAAGATCTTGCCGGTGGGGGCCGCTTCGATCTCTGCTCCGGTCGCTGGAGCATTGCAGTCGGCATGCTGCAGCCAGAGCTTGAGAGGCCCCCTCGGCGGCATCACATCGGAGAAGAACCGTGGGAAGCAGACCCAAGAGCTTGGGGGCATCGGTGCCCATAGCATGAGCTCGCACGAAGAATCCGACACGTGGATTCCAGGGGCAACAGCGCGTGTCGCCATAGCGCGGCGACAACGGGCGCGGCGCGGGCGGCGCCGCTCGTTGCTCCGCCCTCCTAAGCCCTCAGCTCGGGCGTACAAGGGTAGCGGATACCCTGGAGGAGGCCGCTCGCACCAAGGCCTCGTCACCACCTGCATCGCTGCCTCGTCATGGCGGTGAGCCGGCCTCTTCTTCGGTGGAAGCGGCCCCGGATCATCGCGGGGAGCCTTTCCTTTCTCTTCAGCGGAGAACCTTTGGATGGGCGCCATTGCTGCTAGCGGTGGAGCAAGGAGGAAGAAGCGAGTGAACCAAGAAGAGATGGGCGACGGGGGCTCCGCCCCCCTCCCCATTTATAGCGGAAGAAGGCCAACCGGCGCCTCCCACAATCATAGGTAATGATGGTTTTCCTTGCATGTCGCGGGGACTTGTCAAGTCGAGTAGTTGCCAAGGCAGCATGGGGAAGCGGAGACGCCCACGTCCAATCAACCGCCACGTGTCGACCAAGGCCGCAGGCTTTTGGGGCCCACGACGCTCCGTACTTGACCTTTGGCTTTACCCCGAAGCCAAGCCCGAGCGCGCCTTGGGCCCGGGGGCTACTGTCGGCGTTCTGGGAACGGGGGTCCCCAGACTTGCCTGCCTGCGGCCCACGGCGTGGCTATGCTAGCAGGCCATACGGCCCATCTTCATCAACAAGGCATTCAAGACCCTCGCGAGGGGCCAAGCCTCGCGAGGCGGACGATGCAAGACCTCCTCGGGAGCGGCCTCACTAGGCTGCCTCGCGAGGAGCGGAGATATCAAGGTGAGGCAAACCTCGCGAGGCTCTCGTGAAGTGAGCCATGACGATCGACACCAGGCGGGCGCCAGGTGGGCGCCAGCGCGCAGCGTCCTTGTTTCCTCTTTGGTGCTAAGGAGGCAGGCGCAGGCACGGAGTACCAAGGCATCAGGCAAAGGTTTCCATATCGGTGCAATGAGACCAAGACCAGCAGGCCAGCAGGATGGAGGTCACCATGGAGTCCAAGACGGCGTCACCACCAGAGCCCTTTCGCAGGCGAAGACCGCTTTTGTCAGGATAGCTTATACTAGTTGTCCCCTTTCAAATTTACCCGCCGTTGTTGGCTCCCTTCCCGCTCAATATTTGGGGAGAGGACCAGGGCCTATATAAGTAGAGCTAGCTGTATGGCACGATAGTGTGCATGGCAGTCCTCTGACATCTTCTTTGCATCTTTGACTTCAAGTCAGAGCTGAGCTGAAGCAAGCCTTTCCGCTTTAAGTTGAGACTGAAGCAATCGAACTGATTGAGGCAGTGACTGCACAGAGGTTGTCTCACACCTGCTGGTGAGTAGCTTCAACTCATTGTCTTCATCAAGATAGGACCTTGGGGTCATCTCGCTATCCTTAATATGATTTGACTCACTATCCTCCCTATAGTTCTGCCTGGCATAAGAAATACGACTCTGAAAGAGAAACAAGGAGACACGTAACAGGTTTCACAATTATATAAGCAAATAAATGGATCTGTTCTGCATAAGGAACATGTTTTTACAACTACAATTTAAAACTGGTAGTTGTTGCAAACATCCAATCAGATGTAAATAGCAAAGTAAATAGCAGTGGAGGAAATGATGCCTATCCAACTCTATACTAGAACAAAGTTTGAAGGCTTGAGAAGGATGAACTTACACTACATGTTAACACGGGCTGGACAAAGCCCATCTCCATGTTGATGGAAGGATAATTCAATAAATTCCCCAAAGAAAATTCTTTATAAGCGTTGCCATTTTTCTACATTTTGCAAAGAGTAAATATAGATCAAATAATATTGGAAGAAACAAAGGATAATGAAGCTCAAGTGCAGACTGATGATACATAATCAAATAGCAATTAATTAAGTATAGGGTTACAAGGCAAAAGGTACTGACAAGAGGAATGCAGACATCAACGTGTGCAGTGGCATTCGCTTTATTCAACATTTTGGTAAGAGTAAATGTAGATATGATAATTTGGAGAAAGTGGAGGGCAGGGCAGATAAGATGCAGAGTAATGCTAGGCAATCAACTATCTCGCGATGCAAGTACAGTAATACCACTACCGTCCGTTATTACTTGTCGCTCAAATGGATGTATCTAGCACTATTAAGTTCTAAATACATCCAATTGATCAACAATTAATCCGATACAGAGGGAGTACATGACAACAGGTACATACATGGGCAATCCAAAACTTCATAACCATTGTGTTAATTCTACATTTATCTAAGAGTAAATATAGATCTTATAATTTCAAGCAAAGGGAGGATAAAGAAGCGAACATTTACATTGATGCTACATAATCAAACAGCAATGAGTTTACGTATGCTGACAAAGGGCAAGAGGTACTGACAAGAGCAATGCAGAGCCCAGTATTGTTGTGCGATCGTATGATCCTTTGAGCAAGGAGCTTCATCTGAAATTAGTTTTCATACAAGAGAGAAGGTAAGGCACATGCAGAAATTTAGGAGTTCAAATTTTGAATTGATATCATAGACAGTACCTGACGCTGGGCTATCAGCAGTTCTAATAGGGGTTTGGCGAGTGGAGTAGGGATATAGTGTGGTACAGTTGGGCCTGTGTTTACTGTGGCTGCTGATCAATCTGATTTATTAGGTATCACTACCTTTTCCAAATACCTAATTTGTACTCCTTGAGGATCTGCACTCACCCTCTTCCTTTTGGACATCTATTACGAAAGAACAACATTTGACTAGAAAAATATAGTATGACGACACATGGAATAGGTACAGAAAATGGATAGGTATGGCATATACTCATCTATGATGCTTAAACTAAGCAGATGGTGTAACAAAGTAGAAGTAATGCAAGAGGTCGGATGCAAAATATGTGCGACCAATACAACCTTGCCAAGTTAGAGCAAGCACCTTGATGGGTGAATAAGATAGGCCATCCACCACCATGCCAAGTTTGTTAGCCAGTGGATTGTTCCGCAATATTCCTCTCGTGCGCCCATTCTCATATTCATTTTGATAATGTTCAGTACCTGACATGCATGAAAACATAAAAACAAGTGAGATTATCTTTGTAATGCAGAAGTGATTCTAATCCAATACTGCCTCCCTGTAAACCCCTTTGTGCTATCTCTGCAATTCTTCTGAGAGATGCCATGCGTGCTGTAACTTGGTGTGTGCATTAATATAATGTGGCCTACTACTCAAAATATGAGAGCTCCAGAAGTGATAATACTTCGCAGATGACAACTTCAACATATAGTAAAGAAGAACAAGTCGACCTGACCTGACAGATTCAAAATATACTAAGGGAGAACAACTCGACCTGACTAGTTGACCGCAAATGTCTCTGCTACTCTTCCCAAAAAGGAACATACTTATTAAGGAAGAGAAGAGGATCATCTTAAAGAAGAGCAGAAGAGCAAGCAGATTGAAAATATTACAAGTCTTTCTATACAATGTCGGTTGCCCACCCATGATGAACCAGAGCGCACAGAGAAATAGTATTCCTTCCGGTCTCTCCATATGTGGCTCACATGCATTTCGAAACTAAAGTAGGAACATTTAGCTGACCAATTAAACATCTCTCAGTTTTACTAATATCAGCATAATATCAGATTTGAATTTGTACAACTAAGCTTGTTTAGCTCGATGGGTGGAGAAGTGCTATTACGACACAAACCACGTAGGCTGATCGTGGTCATCATAAAATGGGGAAACCGTAAGCACGATGAGTATAGTGTTGACCGTGGCAGTGGGATGGCAGATCTGAAGATGCAAACTGCGCAAAGGGTAGTTAGCAACCGATCTTTGCTTTGAAATAACAACTAAGATGTGGTATGGACAAGAAAGTACAGTCAACAAGTGACAAAGAAATGCAATTCTGCTGTCTCTCTATATGTCGCGACATGCATTTAGAAACTCAAGTGGGACCTTTAGCTAACCAATTAAATGTGTTTGTCAACTAATATCAGTATCATATCACAATCATATTTGAACAACTAAACCCTGTGTTGTTTAGCTTGATGGGTGGAATCATGCTAGTACGACAGAAAGCACCTACGCAGATCATAGTCGAGTAGATAAAAGGGGAAAACCATAAGGATCAAGAGTAAAATCGGGAAAGTGGAACTAGGTGGACCAGTGGGTGGCGCACATGCTTTTCGAAACGAATATAGGAACATTAGGTGACCAATTAAACGTTCTCTGTTTTAGTAATATGAGCATCATATCAGATTCGTATTTCAACACCTAAGCTTTGGAATTATGAGTGGCATGTTGTTTTGCTTGATGGGTTGAGGTCTTGAGCAGCAGTGCTAGCATGACATGAAGCACCTACGATGATGGTAGTGAATATAAGGGGGGGAAACCATAAGCTTTACGAGTATAGTGACCGTGTCATGGCGGATCTAAAGGTGCAAACCAGACAAAGCTACTTCGCAACCAATGTTTGCTTTCAACTAGCCACTACGATTTGGTACGGACAAGAAAAGTACAGTAAACAATTTACGATCTATTTTCCGGGTGAGATCAATTACTTAAGCACATATGGAAGAGTACCACCTCTCTTGCGACGCCGTGTAGGCCCCTGCTGATACGTTGAGGGTGCTGCGGGTGGGATGGCTATCGGCCGCGGGGAAAAAGACTTTAGACGGCAGACGGCCGGGTCGGGGGATAAATCTTGTTTCCATGGACCAGGCGGTTGTAGGAGCGGCAACGGCAAGGTGGACGACGGCGCCAATGAAGCAAGAGGACGCGATGAAAGGATCCTAGTCCGGCGCCGTGGATGAGAGACGCCCATCTCTTGCAGTGGATGACGGGGTAGCGGCTCCGGCAAGGTGGAGGATGGGGTGGCGGACGGAGGAGGATGGTCGCAATGGGGAGGTTGTTGTGGCGTCGATGGTGTATGAATGGAGAAATGAAGGGGGAGGGGGATCTCAAACTTTGGGACGTGCTTGTCCGAAATGTGGGAAAGTTACAAACTTATCCCCCGTTTAAAATTTCGGACATCACGTCGGTTGGGGATAGGACGGTAATCTCGCATCTCCCAAATATTTGCCGGTAGCGATTTCGGGCGAGGAGAGGGTGTTTTGCTGCCCATGGTTGGCGCCCACGGTGTATGAACGGGGCTGACAGGTAGGGCGGTTGTGTCACGTCTAAGGGAAGTTACACATCTGGCCTTATTTAAAATATTTGCCTACATGGAGGGAGAGAAACATGTCTTTCAGACTAGCTGGAATCAAATGTGTTTTGCCGCCCACATTTGGCGCCCACCGTGTCGGAATGGGCTCAGAGGCGGTCGTGTCACGTCTGATTGAAGTTACTAGTCTACCCCTATCGACAACAGTGTAAATCCGGTCGATAACGATGTCAAAGTGTCAGGGGTAGACAGTAATTTCCATCCTGGAAACACTTGCTTCGGGCAGCCTATCGGGTGGTAGGTGCGACATATGCCAACGGGTGGCTTATCATTGTGGGAGCCAGTAAGACGTCGCCGGTGCCTGGAAACGGGATGAGGCGAAGACATGCACGCTGGCGAATCTTACCCAGGTTCGGGGCTCTCCGTGGAGATAACACCCCTAGTCCTGCTCTGCGGGGTCTCCGCATGATCACTAGATCAAAACAAGTAGCTACAAATGCTCCTTGAGCTGTTGGGTTAGAGGGAGAAGAAGGGCAAGGCTAGCTCTCCTTTTCTCTCTATGTGGTGTGTGTAATTCTATGAGTCCAACCCTTTGCATGGGTGCCCCGGGGGGTTTATATAGGCCTACCCCCCGGGGGTACAATGGTAATCCGGCTGGGCGCAGGTCCCAGCCGTCAGTGTCTGTGCTCGCCGGCTTATCCGTTGGCCATTGGGGCCCGTGACAGGTGGGTCCCGCCGGCTGCCGGCCTCTTGGCCGACAGGCCGGCCCAACCGCTTGGGGGCCTGGTCGGCGCCTGGTTACTGTTGCTTCACCTCTGATGACGAGGGCTTTGTCGAGGTAAGCGCGGCTACAGTGCCGCCGTCTTGCGGACTCTCACTGTAGCCTTACCTCGTCTTGTCTCCTTAATGAGGCACGTGTTTCGAGGGAGGGAGGTAGCCGGCTATTGGGAGCCGGCTACACCCCTGGCCGACTAGGGGAGGCCGGGCCGCCTTCGAGCGTCTCTCTGGCTAAGGGGCCCGCAGCCCGCGGGCCGTACTGGCGCCTATCGTGGGTGACATCGAGGTCAGCATGGCTACAGTGCCGCGCCGGACAGGGGATGGCTGACCCGTACGGCGCCCTGTGGCCATGCCAGTTCCGGGATTCAGGGTGTAGTGGGCTGTACTGCGGCCACGCCCCATCCTATCACCGTTATGTGGGTACAATCTTAGTGGGTGCAGTCTCGGCCAGCTTCTGGGAGTCGGCCTTCTTCATGGCCGGCTTCTGGGAGTCGGTCCTCTTGGGGCCGGCTTCCCGGAGTCGGTTGTCTCGTAACTTTCTTGGGGAAGGTCTTCTGAGGCTGGGCCGCCTTCTGGGAGTCGGCCCTAGGGATAGTCGGCTTCTGGGAGTCGGCCCTATGCTTTGCATGCTCGAAGGCTTGATTGGCCTGATAATTTTTCGAAGAGCCAGGGGGAGTCGGTTAGGCTACCCGTGGGCATTTACTCCGACAGTAGTCCCCGAAGCTGATTGTGCTTCGAGGTTGAGTGGAGGTCGAGAAGCTCGGTCAGCTTCTTGTTTTGACGAGCCGGCAGCTGGTAGCCGGCTTCGGTTGAGCGCGCCATCTTGGCGAAAAAATTTAAAGTCGGGGGGGGGGGGGGGCGGGAGTCTGTTGGCGCGCACGCCGGGCTGCGGGCCGGCCGCTCGCCGCCTGCGAACCACGTGGCATCTCTCGGCTGAGAAAAGCCTGCCAGCCCACGCACGCGACAAGACGTCGCTGCAGGTCGGGGGCCCACCACTCCCACGCCCAGGCCCAGGCGCGGATTCTCTGCGGCCCAAAACCATCCGCACGTCTTCCTGCGGCGGTTTCGGCACGTCTTTAGGGCGTAGTAATCGTGGGACGTGGGGGAGTGGGTGCAGTTAATCCCACGTCCCACCCCACGCCTCGCCTCCTCGCCTTCGCCGCACGAGGCTATAAGTAGGGGGAGGAGGGGAAGCGGCAGATGCTCGCACGCTCCTCTCCTCTCCGCCATCTCCTTCCTCCTGCTTCCCCTCATAGCAGCGTATCGCCGCCGCGCCGTCCCACCATTCTTTTGCCCCACCGCCACGCTCATGCTCGCCGGACTCACGCCGCTATGCATTATGGCGGGGACTGGGACGGCTCCAACGTCCATGAGGACCACGTCGAGTTCCTCCGCAAGACGCGGCGGCTGCCCGGCGCGGATAAGGTGCGGGTCCGCCTCGCGCCTGAGAAGGAGATCACGCCAGAGCCGGAGGAAGGCGAGCGGATGGTCTTCCGCTCGCATTTCTTGCGCGGCATCGGCTTGCCGGCAAGCGCTTTCTTCCGTTCTTTTCTTGAATTCTACCAACTCCAGCCGCACCACCTCACCCCGAACACGGTGGTGTTGCTGTCCGCCTTCGTCACCTTGTGCGAAGGCTATCTCGGCGTCGTCCCCACCCTCGAGCTCTGGGGGGAGTTCTTCCAGTCCAAGCTGGGCACGCGTATGCAGGGCGTGCCGGCTCGGAGTGGCGCCTTCATCGCAATGCGGAGGGTGGTAGCCAACAACCCCTTCCCCGTCATCACGCTAATCCAGTCGGTGAAGCTCTGGCAGAAGTCATACTTCTACGTGAAGAACGTCGGCCCACAAGGCGACTACGTCAATTTGCCGGCTTACGTAGCCGGCCCACCGGCAGGTAGGCGGCCCCAGTGGTCCTATCGGGCCGTGACGCTGACGCCGGCTGTCGCCCGACTGCGGGTGATGATCCAGTCGGAGGGCCTGACTGGGCCCGACTTGCTGGCCGCCTTTGTCACGCGCCGGGTGCTTCCGCTCCAGATCCACTCTCATCTGATCTGTCAGATGAGCGGCCAGCTCGATCCGAGTCGGATGTGCACCAAGGACATGCCGCACGACGAAGTGGCCCACATGGTGAACTACCTTGCGAACTGCAAGCTCTCCGCAGAGTGGCAGTTTGGCAAGGAGCCATATTGCCGAGCTCACCCGCCGCCCACGGTATGTTCTTTTTTTCCCTTTCTTCTCTTAGTTTTGTCGCCGAGTTCCTTTTGGCCGACTCTGACTAGTCGGCGCGTCTCTGCAGAGTCCTCTCCTTCGGCCTGCAGGCGGGTCGGAGGCGGAGCGCCGATTTGTCCCCGACCGGACGGAGCACGACCTGGAGGACCCCGACTTGGGGGCGGCCGCCATGGATCACAACACCGAGGCGGGTGGCGGCCAAGCCGGCGGCGAGGCAGGCGGCTCCGGGCTTGGAGTCAGCTTCGACGACTGGCCGGATGACGACGAGGCGGAAGTCGTCCCACGCCGCCAGCCGGCGTCTGGCCACGGCGCGAGTTCCTCCGCCGCGGCGCCTGCTCGGGGCAGCGGGCAGAAGCGTCGTGCCGCGTCGGGCTTGTTCGGCAGTCGGCCGAAGAAGCCCAAGGGCGGGGCAGCGGCGACCAGGCGGGAAGAGGCGGCCGCGAAGGCGGCCCGCTTCCGCAAGGCGGTGAAGCAGCCGTAGACGGTGTCGGCGTAAGTATATACTCCTTTGTGTGTTCTTTTTTCTTTTCTCTGCTAGTTCCTGAATCCTTGTCCTTTCTCAAAAAATCAGGGCTCCATTGTCGCTCGAGCGGGTTGCTGCCGCCTCCGTCGTGGGATCATCGGGAGGATCCGGGAGCACCACTCGCCGCATGGACCCCCGTGCCGAGCTTCAGGCGGCGATGGAGCAGAACGCGCGGGAGGAGCGGGAGGCGGAGGCATTGAGGGCGGCCGCCGCCAAGGCGACGCAGGAGGAGGAGGCGGCGAAGGCGCGCGCCGATGCAGCGGCCAAGGCCCAAGTGGATGATGCGGCTGCGGCGATGGCGGAGGGGGCCTTGCTAGTCACCCCTCTGCGCGTCGCGGCGCCTGAGGCCCCAGAGCCCCCGCCAGAAGAAGCCGGCGGTGACCAGCCGGGACTGGAGAGGGAGGACGACGTCGTCGTCCCGGAGAGGGAGGCGGCACCGGCCCCGCCGACTGGGGCGACCCAAGGCGGCCGGCCTAACTTGCCGCCTGCGCAATCGGCCGGCGGCGAGCCAGCCGCGAGGACTGATCTGGTGGTCCAAACGCCGTCGCGCCGGCGCGCGGGGAAGGCTGCATCGGAGCCGCAGATGGCCGCGGGCTCCAGCTCGTCGGCCTAGGAGATGGAGGCGGCCAGCGCCAGCTCGGGGTGGACGCCGGGTGGAGGGACGACAGTGATGAACGTGGCCGCGCAGGACGTCCGGAACTGGCTTCAAGCCTAGGCTGCGGCGCTGACGAAGTACAACGACGAGTTCCTTGCGACGCGGGCGGCCATTCGGGTTAGTCTTCTTGTCTTTGCTTTTTTTTATCTTGGTTTCTTCCGTGGGGGCGCGTCAGCGCACCCACTAGGTGTAGTCCCCGAGTTCTGAGTCGGCTGCTGAGCAGGCGGCTTGGAACTTCCTAGCTGGCCTTGTTTTGCTATTCTTGTTCTCATTTGCTCCTCTGCCTGGCTTGTAGGACTACCACAACCTCCACGCGGCTGCCTTCAACTCCCAGGCTCGGGAGCTGACCCAGAAGACTGCTGACCTATCTGAGAGCCGGGGTAAGTGCTTCGTCTTTTATCTCACGTGGGGGCGCGTCAGCGCACCCACTGGGTGTAGTCCCCGAGATTCGGACCGACTGCTGAGCAGTCGGGTCGGATCTTCCTTGACGACTTTTTCTTGATTGCTTCTTTCTTTTTTGCCGTCCCTGCAGCGGCCAACGCCGGACTAAGGGAGCAGCTGGGAGGGACTCAGGCCGCCCTTCATGCTAAGGAGGCTGAGTTTGCCGCCTTGGCACAGGAGCATGACCGCCTGGCCAAGAGGTTGGCCGACCAAGAGGAGAGCCACAAGGCGGCCCTGAAGGCGGTGCGGGACAGCGAGGCCGCCCTCCAAGCCGAGTATGAAACAGAGGCGGCCAGCTGGGCCGAAGCGAAGCAGACGCTGATCAACGGCTATGGCCAGATCGAAGACTTGGTTGACGGTAAGCCGCCTTCCTCTTCGTCCTTTCTTGTCATTTGCCTTTTTAGCTCGTTTTCTGACTTGGTGTTCTTCTCTTCTTTCTCTTTCTCCCTTGCACAGAATACTTCCCTGGCTACTCTACCGCCGCCAACCAGGTCATCGAGGCCCACCGCGAGGCACAAAGGCAGGCTGGCGCCGACATCGCACCAAACGCTCGCCGGTCGCTGGAGGAGAAGCTCTTGGCGATCCAGGCCCGCCTCCAGCCGGCTCATCGCTTGCTCCGCCAGCTTCAACGTGTTGGGGCGTAGGTGTTGGCCGCTCTCTGGCCTGGTGAAGTGATTCCCCACACCCCCAATCGGACTGCCGACTGGCTGGAGTTGGCGGTCGGCCGCTTCGAGGCCTGGAAGGCTTCGGCGGCTCGGTCCGGCGCCAGGCGGGCGCTGGTGTTCGCCAAGGCCTGGTATCCCGAGCTGAGTCTGGACCAGCTGGCCACCTGACGGCAGGAGGCCGACACGGAGCTGGAGCCGGCGCGGCCGGCTATCATCCAGCGGGCTTCGGCGATCGCCGACTACACCGACACCTCCGCCTTCGCTCCTGAGGTGGATGACAACGGTGTTGCCCAGCCGGAGGAGTGGCTCGGGCTGAACCCGGCAGACGACGAAGACTCGGCGGAGGAGATCGACTCCAGCTACGAGGGCGAGGAGGAGGAGGAGGAGGGTGAAGACGCCGGGCCAGATGGTGGAGTGGCCGGTCAGCCTCAGCTTGACCGTGCCTCTAGCAACAAGGCACGCGCGGGTGCACCACCTGCAGCCGGCGATGATCAAGCCGAGACCCGCCATCCGGCCACTGCTCCAGCCGGTGGCGCCGTCTCCACCGACCAACCCGGCTCCCACACCGCACCCTTAGTCTAGTCTACTGCCTCTATTTTCCTGTTTTACCACTCTTGGAACAATATTTTGTTAGGTTTGCACAATTCCACCCACTGGGGGTGTATTCGAACTATGTTGATTGCCGGCCTGTTGTGGGCCTTATGTGTAAATATGAATATGCATGCGTTTGGCTTTCCCTTGTTCTTTGCTTTTCATCCTTCTGTTGTTTCCTTTGCCGCCCTCCCTTGGTTGCCGCCTCCCCAGTCGGACAGTTGCTCTGCAATCTGTGGCTGGAGAAGTGCTTGGCCAGTTGGGAGGGCAAGTACTCTAGCTTTGTTGGATTATAGCGAAGTGATTGGGAGGCCGGCCAGCCGGCTGTTTTGACAGCCGGCAAGCGTGGTTGGAGGCCGTCTTTTCGTTATACAAGTTCGTTAGTCCTTAGTCGTTTTTCGTGTGGGCATCCTTTCTGCCTTTGGCTCTTGCTAGTCGGACAGTCGGTTCTTCGAGCTGCGACTTTCAACAAGAGAGGGCTCGGGAGCCGGCACACTACTTGTCTGACTTCAGGTAGAACTTTAATATAACTTAAGGCGGCCAGTCCCCGGGCCGACTAGTCGAACCCGGTTCCAGACAGAAAATCAAATGTAATAATACTTTCATGAATATGACACTTGTCATTCATAGATAAAGGAAGGCAGTCCCCGAGTGCTCCTCAGGGGGCCCGTTGTTTCGTACTTAATACAAAAGGGGAGCATGATACATACTGCTTTCAACTGTAAAATCTTCTCAGGAGGTTCGCGTTCCATGGTCGCTTCGACTCCTTGCCGAAATCATCCCTCTTGCGTGCTCTTGGTTTTTGTGCGTCGATCAGGTAGTAGGAGTCGTTGCCTAGTGCCTTGCAGATGACGAAAGGGCCTTCCCAAGGGGCCGAGAGCTTGTGCTGGCCGGCTGTTCGCTGGATCAGCCGAAGCACAAGGTCGCCCTCTTGGAAAGATCTTGGCTTGACCTTGCGGTTATGGTAACGGTGCAAACCCTGCTGGTAGATGGCGGACCGGCTGAGTGCTAACAGCCGGCTTTCTTCCAGCAGGTCGACGCCGTCTTCTCACGCTTCCTTGGCCTCCGCCTCCATGTACATGGTGACCCGAGGTGAGTCGAACTCGATGTCGGTTGGGATGACAGCCTCGGCACCATATACAAGGAAGAACGGAGTGAAGCCGGTTGACTTGTTAGGTGTAGTACGCAGACTCCAGAGGACAGCCGGCAGCTCATCGAGCCAGCAGCCGGCCGATCGCTCCAGTGGTACGACCAGTCGGGGCTTGATGCCGGAGAGGATGGGTCCATTTGCTCGCTCGACCTGGCCGTTTGACTGCGGGTGGGCAACGGACGCTAAGTCCAGTCGGATACCCTGCGTCGCGCAAAAACGTGCCAGTGCTCCTTTGGCAAAGTTTGTGCCGTTGTCGGTGATGATGCTGTGCGGCATGCCGTACCGAGTAGTGATGTCGGCAATGAATGTCACGGCAGTCGGCCCGTTCAGCTTCTTGATCAGCTTTGCTTCGATCCACTTGGTAAATTTGTCCACGGCGACAAGCAGATGTGTCAAGCCGCCGCGGGCTGTCTTGAATGGGCCCACCATGTCCAGCCCCCAGACGGCAAAGGGCCAGGTGAGGGGGATGGTCTTGAGTGCAGAAGCCGGCAGGTGTTGCTTGGAACTGAAGACTTGGCATCCTTTGCAGCTCTTGACTATCTCTTTAGCATCTTCCAAAGCAGTCAGCCAAAAGAAACCGTGGCGGAAAGCTTTGGCCACAAGTGATCTTGAGGCTGCGTGGTGGCCGCATTCGCCTTGATGGATATCCTTGAGGATTGCCACACCTTTCTCTGGCTCGACGCAGCGCTGGAAGACTCCAGTGACGCTACGCTTGACAAGTTCTCTGTTTATTATTGCATATGCTCTGGCTCGACGTTGCACTAGTCTTGCCGAGATCTCATCAGCCGGCAACTCTCTATTGACTAGGAAGTTGAGGATGGGCTGGGCCCATGATGGAGCTGTGACTTCTTCTACTGTCAGTACGGCCACTGTGACTCAGGTGGGCGGGTTGGGTGGTGCGGAGTTGGAGTCGGCCACCGCTTCTTGTGTCGCTGCAGTCCTCGGGCCGACTGCTGCAGTCCCCGGGCCGGGTTCTGAAGTCCCCGAGCCGGGTGCGACTACGGCAGTCCCCGGGTCGCTTGTCGAAGTCCCCGCGCTGCCTGCTGGGTTCCTCCAGTCGGATCCGGCTGCATCGGGGGCAGGCAGTACGAAGATAGAGTCCGACTCTGGAGACGGCTTGATGGACGGTTTGAGGAGGCGCTGGAGAGAGACACCGGTCGGTATAGCCTGTCGGGTGGAGCCGATCCGCGCCAGGGCATCTGCTTGGTCGTTGTCGGCCCGTGGCACGTGAAGGAACTCGCACCCTTCGAAGTACCCACTGATCTGCTGGACGAGGAATCGATAGCTCGCCATGTTTGCATCCTTGGCGTCCCAGCCGCCAGATGACTGCTGGACCACCAAGTCTGAGTCGCCATAGCACAGGATCCGGCGTATGCCGAGTTCTTTGGCTAGCCGGAGCCCGTGTATGAGCGCCTCGTACTCGGCCATGTTGTTGGAGGCGGCGAAGTGGATTTGCAGCGTGTATCTGAGTTTGTCGCCTTTGGGAGAGGTGAGGACGATGCCGGCTCCCAAGCCGGTGCACATCTTGGACCCGTCGAAGTGCATCCGCCAATGGGTAGAGTCGGGAGCCGGCGGTAGGTACTGGGTCTCGGCCCAGTCGACGAGGAAGTCGGCCAATGTTTGGGACTTGATGGCGGTGCGGGGCTGGTAAAAGATTGTGTAGGGTGCCAGCGCAATGGCCCACTTAGCCACCCGGCCGGATGCATCCCGGCTGCCTATGATCTCGGCAAGCGGGGCGGTGCACACGACCGTGATGGGATGCTCTTGGAAGTAGGGCTTCAGCTTCTTGGCAACGAAGTACACTCCATAGCACATCTTCTGGTAGTGCGGGTAATTTTGCTTTGAGCTGGATAGTACTTCGCTTAGATAATATATCGGCCTCTGGACTAGCTGGGCTCGGCCTTCTTCCGGGCGCTGGACCACGACAACTGTGCTGACCACTCGGCTAGTCGCGGCAATGTAAAGGAGCATGGGCTCCTTCTCAGTCGGCGCCGCCAGGACAGGTGGAGTAGTCAGCATCCTCTTCAACTCATGGAAGGCTTGGTCCGCTTGGTCGTTCCACTCGAAATGAGTGGATTTCTTCATGAGTTGGACAGGGGGAGAGCCTTCTCTCCTAGCCGGCTGATAAAGCGGTTTAAGGAGGCCAGGCACCCAGTGAACTTCTGCACATCTCGCAACTTGGTGGGAATCTCCATTCTCTCAATGGCCTTGATCTTCACAGGGTTGCACTCAATGCCGCGTTCGGAGACCAGAAAGCCTAGAAGCTGGCCGGCTGGTACTCCGAACACGCACTTCTCAGGGTTGAGCTTGATCTGAAATCAGCGCAAGTTGGCAAATGTTTCTTTGAGGTCCTCCAGCAGGGTGCCGCGCTTCTCTGTCTTCACCACAATATCGTCTACATAGACGTGGGCATTTCTGCCGAGTTGCTTGAGGAGGCATTTCTGCATGCAACGCTGAAAAGTGGCACCGGCATTCCTCAAGCCGAATGTCATAGTCAGGTAACAGAAAGCTCTGAATGGTGTGATGAAGGCAGTCTTCAGGCGGTCTGCTGGGTCCAACTTGATCTGGTGGTATCCTCAGTAGGCATCCAAAAAACTCAACAGCTCGCATCCGGCCGTGGAGTCTATCACTTGGTCAATCTGTGGCAAAGCAAATGGATCTTTGGGGCAAGCCTTGTTGAGGCTGGTGTAGTCTATACACATACGCCATTTGTTGTTCTTCTTCAACACCAAGACTGGGTTGGCAAGCCACTCTGGGAAAAATACTTCCATAATAAAGCTGGCGGCGAGGAGCCGGGCTATCTCTTCTCCTACGATTCTTCACTTCTCTTCTGACAGTCGGCGGAGGGGCTGTTTGACCGGCTTCGCGTCGGCTCGGACATGCAATTTGTGCTCGGCGAAATCCTTCGGAACACCCGGCATGTCCTTTGGGGACCATTCAAAGATGTCTCGATTCTCACGGAGGAAGTCGACGAGCTCGCCTTCCTATTTACTGTCCAGGTTTTCACCAATCACTACAAACCTTTCCGGGTTCTCCGGGTCCAGAGGTATCTTCTTCGTCTCCTTGGCTGGCTGGAAGGAGCCCTGTGCATCATAATCCTTGGGGTTGGGGGACAAGGCCGGCTGCTTGCCGGCCATGGCCACAACTCGCTCCAGCATCTTCTTCTCTTTTGCCACTACGAGGGACTCGGCCAGCCGACTGTTGGCTGCGGCGCACTCGATGGACTTCTTGTAGTCGCCCGCTACAGTGATGATCCCCTTCGAGCTCGGCATCTTCATCTTCAGGTAGGCATAGTGGGGCACGGCCATGAACTTGGACAGAGCAGGTCGGCCAAGCAAGGCGTGGTAAGGGCTCTCCAAATCTACTACCTCAAACCAGATTGCTTCTCGGCGAAAGTGGTCCTTGTCTCCGAGGAGAACATCCATCTTGATCTTGCCGATCGGGGAACAGGACAGGCCGGGTACGATACCATGGAACACGGTCTGGCTTGGCATGAGCTGCTTTGCCTTGATGTTCAGCTTCTCCATGGTATCGCGGTACAGTATGTTGATACTGCTTCCGCCATCAATCAGAACGTGGGAGAATCGGGCAGCTCGCCTCTCCGTTGCGAGGGTGACATCCAACACCAATGTGTAGGAGCCAGGGGACAGCATCACCTCTGGGTGGTTGGCTCGGCTCCAGTTGATAGGCTTCTCGGACCAGTGCATGAACTCGGGGTTGCTGGAGGCGACTGCGTTGACCTCTTGGTGCTGTCGGCGCCGGCTGCGCTTGTCTTCAACCTGGCTCGTGAAGACGACGTAGGCGGCGTGCTCTTCAGGGAACTCATCTTGAATGACTCCGACTGCTGGTCGAGCGGCCGGCTGCTGGGGGGCTGGAGGCGGCGGGCCAGGAGGCGGAGGCGGCACCAGCCCCTCGTCCTTGGAGATCCGTGTGAGCCAGTGGCACTTTCGGGTCGTGTGGTTGCACGGCTTCACGCCGCTGTGAAACTTGCAGGGGGCATCGAGAGTCTGCTCGTAGGAGAAGGCCGGCTGCCAAGCCGGCCTGCCGCCCTTCTCCTTGGGAGCGGGCCGTTCTTCGGGCTGCTCATCTTCAACTGTGGCCACCTGCCGACTGGTGGAAGGCGGCATAGGGGCCTTGCGCTTGTGGTCGTTCTGGTAGGGGCGCCGATTGGAGTCGCCAGCCGGCATCTTGGGAGCCGGAGCGAGCACCTTCCCAGAGGCGTCCACTCGGAGCTCGGTCTTCATCGAGGAGTCGGCCGTGGCGTACTTGTCCGCGATGATCAGCAGCTCGTCGAGGGTAGCCGGCTCGTCGCAGAGGAGTCGGTGCTTGAGGAGGGTGCCCTCTCAGCACCCGGCGGTGAAGTATTCAATGGCCTGAACCTCGTGCACCCCCTCGCAGGAGTTGCGGAGCTCGGCCCACCGCGTGAGGTAATCGCGGGTCGACTCGGTGGGCCCTTGGACGCGGAGGGAGAGCTGGCGGGGCTTGGGAGGCCGCTTGTACGTGCTGGTGAAGTTGCGGATGAAGACTTCCATGAAGTCCAGCCAGCTGTTGACGTCGTAGGGCTTGAGGCTGTTGAGCCAGGTGCGCGTCGTGCCTTGCAGCATGAGGGGGACGTACTTCACGGCTACGCGCCTGTTGCCGTTTGCTATGCTGACAGCGGTAGAGTAGTCGATGAGCCAATCTTCCGGCTTCACAGAGCCGTTGTACTTGGGCGTGTCTCTTGGGAGCGAGAACCCTTTGGGGAAGGGCTCGTCGCGGATGCGGGGGCCAAAGCATGGCGGACCGACATCGTCTTCTTCTTCTAGCGCCAAGGATCGAGCTAGGCGGTCGATCCGGTGGCGGGCGTCGTTCTCGCCGACTCCTTCGCGGTGGCCTAGTCGGCCACCAAGAGTCGAATGCGTGACAGGCGGTGGGGTGGGATATCTCTCCCCTCGAGGCGGGGGAGGAGGCAGATTTCCTTGGCGCTCCACTACTCGAGGGCGGCCTTCCGCGTCGCGCTCGATGGTGAACCGAGTCCGGCTGCGGTTAGCAGCCGGCTCCTTGTCTTTCCTTGCGCGGGCGCCGCTCGCAGTCGGCGACCGGGATGTCTCGGCGTGCTCTCGGCGCGGGGGGAGGACTCTCAGCGCGGGCGCCGGCTTCGTGTCGTTCTGCGGCCACATCGATCAGCTGCTGGATTCACCTTGTCATGTAGGGGAGCTCATCGGCTCCCAGCCCATTTAGCTCTTCGGCGGCCACCTGAGCGGCTCACAGATTCTCGAGCGGGGTGGCGTAGACGGGGCGGTCTGCCCCCAGCATGCTGGCGATGGCCGCGCCGCGCTTCTTGACGAGGCCGGCTCGGCTCGGCCCGCCAGGAGGCGGCGTGCCAAAGGCGGCGCGGTCGACTTCGCGCTGCTGAGCCTCGGTGAGGCGTCTCATGCAGGCTATATTCTTGCCTTCCGCGATGAGGGCGAGGCGGCGTGCCTCCAGGGTCTCGGCGTCGGCGTCGGCCGGGATGGGGACGGATAAGTCACTCATCGCCTCTTGCAGGGCATCGTGGGCGTTCTCGCCCGAGTTGGCGACGTGGCTGATGACCAGCACTTCAGTGACAGCACTACTGCCGCTGTCAGCTCGAGGGAGAGGGTCATCGAAGACTACCACATCGGAGGGGTAGGCGTCGAGCGATGCCGTGTCGGAGTCGACAAGCATCGGGTCGGTGGAACCGACTGACTCCAAGTCTACAGCGGGCTCGCTGGAGACGTGAAGTTGGTCGAGGAGGCTGACGAGACGGCTCTCGGGGTAGTCCGTGCCCGCGTCGGACGCGGTCTCGTTGGAGATGCGAGTCTCGCCGAGCAGATCGGCGAGGCAGCTCGCTGCGCAGGCGTCGTCGACGCCTTGCAGCGCGTCGGGGCAAACGCCGTCGGGCGCAGCGGGCTGGCTGCGCTCGCGGGGGAGGAAAAGGGTTCCCGTCCAGAACAGGTCTCCATACGACGGTGCACCTAGCCCCACGTGGGCGCCAAATGTCGGGTGGTAGGTGCGACATATGCCAACGTGTGGCTTATCATTGTGGGAGCCAGTAAGACGTCGCCGGTGCCTGGAAACGGGATGAGGCGAAGACATGCACGCCGGTGAATCTTACCCAGGTTCGGGGCTCTCCATGGAGATAACACCCCTAGTCCTGCTCTGCGGGGTCTCCGCATGATCACTAGATCAAAACAAGTAGCTACAAATGCTCCTTGAGCTGTTGGGTTAGAGAGAGAAGAAGGGCAAGGCTAGCTCTCCTTTTCTCTCTATGTGGTGTGTGTAATTCTATGAGTCCAACCCTTTGCATGGGTGCCCCGGGGGGTTTATATAGGCCTACCCCCCCGGGGTACAATGGTAATCCGGCTGGGCACGGGTCCCAGCCGTCAGTGTCTGTGCTCGCCGGCTTCTCCGCCGGCCATTGGGGCCTGCCGACTAGTGTGTCCCGCCGGCTGCCGGCCTCTTGGCCGACAGGCCGGCCCCACCGCTTGGGGGCCTGGTCGGCGGCTGGTTACTGTTGCTTCGCCTCTGATGACGAGGGCTTTGTCGAGGTAAGCGCGGCTACAGTGCCGCCGTCTTGCGGACTCTCACCGTAGCCTTACCTCGTCTTGTCTCCTTAATGAGGCACGTGTTTCGAGGGATGGAGGTAGCCGGCTATTGGGAGCCGGCTACACCCCTGGCCGACTAGGGGAGGCCGGGCCGCCTTCGAGCGTCTCTCTGGCTAAGGGGCCCGCCGCCCGCGGGCCATACTGGCGCCTGTCGTGGGTGACATCGAGGTCAGGATGGCTACAGTGCCGCGCCGGACGGGGGATGGCTGACCCGTACGGCGCCCTGTGGCCATGCCAGTTCCGGGATTCAGGGTGTAGTGGGCTGTACTGTGGCCACGCCCCATCCTATCACCGTTATGTGGGTACAGTCTTAGTGGGTGCAGTCTCGGCCAGCTTCTGGAAGTCGGCCTTCTTCATGGCCGGCTTCTGGGAGTCGGTCCTCTTGGGGACGGCTTCCCGGAGTCGGCTGTCTTGTAAGTTTCTTCGGGGAGGTCTTCTGAGGCTGGGCCGCCTTCTGGGAGTCGGCCCTGGGGATAGTCGGCTTCTGGGAATCGGCCCTATGGTTTGCATGCTCGAAGGCTTGATTGGCCTGATAATTTTTCGAAGAGCCAGGGGGAGTCGGTTAG
The DNA here is from genome assembly GCF_002575655.3 of Aegilops tauschii subsp. strangulata. Taxonomy (NCBI): domain Eukaryota; kingdom Viridiplantae; phylum Streptophyta; class Magnoliopsida; order Poales; family Poaceae; genus Aegilops; species Aegilops tauschii. The sequence continues at coordinate 291,135,920 of NC_053037.3, forward strand.
GCTACCCGTGGCCATTTACTCCGACACAGCCCACAAATGATAGTGGGTGTTTAGCCGCTTCGTTCAAAACTTGGGAGAATTAGCATTCACGTTTGCCCTAGGCCCGGGCAACTAAATTCAAATCCAATTTGTATTCGATTATGAATATCCACCGATAATTCTACGTTTTGTCATTTATTTCTTCAAAACCACAACAAAGATTTATTCCACCTTTATATATGATTATGATTTAGAAATGTCGTGATCTACGAATTCAGTAGGTTGGATACACTTTGAGTCAAACAGTTATTTCATCCAATATAATATGCTCACACGAAAAACAGTTCACATTATGTCAATCATACAAGTACAGAGGATTACCTTTCCTAAAAAATTTGGATCATTACTGTGACACCCAAAATTTCATTTGGATTTCTCAAAAAATTTACTTGACTTGAGGGAGGTGATTCAAAAAAAAATTCTTCAAAAGAACCCTCCCTTTCAAAATATTTTTTTTGGCAAGAGTTTTATTTGGATTCACCCAAGACTTGTTTTTGGTCTTGGAGGTTCTTGCTTTTTATTTTGGACTCAAGCCAAAATGCTTTTCACTTGGGAAAAATGTCTTTTGAAAATTTCTTTGAAAATGCCCTATAGCTTTTGGAATGATCTTTTCCCACTTTCAACAAATCTCTCTTGCCATGACCTTAGTGCAAATCCACTCTCATAAACCTTTCCTTAGCTTTGGATCATGTTTTACTTCAAATCCAGCAAGTTGAACCTCTCCATATATTTATTTTCTTTTACTTCTTATCAAAAACAATTTCTGCCATATATCTTGGTCCTTGGAGATTTACAAAGGAACTACTCCTTCTGCTTTGATTTTTGCTCCCAAACATTTTTCCCTTCCTAGTCCTTTGAACCCTCAACCAAGATCCATGAAGATCCACTGATCTCCAGTTCAAATTTTTCAAACTATACTTGCTACAAGTTTGGACCAGATTTGCCAAATTTGATGAAATTCATTCAAATCCTTCTCCAAAAATTCTGAGTAAAATCAGGCAGCCTCTGGGTGCATTGAGTGGTCACCTCACCAAGCCCCAGCTCCAGGAAAAAATTTCTTCATACCTAATCATTTCATCGAACACCTTCAGAGCACTGTCAATATCAGGTTCAGTCAAATTCAGTTAACAGTGTCTGAACCACTATCGTTTCTTCAGTGTCTGTTGTCGATCACACCAGTGCCCCGGCGTCGCCGTGTTTCCTGTCTCCTCCCCCTTGTCCTCTGCACCGCACGAGCACCTGGAAGCTTGCGGACGTCGGCGACGAGCAGCAGAAGGTGCACCGCCCCGTGACCGACGCCAGCGGCGGCTTTGCGGCCGTCAGAAGAGTGGCGCAGCGCAGACAGCGCCGTTCGGCGCCGCCCAATCCACCGGAGGTCGCCGCGTGGCCTTCCACTCCCCAGTGCGCGCTGCCACCCTCGTCGTGAACCGCTGGGCGCAGAGCGCGCTCTCTGCCGCCGTCGTGCCAGTACGGCGACCCCGACGAGGACTGGCGCCATTACGCCATGCCCGGCCGAGTTTAGCAGTAAAACGGGACCAGTAACTCCCACTGATGCTGCCTGGCCACCTAATACCCCTGCCAATCCACTGCCTTGCCATAATTGCTCGCCGGAGATTCTCCGTTCACGGCCACCCCCTCGAGCCGCCTATAAATAGAGGCCCCGAGCTCCAGCTAGTACCCACACCACCTCTACACCCCACCAAGACCCTGCCTAGCCACTGGGAGAGCCCCGAGGAAGTCTTCTTCCTCAACTCCGGCCGCCGCGACCCGCCACGGGATCCAGCTCGATTCGCTCCCGTGCGTGCACCTCTGCCTCCCATCTCTTGCCAGTAACTCTCTAGTGCATCCCTCCTTTTGACCCGCGCTTCAATTCGAGGTTTGCAGCACACCACCGGAGTTCCCCACCATCGCCCGAGCCGCCGTCCGTCGGAGAAAGTGTCGCCGTCGACGTGGTGCTCCCCGACGCCCAAGTCCACCACCCACCGACATGGAAGGACACGCTGATACTCTTGGTACACTCCAATCTCCCTGACTCGCCGTGGTTCGACGCCGGCGACCACCGCAGCCTTCGGGCGCCGGCGAGGTTTTTCAAACCTGACATGTGGACCCCCCACGTCAGCCTCTCTTCTTTCACCCCCGAAGCGTTTTCTGTTGGCGCCTTCGGGCAGAGTACGTTTTCTCTGTGGGCTTGCGCGTTTCTATTCGAACCGTTTTCTGTTTTCTTAGTTAAACCCCTGGAACTTTTCTGTTTCATTACAGATGAGTCCCTGGACAGAAACCCTTATAACTTTTTTAATAAAGAGTGATTTTTGAGTGATTCTTTTTCTGATAGTCTTATAATTTTGTCTAGTTTTTTATGGGATTTATTTGAAAAAAAATTGAGACAACTTTTATGCACGCATTGGTTTTCACGTTAGTATGCATTTTTCGCTATACCGTAGGTTCCGGGAGAGGTGACGGAGCCGCGAACTTCGCCGAGCTAGACTCCGACTTCTCCGAACCAGGCAAGCATGTTTGAACCTTTGATATGATGGATGTTTTGCATGATTTCGTGAAAGGTTGTGCATGACATATGAGCATCGGTGAGTACCTAGTTGCATGTGAGGCAACTACCCGGGTGTTCCTAAGTACTGTGATTTCTGTTGAGAGATGGCCTTGTCATGTGGTGACATGAAGGGCAGTAAGGTGGTACTGTTGTAGCATGCCAGCCTTACGTCATCCGATAAATTCCGACGTTAACGTCGACGGAGTCACGTTATCGTTCTTCCCCCTTCCGTGCCGCCACATGTTTTCTGCCAGAATGCGGTTTAGTAAGTTGGTAACCTCTTTCTGTGTACACACCAAATAGAGGGGCCGGGATGAGGGTTCCATGGCCCTGGATTAAAGCCAGTCATCCGGTCAGGGGGCATGGGTGTTTCCGGTTGGGACCGAGAGGGGGGCACCCCTTAGAGCGCGCGTATATAAATTTGATCCCATGCTACGTGAGGTTGTAGCCTCCCCGTCTCAAGGTTTTTCTTGAACGTTGCCGAGGGTGATTCCTGGCTTCGGAATGTTGAATGGGTGTGTACTGGTTAGATGTGTTTCTTCCAAAACACCGTAAACGGAACTAGTCCCCGTGACTACAGAAATCCGTTGGCTGTGGTTAAAGTACAAACTCTGCAGAGTCAAATCCTTCCGAGTCATCGTATCCATGATCAAGTATAGTGATCAGTGTATCCTTATCCACGTCAAGCCCTCGTGGTTTATTCTTCTTTCCGGTAAGCGAGCATGAGTAGTAAACTGGGCTGAACGTTACTCCTGTGGATGGACTAACCCTGTTGTTTATCTCATGCCTGATTATTCCATGGATATAATTTAAATTCTTGAGCTACTAAGATGTTAAGTTATGAAGCCCTTTATGTGATGTCACTCAGACGTCCGACTGTGGCATGTTTGGCATTTACTTTCGTATAAGCCCTTTATGTGATGTCGCTCAGACGTCCGACTGTGGCATGTTGGTTATTTACTTTTGATATAAGCCCTTTCTGCGATGTCGCTCAGATGTCCGACTGTGGCACGCACTATCTTTTATTTTCTATTATAAGCCCTTTATGTGGTGTTGCCCTGACGCCCGACTGCGGCATTGTTATTCTTGCATTTTCCTCTCGAGGAGTCATTCAGACCCTCGTTTGGCACCCAGTATTTAATTTGGGATTTCGGGAGGACTACCGCCCGACTTCTCTTTTATTCCCCATGCATTATTGTCTCTATGTCTGAATGCACTTGTTAATCTGTTCATATGCTTCATGTTTACATTTGTTATATCTTATGTCTGAACTGTCTTGCGAGTACTTTCATAGTACTCACTTGGCTTATTGATTTGGCCAGATGTTGACGAAGGCGATCTCTTGGATGAAGAGTTTGATAGTGCGTCCGACGCCTAGAGGAGTCCCAGTCAGTCCCGTGCGATCCTGGATATTGGTCACTTGTATTATATACGCTTCCGCCACCCGCAATAAGTCTCCTCGAGCCTCACTCCGACGCTCGAAGAGCTGTAGTTTTCAGGAGTCATATCACCCACTTCGCGGTGATATTTCCACCATCGTTGTTATCGTGAGTTAGTAGTTATGCCACCCTATCCGCCGCTATGTTTTATCGGCGTTCATGTAATAAATTGTGGAGCAGTCTCCGCTCAACCTTGTATTATATTCAGTACTCCTGGTATTTTTCTTCTGTGACCAAGATATTGTCTACCAGTGAGAAGGAATTCTTCTTTACTGGTCCGTAAAAGGGATTGGTCTCTCAATAAATATTTTATTGAAAAACCGGTCGTGACAATTACAACACATGGACAACATATGGGGTGATACAACATAATCCATTCAGAGACATCACACAACATGCAAGCACAATAATCTATTGACAATTTCAACTGGTATCTAAAGAAGAACTGGGATTACCATGGGCTTCACATAGCAGAAACAACAGGATCTCCTCCGTCTTCAAATGCAGCATTCTTACTTCCTCCAATTCTTGGGTTGCTTGCATAATGTGTGCAGCTAATTGCATAATTTCCAGCCTCAAGATCATGATTACCTCATTCATGGCAGCCACACCATCTCTTTCTGCCTCTAGTAGAGCCTCAAGAACTATATATCTGTGCTCAGACTGCTCTCCGGCGGTGTTGCCTCTGAACTGCTACCATCTGGTAACATGGATGGCGCACTGCTTCCATAAATAGATTCTGGGGTTGTGCATTGTGTCCTAGTGTGAACGGCATCCTGAAAGGTTTCCGCTGGACATAACTAAGAGATAGTTATCGCATGATTAAGGTAGTAAGTTTACATGGTAAACAACATAAGAATTGTTGCCGAGCATGGCAAGCTATATTTAAATGGTTCAAAGGAGCATCAGCCGAAAAGAAATTAAAATGGTAAGATGAAACTTGAAAGGGAGTGTACCACCGCTATATTTAAGTTGCCAAGGCATCTAGGCAGTTCAAATAATCTGAGAAAGCACTTAACAGTGTGGCCTCATATAAACTACGAAGACAGTCTTGTGATGAAGTTCAGAGGAAAAGTTAAGGACTCAAATGAACTAGGCATGCATTTATTTACGATAGTACAACAGGCACTGCTGACATATTGTCCAACTTAGGTATAGCCTAACAAGTAACAAACAAGCATTCGAATCAAGCAATACAACAAAGCAGACAACTGAACTATTTGTAATTCTGTAGGATTACAGGTTGAGGGCACAAGCCAAGAAAGCAGCCCACACGCATTACATTTCACATGTACTAAAACACAATGGCTTACCATATGTTGCTGTGAAGCCTCGCTGTTGTTGCAATGTTCTTTGAAGATATCGTCAGCATCCCGTGGTTGCAAATCTAGTTGTTGTAGTTTATTCTGCACCCTCTATTTAGGTAAAATTAATTTTAATCGCATGCACTGGTTCGAATTGATCATCAATGGTTCATCTAAACTAATGAAAGAAGGGTGTGTGCTTACACGACAATATATCTGCTTCACTATATTTTTATGCTTGTTCAAGGTGCCAGCCCCAAAAGAACAAATATTTTGCTTGATGGGGTTGGCAGTTCCATAATTAATCCTTACTTATGAAGCCTGTTATCCCAAACAAGTTGGAGTAGGCTAGATATGAAACCCTTTCACGAGGACTTCCCAGGAGGTCACCCATCCTAGTACAACTCTCGCCCAAATGGGTTTCATACCCAAAAGACTGGCTAGTTTTTAATTAGTCATGCAACTTGGGAAGATCAAGAACACACAAAAAAGTAATGCTCGGAGCAGTGATGTAATAGCTAGCATCAGAAAATGTAGGGTAAAACGAACAAAAAGCAGCGGAACCACATGCTAGTTTGCTGATGTGTAATTAAGCATAGAGAACATGAAGCAGTCTGATGGAACCAACAGGTGGCATTAGAACGACACCATTATCATAAATATAGCATGCAAGAAGTAAAATAGTAGGCAGTGATATCTAGGAAGTACAGTAATACTTAGGACAAAACTAAAGCATATTAACTATATGTGCACTGGTATGTAATTTAGCACATGTAACATGTTCACTGCCAGAAGTATGGCCCTACAGGTGCAAGCAGAATAACGCATCTCATAAAAAATTGAATGATGCCCTAAACAAATTCAAAGGTGTGGTGCTTATGCTAAGAAAGTGAACGTAGGCGCTGGCCGTTGGATAATAGTACCTGATTCTCGGCGGCGTATGGGTATCGTTGTCATATTTCATAGCTAAGGATTGTCGATGGTGCTCGTGTTGTGGTTGAGTTTGGGCCGGCTGTCGCCGTCGCTGAAGCGGCTCCGGTGCTTCGGTTGCGGTGCCTGTCGACATACAAGAAAGCTCATCTGTGGTAAGTGAACAGTTGCATGATAAAGAAGAGAAAAACTGAAGGATTACAAATCAAAATAACCTGATGAGGCCGCGGTGTCAGTAAAGCAGGGCCAGTGGAGTTGAACATGGCATCCGTGGAGCGGGTCCGGTGTAGTGGACGAAGGCTTCGGCGGGCGCGGTGTACAGTGCTTTCGGTGAGAGGCGGATCTGGTGCGGAGGACGAGGGCTTGTATGAAGGGCCAGCGATGGAGCGGACGAGGGAGTCAGTGAAGGGCCTACACTGTGGTGGACGAGGGCGCCGGTTAAGAAGTTCCGGTGTGGTGGACCATGATGGCGGTCAAGGAGATCTGGAGCGGTGGACAAGCCAGTCTATGAAGCGGCTCCAGTGAAGTGGTGAGTTGGCAGTTGGGGGTTCCAAGGTGCGGAAGGTAGATCCGGCGGGGTGTGAGGTCCATCGCTGCGGCGGAGGACTAGTTCGGCAGCTTGCCGTGGTTGGGGGGTCGGGGAGGGGAAGGGGAGGGGCTCTGGGGAAGAATGTTGGGGGCAAAGAGGGGAAAACAATGGAGTTACTAAAGCAACCCTTTTCCGTTCATGTGGCAGGGGTAAAACAGGAATATCGCAGGGCTAAACTTTCGGGCGCGAGATATTTCGATGTGAGCGGGAAGTTTGAAAGCTTTTGGCGCCTGAAATTATAAGTGTTCTGCTCTTGTACAGCCGACTATGATATCATGGCCTAGAATTTATTTGTTTTGCACCCAAAAAAGTGCAAGTTTTGAAAATCAATGTCTCCAACTCGAAACTTAGATTGTCCATTCAATTCAAATATGGATCATTGATCTAGTACAAGTAAATACCATCATACGGTCCAATTCAAATGAAATTCTAAATGTGTTTATCCTAAATATGATGACTAAAGCAAAAATGTGTATGTGTATGAATAAAGTGGATGATTATAAAGTTTGAACATGCCCGTATGTGTATATCTCTAGGTTTGATATATGAATTTGAAATCACGAAATCCCGTCTTAAAAAAAGTACCTCTGTTTAGATGAATTACAAAAGCTAATGATGGAGTCGAATTCCAAAATTCCAATCTTAGGTTTGTAATTCTAGTAAATCAAGGTATATCACGCATGTTTAAAAGTATCATTATCTCATAGTCCAAACTGTGAAACAAATTGATCAACCATGAGTGCACACACTATTGACCATATATATCTCAATTACGCTAAAGTTCCTCAAATATAGACACCTAACTCATTATCTAAAGCCACCCCCCACCCCCTCCGACCCCCCCCCCCCCCCGCCCCCCACACACGCGCCGTTCTCTCCCCCAGACACGAACACACGAGCACATTAACGCCCACTCTCTTCAATATAGGTCTCTTATCACTTTGTCTCTCGGGCATGCACACATCTCTTCCCCCACTCTCCAGGTCTCCCGGCATCTCTCTTTCCCAAGCACACGCACTATGTAGAGTGTATCTTTCTCATACACACAAAACGTCGCCCCCAAACGTCTATCTCCCTAGTTATGTGGTTCTCGCACACTCACCTCACACACCGCCCCCACTGCAAACAAGCACACTTCGTCTGCTTGTGCACCACTCTCTTCTTTCTATCTCTCCCACATGTGGACCCACCCCAGCTCCTTCCCTGTATACATATATGCCGCGACTCTTTCCATAGCTCCCTAATGTATCATCGTTCTCAATCTCGCACGTTGTTCTCTACACCATCTATTCTAGATCTCTCATGAAGTCCCTATCACACACGATGACTCGCTTCCCTTGCGTCTCCATACATAGGCCAATTTCGAACAACATCAACATTGTATCCCTATCTATATGCCACTTATTGACACAAACGACCCCTCTCCCCCCTCTTTTCCTCTCTCTCTCTATCTCTATCTCTCCGTCGCTAGCTCTCTCTCTCTCTGTCGCTCGCTCTCGCACCCCGCTCCCACACACACTCGATGTCTCTTCCAAATAGTCTGCTCCCCGCCCGCACCCATGCTATCTCGCTACTACACATGCCTTTGTCTCTCTTTGACACACATGTCACACAATTCCCCCTTCCCTTATACTAGGTTTACACCATTAGTGGTCTCTCTACTCCACATACACACACTCCCTCTCACACACAAACGCGTGCACAAACACACACAAACACGCACAAACACCCATCTAGCTATCTGGATCCTTCTTTTAAGACACACACCTTGCATATTCTCTACAGCTCTAGATATGTATATACCCCCCCCCCCTCTCTAGCTCAGATGCACACCAAAATTCTCCATCTCTCTAACTCACACATCTCTCCCCATGCCCGCATGTGTATCTCACACACTCACACTCTGATCATGTCTATGTGTCTCCACGTTACACTACACAAAGCCCCATGTACATGTCTCTCTCTATCCTCCACACACATAGACACAAAGAATATATTATCATTGCCTCAGTCTCTAGACATATCACACACGCACTCTCTCTCTCTATCTCTCGCAAACACGCTCAACAAGGGTTTCCCCGTGAATAACTTATCGTCTATTCATTAACAGTCGTGGAAGTATGGCGAACACGAGACATGAAAAAGAATAAATCTACACGTGCGTAGACCACCTAGTATGACTACTAGGACTAGAGCAAGCCGAAAGCGCGCCACCGTCACCCCCTCCTTATCGGTGACGGGAAAACCTTTGTTTTACACAGTCGAGAAGTCATTGTGCTAAGGCCCCACATGCTGAGCCGTTGAATAGAATGTAGATCCTAGTTTACAGAAACAAGCTAGTATCAATAATACATTTGTATCTGCATACTTATATTTCTTCTCTTATAAAAAAACCGAGTTGGTGATGATGGTATGCGTGCCATCTTGCAATAGACCGTCCGATCTATATCTGACGGATGGAAATTAGACTAAAAGATACCCACACCTCTCTCCACATTTGCAGACAAGGCCTTCCCTCGTTCATCCTTATCTCCAACAACCTCATTGTTGAGCAATTAAAAAGGAAGCCTCTGGAACAAACTGGCCTGGCGGCCGCTGCCGGCACCGTCCATCCCCTTGCCTCCACTCAGTCCGACCACCAGTCACCACCACGCCCCACTCCTCTTCACCTTATCCCCTCTTTCACAAGATATCATTAGTTTTTACACATGGGATTACTCCTGCATGGGTCAATCACAACAAGTGTTTTATAAAAATATGCATCTTGATGTTCCATGCAATGCACGGACATCTTGCTAGTACTCCTACAGAAGACTAAGTTGGTGATGATGGTGTGTCTGCCATCCATCATTTTTGACCATTAGATCTACATCTAACGACTATGAGGTAAGTTGTTGCCTTTTCTCACCAACATCCCACTAATCTACCAATTTGCAGAAAAAGCCATAATTAAAACCAACCACACCCCTCCCTCACCTCACCAAAACAGCCCAAGGAATATTTTCTGATTGAAACATAATATATCTCTAGTGATATCCACACTCTTATAAAAAACCCAGTTGGTGATGATGGTGTGCTTGCCATCCTACAATATTGACCGTCCGATCTATATCTGACGGATAGAAAGCAAACTATGACAATTTTGCAAAAAGATACCCACACACCTCTCCACATTTGCAGATAAGGACTTCCCTCGTTCATCTTCATCTCCCACGAGATAAACAGCTCGTATAAATGCATCTTGGCCTCTTGCTAGTATGTATATCAAAATTAGAGTGTTTTGTATCAAGTTTGTGAATAAGTATTATTCTAATTATGATCCCTTGCAACGCACGTGAACATTGCTAGTATTTCCAACCATTCCAAAAAAATGCTAGTATCTCCATAGTTTCGAGTTTTCCATCAAGATATTAGTCACCCATGGTTGATATTTACTTTCAATCGCGTACACATATGCACTATGTAACTAACCTTGCTTATTGGCTTCCAAAGCTTAACTTTCACTCCTACTTACAATATGTAGAGTATTTAAAAAAAAGCTACCACTTTCAACCAGCCCTAGGAAGAAACTATTGTACAAAAAATAGGAAAAACATACCCAAAATTTCTTAATCCGTGCCAAAAACTACTACCTAGTGCCGATTAGACTCGTTTAAACCCGTTTATGACAGGGTTGGCCCACATGTCCGTGCTGATGAGGCGGCTTAAACCAACACATTTTGTTTGACCATTGACACGAGGGACCCGCATCTGACCTTCTATCCTGTTATATTCCCCCTCAAATCATTATTTTTCCTAAACATTACTTCAAACAGTACTGATGCGTGTTCGTCGGTGGCGCCGGTGATGAGGGAGTTGGCCGCCGCTCCGCCGGACAGGCCGGACGCCGCGCTAGCCTCCGCACGGATTGGCAGGCTGGCCCGAGCGTGACTCACGCGCGAGCAAGCCGCCGCGCTGGCCTTCGCTCAAGCCAGATGGCTGGCCTTAGCGCGGCGCGCGTGAGCAAGCCGCCGCGCCACCGTGCCAATCTAGCTAGCAAACCTTGCAGACAAGAAGCTGGACGGAGCTATCTTGCCTAGCTAGCGGCCGCGAGCGCCGGACGGAGCTGGCATCCGGGCTGCCGCAAGATGGGCTCCGCACCGCCGGCAGTTTTGACCTTGCCTTTTGCCGGCGGTGGTAGCTGTGTCCCATGGCCAAGGATGACTAGGTGGACGAGCCGGAGGTAGGAGGTCACCCGGGGATTTTTGTGCAGACTGACATGTAGGTCCCACAAGTCATAACGCCTAACTTGCTGGTCGAATAGAAGGCGTTGACTTAAGGGGCGACATGGGTTGAAACGTGTGAGGGAGTCCCGGATTAAGGGGTCCTCGGGCGTCCGGACTATGGTACGTGGGACGGACTGATGGGCTGTGAAGATACAAGACCGAAGACTCTCTCCCGTGTCTGGATGGGACTCTCCTTGGCGTCGAAGGCAATCTTGGTGCCCTGATATGAAGATTCCTTTCTCTGTAACCGACTTTGTACGACCCTGGTCCCCTCCGGTGTCTATATAAACCGGAGGGCTTAGTCCGTAGGGATAATCATAATCGTAGTCATACAGGCTAGACTTTTAGGGTTTTAGCCATTACGATCTCGAGGTAGATCAACTCTTGTAATACTCATATTCATCAAGATCAATCAAGCAGGAAGTAGGGTATTACCTCTATACAGAGGGCCCAAACCTGGGTAAACATTGTGTCCCCCATCTCCTGTTACCATCGACCTTAGACGCACAGTTTGGGACCCCCTACCCGAGATCCGCCGGTTTTGACACCGACATTGGCGCTTTCATTGAGAGTTCCGCTGCGTCGTCATCAAGAGGTTCGATGGCCCCGTCAATCATCAACAACAATGTTGTTCAGGGAGAAGTCTTCCTCCCCGGACAGATCTTCATATTCGCCGGCTTCGCACTGCAGGCCAACCGCTTGGCCATCTAGAGCAGATCGACGGCTACGCCCCTGGCCATCAGGTCAGATTTGGAAGCCTGAACTACGTCACGGATATCCGTGGAGACTTGATCTTCGACAGATTCGAGACCACGGCAGCCGCTCCCTGCCACCGCGATGAACACGACTTAAATCTGTCATTCGACCATACCCACGAGATAGCGCTTGTAACTGCTCTGGCCCTAGATCCGGAGCAAATCGCTCCATCCGAGGACGGGAGGCTCAACCCCGCCACGGAAGCTGCAGACTCAGCGGCGTCGGATCCGCACACAGACCCAACCTCGAGTGGGATCTGTGTCACCGGAACCTCGAACTCGTTTCCGGCTAGAGGTTCCGAAGCATGTGCGTCCGCGCACGTCGAGCTTGATTAGGCATCGATCGTCGAATTCAGCTCCGCGGACATCTTCCGGCACTCGCCTTTAGGCGACATGCTAAACTCATTAAAAACACTCTCCTTAGCGGGGGACTCAGAGCCGAATTATATCCGGTTCGAACTGGAGACTGATGACGGGGAATTTCTCTTCCCACCCACCGCCCACTTCATAGCCACTGTCGAAGACCTAACCAACATGCTCGATTACGGCTCCGAAGACATCGATGGTATGGACGACGATGCCAGAGAAGAGGAGGCCCAAAACCCGCCGTTTACCGGACGTTGGACGGCCACTTCCTCGTACGACGTATACATGGTGGACACACCTAAAGAGAACAATGGTGACAACAAGAAGGATCCAGTCGAGGATAAACCTCCTGAGATACAGCCAAAACGCCGACGTCAGCGGCGCCACTCTAAGTCACGCCGTGGAAAAGACAGCGATACCGGCACAAGAGAAAACAATACTCCGGACCATGCCAAAGACAGTGAAGACCAGGTTGAGGCAACTTTCGAACAGGACGAACAGGAAGATGGGCAAGTTAGCCCTGATGAACAGGCCATACACGAAGACTCGAAGGACAGTAATTATCTTCCGCTCTTCGAGGATGAGGTGAGCCTCGGCAACGAGGATTTTATCGTGCCTGAGGAACCTCTCGAGCAGGAGCGCTTTAAGCGCCGACTAATAGCCACTGCAAGGAGCCTGAAAAAGAAGCAGCAGCAGCTTCAAGCTGATCAAGAACTACTCAACGATAGATGGACTGATATCCTGGCAGCCGAGGAATACGGCCTCAAGCGCCCAGCCAAAAGTTACCCGAAGCGCAAATTGCTACCTCAGTTCGATGATGAGGCGCTGGAGCCCGTACCATCATTGTGCAATGCGGCTGACCGACCACCACGTGGTAGGGACAAAGCGGCAACTCAAGCCGAACACCAGCCCGCCCCACCTCACCATAAAGGCAGAGATAAAACAGCCCGGGGACATACATATGACCTGTGGCAGGACTTGGACAGCAGAGCAGGTCAGAACAGATCGATCTATGGATCACGGGGACGTGCCCCGTCACGAGACAATGGCTACCTAGCCGAACACAACAATCATACTCACGCCCGGGCCGAGAACCGCAGACGGACTCCATCCGAGCTATGTCGCGACGTGGCCCGATATAGAGGCGCCGCACACCCACTTTGCTTCACTGACGAAGTAATGGAGCACGAATTCCCAGAAGGGTTTAAACCCATGAATATCGAATCATACGACGGAACAACAGATCCCATGGTATGGATCGAGGACTTTCTTCTCCATATCCACATGGCTCGCGGTGATGATCTCCACGCCATCAAATACCACCCACTAAAACTAAAGGGACCAGTGCGACACTGGCTAAACAGCCTTCCAGAGAACTCTGTTGGCAGTTGGGAAGACCTGGAAGACGCCTTTCGCGATAACTTCCAAGGTACATATGTCCGGCCACCAGATGCCGATGACTTAAGTCACATTATCCAGCAGCCCGGAGAGTCAGCCAGGAAGCTTTGGACTAGGTTCTTAATAAAAAAGAACCAAATTGTCGATTGTCCGGACGCCGAAGCCCTCGCGGCCTTCAAACACAGCGTCCGGGATGAGCAGCTCGCCCGCCACCACGGTCAAGAAAAACCAAAATCCATGGCAGCCCTTACCTCTCTAATGATCCACTTTTGCGTGGGAGAATACAGCTGGCTCGCTTGTAGAAGCAACAGCGCCAGCGATCCAGGCTCTTTCGAAGTCCGAGACGGCAACGGCAAGCCACGATGCAATAAACACAATCGTCGCAATAATAACGAAATAACGCAAGACACAGCAGTCAACGCCGGATTTAGCGACTCCAAACCAGGTCAACGGAAAAAGCCATTTATGGCAAACAGAGACGGACCATGCAATCTAGACAAGATACTGGATCGGCCCTGCCAGATTCATGGCACCCCTGATAAACCAGCTACTCACACTAACAAAAGCTGATGGGTCTTCAAACAAGCCGGCAAGCTTAATGCTGAACACAAGGGGAAGGGGCCGCCCAGTGACAGCGATGACGATTAGACCCGCCAGCCGAATACCGGGGTTCAGAAGGAATTTCCCCCCGAAGTGAAAACCGTAAACATGGTATACGTGACGCGCACCCCTACAGGGGAGCGCAGCAGCGCACCACAGGACGCATACGCCATAGAGCTGGTCCCCCCAAAATGCAGCCATATCCGTCCCGAAGGTTTGGCAGCTCTGATCATCGATCCAATTATCGATGGGTTCCATCTTACAAAAGTCCTTATGGACGGCGGCAGTAGCCTTAATCTACTCTACCAAGACACTGTCCGCAAAATGGGCATTGATCCTTCAAGAGTCAAGCCCACCACAACTATCCTCAAGGGAAAAGTACCCGGCGTAGAAACTCACTGCACGGGCTCCATCACACTGGAAGTCATTTTCAGTTCGCCGAACAACTTCCGAAGCGAGGGCTTGACCTTTGGTATTGCCCCGTTCCACAGTAGCTACCATGCACTTCTGGGGCATACCGCTTTTGCTCATTTTAATGCGGTCCCACTCTACGCCCGCGCAAAACTTAAAATGCCCGGTCCACGCGGCGTCATAACAATAAATGGAAATACGGAACACTCCCTCCGTACAGAGGATCATACTACGGCTATTACAACCGAAGTACAAAGCGGCCTCATCAAGCCGCATAACTCATCGGCCATTAAGCCACCGGTCTCTATTAAATGGAGCTGATCAATCTCAGAGCTGGATTAGCAGTTCGGCCTCCGTCGTTTGCCTCACACACACACGCGCGAAGTTTATACCGCGCATGCATAATTATGTACTTAAAATACCTTGGTCATCGGCGGAGGCACAGTACGGACAAGCCTACAAGCACTCCCATTTCCTCCTTTTCTTTCCTAACCATTTCTTATCTTTTATCATAGGTTGCTCAAACACTGATCATCTCACGGACTCTTTCGGAGTTCGGCTTCATACATTTACCCAAAGGTTATTCCTATTAAGGAATCCTTTCACCGAGGCAAGGCGGCGCAGACGTGCGACAGGAGGTCCAAATAATTTTGTGTAGACCGCACTCTCTATTTCGAGCCTGTAAAGTGCCTTCTCCCTCAACCTTCGACCACGGGCATGTCAAATAGCCTGGGTCGTGGCGTTATTATTTGTAAAATGGCAATTGACATATCAATCAGGTTCCAGTGAACATAATCCATATCCAGTATTCGCTTTTTCTAAAGAGCTGAATTTTTTCCGGTTGTTCCACACTCGCACCTCGGCGCAGATTGCCAGGGGCTCGATATGGGAACAAATGAGTTGCCGACAAGTCTGAACAGCTTTATAGCACACTTCGGCGTCACGAGTTTGGCCTTATATGCACCAGCTCCGAATCATGTCTTTGGTCAATAGTTGGGTTGCCCGGCTCCTGTGCTTACTACCTTACGTTCCGCTATATCGGCTAGGGTAGTAAAGGGAGAACTACTGCGATTGTGTCCCGGTTTATCCGGATGAGCACCTCAGTAGAGAAAGCCGAAAACTGACTGTCATGATGCGGCAAGAGCTGCTCAACCACTCGATGACTTACTAGAATCTTCCGCGATTCCTTCCGTATTACATGAAGGGCCGTTCTTAAGGTCACCCATGTAACACACCATATTCGGATAACTGCGTACATACCAGGGGCTATATCGTAGACCCATCGTCAAACTCCTATGGCTAAGCGAAAGTGTTAAAGCCCTATAGTCCGATTGCCTAGTTCGCCGCATTGACACCTCCTTCACGGACCAAGACGTTGGGTCAAGAGTGATCAAGTGCTTTTCTGAACACCACCGTATTTTATGCGAGGGGGCTGAAGCCAACGACTGGAAAACTTTCAGATTATACAAAAACGACCGCACAGGAGGACCCAAAACTTTTAGGCATAGCCTTAAAATATCATAATATTGTTTTTACAATTTGAATACATTTCACTCAAATATCATATCTTTTGAGCACTGACCCTCTACCAAACGGGACCCTCTAAGACATCCTCGAAATAATGCTCTGGCGTGTGATGCTCCTCGGTTGGACTTTTCGCTGCAATATCGGTGGCCTTCATCTTCGCCCAGTACGTCTTGACGTGGGCAAAGGCCATCCGTGCACCTTCAATGCACGTTGACCGCTTAACGGCGTCGATACGCGGCACCGCATCAACAAGTCGCTGCACCAAACCGAAATAACTATTCGGAATTAGCTTACACGGCCACAGGCAGACCATGACGTCCTTCATGGCAGAACCAGATATCTTGTGGAGCTCGGCCCACTGGGCCATCTGTTCGTTCAGCAACAGCGGGCGCTTTGGCGTGCCGAATTGTGACCAGAAAAGCTTCTCCATTGCATACCCTTCTTGTGCTTCGTAAAACTGCACCGCATCGGAGGCGCTCTTCGGCAAGTCCAAGAAAGCGTCTGGAGAGCTCCACATTTTATTAAGCGGGGAATACTTCGGATCACCGAATTTAGTCTGTAACAAGAAAGGCTTACTGGCCGCTATCTCCCCAGCTTGCCGGATCTCTTCCCGAGCCGCTCTAGACATAGATCGTGCTTCTCTCGCCTCTTGTAAGGCCTTGTCGAGATCGGCCGCTTTGGCTTTGTTATCCCTCTCGAGGAATTCGCACCAGATAGTGGCTTCCATTAGCTCGCGAGCCATAGTAGACATTATCTCCTAACATTGGCGCTGAGCAGCCTGTCCGGCTTTTAACTCATCAGCTGCCTTTTCGGCAGCCACATTACTCATCCGGGCTTACTCCTTGGCTCGGGCAAGTTCAGCCCGAAGGGTCTCCACCGCGGCAGCACTATCTGCAGATACGCATGTCTCAGAATATAACTCTAGCTTCGTGCTCATGTTATTATACATACATACACTGACCGCCCCAAAACATACCTTGCGCCTCGTCGAGTCGCCTGTTAATAAGCGTGATGTTGTCATCCGCCACATCAAGTTTTTGCTTCAGACCTGCAACCTCTGTAGCGTGGGTAGTCGTCATGGAGGTAACAGCCTATGTTCCAATTAATTAGATTATTTCCTGGGCACATCTTTTTCGATCCTCTGATTGCCTCCCTTTGGACGCCAACCAGAGTCTCAGGGGCTACTATCTGTACACAGGTGCATTTTGCGTGTAGAGCACAATCAAAAATATAACATTATGTACCTCGAAGGCTCTTAGCAGGCTCATGAAAGCTTCATTCAATCCGCTTTTTGCGGACAGAATCCTCTCAACCACCGTACCCATCAAGGTACGATGTTCCTCTGAGACGGATGAATTTCGCAACATGTCCATCAATGTATCCGGCGCTTCCGGATTCCTGGAAACAGCTGTGGGAGTACGGACTCCCTTTGAAAGGATATGCTTGCTTGACCCTAGAGTCGTCTTCGGCTGTAAACCGGATAATCCGGGGCCTTTATTATTGGTCCTCGTAAGGATTGCACACCCTGGACCCTGGGCGGCCGAGGTCTCACCATGGGGCGTTGTCTTCGTTATCCTCTGTTGATCGGGAGAGATCCTCCGGGACGACACCTCGAAGTCGTCCGCCCTATTGGGCGAGGAAGCTTGCCGAGGTGTCTCACTTTCCATCATCTCCGGAAGAAGATCCCCCGAGGAAGACGAATGTTGAGGAAGACTATGTGCCGGACTGCAAAACATATATTCTAGATGTTACCCTTGTAACAGGAAAAGGAACGGGATATGTTTAAAACACCTTTGTTCACTTACAATTTGGCTAAAGGCTTGTCCTTACGGAGGAACTGTGCGACAACGTCGCCTTCCGAGCCCGAACCACCTGACAGGGGCGTCTTACCTCGCTTAGGAGCCTTCACCTCCCAAACTTCGGAGGCGGCCCTTTTCTTACCATGGGGAGAAAGGGTGTCAGCCTCTCCTTCTCTTTTGTCTTCGAAAGAGGGAGCCTTAATCTCCCCGGACACGGTGTTTGGTGTACCTTCGGAATGGAGGCTGCCTTTGGCCTTCCTGCTCTCCTCATTGTCCTCTTTCACCGGCACCTGGTATGGCGCCGGGGCCAGCATCCTTGTTAGCACAGGACTAGCTGAGTCTTTGGGAAGAGGGGCCGAACACCTAATTCGCTCCGCCTTCTTTATCCAGCCCTGGAGGAAGATAGTTTTAAAAGTATCTTAACACGGGATATTTAACTAAGCTGTGCTCAGGAGTCAAGTGCTTACCGAGGTATCCGGATGGTTGCAGTCGAGGCCGATGTCCTCGGTGGTGTCCGGCCAGTGTTTTCGTGTCCCAAAAAATAACTTCCACATTCCTCTGTGCGTCGCGCCGAAGAAGTGTTGAAGGGTTCGTGGTCCTTCTGGATTGAACTCCCACATACGGAGGGGCCGTCACTAGCACGGGAGGACCCGGCGGACTAACATTACTTGAATCACGTCGATGAGTTCGGTGTTCTTCTCAAGGAGACTCCGGATGTGGCTCTGAAGAGTCTGCACTTCGTCGATTGATCCCCAGTCCAACCCCTTATTGACCCATGATGCAAGCGGAATTGGAGGGCCAGGTCAGAACGCAGGTGTAGCTGCCCACTTGGTACCACGGGGTTCAGTGATATAAAACCACTCCCGCTGCCATAAGTCGGAAGATTCTGTGAAGGATCCTTTTAGCCAAGGAGCGTTGATGAGTTTTCTCACTGTAGCACCACCGCACTCTGCTTGTTTCCCCTCAACCACCTTTGGGCTCACATTAAAGGTCTTGAGCCACAAGCCAAAGTGTGGGGGAATAAGGAGGAAGGCCTCGCACGTGATAATGAACGCCGAGAAGTGAAGAAAGGAGTCCGGAGTTAGATCGTGAAAATCTAGCGCGTAATAGAACATGAGCCCTCGAACAAAGGGGTGGAGAGCGAACCCTAGCCCTTAGAGGAAGTGATAGATGAATACGACCCTCTCGCTGGATCTGGGAGTAGGAATAACCTGCCCTTGAGCAGGAAGCCTGCGGGGGATTTCCGTGGTCAGGTATCTTGCCGCGCGGAGCTTCGCGATATCCTCCTATGTGACAGAGGAAGCCACCGACCGACCTTGAGGGCTGGGTCCGGACATGGCTGGGAAGCTTGAAGCAATTAAACTCCTTGGGTGCTGGAGCTCGAGATTGGAGAGGTTGAGGAAAGGGTGGGCGTGAAGAAGCAAGACGGGTCTTAGTCCCTTTATAAAGGCAATGAATATCGAACGCCTCCTGCTAAGCCTTGAAACCTGCCTATTCTTAAGGAACCATGCCAACCGGACGGTTGGGATACCCACGCCCGTGTTGATGAGGATCCTGCAATAAGGGGCCATGATCTCTGCTTCGACAAGACGTCCCAATGAAACTGCGTCTCGGAACATGGAGCGACGGGCTAAAAACAAAAAACGATTCGATATAATAACCGGGTGGTGATGTCACGCTACAAAAGAAATTGTTAGCGGATTGGACTCGTGAAATATTATACTCTCTGCGATGGTGTGTGGTACTTGTTTTGCAGAGTCGGACACATTCGTTGTATTCGCAGGTTGTGTTGGAGTATTCGGAGAAGGAACCCGCCTTGCAATGCCGAAGACAATCTGCGCGCCGGACACCTCATCATTGAAGCCTGGTTTAGGGGCTACTGAGGGAGTCCTGGATTAAGGGGTCCTCGGGCGTCCAGACTATCGTACGTGGGCCGAACTAATGGGCTATGAAGATAAGAGACCGAAGACTCTCTCCCGTGTCCGAATGCGACTCTCCTTGGCGTGGAAGGCAAGCTTGGTGCCCTGATATGAAGATTCCTTTCTCTGTAACCGACTTTGTATGACCCTGGTCCCCTCCAGTGTCTATATAAACCAGAGGGCTTAGTCCATAGGGATAATCATAATCATAGTCATACAGGCTAGACTTTTAGGGTTTTAGCCATTACGATCTCGAGGTAGATCAACTCTTGTAATACTCATATTCGTCAAGATCAATCAAGCAGGAAGTAGGGTATTACCTCCATAGAGAGGGCCCGAACCTGGGTAAACATTGTGTCCCCCGTCTCCTGTTACCATCGACCTTAGACGCATAGTTTGGGAACCCCTACCCGAGATCCGACGGTTTTGACACCGACAACGTGCCTATAACGGCACTTTGTAGAGTAGTCATTTCTTGGTAGGGCTGGTTGGTAAGGGCATGTACAATGGTTGATAAGCTAGTCTTGTCTTAAGTCAGCCACGTATGCAAGTGGTAGTAGTTTCTTGGCATTATTAGTGGTTTCTTTGCATTATTAGTGGTTTCTTGTAAGGAACAATGTAATACTAGCGACAAAAGGCGATTCTAGGTTGCGTTGTACTCCAACGAGTACTACTAGTGGTCGCGGGAGTGCATACCACGTTTTGTGGGTTCGATCCTGGCCGAACGCACGGCGACCTTTTTTTAAATAGTAACTTCGTTGAAAGCCAATATTGTACACGGGTATTTTGAGTTTTGAAGTCGAACGGACATGTCGCACCACAATCTGGGTGCACTGGATAGCCCAGCCACGTGAACGGGTTTTCCTTCCCATCATATCGTCGCTCGCGTGCTCGCCCTAGCCGCACCTCGCTTGCAGCTTCCTCATCAGCTAGTAGCATATTTAAACTAGCGCCTCCCAATTAAGCCCGAGGAGCCAGAAAAGCCTGGCGCGGCATTGGGAACTGTGCAATATGGCTATGTATGTAAAGTGCTAGTACTCTAATAGTACTCTGTAGCTTGTGGCGTTGCACGCATGGACTTCACTCCATTATCGGCTCTATAAAAGAAATTCCTCTTGACGTGATTTTTTTTTTGAAACTGAGGCAAAAGCTTTGCCTCATCTCATTCATAAAGAAGGAAGTATTAACAAAGTTCGATGAGATCCATTACACCTCCACAAATGGAAGCAAAAAGCCTAGTCTCGTTGTATCAAATAAGTCAAATGTTCTACCCCCGTAGTAACCGTCGCTGATAAACAGGCTACTAGTGTGTGCGTGAGAGGAGCGGCTGAGTAGGCCAGCTACGCGCTTGAATAGAGCACTGAAAGTACCCACTACGCAGGTGTACTTTCCCTGCATTGATAGTACAGCGATGGTTCTAGAGAACAGTACTACCCTCCACTTCCAACTGTAGCTCCTTGGCCCTGAGATTAAGAGTTCAAAACTGGTGCACTATACTAGAAGCACAGTACATCGCACTACTAGTTGAGAAAGTAGTACTAGTACTGCTGCAGTAGGAGTACGTAGTAAATAATAGCCTCACCCCTTCGCTAAGGAACGATGGAGGAGCTACAGTTGGAAGGGACGAGGCCCTGCGGTTACTACGCTCTTATCTCCTCCTCGCCAGTTCCCCTCCCCCCGAAGAGAAGGTAGTTCGTCGCTGCTCCCATGGATTCGCCAGGCGGTTCTCCTCCTCGTCGGGGCTAGTAGACCTTGGACGACGATCCTCTAGGAGAAATCGCATGCCGCTTCGGCGTCCTCACCGCCGCAAGACTCGGTGCTTCCTGCACCAACTTTTTCAAGACGATGCTTAATCAGGCTTGGGAAAAGGCCATGCTTGTTGGTCTTCCATGCGTCCTCGAGGAGAAGGTTCTTCTATGGGACAATCCTTCGAACAGTCCACCGCTCCCTGGCCATGGTTGCACGTTGACTCCGCTAGATTGCCGACATTGAGTGGTAGTCGGATTTTGTCCGATGAGCAGGTCAGTCATGGAGTTTGATCATGTAGTACTTAGTTATTCCATTTCCAACCCGTAATTTCTCCGCTGCCCACCGTCTTATATATAGGTCTGGGTCGGTGCCAACGAAGATTGGCTTGCATACCTCCGGCCGGATACCACCATCATTTTGCACAACATCCACAGTAGTGCGGCCGTTCCCGTAGACCCCTTCTCAACCATTGGGATTGGCCTTCCGGACTGGCGGGCTTGAATACGTATGATGATGCCTACATGAGATTGAAGAAGATAGCAATTGCGGACCCGCCGACAAAGCGACGCGGCTACGACAATAACTATCTCATCGCGGTGTTCGACATAAGGATTGCCATCAATGCAAGAGGCAGTAACGGCAGAGGCTGGCGCATGTTGGCCACGGCCGATTTGTACCCTTACACGTCCGAAGACGCCGTGCGCCATCTAGGCCGCATCTTCGCGGTGACAAGCCAGGGACTTGTTTCATCTGGTTGTCATCCACGGTACGGGAGATTACAAACGGAATGCAAAAACCATTATTTGCATCCCTAACGGTACTCCATTATTTTGCAGGGACCAGTCATCCCCCGATTAAAATAAGATCGCCGATCTTGGATGTGCATTTGCATCCACGATTCGGTCTAACTTGGAACCTTGTAGCTGACTTTGGCATATTGGGATCAACTATCTTAGTAGTCGTTACCCATGGTACCACTGATGTGCAACATGGTCACACAATCTACCACGATCGGACTGTCACCATCTACCCAGGTATTCCATTTAGTATTATATTTTTTAACCCTCTCGCCTTCTGTTTTGTTGTTGTACTACTTACTAGTACTACTAGGAGTACTTTTTACCTTGGAGGACGCGTATAGCTAGCTAGGCCCTTGAAGACTTGAACCCACTAGATGCCACCATTTTTGTTTTTCCATGTCTTACTATCTCATCCATGTAGCCAAGAGTGGCTATATATAATAAGCCGGTTATTTTACTTCCTCTATACCGGAGTAGTACTATTTGCTGCACAGTATTATTGACCGCCATATTTGAGCACAACATTATTATGCATGGACCTTGACTGTGTATGTCACCATGTGTCCAGATCTGAGATGCCGCGTGTACCAGATGAACGGCGCCGAGTTCGACCCCCGTGATGCTACGTGGGTGCCGAGGAACACTCTTGGAGAGTACTCGCTTTTCATTGGGGACGGCTACCCCATTGTGAAGCGGATGTCTTTAGTGCGCACTGCTGGATGAACGACATGCTGGGACACGCTATCAATGATTTATGCCGCTTCAGCTTGGACAAGTGTCCATCGTGTGGAACCGGACTAGAAAGTTGTGACAATGATTCCCTTTGCCCACCGCTATGGATGGTGCCATCCATGAAGAACACCTGGGACTGGAACCTGGAGGAGGACATGTAGCCCATCTATAACGTGTAAGTGGGGTATGGTAAATTGTGAATGGTAGCGCTGTGAATATATGTAGACTAGTCGTGCACAAATTTATCACACGAATTGGAGACGAACTTGTGTGGCATACTGGCATTTGTCCTTTAGAATTTATTACTAGTAAATATGTTATGTGGACGTGCAACTTCTGTGGTTGTTGCGGGATCCAACACGCTCATTGAGAAAAAAAGTTGGCACAACTTTGGATATAGGTGACGTGGCGGCATCATACAGTAGCATCGTTCGCTATAGTTGTAATACTCCTACTAGGACGACAACTCCTATAAAACCTTGCACTTGGCTCTTTGCCTCTTCGGGAGGTTCAATAGTTCGTACTTGTGTGAACCTTGCACTTGGCTCTTCACGTCTTCGGAAGGTCCAACAATGATGATACTATAGTACAACATGCTTCTGGCAATCTGACACCGATTGAACTGCTGCACGTCCACCGCGAGGGCGAGGGCGAGCGAGAGGGAGAGGGCACTGTAGTCAAAACCCTCTCCTCGTCCTGCGAGCCACCACGCGCGTGGGCGTGGGAGAGGTGTAGTAAGCAAGCTTCTCCACGTTCGACGAGTTGACGGGACACATCAAAGCAGTACAAGTACTAGTCCTTTTCGGTTAAATATGGATTAATTTGAAACGAGAAAAATACACTGGCGGTCAACGTATGTAACAGTACGCTCTTTACGGTCACTATATATAGTTTTGCGGTGATTATACGATCACTAGCTCATCGTAGAGCACCGTATTGCACCCTAGTGACCGGCCACATAGTCGACGTGGCACTTTGTTGACTGGTTAAATTGTCACCTGGTTTCTGGGTCCCACCTGTCAGTTGGCAGAGCAAAGAAATCAGTTGAACAAAACTTTATGCAGGCGTGACAGGAGTCCAACCCTTGCGCGCGAACCACCCTGGCTTTGTATGTGAGTGCATGCACGTGTACTCCCTCGGTCATCCAACAAAGAGTGTACATCGGCTAAAAAACAAAGAGTGTACATCTACACTTCCAATGCATTTAGCCTTTAATCTAAAATCGATATTGATTGACTAATGCACCAACTTGTGCTCTAGCTATAGGCGACATGTCTATCCTTAATTGCAGCATGCAACAACCTTCATTTAATCTTCTTCTCTCAATGGTTGCATGCACACATAAATCTGCTACTTTTGGGAGTTAATTATGCCCTGGTCAATGTGTAAATCTCTAAATGTACAGTCTTTCACGGACGTAGGGAGTAGGTTGAGCACTTGAGCATGAGCGTGTGTGTTGCGTCGTGTGTTGTGTGCCGCATGGGTGCGTGAGTGTTGCGTGCGTCCATGTGTACGTGTGAGTGTTGCATGTTGCATGTTGCATGCATGGATGCTTGAGGCTTTTACTCCCTCCCGTTGACATGTTCATATTTCAAGCTTCCTCTGTTCCCTCCATATTATGATACTCCCTCTGTTCCCAAATACGGAGTAAAAGCCTCCCTCTGTTCCCATGGAGTATTTGTCTCTCTAGAGATTTCAACAAGTGATTACGTACGGAGCAAAATGAGTGAATCTACACTCTAAAATATGTTTACATACATCCGTATGTTGTATTCCATTTGAATGTATAAAAAGACAATATTTAGAAACGGAGGGAGTAGCAAAAAAACATTAAGTTCTCTTGTTTTTCCTCCTTGGTCACGGTGCACAACCAAAGATGACTCACCTGGATGGAGGGAGTAGATGGTCAAAGTTTGACACAAAATTAATGCATTGGTAAACATAATTTTTTGAGGAAAATGAGTGCATTAATTGAGTGTTTTTGCAAACTACAAAAATTATTCCACCACTCATCATCTACCTTGGTTGATGATATTTTTGAATTGAGCCCTATAAACCGGAAAGGAGGTAGTACTAGTACTCCTACATTATTGGCGCCGGATGCCTTGGCCAATGTTTCATCTTGTTGGACAGGATGCATCGGTGCTTACATGGGGTGCTAAGCACATTAAAAACTTTAGCAACTAAAGCTCCCAATGCTTACATGTACAGGTGCTTAACTTGTTGGTGCTAAGCATCCTTTATTTAATGATTTTGTAACTAAAGTTCTTCATGCATTGGTGGGTTTCTTCCATTTAAGTCTTTTGTCTAGGTTCTCGCGCTTAGTACTAGGGTCACCACACTTATCTCTCCTCTTAATTACCTTGCCACATCAGACTTTTTGCCTACATGGCAGCCTTAGCACCTGTACAAGGCGGAGCATTGGGAGGGGCCCGAGCGTACATGCATAGGGATACTGTAGATAGGAAGTCTTCGCGATCCATTATTCCCCATCTCGGTCAGAGAGAACTATTCAACTAGTCTTCATAGTGAAGTGACAATACATGCTGCAGCAGATGGGACACTTGATTAATAAGCTGAACCAGCGTGTCGGTGTTACTAAATCAGCCTTACCCAGTAATGCCATCATGTTTGCCAGTGGAGCACGCTTCCGCAAATACGACTAAGCACCTCTCTCCTCCATTAACTGACATATGGGCCCTCTTGAGGTAGACCCACATGTCATCGGCGTAACTATTTACACTCCGAAAGACGGTATATCCTGGTAGTAGTACTAGTAGAATTGAGATTTAATGCACTTTCTTCCCCGTCTTTCACTCTTATTCCTCCTCTCTTCCCCATCGTCGGCCGCACACCATTTCCCCCCACTCACTGCTCGCCCGCCCGCGCCATCTTCCTTGGTAGCTCGCGCGTACCATATCCCCCCGCTCACTGCTCGGCCACACACACCATCTTCTTCACTCGCCCGCCCGAATCCACTTCCCCGCTAGCTCGCATGCACCGATGTAAGTGCATCTTGTGCCCCTTAGTGACTTTGGTGTATTGAAGACTTATAGGTTAAGGGGCTAATGTTTTTATGAGTGTACACAGGTCTATAAGTCTATGAGGAGTTTGATATTTACAGAGAAAGTCAACCCCTAAAAATGAAGTTCTTCGACTGAAGACTTTGGATTTCTGAAGACTTTCTGAAGACTTTGAAAGTGAAGAAATTGGTGTAACCTTGAAGACTTGGTATTCATTTGAGGAACATGAAGCGTGAAGACTTTTGTATTCGTAGTTTCATTTTCTCTTTGTTGAGTCATAGGAAACACCGTACTGTTAAAGGGGGTCGAGGAAATACTAAGGAAAAATTTCCATGTGATGCTCAACTCAAAATCCTACACCTACCAATCCCTTCGAGTGAAGCCATTGGAAATCTCATACAGTTTAGTCATATTCTTCAGTGACAGAGACGAAGTTCTTCTGGTCTCTGAGGAATTTGTTCTGACTGAGGAGTTAGGAATTTGCCAGTGCGGATTGCCTACATAGTGAGGAACATGATAGCCCTGAGGAATTTGATACTCAAATTTCTGACCGTTGCTGTGCTATGCGCCAGCTGTCCCAAAATATCTACCCACCTAACGGTCATATCATTGAAGGGCATTTATGTCTTATCATGATGGGCTGCTCCCTAGGCTATAAATAGCCGCCCCCTACAACCACTAGCTGGTTGGCTGCTCCGAGAGAAACTGACACTTGTCATTTGAGAGCATCCCATCCTCCGAGGACTTTGAGCGAAAATCATCGAGTGAGGAAAAACCCAAACCCAAACACCTACAAACCCAAAGTGATTGAGCATCACTGAAGAGATTGATCCTGCGTGGATCCGACGCTTGTTACCTTTGAAGATTGTGCTTCTTCCAGACGGTTAGGCGTCATGGTCTAGAGAATCCAAGAGGAAATTGTGGATCGCCGAGTGACCGAGTTTGTGAAGGTTTGGAAGTCACCTGAAGACTTACCACGAGTGATTGAACGAGGTCTGTGTGACCTTAGTTCAAGGAGAATACAGTGAGGACTGTGTGTCCTCAGGTTTAAATACCTAGCCGCTCCAACCAGACGTACAACTGAGACAGCAGTTGGAACTGGTCTACCAAATCATTGTCTTCACCAAGCCTACTGGTTCTATTTCCTCAACTCTTTCATTTCCTCATTACTATGTTGTATTCTTGTTCATATCTGTGTTTAAAGACTTTGACTGAAGACTTTCTCAATTTCCTCAGTTCAATTTCTTCAGTATGTTTGTCTTCATCCTGTGTTATCATGTGTTTATGCTTTCTGTACTCTGTGCTTGTCTTCATTTCATCATGATGACTATGCTTGTGTTCTGCTATGCATACTTTTAAGTACTTATTCCGCTGCAAGTAGTTCTTCGCTAAAGAATTTCCTCACCCACAAATTCCTCAGTGAAGAATTCATAAAAATCGCCTATTCACACCCCCTCTAGTCGATATAACGCACTTTCAATTGGTATCAGAGCAAGGTACTCCCTTGTTCTGTGTGATTTTGGTTTAACCGCCTGGAGTTTTAGTTATGTCGACCGCAGGTATGAAGAAAGTGACATGCCCCATCTTTGACGGTCATGATTATCCCAAGTGGAAGGCCATGATGAAGAAGCGCCTCATGGCGATGAACAGCAAACTGTGGACCGTCACTGAGATTGGTCTTACCGATCTATGCAAGACGGCGGAAGCTGATGACATTCGCAAGTACACTCTTCTCAACCTCATGGCGAAGGGCGTCATCTGCTCCTGTCTGTCTCAAAATCAGTTCAGGAACGTTATGCATCTCGATCATGCGAAGCTTATATGGGATCATCTCTCTGATGTCTATGAAGGTCATTGAACCTGTCATGATCCTTGGTTTGAGGACTTCAAGGAATCTCTCAAATCAATGACATTCGAACCAGAATCATCATCCTCCTCACCATGCCTTATGGCAGATGGTGAAAAGGTAACTGAATGCTATCTGTCTGAATCTAGTGATGATGAATCCAATGATGAATTTGGACCCAGTTATGTCAAACTTGTTTCCCTTGCCGCTAAACAACAAAGAGCTTTGGAAAAGGTTCAAAACATGCTTAGTAAGAGCGATGATATGTTGAGTGAAGAAATGGATCAGTCAAAAGCTTTGGCTGAAAGTCTTCAGAGACTTCATACTAAGTATGACACCCTTCAAGGTCATCATAACACTCTCTTGTCTGATCATGAGAAGCTTTCTTATGAATCTCTTCAAAGAAAGCAAGATCTTGAGAAGCTAAGAGTGAGTTATGAAGATCTTCAGAAGGAGCGCGATTCATTACTTGCTCAACAAATCAGCGCTGCTCAGGAAGAATTTGTTCCTCCATGTTTGAAATGCATTGAACGTGAATCTGCTAATTCTTCACCTGAATGTTCAAATGCTTCTAATGCTACAAATTCTTCAATTGTCTCTGCTATAACTAATTCCTCATCTGAGGACATTGCTAGTATCACTGACGATGCAGGGCTGAAGGAATTGTACATGACAGGCATGTACAAAAGCCTCAAAGGGCATCAGACTCTTTGGGATGTGCTTAAAAAGCAGATCCTCAACAGGAACCCTAGGAAAGAGGGTATTGCCTTTGAGAGGAAACTCAATGCTGATGGTACATATTGGAAGCCGGAGTAGTACCCCAAAACCTCATGGGTTGCTGCAAAGGGACCTCCAGTTGATCCATCTAATTTATCTGGCTTTACATGTGAATCTTCTCATTCTTCTGATGAGTCATTTGACTCCAACTATAAACTGTTTAAAAATCAGAATGGTGAAGTATTTGCTAGATATGTTGACACTAACTGCAGGAACAGTTCCCCTATGAAGAAAATTTGGGTTCCCAAAAGGTGCCTTGAAAGTCTTCGGGTGAATGTCCTCATGACACCACCTGTGAAGAATAGGAACCCCAGATCAAATTCTTCATATGGATCCAAGTCCTCATACGGACCAAATTCCTCACATGGATCATATTCCTCAAAAGGATCAAAGTCCTCATATGAACATCATCGTGCTAACAACTCTGTTTCGCAGGGAAGAGCTAAGGGCTATGAATATGAGCATTATTCTTCCAATCATTATGTTCATAAGTCCTCGAAGAATTTCTCTGCTTATTCATATGCTTACCCTAACTTCTCTTATGTGAAACAAAATGGACAGGCTTCTATGCCACTTTTTTCGTATGGAGCTCGCAGAGTGATGAACTCTTTGCCACCCCTTCAGATGTGGGTGGTGAAGAAAAAGAACTAATCTTTTATGCAGGGTCAGGTCTCCAGATGTACTTAAACGTCTGAAGAATTTGCCGGAGACCTGAAAAGTGACTGAAAGGACGCAGGCTAATCATGAAGAAATGAACTTTCATTTGTCACGTCCTCATACTGTTTTAACTGTTGCACTGCGTGATGAAATTCGCCTGATGAATTGTGATGTCATATTGTTCACTGATGAAGTATATGAAGTTCGTAAGCTGCACTAATTCATCTGCAGGATGATCAACCCAAAGCCACTGAGTGGGTCCTCGATAGTGGATGCACAAATCATATGACTGGTGACAAGAATCTATTGATGGATGCTCCCCTATCACCATCACATCTGAAGCATATCCTCTTCGCTGACAAAGGCAAAAGTCAGGTATTGGGTCTAGGTAAGGTTGCGATCACAAAGGATCGACACATGGACAAAGTCATGCTTTGTGATCTTGACATGGTAGTTGTCTTTGGCAAGTATCGTTGTGTTGTGGTTATGGAAGCTGACAATTCCAAAGTCTTCGAAGGCTTTAGGAGAGGAGACTTGTATATAGTTGATTTCTCTATAGGACCGCAACCAGCCGTGTGCCTACTTGCAAAAGCTTCAGAAGGTTGGCTATGGCATCGAAGACTTGGTCATGCAGGCATGAGGAATTTACACACGCTTGCGAAGAAGAAGCATGTCATTGGCATTGAGAATGTCAAATTCCTCAAGGATCACTTGTGTCGAGCTTGTGAAGCTGGAAAGATGACCAAGGCTAAGCATCC
This sequence comes from Aegilops tauschii subsp. strangulata, assembly GCF_002575655.3. Classification (NCBI taxonomy): domain Eukaryota; kingdom Viridiplantae; phylum Streptophyta; class Magnoliopsida; order Poales; family Poaceae; genus Aegilops; species Aegilops tauschii. The sequence continues at coordinate 291,166,148 of NC_053037.3, forward strand.
AGTGAAGACTATCATGACCACTACTCGACCATTCGAATTGCTTCACATGGACCTCTTTGGTCCTAACCATTACTCAGCTGTCACAAATGACGCATCTCTCTATGGCCTTGTTATTGTTGATGATTACTCTCGTTACACATGGGTACACATTGTTACTTACAAACATGAAGTGCAGGAATTCTTCAAACAATTTTCCTCGAGGGCTTCAACCAACTTTGGTGTGAAGATCAAGCACATCAGAAGTGACAATGGAACTGAGTTCAAGAATTCTGGTCTTGATGACTATCTTAATGAACTTGGTATTACTCATGAGTTATCTGCTCCTTACACTCCTCGGCAGAATGGCGTCGTGGAGCGCAAGAACATAACTCTTGTTGAGATGGCTCGCACTATGCTTGATGAGTACAAGACGCCTCGTCACTTCTGGATTGAGGCAATTTATACTGCGTGCCACATCATCAATAGGGTATATCTTCACAATTTCTTCAAGAAGACTGCCTATGAATTCCTCACTGACAAGAAACCCAATGTGAGTTATTTCAAAGTCTTCGGTGCTAAATGTTGGATTAGAGATCCTCATCACAATGCTAAATTTGCACCGAAAGCACATGAAGGTTTTATGCTTGGTTACGGAAAGGACTCGCACACCTACAGAGTCTTCAACAACGTTCTTCACAAGGTTGTTGAAACTGTAGATGTGCGGTTCGATGAAACTAATGGCTCGCAAAGAGAGCACCTACCCTCTGTGATAGATGAACCAGCACCTGAGGAAACTATCAAGTTCAAGGCTACTGAGGATGTCATTCCTACCGAAGAATCTGCTGAAGAATTCATTCCAAAACGTGAAGAACGTCAAGCTAATGCACCTGAAGAAATTGCTGAAGAAAATGGTGCTGAAGAAAATGCTGATCAAATTCCTCAACGACAACCTACTCATCCTCGCGTTGCAAAAGAAGTGCAAGTTGAAAAGATCATCGATGACATTGAAGCACAAGGTCCTCTCACACGCTCAAAAGCTTCACATTGATCTAACTTTTGTGGGCACTATGCTTTTGTCTCTATCACAGAGCCCACTAAGGTAGATGAAGCATTTCTGGAGCCTGAGTGGATTCAGGCCACGCAAGAAGAATTACATCAGTTCGAGCTCAACAACGTTTGGGAACTGGTCAATCGTCCAGATCCTCGCAAACACAATATCATTGGCACAAAGTGGATCTACCGCAACAAGCAAGATGAAAATGGCCTTGTGGTGAGGAATAAGGCACGACTAGTAGCTCAAGGCTACACACAGGTTGAAGGAATTGATTTCGATGAAACTTTTGCACCTGTTGCTAGACTTGAAGCTATTCGCATATTACTTGCTTATGCTAACCATCATGATATCACTTTATATCAAATGGATGTGAAAAGTGCATTCCTCAATGACTCAATAAGGCCCTCTATGGCCTCAAGAAGGCCCCTCGGGCGTGGTATGATACTTTGAAGGAATTCCTCATGAAGAAAAGCTTCAAACCCGGTTCACTCGACCCTACACTTTTCACTAAATCATATGATGATGAATTGTTTGTGTGCCAAATATATGTTGATGATATCATCTTTGGCTGTACTGACCAACGTTATAGTGATGAATTTGCCTATATGATGAGTGAAGAATATCAAATGTCTATGATGGGAGAGTTGAAATTCTTCTTAGGTCTTCAAATTCGTCAATAGCGCAATGACATATTCATATCTCAGGAGAAATACCTCAAGGATGTACTGAGGAAATTTGGCATGCAAGATTGCAAAGGCGTCAAAATTCCTATGCCCACAAATGGCCATGTGTGCACTGATGAAAATGGTATTGACTTCGATCAAAAGGTATACCGCTCCATGATTGGTTCTTTATTGTATTTATGTGCATCTAGGCCAGATATTATTCTTAGTGTTTGCATGTGTGCCCGATTTCAAGCTACACCGAAGGAATCACACCATAAGGCTGTGAAACATATTCTTCGATATCTAGCTCACACACCAACACTAGGATTATGGTACCCCAAGGGCTCGGTTTTTGATCTCATTGGATATTCTGACTCTGACTATGCTGGTGATCGTGTGGACCGCAAGTCAACATCTGGTACATGTCATTTCCTCGGATGATCTTTGGTCTATTGGTCCTCGAGGAAACAGAACTGCGTATCACTGTCTACTACTGAAGCTGAGTACATTGTTGCTGGCTCTTGCTGTGCTCAATTGTTGTGGATGAAGCAAACTCTCAAGGACTACAGCGTCAACGTGAAGAATGTGCCTCTCTTCTGTGACAATGAGAGTGCCATCAAGATTGCTCACAACCCAGTTCAGCACTCGAAGACAAAGCACATTCAGATTCGTCATCATTTTCTTCGCGATCATGTGTTGAAGGGCGAAATTTCTATTGAGCATGTGAAGACTGAAGAACAGCTAGCCGATATCTTCACAAAGCCCTCGGATGAGAAGAGATTTAGCAAGTTGCGGTGTGAGCTAAATATCTTAGAATCTTTGAATGTTCTTTGAAAAGGACACTCATCTTAACACTTATGCAAAATTGATGACTTAGATGTGCAACACATGAAGAAACGTTTTTCTTCAATCAATGAAGAATAACACTCTAAGTGTGAAGAAATTAATGAAGAATTTGATTCTCAGAACCCTACGACAATTGTACGCGGTGTCTGAAATCATCATTCTTATACGGTGGGTCACGCCACCACAAAAGTTGAAAATCTTCAATTTGAGTTTTTCCTCAGTTTTTTGAAATTCCTCAGTTGTTCATATTCTTCAACTTTGCATTGTCTTCACCTTCTACGTCGTTTTTCTTCATTGGCTATATATATATATATATATATATATATATATGAGTTTATGTCCTCTACATCATTCACTTATGGCTAATTCTTCAAGTTGGTTTTTCTGCTAAGTGAATGTGATCGGACCCTTTCCCCTCTATGCTTTACTCAACCCAATCTATTCACAAACTCTTCATGTGCGTTCTACTTGAAACTCGTTCAAAATCTTCACTGTGTCCTTGTCAGCTGAAGAATTTGCGAACGGAACTTTTAACTTATTTTATCCAAATTTTCGGCTTTGCCGCTCAAACCGTTCTGCATCCCACGATATACTTATCTATTCACCCACGATCTAACATGATCTCCACTTCTCAGTACGTGGGTGACACATGTCAAGCGAATGAGAAGGGTCAGGGGCACGTTCGTCCAATTTCTTCGGGCGAACAGTTTTTCACCGTGGCTATAAATACCCCCTCTCCCCTTCCTCACTTCCTTTACTCTGCTCGACCTCTCTCCCGCTCGAGCTTCTCAAACCCTAGCGCCACCGCTACTTCATCGTCACCGGTGAGGAAGAGCTTCACTGCCTCGACCTCGTCGCCGCCGTACTCACACCGGCCGCGGAAATCTTCACTCCGCCGCCGCCGTAGCCGTCTTCCTCCGCCGAGTTAGGGCGTGGAAGATCTGCACAGACGAACTTCACTTCTCCACATCCCAATTCGTCGTGTTCTTCGTTCAGGGTAATTAAAAGTTACTTTTACTGCCCTCTTTGATTCAAATGACTTCTACAAAAATCTTCAAAGGTGTTTATTCTTCAAATTTTTCACACACTGAACACCTCACATGTCATCTGTTCTTGATTCGTTTCTCTAAGCATCATTTTTCTTCAAGATTCCTCAGTTGTGTGGATCTTCGATCTATACAACTCTGGAACCTAAGACAAAGAACGCTTAGTGAAATTCTTCAGGACTCATCTGGTCAAATTCCTCAAACTTGTTCTTTTTGAAAAACCTTCTGAGAACGCATATGACCTCTCCAAATTCCTGGCAACTATACTCTGTTCATAGGTACTCATGTCCGCTGCTGAATCACTAGGTTCTCATCAACTTAACTCATTTACAGCGTTCCTCGAAGAAAAGTTGCATACTTCTTCAGAGAGTTCAGTTGTTCAAATTCCTCAACTGAAGAAAATGGCCGATGGAAAGAAGCCACAAAAGGAGGAAAGAGGCCTGAAATCAATACTGCCTTTGAAATCCCTGAGGACATTTATGCTGGGTACTGCACACCCCCTGAGGAAGATAAGAATCAGCGCAAGGTGCGCATTCAGAGGATAGAAAGGAGATGGGCAAAAGAGTGGAGGGAGTACAGGTATGCGACTCCAAAATACATGAAGAAATTCAATGTTACTCCTCCATGCTCAAGACCACCATTGGCACCTGGACAAGAGGCAGATCCCACTAGCATCAAGTGCGGTGAGGATTTTCCTGAAGAATGGGCCAAGCGCCAGGCCAAGTTGGCCAAACAGGCTAAGGAAGCAGTGAAGAAATTCAACGAAGATTCCACTGCTGCTGCTGCTGAGGCCTCTATAAGGCCGAAGAAATCCATGGCAAAGAAGCCTGCGCACAAGCCAAGTGCCTCTTCTTCAATGCCCTCACGGCCAATTTCCTCAGCTAAGCCCTCACGGCCAATTCCTCAAGCCGCTCTTGCTCCTCCAAAGTCCTCAGTTGCTCCGCCAAAATCCTCAACACCTGTGCATCTCGCCACGTGCCAAAGGACTACAGGCATCTCCATTGCCTCAGGAGTTTCAGCTAGTTCCTCAGCTGCACCAAATTCTTCAACAGGACCCTCTCTGTTGAAGACAAAGACCACTGCTGGACGAGGCTCTCGCCCAAGTCCTCACAAGAAGCAGGTCGCCTTCCAAGTGCCGTCTGAAGAAGACGAAGCTGATGATGAAGAACTTGCTGAAATCATCAGAGATACACTACAGGAATCAGCTATTTTGCCGTCTGCCACGGCGGACGGCAAAGGCATGAACGGCGGACGGCAAAGACCTTTGCTGTCAGCCGCGGACGGCAAAAGGCTCCGGCAAAGTAGGCTACGGTAAAGAGCTACTTTGCCGTCTGCTTCCTGGCGGCTGGCGGCAAAGGCCCTTTGCCGTCTGCCGCGGACGGCAAAGAGAGCGGATGGCAATAATTGCGCTGTCAGTCCGTTAAGTGGCTAACGGCAGGCCTTTGCCGTCCACGGCAGACGGCAAACTTTCTAGTGTCTTTGCCGTCCGCCGTATGATGTCATCTACACGTCACTACATGGCAGGCCTTTGCCGTCCGCCGCTGACGGAAAAATTGTTTACTCTTTGTCGTCTGCCACTGTAGGCAAACTGACCAAATGGGTCAGCTCCCAGGAAGCACAGCTGGATGCCACGTGGCTTCTTTGCCGTCCGCGGCAGACGGCAAAGAGCCCGTTGCCGTCGGTGGCAGACGGCAAAGAGCCTGCATATTGGCTCTTTTTTCTGTTTTTTATTAAATCCAACAATTTTCACAGCAAATATATATGACATATATAGATATATTTCACAGGCATTCATATCACATATATCCAGCACATAAGTTCCATACATTCATACATAAGCAAGTTCAATCCATTCATACATAAGCAAGTTCCATCCATACATATTACATAAGCAAGTTCCATCCATCAATTCATACATAACAAGTTCCATCCATACATAAACAAGCACTCCATAGCAAGCTAGCTTCCATGAAGTGAATGAAATCTGCAAAATGGCAAAATAAGAAAGTTAGAAATAGGTGACTAGAATAAGAAGACTAGAACAAGAAGAGTAGAACAAGAAGAAGACTAGAACAAGAAGAGTAGAACAAGAAGAAGACTAGAACAAGAAGAGTAGAACAAGAAGAAGACTAGAACAAGAAGAGTATGTCATTTATGAGCTAACTTACGTGAAATGGATCATATATGAGCTAACTAAGTTGAAATGGGTCGTCTATGAGCTAGCTAAGGTGAAATGGATCATTTATGAGCTAACTTAGTTGAAATGGGTCGTTTATGAGCTAACTAAGGTCAAATGGATCGTTTTTGAGGTAACTAAGGTGAAATGGATCATTTTTTAGCTAACTTAGGTGAAATGGATCATTTATGAGCTAACTTAGTTGAAATGGATCGTTTTTGAGCTAACTTAGGTGAAATGGATCATTTATGAGCTAATTTAGTTGAAATGGATCTTTTTGAGCTAACTTAGGTGAAATGGATCATTTAAGAGCTAATTTAGGTGAAATGGATCGTTTTTGAGCTAAATTAGTTGAAATGGATCGTTTATGAGATAACCTAGGTAAGATGGGTCATTTTGGAGTTAACCTAGGTGAAATTGGTCATTTTAAAGCTAACGTAGGTAAAATGGATCATTTAGGAGCTAATGTAGGTAAAATGGGTCATTTTTGAGCTAACTTGGATGAACTGGATCATTTATAAGCTAACCAAGGTAAAATGGGTCATTTTAGAGCTAACTTAGGTAAAATGGATCGTTTATGAGCTAACTAAGCTAATTATGCAATTTTTGACATAAGTAAGCTAAGTACAGATCGTTTTAGAGCTAACTTAGGTAAAATGGATGGTTTTGGAGGTCAGTAAGCTTATTAAGTCATTTTGGAGGAGAAGAAGCTAAGTCTAGGTCATTATGGTAAGCATTGGAGGAAATAAAGCTAAGTCTAGGTCTTTATGCATGTGTTAAGCAAAACACTAGATAAACTTACCATGATCCAGGAGGTGTAGGAGCGGGCTGGCTCGTGTCGGTAGCTGGAGAAGGATCGTGCGATGCTTGTCTGGAGTTACGCTGCACCAAAGATCATTTCCAATGTCTTGTTAGCATGATGACACTCAAATGTTAAGACTAGCAAGTAATGTCCATTCAAATTAAACTCACCGTGGTCCCAGGAGCAATCACTGGCATCGGCGGAGCGGTCTGACCGGTCTTCTCGCACACAGACTGCACATTTGGTTTTGACGACTCAGTTATACTAGTTAGTAATGAGACAAACACTACATGAATGTTTTGGCTAATCTGTGGAAGAAACTTACCACAAGGAGCTCGTACATGGCCCTTGCCTGCATGTCATTCCGTGCCCTCTCCTCCTCCATCATCTTTGTCGTCCTCTCCTCCAACTCCCGCTGCCTCTCCGCCGCCTCCGCCAGAAGTTTCTCCGTTCTATCTCTCTCACTCTGTATAGCAGCCTGCAATACCACTCACATGACCATTTGTAATCATTGATGGAAGCGCACACAATGTAATGGAGAAAGATAGCTGAGTACGTATCACTAACCTTGATGGCGAGTTGCACTGGCCGTTCACGAGGCCTTATCTCAGGAGCGGAGCTTGACTGGCGCGCCTTGATCTCCGAGAGAGTGCTAGGACAACGGATAAGTCCATCTCCAATGGCTATGGAGCCATGGGACCTCCCGCCACCAGATATCATCACCAGCTCTGGATCAATGGGACCCTGGCTCGGGTTAAAGTCCTCCCCTTTCCTCGCCTTCCCCTCATCTCTATATCTCACGAGCTTGTTGTGGGAGGAGATGTTGGTGAAGTTGTTTGCATCATCGAGGTCAGACTGAGAGAAAGCATTGACTTTCTTGAAAGAGGCAGTGTGGGCCATGGCATACAGGTTGTACACCTCTGGCACCTTATCCACCTTATTGTGGCATGCCTGAAAGAGAGAAACAATGTAAATTAGTAATTAAAGGCTCAAGTTAGCATGATGAATGAATTGCATGAATCATGAAGCAAACCACATACCCAGTTCCGCCCGAACTGATATAAGTTGGAGCTGCCTTGATGGTGTGGCACACCTTCCATTTGGGCACGTTTGTCCTTGGCCTCGTTGTGGAGGGCTAGCCATTCTTTTGAGCACCACTCATTGACCAACACCTCCCAACAATCCATCCGATCCGCACACCATCTCGGAGGCGCCTAAGTTAGCAAATACAAACTTGAGCGCTACCTCTAAGAATTACTAAATGAAGGAACTTAAGTAGAAGGCCTTAAGAATTACCTTCATGTACTGCTCCTTACTCAGGAACTTATCGCGGCACGCTGGCTTGGTCTTCTTGATACCACGCAAGGTGTAGTAGTCTCGAACAGCCTGCACCCGAGCCTCGTGCCGTAAGTTCTGTAGTAGGCGCTTGCAGACGTTCTCGATAACATGTGCCGCGTCCTCCTCGTATCCCTCCTCACACCTGTAGAATGTCTGCAATCAAATGAGACAATATTGATTAGTACAATTAATAACTAGCTAGTTGAAGATTTTTAAATGTGTAAAGGAGAAATTACCCAGAACTTTCTGATCACCATGTCTGCCCTCGTGTCGCACAAGACACCGTCGATAATCTCATCCGGCGGGGCCGGGGCAGCCAAGTAGTGCTCCCAGCTCAATCCAAGCTCTGGAAGCCGACCCTCACCAGGCAACGTGACAAACCCCGGGAAGTTTTGCCGGCAAAGAACTCCAAGGACGGAGTTGGGCCGGCGGACACTATGATGGTGGTCCCAACCCCTGCAGCATGACAAGGCCAACGCATTAGTTATTTGAAGAAACGTGAATGCAGAAGGTACAAAAATATTAAATGCACTTACGTACCTCTCCCCATCAGGGAAAATCAACCACCTCTGGTCGCGGGTCACCGGCACGGACGGCAGCCGTGTAGCACCACGCTGGTAGACAGTGCCCCCCTCCTCCTCAATATCAGTCGGCTCCCCGCCATCATCAGCATGGCCACTCGGCTCCTCGGGCTGATCCGGCCAGGTACCCCATCCGGACGTGTGCTCCTCCGGGGTCTCGTGGGCCGAAGGCCAGTCGACCCGACGCTCGTGGGCCCAAGACCCGTGGACCGGAGGCTCGTGGACCGGAGTTCGTGTAGCCTCCTCCTCGGACGAGTCCACCCTAGCAGTCACGTGCTCCGGTGAAACAGCTGGGGGTGGCGGCGAGGAAGGCGCCGTAGCAGTCACCCTACCTCCTCTCCCGTGACCACGTGCCCCACCTCCTCTCTTCCTACCTCGTCCCCTGCTGGGCACCGCGGTCGACGAAGAAGGGCCCGGCGGTGTCGCCATACTGTCCAGCAACGCTCAGCGGAGAGGTGCGTCTGGAATGGAAGACCTCAGACCACGCGCCGACGAAGAAGGGGCCTTGGCGCGCTCCCGACCAGCGCCCACCATCTTTCAACACCTGCCATGACAAACAGTAAACGAAATTAGTACAACATAAAAAAAAGACCGACATGAATAATAATATGTGTATCACTTAAGTGTATCATCATCAAGTACAACATAATTTTTTTTAATACCTGACACTACTAATAATCTCGATCAGTATCATCAATAAATGCATAATCATCATCATCACTATAATCAATGACGGGCTCATAGGGTTTAGTGGCATCAACATGTGGAAGGCCACCTTGACGTAATCGGTCAAGCAATGACAGGTCATCCGCAGCAGTAACCTCTTCTTGTTCCGGCTCTTCTTGTTCCTCCTCTGGGGTGATGTCAGATTCACTGTTGCTGTCTACTTCAATGTTTTGGGGTGAAGTATAGCGGTTCTTGAAACGCTTTTTGGAAAGACATGTCTCTTGGAAGAATTCTCCTTCATATGTGTCTGGGTTAATGTGAGGTTCATAATCCTCTTCCTTTGGGGGAGATAGTCTAGCACGTGGCGGCACTTCATAAACGACATCCCAACCTTTCAGATTTGGATTAGTTTGGCAGGCCCACGGTAGATAGAATACTTGGGTCGCCTGTTGAGCCGTAATATAGACATCAGGAACATCTAAATGGGTGCTTTGGTTGATTTCAACTAGCCCTATATGTTCATGAGTCCTTCTAGTCTCCTTCGGCTGAAACCAATAACATTTGAAGACTACGACATTCGGTGGGTTTTCACCATAGAATAGAAGTTCATAAATTGCTTCAACTCTCCCATAATACTCGGTACCTCCTTCGCCGATAGCAGATACACAACAATTTGTAGACTTTCGGTCGGCCATAGATAGCTCTTTGCCATAGGTACGAAAGCGATACCCGTTGATGTCGTATTTGTCAAATGAACGGACCTTATAGTCAAAACCATTAGCGATTTGTCTCAATTCGGCGTCCATAGACTCTGAATTAGCCTACAAGTTTAATATGAAAGGACTGTTGCATTACGCACAAATTAGCGAATGAAATGAAATTGTCTAATAGAAATTACCGTTTGTTTGAACCAAGAGATGAAACCGGGATAGCCGCCTCCTTGCTTTGCGAGAAGCTCATACTCTTCGACAGAATCCTTTTGGATCACCGCTCCATACGAGAATAAGGCGACGTATCGACTGTATGAAATATCCAGGAATAAGAGCAGTTCAAAGGAAATAGAAGTTGCGAAACTATGTACCGAGAACTTACTCGATGTACGGTCGCACTTCTATCAGGTTGTTGAAGATATACAACGAAATGGTCCGCCATTGTTTGTTATCCAAAGATACTGGATTTGAAACACTGGCTGGTGCGAGATTCCCTTTGAATAGGCTGAGGTTGGATCCACCCTTTTTAGGGTCGTCAGCATTGTACCGAGGCTTCGGATTATGCAAATGACGATTTTTGGCTTCGTAGTGTGCTGTCATGAAGTTTGCCGCCTCCTCAGTGATGAATGCCTCAGCCATCAATGCTTCAATTCTACGTTTATTTTTACATTTTTGTCGAAGCGTCTTCTGCATCCTCTCAGTTGGGTAGCACCAACGATTTTGCACGGGCCCCCCCAATCTTGCCTCAGCCGGGAGATGCAAAATCAAATGTTGCATTGGATTAAAGAAGCCCGGTGGAAAGATCATCTCTAACTTGCAGATCAACTCCGGCGCCAACTCTTCCATTTCTTCTAGCATGCCAGGCGATAGTTCTTTCGCACAAAGAACACGGAAGAAATAGCTGAGTTCTGCCAGTACTAGCCATTCATCCTCAGGGATGAAGCCACGCAACATCACCGGCATTACCCGCTCAATCCACATGTGCCAATCATGACTCTTGAGATCAAATATCTTCAATTTATCAAGACTGGCTCCCCTCTTTAGATTCGCTGCATACCCATCGGGGAACATCAACTGCATTTTCACCCACAAGATAATTTCCCTCATAGCTGGCCTTCCAAGATTGAACCATGCCTTTGGCTTCGTCCAGTTCTGCTTTCCTTTCGGTTCTTTCATGTTTTGTAACGGCATATCACATAGCGCCTCCAGATCGACTCTAGCCTTAGTATTATCCTTTGACTTCCCATCTATGCCGAACAATGTACCAAAAAGTGCCTCGGTGATATTCTTCTCAGTGTGCATCACGTCGATGTTGTGTGGGCAAAGGAGGTCTTTGAAGTAAGGCAGATCCCATAAGCATGTTTTGTGAGTCCAGGCGTGCTTAGAATTATACCCCTTGAAGTACCCTAGACGCTCTGGATCTGGCTCGAGAGCGTTTAACTGATCCAGGGTCTGTTGGCCTGTCAATGCAGGTGGTGCAGAGTTTTTGACAACTCTACCTCTGATGAAGTTCTTCTTGTCTTTCCTGAACTTATGGCGAGTATTCAGGAACCGTCTATGCATGTCGAAGCAAGAAAACTTGTGACCGGCCTGAAGCCAACGAAACTCAAGAGCTCCCTTGCATGTGGGGCACGGGAACCTTCCATGCACACACCAGCCAACGAATAGCGCATACGCCGGCAAGTCATGCGTCGAGTACATGTACCAGACACGCATTATGAAGTTCTGTTTGCTATAGGCGTCGTATGTCTTGAACCCATTATCCCAGGCTTCTTGCAATTCATCCTTAAGCAGCTGCATGTACACATTCATATTTTTCCCCGGATAGTTGGGCCCTGGAATTATCAACGTCAGGAAAATGTTCTTTCTTTGCATAATCTGTCCGGGGGGGAGATTGAGTGGAAAGACAAATACGGGCCAACAACTGTATTGGGCTGCCGTCATACCAAACACACTGAACCCATCCGTGCTGATGCCGACTCGAGGATGCCTCGGATCTGCCGCTTTGTCACCATGTAACTCATCAAACTTTTTCCACGCAACACCATCCGATGTGTGTACAATCATCAGATTCCCATCTGCATCTAGTTCGGTTCTTTTGCCCGTTTTGTGCCATGTCATCTGTCTGGCCGTCTCTTCGACCATGAAAAGACGTTGAAGTCTTGGTACGATTGGCATATACCGAAGAACACTAACGGGGATTTTGGTCTGTGTCTTCTCACCCATACCATTGTCTACCACAACATACCTGGAAGACTTGCAAATGGGACAATAGTTCAAGTCCGCATAGTCAAGCCTAAACAAGACACATCCTTTCTCACAGGCATGTATCTTATCATAGGGCATCTTCAGTGCACGGAGGATTTTGTCCGACTGGTACAGGTTTGCAGGCATTACATGGCCTTTGGGTAGAAAGCGTCCAAATACTGTCATCATTGCATCGTAGCATTCTCTGCCCAAGTTGAACTGAGCCTTCAGAGCCATTACTTGTGAGATGGCATCCAACTGACAAAGCTCAGTGTGCTCATGGAGCGGACGTTTTGAAGACTCCAACATTTCATTGAAGGCCTTTGCAGATTCCTCCATCTCCTTGTCCGAATCCCGAGCATCATCGAAGTCTTGCACCATGTTTTCCATCCCGGTACCATGCTCGTCGGTGCGACGACGATCCACCTCAGCTCGGTCACGTTGGGTAGACTCACCATGAAATGTCCACACCGTATAATCGGGCGTAAAACCACTCTTCTGCAGGTGTTTGCCCATTTCAGCCTCTGTCCTCTTTTCCCAATTGCCGCACCGTCAACAAGGGCACCAGGTTTTCCTCTGGCCATTTGCAAATGCGTCTCGCACAAACCCCTTGGTTTTTGTGAACCATTCAGTGCTCCATTTGTTCTGACCAGTGTGACCGGTGTACATCCACGCACGATCACTCATCTTGACTTTCAGAGCTACTAGACACACAACAAATATATATATATATATAATTCACCATGTATATATTCATCAGTTGATCTACTTTGTCAATTTTATTACGTCCATGCAACCTACACTCTAATAGGTAATGATAGGTCCTAATCCCACCCGAGTATGTTTAGATTGGGTTCATTTTCCCATGCTATGCTCCGGATCCTACGCAAAATTTCGGCAGCACCTCCCCGCTGTTCTCCTGATACACGTCTCTGCAATAAACAGAGAGGATGTGTACCCGGAGAACAACAGGGGAGGCACTGACGAAATTTATGCGTCGGATCCAGAGCAAAGCATATGGGAAAACGAACCCAATCTAAACATACTCGGGCTGTCCATGGATAGCGTTGGACAATTCGAAAGAATCAAGGTTATAAATATGCAAATGCATGCATATTTATAACTATGACGCTTTCGAACGGGAGACACATATTGGTTACGCATACTGATGATTCAAGACACATATATAGCTAGCTATCAAGTTTCATCGGAATAGATCAAATAATTAATGGGGGAGGAGGACATGTCATTTGTGCTCACCCACGAACGAAGGGGCAGAGCTCGTCAAACGCACGGCGAGGTCGTCGAACACCAAACCTCGCAGCGATGAAACAACTGCACATTTAAAACTACCCGATCAACACAATTATATATGATGTTTTTCATAACAAAATCGAAAAATATATGACCTAACCCCGTCGGCCTCTGGAAGGCCAAAGAACACCTTTTCGGGAGGTGTCGGGGGTCGGGGTGTCGTGTCGGTGTCGGGGTGCCGTGTCGGGGTCGGGGTCGGGGTGTCGGGTCGGGGTGCCGGGTCGGGGTCGGGGTGCCGTGTCGGTGTCGGGGTCGGGGTGTCGGGTCAGGCTCGGGGTCGGGGTGTCGGGGTCGGGGTGTCGGGGTCGGGGTCTAGGGGTCGGGGTGTCGTGTCGGGGTGCCGTGTCGGGTCGGGTTTTTTCCCTCTTTTTTCCTTTTCTTCTTCTTCCTCTTCTTCCTTTTCTTCCTTTTCTTCCTTTTTTTTCCTTCTTCTTCTTCTTCTTCTTCTTCTTCTTCTTCTTCCTCATTTCCTTTTTCCTCTTCTTCTTCTCCTCCTCTCCTCTTTTTTCTTCTTCTTCTTCCTCTTCTTCTTTTTCTTCTCCTCCTCCTCTTCTTCTTCTTCCTTTCCTTTTTCCTCTTCTTCTTCTCCTCCTCTCCTCTTTTTTTCTTCTTCTTCTTCTTCTTTCCTCAAACTAAACTAAACCTAAAACTAAACCTAAATCTAAAACTAAAACTAAAACTAAATCTAAACTAAACATAAACCTAAAACTAAAAAAACAGAAAAAAGGAAAAAACTAAATCTAAACCTAAAACTAAACTAAAACTAAACCTAAAACTAAAACTAAAACTAAATCTAAACTAAACATAAACCTAAAACTAAAAAACAGAAAAAAAAAGGAAAAAAAAGAGGAGGTAGAGCTCACCTGGGGCAGGGCCGGTGGAGGAGGTGGCCGGTGGAGGAGGGGGGCGGGGCGGCGGCGCCGGGCCCGGGGCGGTGGGGCGCGGGGGGGGGGGCGCGGCGCGGCGGCGCCGAGACGGTAGGGCGGCGGGGGCGACGGGGCGGCGGGGGCCGGTGGGGGAGGTGGCCAGTGGAGGAGGGGGCGGGGCAGCCTGGGGCGGCGGCGCCGGGCCCGGGGCGGTGGGGCGCGGGGGGGCCGGGGCGCGGCGGCGCCGAGACGGTAGGGCGGCGGGGGCGACGGGGCGGGGGCCGGTGGGGCGGCGGGGTGGTGGGGCGACTGGGCGGCGGCGAGTGGTGGGGGCGGCGGCGCGCGTGTGAAGAGCAGGGAGAGAAACAGGGCGGGGTGGGGCGCGGCCGTTAGATATGTTAAATCTTTGCCGTCCGCCCCCTTTGCCGTCCGCTTTTTTGCTCTTTGCCGTCTGCTAGCAGACGGCAAAGAGGGGGGCCGTTACGTTTTTTTAAGCAGCTCGTCAGTGGGGCCCCCTCCCTCTTTGCCGTCAGCTAGCCGACGGCAAAGAATCTTTGCCGTCAGCTTTTGGGTAGCTGATGGCAAAGAGCTTCTTTGCCGTCTGCTAGCTGACGGCAAAGAGCTGGCAGATGGCAAAGTAGCTGATTCCAGTAGTGATAGGCAAGTCAGGGCCGCTAGAGCCAAGGGCACAAATGTGCCACTGCTTTTGGATCCAAAGTTGATCCTCGACTACATTGACCTCTGGCACAAGGACCCAAACACTCCTATGCTGACTTCAAGCTGACTCCTGGTCAAAGTCATATGCTGACTGCCTTCATCCAAGAAGAAAAATGGAAATTTGAGAAGGCCAGACAGCTCAAGAACGCACAGTACAGGAAGGAGAAATTCCTGAAGAACAACGTTCTCTCTATGACAACTGATGAACTTGTGAAGATCCAGTCTGAGATCAAAACCCTCAGCGATGATTTCAACGCTTACTATGCTGATTGGAAAGGAGCCAAGGTCAGGTTTGTTAAACTGACTAAGATGTTCACCTCAAATGTTGCAGCCCCATCGCAACAAGAAATTCCTCAGGCTGAAGCATCTGCTCAGCCAACTGAAGAACATGCCAGCACCGCTGATGACGATCAGGGTGCTGAAGAGAATGTGAGTTCCAGGGCTGATGACTGCACTCCAGCCGCTGAAGAAATTGCCAGGGCACCCACTAGTGGTGCGCCTGAAGAAAATGAGGAGGTCAGGGCAATTGCATCAGTTGTGCCTGAAGTAAATCAACCACATTCCTCTGCTCCTCCTGCACCTACTCCAACTCCAATCCTTCCATCTGCATCAGATGTGAAGAAGACCAAGGCTGCAGAGCGTGCAGCAGTGAAGAAAAGGAAAGCATCAGCTCCTTCAGATTCTTCAGCACCGAAGAAGATGAAGAAATTGACAAGCTCATTTGCTAATCCAATTGATGCTGTTCCAGTTTCCTCCATGCCATCAAAGGAAATCATCCCTTTTGATGAAGAATATGTGATCCCTAGCGGATCTGATGAAGAAAATCCTTCTGCTGCTTCGTCAGAGCAGATGGATGAAGAAATTGAAGTGGATAAAATCCCTTCAACCCCCACAGTTTCCTCGCCTATGCCCCAAGAACAAAATTCCTTATGAAGGAATTGTTGTATGTGCCTCGGACTGTCTATCGCATTCTGACGAAGAGATTGAGTCCTATCAAGGGCCACGACTCAAATGAAGAAGAAGTCGTTGGCATCATGGAAAATCTGCTTTTCAATATCATTCATGGTGTTCCCGTAAATTTCCATGATTTCTTCATGAGGACTCTGGCCAATGTCGCAATGTCCCCATTTGAGTTGAAGCCTTATGCACCGTGGATAATGAGATTCATTAGAACAAGGTCTTCACTCAACTACAAAGCTGATACACTGAACCATTGCAGCTACTTGCCCCCGATTGAAGTCCTCAAACGGACATTTTCCTCAGCTGATGAAAAGGGCAAGGCTACTGCTGTAATTGATGAAGGCATTCGTCCATTGGATGGTCAATTTCGCAAGGCTGCATCCTACTCCACCAATGATGACTCTGCCACCCATGACTCTGCCGCCAACACACCCAAGCAAAATCCTCAAGGCACAACACCCAGGGTGATGACTGACCGTGAGCTTCTCCTCAGTCTTCACCAGAAGGTTGATCGCAATCACAAATGGGCCAAACGTCAGTTTGGTTCAATTCTTCACAACATGACTGCTACCCACAATGCAGTGAAAAAAACTACTACTACCTTCATGAAACCCTCAACCGCACCTGGGCTGTTCTGTCGCACATATATGGTGAAGAAGATCTGAGGAAAATGGGTCTCAAGGAAGATCTTGACTCGGCTGCACCTCCTCCGAAGAAGTACAAGAAGGTCAAGGTTCCTTCCTTGCTGGCCAGCTCCTATTCTTCATCACGTGACACTGATGAACATGAAGACTTGGACGACACTGCGGCAGGCCCTACTACAACAAACGACCCCAACAATGCTGACGCTCCTTCATCACCTTGGTATTCTTCAGGGGCGTTAGTCCTCATTTTCGACCCTTTTGGTCATTCGATGGCAAAGGGGGAGAAATTTGAGTTAGTCTTCAAGCGGGTCTATCTTATGGGCGTTTTTTTCTAAAGTTACAACTCTCGTTCTTCTGATGACTTTGTTGGATCGAGTTGTAAACTTAAACTCTATGGTGGCCTGATACTTTTGTTGTTTCTTCTGCATGCTTATTCCTCATTAATGTTATTGCACGCATGCTGAATTACATCAGTCACCATATTTCATCATGCATTACAAATTCTTCATATATTATGTCAAATGCGTGTATGAATTACAAGATATAGGGGGAGATCTCCATGATTCAACTCTTCAAGTGTGCATTGCTTCAAAAGCAAATTCCTCACTATGCACATCTTCAGGGGGAGTTCTTCTATATCTTGCAATCAAATTCCTCAATATCAGTATTTACACTTCATATGTTTATCCCCATTGAAAACTTAACCTATATTGTCATCAATCACCAAAAAGGGGGAGATTGTAAGTGCATCTAGTGCCCCTTAGTGATTTTGGTGTATTGAAGACTTATTGGTTAAGGGACTAATGTGTTTATGAGTATACACAGGTCTATAAGTCTATGAGGAGTTTGATATTTATAGAGAAAGTCAACCCCTAAAAATGAAGTTCTTCGACTGAAGACTTTGGATTTCTGAAGACTTTGAAAGTGAAGAAATTGGTGTAACCTTGAAGACTTGGTATTCATTTGAGGAACATGAAGCGTGAAGACTTTTGTATTCGTAGTTTCATTTTCTCTTTCTTGAGTCATAGGAAACACCGTACTGTTAAAGGGGGTCGAGGAAATACTAAGGAAAAATTTCCATGTGATGCTGAACTCAAAATCCTACACCTACCAATCCCTTCGAGTGAAGCCATTGGAAATCTCATACAGTTCAGTCATATTCTTCAGTGACAGAGACGATGTTCTTCTGGTCTCTGAGGAATTTGTTCTGACTGAGGAGTTAGGAATTTGCCAGTGCGGATTGCCTACACAGTGAGGAACATGATAGCCCTGAGGAACTTGATACTCAAATTTCCGATCGTTGCTGTGCTATGCGCCAGCTGTCCCAAAATATCTACCCACCTAACGGTCATATCATTGAAGGGCATTTATGTCTTATCATGACAGGCTGCTCCCTAGGCTATAAATAGCCGCCCCCTACAACCACTAGCTAGTTGGCTGCTCCGAGAGAAACTGACACTTGTCATTTGAGAGCATCCCATCCTCCGAGGACTGTGAGCGAAAATCATCGAGTGAGGAAAAACCCAAACCCAAACACCTACAAACCCAAAGTGATTGAGTATCACTGAAGAGATTGATCCTACGTGGATCCGACGCTTGTTACCTTTGAAGACTGTGCTTCTTCCAGGCGGTTAGGCGTCATGGTCTAGAGCATCCAAGAGGAAATTGTGGATCGCCGAGTGACCGAGTTTGTGAAGGTTTGGAAGTCACCTGAAGACTTACCAAGAGTGATTGAACGAGGTCCGTGTGACCTTAGTTCAAGGAGAATATGGTGAGGACTGTGTGTCCGGGACTGTGTGTCCTTAGGTTTAAATACCTAGCCGCTCCAACCAGACGTACAACTGAGACAACAGTTGGAAGTGGTCTACCAAATCATTGTCTTCACCAAGCCTACTGGTTCTATTTCCTCAACTCTTTCATTTCCTCGTTACTGTGTTGTATGCTTGTTCATATCTGTGTTTGAAGACTTTGACGGAAGACTTTCTCAATTTCCTCAGTTCAATTTCTTCAGTCTGTTTGTCTTCATCCTGTGTTATCTTGTGTTTACGCTTTCTGTACTATGTGTTTGTCTTCATTTCATCATGATGACTATGCTTGTGTTCTGCTATGCATACTTTTAAGTACTTATTCCGCTGCAAGTAGTTCTTCGCTAAAGAATTTCCTCACCCACAAATTCCTCAGTGAAGAATTCATAAAAATCGCGTATTCACCCCCCTCTAGTCGATATAACGCACTTTCAACCGAAAACCCCAGTCACTCAGCGCCCTAAAAAACACTATGGCAGAACCGACTGACACGCAGAGCCGCGATTGGAATTCCCTCCCCGCTGTTCTCTTGGAGCAGATCTGTAATCGTATGGACCTGCTCAGCACCGTCCGTCTGGCCGCATGGTCGGTGTCTTTGTACCGTCTACTCGTCTGCAACCGGCCGGCTCTTTTCAAGACACCCTGCTTGCTGATGCCCGATCCTCGCAGGTGGCCCAGACACTGACTTGACGATCCTATGGAGGTTGCCGTGGTGCCCCTCGACATGCTACCACTACCCGTCCACCTGTCCTTCATGAGGGGCCACTACTGGGCGGGCATGAAGGCCAACTGGATCGTCCTCATCCACCAATCCTGTAGTCCGTGGCGTCTCGTGGATATCTACACCTAGCGAGATATCACCCTTCCATCGCTGGATACCGCCGCCATCAAGCCTCGCGGCCTGCCGGACACTCCTGCCTACTACGCACGAGACGCGTCGAGCTTTTTGCTCGACCTCTGTTTGTTGAAGGTTGTAATCTGCGAAGTGCCCACACCATCAGAAGACTACATGGATTACAAGCTCATTGCCGTGTTCAACATGGGATTAGTCTATCTGGAATCCGGTCACCATACATGGTTATGGCTCATCGTCGATCCTCTTCACCCAACATTTCTGTCTGATGCTATAGTGCACGATGGCATCGTTTATGCGGTCGACACACGGATTGGCTTATTTCCTAGATTTTTATGACCACACATGTTATTGTTAGAGTTGATATGAGAACAATTGGCATCTAATGATTGTTAGAGTAGATATTATGAGTATAACCTCATGATTGCTATATGTTACTCTCATTTCCAGGATTTTTATAACAACGCATGTTGTTGCTTAGAGTTGATATGATAACTGTAGTAAGTGCTATGGTAGAATATGAGTAGGCCATGTCATATATGTTTTCCTTTCATTGTTACATGATGTTTGAACCATGATATATTGCTAGAATATGAAAGCCATTGGCTTATTTTTTAACTTGGGGTATGATTATGACCACGACATTGCAATTCTCTGTCTATGATATGTGTCATTGTTATAATAATCTTAATTCCACACATACTTTGAACATGATTGTTTATTTTTGTGGTCTTCAATTTGAATTGTTGCAACAGACACAAATGCGCTCGCCTTCATGATTCCAGGACCTGGAATCATACTAGTCGATGGGTGGTGGTTTATCGCTCGTTTAGCTGACGGCAGTCATTTGATGCTCATTTGCACGTACCAAATTGACCAAACCATTTCATAAAACCACATGCAGTACAATGCCTGGGGCGTTCGTGACATTGATGGCTATGGCTGCTTCGTGTTCGAGAAATATCCCAGCTCCGTTGGGCCAGGCGTATTCAACTGGAGCCGGGTTTACAGCCTCGACAACCACTCCATGTTCCTCGGGCTCAATTATCCGATCATCCAACCAATCATCGATCATATCATCGCCGATGATTACCGTGCTATGCAACTTCCATTCGTCAGGGGAACTGTGTTTACACATCATACCATGGGTTTCATGAATCACCATATCCAGAGATTCGTCAACACAGCTTGTTGCCAGATAATCTTCAGTGTGTGAAAGGCATCAAGCTTCCATGCGATGGATGGCTTTTGCAAACCCGACATGCGGCGATGTGGTTCATGCCAACAACAAATATGCACAACTTGATTCGTACTGATATCTAGACTGAGCCATGCATCCTGCTGCTCTAGCATGACCCTCTTTTGTTAGATATTACGTACTGTTGTTAGTTTGAAGCACTCCTTTGGTTTGAAGGATAGATACCGTTCTGGGATCAAGTGCATCCTAACTCACCTGCGTAGGATGTACTGATAATGATGATGGAGATGCTGTGCAGAAGCCATATATATACTACTTTATCGTTATGATGCTGTGCAGAAGCCATATATACTATATATGTCTCATAGGGAAAATCCATCCTACCACCTAGGGGTAGTTACCCCATATGTCTCATATACTACCATATGATATTATATATACTACTTTATCGTTATAAATATGTTCATATATTATATATAACATATTCCAAAGTGACTTACATGAAAAATTTGCGAGCCGACCCATGGTTTTTATTGTATTTGTGAAATACGTATATATTTGTACGTAAAAAAGAGCATACATAAAATACGATGCATACTACCTAAAAAGTAGTATATATACTACCTAAACATTCTTATATACTACATACTACATACACATACTCTCTGATTTGATAGATACTACATACAACGTACAAAATTGAAATGGTGGTAACTACCACTGGTGGTAGATAAAATTTGTCTTATTATGATAACACCCCCTTAAGACTTATTCTGCACATCAGTTTCTTATTCTGATAACACCCCCACGTCATCGGCCCACCCCACCCACTCTTCCTCTCCTCCCACTCCCTCACTTCTCTCCACTTTCCCCCTCCCCCGCGCAGAACCACCTCCATCCTCCCCCGTCGCCCGCTTCCTCCTACCCAGCCGCGTGCCACCGCGCCTACCACCTTCCTCCCCCACCTACCTCCCACGGCTGGCGCGCTGCCCAACCACCCCGCCCCACCCTGCCGGTGGCCTTCCTCCCATCGCCGGTGAGCCACCCCTCCGACTGCTTCCCAGCATGAACCGGCGCCGGATCCAGGCCTCGACGGGCCCCCGCGACGTCCCGGCGCCGGATCCAGGCCAGGGCAGGCCCCCATGACGCCCCGCTGCCGGAGCCAGGCCGCGACGGCCCCCCGCGCCGCCGCCCAACCTGCTCTGCCCGCGCCACCGCCCAACCTGCTTCCCTCATGCCGCCGCCTAACCTCCTCCCCCCGAGCCGCCGCCCCACCTCCGCGACTCACCCTTCCCTCCCCGGCCTCCTTCTACCTCCGCCGTCGCACCGGCCGGCCTAGCCCCGCCGTCATCCTCGAGAAGTGCGCCGCGAGCCCTGGAGCAGTGCACCGCGAGCCTCTCTAGCAGCTCATCCATGGGCGCCGGCAATTTTTTTGGCTTCTGCAGTTCGGTGCCCCCCGCGTGCAGTCCGGTGGTGCTATGCATGTAGTGCTCAGGTGAGCCGCACTGCAGCTCGGTTTGGTGGGCGCCACTGTCCTCCGACGGGCATGTGTGCAGTGCAGTCCGGCGGCGAGGGTAGCCATCTCCTCTCACGCTTCCAGCAGCATCAGGAGGAGGATGGTGGAGAAATATTCTCCCAGGTCCAATTTGTCTGATGTTCGTGCATTTGTGTGCAATTTCGGTGATGACATTCACGGCCAGGTCCAATTTTTCATTGTTGTTATCCACTGACGGCGAGCAGTGCAGCTTGCTATCGTTGCAGGTCAGTTGGGCGTTGGTGCAGTACGCAAGCACTTGAGAGGACGATTGGCACGCACTTCAGTTTCAGCCGTGCGACGCTGCAGTATGGATGCACGCGGCAGGAGGTTCGTTGCTGCAGTTTGCTTGGTGTTGGCAGGAGGTTCTTCAGCTGGCCCATGTAGTTTACCTGGTGCAGTTCGGCCGGTTGATGGTTGCGGTTAAAAGGAAAATTGGGTGGGGTCCACTTTCTTTGGGATGAAAAAATAAGTGCAAATGTGGTTCACTAATTATTTTCTCAGGGTTCAGTTAACTATATTTTGTGTGATGAGAGCCGCTCCGACGTTTGATGTAGTTAACTGAACCCTGAGAAAAGTTATATGGACTCGTTTGAAAATTGTTTACCAAAGAAGTTCATTTAGAATTGTGTTGCGGCTCATTTCTCTCGACCATGCGGTTTGCTTCTTCGCACGTGTATAGCTCGCCAATGTGGAAATCCAAAACTCCAAACAGAAAAAAGAAAGAAGGAAATGAAGTGCAAAGATATGTTAAATGAAAAATGGTAGAGAAACGACAAAAAAAGTAATGCCATTCACTTGACCATTTGATGCAGTGCAAAAATGTGTTAAATGAAAAATGGTACAGAAACGACAAAAAAAAGTAATGCCGTTCACTTGACCATTTGATGCAGTGCGGTTTTCTAACTGAAGCAGTGCGGTCGAGTGTCTGATGTTGTTCATCTTGCAAGTGATCATTTGATGCAGTGCGGTTTTCTAACGGAAGCAGTGTTGTCGGGTGTCTAGTGTTGTTCATCTTGTAAATGCAAAGAAAAAATGTTACTGAAATGACAAATAAAGTAATGCGGTTTACTTCTTCATGCTTTTGGGGTTCACTTACGCCCGGTGTGAAGTCCCGTCCACTTCCTCGCATGAGAAAATTTACATGTAAAAAAAGAAATCAAGAAGTTTGCTTGCCCATCTGATGGGGTGCGGCTTCCTGTCTGAAGCAGTGCGTTCTTCTGTCTGATGCAGTACACAAGTCGATTTGGGTGTCGCGAAAAACAGAGTTTCCGCATTTTGGTAAAATTGAATCTGCTCTTAAACCGTAAGGAATTCGAGAGTGTGTTCTATATGAAAAAGCTGCATCTCATCGATATCTTTCCAACAGTGTAGAATTTGGATCATTCCGACCAGCGGTTTGTAAAAATTTCATGAAAAACGGCCGCTGCCACATGTCATCCGCCGCACGATTTTTAAAATTAACTTAAAACTGTAAGGAATCTTAAAAACATTTCAACATGTGAAAGTTGTGCCTCGTTCGTAGCTTTCCAATGGCGTATCACATGCCTCGTTTCGACAAACGGTTCAAAAATTGGAGCGAAAACAGTACGAAAATTGCAAAAAATTCGAAAAACAGAATTTCGCGATTTACTAAATTTAAAACTGCTCTTAAACCATAACGAATTAGAGAAAATAATACATATGGAAAAGATGCGCCTCGACGATATCTTTCCAACGGTGTATCATTTGCTTCATTCCGACGAGCTATTTAGAAAAAAAACGCGAAAAAACGCTCTTTGCCACTTGTCCTGCGCCGCACCATTTTCGAAACTGCTCTTAAACCGTGAGGAATCTGAAAAAGTGTTCAACATGGCGAAGTTGTGCCTAATCCATAGCTTCTCAATGGTATATTACATGCCTTGTTCCGATAAACGGTTAAAAAACTAGAACGAAAATGGTACCAAAAAACAGCGCGTGCAATTTTTTCACACACGAAGTTCACTAGTCTCTGTATTGCAGTACCCCTGCTACTGATAGTGCAGTGCCCTCGCATTGAGCGTGCAGTGCGGAAGTGGTATCAGAATAGTTATTCTGCTAATATTAGCAGAATAGACCGGCTGCATATATATATCAATTAGGCTTCAAGTGTGTACTTGTTGGTGAAAGTGTCGTCCAATGGGAATTATATTTTGTATTACTCATGTAGCCTACAAAGTCTGTCGCACAGCCTTGTAACATCTTACCCCATTTCTAAATTTGTACTAGTCATCTATACCGTATATTGCGCTACTCGTACTACTACCTCCCTCCTGGTTTACTAGTCCCATTCGTAATTTGTGTCAAATTTTGACCATAAATTTTACTAACTAAATGTTAATGCGTGTCACAAAAAATTATATCGTTTTATTCGTATTTGAACATAGTTTCCAATGGAATAATTTTTGGTGACATGCATTGACATTTTGTTAGTTAAACCTATGGTTAAAATGTGACACTAAATACGACTAGTAAGTAGTACAGTAGCAGCACTAGTATACGTCGGTCAAATTATCCATCATGTCCTCACATTGAATTGACGTGACAACACGCTGCGCGTGAGGTGACACAAGAATCCTGGCGGCGTGTTTGGGTATTGTGGACTTCAGATGTGGAGTACTACCACTTATCTGTCGAAATCTTTCATCATTCACTTAAAACAGTCGATTTGATCATACATTGAGTACCATATAACTGGAATTAACCGATGCAACTCCAAAGAAGGATTGGCCGGTGCTGCCGGCTGGCGTCAAGTTCGATCCCATGGATCAGGAGCTGATCGAGCACCTTGAGGCCAAAGTGAGTGCTGACAGCGCGAGATCTCACCCTCTCATCGATTTGTTCATACCAACCATCGACAGCGAGCACGGCATATGCTACACCCATCCTGAGAAACTTCCAGGTAAGTGATACGTCTCCGTCGTATCTACTTTTCCTAACACTTTTGCCCTTGTTTTGGACTCTAACTTGCATGATTTGAATGGAACTAACCCGGACTGACGCTGTTTTCAGCAGACTTTCCATGGTGTTATTTCAGAAACAAAAGTTTTCGGAATGACCTGAAACTCCACGGAACATCTATTTGCAAAATAAGAAAAATACCGGAAGAAAAATCCACGTCAAGGGGCCCACACTCTGCCCACGAGGGTGGGGGGCGCGCCCCTACCTCGTGGGCCCCCTGACGCTCCACCGACCTCAACTCCAACTCCATATATTCACTTTCGGGAAGAAAAAAATTAGAGAGAAGGATTCATCGCGTTTTATGATACGGAGCCACCGCCAAGCCCTAAAACCTCTCGGGAGGGCTTATCTGGAGTCCGTTCGGGGCTCCGGAGAGGGGGATTCATCGCCGTCGTCATCATCAACCATCCTCCATCACCAATTTCATGATGCTCACCGTCGTGCGTGAGTAATTCCATCGTAGGCTTGCTGGACGGTGATGGGTTGGATGAGATCTATCATGTAATCGAGTTAGTTTTGTTAGGGTTTGATCCCTAGTATCCACTATGTTCTGAGATTGATGTTGCTATGACTTTGCTATGCTTAATGCTTGTCACTAGGGCCCGAGTGCCATGATTTCGGATCTGAACCTATTATCTTTTCATGAATATATGTGAGTTCTTGATCCTATCTTGCAAGTCTATAGTCACCTACTATGTGATGACCATAGTTTGAGGAGTTCATGTATTCACTATGTGCTAATGCTTTGTTCCGGTACTCTATTAAAAGGAGGCCTTAATATCCCTTAGTTTCCATTAGGACCCCGCTGCCACGGGAGGGTAGGACAAAAGATGTCATGCAAGTTCTTTTCCATAAGCACGTATGACTATATTCGGAATAAATGCCTACATTACATTGATGAATTGGAGCTAGTTCTGTGTCACCCTATGTTATGATTGTTACATGATGAACCGCATCCGGCATAATTCTCCATCACCGATCCAATGCCTACGAGCTTTTCATATATTGTTCTTTGCTTATTTACTTTTCCGTTGCTACTGTTACAATCACTACAAAACACCAAAAATATTACTTTTGCTACCGTTACTTTTGTTGCCGTTACCACTACTATCATATTACTTTGCTACTAAATACTTTGCTGCAGATATTAAGTTATCCAGGTGTGGTTGAATTGACAACTCAACTGCTAATACTTGAGAATATTCTTTGGCTCCCCTTGTGTCGAATAAATAAATTTGGGTTGAATACTCTACCCTCGAAAACTGTTGCGATCCCCTATACTTGTGGGTTATCAAGACTATTTTTTGGCGCCGTTGCCGGGGAGCATAGCTCTATTCTTTGAGTCACTTGGGATTTATATCTGTTCGTCACTATGAAGAACTTGAAAGACGCTAAGACAACAATTTATCCCTCAACTACAAGGGGAGGTAAGGAATTGCCATCTAGCTCTGCACTTGATTCACCTTCTATTTTGAGTAAGCTTGCGACACCTAAACCTGCTTCTGCTATTCGTTCTGATATGTCGCATGTTATTGATGATGTCACTTCTGCTATGCATGATACTTATGACGAAACTACTTCTATGCTTGATACTACTGTGCCACTTGGTGAATTTCTTGATGGACAAATTGCTAGGGTTAGAGAGAAAGAAATTATTGAAACTAATTATATTGATGAAAGTGATGATGAAGACTTGCCTGTTATTCCTGAGGGTTATGTTTTTGATAAAGAAGCTACTTTAGCTATTTTAGCTTGCAAAGATAGATATGAACTCAAGAGGTTATTAGCTAAATGGAAGCAACAATCTCTTAATGATAGAATGAAACCTGACCCTGCTTTTGCTACTTCACCTATCTGTGTTACTGATAAGGATTATGAATTCTCT
Source organism: Aegilops tauschii subsp. strangulata (assembly GCF_002575655.3). Taxonomy (NCBI): domain Eukaryota; kingdom Viridiplantae; phylum Streptophyta; class Magnoliopsida; order Poales; family Poaceae; genus Aegilops; species Aegilops tauschii. Next base: position 291,193,013 of record NC_053037.3, read on the forward strand.
GTTGATCCTGATATAATTACTTTGGTTGAATCTGATCCTTTTCATGGCTATGAATCTGAAACTGTTGTGGCACATCTTACTAAATTAAATGATATAGCCACCCTGTTGACTAATGATGAGAGATCTCGCTACTTCTATATCCTTAAAATATTTCCCTTCTCATTAAAGGGTGATGCTTAGATATGGTTTAATTCTCTTAATCCTGGTTGTGTGCGTAGTCCCCAGGATATGATCTATTACTTCTCTGCTAAATATTTCCCTGCTCATAAGAAACAAGCTGTTTTAAGGGTTATATATAATTTTGTGCAAATTGAAGAAGAGAGTCTCCCACAAGCTTGGGGGAGGCTTCTCAAGTTACTTAATGCTTTGCCTGATCATCCTCTCAAGAAAAATGAAATACTTGATATCTTTTATAATGGACTAACCGATGCTTCCAGAGATTACCTGGATAGTTGTGCTGGTTCTGTTTTCAGGGAAAGAACACCGGATGAAGCTGGAATTTTTATTGAATAATATGTTGACAAATGAAAATAATTGGACACTTCCTGAGCCAGCTCCTAAACCAATTCCTGAGCCTATTCCTAAACCAACTCCGAAGAAGAGAGGTGTTCTCTTTCTCAGTCCTGAAGATATGCAAGAGGCAAAGAAATCTATGAAAGAAAAAGGTATTAAAGCTGAAGATGTTAAGAATTTACCTCCTATTGAAGAAATATATGGCCTTGATTTACCGCCTGCTGAAGAAACATATGATCTTGATTCATTACCTATTGAAGAACCTCATGGTCGTGATAACCCGACACAGGTAGTAAAGGTAAATTCTCTCTATAGATATGATAAAGCTGAAATCCCTCCTACTAAAATTGCTAGCCAATGGTTGGATGAGTTTGATAACTTTATGGTTAAGCAAGAAGATTTCAATGCTTATTTTGGTAGACAATTAAAACAAAATGCTTATATGATTGAACACTTGGGTGATTATATGGCTAATGTTAAAGGTGAACTTAAACTCATTACTAAACATGCTTCTATGGTTACCACTCAAGTAGAACAAGTACTTAAGGCTCAAAATGATTTGCTCAATGAAATGAATAGTAAGAAAAATGATTATGCTGTTAGAGTGGCTACTAGAACTGGTAGAATGACTCAGGAACCTTTGTATCCTGAAGGCCATCCTAAGAGAATTGAGCAAGATTCTCAGAGAAATAATATTGATGCACCTAGTCCTTCTAAAAAGAAGAAAAAGAAAAATGATAGGACTTTGCATGCTTCTAATGAACCTATTGCCGAACCACCTGAGAATCCAAATGATATCTCTATTTCTGATGCTGAAACACAATCTGGTAATGAACATGAACCTAATGAAAATGTTAATGATGATGTTCATGTTGATGCTCAACCTAGTAATGATAATGATGTGGAAATTGAACCTGCTCTTGATCTTGATAACCCACAATCAAAGAATCAACATTATGATAAGTTAGACTTTGTTGCTAGGAAACATGGTAAAGAAAGGGAGCCATGGGTTCAGAAACCCATGGCTTTTCCTCCCAAACCATCCAAGAAAAAGGATGATGAGGATTTTGAGCGCTTTGCTGAAATGATTAGACCTATCTTTTTGCGTATGCGATTAACTGATATGCTCAAAATGAATCCTTATGCTAAGTATATGAAAGATATTGTTACTAATAAGAGAAAGATACCGGAAGCTGAGATTTCCACCATGCTTGCTAATTATACTTTTAAGGGTGGAATACCAAAGAAACTTGGAGATCCAGGAGTACCTACTATACCATGCTCCATTAAAAGAGACTATGTTAAAACTGTTTTATGTGATCTTGGAGCCGGTGTTAGTGTTATGCCTCTCTCTTTGTACCGTAGACTTGATTTGAATAAGTTGACACCTACTGAAATATCTTTGCAAATGGCTGATAAATCAACTACTATACTTGTCGGTATTTGTGAGGATGTGCCTGTTGTGGTTGCAAACGTTACTATTTTAACGGACTTTGTTATTCTTGATATTCCCGAGGACGATAGTATGTCTATTATTCTTGGAAGACCTTTTTTGAATACTGCAGGGGCTGTCATTGATTGCAACAAAGGCAATGTCACTTTTCATGTTAATGGTAATGAGCATACGGTACACTTTCCGAGGAAACAACCTCAAGTTCATAGTATCAATTCTATTGGAAAAATTCCATCGATTATATTTGGAGGTTTTGAATTTCCTCTTCCTACTGTCAAGAAGAAATATGATATTCTTATTATTGGGGACATGCATATCCCCGTTGAGGTAACATAGTGTTATTCAAAATTTCTCCGGTTCCATGTTATTCGGAATGAGTTTGTTAACAAGACTTGATCAACCTTGTTAGTGGATTCCTTTTGATGAGCATGAGATGGATGAAACTAGAAGGCACAACCTTCTGTACCCTCTTTCTACTTTCTGTTATTTAGTTGAAATAAAGTAAAAATAGTATTTTTCTGTCTGTTTTCTGATTTATCTATGCAATATAAAAATACCCCGAAAATAAAAGTTCTCCAAATGCCCTGAAAATGGAATATGATTTTTTCTGGAATATTTGAGAATATGTGACACTGAGAACATAGCAGGAGGGGCAAGCACCTGGCCACGAGGGAGGAGGGCGCGCACTACCCCCTTGGGCGCGCCCCCTGCCTCGTGGGCCCACGGTGGCCCTCCTCCACTTATTCTTGCACCCACACACTCCTTCTTCCTCCCACAAACACCAATATCAAGCACAAGCACGAGTTCTAGCTCATTTTGCTGCGATTTTCGATCTCCTTGCTCAAAGCACCTCTCACAAAACTGCTTGGGGAGATTGTTCCTTGGTATGTGACTCCTCCATTGGTCCAATTATTGTTCTAGTGCTTTATTCATTACAAATTTGTGCTGCCTAGGTGACCATGTTCTTGAGCTTGCATGTCAAATTTATATGGTTCCAAGTATTTCTAATGCATGATATAGGCTCTAGGCACTTGTAGGAGTAGTTGCTATCAATTTTGTTGAGTTTGGTTTACTTTTGTTTGAAGTTATTAAAAATTTCAGAATTTTTCAGAAAATAATGAAGAGATTTTTGAGGGGTCATCGAGCCAAAGCTCGAAGGAAAAGCAAAATGAAGAAGCACAGAGACCCAAATATAATTTGCCTCGCACCGCGAGGTTCGTCCGTGTGAATGGCCTTCCGATGATTTCTTGAGAGAAGCCGGGATTTATGATGATTTCTATTCATTGGCTGAGAATGCTGGCCTCACCGACCTCCTCCACGACCAACGTCATCAGTATCTCTTACTCACCAATACTTTTGTGCAAAACTTCTACTATTTTCCTAAAGAAACACCTCCTTCAGTAGAGTTTCATTTATATGATGTTGTTAAGAAGATGCCACTAGATGAATTTTGCAAGGTTTGCAAAATACCCTTCGAGGGTACCTTAGATGAACCACATCGTAAAGATGTGGACGGGTTTATTGACACCATTACTGTGGGGGAAACCAGGAAGGTTTCCGATGCAAGAATCACTAGCATACATTTTCCTGTTTTACGCTACTTTGCCATATTTGCTAGTCGTTGCTTGATTGGTCGCGGAAACTGTGGAAACCTTAGTGTTCCTGATATTATCATTTTGTTCCATGGTTTATTTTTCGATAACACTGTGTTGACACCTGATTTTGGCAAGATACAGAGTGAAAGGGTTTTCAGCATGAGAAAGTTTCACATCGTCGAGTGAAACAACTTTGATGTTTAGGCTATCGCCATTCGACCTCATCTCGGTGGCCGAAGCTGTACTCTGAGTGACAAAATTTAGTGTTCTGAGTGCTTTTCGGCCAATTACGCCCTCAATATGACCTTAGATGAAGGAGCACTCTAAAGGAATTGTCTTCGTCTCGTCGAGGCAATTGATTTTCATATATAAATCATCTTAAACTGAGTTCATATGCAAAAGTTACAGTCAATACGGTTTGGACAGGCTAGAGACCAAAATATTACGCTTAACACTAGACACATGTTGATGAGTGTCTGATGCAATGCGTGAGCAATTCGGCCCTCAAGACGGCCTTGAATCGAAAAATCTTCAATGCATAAAAGTTTCGTCTCGTCGAGCAGATCGATTTTCATATATAATTCGTCTCAATCCGAGGTCGTATGAGGCCTGGAGAGACAAGACAAGATCAGGCTGTGTTTTCAGTCGGAAATCCGAGTGAAAAAGTTTACCATCCGAGTGAAAATTTACCGGTCGAGTGAAAGTTTGCTGACTGGATGAACTTATTATTATCCGAGTAAAAATATAGTCATCCGAGTTAAATTTTCCTCCAGGTGAAAATATTCCGAGTGAAAAGATTACCATCGGAACGAAAACTTGCCAATCGGGTAAGATATTGTCTTCCAAGTGGAAATATAGTCATCCGAGTGGAAATATGGTCATCCGAGTGAAATTGTCCTCCAGGTGAAAATATTCCGAGTGAAAATATTGCCATCGAAACGAAAACTTACCGATTGAGTAAGATATTGCCTTCCGAGTGGAAATATAGCCATCCGAGTGAAAGATTGTCTTCCGAGTGAAAAACTCCGGTCGGACGATCCGAGCGAAAGTCTCTAATATCCGAGTGGATGAGCTCGAATCCGAGTGAAACTGAACATGTGCCCGAAAGTTTATCAAGATGACCTCGGATGAAGAAGTGTTCAATACAAAAGTTGTGCGTATCATCAAGACGGTAAACTTTGGTTTTGGACTCATCATCATCAGAGATAGTATATGGCCTGCAAATTCACTATGAGACTCGGATAATCCAGTCTACTGTAAGACCGAGTCCGACTGGAAGGTAAAGATGACCTCAAAAAGTATTCAAGGTGGCCTTATTTGGAAAAGTGATCAACATGAGGGTTGTTCATATCGTCAAGGCGCACAAGTTTGATATTTGGGCCATCTTGATCCGAGATCATATGCAAGCTCGGCGGCCCGCACAAGGAGGAAGACAGAAGTTGGGCCAGATTCAGACTGAATCCGAGTTGGAATAGAACTAGGACTCTAGGACGTGAATTGATGTAATTTCTTGTAAGGAAAGCCTAGATGAATCCTTTATTTGTACGGGAAGTCTAGACGCCTCTTATATATATTGGGGGTGATGGCCGATTGAAGAACACACAATCGAACAAATCAATATACTATTTTTTCATCTACGTTTTATCTCTCCACCGTTTTTCTCTCTCGTTCTTTGCTATTCTTCGTGTTTGAGAGCTGTGAATCCTGAGCCTCTAGGGGCGAGCGAATCGACCTAGGGCAGCCCATAGCCGCTGCACTCCCTGACGGGGTCCCTCCCGGGGGTGTGGGGGTTTTTGGGTCTGCAAAAGCGCCCGTCAACTGTCTTGCGTATCGCGCTGTCGGTCGGGTCTCCTTCGACGTGAGCTGCGGTGCATCACACCCGGCGTCGAGGGTACACGTGACGTGTTCGTGTGTCAACACACTTTTTGGCGACTCCGCTGGGGACCGAAGATCAATCATCATCATCCACCATGTCCGATCTTCCCAAGCCATCTGAGGTAGACGCCGATAACATCATTAAGCCCAGTCTTGATGAGATATCGGCCGATCATCGCCAAGTCTATGAGGAGTACAAGAAGGCGCGCGAGGAGAAGGACCTGCAGGAGTTCCTTGCAAAATTCAAGAAAGATCGCCAAGGCAACATCACTCCGATTGAAGAAATCAAGTTCCCTCCTCTTCAAACTGAACAGCTTAAACCCTCTATAGTATTGACTTTTCTCCTGAGCAGTGGGCTGAGATTGAAAGTCGTATTGCTGATGGTAACAATCTAGTCTATCAAACTTTCATAGAAAGTACTAATGCTTAGAAGAATATATCTCAATCGTCTAATGGTAATGATGGTGTAGCTGCTAGTGTGCAAAACCCTAATCTGGCTTTACCTATTGCATCGGCGCCTCCCGTGCCGATGGCTTATTATCCTACCCAAACGAATCAGATTGTGGCTGCACCCATTAATCCTATTATGAGCATGCCAGGTTCGGTGGCAACACCGAACCAAACTCTACCTACCGCTACAACCACTCGACCACTACCAAATTATGGGTCGACATACATGCCACAATTCCTACCTACAGCTAGTAACCATACTCTTCCTATGTCACTGCCACAAGCTTCATCGTCCACTACGGATGATGGTCTAGCTAATCTTAGAGAGGAGATGGCTAAGATGCTTCGAGAGAATTTTGGAGTTGAGTTACCTCGGAATCGGATTTACCAAAAGCCGTACCCCGAGTACTTTGATGCTATCCAGTGCCCTCCGGGATATAAGATTCCAGATTTTGTTAAGTTCAATGGAGAGGGCACAAAAACCACATGGGAGCTTGTTAGTCAATACTTAGCACAACTAGGTGAAGCAGGCTCACTAAATGAGTTAAAAGTGTGTTTATTTCCTTTGTCATTAACTGGTACCGCATTTTCATGGTTTTCTTCTTTACCACATGGTTCCATTCGAGTTTGGTCGCAGCTAGAGCAGAAATTTCATGATCACTTTTATAGTGGCGACAATGAACTCAAGTTTTCACATATAACATCGGTTAAACAGAAGCATGATGAATCAGTCTCCGATTATGTCAAGAGATTCAGAGAAACAAAAAACCGGTGTTTTAGTTTGGTGATAACCGAGAGGGACTTGGCGGACCTAGTGTGAGTGGTTTGAGAACTCCCATTAGAGAAAAGCTAGAAGGCTATGAGTTCTTAAATATCAACCATGTCTTACAAAGGGCTTTGGCTCAGGAAAGCCGAAGCAAAGACCTCAAAGAAGTGCATAGATACAAAGCCGATCGTCCAAAGATGAATATGGTGGAATATGATAGTGATCACTCGGACAATGAGGGTGATGTTTTTTCTACTGAATTTGTTTGGCCATCTAAGGCCAAACCCTTTACTTGCAATGATCTAAAACCGATTCATAAGAATCGTGATGAAGAGATGAAGTTTACTTTTAACATTGCTAAGTGTGATAGAATATTTGATGCTTTGCTGCAGGCTAAGATTATTAGAATATCTCATACTTTACCACTGTTTGAAGAGCTAAAACGGCATGCTTATTGCAAGTATCATAATTCTTTTTCTCATGCTACTAACGATTGCAATGTTTTTCGACGACAGATACAATCAGCCATTAATGACGGACGATTGAACTTTTCTGAGATGCAAGTTGATAAACAGCCTTTTCCAATGAATACCATGGATTTGGAGGGGAAGAAGCTACTCATTCGGCCGGAGGTAGCCGGATCTGCTAATAAAGCTAATGTCATTGTTGGTGAGCCCAGGAAAGACAAGGAGGACAACAAGGTCTTGGGGAGACAGGTTCTGCTTGGTAAGCAACCCGATGGCAAGGAAGTGATCAAAATCACCATCAAGAATCCTACACTCGGGGGGCAACTACAAGTGCAAGAAAATGCTCGTGTGAGATTTGTCAAGCCCAAGAGTCCAGAAGTTGGCAAGTGGAAAAGGAATGAAGTTAAAGTACAGCGCAAGCGGATCAAGCCAACTTTTGATATGTTGTTGTCCAAGTACACCAACCAGTCGGCCGGTTCTAGCTTTAATCGGCCGACTCATCTGAAGCGACCAAGGTCACCATCAGCTGATATGTTCAGTCAGTATATGAAACCGAGTGGACCAAGGGTGCTGTTTCTAGAAGAGCATACGCAATCTGTTTGGGATCGACTTGACTATTCATATAGAGGCCGACTGAACATTGGTGGCTATCAGTCGGCTGGTCAAAATATGCGACCGAGTGGAAACTATCCTAGTGTAAGAATGCACTCAGGGGGAAGCTATCCGAGTGAAAAAATGTGGATGGGTAGATCTGATCCGAGTGAATTCCATCCGAGTGACATTCATCCGAGTAGATTCCATCAGAGTAAAAAGGTGTGCCCGAGTGGAAATTTCATGCATCTGGAAAGTCAAAAAGAATGGCGTGTTAAATAACCAAGTGTTGCAGCGGTTGAGTCGGGAAAAGGCAAGGAGAAAATGGATGCCGACTCACTTATCTTGGGCACCAAAACATTCGCCATACAGCAGCCGATTGTGCATAGCAATCCGACTGAGCCGATACTTGCTATCGTGCCAAAGCACTCGGCTAATGACCATGAAGCAAGCACCAGCCAAGTAAAAACGAGAGATCCTAAATACACACAGCCAAAGTGGTGTCCTCCAGGGCTAACAAAGACACAAAAAAAGAAACTACAGAGGTTAAGGAGTCAAGAGATGGCAGAACAAGAGGCCGAGAAGCAAAGGGATAAGTTGTTCAATGACACTCGGCCTATGGTACCTACAAAACAAGTATGGAGGCCCAAACAAATACAAGATGCAGTGGCTTCTACACCTATCACAGCAGCACCTACATTACCAAAAGAGGACGACACAATCATTGCATCGTCTATGTTACCTATTGCTTCCTCTTCACTCGGACAAATTTCAGAATCGGTGGATGCACTCGAGGAGGAGGCCGATATGTTGGACTATGAGTCTACGCCGGTTCATGAAGGTATGGATATCAATATGGTGTATTACTTACCTGCTGAGTTTCGTGCTATAGATGAGGAAGGGGAAGTGGCTCAGCTGGATTTTGGCCCTAAAAATGCAATATTCGAGAACCAAAAGAACCAGTAACGCATCTGAAACCGTTATATCTCAGAGGTCATATCAATGGGTCGCTGCTCACTCAGCTGCTTGTTGATGGAGGTGCTGTGGTAAATCTTATGCCCTATTCGGTCTTCAAGAAATTGGGTTTGCCTGATGAAGAATTGATCAAGACCAATATGGTGCTCAACGGGTTTGAAGGCAAAGAGAAAACTGAAGCCAAAGGTGTAATGTATGTGGAGCTTACAGTCGGAAGCAAAACTTTGGCTACTTCATTCTTTGTCGCTGAGGTGCAAGGTAACTACAACGTTATACTAGGCCGTTATTGGGTTCATGCAAACCAGTGTGTGCCATCCACTATGCACCAGTTTTTGATTCAGTGGGTTGATGATGAAGTGGAATTCATTCATGCGGATAACTCGGCCTGTGTTGCTTTGGCCGATGCATCGGTGGATTGGCAACATCCTAATGCTACTTGCTTGACGGGACGTGACTTATCAGAATTTGATTTTCTCAGCGCGACCAAGAATGGTTTTGTGCCCGTCTCTTTAAAGCCGACTGAATGCAATCGGCTCCAAGGTATGATATGTTTAAATGGATCCTAATTCCGAGTGGTTACAAAAACGTCTTGTAAAGTATCGGTCCAGTGAGAACGATGTGTATGAGTCTATAGAGGAGTTGGATGACATGGATAAACTTGGACAAGGTTTTACATCAGCCGATCCGTTAGAAGAGGTAGATATTGGAGATGGTTCGGTCACTCGACCGGCATTTATAAACAAAAATTTGAAAGCCGATTGTAAGGCTAAGTTAATCGAGCTATTGAAAGAATATGTTTGTTTCTTTGCATGGGAATATCATGAGATGCCAGGGTTAAGCCGAGAGCTAGTGGAGCATCGGTTGCCTATAAAGGTCGGTTTTAGACCTTATAAACAGTCGGCCAGAAAATTTAATCCGAAAACATATGACCGGATCAAGGAAGAGATCGGTCGACTACTTGAAGCTAATTTCATTCGATCTTGCAGGTATGCCTAGTGGATTTCTAACATTGTCCCAGTGGAGAAGAAAGGATCCGACAAGTTGAGGGTGTGCATTGATTTCAGAGATTTGAATAGGGCTACACCCAAAGATGAGTATCCTATGCCAATAGCCGATATGCTTATTAATGATGCTTCTGGACATAAGGTTATTAGCTTTCTAGATGGTAATGCCGGATACAATCAAATTTTTATGGCCGAAGAGGACATGTACAAAATGGCTTTCCGATGTCCTGGTTTCCTTGGTTTATTCGAGTGGACAGTGATGACATTTGGACTAAAAAATGCTGGCGCCACATATCAAAGGGCTATGAATTTAATTTTTCATGATTTGCTCGGTGTCATACTTGAAGTTTACATTGATGATATTGTTGTCAAATCGGATGCTTTTGAGTCTCACTTGGCCGATTTGCGTTTAGCTTTTGAAAGAATGAAAAAGTATGGACTGAAGATGAATCCTTTGAAGTGTGCATTCGGCATGTCAGCTGGCAAATTTTTGGGTTTCATTATTCATGAAGATGGCATAGAGATTGATCCCAAAAAGATAGAGGCCATACAGAAAGTGGAGGCTTCAACATGCAAGAGAGATATGCAAAAGTTCCTTGGCAAGGTCAATTATTTGAGAAGGTTCATAGCTAATTTATCAGGGAAAGTTGATGCATTTTCTCCTATCCTTGGTTAAAGAATGATGCCGATTTCACTTGGGGGGAAAAACAGCAAGAAGCATTTGATATGATCAAGAATTATTTGTACACTCCTCCGGTGATGAAAGCACCCAAGCATAGGGAACCCTTCAGACTTTACATTGCAGCAGAGGAAGGAGTTATTGGTGCTGTTCTAACTCAAGAGACCGAAGGAAAAGAGCATGCCATCACTTATTTGAGCCGCCGCTTATTGGACACCGAGACAAGGTATACATTTATTGAAAAATTATGTCTATGCTTATATTATGCTTGCACAAAATTGAGACATTATTTAGTACCGAGTGCTTGCATAGTAGCTTGTCAGACCGATGTCATTAAATACATGTTGCATAGACCAATTCTTAGTGGTAGAATTGGCAAGTGGGCTTACGCTTTGATTGAATGTGATTTGGCTTATGAATCTCTAAAATCCATGAAAGGCCAAATCGTTGCTAATTTTATTGTTGAACATCGGATTGATGACAAGCATGATGTTGATATAAACCTTGTCTCAATAGTACCATGGAGATTATATTTTGATGGTTCAGTTTGTACCAATGGCCAAGGTGTTGGTATTGTTTACATATCTCCTCATGGTGCTGTTTTTGAAGCTTCATGCCGCTTAGAATATTTTTGTACAAATAGTCAAGCCGAATATGAAGCATTATTATTCGGCCTAGAGATGTTACTTGCTATAGGTGTTACACATATTGAGGCTTATGGTGATTCGTTACTAGTGGTGCAGCAAATATCCAAAGTCTTTCAGTGTTTGGACGAATCACTTAATGTTATCTTGATAAATGTCTAGATATAATTTCTACTTTTGATTGCTTTAGCATTGCTCATATATCTAGACATGACAATTGGAAAGCAAATGAATTGGCACAACAAGCATCCGGATATCATGTTGATCATGGCATGTTTCATATCTCTCAAAGACCGATGTCTTGTCTTGCCAATATGGGAGAGGCCGAACCTGAACCCACTGATTAGGCCATTAACAAAAAGTCTAGTGCTGGTGACAATCCCGGCTGGAGGAAGCCCATTGTTGATTACTTGTGCAATCCGAGTGAAAGGGTGGACAAGGCTGTTCGGCATATGGCTTTCAAATATACAATGAGAGATGATGGTCTTTATCGCCGAACAGTCGATGATGTTCTTCTAAAGTGTTTGGATGAGGTCCAGGCAAGAGTTGCTATGGGAGAGGTACATGAAGGCATTTGTGGCACTCACCAGTCGGCTCCCAAGATGAAATGGTTATTGCGACGTGCTGGGTTTTATTGGCCAACTATGATTAATGATTGCTTCAGATATTATAAAGGGTGCGAAGCTTGTCAAAAATTTGGTGATATTCAATTGGCTCCTTCTGCTATGTTGCATCCTATTATCAAGCTGTGGCCTTTCAGAGGATGGGGTTTAGACTTTATTGGGCAAATTCATCCATCTTCCTCAAAGGGGCATCGGTTCGTATTGGTGGCAACTGATTATTTCACTAAATGGTCTGAAGCAGTACCTCTCAAGAACATGACACATACAGAGGTAATTCAATTCATAACCGAGCACATTATTCATAGATTCGGTATTCCTCAAATGTTAACAACAGATCAAGGTTCATCTTTCATGTCACACCAAGTCAGAGAGTTTGCTGAATTTTATAACATAAAGTTGATCAATTCCTCTCCATATTATGCCCAAGCTAATGGACAAGCTGAGTCTAGCAATAAAATTTTAATCAAACTCATCAAGAAGAAGATTGAAGATAATCCAAGGAGATGGCATGAGTTGTTGTCTCAAGCTTTGTGGGCACATAGAATTTCAAGGCATGGTGCTACGAAGGTGACCCCATATGAGCTAGTATATGGTCAAGCGGCCGTTTTACCAGTGGAAGTAAATTTGAATGCTTTGAGAATAGCCAAACAAAATGATTTATCGGCAGTAGACTTTTATAACTTGATGATGGACAATATTGGTGAGGTTGCCGATAAACGTTTAGTTGCTTTGAAGTCCATAGAGAGAGACAAGTTGAGGGTTGCAAGAGCTTACAATAAGAAAGTTAAGTTGAAGAATTTTCAAGTTGGTGATCTCGTCTGGAAAGTGATTCTGCCGATTGGTTCAAGAGATAGAAAATTCGGGAAGTGGTCTCCAAGTTGGGAAGGTCCTTTTAGGATTACAAGACTTGTTCCCGGAAATTCATATTTGGTGGAATCAATACAAGGGGCATTGTTACCTCGAGCTCTCAATGGCAAATATTTGAAGAAGTACCACCCGAGTGTGTGGCAGGAAGCCTAAGTAGGCAATGGCCGATATACGATTATCGCCCTTAGCACAAACATGGCCGATACATAATTATCGCCCTGAGAAAAATAAATGGCCGATGGAGTGTTGATATCGTCCTTAGAACAAACACTATGCATATTATTTTTCGGCGTGCAAGCTTTGCCGAAAAACAGGGGGGCATGTGTTGACACCTGATTTTGGCAAGATACAGAGTGAAAGGGTTTTCAGCATGAGAAAGTTTCACATCGTCGAGTGGAACAACTTTGATGTTTAGGCTATCGCCATTCGACCTCATCTCAGTGGCCGAAGCTGTACTCCGAATGACAAAATTTAGTGTTCTGAGTGCTTTTCGGTGGATTACGCCCTCAGTATGACCCCAGATGAAGAAGCACTCTAAAGGAATTGTCTTCGTCTCGTCGAGACAATTGATTTTCATATATAAATTATCTTAATCCGAGTTCATATGCAAAAGTTAAAGTCAATACGGTTTGGACAGGCCAGAGACCAAAATATTACGCTTAACACCAGACACATGTTGATGAGTGTCTGATGCAATGCGTGAGCAATTCGGCCCTCAAGACGGCCTTGAATCGAAAAACCTTCAACACAGAAAAATTTCTTCTCGTCGAGCCGATCAATTTTCATATATAATTCGTCTCAATCCAAGGTAGTATGAGGCCTAGAGAGACAAGACAAGATCAGGCTGTGTTTTCAGTCGGAAATCCGAGTGAAAAAGTTTACCATCCGAGTGAAAGTTTGCTAACCGGATGAACTTATTATTATCCGAGTAAAAATATAGTCATCCGAGTGAAATTTTTCTCCAGGTGAAAATATTCCGAGTGAAAAGATTACCATCGGAACGAAAACTTGCTGATCGGGTAAGATATTGTCTTCCAAGTGGAAATATAGTCATCCGAGTGGAAATATGGTCATCCGAGTGAAATTGTCCTCCAGGTGAAAATATTCCGAGTGAAAAGATTGCCATCGGAACGAAAACTTGCTGATCGAGTAAGATATTGCCTTCCGAGTGGAAATATAGTCATCCGAGTGTAAATATAGTCATCCGAGTGAAAGATTGTCTTCCAAGTGAAAAACTCCAGTCGGACGATGCGAGCGAAAGTCTCTAATATCCGAGTGGATGAGCTCGAATCCGAGTGAAACTGAACATGTGCCCGAAAGTTTATCAAGATGACCTCGGATGAAGAAGTGTTCAATACAGAAGTTGTGCGTATCATCAAGACGGTAAACTTTGGTTTTGGAGTCATCATTATCAGAGATAGTATATGGCCTGCAAATTCACTACGAGACTCGGATAATCCAGTCTACTGCAAGACCGAGTCTGACTGGAAGGTAAAGATGACCTCGAAAAGTATTCAAGGTGGCCTTATTTGAAAAAGTGATCAACATGAGGGTTGTTCGTATCGTCAAGGCGCACAAGTTTGATATTTGGGCCGTCTTGATCCGAGATCATATGCAAGCTCGGCGGCCCGCACAAGGAGGAAGACAGAAGTTGGGCCAGATTCAGACTGAATGTGAGTTGGAATAGAACTAGGACTCTAGGATGTGAATTGATGTAATTTCTTGTAAGGAAAGCCTAGATGAATCCTTTACTTGTACGGGAAGTCCAGCCGCCTCTTATATATACTGGGGGTGATGGCCGATTGAAGAACACAAAATCGAACAAATCGATATACTATTTTTTCATCTACGTTTTATCTCTCCACCGTTTTTCTCTCTCGTTTTTCGCTGTTCTTCGTGTTTGAGAGCTGCGAATCCCGAGGCTCTAGGGGCGAGCGAATCGACCTAGGGCAGCCCATAGCCGCCGCACTCCCTCACGGGGTCCCTCCCGGGGGTGTGGGGTTTTCGGGTCTGCAAAAGCGCCCGTCGACTGTCTTGCGTATCACGCTGTCGGTCAGGTCTCCTTTGACGTGAGCTGCGGTGCATCACCCCCGGCGTTGAGGGTACACATGGCGTGTTCGTGTGTCAACACACTGTTAGTATGGGCGGTATTATTGCTAAATGGTTAAGTCTGAACCGTACAAAGGGCCCCATCTTTGGAGGTATTTATGCTTCACGCCTTGCTGCACATTATAACATACCTATTAGGCTCTATGAGAAAGACGAAAAATTGTTGCCCAATGCTTATTTAGATTATAAGAGTATGGTAGCGCATGACTTTATTGTTAAGAATAAGGAAGGGGAGCTTAAATACAACTTGTTCTTTGATAAACATCACCCTGAGACTATTACCTTGCCTGCTCCTTCCTTGTTTAATTTATCTGAAGGTCCGTATCTCGTTCCGTGGGTGGCCATTTACGCTTACCGGAATCCTACACCAGCCCCGGAGTCGGAACCACAATTTGAGCCTCCACGACAGTCTGATTACTTTTGGGATCCAGAGATGACTGCCAGCCAGTGGCAGTCAGAGTCTTCTTCATCTCAGTACGACCCCAGCTACACCTACGTGGCAATAAACCAACTTAGGCCGAAAGCCTAAGCTTGGGGGAGTACGTATTTCCCACCAACATTACATTTATGTTCACATACCCATTGCTAGATGTTGGTGCTCATACTTTTTCTCTGTAATATCCATGCTAGTTTATTTTCTTTTTCTTGCTTTCTTCTTGTGTGTTTATTAAACCTTAAGAAAAACCAAAAAATTAGTTGTAACTTTTAGTTAGTTTACTTTTCTGGCTGTAGCAGTAATAATTAAAAAGAAAACCCAAAAAGATTTCCCGTTCTTCTTTTGCTTGTTGGGAGCTTTCCCGTGTAAATATTTTTTATTTCTTTTCTTTTCTTTGGGGGTCGATAGGAGAAGACCATAATTAAATTGTTGAAGTGGCTCTTATATGCGTTATTGTTGATTTAACCAAGAGCCCATATTGCCTTGTCTTCTCCTGTTTATTGAATGCTCGCAGATTCCAGCTTAGTCCAATGCACGTGCACTCTTATTATTATTCACATCGTTCGGTCGTGCAAGTGAAGGGCAATTATGATGATATATGATGGACTGACTGAGATGAGAAAAGCTGGTATGAACTCGACCTCTCTTGTTTTTGTAAATATGATGAGTTCATCGTTCCTGATTCAGCCTATTATGAATAAACATGTTTGCAATGACAATTAGATATCATAGTTGCTTGTGCCATGCTTGATTAGCTATGAGTTATAATGGTTTACCTTGCGTGCCAACATGCTATTAAAATGGTTGTGATGTGGTATAGTGGGGTGGTATCCTCCTTTGAATGATTTAAGTGACTCGACTTGGCACATGTTCACGCATATAGTTGAAACAAATCAACATAGCCTTCACGATATTTATGTTCATGGTGGATTATATCCTACTCATGCTTGTATCCAATGTCTATTAATTTTAATGCATGCTCATGACTGTTGTCGCTCTCTAGTTGGTCGCTTCCCAGTCTTTTGCTAGCCTTCACTTGTACTAAGCAGGAATACTGCTTGTGCATCCAATCCCTTAAACCCCAAAGTTATTCCATATGAGTCCACTATACCTTCCTATATGCGGTATCTACCTGCCGTTCCAAGTAAATTTGTATGTGCCAAACTCTAAACCTTCAAATAAACATTCTGTTTTGTATGCTCGAATAGCTCATGTATCAACTAGGGCTGCCCTTATCTTCCATGTTAGGCGGGTTATTCTCAAGAGGAGTGGACTCCGCTCCTCACTCACGAGAAAATGGCTGGTCACCGGGATGCCCAGTCCCATGCTTTATGCAAACTAAATCAAAATAATTGCAAACAAAACTCCCCCTGGGACTGTTGCTAGTTGGAGGCACTCGTTGTTTCGAGCAAGCCATGTATTGATGCTTGTTGGTGGAGGGGGAGTATAAACTTTACCATTCTGTTTGGGAACCGCCTATAATGTGTGTAGCATGGAAGATATCGCCATCTCTTGGTTGTTATGTTGACAATGAAAGTATGCCGCTCAAAATATTATTTATCTCTATTTCAAAACCGAGCTCTGGAACCTCTACAAATCCCTGCTTCCCTCTGCGAAGGACCTATCTATTTACTTTTATGTTGAGTCATCACCCTCTTATTAAAGAGCACTAGCTGGAGAGCGCAGCTGTCATTTGCATCCATTACTATTAATTTATATTGGGTATGACTATGATTGGATCTCTTTTACCATGAATTACAATGTCTAGTCAGTCCTTGATCTTTTAAGGTGCTCTGCATTTATGTTTTGCGGACTCAGAAAGGGCTAGTGAGATACCATCTTGTTATATCATATTATGATTGTTTGGAGAAAGTGTTGTCATTCGAGATTTATTGTTATGGCTCGCTAGTTGATTATGCCATTGATATGAGTAAACATGAGACCTAAGAGTTATTGCAAATGTGGTTAGTCATAATCTTTGCTGAAAACTTGAATGCTGGCTTTACATATTTACAACAACAAGAGCAAACAGAGTTTGTAAAAGTTTTTCTTTATCACTTTCAGTTTGTCAACTGAATTGCTTGAGGACAAGCAAAGGTTTAAGCTTGGGGGAGTTGATACGTCTCCGTCGTATCAACTTTTCCAAACACTTTTGCCCTTGTTTTGGACTCTAACTTGCATGATTTGAATGGAACTAACCCGGACAGACGCTGTTTTCAGCAGACTTTCCATGGTGTTATTTATGTGCAGAAACAAAAGTTCTCGGAATGACCTGAAACTCCACGGAACATCTATTTAGAAAATAAGAAAAACACCGGAAGAAAAATCCACGTCAGGGGGCCCAGACCCTGCCCACGAGGGTGGGGGCGCGCCTACCCCCCTAGGGCGCGCCCCCCTACCTCGTGGGCCCCCTGACGCTCCACCGACCTTAACTCCAACTCCATATATTCACTTTCGGGGAGAAAAAAAATCAGAGAGAAAGATTCATCGCGTTTTACGATACAGAGCCGCCGCCAAGCCCTAAAACCTCTCGGGAGGGCTGATCTAGAGTCCGTTCGTGGCTCCGGAGAGGGGGATTCGTCGCCCTCGTCATCATCAACCATCCTCCATCACCAATTTCATGATGCTCACCGCCGTGCGTGAGTAATTCCATCGTAGGCTTGCTGGACGGTGATGGGTTGGATGAGATCTATCATGTAATCGAGTTAGTTTTGTTAGGGTTTGATCCCTAGTATCCACTATGTTCTGAGATTGATGTTGCTATGACTTCGCTATGCTTAATGCTTGTCACTAGGGCCTGAGTGCCATGATTTCAGATCTGAACCTATTATGTTTTCATGAATATATGTGAGTTCTTGATCCTATCTTGCAAGTCTATAGTCACCTACTATGTGTTATGATCCGGCAACCCCGAAGTGACAATAATCGGGACCACTCCCGGTGATGACCATAGTTTGAGGAGTTCATGTATTCACTATGTGCTAATGCTTTGTTCCGGTACTCTATTAAAAGGAGGCCTTAATATCCCTTAGTTTCCATTAGGACCCCGCTGCCACGGGAGGGTAGGACAAAAGATGTCATGCAAGTTCTTTTCCATAAGCACGTATGACTATATTCAGAATACATGCCTACATTACATTGATGAATTGGAGCTAGTTCTGTGTCACCCTATGTTATGATTGTTACATGATGAACCGCATCCGGCATAATTCTCCATCACCGATCCAATGCCTACGAGCTTTTCATATATTGTTCTTCGCTTATTTACCTTTCCGTTGCTACTGTTACAATCACTACAAAACACCAAAAATATTACTTTTGCTACCATTACTTTTGTTACCGTTACCACTACTATCATATTACTTTGCTACTAAATACTTTGCTGCAGATATTAAGTTATCCAGGTGTGGTTGAATTGACAACTCAACTGCTAATACTTGAGAATATTCTTTGGCTCCCCTTGTGTCGAATAAATAAATTTGGGTTGAATACTCTACCCTCGAAAACTGTTGCGATCCCCTATACTTGTGGGTTATCAGTAAGACACCGACCGGCCGTCTACTTGCACAAACATATTCCTTTGTTTATAACTCTATTTTTCTTTTTTAGACACAGACCTAGTGAAGCAATTACAATTTGACAGTTAATAAAAAGTGAAACAAGTGACTGCAACATGGCAAAGATGTTATGAAAATGCCAACTACGTACACTAAAACCTATATTCGACAATACTGCAGGTATCACACTGAGTGGACTAAGCAAGCATTTCTTCCGGCGCAATTCCAGGGCGTTCAAAAGGGGCACGTGGACGCGTCGCAAGATACAGTCGGAGTGCGGCATGCACGCGATGTGGCATAAGACCGGCAATACCTTGCCGGTGATGGTCAATGGCCGGCAGACGGGTAGCAAAAAGGTTCTGGTGCTGCACACCAACAAGAACTTCGACCATTCCCGCAAAAAAGAACTTCGGCCAGCAGAGGACCAACTGGGTGATGCACCAGTACCACCTCAGGGACCTGGAGCAAGAGAAGGAGCGGGAGCTGGTCTTCTGCAAGATTTTCTACCAGACGAACATTAGGGCCAGGACTAAAAAGATTATAAGTTAGTTTGGTATTGGTACTTGTACTACCTTGTCATCCGCAAGTTGGTATTGCTGTTAACGATCTTTCGGTATGAACTTGGTATTTGCTTCCAACCATCATGCCGAGGGTCGACGTGGATATAAAGCTGAATCATTTGTTTCGAAACGAATTTTCAGGCACCTGATTTTTATTTGATGGGTAGCATAAGCACCTGCCGTTCGAATTCCCAGTTCTCCAAATTTTTCGAAACAAGTGCATGCACTTATTATCACGATGAAAAAACAATATACCTGCTGCATCCCAGTTATCAGTCTGTACTTGCAGAATTCTCTCGTTTATTGAGCAGGTATATTGTTTTTTCAGGTCGAGCAAGTTTCAACTGGGCAGTAGACTGCCCAGGCTTGGTTTTCTTTTTAACAGGCCTAGCCCATGACGACAACGAGGCACAAAGATCCAGCAGGTATCTACTGGCCTCTGGCCCGCCAGCGTTAGTTATATTTTGTCTTACAACATCCGCAGACAGTTTTTTTACTGAATCAAACACACACCCCAGTTCTATTTTCTTCTTGAAACGCCATGTCCCACTTCCATTTTCTAATCTCTACCTATAGTTTTACTAGTTCATATACACGTATCATTATATTGAAAATACATAAAGTTCCCTTTTCATATTCACATCCTTATTTTTGTTGTTATTTTCCCTCCCAGCACTGATTTTTTTACCACTGGTTTTCCCTTAAACAAACTCAATTGTCCCACGTATTGTTTGCTTACAAAAACAAAACAATTTTTTTGGCAAATCAATAAGTTCTTAAAAAATGTTTATCATTTCGGGATTACAATAGTTCGGACTCCACCGAAATATGCAAAATAATGTTGAACTTTTTGACCATGGTCCTGGGCAGAAAATGGGCGGTAATAAATTACTTAAGAATTAGCAAATGGGCTGCAAATTATTAAAAAATAGCAAATGGGCTCTATGTTGTCTGCCACAGATTTGGAGGCTGACTTGTGGGCCTACTAAGTTCATGCGTACACAAGGTTTCTCAAAAAAAGAAACTTAGTCAACAATCGACTCTACCAGCGTCAGACCGTTCGATGTCAATCTAACGGCAATCGTGCTTCTTCAGTCTCTGATCTTCCTGCTCCAACCACCCAAACTAGCGCCGGCGGAACCGCTTGCTCCCGCCTCTCATGGCCGTCTGTGCTGCCGGGCAGGCCTCACGGCCCCACCATGCTCGCATCCCTGGCCTGGCTATCCCTCTACTCACCCACACCTCCTGTTATTTTCCGGCGACGACAGCCGAACTAGTCAACCCTCGTACTCCCCACCGCGTGGGCAGCCACTACCGTGCCTTCCTCGGCTGCGTGTCATTCCCTTCTTAGGCCTCGCCGTCGTCCACCGCCCTGGTGCTCTCGGCGCGGCGTTGTCACATCCCTAGTTCTGGTATGACCTAGACTAGCTAGTCATGTGTGCATCATGTTTAAATTTCATTTAAATTTGAAATGGGGATTTGTGAAACCCTCAGAAATCATTTCTGGAAATGACCCAGATAAAAATTGCTCCAAAAAGGTCCAAGAAAATGTTCATGTCTCTCTCTGAAAATATTGGTCAGAGGTAAAATTCAAACCAATATTGTTAGGAGCTCATAAATATTTATTTTTGGCCATTGGTATTAATCCAGTAATTATTTGCTTTGGATATATATATTTGTTATATATATATATTATATGTCCAAAAATTCTGTTAATTGGTGAGGAGTTTTGGAGCAATCCAAATAGTTCCTACAAAAATTGACAGAAGTCAATAAATGATTTAGTATTTTTACTAAATCAAAACAAATGTCAGAAACATAGAAAAGAAACAAAAATGGAAAAACTTACCTGTGCTCACCTGAGGCATGGCACTGTGCGGCCTAGCTGGCCGGCCGAGCCAGCTGGCCGTGCCAGTCATCCTCCACCTCCCGCCAGGAGGCCAGGGGCGTGTGGCCGACACGCGCGCACCACCGTGCCGCCACGCCACCTGCCTGCCTCTCCTCTCCCTCGACGCCCTGGTCGTCCCGAACATCGCCACGCGCCGCCCCGCACCTCTCTCACTCTCTCTCGTTCTCCCTCCTCCTGTGGACCCCTCTCTCCCGACCCGCCCGAGCGCTGCCGGTGTCGCCGCTCGCCGTTGCCGTAGCTACCGCTGTCCCCTCGCCCCTGCGTCGAGTCCACAAGCTCCGCGCCGTCGCCTGCTACCTCTCCGTCGAGCCACGCGACCCGGGAAGCCCCGAGGAGCCGCCATCGCCATCATCTTCACCTCCGACCGCCCGAGATCGCCGTCGCCGTTCTGCCCGCGTCGGACCTCCCCCGAGCCCTCTGACACCTCCGCCGGATCCGCTGTGAGCCCTGCCGTCGTTCCCCCCTACTCCCCTGCCCTTCTGCGCCCTCTAGCCCTCCTGCCGCTCGAGCCGAGCTCCGGCCGCCGCCGCGAGCTCCGCTCCGGTGAGCTCCGGTGCCCCCGCAGCCTCTCACCTGCTCCCCTGGATGCAGACGATGATGGGCTACACCCCGGTGGTCCCCGCGTGTCCAGCCGCCGCTCGTAGCGCAAGTTCGGCGACTTCCCGCCGCGGTATTGGTTGCCGCCGGCCAAAACTCCGGCGGGCTGACGTGGCCTTTTAGTTAGGCACTAACTACCCCCTAGAGACACTGACAGTGGGCCCCAACACCCTAATCCTCCAATTAAGATAAAACTAACCCCTGTTTAAAACCTGTGACACTGACGTGTGGACCCCACACGTCAGGTTTGACCTGGTCAGCGCCGTTGACCTGCTGTCGCAGGCATCACGCAATGCTGACGCAGTTATACTTTTCTGGTTTTAAAACAAATCAGGAAATTCCAGAAATTGTTATAATTTTAAAAAATTCATAGAAATTCAACCGTAGCTCAGATTGAAATAATTTATATATGAAAAATTATCAGAAAAATTCAATCTATCCATATGTACTAGTTTCATGCATGAAAAACCAACTTATACCTGCTGTATAGGTGAAAACACATGAATGGCATTTATAATGGCTTAATTTGGAGTTGCATTTGAGTCTTTGGTTCGAATGGACTTCATGCAAATGAATGCTAGCTGCATTAGCTCAAACAACATCACATCTACATGCCATGTTCATGCATCATATTGTTGCATATGATTGTGTATTGATTGTCGACACCGTTCCTTCTCGATAGGTCCTGCTCCGGAGAGTGCTCCAGAGTACTTGTCTGTGGAGCAGTGCCCCTCCTGTTGATCTACCAGGCAAGCAAACCCCCTTGTTCATTCCGATACAATCCCACTCTCTCGCTCCTGCTCTCTATTATTGCATTAGGACAACAATGATTCAACTGCTACTTTATGTTGCGGTAGTTGAACCCATTCCTCTGCATGACCTGTCATTACCACAGTAAATAGTTGAAACCCACTAGCATGTGTAGGAGTTGATTGAAGCCATGTTGTGTTCCTACCATGCCATGCCTGCTATTGCTTAGAGTGTGTCAGGTCTGATTCATTGGGAATGAATTGGAGTGTTATGCTATGTTCTGGTGCTGAAAGTTAAGTGTGTGAACACGATTTGGTAAAGGTAGCGGTGAGAGGCCATGTAGGAGTACATGGTGGGTTGTCTCACTAGAACCGTCCTTAAGCACTGAGTTCTATGTATGTTGTCCAATGACTAGATATTACCACACTTTGGGTTCCGGTAACTCGGCCCCTCTCGGCTTATTGATCACCTCGATCTCTATCCAGGAGTTGCAACTAGTTTCTGGTGTTTGTAGGTAGTGCTATTTTTCTACCGAGTGGCACACGGCAGGATGGACTTGGGACAGACTAGGCACATGTGGCCCGGTGTACCGAGTGGCACCCGGATGGTGGGCTCGGGAACCCTGCACACATCATTTGGGGTCGTAGTGGAAACCTCGGCCAGACTCCCTGCGGATGGAACCCGAATAGGCGATGAACCTGGACTAGAGTCTTGTGTGGTTAGTTAGGTTGTGGCCGACACCCTCGCCAGGCTTCCGTTTGAAGGTTGCCGAGATACATGACGTGTATATGGCGGTAAGTGGCGAGAGCATGTGTGAAGAAGTACACCCCTGCAGGGTTACCATGATCTATTCGAATAGCCAGGTCCGCGGTTATGGACTTCTTGGATGCTTACGTGGTACATAGACAACTTGAAGTGGTTACTCTAAAATGCTCAAGACAAGTGTGAGTACTATGGATGGCCTTCTCGTAGGGAGACGAGAATGAATCCATAGTGGTGTATTGATGTGGTGATTAGTGGACTCGTGTGTGCTTTCTTACCTCAAAGAAGTTACTCGTAGTCGTAGAATAGGTTAGCCACTGAGTCAAAGTTGGCTTGCTGCAACTGAACCCCACATTGCCTCCTTGATACTAATGCATGTATGATAGGATCTGATGTAAGTCTTGCTGAGTACCTTTGTACTCACGTTTCTTAATTTATGTTTTTGCAGATGAGACTTCTATCTCAGTAGTAGTTCTGCATGGAGTTCGACGACTAGCTTGTTATCTCAGATACGATCTTGTACCCTTGGGAGGGTCTTGTAGATAGTCAGGCTTCTCAGCCTTTTTCTTTTGTAGTTGTCTGTACTCAGACATGTAATGCTTCCGTTGCTTGTATGCTCTGAATGATGGGTCATGAGATCCCTGTTTGTATTAACTGCTATGTGGCTCTTCTGGGCCTTTATCTATTTGAGTTGTCGAGTTATGTTGTGATGCCATGTTGTACAACACATACTTGCATGTTATGCGTACGTGTAATGTGTATTGCTATGTGTGGGATCCTACAACCTAGTTGTTTATCCTTGGTAGCTTCTCTTATCGGGAAATGTCTCCTAGTGCTTCCACTGAGCCATGGTAGTCTGCTATAGCCCGGATTCCCGGAGTCCTGTTAGCCCAGTTGCTACTGCTCCGGAACACTTAGACTGGCCGGCATGTGTCCTTCTTCGTTCCTGTGTCTGTCCCTTCGGGGAAATGTCACGCGGTGTCTAGCGGAGTCCTGCTAGCCTGCTGCAGCCCGGGTTCCCGGAGTCCTGTTAGCCCAGTTGCTACAGCCCGGATTCACTCGCTGATGACCGACACGTTCGTTGCTGGGTCATGTATGCCTGTCCCTGTAAGTTAGTGCCACTTTGGGTTTACGACTAGTCATGTCGGCCCGGGTTCTCTGTCATATGGATGCTAGCGACACTATCATATACGTGAGCCAAAAGGCGCAAACGGTCCCGGGCCAGGTAAGGTGCCACCCGTGGGAATACCGCGCGTGAGGCCGCAAAGTGATATGATGTGTTTCATGCTAGATCGGTGTGACTGAGGATCGGGGTCCCGACAGCTTTGGTATCAGAGCCCGACTGCCTATAGGATTACCAAGCCAAACTGGTCGAAGTTGAGTCTAGAAATTCTTTAGTTATATAAGGGAATTGATTGTGGAAGGGAACGTAAGGCTCTTTTTACTCCTTATACCTCATGCCCTTCTGATCTGAGTCATCCTATTTTTCCTACGGGGTTAAGGAAGTAGGCTTTCTCTTCCGTCTATCAGGATCACATGTTACTATTCTGTAGTCTCATAGGATTGGTTGATCAGAGTCATATTCCAGTTTTCGAGTACTTCCGGTGTAGTTTGTTTAGTACTGTCACGGAACTTTGAGTGATGATGTTGAGTATGGTACTACCCCATCGTTTGCAGGATGTCTCATTTTGAGCATTTTACTACCATTATGCCGCCGGAATTGTCCTAGGAGTTCGAGAGATACTAATTTCTTATGCTACTTTCTGCATCCTATAGTTGAAGCTGAATCCATCCTTGTTTTCCTTGGTTTCGTTCTTCAGGATGTTGCCGGTTAACCAAAGTTCTGTTGCTCGTAGACGGAACCATGGACATGGTAGGGATGAGGATCCTCCCGACCAGTCTTTGTTGGCAGAGTTCATGTTAGAGATGGAGAGGAACAAGCGAGAGTCTAACCGCTTGTTAGCACGGATTGAGCAGAACACCGCCCATCAACGTAATGAGTTGGTTTCCATTACCGACTTCATTGGTCTGAACCCACCCATCTTCCATCATTCCATTGAGCCACTCGATGCAGATGACTAGCTCCATAGTATCACTCACAAGCTGTGTTTTGCGAGCGTAGCTGAAGGTGACAAGGTCACCTATGCTGCATATCACCTGGAAGGTCCTGCTAGTCTTTGGTGGCAGAACTATGAGGCTATGCTTCCAGCTGGCCAGATACCTACCTGGAGAGATTTCACTGAGGCTTTTCGCGAGCATCACATTCCTCAGGCTCTCATTGACCGCAAGAGAGAAGAGTTCTGTAGTTTCACCCAGGGTAAGCTGGCTGTTGATGCTTACAGTAGAGAGTTTGAGAACCTCGCCCGTTATTCTACAGAAGAAGTGTCCACGGATGCCAAGAAGCAGGCTAGGTTCCAGAAAGGTCTCAACCCCAAGTTGCGTCGTGATCTTCACTTGCACCATTGCAATACATTCCAGGCTCTTGTGAACAAGGCCATTAATGCGGAGACAACTCAACTCACTTATGAGGAGTCTCGTAAGCACACCCGTGATTTGGTTTCTTCCTCCGGTTCTAGTTCTCAGAAGCGCCGGATTTGGGTTCCGAACTCCACTCTTCCATCCGGATATTCACCGAGGCCATCTTATGTGGCGCCTCACCCAGTTCAGCAGTATGCTCCACCCAAGCCTGTTGGTAGACCTCCTTCCACTGCGGGTCCACGTCCTACTTCAGGGACTTGCTTCACATGCGGAGAGCCAGGACACTATGCACGTGACTGCTCTCAGGCCAGTTATGCTCCACCCCAGCCCGAGAAGTCCGTTGGCCGTGGTAAGGCATCACACAAGATGATCAGTGTCAAGTCAGCTCCCGCTGAACATGGACGTGTGCATCACGTCTCAGCTAGAGACGCTCATGATGATCCGGATGTCATTCTTGGTACACTCCTTGTCAACTGTCATCCAACTTCGGTTCTATTCGATACCGGAGCATCTCACTCCTTCATCTCTGAAGGCTATGCTCGTTTGCACGACATGTCATTTTGTGATATGCCAACTCCACTTGATATCCAAACTCCAGGGTCTAGATGGCAAACTACCAGAATAAGCCATGGTAATGAAATCCTTGTTGACAGACTTGTATTCCTTGCCTCACTTGTAGCCCTCAAGTCTACAGATATTAACATCATCTTGGCTATGGACTAGATGACAACTCATCATGCCAAGATTGATTATTTCACCAGGTCTGTTCAGCTTACACACCCATCTGGCAAGATAGTCACTATCTCCACCAGAGTTGCAAAGCGCCAACTCTATTCTCTTAATGCCAGCCCTCTCCCAGACCTTGAAGATATCCTGGTAGTCCGTGACTTTCCGGATGTCTTTCCAGAGGAACTGCCAGGCATTCCACCTGACAGAGATGTAGAGTTTGTCATAGATCTTATCCCAGGAACCGCTCCAATCTCTAGGAGACCTTATAAGATGGCACCCTTAGAACTAACCGAGCTTAAGAAACAGCTTGATGAGTCCTTGCAAAAGGGTTTCATCCATCCTAGTTCTTCTCCTTGGGCTTGCCCTGTCCTCTTCGTCAAGAAGAAGGATGGTACGGACCGGATGGTTGTAGATTATCGTCCCATTCATTTGGTCACGATAAAGAACAAGTATCCGCTCCCCAGGATCAACGATCTGTATGATCAGCTTGTTGGATCCTCAGTCTTTTCCAAGATGGATTTGAGTTTAGGCTACCACCAAATCAAGATCAGAAATGGGGACATTCCTAAGACGGCTTTTGTCACTCGTTATGGCCAGTACGAGTACACCGTTATGTCCTTTGGTCTAACCAATGCTGCAGCTACATTCTCCCGCTTGATGAACTCGATCTTCATGGAGTACTTAGACAAGTTCGTCGTGGTTTATCTCGATGATATCCTTATTTACTCGAAGAACGAGGAAGAGCATGCCGAACATCTTAGACTTGTGTTAGAGAAACTCAGAGAGCACCACCTTTATGCCAAGTTCTCCAAGTGCGAATTTTGGTTGCCATAAGTGACCTATCTCGGCCACGTAATCTCTGGTAAGGGCATTGCTGTCAATCCCGAGAGAGTTCAGGCCGTTCTTGATTGGACTCCACCTGAAACAGTTAAACAAGTTAGGAGTTTCCTTGGTCTAGCCAGTTATTGTCGCCGCTTCATTGAGAACTTCTCCAAAGTGGCCAAACCTCTCACGGAACTTCTTAAGAAAGATAAAAAGTTTGAGTGGTCCCCACAGTGTGAGTACAGTTTTCAGGAACTGAAAAGACACCTGACTTCTGCTCCCATACTTGTGCCACCGGATTTCACTAAGGACTTTGTTATCTATTGTGATGCCTCACGACAGGGACTAGGTTGCATTCTTATGCAGGATCGTCATGTGATTGCCTATGCATCTCGACAGTTGCATCCACATGAGGAGAATTATCCAACACATGATCTAGAGCTTGCAGCCGTAGTCTATGCACTTAAGACATGGCGACATTACCTTCTTGGTAAATGTTGCAAGATTTACACTGATCACCAGAGTCTCAAGTATATTTTCACCCAACTAGATTTGAACCTTAGGCAAAGACGTTGGTTGGAGTTGATCTCAGATTACGACTTAGGGATTACCTACACCCCAGGCAAGGGCAATGTCATGGCTGATGCGCTAAGTCGTAAGTCCTATTGCAACAATCTTATGTTGCAGCAGGGCCAACCACTTCTCCATGAGGCATTCTGTAAGCTTAACCTTCACATTGCTCCTCAAGGATTCCTTTCTACCTTGGTGGTGAAGCCTACGATTGTGGATCATATCATAGAAGTCCAGAAGCATGATACGGGAATCTCCCGAATCAAGAAAAATATCTCCAAGGGAGTACCTGGTTGTTTCTCTATGGATGAACGAGGTGTTGTTTACTTTGGGAAGCGCTTGGTGGTTCCCAAGAGTCAGCAAATGTAGCAATTTATCCTTAAGGAGGCGCATGAATCCCCTCTCACGATTCATCCCGGTAGTACTGAGATGTATCAGGACCTACACCAGAGGTTCTGGTGGACTAGGATGAAGAGAGAAATCGTCGACTTCGTTGCTAATTGTGACGTTTGTCGTCGCGTTAAGGCAGAGCATCAAAGGCCTGCTGGCACCCTTCAGCCTTTAGCCATTCCTGCGTGGAAATGGGATAGAGTTGGTATGGACATCATCACCGGCTTTCCTAGGACCAAGAAAGGGAATAAAGCTATCTTCGTAGTCGTTGATCGTCTTTCCAAAGTGGCTCACTTCCTTCCTATTTGAGAGAGTATCACTGCTAGCCAGCTTGCTAACTTATACATTTCTCGAATAGTGTCACTTCATGGTGTTCCACTAGAGATCAATTCAGACCGTGGTAGTCTTTTCACTTCTCATTTCTGGGAGAGTTTCCAGACTGCCATGGGCACCCATCTTTCTTTCAGTACCGCTTTCCACCCTCAGTCAAGTGGTCAGGTGGTAAGGGTCAACCAAATTCTCGAAGACATGCTTAGAGCTTGCGTTATCTCATTCGGTATGGATTGGGAGAAGTGCCTTCCTTTCGCCGAGTTTGCTTATAATAATAGCTATCAATCCAGTCTCAAGAAAGCTCCTTTCGAGATTCTCTATGGACGAAGATGTCGAACACCTTTGAACTGGTCAGAAACCGGTGGAAGACAATTATTTGGACCGGATTTGATCCAGGAGGCAGAAGAGCAAGTTCGCATTATTCGTGAGAATTTGAAAACAGCCCAATCTCGTCAAAAGAGTCAGTATGACCGCCGTCATAAGGAAGTGTCTTATGAAGTTGGCGACCAGGCCTACCTTCGGGTTACCCCTCTAAAGGGTACCCATCATTTCGGTATCAAGGGCAAGTTGGCTCCTTGTTACATTGGTCCTTTTCGCATTCTCGCCAAACAAGGAGAGGTTGCCTACCAGTTGGAACTACCCCCACATCTTTCCCGAGTGCATGATGTCTTCCACGTCTCTCAACTCAGGCATTGCTTCTCGGATCCCATCCGTGGAGTGGACCACGAAACGCTTGATCTCCAAGATAACCTCACATATCGAGAGTACCCTGTTCGCATTCTTGATCAAGCAGAGCGTGTCACCCGACGTCGGAACATCAAGTTTCTCAAGGTTGAGTGGTCTCATCATGCCGAGAGAGAAGCTAGCTGGGAGCGATAAGATCATCTTCGACTTGAGTACCCCACTTTCTTTCCGTTGACCCCTGAATCTCGGGACGAGATTCTTCCAAGTGGGGGCGAGTTGTCACATCCCTAGTTCTGGTATGACCTAGACTAGCTACTCATGTGTGCATCATGTTTAAATTTCATTTAAATTTGAAATGGGGATTTGTGAAACCCTCAGAAATCATTTCTGGAAATGACCCAGATAAAAATTGCTCCAAAAAGGTCCAAGAAAATGTTCATGTCTCTCTCTGAAAATATTGGTCAGAGGTAAAATTCAAACCAATATTTTTAGGAGCTCATAAATATTTATTTTTGGCCATTGGTATTAATCCAGTAATTATTTGCTTTGGATATATATTTGTTATATATATATTATATGTCCAAAAATCTGCTACAGCCCGGATTCCTGGAGTCATGTTAGCCCAGTTGCTACTGCTCCGGAACACTTAGACTGGCCGGCATGTGTCCTTCTTCGTTCCTGTGTCTGTCCCTTCGGGGAAATGTCACGCGGTGTCTACCGGAGTCCTACTAGCTTGCTACAGCCCGGGTTCCCCGAGTCATGTTAGCCCAGTTGCTACAGCCCGGATTCACTCGCTGATGACCGACACGTTCGTTGCTGGGTCATGTATGCCTGTCCCTGTAAGTTAGTGCCACTTTGGGTTTACGACTAGTCATGTCGGCCCGGGTTCTCTGTCTTATGGATGCTAGCGACACTATCATATACGTGAGACAAAGGCGCAAACGGTCCCGGGCCAGGTAAGGTGGCACCCGTGGGAATACCGTGCGTGAGGCTGCAAAGTGATATGATGTGTTTCATGCTAGATCGGTGTGACTTAGGATCAAGGTCCCGACATGCGTGGTCAACAAACGACATCCATCGGAAGTGGACTGTACGTGGAGAGGCTGACATCTGGGTCCACGGCCGCACACAAGGAAATGCATCCTTATTACGCGCAAAATAATGATTCCTCCACCTAACATCTGGGACCAATCGAAAGGGCCTCTGTATTTCGCGAAAAAAACATTCCAGCCACTTACAGCTCTGACCCACCAGCTATATCTTCGCACGCAAGGAAGTGCTTCCTTATTACGCACAAAAAAATGAATACTCCCCCTGCTAGCTAGGACCCAGCATAATGGGAGGCTGACTTGTGGGCCTACTAAGTTGACGGGGACGGAGGGCTTTGTCAACTTAGTCAATATGAACGATTCTAGCTCCAGTGACCGTACGATGTCCATCCAACAGCCGTAGTGCTTCTTCAACCTCTGTTCTTCTTGCTGCAGCTGCCCAAACAAGCGTCGGCCGTGCCGCCTGCTCCTGCCTCCCGTGGCCGGCTGTGCTGCCACCGCTGGCCATGCCATCCCTCTATACTCACCCACACCTCCTGTTATTCTCCGGTGACGACAGCCTCACACCGTTGCCGAAGTAGTCAACCCACGTACTCCCCTCCGCGTGGGCATCCACTGCCGCGTCTTCCCCGGCTCTGCGTCGTCCCCTTCCTAGGCCTCGCCATTGTCCACCACCCTGGTGCTCTCGGAGTGGCATGGTCAATGTGGTCAATGAACGACTTCCATCGGAAGAGTACTGTACGTGGAGAGGCTGATAGCTGGGTCCACGGCCGCAGCAAGGAAATGCCTCCTTATTACGCGCAAAATAATGATTCCTCCACCTGATAGCAGGGACCCACCGGACGGGCCACCGTATTTCGCGAAAAAAATGTTTCCCCCTGACTGCTGGGACCCACCAGCTACATCTTCGCACGCAAGGAAGTGCGTCCATATTACAGGAAAAAAATGATTTTCCCCTTGACTGGTGGGACCCACCAGCTACATCTTCGCACGCAAGGAAGTGCCTGACAGTCAGGACCCACCTGGTCGAAGCGTACGTAGCATTGTCATTCTGGTGGCGAACGTGTACGTACATACTGGTCGATCGGTCTGTCTGCAGGCTGCAGCGATGAACCGTGGCCGTGTAAGGAAGGGCACATGTCGTAGTAGAGGCACGCACGTAGCATGTACACATACATACAACGGCAAGGGTCCAAGAAAGTAAATACGGCCACGTACGTACATACGGGCGGGGTCTCGAACACCTACTCGGCATACGTACGGCCAGGGCTCGTGTACATGGCTGGGTCGGAACGGAGAATCTGTGCCGTCGTCGTGATCATGGGGAGGCAACCGGCTGGGTCGGAACGGAATGCGTCGTCATGTTCATCAGGAGCCAACCGGCTTGGACAGAACATCCGATGGAAACGAGGCCTGGCATACCGCAGAACGGAGGAAACGGCCTTGTGTTCAACCGGCCATGGTCGAAATGGGACCTGTTCATCGGGAGGGGTCTGGCGTACCGCAAAACGGAGGAAACGGACCTCCTACGGTCGAAATGGGGTCCCGTTGATCCGGAGGGGTGTGGCGTACTGCAAAACAGAGGAAACGGACATGTGTTGGAGCGCTACAATCGAAATGGGGGTCCTGTTCATTGGGAGGGGTGTGGCGTACCGTAAAACGGGACTCCACGGGATACTGTTCATCTCCACCGTCGACTGCCTCCACGAGCTCCTGTTCATCCACCGTCAACTGCCTCCACGGGCTCCTGTTCATCCACCGTCGACCTCCTCCAGCCCCCACCTGCGACTGTTCATCCACGGGCTCCTATTCATCCAGCCTCCACCGCGCGCTCCTCCACCGGCTACTGTTCAGCCAGCCCTCCACGGGCTACTGTTCAGCCAGCCCTCCACGGGTCCTGTACGTTCAACCACCCCTCCACGGGCTACTGTTCATCCAGCCCTCCACCGGCTACTGTTCATCCAGCCCTCCACGGGCTACTGTTCAGCCAGCCCTCCACGGGCTACTGTTCAGCCAGCCCTCCACGGGTCCTGTACGTTCAACCACCCCTCCACGGGCTATTGTTCATCCAGCCCTCCACCGGCTACTGTTCATCCAGCCCTCGACCGGCTACTGTTCAACCAGCCCTCCACGGGGACCTGTTCATCCAGCCCTCCACGGGGTCCTATTCATCCAGCCCTCCACGGGGTCCTGTTCATCCACCGGCAATGACCTCTACTACCACAGGGTCCTGTTCATCCAACCCCCCCAACAACGCTCACTGTTCATCCAGACGTAGCATCGATCGGCTTCAGTTAGCAGCAGTAGGAAAGGAATCACTCGGGTTCAGTTAACAGCAAGGGATCGATCGGTCGCTCGGGTTCAGTAATGCGTAGCCTGCAGTGCAATCTCTCGGGTTTAGTTAGAGCCCAACGCCTCGCTCGGGTTCAGTTAGAGCCCAATGCCTCGCACACACGCGCGTACGTATGAGAGAAACGCGCATCGCTCGGCCCCCGACCACCCACCGTAACCGGGAACTCCCCAATATTTTCCGCGCTCTCGCTTCTACCACGGTTTTTTCCATCATGGACGGCCCAAAGAATGTCATGCAGCTGCGTCTTCGGCCCGCCCAGGACGAAAAGCCCATTTTCTGTCATGATTTTTTGTCATAGAAGTAGGACCCCACCACATCTATGATGATACCGGGTTTTGTCACAATTATCATCATAGAAGTGTCATAAGTATGACAGAAAAAAAAATTCGTTCGGCCCAAAATGTCACGGATGTGTCTTTTTTTGTAGTATTGCATTGACATCAATTGATGGGCATCTCCATAGCCCGTTGATTACCCACGTTGATGTGATACTATCTTCCTTTTTTGTCTTCCCCTTATTAATCTCTTTCTCCGCATTCTATTCCACCCATAGTGCTATGTCCATGGCTTATGCTCATGTATTACATGGGGGTTGAAAAAGCTGAAGTGCGTCAAAAAGTATGAACCAATTGCTCAGCTGACATCGTGGTTGTACATGATTTATATTTTGTGTTAAGAAGATGGAGCATGACAAGGCTATATGATTTTGTAGGGATGGCGTTCTTTAGCATTTTTATTTTGAAAGGCATGATTTTTTGTTGGTATGCCTGAGTATTGATGTGCTTATATCAAAGAGCATGGGTTCGATGCCACAGGGGATGGCTGCCCCCTGGGCATCTACCGTTCGTCCCTTCTAGACATATGTGTAGCATACGGATAGTTACATTCTTACCAACAAATCATGAATAGTGAAACGTGATTAGTACCTTTCTCCTTTTCTCACATGGGATGTTGATGTCAGATCAAAAGGCTATGGTGGGAAAAATGATGACATGTTGTTTTCATGGACATGTCATTGAGCAGACATTTATGTACTTTTTTTGTCAGTTGTTAGTGTAGTTTGACCATATGTTTACTGCTACTCAACACTGGACAAAGGCTACAGTACTACTTAGGAGCCGAATAATCCAAAAAGAAGCATTGGTATGACACAAGTGCTTGTGAATGCTTGTCACATGCGGACAATTTATCTTTATAGACATGTACATTACATTTAGCTTTTATCTTGTCCACTTTTCTGTCTTATGCTTGGTTTTACTTTGTGCTCTGTCCATCAAGTCGCCTCAAAAATGTAGTTTCTGCATAACAATTTACACCTGTGTTCCAACTTAGATCACACTCATGATCTGTATGGTGTGTAAAAAAATAAAACAATGTGTGCACGCAACTTCCGATAAAGCCAAGAAATTTACATACAACTTTCATGTCAGGCTCCCCGGCGCTTTTAGATCGTTGGTGGTGTCCACCGCAGCGAAACTGTAGTCGAGGCTCTTGATAAACCTGGCGAAGCGCTTGCAAGGCCTTGTGGCCAGGTGGTAGTGGTAGATGACGATGTCATGGTGCATGCACAACTAGGCGACGACAACCTTATGATCCGTTAGAATTTCATAACTAGAACTTTTCCCCTTACTCCACCTCTTAAATCTCGGGACGAGATTTCTTGTAGCGAAGGAGAATTGTAACACCCCCAGTTTCATGCTACAGTGACCTTACACTAATGATGCCATGTCATCAGGTTTAACTAAACCAAATTTCCACTTGACAAAATTCAAAGCCAATTTCAAGTTTAAAATAAAGTCAAATAATTTATTTCTTCAAACAGTAAAATTAACATGTTCAAAATATCCTATAAATCCCCCTAATCATTTCCATGTTGAACGCAACATAATTTGGCCCACCAATTAATCCCTAGGAAATTATAAAGTGGTTCAATAGCAAAATACTAGACCTTTTCCTTTTTTAAAAATGTTTAAAAACCTCCAAATGCTCTAGAACTTTTTGTGCAGCTTCACATTATTGCCAAATATTTATGTTCAAAGTTTCAACACAAACAAAAATCGTTTGATATTACAAATAAATGCAAAACAACAGTGGAAATAAGAAAATAGAAAATAATAAAAAAAGGAGAAAAGGCCACCGAGTACTGTGCACTTAGGCCTGCTGGCAACAGTGCCCGGCCTGGCCCGCTTGGGCCATCTCCTTCAACCTAGCATCGTGGATGCTGGACATCCGCACATGGCGCCTGATGCGCACGCGTCGAGCATCCATGACTCCAAGGAGGTGATAACGACGCCCTCTCTCTCCATTGACAAACCCTGGCTCGAATCCTCACTCTCTCCCTCGCACTCTCCCTCTCTGATCTCGCTCGCCCGAACGCACCAGTCGCTGCGCCTCATCGTTGGCATGGCCACCGGCCACCTTCCGCCGTTCCAAGCAGTCCACGGGGACAGCCGCTGTCGACCACGACGCCTGTTCCTGCTGGATGGCACCGGGACGTCACATCGACGCCGCCCTCGCTAATCCCCTTCATCGAGCTCCGTCTCTGCGTTGTCGTCGATCCGCGCCACCGCGACCTCCTCGGCATCCCCAAGATGCTCCTCGACCCCCACTGCGAGCCGCCGTGCCGGTTGCGCTCCTCTCCTCCCTTCCTAATCGCCCCTAGATGCCCGAGCCACCGTAGCCGAACCTCACCGCCGTCACGTGCCTCGCCGTCGCGGCCACTGGCCTCCGAGCTCGCGCCCGAGCAGTGCCTCGAGCTTCTTCGCCTCACCGGAGCTCAACACGACCCCCATCTCCCCTCCTAGTGCCCCCTAGCCCCGGGTCCGAGTTCGTCCGACTCCGGTCGCCGCCGACGTCGAAGCCCCGCTTAACTCCGGCCACCTCCGCCCCTGCTGCTTGCTCCACCGGATGCGCCGCATCGCCAGCTAGCTATAGCCGCAAACCACACGCATTTTGGTGCCCTATAGTGCCCGCGCGGTGAAGTTCCGCCGTCAGTTGGGTCGTCGCCGGCATAACTCCGGCGGCCCTGATGTGTCCGGCGTCATTAGGTGCTAATGACGCTAATTAGGATAGTTTAGTGAGAATGACAGTCGGGCCCAACCGTTAAGTAAACTCAATTTAATTTTCTGGTAGGATTAGTTTAATTCCCGTGGGCCCACGCGTCAGCTTTGACTCTGCTGATGTGGCCTTTAACTGGGCCCAACCGTCAGTGACTGCGGCCGGATGACATGTGGGCCCCTTCAACTTTGTTGACCAGTCAATGGGTCAACGTTGACTACTGACTGGGCAGTCAATGGGGCCCACCGTCAGCCTCTGTGCTGCTTTGCTGTGTACAGTTTATGTGTGCATGTAGCAATTTAATCTTTATTTTCGAATTAGTATTAATTCCAGAATTTCCAGAATTTCAATAAAACTTTGTAAATTCATATAAAATAAACCGCAGCTCGGACGAAAATAATATATATATATATATATATGAAATTTGCTCCAAAAAATCCAGCGATTCCGTTTATGCTATCCGTTCATCTTTCACATTCCCAGATGTTTTCCCTCTTCGCCCGCAACGTGTAGTACTGCGTTAGGTCACCCCTAGCACTGCTTATTACCATGTTATGCTTCGTGATGCTTTGATTCCTCTGTTATTTATTGTGTTCCCCTTCCGTTACTTCTTTCTGGTAACCCCGAGACTGTTGTTGATTCGGCGATCGACTACTTCACCGTCGAGGGTCCGTATCTGGCTGCAGAGCTTCCAGGCAAGCAACCCCCCCCCTTGATCATTCTGATACCGCCCATTTCTTTCCCTCTTATGCTTGCATTAGAACTGCTACTTCTTTTGCATGATCCTATTATGATGCATAGCCTATTTTTGTTACCTGCATTCATACCTTACCTATTTATCCTAAACTGCTTAGTATAGGTTGGTTAGTGATCCACCAGAGTCCCCTCTCCTTGTCCTAGTTGCCCCCGCTTGATGACCGATGACTAGTCAATGTGATCGATGTCCAGACCCCGACACCGCACATCACCCCTTAATTGTATGACTCTGCAGAGTTACTATCGGGTGCCGAGGGTGATACCTCGTCAGCACTTCTGATGTTAACCCTATAGTGTAGCTATTCGGTCGTGGTCATTGAGGGTGATTCCTCCTTCACCACTCACGATAACGACTCTGTTGTGCAACCCGTCAAGTGTGGAACATCGAGGGTGATTCCTCCAAGTCCACCTTGACGGTTACATCGAGTGGGAATCCATCGAAGGTGATTCCTCGGGTTCCCCCCTTGGTGTTTTGGACACTGTCGGTGTCAGAACCGGCGGATCTTGGGTAGGGGGTCCCGAACTGTGCGTCTAAGGTCGATGGTAACAGGAGACGGGGGACACGATGTTTACCCAGGTTCGGGCCCTCTCTATGGAGGTAATACCCTACTTCCTGCTTGATTGATCTTGATGAATATGAGTATTACAAGAGTTGATCTACCTCGAGATCGTAATGGCTAAAACCCTAAAAGTCTAGCCTATATGACTATGATCATTCTTGCCTCTATGGACTAAGCCCTCCGGTTCATATAGACACCGGAGGGGACTAGGGTTATACAAAGTCGGTTACAGAAAAAGGAATCTTCATATCCGGGCGCCAAGCTTTCCTTCCACGCCAAGGAGAGTCCCATCCGGACACGGGTGAGAGTCTTCGGTCTTGTATCTTCACAGCCCATCAGTCTGGCCCATGTCCAAAAGGCCGGACGCCCGAGGACCCCTTAATCCAGGACTCCCTCAGTAGCCCCCGAACCAGGCTTTCAATGACGATGTGTCCGGCGCGCAAATTGCCTTCGGCATTGCAAGGCGGGTTCCTCCTCCGATGAATTCAAAGGGTTGTATTCGGCCTTCCATTTAATGTCGTTCCCATTGGCTTCTGTGCATCCATAGCTTCAGCTTCTACGTGTTGAGTGAATACGAGAGGTCAGGGTATTTTTTGCATATAACACCCCGGCCAAGTAAGAAAAGCGTCTATTTAAAGGGATTGGATCTCAGATCCGTTCCACATCATGCGGAAAATCCTCTGAGCTTGCTAGGAAAAACCACTCCAACATGGCCAGCGCTCCCAGCTCTTCCTCCCGTCCCCACGGCCTAGAAAAAGGTGATTGGGAGAGATGTTCCGTATCCCACGGTCAGCTGGTGAAGCTGCAAACACATGGATTCCCCCCCCCACGGATCTAGTCCCTGTTCGAGCAGGATTGACTTCCTTCAACGACGGGGCTCAGGCTGAGAACTTCCCCAATCCATCCAGGGGGAATGAGTGGGCTTCGTTCCCTACTTGCTAAGAGGTGTCAGATTTACAATCCATCTGTTCCTCCGAGGGCTTCTGGAGTATTATGGCCTTCAACTACACAATTTCACTCCTGCCTCTATCCTGCACATCGCGGGTTACGTCACTCTTTGCGAGCTATTCCTGGGTTGCGAGGCCCATTTTGAATTGTGGAGGAAGCTATTCTGCCTCGTCCCTCGCAACCAAGATGGATCAATATTTGAAGTGGGCGGAGCCGAGGTATGGCGTATCGCCGAGACCGGATACCTGTCCGGCACACCGAAGAAGGCATCCGAAGGGTGGCCTTCCGCATGGTTCTATATCGAGGACGTCGCCCTTCCTGACCCAGTTCGAATGGGTCTTCCCGAATTTACAAGTGTTCCGTTGAAGAAACGCCACAGCTGGCGCCCTCGGAGCTTCGAGGAGGAAGATAGTGCGGAAGTCCGTCAACTAATCAGCAAGATAAAGACGCTTGCCCAGTTCGTATTATCAATAGTCGAGGTAATGGTGACTTCCATAGTGCGAGGGGTGTAGCCACTCCAATACAGAGGGCTTCCCATGTGGCACTATAATGGGGAAGATGACGCCTCCCGCTGCGGTCGGAAGGGTCCGGACACCCCCGCCGCTTTGGCAAAAATATTGGTCGAGCTGTTCAAAGGGGAGGAAGAGGAATTTATTCGTATTAAGCACAAAGATGGATTATCCATGTACAATCCTCCTAGCTGGGTGAGTTCCAACCCCGCTACTCCACTTATTCTACTCTCCGAGTCACTTTTAATGAACATTAATCCATCCATTTGTAATAGAAATGGCGAAAGATCACCGAGGGGCTACACAGCCCCGCCCCACAGCCAGAGGACCACAACCGGGACCTTGACCCTGGATTCGAAGAGGATCCGGACATATTCGTGGTGCTCGAGGCTGGGGTGTTCTACCAGGCGAGCTATGACGGCAAGGAAGTGGCCATCACCACCGACTATCCCGGTCTTCTTCCTGCCTCACACGTAAGTAATCAGGAGACATCTCCTCCAAAAGAGCCTACTCGTTCTGCCTCGCCGACTGCACTGTCTCGTGCTCCAAAGGGGAGGCGTTCGGCGCGCCATATTACACCAGAGGCTACTCCAGAGAGAGCGACACCCACGCCAGGCAAGCCTTCGAAGAGGAAGGCAAACGAAGGCCCGACCGAGCCTTCATCGAAGAGGTATGGCTTTGTAAATATGCCCCTTGGCAGTCACATCCAACTGTGACATTTTCCGTTTGTGCCTTATCAGGAAAAGCGTTCGCCGGACTATGTCCGGGGGTCCTGCCGGTCATACTCCCAACGGCCAGGTTCCAGACCTTGCCGTAAAGACAAGGGCAGATATGGGAGCGATGGCGGATTGTCCTTTGGCTGAGGATTCGGATGATGTATCTGTCACAAACTCGGAAGTGGAGAGCGCCATGGATCATCGGTGTGACGCCCCCGATTTGACCGTACACTAATCATACACGCAAACGTGTACGATCAAGATCAGGGACTCACGGGAAGATATCACAACACAACTCTAAAAATAAAATAAGTCATAAAAGCATCATAATACAAGCCAGGGGCCTCGAGGGATCGAATACAAGTGCTCGATCATAGACGAGTCAGCGGAAGCAACAATATATGAGTACAGACATAAGTTAAACAAGTTTGCCTTAAGAAGGCTAGCACAAACTGGGATACAGATCGAAAGAGGCGCAGGCCTCCTACCTGGGATCCTCCTAACTACTCCTGGTCGTCGACAGCGGGCTGCACGTAGTAGTAGGCACCTCCGGTGTAGTAGGAGTCGTCGTCGACGGTGGCGTCTAGCCCCTGGGCTCCAGCATCTGGTTGCGACAACCAGGTAGAAAGGAAAGGGGGAAAAGAGGGAGAAAAGCAACCGTGAGTACTCATCCAAAGTACTCACAAGCAAGGAGCTACACTACATATGCATGGGTATATGTGTAAGGGGCCGTATCGGTGGACTGAACTGCAGAATGCCAGAATAAGAGGGGGATAGCTATCCTGTCGAAGACTACGCTTCTAGCCACCTCCATCTTGCAACATGTAGAAGAGAGTAGATGGTAAGTTCACCAAGTAGCATCGCATAGCATAATCCTACCCGGCGATCCCCTCCTTGTCGCCCTGTTAGAGAGCGGTCACCGGGTTATATCTGGCACTTGGAAGGGTGTGTTTTATTAAGTATCCAGTTCTAGTTGTCATAAGGTCAAGGTACAACTCCGGGTCGTCCTTTTACCGAGGGACATGGCTATTCGAATAGATAAACTTCCCTGCAGGGGTGCACCACATAACCCAACACGCTCGATCCCATTTGGCCGGACACACTTTCCTGGGTCATGCCCGGCCTCGGAAGATCAACACGTCGCAGCCACACCTAGGCTCAACAGAGAGGTCAGCACGCTGGTCTAAATCCTATGCACGCAGGGGACTGGGCCCATCGCCCATTGCACACCTGCACATTGCGTACGCGGCCGGAAGCAGACCTAGTCCCCTTAATACAAGCGCGAGCTTACGGTCCAATGCGGCATGCGCCACTCAGTCGCTGACGTCAAAAAAAGCTTCGGCTG
Organism: Aegilops tauschii subsp. strangulata; assembly: GCF_002575655.3. Taxonomy (NCBI): domain Eukaryota; kingdom Viridiplantae; phylum Streptophyta; class Magnoliopsida; order Poales; family Poaceae; genus Aegilops; species Aegilops tauschii. Next base: position 291,233,491 of record NC_053037.3, read on the forward strand.
ATACCACGACGCCGAGTGCCCATAACTGTTCCCGCGTAGTGGGTTAGTGCGTATAGACCAAATGCCCAGACTCAGATCAAATACCAAGATCTCGCTAAGCGTGTTAAGTATCCGCGAACGCCGACCAGGGCCAGGCCCACCTCTCTCCTAGGTGGTCTCAACCTGCCATGTCGCTCCGCCACAAAGTAACAGTCGGGAACCGTCAGGAACCCAGGCCCACCTCTACCGGGATGGAGCCACCTGTCCTTTCAGCCCCCTCATCAGAACCACTTGCGGGTACTCAACGAGCTGACCCGACTTTAGTCACCACATGTGTCATGTATATAAAGTATATAGTATATACCCGTGACCACCTCCCGAAGTGATCACGGCCCAGTAGTATAGCATGGCAGACGGACAAGAGTGTAGGGCCACTGATGGAACACTAGCATCCTATACTAAGCAGTAGGATAGCAAGTAAGGGTAACAACTGTAGCAACAATGACAGGCTATGCAACAGAATAGGATTAACCGAAATCAGTAACATGCTACACTACTCTAATGCAAGCAGTATAGAGAAGAATAGGCGATATCTGGTGATCAATGGGGGGGGCTTGCCTGGTTGCTCTGGCAAGAAGGGGTCGTCATCACCGTAGTCGTACTCAGTGGCATCAGCAACGGTCTCGAGGTCTACCGGAGAAGAAGAGGGGGAAGAAATAGTAAATAAAAGCATCACAAAACATAACGAGCTAATACGCGATGCTAGGTGTGCCCTAACGCGGTAGGAGGTGATACCGGCGAAGGGGGGAAACATCCAGGAAAGTATCCCCGGTGTTTCACGTTTTCGGACAGATGAACCGGAGAGGAAAGTTGCATGTTTGATATGCTAGGGATGTGTGGCGGACGAACGGGCTGCGTATCCGGATTCATCTCGTCGTTCTGAGCAACTTTCATGTACAAAGTTTTTCCATCCGAGTTACGGTTTATTTTATAATATTTTATAAAGATTTAATCATTTACTGGGATTATTATTAATTAATTAATTTGAAAAAGAATTACTACATCATCATGAAGACAGCGTGACGTCAGCGGTCAAAGTTGACCGTTGACCAGTCAACTAACAGGTGGGGTCCATTTGTCATTGACAGCTAACTAATTAACAGTAGTTAGTTTTATTAACAGGTTAATTAGGTTTAATTAGATAACTAACAGAATTAATTAAGTTATAATTAATTGTTTTATTTTATTTCTCTTTTTTTAACGTTGCAGGGGCGTGGGCCCCTCATGTCATTGGCCCTAGGGGCCTTAGTGGGTAGACGGGTTACGGGCACAGGGGCGTGGGGCGCAGCCCGAGCGAGTGCACGCCCAGGAGGCGCGCGGGGCGGCGAACCCGGCCGGCGGCAGCGGCCACGGTGACCCGAGACGGGCGCTGGCCAACGCGGAGGCCGTCGGGGCACCTGCTGGGGCCGGAGGGGGCGCGGTGGCCGGGCGGGACGGACCCGAGCGACAACCAGCGAGGGAGGCCGCGGCCGCGGCGAGGCCAGCCGCCAGTGGCCGGAGTGGAAGGGACGGGAGGAGCACTGGGCGGCGCCGGAGCGGGCGTGAGGTGAGCGCGTGCTGCCCAGAGCGTGAGCTCCGGCACGCGGGTGCGTGTGCGCGCAGTGGCGCACCGAGGGAGGCACGGACGGCGCGGGGACAGGGGAAGGAGGAGGGCGGAGGCCGTGGCCTCACCGGGATTTGTAGGGACGGGGCAGCGGGGGGGCGAGGAGGTCGTCGGGGACGACGCGGACGGAGTGGAGGCAGGCCGGCGGGGAGGAGGAAGCAGGCCGGCGAGGGAGCTCCGGCGAGGTCCTCGGGCGGCGGCGGCGGGGTGGCGATGAGGCGTGGCCACGGCTTCACGTGGTGTCGCGCGAGGGAGAGGAGGGCGAGGAGGCAACGGCGACGGCAGGCGACGGCGATCCGGGGCGGTGGCGTCGACGGGATCGGGGCGGCACCAGGCGGCGGCGGCGGGGGCGGGTGCCTCCGATCCCGATCTGGATCGGGGAGGGAGCGCAGAAGGGGGAAGTGGGACGAGTGGGGGGCGGAGTGGGTGCGGTCGGTTAGGTTTTCCACCGACAAGGGGGGTTATGGGGACGGGGTGGGCTGGCCTGGTGGCCGACTGGGCCATCCTGTTGGGTCGGTTGGCCCATGGAGGGTTCTTTTGTTTTATCTTAGTTACGATTTTCTATCTTCTATTCTCTTTTGTTTCTTCTTTTCTGTTTTATTAATTTTTTTGTTTTTATGAAATACCCAAGTTGTACCTAAAATATTATTAACACTTATGCCACTACCTCAATTAACTTGGCACCTAATATAAAATAGTTTGTAAATGTTTATTATTTTATAATCATTTAACTAATTGTTTTTGCTGCTATTTTATTCATTTTTGAGTATTTACTCATTTTATACAAGTGTGGTTTCTCCACCATTATTACTTAGGATTTATTTGTCCCAGCTTGAACATTTTAGTTTTAACTTTTGAAAACTTTAATTGTTTGACTTGATTTTAAAATTAAAATTTGAATGGGATTTGAATCATCGCAAGATTAACAACAGTAATCATGGTGATGTGGCATCATTAGCGGAGGGTTACTGTAGCATAACTATCCGGGCGTCACAATCGGTGCCAGAGGGCCGTTCTTCGCGACCCCGGTTTTACAAAAGAGGCATTCGATGCCTTCAGCTCGGTGGATGCATACATCCGAGCTGTTCGAGACGGGCTTACCAGAGCCGCAGACCAGCATTTGAAAGATATGCGGGTAAGTTTATATTATACAAATCTGATAATTATATACCAGTAGCCCCCGAGACTTGAAGCAGTTGATACAGCTGATTTAAGGATCATTGTATACCCAGGTGCTTACGGAGAAGAACAACCTGTTGTCTCAAGAACTAGAAAAGTATCGGACCCAGCTAACTGCTGCTACCGCCGAACTGGAGAAATCCAAGAAGGCGTAACCTGGTAATGTTCCCCTCCATCGAGAAAACATAATTATATACCAGCAATGCTAACACTGTTGCTCATCTCATGGCAGGATCATCAGATCAACTGAAGGAGCAATTGAAAGCCGCTCAAGCGGGAGAAAAAGAAGCCAAAAGACTACTGGCCGCGGGCGAACGTGTGCTGACACAAGTCAGGGAGGAGAAAAACAAGCTCCAGGATTCTAACACCCAGCTGGGCGAAGAACTGAAAGATGTGCGGGCCCAGCTGGCCGACTCCATGAAGGAAAATAAGAGGCTTCGAGGCGGCATATTTAGTATGTGGTCAAACTTACCTCCGTGTAATTCGGAGATAAAAGGGACTGACAGAGTTATGTCTATAGGTATGCTGACTGGCCGTCCCGAAGAGGAGATGTCCGGATTCTCGGGCGATCTGCTACAAGAGCTGTCGCAAATGCACGAGCAAGCTCGGCAGGCGATGCGAAGTGTTGCCAAGGTTTTATGGCCATCCGCCTCCCCTCCAGGAAGGATGGAGGAGCTTATACAGCTATTCAGGGGAGCGCGGCGGCGTTTCCGATTATGGAAGATATTGGCCTGCCGGGAAGGTGCACAAGAAGCCTGGGCCATGGTGAAAACACGGTATACCAAGCTTGATCCGTATCATATGGCCCGGGTCGGACCTCTAGGGTCAGATGGAAAAGAAATTCCCGTTAATTTGGTATATGACCAAGTCGAAGTAGCCGCCAAATATTCCCAACAGGATTGTAAGTTAGACAGCCTGTTGGACGGTATAGAGGAGGAATTTTTTAGTCCAAGTGACTATGTACTTTCCTTGACATATTTGTCCCTAGCCGGATTGTAAAACGATCGTCATGGCAGACCTTTTCGCTTCAACCTCTAGACCCGAAGGTGCGGAGTGTTTCCGAATACCTGAACGGCAAAATAGACCGGGGTATGCGTGGAAACTAGGCGTAGGGGTCATAGTTGCTTGAACAGACAAGTTGTATCCGGCTAGCTATGTTATATTACATTGTGATTGTAAGAAACATCTTCCAGAGAGAATAGTTCCGTTAAGGGTTCCTTTCCCTGGGTGTACATGCGTTAATGTGCATGTCCGAACTATGATTGAAAGAATCGCAGTATGCGTAACATCTGGGGGTTCACAATGGGGTGAATGCAAAAACATCTTTAGTCCGCTGACCGAATATTCCCTTAAGAACGCTAGCTTTCGGCTTCACCCAGTCTAAGGTACACATCCGGATGACCCGTCAGTAACAATCGCAGAGGTGCTCCCTTTATGCCCTAGCCGAACTAACGGGAACGTAGGGCATAAGCATAGGAGCCAGGCAACCCAGCTTGGCCAAAACTTAAGTCATATCGATGCATATAATGGCGAAGAAGAGGTACAAATGGGGAAAACACGCATATGTGATGAGCGTGATGCTCGGAAAATAACAATAATAAGCTTCTGTCCAAGAAGCCCCCAGGTATAATGGACGTACATACTTGAGGATGTGTACCTCACAGGTGCATGGTTTAGCCGCACGAAAGCTTTAAGGCTAAAAAAGAAAAACCGAAAAGAGAGGAAAAAATAATGGAAACAATAGGGAGAAGGAGACGAACAAAGAATTCGACGCTAGGCATAGAATCTTTGGAGTCTGGCAGCGTTCTAGGGGTTTGCTCTAGGGGATTGTCTGATGCATCACACAGGCGGTATGCTCCTCCAGTGAGAACTTCGTCAATGATGAAGGGACCCTCCCACTTGGGCTTGAGTTTGTCCTTTTTCTTCTCCGGCAAGCGTAGAACGAGTTCGCCAACATTATAAGTCTTGGCCCGTACTTCTCTGCTTTGATATCTGCGGGCCTGTTGTTGATAAAATGCGGAACGGGCTTTTGCAACATCGTGCTCGTCCTCCAGGGCATCTAGGCCGTCTTGCCGATCAAGCTCGGCCTCTCTCCCTTCGTACATGCGCACTCGAGGTGAGTCATGAATAATGTCGCAGGGTAACACAGCCTCCGCGTCGTACACCATGAAGAAAGGTGTATATCCAGTAGTGCGGTTGGGCGTGGTCCGCAGCCCCCAGAGTACTGAGTCGAGCTCCTCAACCCAGTGCTTGTCTGATTCTTTCAAAGACCGCACTAGTCTGGGTTTAATGCTGCTCATAATAAGACCATTGGCCAGTTCGACTTGACCATTTGTTTGCGGGTGATAGACAGAGGCGTAATCGAGCTTAATGCGCAGATTAGCACACCAGGTTTTCACCTCATCGGTTGTGAAATTGGAGCCGTTATCGGTGATGATGCTGTGTGGGACACCATAACGGTGCACAACACCGGATATGAATTCTATCACTGGCCCGGCTTCGGCCGTGTTGACTGGTTTGGCCTCTATCCACTTAGTGAATTTATCCACCATGACCAGCAGATGCTTTTTCTTATGGCTTCCTCCTTTAAGGGGTCCGACCATATCAAGCCCCCAGACCGCGAAAGGCCAAGTGATGGGGATTGTTTGTAGAGCAATGGGTGGCATATGGCTTTGGTTGGCGAAAAGCTGGCATCCGACGCAACGTTGGACAAGGTCCTGTGCATCTGCTCGGGCTGTCGGCCAATAGAAACCTGTACGGAAAGCCTTGCTTACAAGGGCCCGAGCTGCGGCGTGGTGACCACCAAGACCGGCATGAATTTCAGCCAAGAGCTGCCGCCCCTCTTCCTCGGAGATACATCTTTGAAGTACTCCGATAGCGCTTTTCTTGTAGAGTTCTCCGTCATGAACCCTGTAGGCTTTCGAGCGCCGGACAATGCGGCGAGCCTCATTCTGATCCTCAGGGAGTTCTCGCCTATTAAGGTAGGCCAAGAAGGGTTCGGTCCATGGGGCAATGACTGCCATGATGAGATGGGCCGACGGTGTTATTTCGGTGGCTGGGCCCCCGATGATATCCGTGTTTTCGGAATCTGGGGTTATAGTCGGATCCGTACTGGTGTTGCCGCTCTCCCCTTGCCACACCACGGATGGCTTAAAAAGCCTTTCCAAAAACATGTTAGGTGGGACGGGGTCGTGCTTGGTGCCGATGCGAGCAAGGACGTCCGCCGCTTGATTACTTTCTCGAGCCACATGATGAAACACGAGCCCCTCGAACCGAGCCGACATTTTGAGAACGGCGTTACGGTAAGCCGCCATTTTCGGATCTTTGGCATCGAAATCTCCATTTATTTGAGATATTGCGAGGTTTGAGTCCCCGCGCACTTCCAGTTGTTGTATGCCCATGGAGACAGCCATCCGAAGACCATGCAATAAGGCTTCATATTCGGCTGCATTGTTGGAGTCTGTGTATAATATTTGGAGTATGTACTGAACTACGTCTCTACTGGGGGACATTAAGACAGCGCCTGCCCGTAACCCCGCCAACATTTTGGAACCATCAAAGTACATAACCTAGTTGGAATACGTGCCGTACTCTTTAGGGAGTTCGGCCTCTGTCCATTCGGCAACGAAGTCAGCCAGTACTTGGGATTTAATGGCTCGGCGCGGTTTGTATGTTATGTCGAATGGAAGGAGCTCAATGGCCCACTTAGCAATCCGGCCCGTGGCATCGCGGTTGTTTATTATGTCGTTGAGTGGTACCTCGAAAGCCACCGTAATCGAGCACTCTTGAAGGTAGTGTCGCAGCTTCCGGGACGCCATGAAGACCGTGTATGCTATCTATTGGTAATGAGGGTATCGGGATTTGCATGGTGTGAGGACAGTGGATACGTAGTATACCGGTTTCTGGAGCGGGAACTTGTGTCCGTCCTGCTCTCGCTCAACGACGAGCACGGCGCTCACCACCTGGTGTGTTGCCGATATGTATAATAGCATGGGTACGCTGACGTTCGGCGCGGCCAGGATTGGGTTGCTCGCTAAAAGGGCCTTTATTTCCTCCAGTCTGGCCATTGCCGCATCCGTCCACTCGAAGTGGTCGGTGCGTCGGAGAAGGCGATAAAGTGGCAATGCTTTTTCTCCCAATCTGGAGATAAAGCAGCTTAAAGCTGCCACGCATCCCGCGAGTTTTTGGACCTGTTTAAGGTCTGTTGGCGTAGCCAATTGTGACAAAGCTCGGATTTTGGCTGGATTTGCCTCAATTCCTCTATTGGAAATGATGAAGCCCAGCAGTTTTCCAGCGGGGACGCTGAAAACACACTTTTTCGGATTGAGCTTGATGTCATATGTACGGAGGTTGTCGAATGTGAGACGTAGATCATCTATCAATGACTCGACGTGCCTGGTTTTGATGATGACGTCATCCACATATGCTTCAACTGTCTTGCCGATCTGTTTCTCCAGGCATGTTTGAATCATGCGTTGGTAGGTGGCGCCAGCGTTTTTAAGCCCGAAAGGCATAGTGTTGAAGCAGAAAGGCCCATATGGGGTAATGAATGTCGTTGCGGCTTGATCGGAGTCCTTCATCTTGATTTGATGATATCCGGAGTATGCGTCGAGGAAACACAGTGAGTTGTGTCCTGCGGTTGCATCAGTAATCTGATCGATGCGAGGGAGGGGGAAGGGATCCCTAGGGCAGGCTTTGTTGAGGTCTTTGAAATCGACGCATAGGCGCCAGGATTTATCCTTCTTTGGTACCATCACCAGGTTTGCTAGCCAGTCCGGGTGTTTTATTTCTCTGATGAATCAGGCCTCGAGTAACTTGGCTAGCTCCTCTCCCATAGCTTGTCGTTTGGGTTCAGAAAAATGCCGCAGTTTTTGCTTGACCGGTTTATATCCCTTTAATATATTGAGGCTGTGTTCGGCCAACCTGCGTGGGATTCCTGGCATATCGGAAGGGTGACAGGCAAATATGTCCCAATTCTCACGTAGGAACTCTCGTAGTGCGGCATCGACCGTTGGGTCGAGTTGTGCCCCGATGGATGCTGTCTTCTTGGGGTCCGTCGGGTGGACTTGAAATTTGACTATTTCATCTACTGGTTTAAAGGAGTTGGATTTGGGTCGTTTGTCCAGGATTACGTCATCCCTATCCACAGTAGAGCGCAGCACGGTTAGCTCTTCGGCCGCGAGTATTTCAGACAATGCCTCGAGGGCCAGGGATGCGGTTTTATTTTTAGCGCAGAGTGCTATGTCCGGATCACTGGCTAGAGTGATGATGCCATTGGGCCCGGGCATCTTGAGCTTCATGTACCCGTAATGAGGTATAGCTTGGAAGCGTGTAAATGCATCTCGCCCCAATAGGGCGTGATATCCGCTGTTGAAAGGAGCCACTTGGAAGGTTGTCTCTTCGGACCGATAATTCTTCGCGCCTCCCGACTGGGAATGATTCCCCGAAAGGTCGTGCTACTTTGCTCGATGCGGCTCCTCTCAATTTCCATTTTATTGAGCGTATCCTCGTAGATAAAGTTTAATCCGTTGCCTCCGTCCATGAGCACTTTGGTGAGCCGAAACCCGTCCACAATTGGATTGAGGACCAAGGCGGCTGGTGCCTGGACTGTCCCGAATTTTTGTTCGTCACCGGCATTGAAAGTTATGGCCGTGTCGTTCCACGGGTTTATTGCTGCGACTTGGCAGACTTCGGCAAGGTCGCGCAAAGCCCTTTTATGCCGATTGTTTGAAGCGAAAGTCTCGAAGACTGTCAATACGCTGGGGTCGTCATCTTCCGGGGGTGTTGCACTGGTGTATTTTTGGTGAGGATATCCTCGCCGCTCTTGGCCACTTGCCGGAGTATCCAACATGCTCTAAGGCTGTGGGTTGGTAGGGTGTCCGGCGTTGTATGTATTTTGCATGGCCTATCGAGCCATCCTTCCAGAACGGTTCCGCGCCCCGTGATGTGCTTAGATTTCTTTACTATTGGATCTGGTGCGCCACGAGGGTGCACCCTTTTTGCCCGGACGAAGGGTTGAGTGGAAACCGGTGGTTCCCAGAGAGCTGCCTGAGTTTTCTAGGCGCTTTCCAATGTGCAGTACTTCTATACGATGGTTGCCAAGTCAGCGAAGTATAATACGCGATGGTGATTGATGGCGTTGAGGAGTCCAACGTCCGTGCAATTATTGCAGAATGCTGAGATCGCGTCTTCGTCACGGCAATCTTTAATCTTGTCTTTGCCAAGGAGGAATCTGGCCCAAAAGTGATGGACTGTTTCCTGAGACTGCTGTCGTATGTACGTGAGGTCGCGTCTATATGGGTGGGTGAGTGGCTTTAAATCCGAACCCTGACCCAATTTGGAATCCATAGTTTGAAGAACTTCCGAACTTAATAGCTCGGGCTCCGGGATATTAACTGATTTTTCAGGCCCGTCGTCTGATTCTAGGTTCACAGGGCGGGCTATGTCTTTCCGAAGGCAAGTGTCCGGCTCTTCGAGCTCGGAACTCCGAACATAGTTCGTCCTCAGTGTAGAGAAAGAGTTGTCGTCTTGCTCTTCAACTACCGCTATCTGGATGTAATGGCTAAAACCCTAAAAGTCTATGGGTGAGGCAGAACGAGTAGGGTTTTAATTTGTGTCTAGAGTTGTGTTGTGATATCTTCCCATGAGTCCCTGATCTTGATCTTACACATTTGCATGTATGATTAGTGTATGATTAAATCGGGGGCGTCATAGTTTCCCACTTGCACTAGAGTCAATAATCTAGATTACATAGCAATGAATCTAACACCCATGGAGTCTTGTTGTTGATCATGTTTTGCACGCGGAAGAGGCTTAGTCGATGGGTCTATTACATTCCGATCTGTATGTATTTTGCAAACTTCTATGTCTCCTATCCCGCCAAGACACTCTGCTTGGAACTGCACCAACTGACAGCTCCATGATACGTCTCCAACGTATCTATAATTTTTTATTGTTCCATGCTATTATATTATCTGTTTTGGATGTTTAATGGGCTTTAATATGCTCTTTTATATTATTTTTGGCACTAACCTATTAACCAGAGGCCCAGTGCCAGTTTATGTTTTTTGCCTATTTTAGAGTTTCGTAGAAAAGGAATACCAAATGGAGTCCAAACGGAATGAAACCTTCGCGATGATCTTTCTTGGACCGAAAGCAATCCAGAAGACTTGGAGTCGAAGTCTGGAACTCCACGAGGCGGCCACGAGGTAGGAGGGCGCGCCCCCACCCTTGTGGGCCCCTCGTAGCTCCACCGACGTACTTCTTTCGCCTATATATACTCTTATACCCTAGATCGATCAGAGAGAGCCACGAAACCACTTTTCCACCGCCGCAACCTTCTGTACCCGTGAGATCCCATCTTGGGGCCTTTTCTGGCGATCTGTCGGAGGGGGAATCGAGCACAGAGGGCTTCTACATCAACACCATTGCCTCTCCAATGAAGCATGAGTAGTTTACCACAGACCTTCGGGTCCATAGTTATTAGCTAGATGGCTTCTTCTCTCTCTTTGATTCTCAATACAAAGGTCTCCTCGATGTTCTTGGAGATCTATTCGATGTAATACTCTTTTGCGATGTGTTTGCTGAGATCCGATGAATTGTGGATTTATGAACAAGATTATCTATGAATATTATTTGGTTCTTCTCTGAAGTCTTATATGCATGATTTGATATCTTTGCAAGTCTCTTCGAATTATCAGTTTAGTTTGGCCTACTAGATTGATCTTTCTTGCAATGGGAGAAGTTCTTAGCTTTGGGTTCAATCTTGCGGTGTCCTTTCCCAGTGACAGTAGGGGCAGCAAGGCACGTATTGTATTGTTGCCATCGAGGATAAAATATTGCTTGAGTTTATCCTCTACATCATGTCATCTCTCTTAAAGAGTTACTCTGTTCTTATGGACTTAATACTCCAGATGCATGCTGGATAGTGGTCAATTTGTGGAGTAATAGTAGTAGATGCAGAATCATTTCGGTCTACTTGACACGGACGTGATGCCTATTTTCATGATCATTGCCTTAGATATCTTCATAACGATGTGCTTTTCTATCAATTGCTCGGCAATAATTTGTTCACCCACCGTAATACATGCTATATTGAGAGAAGACACTAGTGAAACCTATGGCCCCTAGGTCTCTTTCTTATTATATTGCATCTCTTTTATTTACATCGCATCTCGTTTACTATTTTGAATCTTTACTTTCCAATCTATACAACAAAAATACCAAAAATATTTACCTTACTATCTTTATTAGATCTCACTTTTCCGAGTGACCGTGAAGGGATTGACAACCCCTTTATCGCGTTGGTTGCAAGGTTCTTGATTTTTTGTGCAGGTACTAGGTGACTTGTGCGTTGTCTCCTACTGGATTGATACCTTGGTTCTCAAAAATGAGGGAAATACTTACGCTACTTGGCTGCATCACCCTTTCCTCTTCAAGGGAAAACCAACGCATGCTCAAGAGGTAGCAAGAAGGATTTCTGGCGCCGTTGCCGGGGAGATCTATGCCAAGTCAAGACATACGAAGTACCCATCATAAACTCTTCTCCCTCGCATTACATTATTTGCCATTCGCCTCTCGTTTTCCTCTCCCTCACTTCTAAAACGATTTTCGAAACCTTTGCCTTTTCTTCGCCTCTTTTCCGTTCGTCTCTTTTTGCTTGCTTCTTGTGTTCTTGGGTGTTAGTGTGCCTGTTTGCCTTGATGGCTCTACCAAAAAGCGTTGATCCTCACCTTAGAAGGTTGGAAGAAATTGAAAACTACGTTAGAAGCTTTATGTCTTTACAATTTGAGCATAATAATTTCTTCAGAAACGAGCTTAAAGAACAAAAAAGTTTTATGGAGTACATGAATAAAGATCTCGATGATATGTCTAAGCAATTTTATGGTTTGAAATCTCAGTTTGCTCATCTCGAAAATTTAGTAAGCCAAATTTTGGATAAGCAAGCCATCTTAGTTAATAAGATGGCCGCTAAACTGGAAGATCTAGATGATAATAATGATGAAGATCTAAAAGTGATTGATGTGACTCCTATTAAATCTTTGTTTTCCAATATGAATCTTGGTAAAGATGGGATTCGAGATGAGTCAACTTTAGTTAAAAGGCGTCCCAATGATTCGGAGTTTTTAGATCTTGATGCAAAAATTAATAAAAGTGGGATTGAAGAGGTCAAAACTTTACATAGCAATGAACCCACTATTTTGGATTTCAAGGAATTTAATTATGATAATTGCTCTTTGATAGATTGTATTTTCTTGTTGCAATCCGTGTTAAATTCTCCTCATGCTTATAATAAAAATAAAGCTTTTACTAAACATATCGTTGATGCTTTAATGCAATCCTATGAAGAAAAGCTTGAACTAGAAGTTTCTATCCCAAGAAAACTTTTTGATGAGTGGGAACCTACTAGTAAAATTAAGATTAAAGATTATGAATGCTATGCTTTGTGTGATTTGGGTGCTAGTGTTTCCACGATTCCAAAAACTCTGTGTGATGTGCTAAGTTTCCGTGAATTTGATGATTGTTCTTTAAATTTGCATCCTGCGGATTCCACCATTAAGAAAACCTATGGGAAGGATTAATGATGCTCTTATTGTTGCAAATAGGAATTATGTGCCCGTAGATTTCATTGTTCTTGATATAGATTGCAATCCTACATGTCCTATTATTCTTGGTAGACCTTTCCTTAGAACGATTGGTGCAATTATTGACATGAAAAAAGGAAATATTAGATTCCAATTTCTGTTAAGGAAAGACATGGAACACTTTCCTAGGAAGAAAATTAAATTGCCTTATGAATCTATTATGAGAGCCACTTATGGATTGCATACCAAAGATGGCAACACTCTGCTTGGAACTGCACCAACTGACAGCTCCATGATACGTCTCCAACGTATCTATAATTTTTTATTGTACCAAGCTATTATATTATCTGTTTTGGATGTTTAATGGGCTTTAATATGCTGTTTTATATTATTTTTGGGACTAACCTATTAACCGGAGGCCCAGTGCCAATTTTTGTTTTTTTGCCTATTTTAGAGTTTCGCAAAAAAGGAATACCAAACGGAGTCCAAACGGAATGAAACCTTCGCGATGATCTTTCTTGGACCGAAAGCAATCCAGAAGAGTTGGAGTCAAAGTCTGGAACTCCACGAGGTGGCCACGAGGCAGGAGGGCGCGCCCAGGGGGGTAGGCGCGCCCCCACCCTCATGGGCCCCTCGTAGCTCCACCGACGTACTTCTTTCACCTATATATAGTCTTATACCCTAGATCGATCAGAGAGAGCCACGAAACCACTTTTCCACCGCCGCAACCTTCTGTACTCGTGAGATCCCATCTTGGGGCCTTTTTCGGTGATCTGCGGGAGGGGGAATCGTTCACGGAGGGCTTCTACATCAACACCATTGCCTCTCCGATGAAGCGTGAGTAGTTTACCACGGACCTTCGGGTCCATAGTTATTAGCTAGAGGGCTTCTTCTCTCTCTTTGATTCTCAATACAAAGGTCTCCTCGATGTTCTTGGAGATCTATTCGATGTAATACTCTTTTGCGGTGTGTTTGCCGAGATCCGATGAATTGTGGATTTGTGAACAAGATTATCTATGAATATTATTTGGTTCTTCTCTGAATTCTTATATGCATGATTTGATATCTTTGCAAGTCTCTTCGAATTATCAGTTTAGTTTGGCCTACTAGATTGATCTTTCTTGCAATGGGAGAAGTTCTTAGCTTTGGGTTCAATATTGCGGTGTCCTTTCCCAGTGGCAGTAGGGGCAGCAAGGCACGTATTGTATTGTTTCCATCGAGGATAATACGTTACTCTTACCTCTTCTAATGCTGCAAGATGCTTGAAGATGCTAGTCTTTGATAGGCTAGGCCTTCCCTCTATTCTGGCATTTCTGCAGTTCAGTCCACAAATACAATCCATTCCTTTGATACAGATGCATACTTAGTTTATTTATGATGTAAGTCTTGCGAGTACTTTGGATGAGTACGGTTGCTTTGCTACCTCTTTTTCCCCATACCCGATTGTTGCGACCAGATGATGGATCCCAGGAGCCAGACACCACCACCGATGACTGCTACTACCGCGAGGGTGCCTACTACTACGTGGAGAATGTCGACGACCAGGAGTAGTTAGGAGGCTCCCAGGTAGGAGGCCTTGCCTTTTCGATCATTGTTGCTTTTGTGCTAGCCTTCTTAAGGCAAACTTGTTTAACTTATGGTTTTACTCAGATATTGTTGCTTCCGCTGACTCGTTTGTATTCGAGCTTATGTATTCGAGCCCTCGAGGCCCATGGCTTGTAATATAAAGCTTGTATTATTTTAATTTGTGTCTACAGTTGTGTTGTGATATCTTCCCATGAGTCCCTGATCTTGATCTTACACATTTGCATGTATGATTAGTGTATGATTGAATCGGGGGCGTCATAGTTTCCCACTTGCACTAGAGTCAATAATCTAGATTACATAGCAATGAATCTAACACCCATGGAGTCTTGTTGCTGATCATGTTTTGCTCGCGGAAGAGGCTTAGTCGACGGGTCTATTACATTCCGATCCGTATGTATTTTGCAAACTTCTATGTCTCCATCCTTGACCTTTTCACGAATAGATTTGAAGCGTCTCTTGATGTGTTTGGTTCTCTTGTGAAACCTGGATTCCTTTACCAAGGCAATTGCTCTAGTGTGGTCACAAAAGATTTTCATTGGACCCGATGCACTGGGTATTACACCCAGATCGGATATGAACTACTTCTTCCGGACTCCTTCATGAGCTGCTTCCGAAGCAGCTATGTACTCCGCTTCACACGTAGATCCCACCAAGACACTCTGCTTGGAACTGCACCAACTGACAGCTCCATGATACGTCTCCAACGTATCTATAATTTTTGATTGTTCCATGCTATTATATTATCTGTTTTGGATGTTTAATGGGCTTTAATATGCTCTTTTATATTATTCTTGGGACTAACCTATTAACCGGAGGCCCAGTGTCAGTTTTGTTGGGGAACGTAGTAATTTCAAAAATTTCCTACGCACACACAGGATCATGGTGATGCATAGCAACGAGAGGGGAGAGTGTTGTCCACGTACCCTCGTAGACCGAAAGCGGAAGCGTTATGACAACGCGGTTGATGTAGTCATACGTCTTCACGATCTGACCGATCCAAGTACCGAACGCACGGCACCTCCGAGTTCAGCACACGTTCAGCTCGATGACGTCCCTCGAACTCCGATCCAGCCGAGCTTTGAGGGACAGTTCCGTCAGCACGACGGCATGGTGACGATGATGATGTTCTACCGACGCAGGGCTTCACCTAAGCACCGCTACGATATTATCGAGGTGGATTATGGTGGAGGGGGGCACCGCACACGGCTAAAAGATCAATGATCAATTATTGTGTCTCCAAGGGGTGCCCCCCTCCCCGTATATAAAGGAGTGGAGGAGGGGGAGGGCCAGCCCTCTCTATGGCGCGCCCTAGGAGGAGTCCTACTCCCGGTTCCCCCTTCCAAGTAGTAGGAGTAGGAGTCAAGGAAAGGTGAGAGAGAAGCACTACAAAAAAATACACTTCCGTGATGATACATGTTTGTCACAGTAGGTCGCGTTTTTTGTCATGCATGTACATCCATGACAAATTTATGACAGAATCAAGATAGTCATACCTGTGCTGTCGTAGAAGTGTTCCATGACATTACCAAAATTATCATCACGGAAGTGTCCACTTCCATGACGATAAATTGCGCGTCACAGAAGTGCTTTCGTCAAGGGTGACCGACACGTGGCATCCACCGTAACGGAACGCCGTTAAGCTATCGGGTCGGGTTTTGGATCCGATAACCCGTTAACAGCCCCGACCAATGGGGATTTTCCACGTGTAAAATCATCATTGGCTAGAGGAAACACATGTCGGCTCATCGTTGGGACATATGTCATCCACTCACTGGACAGAAGGCGCCTATGATACGTCGACACGTGGTACGGCCCAACAGTGGCCCATTCCTGTGAAAAGGCCGGCCCATTTGACTTGGTCAAAAGCTGGCGGGCCGGCCCATGGAAAGCCTGTTAACGGCCTGTTCGTATATAGCCCATTTACAGCCCGCTAACCCAAGGCCCGTTACGCCCTATCCGAATTAGGCCCAGTAGCGTCATCTGGGCCATCCAATATGATTCCAGCCCGTTTTCACTTCTGGCCCATGTATAGCCCATGACGTCTTTTGGCCCATATGAGGCCCTTTGTAACTCTTGGCCCATTAGCGGCCCGTGCTGAAACTGGCCCGTAATGAAGAGTGTATCACTTTACACCCATTAACGGCCCGTGGTGAAACTGGCCCGTAATGAACAGCGTATCACTTTATACCCATTAACGGCCCGTTATTCCGTTGGGCCGTTTCCAGCCCATGTTATCTTTCGGCATTCTCATAGCCCATTTATTCTTGGGCTCATTTCCAGCATTCGTTTACTTACGGCCCGTTACTGTCATTTTCTGCTTGTGGGCCAGATTCAGCCCGTGGTTACAGTCGACCCGTTTGTGGTCTGTTAATATGTTGGGCCGTTTTCATAGCATCATCAAATATGGCCTATTAACGATGGCCCGTTATGGTCGGCCCATGAACGGACGATTCCAACTCTAGCCCGTTTACGGCCATAATGCGGTCTGTTTGGCCCATGTTTGGCAAATCGATCATACAGCCCGTATAAGGCCCATTGATGATACGGCCCGCAGAAGGCCCATTGTTTCTACGGCCCGTAGAAGGCCCACTGTTTCTACGGCCAGTAGGAGGCCCAGTGTCACTACAGTAAATATTAGCCCATGGTTATTGTGGCCTAGTTTTAAAAAATAGGTTATTGCAGCCACTAGCTAATCGCGGAAAAAGAACTGCAATGACTACAAGCAAACAAATAAACAAGACAACAAGGAAATAAATAAGCAAGCAACTAACGCTAGGCTATCACGGCTATTACACATATTACATCCACTAGGCATCAAAGTTCGCCACCAGTGCAAATATAGGGAACAAAGCAGCATATCATATACACTGGTTGTCAAAGTTGGCGACCAGTGCAAATAAACGCCGCAGCAAAACAAATCCAGAACTGGAACCACTTCAGAAGATCTCAAGAAACAATATCCTGGGTACCCATAATGCTGGCAAGATGCTTAGCAAGCTTATTAACTTTCTCTTGTTTGGCGGCTAAATCCTCCAGTGCTTGCTGTTGCACCAGAAAATATGCATCTGAATTCTGCAGGGACTTCCTCAGTCCTTCAGCTTCCTGTCGCAGCACATCTGATCGATGTCTTTCAACTTGTAGTTGAGACTCAAGAAGATGAACTGATTCAGGCAGCGAGTTCGAAGAGCTTGTGCCAGCAGTAGTGGCCAGTAACTCAAACACTACATCAAGACAAGACTTTTGGGTTCCCTCACTATCGTCAAGATAGTTTTTATCAGCTTTCTTGGAGACCAACAGGGATGTCTCACTATCTTGAACCTTATCTGCATTACTTCCTTTACCATTGGATAACGCGGTACTGTTCTCCAATATTTTGTCCGCATTCTAAAAGAGAAACAAGCAGACACATCACATGTTTACCATGTTGTATATGAAACTCATTTTGGTAAATGAGTTCAGTAGTAAAGTGGACAGGATAACAGCATGAAACAAACATATATCTATGTACCATGGTCACTTTATGGTCTATATCATTCTAGTTTTTGTTGCCAAATCAAGATAGAGACACAATTCAAATAATATTTGTTCAAGACAAAGCAGAATAGACAGAATATAAGTGTGGGTAACTATAGAGCAATAACAACACTTGTAATGTGCATGACATGAGAACATAACTGTTTATTCAATTGAAACTGAAATCAAAATAGAGCAGGTTACAACAGCAAACCAGTTAAAGAAACAGGTTTAAAACATACCTGTTGCGCCATTGGAGTTTCAATTCCATCCTTCAAATTTGAAAATAGTTGGTATGACTAAATACAGTAATGCAAGAGCAAAGGAGTATGATGTAACATCCCAAAATTCTAAATTTTGGAATGTTATAATAAATAGATAGATTTGATTGTTTGTTGGATTGTTGTGTGATTGATTGATTGAAAGTGAGTGGAATTCGAAATCTTTTGAAAGTTAAATGAGAGGGAATAAAAGGACTTTCCCAAACTTCCATTTTGCTTTTATGATCTCCATGAATTCAAATTCTTCTCACCACAAAACCCTGGAGAGAAGATGACATGACTTCTTCCATTTATTTAAATGACAAGGGGTGTTGAAAATATTTGAATTTCATTTGAAAATATTTCACATTTCTGAAACTTTATGCAACTCAATGATTTTCACGAGAGAAGATAAAATGACTTCTTCAAAACATATGAAATAGGAGTTGGGAGTTTCAAAGGATTTATTCAAAGTCGCATTGCAATTATTTTTCAATATTGGAGTTATTTGAGTTTTATTCAAATTATTTTTCTCCAAAAATAAAATATACAGAAAATAGGGTAACATGATTCCCTACATCAGAAAATTGGAGAAAAATAAATTTGAAATCATTTTGGTATTTTTAAAATGAGTTTTATTGGATTTTATTAAGGCAGTAGCACTCTTTGCTTTATTTAAATTTGTGTGAATTTTATTTGGCATTGTAAAAATGTTCACGTTGTAGGAAATCTTTTTCTGAAAATTTTGATATATTATATGCCTATATAATATTTTATTTTCTTCTGTTTTTATTATTTTTGTTTCTCTGTTTCTTAAAAAAAACCCCTCCGCCGAACTGGGCCGGCCTAGCACCCAGCGAGGCTACGGCCCAGCCCGACGCCCGCGCGTCCCCGACCTCCCGGGCGGGACTCCGCCTCCGCACGCCGCCGCGCCGCCATGGACTCCGTGCCGCCTCCGACCTCCTCTGCCCCCTTCCCCACGCCACCTCCTCGCCCCCTCTCTTAAATAGCTCCGCCCCGACCCCCTCTCCCTCTTTGCTCCCGCCGCCGCCCGCTCCCGCATAGCCGCCGCCGCCGGCGAGATCCGCCGCCTCGCCCCGCGCTCCACCGGCTCGCTCGGTCGCCGCCACCACCGCCAACGGGTCCGCCTCGCCGCGCCGCCCCTCCCCGACCTCTCCGTTGCCCTCCTCGACGATCGGAGCCGCCGGACCCGAGCCGCCGCCGCCGCGTCGCTCCGCCTCACCGCCGCACTTCGCCGGGAACCGCCGCCGCCGCCGGTTTATTTGCCCGAGCCGGTATAAACCCGTGAACCGCCCCGGTTTATTTTTTTTATTTTATTCGTTTTGGTTTTATTAAGAAAACCCAGTTCTGTTTTTTTGGGTTTTATTAAACAGCGAACGTCCACTATTTAGATCCTACAAATGAACGTTCGCTATTTAAATTTTTCTTTTCCTGTTTATTTTACACCAGGGACCTATTTGTAATAAGTTTTCTTATCAATTAGTCCCTGCTTTTCAAACGACCACATCTTTTTACTCGTTTGTCCAAATCCAACGAAACCAACGCCCAATTTTTCGTTATGATCCCCTCTATCCATTAAAACAACTTAAACATGTTTTTGAAAGTTTTAAAATTTGAATTCAAACAGATTTGTATTCAAACTTCTTTTGATCATAACTTGAGTTTCGTAGCTCCGATTTAGTTGATTCTTTTTGCAAATCGAAGCTCTTGACCTAAACTTTCTGATAAGGCCAAATTCACATAATTTTGGTACTGTTAGAAATTGTTTTATGTCGCAAGAGTTATTTGCTTTGTTTTGATGTTTTCCGAACTATCTTCTTCGTTCTTCTCGATCTTTTGAGTGATTGCTTATGTGTGGTTACTATTGCTTGCTTACGATAGATTGACCGGAGTGTGACGAGTAGATCTATCAAGAGTTTTGAGTGCGAATCATCTTCATCAACATTATAGGCAAGTTCACACTTTGATCATATCCCTTCCATACCCAGTTTTTATGCATTAGATTCAATCCTCAAACATTGCATGGTTAGGATCAAATTAAACTGTGGGTATTGGGAAGTAGTTGAGGTAGTACCTATTACCTGTTTCATTTATCAAACCCTCGGGAGTTACTTCTACGTTGCTATTATATTGCCATGCTATGCTCTTAGACGTGGATTGGGTTTGAGTGATATTCATGACAGATGTGAGATTGTTAATAATGGTTTACTTAAGGTGGCAACTAAAACTCACATCTGGGTGGATTGAGGCACCTGGAGAACCCAGTGTTGTCTGTTTGTATAAGGACCGCCACCCAGGCTTAAAGGGATCATAAGATTATTCATGCTAGAAACTTCCGTGTGCAGCCGCAAGCTATTATGGGCTCTAGCATAGTTGAGTAAGTTGTGGGAAACCTTTCCATGATGGGCTAGCAGATGTAGGGGATTGTAGGTGTACCGGCCTGTCTATCGGTTAAGGGGACCTCTTCGGAAAGACTGTGTCTCGGTCATCCGTTTCTCAAACACCATGAAGTGCGAGAATCCCAACGGAGGAGATCGAGTCTTGTGGGAAAAGTGCACAAACCTCTGCAGAGTGTATAAACTAATCATGGTTAGCCGTGTCCCCGGTTATGGACATCTTGAGTATCTAGTTCTTGGATTATCCCGTTGATCTGATCATGTTACTTTAACTAATTTTGTTGGGTTAATGATGATACTTAATTGGGATTGAGATGCTGTCAACCATCTCAATGTTTAACAACCACCATGATAGTCAAATAAAATTTATTCCTTTGCAGTAGGGAAAAATTGGCTTTTCGCAAAAACATTATAACCATAGAGCTTTTTCCACCAGCCATATATGCATGTAGTGATAGCCCTTGTTCATCATTTCTCTATGGTGTGAATTTGCCAGCATATTCCATGTGCTGACCCGTTTTCGGGCTGCAACGTTTCATGTTGCAGGATTCTTACGACGAGTAAGTGATTCGTTAGGGTTACGATTTCTACACTCAACTTTGCCGTTGGTGCTGATGGGAATCCACAACCTTGTTACTTCCGCTATTTGGATTGAGGTAATAGTATTTATGTTACTTTATACATGTGATTTACCTCTGTTATAAATCCTCGAGTACTGTGTGTGTCAGCATACCGATCCAGGGATGACACTTAAGCACAGAGACTTGCTCCATTTGGGTCGGGTCATTACAAGATGGTATCAGAGCACATGTTGACTGTAGGACGTGACCCTAGAAACTGGCAAGCCCATAGGAAGGATTTTCCCTAAAACTTCCCTTTTCAAAAAGATCTTTTACCTCTCTTCTCTTCTGAGCTTATTCAAATATTCCGTTTAGTGAGACCATACCCCTTTTTCCTTTTGGACCACTCGAAGATTCGACTGATGAGACCACTTCAAGAAGTACAAGATATCGGACAACTAAGACCATTCAGAATGAAGAGGATTTTACCATACATTATGATGATGGAAACTACAACGGTTGAAGATTCCGAAGACTGGGAGAATTTGAAGGCTCTGAAGAATTGCCAAATGTGTATGACCTAGGAAGGTTACCCTTATGGAACTTGGCAGACTATGGAAGCTGTCAATACTCGAGAGCAAGGTGTATCGGAGAAAGACCAGAACATGGAGAGTTAGAAACTCAAAGTTTTTGTTAAGAAAACCCAAAGACAGGAGATATCAGTTATGGAATGTAAGCTCATGGCAGTAACATGGGCATAGACACGGCTGACCATTTTGTTATTACCCGTTTATGCTATTGTCACCGTGCGGAGTTAAGCATGCAGATGCATGGAAGGATTGGATGGTAGAAGGCTGATGGAGCGCCTATCAGCAAGACGAAGTTTTAACCTTAGCTGGTGTATCACCAGGATCTGGAGCATTACATCAGGAAGTTTAAAGATGAACCTTCAGGAAGCAGTATTCGACAAGTAAGCGTTTCGTGAAGAACTCAGAACCCAGAAGTTGAAAGTAGCCATGATGGAGGAGCAAAACCTCGAGACATCAAAGACTCGTCAGGAACTGAAGGACAGTAGGATCATGGTTCATGTCAAGGATGTCGAGACCCAGGAGTTGGAGTGCAACTCCAGAAATATTAATGGATGTCACGAGAGACTTCGCGTCAACAGAGATGATTTGGCAAAAGAACTTGAGAAGGACAAGCATGATCGGAAGAAGCCATTGGAGGCATGAACAAGACTTGAAGAGTTTGGCGACGTTGAAGACTTATTGACCTTTAGAAGACCAAACCCCTGTTATACCTATGTTAGATGCGACGTTTGTGAGCTGTCATTTGTTTGTTGTTTTTCTGACAGCCACAATAAAAATCTGTCTTTTCAAAACTATTGTTTGCATTGTGTGTATCCCTCTCGACCTCTCTTATCTCACCCCCAAACCCTTGGACCCAACAGAGGATGAATGGAGATGAGCTTGTGTTTTCTGGACCGATGAGTCAAATGGAGACGGACCGATGGATTCAGAACATGGAGGATCACATGAAGAATAACCCTATAGTCGGAAAGGATATGACCCGGCATGCTCTTCAATGTTTTGAAAGAGGTGCTGCTACTTGGTGGAGGATGTACCAAACCATCAATGGATGGCAAGAAGTAACCACTTGGAAAGAATTTAAGTGGACTCTACAAAGATCTCGTCTTGTGTCCCCGAAATTGAAGCCTTATGGAAAGGATATGAAGAAACCTTGTGCATACAAGCCTTGTGGAGAAATAGGACACAACCATAAGGAACACAAGGATGAATGCCCAAATTGTGAAGGAAGTCACCCAGTTGAAGAATGCCCAACTAGGCAGATCACTTGTTTCTTGATTGAAGGGACTACCCACTACCCTGCTCAGTGTCACATCTACCCCATGGTACAAAGGACCGTCCAGCAGAAGAAAGAAGCAATGAAAAGAGCCCTCATGGAAAGTTTAGAGGAATCTGTGATGAAGGAAGAGGTGGAGGACACACCCAAAGGAGAACCAATTAAACCCTGCACCAAGTCATGCTATTCATGTGGAGAAGAAGGACACATCTCCCAAAATTGTCTGAATGGGGATTTAGTAGAATTTCCGACAGAGGAAGTAGAGTATGACCCACAGGAAATAGAAGCCCTGTTTGGAACAGAAAAGTCCAGGAAGAGAAGTAGATTGGATCCCGGGAACAACCCAATTTCTACAAAGAGAGACCTGAGTCATATCACATGTTTCAGGTGCAAAAATTCAGGACACTACCGCAATGATTGCCCAAAAGGGAAGATGAGGACCCCAGGAGGCTATATAATCACAAGGAAACCCCGGGATATGTCAGAAGTAATATGTTTCCGTTGTGATGAAGCAGGGCACTTTGCCAGAGAATGCCCCAAGGAGACGGAGACTTGTGACAAATAGTTGAGTGTAACGAGAAATATAGTAGTAGTAGTGTTGACATTTCTTTTATTAGTGAGGTGTCGGATTGAGGCATGTAATGGAATGCAGGAGATTGTAATATTTGAGAATCAATAAAGTTAGCATCATTGGTATTGAATTGGATTTTACGAGTTGTTACTCTATGAAGAAAGATTTTGACCATTTTCGAGGATATGAGAAATATGGTCTATGGAAGATTGTGCATTTTAAAGGTGGTAGTACCCCGTGAGGAAACTTGACCCTTGGAAAAAGGTAATGATATTCCACGAAGTGGATTTCGAACAAAATAAGTATGAGTCTTATCTCGATATGTTGGATACCCCAAGAATATGAGGGTATGGAGTATTATTGGATGTAAAGGAGGTAGTCTATGAAATTGGAGACGGAGCATGTCTTCATGTGTTCCCTCTGCGAGGAGTTAAACTATTGGAGTTAAGGGAAAGTTAGTCCCGAGATTTGTAGGACCATACCGAATTTTGGAGCGTATGGGAAAAGTGGCCAACAAGCTGGAGTCACCCGAAGGACTGTCAAGAATTCATGATGTGTTTCATGTTCCCAGTTGAAGAAGTGCCATGCAGAGATGGCCAATAAGGACGCTTGACCCTGGAAAGGATAATGATGTTCCACGAAGTGGAGTATGGACTTCATAAGTATAAGTTTTATCTCGGTATGTGGGATATCCCCGAGGATGAAGAGATAAATTACTATTGGATATAAAGGAGGTACGATGTTGGAAATATGTACCAATGGAAATTCCATGATGAGTCTGAGTAATCATGTCCTAGTTTGGTGCCAATAGAAGGAAGGAAGACAGTACAATTGGATGGATTTAAGAATACCAGGAAGTTGGATGTTGGATTAAGGATCAGTTACCCGATGATAAGTTCAAGAAACTACAAGTGATGAGATGGGCCATAACCCGCAGGCCCAAGACCTGCCAAGAAGCAAGCACACTCTTGTTGAAGGGAAGACCCTGGAAGAAGTTACGATTTTATCGACAGACGATTTTATAGGAGTAACGCAAAAACCTGAGAGTTGTGAAGGAACGATAGATGTTTGTTTGGCTTGCAGAATCCATGGATTTATCCGAACTTGGTTCTTCGACAAGAGAAATTCGGCAATGCTTGCGAGGATGACCGAGTGTTAGAATGCGAGATTCGCTAAACCATATACAAGGTAATGATTTGGGTGCGGGATGGATTGATCACCATACCGACTTACTCTTATTGTTCGCTTGCTATATGGGATGGTAAATCTGAGTGACTTACCTATAGTAGAGAGACGACGACCAAACCTTGTTTGAACCTTAGAATGGTGTAAGTATTTCCCCCCTTGTACACGGCAGTTGTTGCCAACCGTAGGTTATACGGTGAGGTTCAACCCAGACCCATTTCCTGCAGGAGAAACCATAAATTGTTGACCACCATGAGATGTCGATAGTTGTTTAGTATTGGCGCCAGACCCGTCAGCTAAGAAGACCCAATCTCGGAATAACCTTACCGAGATGAAAGACAGAAGAATTGAGGAAAAGGTTATGCCGCTACCCAAAGAGCCAGAGAAGGATTTTTTCCGAGAATCTAAGAAGGCTGACACTGTCAACAACAAGGATGGAGTATACGAGTTTTGGTGGAACCGTAACAATGTTTCTAAGGATGGTAGCACCCCAGACCCCTGAGATGATCGATGGATTTTGAGGAGACCCCAAACCCTAACCTATTTCTTGCTAGCCTCTCCGAATCTCGAGGACGAGATTCATTTTAAGGGTGGTAGGTTTGTAACATCCCAAAATTCTAAATTTTGGAATGTTATAATAAATAGATAGATTTGATTGTTTGTTGGATTGTTGTGTGATTGATTGATTGAAAGTGAGTGGAATTCGAAATCTTTTGAAAGTTAAATGAGAGGGAATAAAAGGACTTTCCCAAACTTCCATTTTGCTTTTATGATCTCCATGAATTCAAATTCTTTTCACCACAAAACCCTGGAGAGAAGATGACATGACTTCTTCCATTTATTTAAATGACAAGGGGTGTTGAAAATATTTGAATTTCATTTGAAAATATTTCACATTTCTGAAACTTTATGCAACTCAATGATTTTCACGAGAGAAGATAAAATGACTTCTTCAAAACATATGAAATAGGAGTTGGGAGTTTCAAAGGATTTATTCAAAGTCCTATTACAATTATTTTTCAATATTGGAGTTATTTGAGTTTTATTCAAATTATTTTTCTCCAAAAATAAAATATACAGAAAATAGGGTAACATGATTCCCTACATCAGAAAATTGGAGAAAAATAAATTTGAAATCATTTTGGTATTTTTAAAATGATTTTTATTGGATTTTATTAAGGCAGTAACACTCTTTGCTTTATTTAATTTTGTGTGAATTTTATTTGGCGTTGTAAAAATGTTCACGTTGTAGGAAATCTTTTTTCTGAAAATTTTGATATATTATATGCCTATATAATATTTTATTTTCTTCTGTTTTTATTATTTTTGTTTCTCTGTTTCTTAAAAAAAAAACCCCTCCGCCGAACTGGGCCGGCCCAGCACCCAGCCAGGCTACGGCCCAGCCCGACGCCCGCGCGTCCCCGACCTCCCGGGCGGGACTCCGCCTCCCGCACGCCGCCGCGCCGCCATGGACGCCGTGCCGCCTCCGACCTCCTCTGCCCCCTTCTCCACGCCACCTCCTCGCCCCCTCTCTTAAATAGCTCCGCCCCGACCCCCTCTCCCTCTCTGCTCCCGCCGCCGCCCGCTCCCGCATAGCCGCCGCCGCCGGCGAGATCCGCCGCCTCGCCCCGCGCTCCACCGGCTCGCTCGGCCGCCGACACCACCGCCAACGGGTCCGCCTCGCCGTGCCGCCCCTCCCCGACCTCTCCGTTGCCCTCCTCGACGACCGGAGCCGCCGGACCCGAGCCGCCGCCGCCGCGTCCCTACGCATCACCGCCGCACTTCGCCGGGAACCGCCGCCGCCGCCGGTTTATTTGCCCGAGCCGGTATAAACCCGTGAACCGCCCCGGTTTATTATTTTTTTATTTTATTCGTTTTGGTTTTATTAAGAAAACCCAGTTCTGTTTTTTGGGGTTTTATTAAACAGCGAACGTCCACTGTTTAGATCCTATAAACGAACGTTCGCTATTTAAATTTTTCTTTTTCTGTTTATTTTACACCGGGGACCTATTTGTAATAAGTTTTCTTATCAATTAGTCCCTGCTTTTCAAACGACCACATCTTTTTACTCGTTTGTCCAAATCCAACGAAACCAACGCCCACTTTTTCGTTATGATCCCCTCTATCCAGTAAAACAACTTAAACATGTTTTTGAAAGTTTTAAAATTTGAATTCAAATAGATTTGTATTCAAACTTCTTTTGATCATAACTTGAGTTTCGTAGCTCCGATTTAGTTGATTCTTTTTGCAAATCGAAGCTCTTGACCTAAACTTTCTGATAAGGCCAAATTCACATAATTTTGGTACTGTTAGAAATTGTTTTATGTCGCAAGAGTTATTTGCTTTGTTTTGATGTTTTCCGAACTATCTTCTTCGTTCTTCTCGATCTTTTGAGTGATTGCTTATGTGTGGTTACTATTGCTTGCTTACGATAGATTGACCGGAGTGTGACAAGTAGATCTATCAAGAGTTTTGAGTGCGAATCATCTTCATCAACATTACAGGCAAGTTCACACTTTGATCATATCCCTTCCATACCCAGTTTTTATGCATTAGATTCAATCCTCAAACATTGCATGGTTAGGATCAAATTAAACTGTGGGTATTGGGAAGTAGTTGAGGTAGTACCTATTACCTGTTTCATTTATCAAACCCTCGGGAGTTACTTCTACGTTGCTATTATATTGCATGCTATGCTCGTAGACGTGGATTGGGTTTGAGTGATATTCATGACAGATGTGAGATTGTTAATAATGGTTTACTTAAGGTGGCAACTAAAACTCACATCTGGGTGGATTGAGGCACCTGGAGAACCCAGTGTTGTCTGTTTGTATAAGGACCGCCACCCAGGCTCAAAGGGATCATAAGATTATTCATGCTAGAAACTTTCGTGTGCAGCCGCAAGCTATTATGGGCTCTAGCATAGTTGAGTAAGTTGTGGGAAACCTTTCCATGATGGGCTAGCAGATGTAGGGGATTGTAGGTGTACCGGCCTGTCTATCGGTTAAGGGGACCTCTTCGGAAAGACTGTGTCTCGGTCATCCGTTTCTCAAACACCATGAAGTGCGAGAATCCCAACGGAGGAGATCGAGTCTTGTGGGAAAAGTGCACAAACCTCTGCAGAGTGTATAAACTAATCATGGTTAGCCGTGTCCCCGGTTATGGACATCTTGAGTATCTAGTTCTTGGATTATCCCGTTGATCTCATCATGTTACTTTATCTAATTTTGTTGGGTTAATGATGATACTTAATTGGGATTGAGATGCTGTCAACCATCTCAATGTTTAACAACCACCATGATAGTCAAATAAAATTTATTCCTTTGCAGTAGGGAAAAATTGGCTTTTCGCAAAAACATTATAACCATAGAGCTTTTTCCACCAGCCATATATGCATGTAGTGATAGCCCTTGTTCATCATTTCTCTATGGTGTGAATTTGCCAGCATATTCCATGTGCTGACCCGTTTTCGGGCTGCAACGTTTCATGTTGCAGGATTCTTACGACGAGTAAGTGATTCGTTAGGGTTACGATTTCTACACTCAACTTTGCCGTTGGTGTTGATGGGAATCCACAACCTTGTTACTTCCGCTATTTGGATTGAGGTAATAGTATTTACGTTACTTTATACATGTGATTTACCTCTGTTATAAATCCTCGAGTACTGTGTGTGTCAGCATACCGATCCAGGGATGACACTTAAGCACAGAGACTTGATCCATTTGGGTCGGGTCGTTACATATGAACCATAGCTACAGAACCTGACCTGAGAACAAATCTTCTTCTCCTTTAAGCGTTGAGTTGGGATTCGGAGTGGTGGTCCTCGTGCTTTGGGCACTGCAGTTCCCTTACTAACTGCTCATGTTTGGGTGCTCTATGGTGGAGACGGTGCTGTGTCAACTGGAACTGGGTTACTATCTGCCGGGGTTGGGGTTAGAAGGGGTGTAGCTGGTTCTCTGTCCAACTGGGTAGGGGTACAATCTGCGAGAGTCTGGGTTATGTGTGGTGGATCTGGTCCTTGGGCAAGTACAACCGTGGTTCTATCTGCATCAACTGGTAGCACTATCTTTTCTGAAGACCGTGTTGTTACTCCCTTAGATACTGCCATCACGCTCTCCAATTCAAATGGCTGATAAACAAGAAAAGTAATTGAAAGTATAGACATTGTATGATAGACAGGTGCAATGGATAGTGGGGAATAAAAGAGGGCATGAAATAATTCATATTTATGTTGTCTAACCAAACAGGATAGCATGACACAATTTCACATATATGATGGCTAACTAAACAGGGTAGCATGACACAATTTCACATTATGATGGCTAACTAAAAAAGATGGAAAGACATAGTTTAAAATATGAGACTATGTAAACAGGATGACATGACATAACTATGTAATTTGTTTATTAAATAGGTTGGCATGCCATAATTCACATACATTCACGAATAGAATGCCATAATTCAACATATGATGACTGTAAACACTAAACAGGATGAGATGATATAACTATATGATGTCTTTATTAAATGGGTTGCCATGCCATAATTCAGATAGATGATGTGTATGTACTATGTAAACATGATGGCATGATATAATTCAAATATATGATTTATTTAGTAAGCAAGTAAGCAGATGGCAATCCATATATGATGTAAAAACTAAGCAATGCAAGACAACATGCATGACATGGGTAATATAACCCTGCCAAGTTTGAGCATAGACCTCAAGGGGGAAATAGGACTGGTCATTAGTCTCTAATCCTCCTCTGAGGAGCTCTCTGTAACCAGCAAGATGTCTGCTTCAGCAGGTAGCATTGTCTGCTCTGAATACCTTGTTTTCACTCCAGATACTTCCATCACCGCTTCAAATGGCTGATGCACAGGAAGAGTAGTTGAATATACAAACGTTGTCGACAAATGGAACATGTAATACAAAAAAATGATAGCATGATATAATTCACATACATGATGATTGGCTAAACAGCATGGCATTGCATAATTCACATATATAATGCCTTTGCAACAAGATAGCATCGTATAATTCACATATATAATGTCTTGCAACAAGATGGCAATGCATAATTCACATATATGGTAATTAGACACTGAACAGGTGGCATTCACACAAAGCATGTCTAAACTAATCAAATGACATAGCAATGCGAGACACCATACGCACGATATGAGCAACATAACCCTGCCAAGTTAGAGCATACACCTCGGGGGGGAATAGGACTGGTCATCTGTCTCTGAATCCTCCTCTGAGGAGCTCCGTAACCAGCGAGATATGCGTTTCGTCAGATAGCATAGTCTGCTCTGAAGACCTTGTTTTCACTCCAGAATTTGCCATCACCGTGTCAAATGGCTGATGCACACGAAGAGCAGTTGAATGTACTAACATTGTTGACAAATGTAATATGTAACGAAAAAAAGGATGGCCTGATATAATTTACATATAAGATGACTGGCTAAGCAGGATGGCATTGCAAAATTCACATATATGATGCCTGGCTAAACAAGATGGCGTTGCATAATTCACATAAACGATGAATAAACTAAACAGATGGCATTCGCACAAAGGATGTCTAAACTAAGCAGATGACATATTTGATGTATAAAGTAAGCAATGCAAGACACCATATGCATGATATAACCAACATCAGCATGCCAAGTTAGAGCGAAGACCTCAGGGGGTAAATAGGAGTTGTCTTCTCCTTCTGAATCCCCCTCAGAACAGATATCTTCCTCTCGATTACAATCCAAAATGCGTGGAGGGGGGCTGCCTTTGCGCCTACCATGGAGCGACGTCTGCATGAAATTTTATTGCCACGCAAGGCTCGTCTCTTTTACTCTACATGTTCAGTTCCATTGTTTACAATAACTGTCATGCATAGGAATAAAACATAGTGAGATTATGTAAGGAGTGCATGCAGAAATCCAGAGTGATGGTAGCAACCTGTGGATAGACCCAAAACCAATAATAGCAGGCAGATAATGGCTTCAGTTAAAAAATACAGATAATGGCTTCTTTACTGTTTGTTTACCACCCAACATGAAACTCATAGTAGACACCGGAGATTAACCAGATAGTAGATAGATACTATTGATAGCGGCCCCGATATGTACCCCACAATGATTTAAAAACTCAAGTTTGACCATTAGTTTGGAGCTGACTCAGAGTCTAACCGGTGAACAGGACGATAAAGTAGCATGTAATATTAATCAATGCATAACGTAAGCAGACACGAAAGAGTGCGACCTCTCTTGCGGACCCGTGTAGTCCTCGAGGTCATCTTCTCGGTTGATGATGGTAATGCAGTTTTCATGGCTGCCAGCGGCGGGGAAGAAGATCTCAGGCGGCGAAAGACAGTTTGGAGGCCGGATCCCTGCTGTGCTGGACCCTTCTGTCGTTGGAGCAGCTGAGCTGGGGTGGACGACGGCGCAGCAGGAGCGGGACAAACCACGCAAGGTTTTCTTTGACAACTATCTGTAAGAGAAGTAATTCTGTAAGGGCTCGTTTGAATTGGAGGATTCCAACAATGCAGGGATAGGAAATAGACAGGAATAGGATAGGAATGCATGTGCAAAACAGAGAATTTAAAAACACAGGATTTGTGCCAATCTGGGTGTTTGATTCACAACAATTGGAAGATCACATGATGCAAAGAAGCATGGTGAGATTAAGTCAAACCACAAGAAAATGTACGGTTATAATGCTATTATGCTACTACTCTTAGTCTTGTGCTTCATGAATAGGAATTTGAAAAGGAGGACAAGTGAAAATTAAAATTCCTACGGTTTTTTCTTTCAAGGAGACACTAAAGGAACAAATCCGTGTGCTCAGTGGACAATATATATAACATGTAGAGTAAAAAAGAGATGCAACAAGTGTACAACCTCTTTGGCGAAGCCATGTCGATCTCAGCGTGATTGGGTTGGCCGGTGAGGATGCTCCAGCTGACTTTGCTGTCGGAGGAGGGGAAGAAGATCTTAGGCGTCTGGAGATGGAGCCCGAGGTACTGCTCCGCTGTGATGGAGGGTTTCGTCGTTGGAGCAGCTCCGGTGAGTTGTACGACGCCGAGGCTGAAGCAGGACAAGAGAGACAACGAACAACATTAACCTGAGTGGAATTCTAATAGCATCTCCAATACATGACGTAAAATATATAACCACAAAGTGCTAGATGTAAAATACAGTAGCCGCTCATCTCTGAACTTAACTGTCGAATCTGAACTTAACTGTCGAAACTGAACTTAACTGTCGAAACTGAATTTTGTTGTCGAAACTGAACGCACTAGAAGGGTGAGGCTACACGTCGGTCGACTGACTTTTTCATCTCTGGTCAGTCAATTTTGCAGCCGTTGGATACGAAATCAAGGGCCTGCGGTTCATCTTCAACCTCCACCCCCCTGAGCCGCTAGCCACCACCGGCCAAACAGCAGCCCCCCGCCGCCCGCGGCCGGCGGTGCACCGCCCCGCCCGCCCCGAAAACACTCCCCACCGCCGGTCCGCCGCCGCCCCGGCAATCCCTCTAGGCCCCCTGTGCCGAGCTTTTTCTCTGGCGATCCCCACGCCACTGCCCCGCCAACGCCCCGCCACCGCCGGCGACCACCGCCCCCATCCTAAACCCTAAGATAGATAGTGGGGTACCTCTTCGGCGAGCCCCCCTCCACGCTGCGGCTGGTTCTTCCTTCACCCCGGCAAGCCCCCCCACCCCCTGAAAATCGACTGACCCAAAAGTCGATTCAGTCGACTGATGTGTAGCTAAATCGGAGCAGCATCGCAAGCAAGAGCAAGAGCGAGAGCAGCATCGCAAGCAAGAGCAAGAGCGAGAGCAGCAGCGCGAGTAAGAGCAATAGCAAGAGCAGACCAGGCAGGGGACCGAGAGCAGGAGCAGAGCAGCAGCACGAGCAAGAGCTAAAGCAGCAGCAGCTCCTACTGATGTGGACGTCGCCGCCGAGGGAGCGACGCCGTGGAGGAAGTGGCCGGCGACGCCGCCGTGGATGTAGCCGCACCGTGTCGGCTCGGGACTGAGCGCCGGCAGCACCGTGAGATCGAATCAAGAAGAAAATGCGGCGATTAGTGTACAACCTCTTTGGTGGCGCCGATTAGGCCGCAACTTCATCCGAGGAAACAGTGATGATGATGCACTTCCGGTGGTGCAGGTGAAGACGGCGGTGTGGGAATGGAGGTGGCGCAAAAGACGAGGAGGACGTCGGGGCAGCTCCTTGGAGGTGGAGGACGGGGTGGTTGAACCGGCGGGACGATGAGATCGACGATGGATCCTCATCCGGTACGGTGGATGAGGGACGTCGAGGTGTTGCTGTGGACGACGTCATCGGGGAAGAGGGTCCGGCTGGGTGGCGGACGGAGCAGGTGTGGGGTTTCGTCGCGGGTTTTCACGACCTCGGTGTACGAATGGGTGGGCGGATGGAATGGCAGTGGGGAACCATGGCTTAGAGACGCGCTTGTCCGAAATGTGGGGTAAGTTACGAAAGTAACGCCACTGATTTGAGGCGGTGCTTTCGGTTCAGGGGTACCACGGGCATTTCGCGTGTCAGGATTTCACAGGAGGTGGGAGTTTTCGTGCGCGTTGTAATTTCGGAATAGCAAGGCGCGGGTTGAGATGGAGGGAGTTGTCGGAGCACAACGAGACAAAGATATATCTTAAATATTTCGGGCTAACAAGGCGCGGGTTGAAATTTCCGGACAAGCCTAATGTGTACGGTACCAAATCAATGCGCACTACAAATGTCATTCAAAACTTTGAATTCATGTTATGTTCAATTAAAATATTTCGCTACGTGTATAATGCATGCAACCTACTACTCAAATGAACGTTTTAGTGCATTCCAAACGTATATACTACCGCTTCAATATGAACTAAATTTGAATTTGTTTCTCTATTTGAATAAGATCTACAGTAATGATTGTTGTGAAGTCAAAGCATTTGAATTCATTTCTCTGTTTTAATAAGATCTACAATCATCATTATTGTCAAGTTAAACCATCGTTTGTGTATTATCTTCACAGCACACCACATGATTAGTCTCGAGTTACATATGAACTATGTGTACTATATGAACTCGAACTAGATTTTTTGAATCCACTTTATTTTGATTTCAAATCACATTACATTTCTAGCTCTAGCTAGATCTTCATAATCTAAACCATGTCTCATATGTATAATGTGTTTATCACATTATGTATGGTGCCCCGCCCCCTACGCCTACAAGTATTTAGATGTGAGTTGCAAACACCACACATTACCACAAATTCAAATAAAATGTGAGAATGTTCGATATATAGTATTGTTTAGATTGTTCGATATTTAGTTGTAAGCTGCAAATGCCACACATTATCACAAATTCAAATAAAATGTGAGATTGTTTGATGTATAGTATGGTTTCGACTGTTCGGCATTTAGCTGTGAGTTGCAAACGCCATGCATTATCACATTATGGTATAACATGTGCACAACACGTGTATCACCGCTATATTCATGCATGCAATGTTTAAAACACTATAATCTCCTATTCAAATATATGAATCCGCTTTCATATCAAATTATGATCTTTGTTAGTCTCTTACACCCACACAATCCTCTAACCTTTGTAGCTACCACTAACTTTCTCTCATGCATGCACACGCCCTCCTCGCCCTCCCCCTCCCTCGACATTCTATCCACCGGGCACATTCATTTTTTTCTTTAGGTCGTTCTCCCAGAGTCTCCACAACTCCTTTCCGACACACACTGATCGATAAACCTCTCCAGCGATGCCTGCCTACAACATACACACACACCTTCAATCTCCTCCTTTATGTGTCCTTGCCTCGTGTCTCTCATACGGTCAAACACACGTGTAAACTCTCGCCCCTCTTTTCATCGATCTCACAACCGCACACTCCTCCCCCTATCTAGCTAGTAGTTGGGCCTCTCGCACCACCTCCTAGCTCCATTCTCTCTGTCTATCCGTCTCGCTGGGCCTTATTTGCCTCTAACAAATGGATGTACACCGACCGATCTCTCGCTATACATATAGCTAGCTAGGTCCTTATAACTCTTTTTTACCCACACGTCAATCGATCTACCTCATTAGTTGTGTCTCTCCCTTCCTCCGTCAAACAACAATTGATCTACCGATCTAGTTAGGTTTGCTTACCAAACACATGGTTCCCCTTCATCATCCATGGATGCGTCCCGACAGATCTATCACGCACAGGCACACACAGAAACACATCCCCACTCTTATTGATAACATTGCAGTTCCACCCTCAGTTTGTCTAGTAGGCCTCTCCCACCATCTTCGAGAAGCAACTCCATCACCCATCCAGCACTCTACCCCTCTCCCTCCCTCTCCCTCCCTTTCTCTCTCCTCTCTCTCTCTCTGTCCCATCATATTTCCCGTCCTTCAGTTATGTATGGATGTCGACCGATCTCCCTCAAGACATAGCTGGGTCTCTCCTTCTCAACACATATACGAGTCGTTCTACCTCTATAGTTAGGCCTCTGCCTACCCCTCCCCCCCACACACTGATACATCGAGCGCTCTAGTCATGTCTCCCTGCCACACACAAACTTGACATGTGCCCTCTAACGTTCCGGTAGGCCAGTCGCCCTATATCTTTGACTTGCACAAACACACAATTTCGATGGCTCTCTTCATCGATCTTGCCCCCACCCACTTGATCATCTCTTTGACTCTATCGATAGCTATGACCCCTCCCTCTCTTCTCGTGGATTGCCCGACCCTCTATGTATGATATGGATAGGCCTCCATTTCACACACATTGCATGCAAAATTTTGTTTGAGATGTCATCGACACATATTGCCACAAATAATTCATGAAATCAACCCCCCACCCCACCCCCACCCCAAAACAAAAAACACTCACGAACGCGGTTTGTATCTCTCACACACACCCACGTAGGTGGGGGACGTGCACGAAGAGAAGAGGTGCATGCACGGCGCACGTACTCCCGTCTCTTTCCCAACCACACCCGCGCGGGTACACGGTGGAGCTCATTTCTGTATGAAAAAGGCAGCCCACATAGTAATTTGGCACGTGTACTGGTTGTCCACTTGGTGGAGGGAGGATCGTCTACCACGGGTGAACAAACAAATTGCGACTTGACGTGTTATGTTAAAAAAAGAGGCAAACCATGTGGGGCCTACCTTAGAGGCAAGGCTCTATACACTGGAGTACTTTTGATGTGTCCCGTCAACTCGCAGAACGAGGAGAAGCTTGCTTAGTACGCCGTCTCCCCCGCCCACGGGAGCGATGGCTCACAGGATGAGGTGAAGCTTGCTCCTCCTTACGCCCGCTCCCTCGCCCATGCGCGCGGTGGCTCGTAGGACAAGGAGAAAAATTTACTACTCCCTCCGTTCACTCCTCGTCCCTACTACCTTGGTTATAGAGATTATATCATATTGTTTGGAATATATATGTCCTTTAGTAGATTTCAATATGAACTACTAGTACATACTCCAAACACTGATGTATATAGACGTATTTTAGAGTGTAGATTCACTCATTTTGCTCCGTATGTAGCACTCTCCCTCGCCCCTCGACCCTCGCCCACGTGGTGGACGTGTAGCAATTCATTCGGTCTCATATAGCCAGAACGATATATACTGCACTACCATTATTGCTCGACTTCCCGAAGAGGCGAAGAGCCAATCGCAAGGTTAATATTTTGGAGATGCCAAGCGCAAGGTTATAGGAGAACGAGTAGTAGGTGCCGCGTCATTTATAAATAAAGTTTTTTTTCTTCAGTGGCACGTACGCAATATGATAGGTTCATATGGAGAGAAAAGGAAACCGCTCCACTATATACATAGTCAGGACGGGCCAGCCTACACGGTTGCTTGCTGGGGTTGCTCTCTTCACACTCTCTCACACAAAATGACTGTGGCCACATCTCTAACATCCCGGCGGATCACGTCCGCTTGGGGAAGGGGTGGATGCTTAGTGTAGATGCGGTGGCCGTCGCCGACGGCGAAAACCCACTGTCGGCACATCCCGATCAGGGGTCCCCGCCGTTCTCTCTCACAAAGCCGGTGAGGTTGCCTTCGTCCCTTTCTCACTGCCGCGACGTGGGCAGTTGCCGCCTCCCGCCGCCCTCCTCAAGGTTGACCTACGTCCCTCAGGTACAACTCCCTTTACAGCCGGCTTGCACCACTGCTCCAGCTGCTCACATCACTCCCTGTGGATATTTCTCTACTTCTTTGCCCCGCACATAACTCTACTGGCTTCTACGTACTGTATTTGTGATGAGTTTATGTCTCATCAACTAGTCCCAGTAATCTTATTCTAATCATGCTTCTTCAATTTCTTTGCCACAGGGATGCTCATCTCGATTTTAGTGAAACTGCACAAAATGATCCGATGGTCAAAAGGTTGCAAACTTCATTTATTAGGAAGCTCAAACGTTGCCAGCAAATTGAAGCCTGGTCAGAGTTCACGGTTCAAGGGCTAGGGACTGCATGGATCGTTTTTTTCTTAGCTGCCTCTGTTCCAAAATAAGTGTCAACTGTAGTAGTAGTACAACTTTGTACTAAAGTTTGCACAAAGTTGAGACACTTATTTTGGAACGGAGGGAGTACATATTTGCTATGATCTGTCAATCATTGAGATGCAATAGCATGCATGTTAGTCTCCTTTGTGTTTGATGAAATGTTGCAACGGGCAACCTTGGACGCAAGATGCATGTAACAGAAGCTGGAAGCTTCATAGCATTGTACAAATTTATCTCGCTGATAAATTATAGTACATACTATACTAGTACTTCCTCCGTTCCTAAATATAAGTCTTTGTAGAGATTTCACCATGAACCACATGCGGATGTATATAGATGCATTTTAAGT
The DNA here is from genome assembly GCF_002575655.3 of Aegilops tauschii subsp. strangulata. Taxonomy (NCBI): domain Eukaryota; kingdom Viridiplantae; phylum Streptophyta; class Magnoliopsida; order Poales; family Poaceae; genus Aegilops; species Aegilops tauschii. The sequence goes on from NC_053037.3 coordinate 291,270,721, forward strand.
GTAGATTCATTCATTTTGTTCCGTATGTAGTGGAATCTCTACAAAGACTTATCTACTAGTAATAGCTAGCCCCCACTACTAGGAATTCTCTATCCTCTCCTTGAGCCACATCATCAAAATTGATGTAGCCGTTAGATGAAGTAAATCAGTCCATAATAGCCGTCTGATCTAGACGTTGAGAGGCTCCGCACTAAGCCACATGCAAGCATGCAGAAATACCGTGGCACATGCATGTGAGTGGGTTTTAAATCACATCAACATGTCCGCATGCAAGCATGCACCGGTAGCATGCATGTAAGTGAGCTTTTAAGTCCCATTAACATGTCAAAAAGAAAAATATAATCCCATTATGCAGTAGGAGTTGGCTGATCTTGTTTCCTTACGTGGGATGATCTAAATGATGATGGGAGTTTATTTAGTTTGGCTACCACATTTGTCATGCGGTTATAGAGTTTTTTTCAGTTCTATGAAATCGATAATTTTGCGCAGAGAGATATACCACTGTTCGCGGCAACGCGCGGGGACTCATCTAGTAATATTTAGGAATGGAGGGAGTACTATGTAAAGAGTTAGGTGTCACACGGTGATAGTGTGAGGTGGGCCATGTAATCATTGAGCCTGCGTGTTTTCACTGCTCTTGCACGCCTCCGCTGTAAGAATGGAGAAAATTGTAATCTAGTAGTAGTACCTTCTTTCGCCGAAAGCGTGGGACATTCAGCAGTCCTACCACCTCAGTAATAAAGACCAATGAGCCGTCAAATCACATAGACCCAGCAGTAATTTGGACGGACGAAGCAACCATCACTCTTGCGCCAGTGAGAGGTCGCGTCCGCTCTGTCCGGGCATGAATGCGGCACTGACTCTTTGGAGCGGCGGTGACCGTTTCGGGCGGGAAGCGCGCGCGGGCGATGGAGGGGCTTTGGGTGGGCCAGGCTGGTCAGGAGCGGGCGTGGCAGCTGTCCGCATGTCCCTACCGGACACGCCCGGAAACGAGAGGATGCACCGACTCTCGCGGCTAAAATCATACACTACACAACATCTCTCTGTAGGAGTAGGTCGATCTGTCGCTCTCTCTAACACATACATGCTATTAAACACACACACACACACACACGCACACGCACGCACCTTGGTCCCGTTGCACCTTCTAACGTGACTTATTACACCTAGACGGAGGGAGTAGTAAGTACACGAGATACGGTGGCACACTGACTTAAGTCGAATACAAGTGCCCAAAATTTGTGTGCATGTTATAATAAGGATTCACTTAAAATAGTACGTGAGCGAACAGAGGGATCAATTGGACAGTGTTCCCGAGCAGTAACGAGATGTGTGAGGTAAGATACACCGCTGGCGCTTTTAATTTTTCTTATTAATTTGTTTGTTTCACCCTCTGACTGGTGGGACCCAACGTACTACGTGGAGAGAGGTAAGGTGACTAAGGCTGCATTATTTCTGCACCACTGTGGATAGTCTTACCACCAAAGCCATATGACACGATTATGATTGAAATCCCAATGAGTCCCACACACACACAAAAAAAACATGGCATGCTTGTCACACGAATGCAGGAATGTATAAAAGGTTATTTCCCTCTCGTTGAACATAACGGGAGGGTTGTGTAGCTAGTTAGCCTGTTCGCTCATCAAACTTGAGGTCTCGGGTTCGATAACTACACTTGAGCATAATTTGTGCCAGGAGGATTCTTTGACAGGTCAAAATGTTTTCTAGGGTTTGCATGCTTCACACTCTCTCTCCAATATATATATACACGCTGGAGCCTCAGCGCGTGTAGTTGCTCTCTTCACACTCTCTCGCCCACTCCCGCTGGAGCCTCAGCGCTTGTAGTTGCTCTCTTCATACTCTCTCGCCCTCTCCAGATCTAAACAAGACTTCGTTGGCCTCTCTCTCCCCTCACTGCTGCTCAAAGAGACAGTAGGATCCGTCCGCCGGGAAGGGAAGGGGGCTTAACGCTGTCGCCGTCGGCGAGGGACTACCGGCGCAGCTGTTCACTTTCCACCCAGCGGCGGCGCGGGAGGGCCTCCGACCCCTTCTTCTTCACCGCCGTCCCGTCGCCCACCGAACCACGCCCCAAGAACCTTAAGGTATAATTTACTTACTCCACATTCATTGCTCTAGCTGCATGTATACCATGAATCTAGGACGTGGTTCAAAGAGGAAAGGAGTGGGGGAAAGTAGTGGGAAAAGTTGTATATAACATGAATCTAGGACGTGGTTCAAAGAGGAAATGAAGGGGGAAGTTGTATAGCATGAATCTAGGACGTGGTTCAAAGAGGAAAGGAATGGGGGAAAGTAGTGGGGAAAGTTGTATCGCATAAATCTAGGACGTGGTTCAAAGAGGAAAGGAAGGGGCGAAAGTACTAGTTCAAAAAGGAAAGGAAGGGACAAGGCTGTAGAGTTTGAGCAGGACTAGATTTGCTACGCTCACATAGGGAAAGGTGTCTAAAGATAACAAAATTGGGACCAACACAAATATGCTCCTTGGTTGTTTGTTCTTTGTTGCAACAGACTGTGCATGACCACAGTACATCGGTAGATGCACATGGTGCTGGTGCGTCCACTGTCCCGTGCAACTCATTAGCTGTTGTTAATCTAAGGCCCTGTTTGGTTAAAAACTCCCTAGTCCCTACCTGCTTGGTTCCAGGGGCTAAACATGGACTAGAGGTTATTAAATGACATGCTAAAAGACCATGTTACCCCTAGTAATGAACTAATAGAGACAAGGTGCGATGCGTGGCAGGGGCAACTGTTGGAAAAAGTCCCAAAAAGACTCCCTCAGGGTCTTCTTTCTTTAGTCCCAAATGCCCACTTTTAGTCCCTAAAAGTCCCTCCTGTTTGGTTTAGATGGGACTAACACGGAGTTTTTTTAGTCCCTACACCAAAATGTCCTTGTAAACAAACACCCTCTAATAATGCCGCTGGAAAATTGATGCAATGCCACAGTTAAAAGCAAATTACATGTTTAACGAATTTTATTGTGAATATAATCTCTATGTTAATATTAATCAATGCCACCGTTTGAGAAATGCTACTGTCTTGCTTTCTTTCCCATTTAGATAAGGTAGATGCTTCTTTTTGTTGGCTTCTGTGTCATCCACCGTTATTGACCACTAATTGTTTCCTTTGCACCTCTGTGTAAACAGGGTTATCTACTTCACCTCGTTGCCATTGTGACCTTTTGTTGCACTGCACAAAACACTTTTGTTTTAAGAGTGTTTTGTGCAGTTCAACCAAAATGTCACACCGACAACGTTGCTTGATTGCTTGATCTTAGTGGAACTGCACAAGAGGAGATCTTACTTCCTATCCGTTAAGGCAAATTTGGTTCAGATCTTCTTCTTGTGAGTTGTTTGAATTCCGCATCATGAGAGGTCAGTACTAGCCTTCTTTCACATGATTCTGCAGTGTGCTTTCATATGTTGTGCTACTTGTACGATAATGTTGCTTGATCTTAGTGAACTGCACAAATGGAGACAAGACTTCCAATCTGTATGTGCACCGTAATATCCCATTGAGGTAAGATAAGGATATTTCACAACTGATGGCCTGTATTTTGCCACTTTCATCAGAAAATTAAGTTTAGTACTATACTTGTGCTCCCTAATTGACATGCCAAATCTTACATTGAAGGCGAAGCTTGTCTGTTATTGAACCAAGTGATGAAGGGGAAGAACAAGCGGAAGAAAAACAAAAATCAACTCCCGGTGCTGTAATGAAGCACTGGAACTATGATGACACAAGTAATGATATAGTTTTGCATCTTAATTTATTGCTATGGCCGGAACGAGCAATTGTTTTGCCACTGATTTGATGCCACTCTTAATGTAATATGTAATTATCTCTACTTGTGAAAAGAGGGATCTTCTTTGAAGATACCATATATTTTAGTGGAACTGCACAAGAAGATGTTGGAAACATTAAACTAATCGAGGAGTATATAGTAAGCATGGCCACCACCGTAGATAGCAACAGATGGTTCCGGAGAAGTGCTTCATCTGTATGCTCTACACAATAAGCCTCCTGACAAAGGTTGGTACTCGCCCACTGATTTCATCCATATGATTGAGCTTTGTCATCTCTATTGGTGTTGTGCTACTGTTTAGATACTGTCATGAAAAAGTGGTATTGTCCTTGAGAAGTGCTTCATCTGTGTTGTTTTAAATATTTCCTTTCCTTTTTGTGAGCAAACAGGGATGCTAGCATTTAGTAGTCCTCTTGTCTTTGCACAACAGGATCATCTTCCTCTGAAGAAGAATATGGAGTACGTGAAGTGACTAGTTCCGATTATGCCAGGATGAAGAAGCCCTGTCTATCTTCTCATCAGAAGGAGCAGTTGAAGGATGGTTACATTACTCCCCACAAGACCAAACTAACTTCAGCTTAGAAGGACTGACAAATCTCCATTTTTTGCTGTCATGCGCGAGTACAATGTTGTTCTAGGATTCTTTCTGGTGAGTTTGATTTTTCTAAAAGTGTGCTCTACATGGACCATGTATGTGCCTGTTGAAACTGTCAATTCATAGTACAGTTTGCTTTATACTAATCACTTTTTTGTATTTGTGCAAACAGGGTGCTCAGCTTGATTTCAATGGGAACTGCACAAAACGTTCATGAATACATCGAATCATTCATTTCCACCACAAGAAAGGAGGTGCCGATAAGTTCAAGGCGTTGCAACATATAAGGGCGAAATCATACAAGCTACGCGCGAATTTGGTTGATTTTGGTGGAACTGCGCAAAAAGAACAGCTGGTTTATTTAGCACGAGGTGCCATGTCAATGTCCGAACTGATGGAAACCCTGCCCATTCCACAGTCGTAGGCATTTGATATTTTGGAATGGGACAACCTTGTCAAATTTTGCTCATTGATTTTAGCAAGACATGCGTTTGATACTTTCGAATGGGACGCCCTTTGCTGTCAACAGCGTCGATCAATTTTTTCTTTATTCTTTAGTTGTGAAGTAAATATTGCTTCTCACATGTGAGTCGCTGAGATGCATAATCATCGATTGTTTTGAATGTTCTCTATGAACTGCCAGGCCTGTGTGTTTGATTGCAATGTACAGAAATGCTAAAAAGCTGCTCAAACTCTTTGTACTCCTTCTGTTCCTTTTTACTTCGCACATTGTGAAAGTGCATACTTTTTTGTATAAGATTGGTCAAAGTAGAGATAATTTGACTGCAGACAAAACTTGTATGCAGACTAGAAAGGACCAGAGGGAGTACATGTGAAACTGCTGCAAATGAGGTGATCACCCCGGGAATAATGCTAGTACGTATTTTTTTTGCATGTTCATCCAATGCCACTGATACAGGAATTCGAACTAATCGAAATAAATTCATTCATACACGGTCGGATTTCATATAAACATGCCGGATTTCATTACATTTCATACATTCTTCAACTAAAAAGGGGTGCGCTGGAGGTATAATTAATTAACCGAAGCTACCCACCTGTGTCCCGCTGAGCCGAACAGAAGCTTCAGTGACTTAACTGCAGGTGCAGTTGCGTAACTGACATGTGGCCTGTTGGGCTCACGTGTCAGTCAACCAACTGCACCAGCAGTTAAGTAGAAGCAGCGTTCTTCTCCAGTGCAGCTCTTCGACTCCACGTCGCCGCCAAGAAGCTAACCGGCCGTCAATGGTCAACCCGCCTAGCTTGGCTTCAACCGGAGGGTAGCAGCGGTGGCCTTACTTGGACCCGAGCGGCGGCGACCTACCGTGTTCTACTCTTCCTCGTTTTCTGTGTGGTGCGGCCTCGTTGGCAGCGGGGCGGGGCCTCGGCGGAGCCGGCGGTGTCCTCTGTCTCGTTGCCGGTGGGCGGCGCCTCAGCGGAGCGGTGGAAATCCTCCCCCACGTTGCCGGCAGGGTGGGGCCTCGACTGAGCCGGCGATGTCCTCTGCCTCGTTGTTGGCGGGGCGGGGCCTCGGCGGAGCCAGCGGTGTCCTCTGCCTCGTTGTTGGCGCCGCGGGGCCTCGGCGGAGCACGGCCTCGTTGACGCCAGCGGAGCGGGGACTCGTCGGAGCCGGCATTGTCCTCTCCCTCGTCCTCGGTCTCGCCAAACAGCGCCTCGCCCGCTTCATCGCCCTCTTTGCTAGCCTCTTTGTAGGCGGCCGCAGCCTTCGCCACCTGCATGCGGTACCGCCAGCGCTCGAGGCGGCCTTTGCGGGCGGAGCGGTACGAGTCGAGCAGCGCCTCCTGCTCCGCCCGCTCCGCGGCGATCTGCTCCTCCGCCTGCAGGTGCTCCTGGAGGAGATGGTGGTTGTAGGCGGCGTCGGCCTGCGCCTCCTGGAAGTGCTCCTCACGCATCTGCCTCACCCTGTCCATATATTGGGCACGGGCCTCGCCGATGGTCATGGTGCAATGCACCAGCGAGGATGGGCTGGGCTGCAAATCTTTCAAGACGAGGAGAGTTTCATTCGGTTTGCCCAGAAATGGGTTGTACATTTTTAAAACACATCAAAACGGGAATTAGTTTCAATTTTTTTTCATTACAAGATCTTAAATTCCATTGATTTTCATGCGTGGACAATTATTTGGATTTTATATTTATATAAATTATTTTTCAAAATAGTTTGAATGTGAATCGATATTTCTGGATTAAAAACAGCTGACTGCACCGAAATATGCAAAATTTCGTATACTTTTTAACCGTGGCCACAATATGGGGTGTAATGCTAACAAAAAGAAGATGGGCTCCAAAAAAATTCTTAAGAATTAGCAAATGGGCTGTACATTATTAGAGATAATGGCAGATGGGCTGTATGCTGTTTTCCACAGATTTGAGGCTGAATTGTGCGCCTACTACAGATTGAAGCGTATGCTTTCATAAAAAAAGGTTGACGCACACGCAACGCCCTGTCAACTTAGTCAACACACGAGAGCAGTGACTGTTGGATGTCCATCCAACGACTGTCGTGCTTCTTCAATCTCTGCTCTTCATGCTCCAGCCGCTCAAACAAGCACCGGCGGGACTGCCTGCTCCCTCCTCCCGCGGCCGGCTATGCTGCCGCGCAGGCCTCACGGCCCCACTGTACTCCCATCGCTGGCCTAGCCATCCCTCTACTCACCCACACATGCTGCTATTCTCCGGCGATGACAGACGAACCAGTAAACCCTCGCACTCCTCCGCGTGGGAAACAACTGCCGAGTATTCCCTGGCTCCGTGTCGTTCCCTTCCTAGGCCTCGCCGTCGTCCACCGCCCTGGTGCTCTCGGCGCGGCCTAGTCAACGTGGTCAATGAATGACATCCATCGAAAGTGGACTGCACGTGGAGAGGCTGACAGCTGGGTCCACAGCCACACGCAAGGAAATGCCTCCTTATTACGCGCAAAATAATGATTCCTCCACCTGACAGCTAGGACCCATAGGAAGGGCCTCTGTATTTCGCGAAAAAATGTTCCCCCCGCAGACAGGTCGGACCCACCAGCTATATCTTCGCACGCAAGGAAGTTCCTCCTTATTACGCCCAAAAAGCTGAATACCCCCCTGCTAGCTGGGACCCACCATATTGTTGGGCTGACTTGTGGGCCTACTAAGTTGACGGGGACGGAGGGCTTTGTCAACTTAGTCAATACTCCAGTGACCGTATGATGTCCATCCAACGGCCATAGTGCTTCTTCAACCTCTGGTCTTCTTGCTCCAGCCGCCCAAAGCAGCGCCGGTCGTGCCGCCTACTCCTGCCTCCCGTAGCTGGCTGTGCTACCGCGGAGGCCTCACCGCCCCCGTACTACTCCCACCACTGGCCAGGCCATCCCTCCACTCACCCACACCCCCTGTTATTCTGCGGCGATGGCAGCCTCACACCGCAGCCGAACCAGTGAACGCTCGTACTCCTCTCCGCGTGGGCATCCACTGCCGCGTCTTGCCCGGCTCCGCGTCATCCCCTTCCTAGGCCTCGCCGTCGTCCACCGCCGTGGTGCTCTCGGCGCGGCGTGGTCAATGTGGTCAACGACCGACTTCCATCGGAAGAGTATTGTACGTGGAGAGGCTGACAGCTGGGTCCACGGCAGCTGCAAGGAAGTGCCTCCTTATTACGCGGAAAATAATTATTCCTCCACCTGACAGCTGGGACCCACCGGACGGGCCACCAGTATTTTGCGAAAAAATCGTTCCCCCTGACTGCTGGGACCCACCGGACGGGCCACCGTATTTCGCGAAAAAAACGTTCCCCCCGCTGTCAGCTCAGACCCACCGGAAGTGCCTCCTTATTACGCACAAAAAAATGAATACTCCCCCGGCTAGCTGGGACCCACCTTGGTGGGAGGCTGACTTGTGGGCCTACTAAGTTGACGGGGACGAAGGGCTTTGTCAACTTAGTCAATATGAACGATTCTAGCTCCAGTGACCGTACGATGTCCATCCAACGGCCGTAGTGCTTCTTCAACCTCTGGTCTTCTTGCTCCAGCCGCCCAAAGCAGCGCCGGTTGTGCCGCATGCTCCTACCTCCCGTGGCTGGCTGTGCTGCCGCAGAGGCCTCACCGTCCCCTACTATTCCCACCGCTGGCCAGGCCCTGCGGCGACGGCAGCCTCACACCGCAGCCGAACCAGTGAACCCTCGTACTCCTCTCCGCGCGGGCTTCCACTGCCGCGTCTTCCCCAGCTCCGCGTCGTCCCCTTCCTAGGCCTCGCCGTCGTCCACCGCCGTGGTGCTCTCCGCGCGGCGTGGTCAACGTGGTCAAGGAACGACTTCCATCGGAAGAGTATTGTACGTGGAGAGGCTGACAGCTTGGTCCACGGCCACAGCCCAGTTTTTTTGTGATTTGCCAAGTAAGTCGCTTTGTCAGGCCTGTTGGGCTGCAAATCTTTCAAGACGAGGAGAGCTTTCATTCGGCTGGCCGAGAAAATGGCCCATCAGTAATGAGAAATGGGTTGTACATTTTTAAAACACATCAAACCGGCAATTAGTTTCAAATATCTTTTTTTCATTTCAAGATTTTAAATTACATTAATTTTTATGCGTGGAGAATTTGTTGGATTTTATATTGATATACATTTATTTCTAAAATCAGTTTGAATGTGAGTCGAAATTTCGGGATTAAAAACAGTTCGGACCGCACCGAAATATGCAAAATTTTGTATAATTTTTTAACCGTGGCCACAATATGGGCTGTAATGCTAACAAAAAGAATATGGGCTCCAAAAAAACCTTAAGAATTAGCAAATGGGCTATATGCTGTTTTCCACAGATTTGAGGCTTTCCTAAAAAAAGGTTGACGCACAAGCACTGACTGTTGGATGTCCATCCAACGGCCGTCGTGCTTCTTCAATCTCTGCTCTTCCTGCTCCAGCCGCTCAAACAAGCGCCGGCGGAACTGCCTGGTCCCTCCTCCCCGCGGCTGGCTGTGCTGCCGCGCAGGCCTCACCGCCCCACCGTACTCCCATCGCTGGCCTAGCCATCCCTCTACTCACCCACACCTGCTGTTATTCTCCGACGACGGCAGACGAACCAGTAAACTCTCGTACAGTCGTACTCCCGTCCGCGTGGCAAACAACTGCCGAGTCTTCCCTGCCTCCATGTCGTCCCCTTCCTAGGCCTCGCCGTCGTCCACCGCAGTGGTGCTGTCGGCGCGGCGTGGTCAATGTGGTCAACGACCGACTTCCATCGGAAGAGTACTGTGCGTGGAGGCGCTGACAGCTGGGTCCACGGCCGCAGCAAGGAAGTGCCTCCTTATTACGCGCAAAATAATTATTCCTCCACCTGACAGCGGGGACCCACCGGACGGGCCACCGTATTTCATGAAAAAAACGTTTCCCCCTGACTGCTGGGACCCACCAGCTACACCTTCGCACGCAAGGAAGTGCGTTCGGAAAAAAAACCATTCGCCCCCTGACTGCTGGGACCCACCAGCTACATCTTCGCACGCAAGGAAGTGCCTGACAGTCGGGACCCACCTGGTCAAAGCGTACGTAGCGTTGTCATTCTGGTCGCGAACGTGTACCTACATATATACTGGTGGATGTAGAGGCACGCACGTGTCATAGTAGAGGCGCGCACGTAGCATGTACACGTACGTACAGTGGCCAGGGTGCAAGAAAGAAAATACGGCCACGTATGTCTACATACGGGCGGGGTCTCGAACGCCTACTCGCGCATACGTACGGCGAGGGCTCGTTGACATGGCTGGGTTGGAACGGAGAAACAGCGTCGTCGTCGTGTTCATGGGGAGGCAACGGAATGCGTCATGTTCATGGGGAGGCAACGGAAGGCGTCGTGTTCATCGGGAGGCAACGGAACGCGTGGGAGCCAACGGCTGGGTCGGAACGGAATGCGTGGTCGTGTTCATCGGGAGGGCTTGGACGGAACAGGCGATGGAAACGAGGCCTGGCGTACCGCAGAACAGAGGAAACGGCCTTGTGTTCGACCGGCCACGTTCGAAACGTGATCCTGTTCATCGGGAGGGGTCTGGCGTACCGCAAAACGGACGAAATGGACCTCCTACGCTCGAAACGGGGATCCTGGTGATCGGGAGGGGTGTGGCGTACCAGAAAACGGACGAAACGGACCTCCTACGGTCAAAACGGGTGTCCTGTTGATCGGGAGGGGTGTGGCGCACCGCAAAATGGAGGAAACGGACCTCCTATGATCGAAACGGGGGTCCTGTTCATCGGAAGGGGTGTGGCGTACCGCAAAACAGGACTCCACGGGATACTGTTCATCTCCATCGTCGACCTCCTCCAGCCTCCACGGGCTACCGTCGACCTCCTCCAGCCTCCACGGGCTCCTGTTCATCCAGCCTCCACCGCGCGCTACTCCACCGGCTACTGTTCAACCACCCCTCCACGGGCACCCCTCCATCGTCTACTGTTCATCCAGCCCTCCACACCATGGGGTCCTGTTCAACCACCCCTCCACGGGCACCCCTCCACCATCTACTGTTCATCCAGCCCTCCACATCACGGGTTCCTGTTCATCCAGAGGCAATGCCACCGCTCACTGTTCATCACCCCCCCGCAACGCTCACTGTTCATCCCAGAGGCAACATCGATCGGCTTCAGTTAGCAGCAGTAGCGAAGGAATCGCTCGATCGGGTTCAGTTAACAGCCATCGATCGATCGCTCGGGTTCAGTAACGCGTAGCCTGCAGTGCAATCGCTCGGGTTCAGTTAGAGCCCAACGCCTCGCTCGGGTTCAGTTAGAGCCAATGCCTCGCACACACGCGCGTACGTGTACGAGAGAAACGCGCATCGCTCGGCCCCCGACCTCCCACCATAACCGGGAACTCCCCAAAATTTTCCTCGCCCTCGCTTCTATCATGGTTTTTTCCGTCATGGACGGCCCAAAGAATGTCATGCAGCTGCGTCTCCGGCCCGCCCAGGACGAAAAGCCCATTTTCAGTCATGATTTTTTGTCATAGAAGTAGGAGCCCACCACATCTATGATGATACCGGGTTTTGTCACAATTATCGTCAAAGAAGTATCATATGTATGACAGAAATTTTTTTCGTTCGGCCCAAAATGTCACGGATGTGTCTTTTTTTTGTAGTGAAGAGAAGGAAGGAGGGGCCGCAGCCCCTCCCCCTAGTCCAATTCGGACTAGGCCTTGGGGGGGCACCCAGCCTCTCCTCTCTCTTTCCCCTAAAGCCCAATGAGGCCCATATACTCCCCGGCGAATTCCCGTAACTCTCCGGTACTCCGAAAAATACCCGAATCACTCGGAACCTTTCCGATGTCCAAATATAGTCGTCCAATATATCGATCTTTATGTCTTAACCATTTCGAGACTCCTCGTCATGTCCCCGATCTCATCCGGGACTCCGAACTACCTTCGGTACATGAAAACACATAAACTCATAATATAACCATCATCGAACTTTAAGCGTGCGGACCCTACGAGTTCGAGAACAATGTAGACATGACCGAGACACGTCACCGCTCAATAACCAATAACAGAACCTGGATGCTCATATTGGCTCCCACATATTCTACAAAGATCTTTATCAGTCAAACCGCATAACAACATACATTGTTCCCTTTGTCATCGGTATGTTACTTGCTCGAGGTTCGATCGTCGGTATCTCAATACCTAGTTAAATCTCATTACCGGCAAGTCTCTTTACTCGTTCCGTAATACATCATCCCGCAACTAACTCATTAGTTACAATGCTTGCAAGGCTTATAGTGATGTGCATTACTGAGTGGGCCCAGAGATACCTCTCCGACAATCGGAGTGACAAATCCTAATCTCGAAATACGCCAACCCAACAAGTACCTTCAGAGACAACTGTAGAGCACCTTTATAATCACCCAGTTACGTTATGATGTTTGGTAGCACACAAAGTGTTCCTCCGATAAACGGGAGTTGCATAATCTCATAGTCATAGGAACATGTATAAGTCATGAAGAAAGCAATAGCAGAATACTAAATGATCAAGTGCTAAGCTAACGGAATGGGTCAAGTCAATCACATCATTCTCCTAATGATGTGATCCCGTTAATCAAATGACAACTCATGTCTATGGCTAGGAAACATAACCATCTTTAATCAACGAGCTAGTCAAGTAGAGGCATACTAGTGACACTCTGTTTGTCTATGTATTCACACAAGTATTATGTTTCCGGTTAATACAATTCTAGCATGAATAATAAACATTTATCATGAAATAAGGAAATAAATAATAACTTTATTATTGCCTATAGGGCATATTTCCTTCAGTCTCCCACTTGCACTAGAGTCAATAATCTAGATCACATCGCCATGTGATTTAATATCAATAGTTCACATCACCATGTGATTAACACCCATAGTTCACATCGTCATGTGACCAACACCCAAAGGGTATACTAGAGTCAATAATCTAGTTCACATCGCTATGTGATTAACACCCAAAGAGTACTAAGGTGTGATCATGTTTTGCTTGTGAGAGAAGTTTAGTCAGCGGGTCTGCCATATTCAGATCCGTATGTATTTTGCAAATTTCTCTGTCTACAATGCTCTGCACAGAGCTACTTTAGCTAATTGCTCCCACTTTCAATATGTATCCAGATGAAGACTTAAGAGTTATCTGGATCAGTGCCAAAACTTGTATCGACGTAACCCTTTTATGACGAACCTTTTGTCACCTCCATATTCGAGAAACATATCCTTATTCATCTAAGGATAATTTTGACCGTTGTCTAGTGATCTACTCCTAGATCACTATTGTACTCCCTTGCCAAAATCAGTGTAGGGTATACAATAGATCTGGTACATAGCATGGCATACTTTATAGAACCTATGGCTGAGGCATAGGGAATGACTTTCATTTTCTTTATATCTTCTGCCATGGTCGGGCTTTGAGTCTTACTCAATTTCACACCTTGTAACACAGGCAAGAACTCTTTCCTTGACTATTCCATTTTGAACTACTTCAAAATCTTGTCAAGGTATGTACTCATTGAAAAAACTTATCAAGCGTTTTGATCTATCTCTATAGATCTTGATGCTCAATATGTAAGCAGCTTCACCGAGGTCTTTCTTTGAAAAACTCCTTTCAAACACTCCTTCATGCTTTGCAGAATAATCCTACATTATTTCCGATCAACAATATGTCATTCACATATACTTATCAGAAATGTTGTAGTGCTCCCACTCACTTTCTTGTAAATACAGGCTTCACCGCAAATCTGTATAAAACTATATGCTTTGATAAACTCATCAAAGCGTATATTCCAACTCCGAGATGCTTGCACCAGTCCATAGATGGATCGCTGGAGCTTGCACATTTTGTTAACACCTTTAGGATCGACAAAAACTTCTGGTTGCATCATATACAACTCTTCTTTAATAAATCCATTAAGGAATGCAGTTTTGTTTATCCATTTGCCAGATTTCATAAAATGCGGCAATTGCTAACATGATTCGGACAGACTTAAGCATAGATACGAGTGAGAAACTCTCATCGTAGTCAACACCTTGAACTTGTCGGAAACCTTTTGCGACAATTCTAGCTTTGTAGATATTAACACTACTATCAGCGTCCATCTTCCTCTTGAAGATCCATTTAATCTCAATGGCTCGCCGATCATTTGGGCAAGTCAATCAAATCCATACTTTGTTCTCATACATGGATCCCATCTCAGATTTCATGGCCTCAAACCATTTCGCGGAAGCTGGGCTCATCATCGCTTCCTCATAGTTCGTAGGTTCGTCATGGTCAAGTAACATGACCTCCAGAATAGGATTACCGTACCACTCTGGTGCGGATCTCACTCTGGTTGACCTACGAGGTTCGGTAGTAACTTGATCTGTAGTTACATGATCATCATCATTAGCTTCCTCACTAATTGGTGTAGGAGTCACAGGAACAGATTTCTGTGTTGAACTACTTTCCAATAAGGGAGCAGGTACAATTACCTCATCAAGTTCTACTTTCCTCCCACTCACTTCTTTCGAGAGAAACTCCTTCTCTAGAAAGGATCCATTCTTAGCAACGAATATCTTGCCTTCCGATTTGTGATAGAAGGTGTACCCAACAGTAACTTTTGGGTATCCTATGAAGACGCACTTTTCCGATTTGGGTTTGAGCTTATCAGGATGAAACTTTTTCACATAAGCATCGCAACCCCAAACTTTAAGAAATGACAGCTTAGGTTTCTTGCCAAACCATAGTTCATACGGTGTCGTCTCAACGGATTAGACGGTGGCTTATTTAATGTGAATGCAGCTGTCTCTAATGCATAACCCCAGAACGATAGTGGTAAATCGGTAAGAGAGATCATAGATTGCACTATATCCAATAAAGTACGGTTATGACGTTCGGACACACCATTATGCTGTGGTGTTCCAGGTGGCACGAATTTGTGAAACTATTCCACATTGTTTTAATTGAAGACCAAACTCGTAACTCAAATATTTGTCTCCGCGATCAGAGTAGAAACTTTATTTTCTTGTCACGATGATTTTCCACTTCACTCTGAAATTCTTTGAACTTTTCAAATGTTTCAGACTTATGTTTCATCAAGTAGATATACCCATATCTGCTCAAATCATCTGTGAAGGTCAGAAAATAACGATACCCGCCGCGAGCCTTGACACTCATCAGATCGCATACATCAGTATGTATTATTTCCAATAAGCCAGTTGCTTGCTCCATTGTTCCGGAGAACGGAGTTTTAGTCATGTTGCCCATAAGGCATGGTTCACAAGCATCAAGTGATTCATAATCAAGTGATTCCAAAATCCTATCAGCATGGAGTTTCTTCATGCGCTTTACACCAATATGACCTAAACGACAGTGCCACAAATAAGTTGCACTATCATTATTAACTTTGCATCTTTTGGCTTCAATATTATGAATATGTGTATCACTACGATCGAGATCCAACAAACCATTTTCGTTGGTGTGTATGACCATAGAAGGTTTTTATTCATGTAAACAGAACAACAATTGTTCTCTAACTTAAATGAATACCCGTATTGCAATAAACATGATCAAATTATATTCATGCTCAACGCAAACACCAAATAACACTTATTTAGGTTCAACACTAATCCCGAAAGTATAGGGAGTGTGTGATGATGATCATATCAATCTTGGAATTCATTCCAACACACATCGTCACCTCGCCCTTAACTAGTTTCTGTTCATTCTGCAACTCCCGTTTCGAGTACTACTCTTAGCAACTGAACCAGTATCAAATGCCGAGGGATTGCTATAAACACTAGTAAAGTACACATCAATATCATGTATATCAAATATACCTTTGTTCACTTTGCCATCCTTCTTATCCGCCAAATACTTGGGCCAGTTCCGCTTCCAGTGACCAGTCCCTTTGCAGTAGAAGCACTTAGTCTCAGGCTTAGGTCCAGACTTGGGCTTCTTCACTTGAGCAGCAACTTGCTTGCCGTTCTTCTTGAAGTTCCCCTTCTTCCCTTTGCCCCTTTTCTTGAAACTAGTGGTCTTGTCAACCATCAACACTTGATGTTTTTCTTGATTTCTACCTTCGTCGATTTCAGCATCACGAAGAGCTTGGGAATCATTTCCGTTATCCCTTGCATATTATAGTTCATCACGAAGTTCTAGTAACTTGGTGATAGTGACTAGAGAACTCTGTCAATCACTATCTTATCTGGAAGATTAACTCCCACTTGATTCAAGTGATTGTAGTACTCAGACATTCTGAGCACATGCTCACTAGCTGAGCAATTCTCCTCCATCTTATAGGCAAAGTACTGTCAGAGGTCTCATACCTCTCGACACGGGCATGAGTATGAAATACCAATTTCAACTCTTAGAACATCTTATATGCTCTGTGGCGTTCAAAACATTTTTGAAGTCCTGGTTCTAAGCCGTAAAGCATGGTGCACTAAACTATCAAGTAGTCATCATACCGAGCTTTTGTCAAACGTTCATAACGTCTGCATCTGCTCCTGCAATAGGTCTGTCACCTAGCGATGCATCAAGGACATAATACTTCTGTGCAGCAATGAGGTTAATCCTCAGATCACGGACCAAGTCCGCATCTGCTACTAACATCTTTCAACTTAGTTTTCTCGAGGAACATATCAAAATAAAACAGGGGAGCAAAACGCGAGCTATTGATCTACAACATAGATATGCTAATACTACCAGGACTAAGTTCATGATAAATTTAAGTTCAATTAATCATATTACTTAAGAACTCCCACTTAGATAGACATCCCTCTAATCCTCTAAGTGATCATGTGATCCAAATCAACTAAACCATATTCGATCATCACGTGAGATGGAGTAGTTTCAATGGTGAACATCACTATGTTGATCTTATCTACTATATGATTCACGCTCGACCTTTCGGCCTCAGTGTTCCGAGGCCATATCTGTTATATGCTAGGCTCGTCAAGTTTAACCTGAGTATTCCGCGTGTGCAACTGTTTTGCACCCGTTGTATTTGAAAGTAGAGCCTATCACACCCGATCATCACGTGGTGTCTCAGCACGAAGAACTTTCGCAACGGTGCATACTCAGGGAGAACACTTATACCTTGATAATTTAGTGAGGGATCATCTTATAATGCTAGTGTTAATCAAAGCAAGATAAGATGCATAAAAGATAAACATCACATGCAATCAATATAAGTGATATGATATGGCCGTCATCATCTTGTGCTTGTGATCTCCATCTCCGAAGCACCGTCATGATCACCATCGTCACCGGCGCGAGACCTTGATATCCATCATAGCATCGTTGTCGTCTCGCCAACTTATGCTTCTACGACTATCGCTACCGCTTAGTGATAAAGTAAAGCATTACAGTGCGTTTGCATTGCATACAATAAAGCGACAACCATATGGCTCCTGCGAGTTGCCGATAACTCGGTTACAAAACATGATCATCTCATACAATAAAATATAGCATCATGCCTTGACCATATCACATCACAACATGCCTTGCAAAAACAAGTTAGACGTCCTCTACTTTGTTGTTGCAAGTTTTACGTGGCTGCTACGGGCTGAGCAAGAACCATTCTTACCTACGCATCAAAACCACAACGATAGTTTGTCAAGTTGGTGCTGTTTTAACCTTCGCAAGGACCGGGCGTAGCCACACTCGGTTCAACTAAAGTTGGAGAAACTGACACCCGCCAGCCACCTGTGTGCAAAGCACGTCGGTAGAACCAGTCTCGCGTAAGCGTACGCGTAATGTCGGTCCGGGCCGCTTCATCCAACAATACCGCCGAACCAAAGTATGACATGCTGGTAAGCAGTATGACTTGTATCGCCCACAACTCACTTGTGCTCTACTCGTGCATATAACATCTATGCATAAAACCTGGCTCGGATGCCACTGTTGGGGAAGGTAGTAATTTCAAAAATTTCCTACGCACACACAGGATCATGGTGATGCATAGCAACGAGAGGGGAGAGTGTTGTCCACGTACCCTTGTAGACCGAAAGCGGAAGCGTTATGACAACGTGGTTGATGTAGTCGTACGTCTTCATGATCCGACCGATCCAAGTACCGAACGCACGGCACCTCCGAGTTCACCACACGTTCAGCTCAATGATGTCCCTTGAACTCCGATCCAGCCGAGCTTTGAGAGAGAGTTCCGTCAGCACGACGGTGTGGTGACGATGATGATGTTCTACCGACGTAGGGCTTTGCCTAAGCACCACTACGATATTATCGAGGTGGATTATGGTTGAGGGGGGCACCGCACACGGCTAAAAGATCAATGATCAATTGTTGTGTCTCCATGGGGTGCCCCCCCTCCCCGTATATAAAGTAGTGGAGGGGGAGGGCCATCCCTCTCTATGGCGCGCCCTAGGAGGAGTCCTACTCCCACCGGGAGTAGGATTCCCCCCTTCCAAGTAGTAGGAGTAGGAGTCAAGGAAAGGGGAGAGAGAAGAGAAGGAAGGAGGGGGCGCAGCCCCTCCCCCTAGTCCAATTCGGACTTGGCCTTGGGGGGGGGGCGCCCAGCCTCTCCTCTCTCTTTCCCCTAAAGCCCAATAAGGCCCATATACTCCCCGGCGAATTCCCGTAACTCTCCAGTACTCCGAAGAATATCCGAATCACTCGGAACCTTTCCGATGTTCGAATATAGTCGTCCAATATATCGATCTTTATGTATCGATCATTTCGAGACTCCTCGTCATGTCCCCGATCTCATCCGGGACTCCGAACTACCTTCGGTACATCAAAACACATAAACTCATAATATAACAGTCATCGAACTTTAAGCGTGCGGACCCTACGGGTTCGAGAACAATGTAGACATGACCGAGACACGTCACCGGTCAATAACCATAGCGGAACCTGGATGCTCATATTGGCTCCCACATATTCTACGAAGATCTTTATCGGTCAAACCGCATAACAACATACGTTGTTCCCTTTGTCATCGGTATGTTACTTGCCCGAGATTCGATAGTCGGTATCTCAATACCTAGTTCAATCTCGTTACCGGCAAGTCTCTTTACTCGTTCCGTAATACATCATCCCACAACTAACTCATTAGTTACAATGCTTGCAAGGCTTATAGTGATGTGCATTACTGAGTGGGCCTAGAGATACCTCTCCGGCAATCGGAGTGACAAATCCTAATCTCGAAATACGCCAACCCAACAAGTACCTTCGGAGACACCTGTAGAGCACCTTTATAATCACCCAGTTACGTTGTGATGTTTGGTAGCACACAAAGTGTTCCTATGGTAAACGAGAGTTGCATAATCTCATAGTCATAGGAACATGTATAAGTCATGAAGAAAGCAATAGCAGAATACTAAACGATCAAGTGCTAAGCTAACGGAATGGGTCAAGTCAATCACATCATTCTCCTAATGGTGTGATCCCATTAATCAAATGACAACTCATGTATATCGCTAGGAAACATAACCATCTTTAATCAACGAGCTAGTCAAGTAGAGGCATACTAGTGACACTCTGTTTGTCTATGTATTCACACAAGTATTATGTTTCCGGTTAATACAATTCTAGCAAGAATAATAAACATTTATCATGAAATAAGGAAATAAATAATAACTTTATTATTGCCTCTAGGGCATATTTCCTTCAAAATGTTTTTTGTGCCTATTTTAGAGTTTCGCAGAAAAGCAATACCAAACGAAGTCCAAACGGAATGAAACCTTCGCGATGATCTTTCTTGGACCGAAAGCAATCCAGAAGACTTGGAGTCGAAGTCTGGAACTCCACAAGGTGGCCACGAGGCAGGAGGGCGCGCCCAAGGGGGGTAGGCGCGCCCCCACCCTCATGGGCCCCTCGTAGCTCTACCGACGTACTTCTTTCGCCTATATATACTCTTATACCCTAGATCGGCCAGAGAGAGCCACGAAACCACTTTTCCACTGCCGCAACCTTGTGTACCCATGAGATCCCATCTTGGGGCCTTTTCCGGCGATCTGCCGGAGGGGGAATCGATCATGGAGGGCTTCCACATCAACACCATTGCCTCTCCGATGAAGCGTGGGTAGTTTACCACAGACCTTCGGGTCCATAGTTATTAGCTAGATGGCTTCTTCTCTCTCTTTGATTCTCAATACAAAGGTCTCCTCGATGTTCTTGGAGATCTATTCGGTGTAATACTCCTTTGCGGTGTGTTTGCCGAGATCCGATGAATTGTGGATTTATGAACAAGATTATCTATGAATATTATTTGGTTCTTCTCTGAATTCTTATATGCATGATTTGATATCTTTGCAAGTCTCTTCGAATTATCGGGTTAGTTTGGCCTACTAGATTGATCTTTCTTGCAATGGGAGAAGTGCTTAGCTTTGGGTTCAATCTTGCGGTGTCCTTTCCCAGTGACAGTAGGGGCAGCAAAGCACGTATTTTATTGTTGCCATCGAGGATAAAATATTGCTTGAGTACATCATGTCATCTTGCTTAAAGCGTTACTCTGTTCTTAAGAACTTAATACTCTAGATGCATGCTGGATAGCGGTCGATGTGTGGAGTAATAGTTGTAGATGCATAATCGTTTCGGTCTACTTGACACGGACGTGATGCCTATATTCATGATCATTGCCTTAGATATCTTCATAACTATGCGCTTTTCTATCAATTGCTCAACAGTAATTTGTTCACCCACCGTAATACATGCTATCTTGAGAGAAGCCACTAGTGAAACCTATGCCCCCGGGGTCTCTTTCTTATTATATTGCATCTCTTTTATTTACAATGCATCTCGTTTACTATTTGCAATCTTTACTTTCCAATCTATACAACAAAAATACCAAAAATATTTACCTTACTATCTTTATTAGATCTCACTTTCGCGAGTGACCGTGAAGGGATTGACAGCCCCTTTAGCACGTTGGTTGCAAGGTTCTTGATTGTTTGTGCAGGTACTAGGTGACTTGTGCGTTGTCTCCTACTGGATTGATACATTGGTTCTCAAAACTGAGGGAAATACTTACGCTACTTTGCTGCATCACCCTTTCCCCTTCAAGGGAAAACCAACGCATGCTCAAGAGGTAGCACTCCACCATTCAATATAAATACGTATCTGGTTTGTGACTTAGAGTCATTCGGTGTCGAAGCTAGCATCGACGTAACCATCTATGACAAGCTCTCCGTCGTCTCCATAAACGAGAAACATATCCTTGGTCCTTTTCGGGTACTTCAGGATGTTCTTGACTGCTATCCAGTGATCCACTCCTGGATTACTTTGGTACCTCCCTGCTAAACTGATGGCAAGGCACACATCATGTTTGGTACACAGCATAGCATACATGATAGAACCTATGGCTTAGGCATAGGGAATAACTTTCATTTTCTCTCTATCTTCTGCAGTGGTCAGGCTTTCAGCCTGACTCAATTTCACACCTTCTAACACAGGCAAGAATCCTTTCTTTGATTGATCCATTTTGAACTTCTTCAAAACCTTACAAAGGTATGTGCTTTGTGAAAGTCCTATTAAGCGTCTCGATTTGTCCCTATAGATCTTGATGCCCAATATATAAGCAGCTTCACCGAGGTCTTTCATTGAAAAATTCTTATTCAAGTATTCTTTTATGCTATCGAGAAATTATATATCATTTCCAATCAACAATATGTTATCCACATATAATATCCGAAATGCTACAGAGCTCCCACTCACTTTCTTGTAATACAGGCTTCACCATAAGTCTGTATGAAGCCATATGCTTTGATCACCTCATCAAAGCGTATATTCCAACTCTGATATGCTTGCACCAGTCCATATATGGATCGTTGGAGCTTGCACACTTTGTTAACACCTTTCAGATCGACAAAACCTTCTAGTTGCATCATATACAACTCTTCTTTAAGAAATCCATTAAGGAATGCAGTTTTGACGTCCATTTGCAAGATTTCATAATTATAAAATGCGGCAACTGCTAACATGATTCGCACTGACTTAAGCATCGCTACGGGTGAGAAGGTCTCATCGTAGTCAACCCTTTGAACTTGTCGAAAACCTTTCACGACAAGTCAAGCTTTGTAGATGGTGACATTACCATCAGCGTCTATCTTCTTCTTGAAGATCCATTTATTCTCAATGGCTTGTCGATCATTGGGCAAATCCACCAAAGTCCACACTTTGTTCTCATACATGGATCCTATCTCAGATTTCATGGCCACAAGCCTTTTATCGGAATCTAGGCTCATCATAGCTTCTTCATAGTTCCTAGGTTCGCCATGGTCTAATAACATGACTTCTAGGACAGGATTACCATACCAATTCCAAGCAAGGCTGGGCGAGGCTATTTCCATTATAATCTGATTGGTACATCAAAACGTATTTTTACAAAAGATGCAATAAGCATCACAACTATTTTACATGTCGGGAACAAGGGAAAGGTGTATACAGGTCCTAGATTTGAAAAGATGATCTAGAAGATCCTTGGACCTTCTACTGCACGTCTACACTGCTTTTCACCTTGGTGTAGGATCCTTTGAAAGGACCGACGATCAAGTATGTATAATGGGCCTAGCAGGGGACCCTTGTTAACTCCGGAAATTGATGCGGGCTTGTAAAGAACCTGAAAAAATGAAAACAAGATGAAAAAGGTGGAGCAATATGTAGATCTAGATAGGGTCAAGCCGTATCCTGGACCCTATGCTTAGTATGCCTCCATCCTTGCCCATGGTATTTTTAACGTGTAGTTATGTACGCGCGGCACGTATGCCGCTATCAGGCTAGGGCATTGGCGGAGGCCGAATTGCTAATCTAGCTCTATATGAGCCGTACTGTCGTTCTGCAAAGTAGTCCGGACTCGTTTAACAGTGTCTGGGGGCTTGACTGCCGGTGTGGTCTTCGGCTTAGCGAAGCCACCCTGCACCTCGGCCGCGAGGGCCGCAGTATGCTCCTCTGTACGGAGGGAGCGCTCCATGTTTCCATTGACTGTGATAATGCCACGTGGTCCTGGCATCTTAAGCTTAAGATAAGCGTAGTGCAGGACTGCATTGAAAACGGGCAAAAGTAGTTCGTCTGAGTAGTGTGTGATAGCCACTTCGGAACGGGACAATGTCGAAGATCAAGTCTTCGCTCTGGAAGTTATCCGGTGAGCCGAAGACGATTTCCAGCATTATGGATCCTGTGCAACAGGCTTCTATGCCGGGTATTACCCCTTGAAAGGTGGTTTTAGTGGGCTTGATTCTTGATGGATCAATGCCCATTTTACGGACGGTGTCCTAATAAAGCAGTTTGAGACTGCTGCCGCCGTCCATGAGGACTCGCGTGAGGTGGAATCTGTCGATTTTTGGATCGAGGACCAATGCAGCCGAACCCCCATGACGGATACTGGTCGGATGGTCTCTGCGGTTGAAGGTGATCGGACAGGCTGACCACGGATTAAACTTTGGGGTGACTGGCTCTAAGGCATAGACGTCCCTTAACACGCGCTTGCACTCCCGCTTGGGGATATGAGTGACATAGATCATGTTCACTGTTTTGACCTTGGGGGGAATTTCTTCTGTCCCCCTGTGTTATGTGGGCGAGGCTCTTCATCGTCGTCCTCGCTAGGCGGACCCTTCCCCTTGTGTTCGACGTTGAGCTTGCCGGCCTGTTTAAAGACCCAACAATTCCCGTTGGTATGATTGGCAGGCTTATCGGGGGTGCCATGAATCTGGCAAGGCCGATCGAGTATTCTGTCCAAACTAGATGGACCATCTCTGTTTCCTTTGAATGGTCTCTTCTGTTGACCGGGTTTGGAGCCACTGAATCCGGCGTTAACCACCGTGTCTTCAGCATCTTGGTTGTTGTTTCGACGCTTGTGTTTATTGCGTCGTGGCTTGCCATTGCCATCTCTGGCTTCGGAAGTGCCGGGGTCGCTGGTGCTATTGCTTCGACGAGCCAGCCAGCTATCATCTCCCGCAGAAAAGCGGGGCATGAGTGCGGTAAGGGCTGCCATGGACTTCGGCTTTTCTTGGCCGAGGTGTCAGGCGAGCCACTTGTCTCTGACGCTGTGTTTAAAGGCCGCGAGGGCTTCGGCGTCTGGACAATCCACAATATGGTTCTTTTTAATCCAGAACCTGGTACAAAGTTTTCGGGCTGATTCTCCGGGCTGCTGGACTATGTGGCTAAGGTCATCGGCGTATAGAGGCCGAACATAGGTACCTTGAAAGTTGTCTCTAAAGGCGTCCTCCAAGTCCTCCCAGCTTCCAATAGAGTTTTCTGGGAGGCTGTTCAGTCAATGCCGTGTAGGCCCCTTGAGTTTTAGGGCAGGTACTTGATGGCGTGGAGGTCGTCACCGCGAGCCATGTGGATGTGGAGAAGAAAATCTTCGATCCATACTGCGGGGTCCGTCGTACCATCGTATGTTTCGATGTTCACGGGTTTAAATCCTTCAGGGAACTGGTGCTCCATAACCTCATCGGTGAAGCACAAGGGGTGTGCGGCGCCTCTATATCGAGCGATGTCGCGGCGTAGTTCGGATGAAGTCCGGATTTGGTTCTCGGCTCGAGTGAGGTTGTGCCTGTCACGCCAGGCCTGATGGTCGTCCTCTCGTGTTGGAGCACGCCCCCTTGACCCATAGATTGATCTTGTCAGACCGGCTCTACTATCCAGGTCCTTGCATAAGTCATAGGTATAGCCCGGGGCCGCTGCCTCCCTGCCTCGACAACATGGTGGCGTGGGCTAGTGTTCGGCGTGGGTAGCCGGTCTGTCCCGTCTGCGCGGTGGTCGGTCGGGCTCGTCGGCGTTTTTATGCTTTGGCGGTATTGGCTCAAGGGCCTCGTCGTCAAATTGAGGTAGTAGCTTATGCTTCGGGTAACTCTTGGTTGGGCGCTCAAGGCCGTATTCCTCGGCTGCCAGGACATTAGTCCATCTGTCATTGAGTATATCCTGTTTAGCTTGAAGCTGCTGCTGCTTCTTTTTCAGGCTTCTCGTAATAGCGGTTAGCCTATGCTTAAAGCGCTCTTGCTCGAGGGGCTCCTCCGACACGATGAAGTCTTCGTCGCCGAGGCTCACATCCTCTTCGGAGATCGGTAGGTAGTTACTATCCTCCAAGTCCTCGTTCCCAATTGGATCAGCGGGGTTAACTTGCTCGTCTTCCATATCATCCTGTTCGGATGTTGGCTCGATAGGGGCTTCTGGGTCTTCGGCGTTCTCTGGACTGTTATTGTCTTCGGTGCCAGTATTGCTTTCTTTTTCAGGACGCGATTTTGAGTGGCGCCACTGACGTCGACGCTTTGGAGGTGCTTCGGCAGGCTTGTCCTCAGCCGGTGTTGGAAATATGCCCTAGAGGCAATAATAAAATGGTTATTATTATATTTCCTTGTTCATGATAATTGTCTATTGTTCATGCTATAATTGTATTAACTGGAAACCGTAATACATGTGTGAATACATAGACCACAACATGTCCCTAGTAAGCCTCTAGTTGACTAGCTCGTTGATCAATAGATGGTTATGGTTTCCTGACCATGGACATTGGATGTCATTGATAACGGGATCACATCATTGGGAGAATGATGTGATGGACAAGACCCAATCCTAAGCATAGCACAAGATCGTGTAGTTCGTTTGCTAGAGCTTTTCTAATGTCAAGTATCATTTCCTTAGACCATGAGATTGTGCAACTCCCGAATACCGTAGGAATGCTTTGGGTGTACCAAACGTCACAACGTAACTGGGTGGCTATAAAGGTGCACTACAGGTATCTCCGAAAGTGTCTGTTGGGTTGGCACGAATCGAGACTGGGATTTGTCACTCCGTATGACGGAGAGGTATCTCTGGGCCCACTCGGTAATGCATCATCATAATGAGCTCAATGTGACTAAGGAGTTAGCCACGGGATCATGCGTTACGGAACGAGTAAAGAGACTTGCCGGTAACAAGATTGAACGAGGTATTGGGATACCGACGATCGAATCTCAGGCAAGTAACATGCCGACAGACAAAGGGAATTGTATACGGGATTGATTGAATCCCCGACATCGTGGTTCATCCGATGAGATCATCGTGGAACATGTGGGAGCCAATATGGGTATCCAGATCCCGCTATTGGTTATTGGCCGGAGAGGTGTCTCGGTCATGTCAGCATGGTTCCCGAACCCGTAGGGTCTACACACTTAAGGTTCGGTGACGCTAGAGTTGTTATGGGAAATAGTATGTGGTTACCGAAGGTTGTTCGGAGTCCCAGATGAGATCCCAGACATCACGAGGAGTTCCGGAATGGTCCGGTGGTGAAGATCGATATATTGGACGAAGGATATTGGAGTCCGGAAGTGTTCCGGGGGTACCAGGCTATGGTCAGCATGACCGGAAGGTGTTTCGGGAGCCCCGGCTAGTGTTGGAGGGCCTCATGGGCCAAAGGGGAAAGGGCAAACCAGCCCACTAAGGGGTGGTGCGCCCCCCACACCCTTTCCCACGTTACTTGAGGAGGTGGGGCGCCTCCACCTGGCTTGGGAGGCAAGCCTCCACCTGCTTGGCTTGGGGGGGCAAGTCTCCCTAGGATTTTCCCTAGGGAGATCCAATCTGCTTGGCCGCCGCCCCCTAGGGGAAACCCTAGGGCGCCTCCCCTCTCCCCTTGCCCCTATATATAGTGGAGGGGTGGGAGGGCAGCCGCACCTCTTCCCTGGCGCCGCCCTCCCTCCTCATACACCTCCTCCTCCTCCTCCGTAGTGCTTAGCAAAGCTCTGCCGGAGAACCACGAGCTCCATTGCCACCACGCCGTCGTGCTGCTGGAGTTCTCCCTCAACTTCTCCTCTCCCCTTGCTGGATCAAGAAGGAGGAGACGTCCCCGGGCTATACGTGTGTTGAACGCGGAGGCGCCGTCCGTTCGGCGCTAGATCGGAACTTCCGCGATTTGAATCGCTGCGAGTACGACTCCATCAACCGCGTTCTTGTAACGCTTCCGCTTAGCGATCTTCAAGGGTATGAAGATGCACTCCCTCTCTCTTGTTGCTAGCATCTCCTAGATTGATCTTGATGACACGTAGGAAAATTTTGAATTATTGCTACGTTCCCCAACAGCCGGATCCTTCTTTCCATCTTCGTCATCGTCTTTGGGGGTATCCACCATGTATACATCGTATGTGGAGGTGGCCATCCACCATCCGGTAAACGGAGGGTTTTGGCCTTGATCGTCTCCGGCATCATCATCCATACCGTTGATGTCTTCGGAGGCGTAGTCCAGCATGTCGGTTAGATCCTCGACAGTGGCTATGAAGTGGGTGGTGGGTGGGATGTAAAATTCCCCGCTCTCAGCCCCTAAGCCGGGCTGGGCGTAATTCGGAGGTGATTCCTCTGCGATGGCGAGGGATCACATTAAGTCCAGGTCCTCATTTATGAGTGAGGTTTGGACAGAGAGGCGAGGATCTGCCGGGCCGGCCAGGGTGAGGGCCTCCTGGCCACGCCCGCTTATAGAGGACCTCGAGAGTTCGGATTCACAGTCCAAGGGAGAGTCTGGCGCTTTAGTGACAAGGGGGGGGTCGGTTCGTCTTTGGGTTTGCTGATGACGCCGTCCCCTCCGGATCTCCGGTAGCCAGTTCCGTGACTGCAGAGAGTCCGGCGGGCTCTAAGTTCCCGTCTTCAGACATGGTGGCCCGCTCTGGATCTAAGGCCGGAGAGGTGGTCGTGGCCGCGAATCCTTCGAAGATCAAGTCTCCTCGGATGTCGACGACATAGTTTAGGTTCCCGAAACTGATCCGATGACCAGGGGCGTAGCTGTCGATCTACTCGAGGTGGCCAATCGAGTTGGCGCATAGTGCGAAGCCGCCGAATACGAAGATTTGGCCGGGGAGGAAAGTCTCCTCCGAAACAACATCATTGTAGACGATCGAACAAGCCATTGAACCTTCTATCGACAACACAGAGGAACTCTCAATGAAAGCACCAATGTCGGTGTCAAAACCAGCTGATCTCGGGTAGGGGGTCCCGAACTCTGCATCTGAGGATCTAAGGTAACAGGAGGCGGGGGACACGATGTTTACCCAGGTTCGGGCCCTCTTAACGGAGGTAATGCCCTACTTCTTGCTTGATTGACTTGGATGAATATGAGGATTACAAGAGTTCATCTACCTCGAGATCGTAATGGCTAAACCCTAGATGTCTAGCCTGTATGATTATGATCCCCTCTACTAACTAACCCTCCGGTTTATATAGACACCGGAGGGGACTAGGGTTATACAAAGTCGGTTTACAGAGAAAGGAATCTTCACATCCGAATGCTAAGCTTGCCATCCACGCAAAGGAGAGTCCCATCCGGATACGAGAGGAAACCTTCCATCTTGTATATTTACAGC
The DNA here is from genome assembly GCF_002575655.3 of Aegilops tauschii subsp. strangulata. Classification (NCBI taxonomy): domain Eukaryota; kingdom Viridiplantae; phylum Streptophyta; class Magnoliopsida; order Poales; family Poaceae; genus Aegilops; species Aegilops tauschii. The sequence continues at coordinate 291,298,872 of NC_053037.3, forward strand.
CCACCAGTCCGGCCCATATCACATAGCCCGGATGCCCGGGGACCCCCTAATCCAGGACTCCCTCAATAGGTATAATTGATAAATAAAAGTGCAAAATAAAGTAAAGGTAAATAAACTGCAGCATGGTATTTTTGGGTTTTTCATTTTATAGATCTGAAAATAATATGGTAAAAGTAGACCCGGGGACCATAGTTTTCACTAGAGGATTCTCTATTAAAAGAATGCATACGGTGGGTGAACAAATTACTGTTGAGCAATTGATAGAAAAGTGAATAATCATGACGATATATAAGGCAATGATCATGAATATAGGCATCACGTCTGCGACAAGTATACCAAAACAATTCTGCATCTACTACACTATTACTCCACACATCGACCGCTATCCAGCATGCATCTAGTGTATTAAGTTAACAAGAACGGAGTAACGCCTTAAGCAAGATGACATGATGTAGAGGGGTAGATCCAATCAATATCGTAAAAACCCCATCTTTTTATCCTTAGTGGCAACGATACAAATACGTTCCTCACTACCCCTTCTATCACTGGGTGAGGACACCGCAAGATTGAACAATCACAAAGCACCTCTCCCATTGCAAGAAAAACAAATCTAGTTGGTCAAACCAAATCAATAGATCGGAGAGAAATACAAAGCTATGTTAATCATGCATAAAAGAGTTCAGAGAAGACTCAAAAAATATTCATAGATAATCTGATCATAAACTCACAATTCATCGAATCTCAACAAACATACCGCAAAAGAATATTACATCGAATAGATCTCCAAGAACATCGAGGAGAACATTGTATTGAAGATCAAAGAGAGAGAAGTCATCTAGCTACTAGCTATGGACCTGTAGGTCTGTGGTAAACTAGTCACACATCATCGGAAGGGCATCAAGGTTGGTGTAGAGGCCCTCCATGATCGAACCCCCTTCGACCGAGTACCAAAAAAGGCCCCAAGATGGGATCTCACGAGGACAGAAACTTGCGGCGGCGGAAAAGTATTTTTGGTGGCCCTCTTGTCTTTGGGGAATATTTGGATATTTATAGAGCGAAGATTAGCGTTAGAAGAGCCACGGGGGGCCCACAAGCTCATAGGGTGCCCCCTAGGGCGCGCCTGGTGAGCTTGTGGCTCACTCGTGGGCCTTCTGGCCTCCTCCTGAAGCTTCATGGGTGTCTTGTCCAAGAAAAATCGTCAAAAAGTTTCGTCCCGTTTGGACTCCATTTGGTATTGATTTTCTGTAAAAGAAAAAAACCAAGGAAAAACAACAACTAGCACTAGGTTAAGAGGTTAGTCCCAAAAAATGATGTAAAATAGCATAATAATGCATATAAAAAATCCAAGAGGATAATATAATAGCATGGAACAATAAAAAATTATAGATACGTTGGAGACGTATCAGAATATACCCAATGCACAAGTTTGATGTGGCATCATGATTTTGGAACCGGTAGGTCCCCACATGGAGCGAGGGTTCATGACGCGTATAGTATATATATAGGGATTCATGTGTATGCATGCGCTCAAACTTAGGTCTGTAATATCACCATGATCGACATACGACTATACGGTATAACACGATCCAAGAGAAGAAGAAATCCAGCCTGGTAACCTCTCTCGTTGTCCGTCGAAGTGATGGTCGTCCACGCCGACCCACGAATATATAGGCCGTAGATGATAACCAAGCGAGGGAGAGTGTCCAAAGAAAACTACTGGATGCATGTGCCCCGAACATATGTATGGACATGCGTGATGCATGCATGCATATGTTTGAATACCAAAAGCACAACATTTTGATGTGGTGCATGCATCAAAAATCGCATAGTCCCCACACAGAGCAAGGTTCATGATGCGTCGCGTGCTCGCCCCCCGACCCCACACTTCGATCCGGTGGGAGGGATTCATGCGTACACATGCGCTCAAAGTATATTATGTGATCTCACAGCATGACATGTGCCGTATAAGACGAACCAAAATTTAATCCCCTCCTAATTATAAGTCAAATTAACCTCTATCGTTGTCGGTCAAAGTGATTAACCAAGCGGGCACACAGATGGACGAAGCATCTCGTCGATAACCCCGTGAGTGAGTGCTAGAGGACAACCGCCATCGCTTGCATGTGGGCCAAACACATGTATGGAGATGTGTGGTTGTGATGTCATAATACGTAATTAATATGCACAACTTTGACGTGTGGCACCTGCATCAGAAACCTTTAAGTCCCCACACGAAGCTAGGTTCATGACGCGCAGTATATGCTGGCCCCCTCCCCTCTTTGACGCGTAATATATATACTCTCCTACTGTAACACAACCCAAAAGCAATCCTCCTTGTTCACCAAATTTACCTCTCTCGTTGGGTCAATTTAGATGGACGACGACCTCGCGGGCCCATGGAGGGAAGCATCGCAGGCGAGTGAGTGACAACCATCATCTGCACATGGCCCAAAGAGGTGTTAGTGATGTTTGAATACCCAATATGAAGAACTTCGATGTGGCACCTGCCTCGGAAACTGAAAGTCCTCACATGGAGCGAGATCGTTCATGACGTGTGTGCAGTATGTGCTGGCCCCATCCTCCCCTCTTCGACACGTACTATATACCCCTACCACAACACAAACAAAAAATAAACCTCCTTGTTGGTCAAATTAACCTCTCTCATTGGACCAAAGTGATGGAGGACAACCTCGCGAGCCCACGGATGGAAGCATCACACGCGAGTGACTGTCCTATATGACGCATAGTATATGTTGCCCCCACGCCCTCTTCGACGCGTACTATATATGTACTCCTACCATATGTAACACAAACCGAAAAATGGCCATCCTTGTTGGTCAAATTAACCTCTCTCGCCGTAGGTCATAGTTATGGACGACGACCTCACGGGCCCATAGAGAGCGTCACACCCGAGTGAGTGTTCTAGGACCACCGCGTGCATGTGGCCCAAAGATGCATGTCAAACTTTTTCTGCAGCGAACATGCAACCAAAGGAGTTTAGTGTTAAAGATTGAAAAAAAGATATCATTCATCCGTTTTTATACATTGATTGATTTCCTGGCGATTTAATGTGCAAAAATCAAATTTGAGCTACATGAGACCCGTGATAGATAGTGCACCAAAATGGATTGGAAAATCATATGTGCATGTGTCCCTGGGTGCATGTTTAGTCCCGACACAAGAAATTTCTAACATCGAGAATCTTGATTTTAAAATCCAGTAAATCCAAAACTAAGTTGAAATTCATGAAACTTATCGTGGTGTCATATGGACACCAATAGACTGTGATATTATTATTATTTGTCAAATTTGAGACAAGTTATGATATAATCTTCTTACAGATAGGAAATCATCAATAATTAGCAACCAATATCGCAAACTACCTCTTTACTAGAACCGTGTGCGTTAGACCAACAATGTATGTGTCATGCTTCAGTTAAGCAATATAGCGGCAGAATTAATGATCAAAAAGGAAAAAAATAATTATAATACGTGCCGCCACGCATCCCGTGTGCCGTACGAGCATGCGTGAGTTGACGAGACAGATGCGAGCAGTACGCCACGCAGGCAGACCGGGAGGCCGAGGCATGCGCGTGTTCGCTATGCAGTGTCACCGGGGGGGCGTGCTAGTAGCCGTGTGAAATGACGGTAGGCATGTCAGCAGTCCGCTGCGCGGGCTCACCGAGAGGCGAGCCAGCCCTTTGACCGCCGCCCACCTCGCTCCCGCTACTCCATATTAATGGTGCGCCCGATCCGCTGGTCATAAATAGGCCACTTCACCCCCCGTCCATAGTTGTCACCGTTGCCTGGAGTGTATGAGGATGCCGCCGAAGAGCAGCATCAGAGGGAGTGGCGATGTCGGGGCTGGTGAAGCACCCGAGCAACGCATGAAGCTGGGCATATAGGTTGCGGTCGCCACTGACGAGGTCTCGTGTGGGCAGCAGCGCGACCTTGACTTCGTCGCTGTCGTCGTGCCTCCCCAGCTGAAGCGGGGGGTCCACAGCTACTTCGGCAACGACTCTGACTCCGATGGAAAACCGGTTAGCCCCCCTTCTTTTTTTATAATATAGAAATCCTATGGTTATGTTCACCCAGTCCATGAAATCAGAGTAAGATTCATTAGATCCATGTAGTATATTGATTGTTTGAATGGTATTTATGGTTAGTGATTAATTTTTTGTTGTGTACAAATGATTTTTTTGCTAATAATCCAACTAGGGTTCGCGTTCGTGCTAATAATTCATAAACAGATCTTGAGAATTGATATCGATTTTCATACATATATTTGTGCCATTTTTTCTTATAGATCTTTAGAATTGATTTTGAATGTCCTACATATATGTTTGTGCCAATTCCCCCCCCCCCAGATCAGTAAGGGCATCATCAGCAAGGTCTTCCTCACTAGAGAGATCAATCACATCCTCTTCATGGCGCAGGATGCTTGCTGGAGTAAGGCCTTGCCCGGAGTTCTTAGTTTTCATAGACGTGCGGGACAAGTCTTCAGACTGCACTGTAACACCCCGCATGTAACTTTCCATATTTGTAACTCCAACTCTTGCCATTTTCGGCTATGCGTTATGATATTCCCTTCGTGGTCGGGTTTTGTTTGTCGTTTTGTATTTTGTTCATGTCATGCATTTCATATCATGTCATCATGTGCATTGCATTTGCATACGTGTTCGTCTCATACATCCGAGCATTTTCCCCATTGTCCGTTTTGCAATCCGGCGCTCCCACCTCCTCCGGCGCACCTTTTTTCGTTTCTTTTCGTGAGCGGGTGTTGAACGCTCTCGGAATGGACCGAGGCTTGTCAAGTGGCCTTGTTATACCACCGGGAGACCACCGGTCAAGTTTCGTTCCATTTGGAGGTCGTTTGGTACTCCAACGGTTAACCGGGTAACCGCAGATGCCTTTTGTGTGTGCAGCAAAAACCCCTCTCTAAACAGCCCAAAACCCACCAAACTCTCTTCCATTCTCTAGGTCGTTCGATCACGGTCGTGTGGGCGAAAACCGCACCTCATTTGGACTCTCCTAGCTCCCTCTAGCTATATATATGTGTCTCTCCCGAATCCTCCAGCAGTTCAAAAACCCTAAAAACTCCTCCCGTCGCCGCCGGACGCGTCCGCTCCGGCCGCACGAAGCCGCCGCCGCCCCCGCGGCCAATCCAGCGCTGCCACGTGGCCCCGGCCACCGCCCGTACGCCGCGGCCCGCCAGGCCCGCCGCCGGCCCCCGCGGGCCCAGATCCCGCGCGCCCGCCTCCCCGCGCGCCGCTGCCACTCCCGCGGTGCCCCGCCGCCGCCGCCTCGCCGCCTCACGTCGCCGGTGCCCCGCCGCCGCCGTCCACCGCCGCGCCCGCTCCCCGCGACGTCTAGCCGCCGCCTCGCGCCTCCCCGAGCCCCACACCGGAGCCCGAGCCCCGGCGAACTCCTCTCCTCCTCACCTCCGGGCGCCGCGCCGCCGCCTCCATCGTCTCCGGTGAACTCCCTCGATCCGATCTGGACGAAGCTCTCGGTTGACTTTCTTTCTTCCCCCCCCCCCCCCCCCCCCCGAAATATCTCCAACTCATTATCTTTTTGCAGTATATTGCCATGTTCATCGCATCATAACTCTCTGCATATAGCTCCGTTTCTCGCGTGTAATATATCGAATTGTTTGTCTCGTGATGCTCTTCATTTTGTTCCATTGCATCATGTTCATTTGAGTCCATCTTGATGCCCAAATCTCTGATGCAAGAGTGCTAGTTGCTATTAACTGCTGTTACTTATCAGAACTTGTGGATTTGTTATTTTTGTTGCATTTAATCTGTGCATCTTATGGGCATGAGCTCTATATGTGTTTTGTTGTATGCCATGCCATCTTTACAGAGGTGTATGCCATGTATTTTTGTGATCTCTGTGGTGACTAGCACAAGCATGCAAACTAGGCTCCGTAATGTTTCTGATTTCAGGGACTTAGTATTTTGTCTGTCTGCTGTTATTTTGTTGCCATGTAAACGTGATGCTACAGAGATATCCATGCATATTTTGGAGATGTTCAGTAAGGATGTTTTGTAGAGATTGTTGTAATTGATCCATTCCTGCCCTTGTTTCCAATTATGGAGTGCCATAGCAGGACTCAATCTTGCTCTATTTTTGCTATAAAATATTTCTGGCAGATTGTTTACGTGTTATTCAATTTTGCCAAGCTTGTTGTAGTTGTTCCATACATGCTATGTACTTGCTCTTGCCATGGATAGCTTCATAAACATGCCATATTGCTGTAGGTATGCTTATTTTGTCATGCATTGTCTTGTGGTGAGTGCATCCAGCTCACCAAGATGCCTTCATATTATTGTTTCTGCCATGCTCTGTTTTCTGCCAAGTCTGAAACCTGTTAACGAAACTTGCTATGTTTACATGATTGCCATCATATTTTCTAGTCCTTTTTGGCTTATGGTAAGTAACGGACTTTTGTCATATGCATTTAGTAGAATACTGTCATCCCTTGTTTTGCTATGTTAAGTTCCTGTAGCATGTTGATTTCGTGCTCTGAACATTGCTACCTGATGCTGTTTCAGGCATGTCCAGTAATTTCACCAAGTCTGTGAACCTGATTTCTTTTGCACTTTTGCCATGCTTGTTTGAGCTCGTTATGTTGTGATCTAGCCGTAGCTCAGTGTTCATCTTTTGTCAAGCAGCTCCTGTACATTACTGTCATATGCTTTGTTGCTATTTTCGAGTGCTCTAGCATTGTTACTTGTTGCTTTCTAAGTGCTATCATGCTGTTAATCGCAGATTCGTGTCATTCTTGTTTTGCTTGCCATTTGCAAACCGTGCATCCGTTTCCGGTGATCTTTATATCGATTTCGACCGAAATCATCTCATCTTTCCAGTGGCATGCTTGGTTTGCCAAGTTACTGCCTTGTTCATCATTTTCCTCCCGGAGCACGCATACGCATCGCATATCATATCTTGCATATCATTCATGTATTGCATCATGTTGCTTGTGCATTTCCCGTGATTGATTGTGGTTCCATTGCTTGTGTTCTTGTCTTGCGTAGAGCCGGGAGATGAGTTCATGAACGAGGAACCTGTTGATACGCTTACGAGGATCAAGCTCTCGACAACTCTGAGAACCTTGCAGGCAAGATGACCACCTCTCGAAATCACTTCTATCTTTGCGTTGCTAGTTGTTCGTTCTTTTTCCATGCTGCGCTACCTACCACTTGCTATATCATGCCTCCCATATTGCCATGTCAGCTTCTAACCATCCTTTCCTAGCAAACCGTTGTTTGGCTAAGTTACCGCTGTTGCTCAGCCCCTTCTTATAGCGTTGCTAGTTGCAGGTGAAGTTGAAGTTTGGTTCCATGTTGGAACATGGATATTTTGGGATATCACAATATCTCTTATTTAATTAATGCATCTATATATTTGGTAAAGGGTGGAAGGCTCGGCCTTATGCCTGGTGTTTTGTTCCACTCTTGCCGCCCTAGTTTCCGTCATACCGGTATTATGTTCCTTGAGTTTGCATTCCTTACGCGGTTGGGTGATTTATGGGACCCCCTTGACAGTTCGCCTTGAATAAAACTCCTCCAGCAAGGCCCAACTTTGGTTTTACCATTTGCCACCTAAGCCTTTTCCCCCGGGTTTTCGCGAGCCCGAGGGTCATCTTTATTTTAACCCCCCGGACCAGTGCTCCTTCGAGTCCTGGCCCAAACCGAGCGATGTCCGGCGCCCCCTGGGCAACTAGGGTCTATGCCAACCCGACGTCTGGCTCATCCGTTGTTTCCTGAGAACGAGATATGTGCAGCTCCTATCGGGATTTGTCGGCACATCGGGCGGCATTGCTGGTCTTGTTTTACCATTGTCGAAATGTCTTGTAAACCGGGATTCCGAGACTGATCGGGTCTTTCCGGGAGAAGGTTTATCCTTCGTTGACCGTGAGAGCTTATGATGGGCTAAGTTGGGACACCCCTGCAGGGTAATATCTTTCGAAAGCCGTGCCCGCGGTTATGAGGCAGATGGGAATTTGTTAATGTCCGGTTGCAGAGAACTTGTCACTTGATTTAATTAAAATACATCAACCGTGTGTGTAGCCGTGATGGTCTCTTCTCGGCGGAGTCCGGGAAGTGAACACGGTTTGAGTTATGAATGACGTAAGTAGGAGTTCAGGATCACTTCTTGGTCATTACTAGATGACGACCGTTCCGTTGCTTCTCTTCTCGCTCTCTTTTGCGTATGTTAGCCACCATATATGCTTAGTGCATGCTGCAGTTCCACCTCATTACACCATCCTTTCCTATAAGCTTAAATAGTCTTGATCTCGCGGGTGTGAGATTGCTGAGTCCTCGTGACTCACAGATTCTACCGAACAGTTGCAGGTGCCGACGATGCTAGTGCAGTTGATGAGATCGACCTCAAGTGGGAGTTCGATGAGGAACGTGGTCGTTACTATGTGTCGTTTCCTGATGATCAGTAGTGGAGCCCAGTTGGGACGATCGGGGATCTAGCATTTGGGGTTATCTTATTTTCATTTGGATTTTGACCGTAGTCGGTCTATGTGTGTATTTTGGATGATGTATGAATTATATTTATGTATTGTGTGAAGTGGCGATTGTAAGCCAACTCTCGTTATCCCATTCTTGTTCATTACATGGGATTGTGTGAAGATGACCCTTCTTGCGACAAAACCGCAATGCGGTTATGCCTCTAAGTAGTGCCTCGACACGTGGGAGATATAGACGCATCGTGGCGTTACATGCACACTGGATTCTGGAGGTGCAGATTTCAATGGCTTCACTTGAAGCTTTTGATGCGGCAGTGGTTTTTCAAGCCTTTGGCTTCTTCACTGGCTTCGGGGGCTCTGGAGCTGCAGTTTGTTCCTCACCCTCAGCAGCTTCTTCAATGCTGGCCCTCTGTGCTGCACAATGTGCTAGAAATGAGTCGAAGTCATCAAAGGGGCGAATAAGATTTAGCTCGGCGTCGCGACTGCCATCGGACCTTGGTGCAGCTAGACCTGGGTTGAAGTCATCCCAAAGTCCTTCCTGTTCCGAACTACTGAAGCTATAGCAAATTGGAGATTGGCTTCAAACAGATCATCCTCACGACACCATCGAAGACTGGATGTGTCAGCATTCTCAGGCATTGGTCCTCTAACCATGCACGGAAAGAAGCCTCTCTCAATGACTTCAGCTTTTGTCCTGGGGTGAAGTTTCCTGTATACAATATCAGCCCAGGGAGGCCTCACAGCATTCTTGTTCGCGTACACAGGAGTCACAAAAGTGCTATAGAAACCATTGCTCTGCCGAATATCTTCGAATCCATTGGACTCGAGATTTGCGTTCACCATTGCTCTCTTCAGGATCTGTCTTATATAATTCATAGAGATCTGGTGGTAGGTCCTTTGAAGTGTTGTCACGGTGCTGTCTGCCACCTATCTTTGCATATTTACCAGTTGCCACTGGCTTCACAAGTCTGAAAGGCTTCGCACAAGTGTTAGGCTTCACTCTGCTGGCCAAACAAGGACTGGCTTCAAGAGATTCAATATGATGCTGTAAGAATTCTACAAATGAATGCAGAGTATGAGAACCAAGAGACTCGCCCATGGACATGTACCTGTGACAGCATTAGAGATGCGAGGGAAGGGGAAGAGGCCATATGCATTCTCAGAGGATTTTGAAGATAAATCAGTTTGAAGACATTGACCTCATAGCTGAAGACATTCACTTATTGATATGAGTTGGTTCTAGATTTGCACAAATCCATGAATAAGTACAAGTGAGGAACCTAACTAGTTGTGAAGCATAAGTGAAACTTGCAAGTTATAAGATGCATAGTATGGAGGATCCAGATTTGTAAGTGAAGAAACAACTTTCTGAAGACATATAAAGTTTTAATGGATCAAACGTGCGGTAAAAATATCCTTTTAATTACCGCTCAAGTACATATGTGAACTACTAGACGAGTCGAGGATGGAGGTCGAGTAGTCCAATCTAATGCACCCTAACTTGGCAGCGGAAGACACCTACGACGGCGGCCGGAGGAAGATGCCCGCGGCCGGCGTGACGACGACGACGACGGAGAAGTCGCGATAGCGAAGCGCTTCGTCTCCAACGACGACGAATGCTAGTGACGGCACTAGGGATTGAGCAAGACAGCAAGGAGTAAATTTTAATGACTGCAGGGGGCTGGGTATTTATAAGGAAGGGGCTGCACATTGTACTTACTCAGCTACCCCTAGCGGTTCACATCTGAGCTACACGTGGCATGCATGCAACAACTTAAATGTTGTGCCATGATTCCACACACGCCTGGTTTGTCGGGTGGTCATTCCAACTTCTCCGGATTCAGGCAAAAGGATAAGAATAATAAAAGCCTTTTAAATGTTTGTCTCTTGATCTTCAACTAATAAGGAAACAGTAAAGAAAATTGACACATGTCAATAGAATGCATATGAAGATTTAGAGAGAGTAGGAGAGATAAGCACAAATGGGGTTAGGGTCCGATCACATTCACTTAGTGCAGAAGATGGCAACTTGAAGACATAGCTATAAGTGAATGCTGTAGAGGACAGAACATATATACATATAGGCAATAAGATCCAAATCAACATTGTGAAGATAAATCATGAAGATAAACCAATGTTGAAGACAAATAAACTTTGAAGATAATGCAATATGACGCCGAACAATTTTTTTTAAGAAACGTTGGTGGTGGCGTTACCCACCGTATAGGAAGAATTAGACCCAGACACGACACAATTATCGTGGTGCTCATAAGTCAATTTCCACATTAATGTACTCACACTCAGAGTATGTCTTCATGAATTGCAGACATACGTTACTTTGTGTGTTGTGCACCTAAGTCATCAATATGCATAAGCGTTAGGATGTGTGTCCATTCACAGGACATTCGAGGATTCTAAGATATTTAGCTCACACCGTAGCTTGCAAAACCTTTTCTCATCCAAGGGCTTTGTGAAGATATCTGCCAATTGCTCTTCAGTGTTGAGTGAATGATATAAATGTCTTCTTTCAACACATGGTCTCTGAGAAAGTGATGACGGATCTGAATGTGCTTTGTCTTCGAGTGTTGAACTAGATTGTGAGCAATCTTGATGGCGCCTTCATTGTCGCAGTAGAGGGGCACATTCTTCAGTTGATGCCATAATCCTTGAGGGTTTGCTTCTTCTAGAGTAGCTGAGCGCAGCAAGATCTAGCAGCAATATATTCAGCCTCAGCAGTGGATAGTGATACACAGTTCTGCTTCTTTGAAGACCAACAGACAAGAGATCGTCCAAGAAAGTGGTACGTGCCTGATGTGGACATGCGATCAACCTTGTCACCAGCATAATCAACATCTGAGAATCCAACTAGATCAAACTCTGAGCCCCTTTGGATACCATAATCCTAGTGTTGGGGTGTGGGCCAAATATTGAAGTATTCGCTTCACAGCGATGTGATGCGATTCCTTTGGTGCCACTTGGAATCGGACACACATGCAAACGCTAAGCATTATATCTGGCCTAGATGCACATAAGTATAATAAAGAACCAATCATGGAGCGGTATACCTTTTGATCGAACTCTTTATCATTGCCGTTGGAGCCCAGTGGACCTTTGGTTGGCATTGACGTCTTGTAACCTTTGCTGTCTTGCATTCCAAACTTCTTCAGACAATCTTTGAGGTATTTTTTTGTGATATGAAGATGTCATTTCTCTGTTGATGGATTTGAAGACCAAGAAAGAACTTTAGCTCCCCCATCATGGACATCCGATATTGCTCTTGCATCATATGCCCGAACTCATCACTCTATATTTTGTCAGTGCTGCCGAAGACAATGTCATCGACATAGATTTGGCATACAAATAGCTCCCCATCATATGTCTTCGTGAAGAGAGTGGGATCTAGAGAACCAGGTTTGAAGCCTTTGCTCTTTAGGAAGTCTCTAAGTGTGTCATACCAAGCTCGAGGAGCTTGTTTGATGCCATACAGTGCCTTGTTGAGCTTGTAGACCATATCAGGACGCTTTGGATCATCAAAACCAGGTGGTTGAGCTACATACACTACTGCAGGATGCTGCTAACGCGACACTACGATCAGAGCCCCTTCGAAGAAACTGTGTGCGATGCCATTATCGCAAACGGTGGTGTAAAAAACCGTCAAAAAAGGTGCAAAACATTTGCGATGGTAGAGCCATCAAACACGGTTCAGATTTTAGTTGCATGTGCGATGAAGGGCATACGGTTCAGTTCAATTAACTGTTTGCGATGAGGAGGAACAAAAGAAACGGGCAGCCAGATGGAGGTGTGTGCGATATACAGCATACGGTTCACTAGGATGAACTGTTTGTGATTAGACAACACAAAAGAAACGGTCAACCAGATGAAGGTGTGTCCGATATACGGCATGCGGTTCACTCGGATGAACTATTTGCATTGAGACATGAGAACAGAAACGGTTCAACCTAACAAGATGTGTGTGATACGTCGCAAACAGGTATGTAATCAGAAATGTGTGTGAAGACCGATAATAACACAGACGGCAGCGGCTAATAAGACGTGTGTGTTGTGCAATGGGATTGCATACAGAACAACAACACACACACACACACAAACACACACACACACACACACACACACACACACACACACACATATATATATATATAGACACACACTTATAAGGACATGCTTGCATAACCAAATTAAACATGCACTTACATAGGTGGCTACTACAACCATGACAGTTGCACACACCAAAGTAAACTGTTTGTGATGGAATAAGCCGTGTGTGTTGCGGGCAAACGCTTGCTGGTATCTAACCTTAAATTTAACCAAAAAAGTGTTAATGCATGTTACAAAAATTGTATAGCTGGAAACTATGTCCAAATACGACTCCAACGATATAATCTTTGGCGACATGCATTCGTATTTTATTAGTTATATCCTACTTATAAACCAGGACGGGGGTATAGTAGGTAATTAAATCGCAAACATATTTTTATTAACCGTATGTGTAGGTGTCCTTTCGTCCTCCTCTCGCACGTCTTGTCACCCCGCTGCCGCGGACGGCTTACAGCGCAAGCTTGCGCAGCGCGTGGGGGCGTTCTTTTGGCCAAACATTGGCGCCAATGAATCGTCGGTGAGCCCACTCCCGCGCAACCTCGCAGGTTCCCGCGCAAGCTTCCCGCCCAACTCGGTGAAATCCCCCAAAATCCCAATGCTTACCGGCCTGCTATAAAAACCCTCACGGCCGGCGAGTCCTGCGTCGCATTTTCCCCTCCCACCCTGTAGCTTATCTCGTCTGCTTCTCCCACAATCGCCAATGGCACCGGTCTGTCATCGTCGCTCAGCCACTCCGCCGTCATCAGAGGACAGCTCCAGCTGGGAGGCTACACCGCGGTGGCGGCGCAGTCCCCAGCGTAGTGTTGTGCGCGTGGCGTCCCTTTTGGGTGTGCGCGGAACACCCACCACACGCTCCGCCGCCCCTGCCCGTCGGCAGCTGTTGCCGGCCTCCGTTACCGCCGCACCACCCTCGAAAGCCAGGGCCATCTCCCGTTCTGCCGTCGCGGCCCGAAGGCGGGAGGTGGCCATTGTGGCCGCCACCCCACTGCCGGCCACCGTGGCCATCACCCGCTCTGCCACCGCGGCCCGAAGGCAGGAGGTGATGGTCGTGGCCGCCACCCCATCGTCGGCCGCCGTGGCTGCCAGCCCACCGTCGACTGCCGGGATCATCACCCGCTCCACCACCGCCGCCCGAAGGAGGGAGGCGGAGGCCCGCACGTGCGTCAGCGACCTTGCGCGCTACATCGAGTTCCCGCGGGAGGAGGAGGAGAGCCTCGTCGAGCATGCAAAGAGCCTTACCGCAGCTGTGGCCACAGCACACGCTGACGCAGAGGCGAGGAATCAGGAGATCTACGAGCAGTCCGGCCGCTTCGAGAGGGATCGTCTGGAGCGGCAGTGGGCGTTCGAGCTGGCGAGCATCGTTGAATGTGCAGCAGCGCAGCCACTGTATTGTATTTCTCTAGCTCGTCGGTAGGCTCCTCCTCCTCCTCCTCTGCCTCTTACTGAGCGCGCTCGGCAGAGGAGAGGCTGCCGGAAGTAGCAGAAAGCCCCTCCATGGTAGTAGTAGTATTTAGGGGCTATTTTGTTCAGTTCATCTGACTATAGATGTGTGGTCGAACTGTACAACGTACTTAAAATTAGCTAGTATATATAGTTGAACTAGCTATTTCAGTACGTGGTTGGCAACAATTGGGGAAACGTTTGGTCGGTTTAACTGTCGAGTTGAACTGTTTGTATAAATTAAGAACGACTGCTTAATCTATGAATGAAATCTATGCTTAATTACTGAATTTTAGTTGCAAAAATTAGATGGTGCTAGTGATTTCTAGCTGCATATTTTGACAAATCGCAGTGTTACAAGGATTGACAAATGGCAACGTTACGAGATCAACAAATGTAAATCTTTCCAGTTTGACAAATGGCAACATACCCAATATGACACATGCAAATCTTACCAAATTGTTTGTACGCGGTTGCACACGGGTCATCCAAAACAACCGTTTGCGCTGAAGGGATGCACAAATCCTGCATACGGGTGTTCTATCTAAAACATTTGCGGTCAAGAGCTGCACAAATCCTGCTCGGCACATTTTCCCTTGGCTTCCTGGGGAAGCTGTCGGTTTGCATACGGGTGTTCTAACTAAAACATTTGCGATGAGTGTTTTATATTTAAAAACCGAATTAAACTGTGGCTTGGGCGCCATTAATGGAGAGGATGCGAGCAAGGCGGCCGGCCATGGAAGTCAAAGGGCTCGCGTCCCGGTGAGCCTGCACGGCATACAACTTGCACGCTTCCCATTGAGCCTCCACATTGGAGTACAGCTCGCACACCTTCTGTTTAGTCAAGCACTCAAGCACCTGGCCGCACGGCACCTCCTAGCCATTAAAAGAGTGAGGCGTGGCGTCACGTGAATGGTTAACAGAATGCACACAATTTAAATTATACAAAACGTTTGAGATGTTACAGTGGCAACTATTTGTTTCAAAATGCCTTTGTTGGCTGTTATTCGAGTGCGCCTTCTCTCAAAATGGACACGAAAAATACCACAGCATGTCGGGTGCCATTCCATTATAGAATGCCAAGTTTCATGAATTTCAGACGAGTTTTGGATTTACTAGAATTTAAAAACAAAGTATCTCAACGTTTTGCCGGCAATCAACAGTGCCCTGGTGTTTGAAATTCATTCCCATTTCTTGCATGGGACCTAAGCATGCCCCGAAGGACACAGATTTGATTTTTCAACCAATTTATATGCACTGGACCTTGTGTATGTAGTTCAAATTTGAATTATGCACATGAAATGCCTAGAAAACCCAGTTAATGTATAAAAATGTCCAAACGAACCTCGGAAAATTCCAAAAGTAAACACAACACTCATGTTGTTCTATGTTGACACTAGAATTTTTTGAATGCAATAAGAGGCAACGGATATCGTTTCGTCCCCAAAGCTGGCATGTTCCCTACCGAAACCATCACGCTTGTTGTGAGAAGCTAAGGTTTGTGAGAAACTTATACCCAAACCTGCCCCAAATGGGACAAATTATTTAGCACGACATGTTGATGCTGCTCCATGATAGCATGCCAAGTTTCATGAATTTCAGACGAGTTTTGGATTTACTAGAATTTAAAAGCCATGTATCTCAATGTTTGCAGCCGAGTGGCAGGGTGTTTGAAATTCATTCCCATTTCTTGCATGGGACCTAAGCATGCAACCAAGGACACATATTTGTTTTTTCAACCAGTTTATATGTACTCGAGAATGTGCAAGTAGTTCAAATTTGAATTATGAACATAAAATGCATGGGAAACCCAGTTAATGTATAAAAATGCCAAACGAACCCTGAAAATTTCCAAAATTGAACACAACACTCCTGTTGTTCTATGTTGACACTCAAATTTTTTTGAAAGCAATAAGAGGCAACGGATAACGTTTTGTCCCCTATGGTAGCACGTTCCCTACCGAAACCATCACGCTTGTTGTGAGAAGCTCTGGTTTGTGAGAAGCTTATATCCAAACCTGCCCCAAATGGGAATTTTTTTTACCATGGCATGTTGATGCCGCTCCATGATAGCATGCCAAGTTTCATGAATTTCAGACGAGTTTTGGATTTACTAGAATTTAAAAACCAGGTATGTCAATGTTTGCGGCCGAGTGGCGGTGGCAGGGTGTTCGAAATTCATTCCCATTTCTTGCATGGGACCTAAGCATGCAACCTAGGACACATATTTGAATTTTCTACCAGTTTATATGCACTGGAGAATGTGCATGTAGTTCAAATTTGAATTATGCGCATAAAATGCGTGGGAAACCCAGTTAATGTATAAAAATGTCCAAACGAACCCCAAAAAATTCCAAAATTGAACACAACACTCCTGTTTTTCTATGTTGACACTCAATTTTTTTAAAGCAATAAGAGGCAACGGGTATCGTTTTGTCCCCAAAGGTGGCACGTTCCCTACCGAAACCATCACGCTTGTTGTGAGAAGCTCTGGTTTGTGAGAAGCTTATACCCAAACCTGCCCCAAATGGGACGGAATTTTTACCACGGCATGTTGGTGCCGCTCCATGATAGCATGCCAAGTTTCATGAATTTCAGACGAGTTTTGGATTTAATAGAATTTAAAAACCAGGTATCTGAATGTTTTGCGGCCGAGTGACGGTGGCAGGGTGTATGAAATTCATTCCCATTTCTTGCATGGGACTTAAGCATGCAACCAAGGACACATATTTGATTTTTTCAACCAGTTTATATGCACTGGAGAATGTGCATGTAGTTCAAATTTGAATTATGCGCATAAAATGCGTGGGAAACCTAGTTAATGTATAAAAATGTCCAAACGAACCCCAAAAAATTCCAAAATTGAAAACAACACTCTTGTTGTTCTATGTTGACACTCGGAAATTTCTGAAAGCAATAAGAGGCAACAGATAACGTTCTGTCCCCAAAGATGGCACGTTCCCTACCGAAACCATCACGCTTGTTGTGAGAAGCTTATACCCAAACCTGCCCCAAATGGGACAACTCCATGATAGGATGCCAAGTTTCATGAATTTCAGACGAGTTTTGGATTTACTAGAATTTAAAAACCAGGTATCTCAATGTTTGCGGCCGAGTGACGGTGGCAGGGTGTGTGAAATTCATTCCCATTTCTTGTATGTGACGTAAGCATGCCACCAAGGACACATATTTGATTCTTCAACCAGTTTATATGCACTAGAGAATATGCATGTAGTTCAAATTTGAATTATGCGCATAAAATGTGCGGAAAACCCAGTTAATGTAGAAAAGTGTCCAAACGTACCTCGAAAAATTCCAAAATTGAACACAACACTCATGTTGTTCTATGTTAACACTCAAAAAAATTTGAAAGCAATAAGAGGCAACGAATATCATTTCGTCCCCAAAGGTGGCACGTTCCCTACCGAAACCATCACGCTTGTTGTGAGAAGCTTATACCCAAACCTGCCCCAAATGGGACAAAAATTTTACCACGGCATGTTGACGCCGCTCCATGATAGCATGCTGAGTTTCATGAATTTTAGATGAGTTTTGGATTTACTAGAATTTAAAAACCAGGTATCTCAATGTTTGCGGCCGAGTGACGGTGGCAGGGTGTGTGAAATTCATTCCCATTTCATGCATGGGACCTAAGCATGCAACCAAGGACACATATTTGATTTTTCAACCAGTTTATATGCACTGGAGAATGTGCATGTAGTTCAAATTTGAATTATGCGCATAAAATGCGTGGGAAACCCAGTTAATGTATACAAATGTCCAATCAAACCCCGAAAAATTCCAAAATTGAACACAACACTCCTGTTGTTCTATGTTGACACTCGAAACTTTTTGAAAGCAATAAGAGGCTACGGATATTGTTTCGTCCCCAAAGGTGGCACGTTCCCTACCGAAACCATCACGCTTGTTGTGAGAAGCTCTGGTTTGTGAGAAGGTTACACCCAAACCTGTCCCAAATGGGACAAATTTTTTACCACGGCATGTTGATGCCGCTCCATGATAGCATGCCAAGTTTATGAATTTCAGACGAGTTTTGGATTTACTAGAATTAAAAACTAGGTATCTCAATGTTTGCGGCCGAGTGACGGTGGCAGGGTGTGTGAAATTTATTCCCATTTCTTGCATGGGACCTAAGCATGCAACCAAGGACACATATTTGATTTTTCAACTAGTTTATATGCACTAGAGAATGTGCATGTAGTTCAAATTTCAATTATGCGCATAAAATGCGTGGGAAACCAAGTTAATGTATAAAAATGTCCAAACGAACCCTGAAAAATTCCAAAATTGAACACAACACTCCTGTTGTTCTATGTTGACACTTGAAAATTTTAGAAAGCAATAAGAGGCAACGGATATCGTTTCGTCCCCAAAGGTGGCACGTTCCCTACCGAGACCATCACGCTTGTTGTGACAAGCTCCCGTTTGTGAGAAGCTTATACCCAAACATGCCCCAAATGGGACAAAAAATTTAGCACGGCATGTTGATGCCGCTCCATGATAGCATGCCAAGTTTCATGAATTTCAGATGAGTTTTGGATTTACTAGAATTTAGAAACCAGGTATCTCAATGTTTGCGGCCGAGTGACGGTGGCAGGGTGTTTCAAATTCATTCCCATTTCTTGCATGGGACCGAAGCATGCAACCAAGGACACATATTTGATTTTTCAACCAGTTTATATGCACTGGAGAATGTGCATGTAGTTCAAATTTGAATTATGTACCTGCAATGCCTACAAAACCAAGTTAATATATAAAAACATCCAAACGAACCCTGAGTAATTCCAATTTTTTTGACGACACACCTATAGTTGCATGTTCAGTGCAGATAAAAGTTCTAACAATTCAAACACCATCCTTTGTAGCTGTGACCACATTACGTAATTCAAATCAAGACGATAAATCAAGTATATCACACACAGTTTATTATCACCAACCGTGTGAGATGCAGCACAAAATATCTTGGAGCACCGTCGGTGTATAGTACGCCTATGGCTTACGCTAGAAGGTGTGTCGGCTACAGTCCACAACCGGCGTGTCAAGCACACTAGCTCACTTCTCAAATATCATTTCACTGTTCATTCATCGCCGGTGAAAGATGGGGACGTGGACCCACGTCGTGAGGGCAACTTCGGCGGCCCACTCCGGCGAGAGCGCGGCCGCAGTCGCCAGGCGCGTGCTAACAAGCTTCATGAGGGCGACCGCAGTCTGCGTTCGGGCGGCCAAGGCAGCCCAAACGGCCGATGTTGCTTCTCAGGCGGCGGCGGCATCACCTGCCTCAGGGATAGCCACTGGCGAAAGTGGCGCAACAGCTGTCCGTTCCGCAGCGGCGGCTTAGCCCTGATGGAGGACGCCCACTACCATGTCGAGGCCGTCCACGCCCAGCTCGTGGCGGTCACCGTACAAATCAAAACGAAGCTTCTCTGACAACGGTCGGCAACCCACGGCCGAAGAGCTGGCAATCGCCGAGAGAGTTCGAGCAGCCATCCGTTCCTGCGCGGCATACCTTGCCACGACGGAGCCCGCCAGAGCCCAGATCGCGGACGCCCACGCCCAGCTCGTGGCGGCCTATGCCAAAGATATGGCGTACGTGGATGGCGAGATGCTTGCCGAGTATGGTGCAATTGATGCCATGGAGCCCCTTCCCCAGGAGACCGTCGGGCGCGAGCTGGACATGGAGGCGGCGGCGGAGATCGACGAGCACCAGCCATAGTAGTACTCTTTGTTTTGTTTAATTAAGAACGCTGGTCTTTAATTTGTTAGAGTAATGTTTAGGTCAGCTAGCTTTGTTTAATTGCTGAACTTGCTCGATTAAGAAGTTAGTCTCCTTTGTGTACCCAAATTATGCAATGACGTGGATGACCACTGTAACCAGGGAAATTCGAACCAAAATTTTTGACGTTCAAACTCAACACACACGGGTTAAGCTATCTGAATCGTTTGTGATGTTCACATATCGTACACAGTTCTGAATAAGGGACCGTGTCTGATGACACTTTGCGCGCCAGTTTTTTGGCTGAAGCGATTCCAAATTTTCAGCTTCCGCGGAAATATCTACCTCCCCGCCCCCTCCCCCTTACCAAAAGCCACATTTCCCCTCTTTCGTCCTTCCTTTCCAAGTTGAAAGCTTCACTCCTTGCTTGCAGCGCTGCAGCCTCCTCGCCGGCGACCCTCCTTCACGCTGCTCGGCCTCGCCTATCCAGGCAGGTAATCCACACCCGACCCCATCCTCCTCCTCCTTCCACATCCCACATGCCCCGACCGCCGGCGCGAGCACGACACCTTCCACCCAAATCACCGACCCCACCACCAAATAAGCGCCGCCCTAAGCCATGGTGCACGCAGTATAGCCAGGATCTCAAGGAGCATTTGGTAACGGAGAAGCGAATCGCCGCCGCACGCGCAGATGAGGTCGCGATGGCTGCCATTCATGCCGACCCCCAGATCTTGGAGGAGCACCTCGCCGTCGAGGCCACCGTTGACGCCTCGCGCGCCGACGCGGCGACGCAGTTGGCTGCTTTCAACTACAGTTCGTGGCGTTTTCTCGAGGCCATCGTTTGCTAGCTACTGCCTTTCCTTAACAAATTCTAGTGAATTGTGCTATCTACTTTTAGCATGCAATCCTTTGCTATAATGTATATGTTCTATATGTCGTGCAATGTGGTGTTTAGTTAACTGCTTGGTTCAATTCTGCAAATGTGACGTTCAATTCTTCAGGGTGCAATATTTCCAAGTTGTTAAGCATGCTTGGTTTGGTTAACTGTCTGATGTTCTATTATGAGTATGTTATATTGTGCAATGTGGTGCTCAGTTAATGTTTGGTTCATTTGTTGTGGTGTTTAGTTAACTGCTTGGTTCAATTCTGCAATGCGATGTTCAATTGTTGTGGTTACATTCTGTTATTGTATACCATGTGAGAAATAAATCGAATTTGGCTGTCTAAATACATGAGAAACAAATACAATTGCTACATTTCAAAGTTGTTAAGCATGCTTGGTTTGGTTAACTGTCTGATCTTCTATTAGGAGTATGTTATATTGTGTAATGTGGTGCTCAGTTAATGTTTGGTTCATTTGTTGTGGTGTTTAGCTAACTGCTTGGTTCAATTCTACACTGCGATGTCCAATTGTCGTGGGTAGAATTTTGTATTGTTGTGCATGTGAGGAATAAATCGAATTTGGATGCACTTAATACATGAGAAACATATACAATTGCTATATTTCCTAGTTCTTAATCATGCTTGGTTTGGATAAATGGGTTTTCCATGTGGCTTGAATTAATCTGATGAATCTACAATGTGCTTATTTTTAATCAACATATTTTATTGATAGCATGCGAACCCTTACTTAACTTGATGACTAACTACCTTATATGTGTTGTAGGGAAACAATGGGAAGCACTGAAGTTTACAATCGAGGTTAGCACATGCATGGTCCGTTGTCTAATAGCACATTATTAGGCAATTGCATGAACCATTCTAATATTTAGGTTTTTAACAATTTGGTCTTGCACATGTAGGTCCTGCTGTTAGAGGTTTAGACCCACTGTTCGACCCTTTTTGCATATGGGTACATGAGTTGTCCATGAATATCAGTCAAGTCAAGAAACTCAGAAAGATTGTTAGGATAAAGAAATTAGTGACAAAAACAACAAGATCTTTGTCTGCACAATGAAGAAGACATCAGTTCACTACAGGATGGTACTAACTATTATACCTTGCCTTTTTTATTCCTTTGCCCCATTTCCAATATAGAGAAGATATTTATGCACATCCTTGTTTTTAGGCCTTTCCAAAGCAGTTCACTGATGATTACCTCTCAAACCACCTGTATGGTCAGGAGGCGGGGAAGGTATTCATACAACACCCACGGTTCAATATTGAAGTGTTCCTGAAGAGGATGAAGGATGGACGGGCAATCATCCACATGCGCTGGCCTAAAGTTACAAAGACCTTCAACATCAATGAAGGCTCAATATTCGCCTTCTGCTTCAGCAGTTTTCCAGATGAGATATATATGTCTATGTACCATCTATGATGCTAATTTCGAAAGGTTATAGATGTTGCATGTGAAACTTGGTCCTGGTGTAGTTGTGTAATGGGGTAGCTGAGTGCTGAAGTTATATGATGTTGTACTCTGATGTATTTCAATTACAAAAATGAAATATATTGTGTGCTTAATATGAAATGTCAATTAGATTACTAAATGGATTATGAATAGTCGGATAATTAGCCTGCTAATTGGGTTTTTCTATTGCAAACGGTTATTGAGAAAACACCGTGTGTGATGCATTCAATAACGCACACAGTCTAGGAATAAACCGTGTTAGATTAATGAACAATCACACACGACATCCTCTTGAAAACTGTTTGCGTTAGGCCACCTGGCGCAAACATTTACCACATAAAAACTGTGTGTGATGAAAAGCCTTTGCCACACAGTTTCTTCTACGCACCATGTGTGATGCATTCAATAACACAAATGATAGAATTATTAATATCGTGTGCAATGGCAACGCTATCACAAACGATTTAACGGGACAAATTGTGTGTGATGTACCTATGAACGGAAACGTTTTCCTTGGACCGACTGTGTGGGATGTACATACGAACGGAAACATTTAGCGGGGACTGACTGTGTGGGATGTACTTGTGACCGGAAACAATTTCGCCGTATAATTGTATTTTTAGCTCTATTGTATGTATTTCCGTATTTGAGCGCTTGCCGGTCGCACACGACCTCATTTTGCCGAGCGTGTGTACCAAGAGGGCATATCCCGGACGGTTTCTGGGTCGTGTGGGAAGGACCCCCCTATCGCCCACACTCACTTGGCGATGGTTTCGAAGGCCGTCAGGAAAGGGGTTAAAAACCGTTTGTTTAGCAGCTCGCTGTACTAGTGATATACTTCTTCTTCAATTTTGCCGTTGAGGAAAGCACTCTTCACATCCATTTGATAAAGGAGGATGTTGTTGTGGTTAACATAGGCTAGCAGTATGCGAATGGCTTCAAGCCTAGCCACGGGAGCACATGTTTCATCGAAGTCAATTCCCTCTAGTTGTGTGTAACCTTGAGCAACGAGACGAGCTTTGTTTATGACAACTTGTCCATGTTCATCTTGCTTGTTGCGATAGATCCATTTGGTGCCAATGATGTTGTGCTTGCGAGGATCAGCACGTTTGACTAGCTCCCAGACATTGTTGAGCTCAAATTGTTGAAGTTCTTCCTTCATAGCTTGAATCCATTCAAGTTTCATGAAGGCTTCATCAACTCTCTTGGGTTCAGATATGGAGATGGATGCAAAGTGCCCACATAAGTTTGCTAGTTGCGTAGATTTTGACCGAGTAAGAGGACCAAGTGCATTGATGCTATCAAGAATCTTCTCAATCCGAACCTCATTAGCAACCCGAGGATGAACAGGGCAAAGATTTTTCTGTTGCTGATCATTATCTTCATCTTCAGCATTGTCTTCAGGCTGAGCATTGTCTTTGCGTTGAGTAGGAGCTGGAATGACAATTTCCTCTTCTGCCTGTTCATCGGTGGGTATGATTTCTCCAGTTCCCATTAGCTTGATAGATTCACTAGCAGAAGCTTCATCTAGCACATTTGGCAGGTGCTCTCTTTGTGAACCGTTAGTCTCATCGAACCACACATCCATAGTTTCAACCACTTTATAGTGAAAGAGGTTGAAGACTCTGTAGGTGTGTGAATCCTTTCTCTAACCAAGCATAAGAACTTCATGTGCTTTCAGTGCAAATTTGGAAGTGTGATGACCCACAAGTATAGAGGATCAATTGTAGCTCTTTTCGATAAGTAAGAGTGTCTAACCCAATGAGGAGAAGAAGGAAATGATAAGTTGTTTTCAGCAAGGTAATGTCTGCAAGTGCTGAAATTGTAAGTAGCGGAGTAGGTTGATAACAAGGTAATTTGTAATGAGCAAGTAACGGTAGTAGTAACAAAAGTGCACCAAGGTAGCCCAAACCTTTTGAGGCAAATGACAGGCCAAAACGGTCTCTTATGATAAGCAAAGCGTTCTTGAGGGTACACGGGAATTTCATCTAGTCACTTTCATCATGTTGGTTCGATTTGTGTTCGCTACTTTGATAATTTGATATGTGGGTGGACCGGTGCTTAGGTGCTATTCTTACTTGAACAAATAAACCTCCTACTTATGATTAACCCTCCCGCAAGCATCCGCAACTACGAGAAAAGTATTACGAATAAATTATAACCATAGCATTAAATTTTTGGATTCAATCGGTCCCTTACGGAATACCGCATAAGCTGGGGTTTAAGCTTCTGTCACTCTCACAACCCATCATCTAATTGCTACTCCACAATGCATTCCCTTAGGCCCAAATATGGTGAAGTGTCATCTAGTCGACGTTCACATGACACCACTAAGGGAATCACAACATACATACTATCAAAATATCGAACACATATCAAGTTCACATGATTACTTGCAACATGATTTCTCCGGTGACCTCAAGAACAAAAGTAACTACTCACAAATGATAAACATGCTCATGATCAGAGGAGTATTAAATAGCATAATGGATCTGAACATATAATCTTCCACCAAATAAGCCATATAGTAATCAACTACAAGATGTAATCAACACTACTAGTCACCCACAAGCACCAATCTATAGTTCCGGCAACAAGATTGAACACAAGAGATGAACTAGGGTTTGAGATGAGATGGTGCTATTGAAGATGTTGATGGATATTGCCCTCCCCAAGATGGGAGAGTTGTTGGTGATGATGATGACGATGATTTCCCCCTCCGGGAGGAAAGTTCCCCCGGCGGAATCGCTCCGCCGGAGGGCAAAAGTGCTCCTACCCAAGTCCCACCTCGAGGCGGCGGCGCTACGTCACGAAAGTCCTCTCCTTATTTTTTTTCTAGGTCAAAATGACCCATATACCAGAAGATGGGCACCGGAGGTGGGCCTGGGTGAGCACAACCCACCAGGGCGCGCCTGGGCTCCCTGACGCACCCAGGTGGGTTGTGCCCACCTGGTGGGCCCCCTCTGGTAGTTATTTTCTCAAAAAATTCTCATATCTTCCATAAAAAATCCTCGTGAAGTTTCATCTCATTTGGAGTTGTGCAGAGTAGGTAGCCTGACGTAGCTTTTTCAAGACCAGATTTCCAGCTGCCGGAATTCTCCCTCTTGGTGTATACCTTGCATATTATGAGAGAAAAGGCATTAGAATTACTCCAAAAATCATTATTATGGATAAAAACATTATAAATAACAGTAAGAAAACATGATGCAAAATGGACGTATCAAAGTGTGATCTGGATCCTTGATCTAGAACCTAGCACCGAAGACTTTGAAATAGCTTACGTTTGGCTTCTTACCAGTGAGTAGTTCATAGGATGTCTTCTTGAAGAATTTGTGAAGATAAACTCTGTTGATGATAAGCTCTTCTTACCAGTGAGTAGTTCATAGGTCTAGATATACTTCTCATGAATAAGTAACAATTCATCACACAATCGAAGTATGAAGCAAAAACTCTATTAAAAACCAAAAAACTATGTTCTCAGTCAACTTTGCAACTACAATTCAACATATTTTCAGGAAGGGTCACGTATCGGAGCCTTTAGGCAAGTCCACATACTCAACCATCATATAGTCTTATATGATTGTTAACACTCACCACGTACACATGAGCAAAACATTTCAACCGGACACATAGAAAGATAGGGGCTTACAGTTTCGCCTCCCAACGTACTCACCTCAAGGGTGATGTCAACAATAATAACTCATGCTATCTATATTCAACTGGACATATGTGCCTAGATCTTTCCTCACCACATGATGCTTGCCAAAGGAGAAAAACAAAAAAGGAATAGAAGACAAACTTTGACTCTTTGCATAAAAGTAAATACATAAAAGTAAAAGATTGGCCCTTCGCAGAGGGAAGCAGAGGTTGCCATGCGCTTATTTGTTTGTATGCTCAATCCCTTAGTGCAGAAGAACGTACGTTGTATTGCCCCTTAAGATTACAACCTTTATTATGCAGCCTGTCACTTTTATTATTCACCATCACAAGTTCGTGCAACGCTCAATTTTCTCTTACACTAAATGATCTCACACTTTTAGAAGCAATTTTTATTGCCTGTTTGCACCGATGACAACTTACTTGAGGGATCTTGCTCAATCCTTATTTAGGTATGGTGGACACTTGAAAATAAGATTTGGGTTTAAGGGTTTCTTGATGCACAAGTAGTATCTCTACTTAGTGCGGGATTTTTGGCTAGCAAAGATAGGGGGCAAGCACCACATGTTGAAGGATCTATGACAATATGACTTCTATGTGAATATAAACAAACATAAATCATTAAGTTGTCTTCCTTGTCCAACATCAACAATTTTGGCATATAATATTCTAATGAGGGCTAACAATCACAAAAGATTTCTAGGATAGTATATTTATATGTGGATCTTCTCTTCCCTTATTAATTCTTTCATGAGTTGCATCATTGACTAATGCTATGTTTGTCAATCTCTAATAAATTTTTCTACTTATACTTTTCCTTATGTGGTGTCATCACCTACCATAGGATTAGTATATGATCTTTTCTTTATTTATTTCATTTCTTTTATTTTTTTCCTTTCTTTTATTTGCAACATGAAAGTAAAGAAAGCAAAAACTCACACTAAACTTTATTATATAACTTGCACACAATTAGAAGGATAGATCACTAAGCAAACTCTCAAGGAAGAAAGGCGAACTAACTTTTATTCATCTAAAGCAAAAGATCGAACTAAAATAAGTAAAAGTAATAAGATAGTGGGGTGATACGATACCGGGGAACCTCCCCCAAGCTTGGCGAAAGCCAAGGGGAGTGCCCATACCCGATACTCAGTTCTCCTTTGGTGGTGAAGAAGATGATGGCGATGAAGGAGAGATCTTGTCCTCGCATTTCCATGGCAGTGGTCCACCATCATAAGAGGAGGAGTAAGTCTCATGGGTCCTGCAACTAGCAGCCAAACTCGTACCTTTAAACATCGCCTCATATTCAAAGACTTGGTTTTGGAGATCATATATCTGGCTTTGGAGGAAGTTTATTTGCTCGTTGAGGGTGAATACGATGTCCTTCATGGGCTTGCCATCCACCTTGAGATCACAGGAGAGGCCCGTGATCATAAGGTGATTGGCGTTGAGTCCATGCTCCACCATCCCCTTACACCGGAAGACGTCTTGCACTACAGCTTCAAGCCTATCCTCCACGGTTCCCGTCCCCTTGGGACATGGCACATCGCGGAGGTGAAGCACCCCCTCATGCATCTGGATGGCCTGAGGGTGCTGCACCACCTCCCGAGATATGGGTTGATGACGTTCTTGGAGAACTTATCTTTGGAGGAGCTGGAAGAGGCCATGGTAGATGGGATCTGACAGAAAACAACAAGGAAAAAAAACAGAGGATTTCTCCGTGATATGGTGATCAACAGGTTCGGGAACTATATATAGATTTTTTATCTTGGGGGACATGCATACGGAAGAAAAACTGAGTCCGGAAGGTGTCCCAGGTGGGCACAACCCACCTTGCCTGGCACGCCCGGGTGTCTTGTGCCCACCAGGGGACGCTTCCTGGAAGTTTCCTTATTTCCAATTTTTTTAAATATTCCAAAACTGATAAAAAATATTTTTGTGGATTTTTCGGAGTCCGTTTACTTACCGTATCACGTACCTCCTTATTTTCACGATTTTGGAGTGTTTCGGAAGGACTCTTTTATGTGTTCTTCCGGTGTCAAAGTTTGGATAACATTACTTTCAACATTAATGGGCGTACCTGAGATATAATGCTTTATTCGTTGCTCGTTGACAACCTTCGGGTTAGTACCTTCGGAATTATTTATTTTGATGGCTCCAGATCGATAAACCTCCTCGATAACATAGGGGCCTTCCCATTTTGAGAGGAGTTTTCCTGCAAAGAATCGGAAACAAGAGTTGTACAAAAGAACATATTCTCCAACTTAAAACTCACGCTTTTGGATTCTTTTGTCATGCCATCTTTTAACTTTTTCTTTGAATAATTTTGCATTTTCATAAGCTTGGGTTCTCCACTCATCTAGAGAGCTAATATCAAATAACCACTTTTCACCAGCAAGTTTTAAATCATAATTGAGCTCTTTGACGGCCCAATATGCTTTATGTTCTAACTCAAGAGGCAAATGACAAGCTTTTCCATAAACCATTTTATAAGGAGACATACCCATAGGATTTTTATATGTTGTTCTATAAGCCCAAAGTGCATCATCTAATTTCTTAGACCAATTCTTCCTAGACCTATTAATAGTCTTTTGCAAAATTAATTTTATTTCTCTATTGCTAAGTTCAACTTGACCACTAGACTGAGGATGTTAAGGTGATGCAATTCTATGGTTAACATCATACTTGGCAAGCATTTTACAGAAAGCACCACGAATAAAGTGTGAACCACCATCAGTCATTAAATATCTAGGGACTCCAAACCTTGGGAAAATAACTTCCTTAAGAATTTTAATAGAGGTGTTGCGATCAGCACTACTGGTTGGAATAGCTTCTACCCCTTTAGTAACATAATCAACAACAACCAAAATATGTGTATACCCATTAGAAGAAGGAAAAGGTCCCATGTAATCAAATCCCCAAACATCAAATGGGTCAACAGCAAGTGAATAATTCATAGGCATTTCTTGACGCTTACCGATATTACCTATTCTTTGACATTCATCACAAGATAAGACAAACTTACGGGCATCCTTGAAGAGAGTAGGCCAATAAAATCTAGATTGCAATACCTTGTGAGCAGTTCTATCTCCAGCATGATGTCCTCCATAAGCTTCAGAGTGACATTTCCGTAGGATTTGTCCCTGTTCATGCTTAGGTACACAACGTCTAATAATACCATCTACTCCTTCTTTATAAAGATGTGGGTCATCCCAACAATAATGTCTTAAATCATAGAAGAATTTTTTCTTTTGTTGGTATGTAAAGCTAGGTGGTAAATATTTAGCAACAATGTAATTAGCATAGTCAGGATACCAAGGAGTACTATGAGAAACATTTATTGCAGCTAACTGCTCATCAGGAAAACTAACATCAATAAGTAGTGGGTCATCAAGCACATTTTCAAGTCTAGATAAATTATCAGCTACTGGGTTCTCAGCTCCTTTTCTATCAATGATATGTCAATCAAATTCTTGTAACAAGAGAACCCATCGAATAAGTCTAGGTTTACCATCTTTCTCCATGGTCTGTGTGAACAGTTACTTTGGAATCAACAATATAAGATCTAAACTTATCACAAGCAAACACCACTACTACGAATTCTTTTTCAGTAGTAGCATAGTTCCTTTGAGCAATGTCTAGAGTTTTACTAGCACTACTGCAGGATGCTGCTAATGCAACACTACGATCAGAGACCCTTCGAGAAACTGTGTGTGATGCAATAACCGCAAACGGTGTTGTATGAAAACCGTCAGAAATGTATAAAACGTTTGCGATGACAGATGCATCAAACACGGTTCAGGTTTTAGTTGTGTGTGCGATGAAGGGCATACGGTTCAGTTCAATTAACTGTTTGCGATGAGGAGGAATAAAAGAAATGGGCAGCCAGATGAAGGTGTGTGCAATACACAGCATATGGTTCACTCGGATGAACTGTTTGTGATTAGGCAACACAAAAGAAACGGGCAGCGAGATGAAGGTGTGTGCAATATACAGCATACGGTTCACTCGGATGAACTGTTTGTGATTAGGTAACACAAAAGAAACGGTCAGCCAGATCAAGGTGTGTGCTATATATGCATGCGGTTCACTCGGCCCTTGTCGTCAGTGTGTGACCTCTTTGGCAACCGTTCGCTCCCTAGGTGCCTCTTCGTGTACTGTGGCAACTGTCCACCGCCTCTTCGCCTTTCCCTCTCGATTTGGAACTGCTGTCGCACGCTCTTCCTCCCTCCATTTGCCTTCACCCTTCCTTCTGCCATTGTTCGATCGTCTTCTCCATGGAGGGAACAGGCCGGAAATGACCCTGTTATTCTTGCCCCGATCTGAAAGATGACGTGGTGGAGGAACTCATTGATCGGTGCAACGTCATCACCTCAGCTAGCATGGCAGGTTCGTTCAAGACCATTCTCGACTCAACTAATAACATCATTACAAGGAACTCAAGGGTCCAGTAGCGGTTTGATCTCCCCTATCTTCTTCACCGTGACCCTGCTGACTGGTGTGGGGACAAGGGAAGCCTCGCCTTGTGCAAGTTGATGCCGCTTGATAATGATATGTATGATGTTAAGATGCCATCGCTTGAGGGCAAGGCTTGGGCAGGCACAAATGGAGATTGGGTTGTTTATATTGGGTACAACTGCAAGTGGGAACTTGTGAATGTGTACACTCGTCACCGGGTTCCACTTCCAAAAATCTCAGACGACTGCCCAGAGGTTGAGTACACCGGTATTCTACATGAGTTCAAATACGATCATGGTGACTGTCATCTACGGAAGATAGCAATTTGTCGAGTTCCCAACCACTCTTGGGATTACATCAACTATGAAGTTGTTGCTATCTTTGACAAGTTTGTTGCCATCCTTACTTCCACGCCTCGATGGATATTGCTCAAAAATCAATTTCTGTACACGGATGAGTACTGTGATGCAATTCAATACGAGGGTCTTGTGTTTGCTGCCACCACTCATGGCACTGTTTTTGCATGGAATCTTGATGCTTTCGGTATGTTTGTCTTCCACCGTAATTATAATTGTTTCATCCACATGCATGCGGTTTAGCTAGTTTCCCTTTACTAATTAACCTTCATGTGTTTCCAAGGTCCTGTGAACATTCCACCACCTATACTTGAAAATTTTTATAACCAAGGGGGAGATGAAGATGCTGATGATCATGAGCATGAGGACGAGCAGGACCCATATACTCAGTGGCGCCTGGCAACTTATTCTGATGGAACACCTCTTCTTGTCTATATACAGGGCACTGCTGATGTTACTAAGGAAGCAGGTGTTGTCTCGCATGGTCGCACTCTCCGGACCTACTCCAACATCCGTTGCAGGGTATTCGGGATGGATACTAGTGTACTAGCGCCAACACCTTCTCCCTGGTTCAATATTGAAAGTCTTGGAGGAAACTCGCTCTTCCTTGGACAAAACTATCCAATGATGGTGGAAGGCGATCCAGCTGCTGTTGACACAACGTTACTACCATTTATGAGAAGCAACTGTATCTATACCTCGGACATTGTTATGCTTCCCTACCATCCCAATATGGGTCCTTACATAGGCCGCTTCAGCCTGGATGATCAGTCCTGCATTGGTCTCGAGATTGACAATAGCTGGCCCTTCCCAGATAATCACTTCTAGTTCAAAGCAAGCATTTCCAACGCCGGCGAGTGGTTGAGCTGAAGTTCATTTCATCGGTTTGTTATTTTTTGTATGAGAAAAACTTTACTGGAATGTTTTGTTGGAAATGATCGATAATCCAACGTGTATGCTCGTTCTCGTTGTGGGCTGATAACTTGTTGTATGTAATCAATGGTACATTTGCATATGCGTCCATCAACTCACGCCTGCTAGTGGTGTCCATATGAACAATGCTAGTGATTTTAGTTGCAAAAATTAGATAGTGTTAGTGATTTTTAGCTGCATATTTTGACAAATCGCAGTGTTACAAGGTTGACAAATGGCAATGTTACTAGATAAACAAATGTCAATCTTTCCAGTTTGACAAATGGCAACATCATTGTCGTGACAGATATGCAAATATTACCCAATTGTTTGTACGTGGTTGCACACGGGTCATGCAAAACAACCGTTTGCATTGAAGGGATGCAGAAATCCTGCTCGGCACATTTTCCCTTGGCTTCCTGGGGAAGCTATCGATTTGCATCCGGATGTTCTAACTAAAACGTTTGCGATGAGTGTTTTATATTTAAAAACCACTGATGTTTTTTTCAAAAGAAAATCGTTTGATAAGTCTGTACATTAAGAGAGAAAAACACAAGTTCGTTCAAACCATATCTTTCATTCAGTCACACTACGAATTTATATTCATATGATCGAGAATTCGAGATACAGTATTAAACCCCCCCCCCCCCAAAAAAACTATTTCTGGCGGCTTCCTAGTGAGCCTGCGTAGCGTACAGCTCGCACGCTTCCCGGTGAGCCTGTGCAATGGAGGACAGCTTGCACGCCTCTCAGTCAGCCTGCGCACCGGACTGCGCTTGCACGCCTCCCATTCAGTCAAGGTCAAGCAGCTGTCCGCACGGCACCTCCTACAGCCATTAAAACCAAGACACGTGGCGTCACGTGAATGGTTAAAAAACGCACACGGTTTGAATTCTACAAACGTTTGAGATATTAAAGTGGCAGCTATTTTTTCAAAATGCCTTTGTTGGTTGTCATTATTCGAGTGCGCCTTCTCTCAAAATGGACACGAAAAATGCCACAACATGTCGGGTGCCATTCCATGATAGCATGTCAAGTTTCATGAATTTCAGACGAGTTTTGGATTTACTAGAATTTGAAAATGAGGCATCTCAATGTTTTGCTGGCAATCAACGGTGCCCTGGTGTTTGAAATTCATTCCCATTTCTTGCATGGGACCTAAGCATGCACCCAAGGACACAGATTTGATTTTTCAACCAATTTATATGCACTGGAGCATGTGCATGTAGTTCAAATTTGAATTATGCACATAAATGCATTGAAAACTCAATTAATGCATAAAAATATCCAAACCAACCCCGTAAAATTCCAAAAATTGACACAACACTCCTGTTGTTCTATCTTGACATGAGAAAAAATTTGAAAGCAATAAGAGGCATTGGATATCATTTCGTACCCAAAGGTGGGACGTTCCCTACCGAAACCATCATGCTTGTTGTGAGAAGCTCTGGTTTGTGAGAAGCTTATACCCAAACCTGCCTAAAATGGGACAAAAAATTTACCACGGCATGTTGATGCCGCTCCATGATAGCATGCCAAGTTTCATGAATTTCAGACGAGTTTTGGATTTACTAGAATTTAAAAACTAGGCATTTCAACGTTTTGCCGGCAATCAACAGTGCCCTGGTGTTTGAATTTCACTCCAATCTCTTGCATGGGACCTAGAAATTCACCCTAGGACACACATGTGATTTTTCAACCAAGTTTGGTGCATTGGAGCATGTGCTTGTAGTTGTAATTTGAAATATACACATAAAATGCCTACAAAACCCAGTTAATGTATAAAAAGGCCAAATGAACCCCGAAAAATTCCAAGATTAAACACAACACTCCTTTTGTTCTATGTTGACGCTAGAATTTTTTTGAAAGAAATAAGAGGCAACGGATATCGTCCCGTCCCCAAAGGTGGTACGTTCCCTATCGAAACCATCATGCTTGTTGTGAGAAGCTCTGGTTTGTGAGAAGCTTATACCCAAACCTGTCCCAAATGGGACAAAATTTTCACCAGGCATGTTGATTCCGCTCCATGATAGCATGCCAAGTTTCATGAATTTCAGATGAGTTTTGGATTTACCAGAATTTAAAAACCAGGTATCTCAACATTTTGCCGGCAATCAACAGTGCCCTGGTGTTTGAAATTCATTCCCATCTCTTGCATGGGACCAAAGCATGCACCCAAGGACACACATGTGATTTTCAACCAATGTATATGCACTAGAGCATGTGCATGTAGTTCAAATTTGAATTATGCACATAAAATACCTAGAAAACTCAGTTAATGCATAAAAATGTCCAAAGGAACCCCGAAAAATCACAAAAATTGACACAACACTCCTATTGTTCTATCTTGACATGAGAAAATTTTGAAAGCAATAAGAGGCAATGGATATCGTTTCGTACCCAAAGGTGGGACGTACGTTCCCTACCGAAACCATCAAGCTGGTTGTGAGAAGCATATACCCAAACCTGCCCCAAATGGGACAGTTTTTTTACCACGACATGTTATGACGCTCCATGATAGCATGCCAAGTTTCATGAATTTCAGACGTGTTTTGGATTTACTAGTATTTAAAAACCAGGCATCTCAATGTTTTGTCGGCAATCAACGGTGCCCTGGTGTTTCAAATTCATTACCATTTCTTGCATGGGACCTAAGCATGCACCCAAGGACACAGATTTGATTTTTCAACCAATTTATATGCACTGGAGCATGTGCATGTAGTTCAAATTTGAATTATGCACATAAATGCATTGAAAACTTAGTTAATGCATAAAAATGTCCAAATGAACCCCAAAATATCCCAAAAATTGACACAACACTCCTGTTGTTCTACGTTGACACGAGAAAAATTTGAAAGCAATAAGAGGCAATGGATATCGTTTCGTACCAAAAGGTGGGACGTTCCCTACCGAAACCATCATGCTTGTTGTGAGAAGCTCTGGTTTGTGAGAAGCTTATACCCGAACCTGCCTCGAATGGGACAAATTTTTTACCACGGCATGTTCATGCTACTCCATGATAGCATGCCAAGTTTCATGAATTTTCAGACGAGTTTTGGATTTACTAGAATTTAAAAACCAGGCATCTCAACGTTTTGCAGGCAATCAACAGTGCCCAGGTGTTTGAATTTCATTCCAATCTCTTGCATGGGACCTAGAAATTCACCCTAGGACACACATGTGATTTTTCAACCAACTTTGGTGAATTGGAGCATGCGCTTGTAGTTCTAGTTTGAAATATACACATAAAATGCCTACAAAACCCAGTTAATGTATAAAAGGCCAAACAAACCCCGAAAAATTCCAAGATTAAACACAATACTCTTGTTGATCTATGTTGACACAAGAATTTTTTTGAAAGCAATAAGAGGCAATGAATATCGTCCCGTCCCCAAAGGTGGTACGTTCCCTATCGAAACCATCATGCTTGTTGTGAGAAGCTCTGGTTTGTGAGAAGCTTATACCCAAACCTGTCCCAAATGGGACAAAATTTTCACCAGGCATGTTGATTCCGCTCCATGATAGCATGCCAAGTTTCATGAATTTCAGATGAGTTTTGGATTTACCAGAATTTAAAAACCAGGTATCTCACCATTTTGCCGGCAGTCAACAGTGCCCTGTTGTTTGAAATTCATTCCCGTCTCTTGCATGCGACCTTAGCATGCACCCAAGGACACACATGTGATTTTTCAACCAATTTATATGCACTTGAGCATGTGCATGTAGTTCAATATTGAATTATGCACATAAAATGCCTAGAAAACTAAGTTAATGCATAAAAATGTCCAAACGAACCCCGAAAAATCCAAAAAATTGACACAACACTCCTATTGTTCTATCTTGACATGAGAAAATTTTGAAAGCAATAAGAGGCAATGGATATCGTTTCGTACCCACAGGTGGGACATACGTTCCTTACCGAAACCATCAGGCTTGTTGTGAGAAGCTCTGGTTTGTGAGAAGCATATACCCAAACCTGCCCCAAATGGGACAGTTTTTTTACCACGACAAGTTTATGCCGCTCCATGATAGCATGCCAAGTTTCATGAATTTCAGACGAGTTTCGGATTTACTACAATTTAAAAACCAAGCATCTCAATGTTTTGCCGGCAATCAACGGTGCCCTGGTGTTTGAAATTCATTCCCATTTCTTGCATGGGACCTAAGCATGCACCCAAGGACACATATTTGATTTTTCAACCAATTTATATGCACTAGAGCATGTGCATGTAGTTCAAATGTGAATTATGCACATAAATGCATTGAAAACTTAGTTAATCCATCAAAATGTCCAAACGAACCCCGAAAAATCCCAAAAATTGACACAACACTCCTGTTCTTCTATGTTGACACGAGAAAATTTTCAAAGCAATAAAAGGCAATGGATATCGTTTCGTCCCCAAAGGTGGGACATTCCCTATCGAAACCATCATGCTTGTTGTGAGAAGCTTATACCCAAACCTGTCCCAAATGGGACAAAATTTTCACCAGGCATGTCGATTCCGCTCCATGATAGCATGCCAAGTTTCATGAATTTCAGATGAGTTTTCAATTTACCATAATTTAAAAAGCAGGTATCTCAATCTTTTGCCGGCAATGAACAGTGCCCTGGTGTTTGAAATTCATTCCCGTCTCTTGCATGGGACCTAAGCATGCACCCAAGGACACACATGTGATTTTTCAACCAATTTATATGCACTGGAGCATGTGCATGTAGTTCAAATTTGAATTCTGCACATAAAATGCCTAGAAAACTCAGTTAATGCATAAAAATGTCCAAACGAACCCCGAAAAATCCCAAAAATTGACACAACACTCATATTGTTCTATCTTGACATGAGAAAATTTTGAATGCAATAAGAGGCAATGGATATCGTTTCGTACCCAAAGGTGGGACGTACGTTCCCTACCGAAACCATCACGCTTGTTGTGAGAAGATCTGGTTTGTGAGAAGCATATACCCAAACCTGCCCCAAATGGGACAATTTTTTTTACCATGACATGTTTATGCCGCTCCATGATAGCATGCCAAGTTTCATGAATTTCAGACGAGTTTTGGATTTACTAGAATTTAAAAACCAGGCATCTCAATGTTTTGCCGGCAATCAACGGTGCCGTGGTGTTTGAAATTCATTCCCATTTCTTGCATGGGACCTAAGCACGCACCCAAGGACACATATTTGATTTTTCAACCAATTTATATGCACTGGAGCATGTGCATGTAGTTCAAATTTGAATTATGCTCATAAATGCATTGAAAACTTAGTTAATGCATAAAAATGTCCAAACGAACCCCGAAAAATCCGAAAAATTGACACGAGAAAAATTTGAAAGCAATAAGAGGCAATGGATATCGTTTCGTACCCAAAGGTGGGACGTTCCCTACCGAAACCATCATGCTTGTTGTGGGAAGCTCTGGTTTGTGAGAAGCTTATACCCGAACCTGCCTCAAATGAGACAAAAAATTTACCACGGCATGTTGATGCCGCTCCATGATAGCATGCCAAGTTTCATGAATTTCAGATGAGTTTTGGATTTACTAGAATTTAAAAATGAGGCATCTAAACGTTTTGCAGGCAATCAACAGTGCCCTGGTGTTTGAATTTCATTCCAATCTCTTGCATGGGACCTAGAAATTCAGCCTAGGACACACATGTGATTTTTCAACCAACTTTGGTGCATTGGAGCATGTGCTTGTAGTTCTAATTTGAAATATACACATAAAATGCCTACAAAACCATGTTAATGTATAAAAGGGCAAACGAACACCGAAAAATTCCAAGATTAAACACAACACTCCTATTGTTCTATGTTGACACAAGAATTTTTTTGAAGCAATAAGAGGCAACTGATATCGTCCCATCCCCAAAGGTGGTACATTCCCTATCGAAACCATCATGCTTGTTGTGAGAAGCTCTGGTTTGTGAGAAGCTTATACCCAAACCTGTCCCAAATGGGACACAATTTTCACCAGGCGTGTTGATTCCGCCCCATGATAGCATGCCAAGTTTCATGAATTTCAGATGAGTTTTGGATTTACTAGAATTTTAAAACCAGGTATCTCAACATTTTGCCGGCAATCAACAGTGCCCTGATGTTTGAAATTCATTCCCGTCTCTTGCATGGGACCTAAGCATGCACCCAAGGACACACATGTGATTTTTCAACCAATTTATATGCACTGGAGCATGTTCATGTAGTTCAAATTTGAATTATGCACATAAAATGGCAAGAAAACTCAGTTAATGCATAAAAATGTCCAAACGAACCCCGAAAAATCCCAAAAATTGACACAACACTCCTATTGTTCTATCTTGACATGAGAAAATTTTGAAAGCAATAAGATGCAGTGGATATCATTTCGTACCCAAAGGTGGGACGTACATTCCCTACCGAAACCATCAGGCTTGTTGTGAGAAGCTCTGGTTTGTGAGAAGTATATACCCAAACCTGCCCCAAATGGGACAATTTTTTTACCACGACATGTTTATGCCGCTCCATGATAGCATGCCAAGTTTTATGAATTACAGACGAGTTTTGGATTTATTAGAATTTAAAAACCAGGCATCTCAATGTTTTGCCAGCAATCAACGATGCCCTGGTGTTTGAAATTCATTCCCATTTCTTGCATGGGACCTAAGCATCCACCCAAAGACACAGATTTGATTTTTCAACCAATTTATATGCACTGGAGTATGTGCATGTAGTTCAAATTTGGATTATGCACATAAATGCATTGAAAACTCAGTTAATGCATAAAAATGTCCAAACGAACCCCCAAAAATCCCAAAAATCCCAAAAATTGACACAACACTCCTATTGTTCTATCTTAACATGAGAAAAATTTGAAAGCAATAAGAGGCAATGGATATCGTTTCGTGCCCAAAGGTGGGACGTACTTTCCCTACCGAAACCATCAGGCTTGTTGTGAGAAGCTCTGGTTTGTGAGAAGCATATACCCAAACCTGCCCCAAATGGAACAATTTGTTTTACCATGAAATGTTTATGCCGCTCCATAATAGCATGCCAAGTTTCATGAATTTCAGACGAGTTTTGGACTTACTAAAATTTAAAAACCAGTCATCTCAATGTTTTCCCGGCAATCAACGGTGTCGTGGTGTTTGAAATTCATTCCCATTTCTTGCATGGGACCTAAGCATGCACCAAAGGACATAGATTTGATTTTTCAACCAATTTATATGTACTAGAGCATGTGCATGTAGTTCAAATTTGAATTATGCACATAAATGCACTGAAAACTCAGTTAATGCATAAAAATGTCCAAACGAACCCCGAAAAATCCCAAAAATCGACACAACACTCATGTTGTTCTATGTTGACACGAGAAAAATTTTGAAAGCAATAAGAGGCAACAGATATCGTCCCGTCCCCAAGGGTGGGACGTTCCCTATCGAAACCATCATGCTTGTTGTGAGAAGCTCTGGTTTGTAAGAAGCTTATACCCAAACCTGTCCCAAATGGGACAAAATTTTCACCAGGCATGTTGATTCCACTCCATGATAGCATGCCAAGTTTCATGAATTTCAGATGAGTTTTGGATTCAGAATTTAAAAACCAGGTATCTGAAGGTTTTGTCGGCAATCAACAGTGCCCTGATGTTTGAAATTCATTCCCGTCTCTTGCATGGGACCTAAGCATGCACCCAAGGACACACATGTGATTTTTCAACCAATTTATATGCACTGGAGCATGTGCATGTAGTTCAAATTTGAATTATGCACATCAAATGCCTAGAAAACTCAGTTAATGCATAAAAATGTCCAAATGAACCGCAAAAAATCCCAAAAATTAACACAACACTCCTATTGTTCTATCTTGACACGAGAAAATTTTGAAAGCAATAAGATGCCGTGGATATCATTTCGTACCCAAAGGTGGGACGTACATTCCCTACCGAAACCATCAGGCTTGTTGTGAGAAGCTCTGGATTGTGAGAAGTATATACCCAAACCTGCCCCAAATGGGACAATTTTTTTACCACGACATGTTTATGCCGCTCCATGATAGCATGCCAAGTTTTATGAATTACAGACGAGTTTTGGATTTATTAGAATTTAAAAACCAGGAATCTCAATGTTTTGCCAGCAATCAACGATGCCCTGGTGTTTGAAATTCATTCCCATTTCTTGCATGGGACCTAAGCATCCACCCAAAGACACAGATTTGATTTTTCAACCAATTTATATGCACTGGAGTATGTGCATGTAGTTCAAATTTGGATTATGCACATAAATGCATTGAAAATTCAGTTAATGCATAAAAATGTCCAAACGAACCCCCAAAAATCCCAAAAATTGACACAACACTCCTATTGTTCTATCTTAACATGAGAAAATTTTGAAAGCAATAAGAGGCAATGGATATCGTTTCGTGCCCAAAGGTGGGACGTACTTTCCCTACCGAAACCATCAAGCTTGTTGTGAGAAGCTCTGGTTTGTGAGAAGCATATACCCAAACCTGCCCCAAATGGGACAAATTCATTTACCACGAAATGTTTATGCCGCTCCATGATAGCATGCCAAGTTTCATGAATTACAGACGAGTTTGGATTTACAATAATTTAAAAACCAGGCACCTCAATGTTTTGCCGGCAATCAACGGTGCCCTGGTATTTGAAATTCATTCCCATTTCTTGCATGGGACCTAAGCATGCACCCAAGGACACAGATTTGTTTTTTCAACCAATTTATATGCACTGGAGCATGTGCATGTAGTTCAAATTTTAATTATGCACATAAGTGCATTGAAAACTCAGTTAATGCATAAAAATGTCCAAACGAACCCCGAAAAATCCCAAAAATTGACACAACACTCCTGTTGTTCTACGTTGACACGAGAAAAATTTGAAGCAATAAGAGGCAATGGATATCGTTTCGTCCCCAAAGGTGGGACGTTCCCTATCGAAACCATCATGCTTGTTGTGAGAAGCTCTGGTTTATGAGAAGCTTATACCCAAACCTATCCCAAATGGGACAAAATTTTCACCAGGCATGTTGATTCCGCTCCATGATAGCATGCCAAGTTTCATGAATTTCAGATGAGTTTTGGATGTACCCAAATTTAAAAACCAGGTATCTCAACGTTTTGCCGGCAACCAACAGTGCCCTGGTGTTTGAAATTCATTCTCGTCTCTTGCATGGGACCTAAGCATGCACCCAAGGACACACATGTGATTTTTCAACCAATTTATATGCACTGGAGCATGTGCATGTAGTTCAAATTTGAATTATGCACATTAAATGCCTAGAAAACTCAGTTAATGCATAAAAATGTCCAAACGAACCCTGAAAAATCCCAAAAATTGACACAACACTCCTATTGTTCTATCTTGACATGAGAAAATTTTGAAAGCAATAAGAGGCAATGGATATCGTTTCGTGCCCAAAGGTGGGACGTACTTTCCCTACCGAAACCATCAAGCTTGTTGTGAGAAGCTCTGGTTTGTGAGAAGCATATACCCAAACCTGCCCCAAATGGGACAAATTCATTTACCACGAAATGTTTATGCCGCTCCATGATAGCATGCCAAGTTTCATGAATTACAGACGAGTTTGGATTTACAATAATTTAAAAACCAGGCACCTCAATGTTTTGCCGGC
This sequence comes from Aegilops tauschii subsp. strangulata, assembly GCF_002575655.3. Taxonomy (NCBI): domain Eukaryota; kingdom Viridiplantae; phylum Streptophyta; class Magnoliopsida; order Poales; family Poaceae; genus Aegilops; species Aegilops tauschii. The sequence continues at coordinate 291,340,003 of NC_053037.3, forward strand.
AATCAACGGTGCCCTGGTATTTGAAATTCATTCCCATTTCTTGCATGGGACCTAAGCATGCACCCAAGGACACAGATTTGTTTTTTCAACCAATTTATATGCACTGGAGCATGTGCATGTAGTTCAAATTTTAATTATGCACATAAGTGCATTGAAAACTCAGTTAATGCATAAAAATGTCCAAACGAACCCCGAAAAATCCCAAAAATTGACACAACACTCCTGTTGTTCTACGTTGACACGAGAAAAATTTGAAGCAATAAGAGGCAATGGATATCGTTTCGTCCCCAAAGGTGGGACGTTCCCTATCGAAACCATCATGCTTGTTGTGAGAAGCTCTGGTTTATGAGAAGCTTATACCCAAACCTATCCCAAATGGGACAAAATTTTCACCAGGCATGTTGATTCCGCTCCATGATAGCATGCCAAGTTTCATGAATTTCAGATGAGTTTTGGATGTACCCAAATTTAAAAACCAGGTATCTCAACGTTTTGCCGGCAACCAACAGTGCCCTGGTGTTTGAAATTCATTCTCGTCTCTTGCATGGGACCTAAGCATGCACCCAAGGACACACATGTGATTTTTCAACCAATTTATATGCACTGGAGCATGTGCATGTAGTTCAAATTTGAATTATGCACATTAAATGCCTAGAAAACTCAGTTAATGCATAAAAATGTCCAAACGAACCCTGAAAAATCCCAAAAATTGACACAACACTCCTATTGTTCTATCTTGACATGAGAAAATTTTGAAAGCAATAAGATGCAGTGGATATCATTTCGTACCCAAAGATGGGACGTACATTCCCTACCGAAACCATAAGGATTGTTGTGAGAAGCTCTGGTTTGTGAGAAGCATATACCCAAACCTGCCCCAAATGGGACAAATTTTTTTACCACGACATGTTTATGCCGCTCCATGATAGGATGCCAAGTTTCATGAATTACAAACGAGTTTTGGATTTACTAGAATTTAAAAACCAGGCATCTCAATGTTTTGCCGGCAATCAACGGTGCCCTAGTGTTTGAAATTCATTCCCATTTCTTTCATGGGACCTAAGCATGCACCCAAGGACACAGATTTGATTTTTCAAGCAATTTATACGCACTGGAGCATGTGCATGTAGTTCAAATTTGAATTATGCACATAAATGCATTGAAAACTCAGTTAATGCATAAAAATGTCCAAACAAACCCCAAAAAATCCCAAAAAATTGACACAACACTCCTGTTGTTCTACGTTGACACGAGAAAAATTTGAAGCAATAAGAGGCAATGGATATCGTTTCGTCCGCAAAGGTGCGACGTTCCCTATAGAGACCATCATGCTTGTTGTGAGAAGCTCTGGTTGTGAGAAGCTTATACCCAAACCTGTCCCAAATGGGACAAAATTTTCACCAGGCATGTTGATTCTGCTCCATGATAGCATGCCAAGTTTCATGAATTTCAGATGAGTTTTGGATTTACCAGAATTTTAAAACCAGGTATCTCAATGTTTTGCCGGCAATCAACAGTGCCCTGGAGTTTGAAATTCATTCCCGTGTCTTGAATGGGACCTAAGCATGCACCCAAGGACACACATGTGATTTTTCAACCAATTTATATGCACTGGAGCATGTGCATGTAGTTCAAATTTGAATTATTCACATAAAATGCCTAGAAAACTCAGTTAATGCATAAAAATATCCAAACGAACCCTGAAAAATCCCAAAAATTGACACAACACTCCTATTGTTCTATCTTGACATGAGAAAATTTTGAAAGCAATAAGAGGCAATGGATATCATTTCGTACCCAAAGGTGGGACGTACGTTCCCTAACAAAACCATCAGGCTTGTTGTGAGAAGCTCTGGTTTGTGAGAAGCATATACCCAAACCTGCCCCAAATGGGACAATTTTTTTACCACGACATGTTTATGCCACTCCATGATAGCATGCCAAGTTTCATGAATTTCAGACGAGTTTTGGATTTACTAGAATTTAGAAACCAGGCATCTCAATGTTTTGCCGGCAATCAACGGTGCCCTAGTGTTTGAAATTCATTCCCATTTCTTGCATGGGACCTAAGCATGCACCCAAGGACACAGATTTGATTTTTCAAGCAATTTATACGCACTTGAGCATGTGCATGTAGTTCAAATTTGAATTATGCACATAAATGCATTGAAAACTCAGTTAATGCATAAAAATGTCCAAACAAACCCCAAAAAATCCCAAAAAATTGACACAACACTCCTGTTGTTCTACGTTGACACGAGAAAAATTTGAACCAATAAGAGGCAATGGATATCGTTTCGTCCGCAAAGGTGGGACGTTCCCTATAGAAACCATCATGCTTGTTGTGAGAAGCTTATACCCAAACCTGTCCCAAATGGGACAAAATTTTCACCAGGCATGTTGATTCTGCTCCATTATAGCATGCCAAGTTTCATGAATTTCAGATGAGTTTTGGATTTACCAGAATTTTAAAACCAGGTATCTCAATGTTTTGCCGGCATTCAATAGTGCCCTGGAGTTTGAAATTCATTCCCGTGTCTTGAATGGGACCTAAGCATGCACCCAAGGACACACATGTGATTTTTCAACCAATTTATATGCACTGGAGCATGTGCATGTAGTTCAAATTTGAATTATTCACATAAAATGCCTAGAAAACTCAGTTAATGCATAAAAATATCCAAACGAACCCTGAAAAATTCCAAAAATTAGCACAACACTCCTATTGTTCTATCTTGACATGAGAAAATTTTGAAAGCAATAAGAGGCAATGGATATCATTTCGTACCCAAAGGTGGGACGTACGTTCCCTAACAAAACCATCAGGCTTGTTGTGAGAAGCTCTGGTTTGTGAGAAGCATATACCCAAACCTGCCCCAAATGGGACAATTTTTATTACCACAACATGTTTATGCCACTCCATGATAGCATGCCAAGTTTCATGAATTTCAGACGAGTTTTGGATTTACTAGAATTTAGAAACCAGGCATCTCAATATTTTGCCGGCAATCAACGGTGCCCTAGTGTTTGAAATTCATTCCCATTTCTTTCATGGGACCTAAGCCTACACCCAAGGACACAGATTTGATTTTTCAAGCAATTTATACGCACTGGAGCATGTGCATGTAGTTCAAATGTGAATTATGCACATAAATGCATTGAAAACTTAGTTAATGCATAAAAATGTCCAAACGAACCCCGAAAAATCCCAAAAATTGACACAACACTCCAGTTGTTCTACGTTGACACGAGAAAAATTTGAAGCAATAAGAGGCAATGGATATCATTTCGTCCCCAAAGGTGGGACGTTCCCTATCGAAACCTTCATGCTTGTTGTGAGAAGCTCTGGTTTGTGAGAAGCTTATACCCAAACCTGTCCCAAATGGGACAAAATTTTCACCAGGCATGTTGATTCCGCTCCATGATAGCATGCAAAGTTTCATGAATTTCAGATGTGTTTTGGATTTACCAGAATTTAAAAACCAGGTATCTCAACGTTTTGCCGGCAATCAACAGTGCCCTGGTGTTTGAAATTCATTCCCGTCTCTTGCATGGGACCTAAGCATGCACCCAAGGACACACATGTGATTTTTCAAACAATTTATATGCACTGGAGCATGTGCATGTAGTTCAAATTTGAATTATGCACATAAAATGCCTAGAAAACTCAGCTAATGCATAAAAATGTCCAAACGAACCCCGAAAAATCCCAAAAATTGACACAACACTCCTATTGTTCTATCTTGACATGAGAAAATTTTGAAAGCAATAAGAGGCAATGGATATCATTTCGTACCCAAAGGTGGGATGTATATTCCCTACTGAAACCATCAGGCTTGTTGTGAGAAGCTCTGGTTTGTGAGAAGCATATACCCAAACCTGCCCCAAATGGGACAATTTTTTTTACCATGACATGTTTATGCCACTCCATGATAGCATGCCAAGTTTCATGAATTTCAGACGAGTTTTGGATTTACTAGAATTTAGAAACCAGGCATCTCAATGTTTTGCAGGCAATCAACGGTGCCCTGGTGTTTGAAATTCATTCCCATTTCTTGCAAGGGACCTAAGCATGCACCCAAGGAGACAGATTTGTTTTTTCAACCAATTTATATGCACTGGAACATGTGCATGTAGTTCAAATTTGAATTATGCACATAAGTGCATTGAAAACTCAGTTAATGCATAAAAATGTCCAAACGAACCCCGAAAAATCCCAAAAATTGACACATCACTCCTGTTGTTCTACGTTGACACGAGAAAAATTTGAAGCAATATGAGGCAATGGATATCATTTCGTCCGCAAAGGTGGGACGTTCCCTATAGAAACCATCATGCTTGTTGTGAGAAGCTCTGGTTTGTGAGAAGATTATGCCCAAACCTGTCCCAAATGGGACAAAATTTTCACCAGGCATGTTGATTCCGCTCCATGATAGCATGCCAAGTTTCATGAATTTCAGATGAGTTTTGGATTACCAGAATTTAAAAACCAGGTATCTCAATGTTTTGCCGGCAATCAACAGTGACCTGGTGTTTGAAATTCATTCCCGTCTCTTGAATGGGACCTAAGCATGCACCCAAGGACACACATGTGATTTTTCAACCAATTTATATGCACTGGAGCATGTGCATGTAGTTCAAATTTGAATTATGCACATAAAATGCCTAGAAAACTCAGTTAATGCATTAAAATGTTCAAATGAACCCCGAAAAATCCCAAAAATTGACACAACACTCCTATTGTTCTATCTTGACATGAGAAAATTTTGAAAGCAATAAGAGGCAATGGATATCATTTCGTACCCAAAGGTGGGACGTATATTCCCAACCGAGACCATCAGGCTTGTTGTGAGAAGCTCTGGTTTGTGAGAAGCATATACCCAAACCTGCCCCAAATGGGACAATTTTTTGTACCACGACATGTTTATGCCACTCGATGATAGCATGCCCAGTTTCATGAATTTCAGACGAGTTTTGGATTTACTAGAATTTAAAAACCAGGCATCTCAATGTTTTGCAGGCAATCAACGGTGCCCTGGTGTTTGAAATTCATTCCCATTTCTTGCATGGGACCTAAGCATGCACCCAAGGACACAGATTTGTTTTTTCAACCAATTTATATGCACTGTAACATGTGCATGTAGTTCAAATTTGAATTATGCACATAAGTGCATTGAAAACTCAGTTAATGCATAAAAATGTCCAAACGAACCCCGAAAAATCCCAAAAATTGACACATCACTCCTGTTGTTCTATGTTGACACGAGAAAAATTAGAAGCAATAAGAGGCAATGGATATCGTTTCGTCCCCAAAGGTGGGACGTTCCCTATCGAAACCATCATGCTTGTTGTGAGAAGCTCTGGTTTGTGAGAAGTTTATACCAAACCTGTCCCAAATGGGACAAAATTTTCACCAGGCATGTTGATTCCGCTCCATGATAGCATGCCAAGTTTCATGAATTTCAGATGAGTTTTGGATGTACCCGAATTTAAAAACCAGGTATCTCAACGTTTTGCCGGCAATCAACAGTGCCCTGGTGTTTGAAATTCATTCCCGTCTCTTGCATGGGACCTAAGCATGCACCCAAGGACACACATGTGATTTTTCAACCAATTTATATGCACTGGAGCATGTGCATGTAGTTCAAATTTGAATTATGCACATTAAATGCCTAGAAAACTCAGTTAATGCATAAAAATGTTCAAATGAACCCCGAAAAATCCCAAAAATTGACACAACACTCCTATTGTTCTATCTTGACATGAGAAAATTTTGAAAGCAATAAGAGGCAATGGATATCATTTCGTACACAAAGGTGGGACGTATATTCCCTACCGAGACCATCAAGCTTGTTGTGAGAAGCTCTAGTCTGTGAGAAGCATATACCCAAACCTGCCCCAAATGGGACAATTTTTTATACCACGACATGTTTATGCCACTCCATGATAGCATGCCAAGTTTCATGAATTTCAGATGAGTTTTGGATTTACTAGAATTTAGAAACCAGGCATCTCAATGTTTTGCATGCAATCAACGGTGCCCTGGTGTTTGAAATTCATTCCCATTTCTTGCATGGGACCTAAGCATGCACCCAAGTAGACAGATTTGTTTTTTCAACCAATTTATATGCACTGGAACATGTGCATGTAGTTCAAATTTGAATTATGCACATAAGTGCATTGAAAACTCAGTTAATGCATAAAAATGTCCAAACGAACCCCAAAAAATCCCAAAAATTGACACATCACTCCTGTTGTTCTACGTTGACACGAGAAAAATTTGAAGCAATAAGAGGCAATGGATATCGTTTCGTCCGCAAAGGTGGGACGTTCCCTATAGAAACCATCATGCTTGTTGTGAGAAGCTTATACCCAAACTTGTCCCAAATGGGACAAAATTTTCACCAGGCATGTTGATTCCGCTCCATGATAGCATGCCAAGTTTCATGAATTTCAGATGAGTTTTGGATTACCAGAATTTAAAAACCAGGTATCTCAATGTTTTGCCGGCAATCAACAGTGCCCTGGTGTTTGAAATTCATTCCCGTCTCTTGAATGGGACCTAAGCATGCACCCAAGGACACACATGTGATTTTTCAACCAATTTATATGCATTGGAGCATGTGCATGTAGTTCAAATTTTAATTATGCACATAAAATGCCCAGAAAACTCAGTTAATGCATAAAAATGTTCAAATGAACCCCGAAAAATCCCAAAAATTGACACAATACTCCTATTGTTCTATCTTGACATGAGAAATTTTTGAAAGCAGTAAGAGGCAATGGATATCATTTCGTACCCAAAGGTGGGACGTATATTCCCTACCGAGACCATCAGGCTTGTCGTGAGAAGCTCTTGTTTGTGAGAAGCATATACCCAAACCTGCCCCAAATGGGACAATTTTTTTTACCACGACATGTTTATGCGACTCGATGATAGCATGCCCAGTTTCATGAATTTCAGACGAGTTTTGGATTTACTAGAATTTAAAAACCAGGCATCTCAATGTTTTGTCGGCAATCAACGGTGCCCTGGTGTTTGAAATTCATTCCCATTTCTTGCATGGGACCTAAGGTTGCACCCAAGGACACAGATTCGATTTTTCAACCAATTTATATGCACTGGAGCATGTGCATGTAGTTCAAATTTGAATTATGCACATAAGTGCATTGAAAACTCAGTTAATGCATCAAAATGTCCAAACGAACCCCGAAAAATCCCAAAAATTGACACAACACTCCTGTTGTTCTACGTTGACACGAGAAAAATTTGAAGCAATAAGAGGCAATGGATATCGTTTCGTCCCCAAAGGTGGGACGTTCCCTATCCAAACCATCATGCTTGTTGTGAGAAGCTCTGGTTTGTGAGAAGCTTATACCCAAACCTATCCCAAATGGGACAAAATTTTCACCAGGCATGTTGATTCCGCTCCATGATAGCATGCCAAGTTTCATGAATTTCAGATGAGTTTTGGATTTACCAGAATTTACAAACCAGGTATCTCAATGTTTTGCCGGCAATCAACAGTGCCCTGGTGTTTGAAATTCATTCCCGTCTCTTGCATGGGACCTAAGCATGCACCCAAGGACACACATGTGATTTTTCAACCAATTTATATGCACTGGAGCATGTGCATGTAGTTCAAATTTGAATTATGCACATAAAATGCCTAGAAAACTCAATTAATGCATAAAAATGTCCAAACGAACCCCGAAAAATCCCAAAAATTGACACAACACTCTTATTGTTCTATCTTGACATGAGAAAATTTTGAAAGCAATAAGAGGCAATGGATATCATTTCGTACCCAAAGGTGGGACGTATATTCCCTACCGAAACCAACAGGCTTGTTGTGAGAAGCTCTGGTTTGTGAGAAGCATGTACCCAAACCTGCCCCAAATGGGACAATTTTTTTTACCACGACATGTTTATGCCACTCCATGATAGCATGCCAAGTTTCATGAATTTCAGACGAGTTTTGGATTTAATAGAATTTAAAAACCAGGCATCTCAATGTTTTGCAGGCAATCAACAGTGCCCTGGTGTTTGAAATTCATTCCCATTTCTTGCATGGGACCTAAGCATGCACGCAAGGAGACAGATTTGTTTTTTCAACCAATTTATATGCACTGGAACATGTGCATGTAGTTCAAATTTGAATTATGCACATAGGTGCATTGAAAACTCAATTAATGCATAAAAATGTCCAAACGAACTCCGAAAAATCCCAAAAATTGACACATCACTCCTGTTGTTCTACGTTGACACGTGAAAAATTTGAAGCAATAAGAGGCAATGGATATCGTTTCGTCCCCAAAGGTGGGACGTTCCCTATCGAAACCATCATGCTTGTTGTGAGAAGCTCTGGTTTGTGAGAAGCTTATACCCAAACCTGTCCCAAATGGGACAAAATTTTCACCAGGCATGTTGATTCCGCTCCATGATAGCATGCCAAGTTTCATGAATTTCAGATGAGTTTTGGATTTACCAGAATTTAAAAACCAGGTATCTCAACGTTTTGCCGGCAATCAACAGTGCCCTGGTGTTTGAAATTCATTCCCGTCTCTTGCATGGGACCTAAGCATGCACCCAAGGACACACATGTGATTTTTCAACCAATTTATATGCACTGGAGCTTGTGCATGTAGTTCAAATTTGAATTATGCACATTAAATGCCTAGAAAACTCAGTTAATGCATAAAAATGTCCAAACGAACCCTGAAAAATCCCAAAAATTGACACAACACTCCTATTGTTCTATCTTGACATGAGAAAATTTTGAAAGCAATTAGAGGCAATGGATATCATTTCAAACCCAAAGGTGGGACGTATATTGCCTACCGAAACCATCAAGCTTGTTGTGAGAAGCTCTGGTTTGTGAGAAGCATATACCCAAACCTGCCCCAAATGGGACAATTTTTTTTACCACGACATGTTTATGCCACTCCATGATAGCATGCCAAGTTTCATGAATTTCACACGAGTTTTGGATTTACTAGAATTTAAAAATGAGGCATCTCAATGTTTTGCCGGCAATCAACGGTGCCCTGGTGTTTGAAATTCATTCCCATTTCTTGCATGGGACCTAAGCATGCACCCAAGGAGACAGATTTGTTTTTCAACCAATTTATATGCACTAGAACATGTGCATGTAGTTCAAATTTGAATTATGCACATAAGTGCATTGAAAACTCAGTTAATGCATAAAAATGTCCAAACGAACCCCGAAAAATCCCAAAAATTGACACATCACTCCTATTGTTCTACGTTGACACGAGAAAAATTTGAAGCAATAAGAGGCAATGGATATCGTTTCGTCCCCAAAGGTGGGACGTTCCCTATAGAAACCATCATGCTTGTTGTGAGAAGCTCTGGTTTTTGAGAAGCTTATACCCAAACCTGTCCCAAATGGGACAAAATTTTCACCAGGCATGTTGATTCCGCTCCATGATAGCATGCCAAGTTTCATGAATTTCAGATGAGTTTTGGATTTACCAGAATTTAAAAACCAGGTATCTCAATGTTTTGCCGGCAATCAACAGTGCCCTGGTGTTTGAAATTCATTCCCGTCACTTGAATGGGACCTAAGCATGCACCCAAGGACACACATGTGATTTTTCAACCAATTTATATGCACTGGAGCTTGTGCATGTAGTTCAAATTTGAATTATGCACATAAAATGCCTAGAAAACTCAGTTAATGCATAAAAATGTCCAAATGAACCCCGAAAAATCCCAAAAATTGACACAACACTCTTATTGTTCTATCTTGACATGAGAAAATTTTGAAAGCAATAAGAGGCAATGGATATCATTTCATACCCAAAGATGGGACGTATATTCCCTACCGAAACCATCAAGATTGTTGTGAGAAGCTCTGGTTTGTGAGAAGCATGTACCGAAACCTGCCCCAAATGGGACATTTTTTTACCACGACATGTTTATGCCACTCCATGATAGCATGCCAAGTTTCATGAATTCCAGACGAGTTTTGGATTTACTAGAATTTAAAAACGAGGCATCTCAATGTTTTGCCGGCAATCAACGGTGCCCTGGTGTTTGAAATTCATTCCCATTTCTTGCATGAGACCTAAGGATGCACCCAAGGACACAGATTTGATTTTTCAACCAATTTATATGCACTGGAGCATGTGCATGTAGTTTAAATTTGAATTATGCACATAAATGCATTGAAAACTCAGTTAATGCATAAAAATGTCCAAACGAACCCCGAAAAATCCCAAAAATTGACACAACACTCCTGTTGTTCTATGTTGAGACGAGAAAAAAATTGAAAGCAATAAGAGGCAATGGATATCGTCCCGTGCCCAAAGGTGGGACGTTCCCTATCGAAACCATCATGCTTGTTGTGAGAAGCTCTGGTTTGTGAGAAGCTTATACCCAAACCGGTCCCAAATGGGACAAAATTTTCACCAGGCATGTTGATTACGCTCCATGATAGCATGCCAAGTTTCATGAATTTCAGATGTGTTTTGGATGTACCCGAATTTAAAAACCAGGTATCTCAATGTTTTGCCGGCAATCAACAGTGCCCTGGTGTTTGAAATTCATTCCCGTCTCTTGCATGGGACCTAAGCATGCACCCAAGGACACACATGTGATTTTCCAACCAATTTATATGCACTGGAGCATGTGCATGTAGTTCAAATTTTAATTATGCACATAAAATGCCTAGAAAACTCAGTTAATGCATAAAAATGTCCAAATGAACCCCGAAAAATCCGAAAAATTGACACAACACTCCTATTGTTCTATCTTGACATGAGAAAATTTTGAAAGCAATAAGAGGCAATGGATATCATTTCGTACCCAAAGGTGGGACGTATATTCCCTACCGAAACCATCACGCTTGTTGTGAGAAGCTCTGGTTTGTGAGAAGCATATACCCAAACCTGCCCCAAATGGGACAATTTTTTTTTACCACGACATGTTTATGCCACCCATGATAGCATGCCAAGTTTCATGAATTTGAGACGAGTTTTGGATTTACTAGAATTTAAAAACCAGGCATCTCAACGTTTTGCAGGCAATCAACGGTGCCCTCGTGTTTGAAATTCATTCCCGTCTCTTCCATGGGACCTAAGCATGCACCCAAGGAGACAGATTTGTTTTTTCAACCAATTTATATGCACTGGACATGTGCATGTAGTTCAAATTTGAATTATGCTCATAAGTGCATTGAAAACTCAGTTAATGCATAAAAATGTCCAAACGAACCCCGAAAAATCCCAAAAATTGACACATCACTCCTATTGTTCTACGTTGACACGAGAAAAATTTGAAGCAATAAGAGGCAATGGATATCGTTTCGTCCCCAAAGGTGGGACGTTCCCTATCGAAACCATCATGCTTGTTGTGAGAAGCTCTGGTTTGTGAGAAGCTTATACCCAAACCTGTCCCAAATGGGACAAAATTTTCACCAGGCATGTTGATTCCGCTCCATGATAGCATGCCAAGTTTCATGAATTTCAGATGAGTTTTGGATTTACCAGAATTTAAAAACCAGGTATCTCAATGTTTTGCCGGCAATCAACAGTGCCCTGGTGTTTGAAATTCATTCCCGTCTCTTGAATGGGACCTAAGGATGCACCCAAGGACACACATGTAATTTTTCAACCAATTTATATGCAATGGAGCATGTGCATGTAGTTCAAATTTGAATTATGCACATAAAATGCCTAGAAAACTCAGTTAATGCATAAAAATGTCCAAATGAACCCCGAAAAATCCCAAAAATTGACACAACACTCCTATTGTTCTATCTTGACATGAGAAAATTTTGAAAGCACTAAGATGCAGTGGATATTATTTCGTACCCAGAGGTGGGACGTACATTCCCTACCGAAACCATCACGCTTGTTCTAAGAAGCTCTGGTTTGTGAGAAGCATATACCCAAACCTGCCCCAAATGGGACAATTTTTTTTTACCACGACATGTTTATGCCGCTCGATGATAGCATGCCAAGTTTCATGAATTGCAGACGAGTTTTGGATTTACAAGAATTTAAAACCAGGCATCTCAATGTTTTGCCGGCAATCAACGGTGCACTGGTGTTTGAAATTCATTCCCATTTCTTGCATGGGACCTAGGCATGCACCCAAGGACATAGATTTGTTTTTTCAACCAATTTATATGCACTGGAGCATGTGCATGTAGTTCAAATTTGAATTATGCACATAAGTGCATTGAAAACTCAGTTAATGCATAAAATGTCCAAACGAACCTCGAAAAAACCCAAAAATTGACACAGCACTCCAGTTGTTCTACGTTGACACGAGAAAAATTTGAAGCAATAAGAGGCAATGGATATCGTTTCGTCCCCAAAGGTGGGACGTTCCCTATCGAAACCATCATGCTTGTTGTGGGAAGCTCTGGTTTGTGAGAAGCTTATACCCAAACCTGTCCCAAATGGGACAAAATTTTCACCAGGCATGTTGATTCCGCTCCATGATAGCATGCCAAGTTTCATGAATTTCAGATGAGTTTTGCATTTACCAGAATTTACAAACCAGGTATCTCAATGTTTTGCCGGCAATCAACAGTGACCTGGTGTTTGAAATTCATTCCCGTCTCTTCCATGGGACCTAAGCATGCACCCAAGGACACACATGTGATTTTTCAACCAATTTATTTGCACTCGAGCATGTGCATGTAGTTCAAATTTGAATTATGCACATAAAATGCCCAGAAAACTCAGTTAATGCATCAAAAAGTCCAGACGAACCCCAAAAATCCCAAAAATTAACACAACACTGCTATTGTTCTATCTTGACATGAGAAAATTTCGAAAGCAATAAGATGCAGTGGGTATCATTTCGTACCCAAAGGTGGGACGTACATTCCCTACCGAAACCATCAGGATTGTTGTGAGAAGCTCTCGTTTGTGAGAAGCATATACCCAAACCTGCCCCAAATGGGACAAATTTTTTTACCACGACATGTTTATGCCGCTCCATGATAGCATGCCAAGTTTCATGAATTATAGACGAGTTTTGGATTTACTAGAATTTAAAAACCAGGCATCTCAATGTTTTGCCGGCAATCAACGGTGCCCTGGTGTTTGAAATTCATTCCCATTTTTGCATGGGACCTAAGCATGCACCCAAGGACACAGATTTGATTTTTCAAGCAATTTATATGCACTGGAGCATGTGCACGTAGTTCAAATTTGAATTATGCACATAAATGCATTGAAAACTTAGTTAATGCATAAAAATGTCCAAACGAACCCCCAAAAATCCCAAAAATTGACACAACACTCCTGTTGTTCTACGTTGACACGAGAAAATTTGAAGCAATAAGAGGCAATGGATATCGTTTCGTCCCCAAAGGTGGGACGTTCCCTATCGAAACCATCATGCTTGTTGTGAGAAGCTCTGGTTTGTGAGAAGCTTATACCCAAACCTGTCCCAAATGGGACAAAATTTTCACCAGGCATGTTGATTCCGCTCCATGATAGCATGCCAAGTTTCATGAATTTCAGATGAGTTTTGGATTTACCAGAATTTAAAAACCAGGTATCTCAATGTTTTGCCGGCAATCAACAGTGCCCTGGTGTTTGAAATTCATTCCCGTCTCTTGAATGGGACCTAAGCATGCACCCAAGGACACACATGTGATTTTCAACCAATTTATATGCACTGGAGCATGTGCATGTAGTTCAAATAGGAATTATGCACATAAAATGCCTAGAAAACTCAGTTAATGCATAAAAATGTCCAAACGAACCCCGAAAAATCCCAAAAATTGACACAACACTCCTATTGTTCTATCTTGACATGAGAAAATTTTGAAAGCAATAAGAGGCAATGGATATCGCATCGTACCCAAAGGTGGGACGTACGTTCCCTACCGAAACCAGCAGGCTTGTTGTGAGAAGCTCTGGTTTGTGAGAAGCATATACCCAAACCTGCCCCAAATGGGACAATTTTTTTACCACGACATGTTTATGCCACTCCATGATAGCATGCCAAGTTTCATGAAGTTCAGACGAGTTTTGGATTTACTAGAATTTAAAAACGAGGCATCTCAATGTTTTGCCGGCAATCAACGGTGCCCTGGTGTTTGAAATTCATTCCCATTTCTTGCATGGGAACTAAGCATGCACCCAAGGACACATATTTGATTTTTCAACCAATTTATATGCACTGGAGCATGTGCATGTAGTTCAAATTTGAATTATGCACATAAATGCATTGAAAACTCAGTTAGTGCATAAAAATGTCCAAACGAACCCCGAAAAATCCCAAAAATTGACACAACACTCCTATTGTTCTATCTTGACATGAGAAAATTTTGAAAGCAATAAGAGGCAACGGATATCGTTTCGTACCCAAAGGTGGGACGTACGTTCCCTACTGAAACCATCAGGCGTGTTGTGAGAAGCTCTGGTTTGTGAGAAGCATATACCCAAACCTGCCCCAAATGGGACAATTTTTTTTACCACGACATGTTTGTGCCGCTCCATGATAGCATGCGAAGTTTCATGAATTTCAGACGAGCTTTGGATTTACTAGAATTTAAAAACCAGGCATCTCAATGTTTTGCCAGCAATCAACGGTGCCCTGGTGTTTGAAATTCATTCCCATTTCTTGCATGGGACCTAAGCATGCACCAATTTATATGCACTGTAGCATGTGCATGTAGTTCAAATTTGAATTATGCACATTAATGTATTGAAAACTCAGTTAATGCATAAAAATGTCCAAACGAACCCCGAAAAATCCCAAAAATTGACACAACACTCCTGTTGTTCTACGTTGACAGGAGAAATTTTTGAAATCAATAAGAGGCAATGGATATCGTTTCGTCCCCAAAGTTGGGACGTTCCCTATGGAAACAATCATGCTTGTTGTGAGAAGCATATACCCAAACCTGTCCCAAATGGGACAAAATTTTCACCAGGCATGTTGATTCTGCTACATTTTAGCATGCCAAGTTTCATGAATTTCAGATGAGTTTTGGATTTACCAGAATTTAAAAACCAGGTATCTCAACGTTTTGCCGGCAATCAACAGTGCCCTCGTGTTTGAAATTCATTCCCGTCTCTTGCATGGGACCTAAGCATGCACCCAAGGACACACATGTGATTTTTCAACAAATTGATATGCACTGGAGCATGTGCATGAGAAAATTTTGAAAGCAATAAGAGGCAATGGATATCGTTTTGTACCCAAAGGTGGGACATACGTTCCCTACCGAAACCATCAGGCTTGTTGTGAGAAGCTCTGGTTTGTGAGAAGCATATACCCAAACCTGCCCCAAATGGGACAATTTTTTTACCACGACATGTTTATGCCGCTCAATGATAGCATGCCAAGTTTCATGAATTTCAGACAAGTATTGGATTTACTAGAATTTAAAAACCAGGCATCTCAATGTTTGGCCGGCAATCAACGGTGTCCTGGTGTTTGAAATTCATTCCCGTTTCTTGCATGGGACCTAAGCATGCACCCAAGGACACAGATTTGATTTTTCAACCAATTTATATGCACTGGAGCATGTGCATGTAGTTCAAATTTGAATTATGCACATAAATGCATTGAAAACTCAGATAATGCACAAAAAAGTCCAAACGAACCCCGAAAAATCCCAAAAATTGACACAGCACTCCTGTTGTTCTACGTTGACACGAGAAAAAATTTCAAAGCAATAAGAGGCAATGGATATCGTTTCGTCCCCAAAGGTGGGACGTTCCCTATCGAAACCATCATGCTTGTTGTGAGAAGCTCTGGTTTGTGAGAAGCTTATACCCGAACCTGCCCCAAATGGGACAATTTTTTACCACGGCATGTTGATGCCGCTCCATGATAACATGCCAAGTTTCATGAATTTCAGACGAGTTTTGGATTTACTAGAATTTAAAGACCAAGCATCTCAATGTTTTGTCGGCAATCAATAGTGCCCTAGTGTTTGAAATTTCATTCCAATCTCTTGCATGGGACCTAAAAATTCACCCAAGGACACACATGTGATTTTTCAACCAACTTTAGTGCATTGGAGCATGTGCTTGCAGTTCAAATTTGAATTATGCACATAAAATGCCTACAAAACCCAGTTAATTTATAAAAAATGCCAAACGAACCCCGAAAAGTTCCAAGATAAAACACAACACTCCTGTTTTTCTATGTTGACACTACAATTTTTTTGAAAGCAATAAGAGGCAACGGATATGATCCCGTCCCCAACGGTGGTACGTTCCCTATCGAAAACATCATGCTTGTTGTGAGAAGCTCTGGTTTGTGGGAAGCTTACACCAAAACCTGCCCCAAATGGGACTAAATTTTCACCATGGCTGTTGATGTCGCTCCATGATAGCATGCCAAGTTTAATGAATTTCTGACGAGTTTTGGATTTACTGGAATTTAAAAACAAGGCATCTCAACGTTTTGCCGGCAATCAAGAGTGCCCTGGTGTTTGCAATTCATTCCCATTTCCTGCATGGGACCTAAGCATGCACCCAAGGACACAGATTTGATTTTTCAACCAATTTATATGCACTGGAGCATGTGCATGTAGTTCAAATTTGAATTATGCACATAAAATGCCTAGAAAACTCAGTTAATGCATAAAATGTCCAAACGAACCCCGAAAAATCCCAAAAATTGACACAACACTCCTATTGTTCTATCTTGACATGAGAAAATTTTGAAAGCAACAAGAGGCAATGGATATCGTTTCGTACCCAAAGCTGGGACGTACGTTCCCTACCGAAACCATCACGCTTGTTGTGAGAAGCTCTGGTTTGTGAGAAGCATATACCCAAACCTGCCCCAAATGGGAGAATTTTTTTTAACATGACATGTTTATGCCGCTCCATGATAGCATGCCAAGTTTCATGAATTTCAGACGAGTTTTGGATTTACTAGAATTTAAAAACCAGGCATCTCAATGTTTTGCCGGCAATCAACGGTGCCCTGCTGTTTGAAATTCATTCCCATTTATTGCATGGGACCTAAGCATGCACCCAAGGACACAGATTTGATTTTTCAACCAATTTATATGCACTGGAGCATGTGCATGTAGTTTAAATTTGAATTATGCACATAAATGCATTGAAAACTCAGTTAATGCATAAAAATGTCCAAACGAACCCCGAAAAATCCCAAAAATTGACACAACACTCCTGTTGTTCTATGTTGAGACGAGAAATAAATTGGAAGCAATAATTGGCCATGGATATCGTCCCGTCCCCAAAGGTGGGACGTTCCCTATCGAAACCATCGTTCTTGTTGTGAGAAGCTCTGGTTTGTGAGAAGCTTATACCCAAACCTGTCCCAAATGGGACAAAATTTTCACCAGGCATGTTGATTCCGCTCCATGATAGCATGCCAAGTTTCATGAATTTCAGATGAGTTTTGGATTTAGAATTTAAAAACCAGGTATCTCAACGTTTTGCCGGCAATCAACAGTGCCCTGGTGTTTGAAATTCATTCCCGTCTCTTGCATGGGACCTAAGCATGCACCCAAGGACACACATGTGATTTTTCAACCAATTTTATGCACTTGAGCATGTGCATGTAGTTCCAATTTGATTTATGCACATAAAATGCCCAGAAAACTTAGTTAGTGCATAAAAATGTCGAAACGAACCCCGAAAAATCCCAAAATTGACACAACACTCATATTGTTGTATCTTAACATGAGAAAATTTTGAAAGCAATAAGAGGCAATGGATATCGTTTCGTACCCAAAGGTGGGACGTACGTTCCCTACCGAAACCATCAGGCTTGTTGTGAGAAGCTCTGGATTGTGAGAAGCATAAGCCCATACCTGCCCCAAATGGGACAATTTTTTTACCACGAAATGTTTATGCTGCTCAATGATAGCATGCCAAGTTTCATGAATTTCAGACGAGTTTTGGATTTACTAGAATTTAAAAACCAGGCATCTCAATGTTTTGTCGGCAATCAACGGTGCCCTGCTGTTTGAAATTCATTCCCATTTATTGCATGGGACCTAAGCATGCACCCAAGGACACATATTTGATTTTTCAACAAATTTATATGCACTAGAGCATGTGCATGTAGTTTAAATTTGAATTATGCACATAAATGCATTGAAAACTCAGTTAATGCATAAAAATGTCCAAACGAACCCCTAAAAATCCCAAAAATTCACAACACTCCTGTTGTTCAAATTTGATTTATGCACATAAAATGCCTAGAAAACTTAGTTAGTGCATAAAAATGTCGAAACGAACCCCGAAAAATCTCAAAAATTGACACAACACTCCTATTGTTCTATCTTAACATGAGAAAATTTTGAAAGCAATAAGAGGCAATGGATATCGTTTCGTACCCAAAGGTGGGACGTACGTTCCCTACCGAAACCATCAGGCTTGTTGTGAGAAGCTCTGGATTGTGAGAAGCATATACCCATACCTGCCCCAAATGGGACAATTTTTTTACCACGAAATGTGTGTGGCGCTCCATGATAGCATGCCAAGTTTCATGAATTTCAGACGAGTTTTGGATTTACAAAAATTTAAAAACCAAGCATCTCAATGTTTTTCCTGCAATCAACGGTGCCGTGGTGTTGAAATTCATTCCCATTTCTTGCATGGGACCTAAGCATGCACCAGAGGACATAGATTAGATTTTTCAACCAATTTATATGTACTAGAGCATGTGCATGTAGTTCAAATTTGAATTATGCACATAAATGCATTGAAAACTCAGTTAATGCATAAAAATGTCCAAACGAACCCCGAGAAATCCCAAAAATTGACACAACACTCATGTTGTACTATATTGACACGAGAAATTTTTTGAAAGGAATCAGAGGAAACGGATATCGTCCCGTCCCCAAGGGTGGGACGTTCCCTATCGAAACCATCATACTTGTTGTGAGAAGCTCTGGTTTGTGATAGGCTTATACATAAACCTGTCCCAAATGGGCAAAATATTCACCAGGCATGTTGATTCAGCTCCATGATAGCATGCCAAGTTTCATGAATTTCAGATGAGTTTTGGATTCAGAATTTAAAAACCAGGTATCTCAACGTTTTGCCGGCAATCAACAGTGTCCTGGTGTTTGAAATTCATTCCCGTCTCTTGCATGGGACCTAACCATGCACCCAAGGACACACATGTGATTTTTCAACCAATTTATATGCACTGGAGCATGTGCATGTAGTTCAAATTTGAATTATGCCCATAAAATGCCTAGAAACTCAGTTAATGCATAAAAATGTCCAAACGAACCCCGAAAAATAACAAAAATTGACACAACACTCCTATTGTTCTGTCTTGGCATGAGAAAATTTTGAAAGGAATAAGAGGCAATGGATATCATTTCGTACCCAAAGGTGGGACGTACATTCCCTACCGAAATCATCAGGCTTGTTGTGAGAAGCTCTGGTTTGTGGGAAGCATATACCCAAACCTGCCCCAAATGGGACAATTTTTTTTACCACGACATGTTTATGCCGCTCCATGATAGCATGCCAAGTATCATGAATTACAGACGAGTTTTGGATTTACTCGAATTTAAAAATCAGGCATCCCAATGTTTTGCCGGCAATCAACGGTGCCCTGGTGTTTGAAATTCAATCCCATTTCTTGCATGGGACCTAAGCATGCACCCAAGGACACAGAATTGTTTTTCAACCAATTTATATGCACTGGAGCATGTGCATGTAGTTCAAATTTGAATTATGCACATAAATGCATTGAAAACTCAGTTAATGCATAAAAATGTCCAAACGAACCCCGAAAAATCCCAAAAATTGACACAGCACTCCTGTTGTTCTACGTTGACACGAGAAAAATTTGAAGCAATAAGAGGCAATGGATTTTATTTCGTCCCCAAAGGTGGGACGTTCCCTATCGAAACCATCATGCTTGTTGTGAGAAGCTCTGGTTTGTGAGAAGCTTGTACCCAAACCTGTCCCAAATGGGACAAAATTTTCACCAGGCATGTTGATTCCGCTCCATGATAGGATGCCAAGTTTCATGAATTTCAGATGAGTTTTGGATTTACCAGACTTTAAAAACCAGGTATCTCAACATTTTGCCGGCAATCAACAGTGCCCTGGTGTTTGAAATTCATTCCCGTCTCTTGCATGGGACCTAAGCATGCACCCAAGGACACACATGTGATTTTTCAACCAATTGATATGCACTGGAGCATGTGCATGAGAAAATTTTGAAAGCAATAAGACGCAATGGATATCGTTTTGTACCCAAAGGTGGGACATGCGTTCCCTACCGAAACCATCAGGCTTGTTGTGAGAAGCTCTCGTTTGTGAGAAGCATATACCCAAACCTGCCCCAAATGGGACAATTTTTTTACCACGACATGTTTATGCCGCTCAATGATAGCATGGCAAGTTTCATGAATTTAAGACAAGTTTTGGATTTACTAGAATTTAAAAACCAGGCATCTCAATGTTTTGCCGGCAATCAGCGGTGCCCTGGTGTTTGAAATTCATTCCCATTTCTTGCATGGGACCTAAGCATGCACCCAAGGACACAGATTTGATTTTTCAACCAATTTATATGCACTGGAGCATGCGCATGTAGTTCAAATTTGAATTATGCACATAAATGCATTGAAAACTCAGTTAATGCAAAAAAAGTCCAAACGAACCCCGAAAAATCCCAAAAATTGACACAACACTCCTGTTGTTCAACGTTGACACGAGAAAAAATTTGAAAGCAATAAGAGGCAATGGATATCGTTTCGTCCCCAAAGGTGGGACGTTCCCTATCGAAACCATCATGCTTGTTGTGAGAAGCTCTGGTTTGTGAGAAGCTTATAGCCGAACCTGCCCCAAATGGGACAATTTTTACCATGGCATGTTGATGCCGCTCCATGATAGCATGCCAAGTTTCATGAATTTCATACAAGTTTTGGATTTACTAGAATTTAAAGACCATGCATCTCAATGTTTTGTCGGCAATCAATAGTGCCCTAGTGTTTGAAATTTCATTCCAATCTCTTGCATGGGACCTAGAAATTCACCCAAGGACACACATGTGATTTTTCAACCAACTTTAGTGCATTGGAGCATGTGCTTGCAGTTCAAATTTGAATTATGCACATAAAATGCCTACAAAACCCAGTTAATTTATAAAAAATGCCTAACGAACCCCGAAAAGTTCCAAGATAAAACACAATACTCCTGTTTTTCTATGTTGACACTACAAATTTTTTGAAAGCAATAAGAGGCAACGGATATCATCCCGTCCCCAACGGTGGTACGTTCCCTATCGAAACCATCATGCTTGTTGTGAGAAGCTCTGGTTTGTGAGAAGCATATACCCAAACCTGCCCCAAATGGGACAATTTTTTTTACCACGACATGTTTGTGCCGCTCCATGATAGCATGCGAAGTTTCATGAATTTCAGACGAGCTTTGGATTTACTAGAATTTAAAAACTAGGCATCTCATTGTTTTGCCAGCAATCAACGGTGCCCTGGTGTTTGAAATTCATTCCATTTCTTGCATGGGACCTAAGCATGCACCCAAGGACACAGATTTGATTTTTCCACCAATTTATATGCACTGTAGCATGTGCATGTAGTTCAAATTTGAATTATGCACATAAATGCATTGAAAACTCAGTTAATGCATAAAAATGTCCAAACGAACCCCGAAAAATCCCAAAAATTGACACAACACTCCTGTTGTTCTACGTTGACAGGAGAAATTTTTGAAATCAATAAGAGGCAATGGATATCGTTTCGTCCCCAAAGTTGGGACGTTCCCTATGGAAACAATCATGCTTGTTGTGAGAAGCATATACCCAAACCTGTCCCAAATGGGACAAAATTTTCACCAGGCATGTTGATTCTGCTACATTTTAGCATGCCAAGTTTCATGAATTTCAGATGAGTTTTGGATTTACCAGAATTTAAAAACCAGGTATCTCAACATTTTGCCGGCAATCAACAGTGCGCTGGTGTTTGAAATTCATTCCCGTCTCTTGCATGGGAACTAAGCATGCACCCAAGGACACACATGTGATTTTTCAACCAATTGATATGCACTGGAGCATGTGCATGAGAAAATTTTGAAAGCAATAAGAGGCAATGGATATCGTTTTGTACCCAAAGATGGGACATACGTTCCCTACCGAAACAATCAGGCTTGTTGTGAGAAGCTCTGGTTTGTGAGAAGCATATACCCAAACCTGCCCCAAATGGGACAATTTTTTTACCACGACATGTTTATGCCGCTCAATGATAGCATGCCAAGTTTCATGAATTTCAGACAAGTTTTGGATTTACTAGAATTTAAAAACCAGGCATCTCAATGTTTTGCCGGCAATCAATGGTGCCGTGGTGTTTGAAATTCATTCCCATTTCTTGCATGGGACCTAAGCATGCACCCAAGGACACAGATTTGATTTTTCAACCAATTTATATGCACTGGAGCACGTGCATGTAGTTCAAATTTGAATTATGCACATAAATGCATTGAAAACTCAGTTAATGCAAAAAAAGTCCAAACGAACCCCGAAAAATCCCAAAAATTGACACAACACTCCTGTTCTTCTACGTTGACACGAGAAAAAATTTGAAAGCAATAAGAGGCAATGGATATCGTTTCGTCCCCAAAGGTGGTACGTTCCCTATCGAAACCATCATGCTTGTTGTGAGAAGCTCTGGTTTGTGAGAAGCTTACACCAAAACCTCCCCCAAATGGGACAAAATTTTCACCATGGCATGTTGATGTCGCTCCATGATAGCATGCCAAGTTTCATGAATTTCAGACGAGTTTTGGATTTACTAGAATTTAAAAACAAGGCGTCTCAACGTTTTGCCGGCAATCAACAGTGCCCTGGTGTTTGCAATTCATTCCCATTTCCTGCATGGGACCTAAGCATGCACCCAAGGACACAGATTTGATTTTTCAACCAATTTATATGCACTGGAGCATGTGCAGGTAGTTCAAATTTGAATTATGCACATAAAATGCCTAGAAAACTCAGTTAATGCATAAAATGTCCAAACGAACCCCGAAAAATCCCAAAAATTGACACAACACTCCTATTATTCTATCTTGACATGAGAAAATTTTGAAAGCAATAAGAGGCAATGGATATCGTTTCGTACCCAAATCTGGGACGTACGTTCCCTACCGAAACCATCACGCTTGTTGTGAGAAGCTCCGGTTTGTGAGAAGAATATACCCAAACCTGCCCCAAATGGGACAATTTTTTTAACATGACATGTTTATGCCGCTCCATGATAGCATGCCAAGTTTCATGAATTTCAGACGAGTTTTGGATTTACTAGAATTTAAAAACCAGGCATCTCAATGTTTTGCCGGCAATCAACGGTGCCCTGCTGTTTGAAATTCATTCCCATTTATTGCATGGGACCTAAGCATGCACCCAAGGACACATATTTGATTTTTCAACCAATTTATATGCACTGGAGCATGTGCATGTAGTTTAAATTTCAATTCTGCACATAAATGCATTGAAAACTCAGGTAATGCATAAAAATGTCCAAACGAACCCCAAAAAATCCCAAAAATTGACACAACACTCCTGTTGTTCTATGTTGAGACGAGAAAAAAATTGAAAGCAATAAGAGGCAATGGATATCGTCCTGTCCCCAAAGGTGGGACGTTCCCTATCGAAACCATCATGCTTTTTGTGAGAAGCTCTGGTTTGTGAGAAGCTTATACCCAAACCTGACCCAAATGGGAAAAAATTTCACCAGGCATGTTGATTCCGCTCCATGATAGCATGCCAAGTTTCATGAATTTCAGATGAGTTTTGGATTCAGAATTTAAAAACCAGGTATCTCAACGTTTTGCCGGCAATCAACAGTGCCCTGGTGTTTGAAATTCATTCTCGTCTCTTGCATGGGACCTAAGCATGCACCCAAGGACACACATGTGATTTTTCAACCAATTTATATGCACTTGAGCATGTGCAT
Source organism: Aegilops tauschii subsp. strangulata (assembly GCF_002575655.3). NCBI lineage: Eukaryota > Viridiplantae > Streptophyta > Magnoliopsida > Poales > Poaceae > Aegilops > Aegilops tauschii. The sequence continues at coordinate 291,363,924 of NC_053037.3, forward strand.
GTAGTTCAAATTTGATTTATGCACATAAAATGCCTAGAAAACTTAGTTAGTGCATAAAAATGTCGAAACGACCCCGAAAAATCCCAAAAATTGACACAACACTCCTATTGTTCTATCTTAACATGAGAAAAATTTGAAAGCAATAAGAGGCAATGGATATCGTTTCGTACCCAAAGGTGGGACGTACGTTCCCTACCGAAACCATCAGGCTTGTTGTGAGAAGCTCTGGATTGTGAGAAGCATATACCCATACCTGCCCCAAATGGGACAATTTTTTTACCACGAAATGTGTATGGCGCTCCATGATAGCATGCCAAGTTTCATGAATTTCAGACGAGTTTTGGATTTACTAAAATTTAAAAACCAGGCATCTCAATGTTTTTCCTGCAATCAACGGTGCCGTGGTGTTTGAAATTCATTCCCATTTCTTGCATGGGACCTAAGCATGCACCAGAGGACATAGATTTGATTTTTCAACCAATTTATATGTACTAGAGCATGTGCATGTAGTTCAAATTTGAATTATGCACATAAATGCATTGAAAACTCAGTTAATGCATAAAAATGTCCAAACGAACCCCGACAAATACCAAAAATTGACACAACACTCATGTTGTACTATATTGACACGAGAAAAAATTTGAAAGGAATAAGAGGCAACGGATATCGTCCCATCCCCAAGGGTCGGACGTTCCCTATCGAAACCATCATACTTGTTGTGAGAAGCTCTGGTTTGTGAGAAGCTTATACATAAACCTGTCCCAAATGGGCAAAATTTTCACCAGGCATGTTGATTCCGCTCCATGATAGCATGCCAAGTTTCATGAATTTCAGATGAGTTTTGTATTCAGAATTTAAAACCAGGTATCTCAACGTTTTGCCGGCAATCAACAGTGCCCTGGTGTTTGAAATTCATTCCCGTCTCTTGCATGGGACCTAAGCATGCACCCAAGGACACACATGTGATTTTTCAACCAATTTATATGCACTGGAGCATGTGCATGTAGTTCAAATTTGAATTATGCACATAAAATGCCTAGAAAACTCAGTTAATGCATAAAAATGTCCAAACGAACCCCGAAAAATCCCTAAAATTGACACAACACTCCTATTGTTCTATCTTGACATGAGAAAATTTTGAAAGCAATAAGAGGCAATGGATATCATTTCGTACCCAAAGGTGGGACGTACATTCCCTACCGAAATCATCAGGCTTGTTGTGAGAAGATCTGGTTTGTGGGAAGCATATACCCAAACCTGCTCCAAATGGGACAATTTTTTTTAGCACGACATGTTTATGGCGCTCCATGATAGCATGCCAAGTTTCATGAATTACAGACGAGTTTTGGATTTACTCGAATTTAAAAACCAGGCATCTCAATGTTTTGCCGGCAATCAATGGTGCCCTGGTGTTTGAAATTCAATCTCATTTCTTGCATGAGACCTAAGCATGCACCCAAGGACACATAATTGTTTTTCAACCAATTTATATGCACTGGAGCATGTGCATGTAGTTCAAATTTGAATTATGCACATAAATGCATTGAAAACTCAGTTAATGCATAAAAATGTCCAAACGAACCCCGAAAAATCCCAAAAATTGACACAACACTCCTGCTGTTCTACGTAGACACGAGAAAAAATTTGAAGCAATAAGAGGCAATGGATATCGTTTCGTCCCCAAAGGTGGGACGTTCCCTATCGAAACCATCATGCTTGTTGTGAGAAGCTCTGGTTTGTGAGAAGCTTGTACCCAAACCTGTCCCAAATGGGACAAAATTTTCACCAGGCATGTTGATTCCGCTCCATGATAGGATGCCAAGTTTCATGAATTTCAGATGAGTTTTGGATTTACCAGAATTTAAAAACCAGGTATCTCAACATTTTGCCGGCAATCAACAGTGCCCTGGTGTTTGAAATTCATTCCCGTCTCTTGCATTCGACCTAAGCATGCACCCAAGGACACACATGTGATTTTTCAACCAATTTATATGCACTGGAGCATGTGCATGTAGTTCAAATTTGAATTATGCACATAATATGCCTAGAAAACTCAGTTAATGCATAAAAATGTACAAACGAACCCCAAAAAATCCCAAAAATTGACACAACACTCCTATTTTTCTATCTTGACATGAGAAAATTTTGAAAGCAATAAGAGGCAATGGATATCATTTCGTACCCAAAGGTGGGACGTACGTTCCCTACCGAAACCATCTGGCTTGTTTGAGAAGCTCTGGTTTGTGAGAAGCATATACCCAAACCTGCCCCAAATGGGACATTTTTTACCATGACATGTTTATGCCGCTCCATGATAGCATGCCAAGTTTCATGAATTACACACGAGTTTTGGATTTACTAGAATTTAAAAACCAGGCATCTCAATGTTTTGCCGGCAATCAACGGTGCCCTGGTGTTTGAAATTCTTTCCCATTTCTTGCATGGGACCTAAGCATGCACCCAAGGACACAGATTTGATTTTTCAACCAATTTATATGCACTGGAGCATGTGCAGGTAGTTCAAATTTGAATTATGCACATAAATGCATTGAAAACTCAGTTAATGCATAAAAATGTCCAAACGAACCCCGAAAAATCCCAAAAATTGACACAACACTCCTATTGTTCTACGTTGACACGAGAAAAATTTGAAGCAATAAGAGGCAATGGATATCGTTTCGTCCCCAAAGGTGGGATGTTCCCTATCGAAACCATCATGCTTGTTGTGTGAAGCTCTGGTTTGTGAGAAGCTTATACCCAAACCTGTCCCAAATGGGACAAAATTTTCACCACTCATGTTGATTCCGCCCCATGATAGCATGCCAAGTTTCATGAATTTCAGATGAGTTTTGGATTTACCAGAATCTAAAAACCAGGTATCTCAACATTTTGCCGGCAATCAACAGTGCCCTGGTGTTTGAAATTCATTCCCGTCTCTTGCATGGGACCTAAGCATGCACCCAAGGACACACATGTGATTTTCAACCGATTTATATGCACTGGAGCATGTGCATGTAGTTGAAATTTGAATTATGCACATAAAATGCCTAGAAAACTCAGTTAATGCATAAAAATGTCCAAACGAACCCCGAAAAATCACAAAAATTGACACAACCCGACGATCCCACCCCCACCCCTAGCCACCAAATTTCCTTTCCTCTCCATTAGATCTCTCCAGTTCTCTGAGATCTACGTCCTAATACCCATCTCCATGGGTTCTGTTGATGGATCCACCCTTGGCTTGGACTTCTCCAAGGGTCTGGTTTTTGCGGATAAGGTTTTTCAATCTACGGGCTTTCCGGTGCACCCCATGGATGATACGGACTTCTTCACCATGGTAATTTCTTTTGGCCGGCACAATTTTCGTTTGAATGAGGATTCAGTGGCAGCGGCGGTTGAGGTGGCCATCAGAGGTTCTACCATTGAGTTTATGGTTTTTATGATCAAGGATAAGGTTTTTGGTTTTCAAGTTTCTTGCAAGGCAGTGGCTATGATCATTCTCAAGCTCCGTTCATTCTCTTGTGATCATTTTAAATGTTTCTTTCATCTTTCGGGTAATGGTGGCCCAATTTGGGGCGGTGAGTTTAAACTTTGGAAGTTGGAATGTGATGCTGAGTGGATCATTGTTAGTCCTTCCAAACGTCGAGCTGCCCTTGGCATGTTGGATATGCACTCCAAACCCCTTAAGTCTTCGGTAAGATCATCTCATGCCCCTGCCAAGAAGCTTTCATTTTCAAAGTTCCAGAATTATCCTGCTTGCCGTGGTTATCGTTATCCGGCCACACAAAATTGCATTCAAACTGTTGAAGATGCGGGGTACACACTTTCTGTGCATGAGAGGATGGTCATCCATCCCCCGCCGCCGGCTGAACTCCGGTGGACGTCGACCACCCCCTCCATATCTTTTGGCACGGTTAGGGATCTTCTTCCAGCCGCGGATGGGACGCTGTCTATCTCGGGTGGAAATACTGGCTCTTTGAATGTGGACGTGCCATCCCATGTTGGGCCGTCATCTACACGTGCCATGGTCCAAGTCGAGACGGTGTTATCTTCTGGGCCTTCTATTATTCCTTCCTCTCAGCAAGCAGAAGAAGATTTTGATAACTTTGTATCGGGTATGGTGGACGAAATTTTAACATGTCAGATATGCTTGCAAAAGGGCCATTTTGCTGCAACGTGCACGTCCAATCTGCGTTGTACCTCTTTTCTGCGGGTGGGGCATGGTAAAATAGATTGCAACAAGTTTGCACGGATCTTGGGTTTGGTTTGGAAACCGAAACCCGGTAACATTGCAACTTCCGAGGATCGCTTAGCTCCTACCAAGAATATCTCTCTGACGCAGCTTTTACCAAACTTGGAATCCTCTTGCACATCCGCCTTAACTGCTTTGCCCTGTTCCATCAGTCCTGGTCCCAAAACACCTTTGACTGCGCCGCCTGAGACCCCTCCTCCGCCGGAGTCCTTGCCGTCTGCTTCCAGCCCGGGTTATGCCTCTCCGATGGCCAACTTCCCCCTCGACCCCTTGCTGTATGTGCTGGCGGGCCATCACATTGTAGACGGCGGTGATGCTCGTTTGCCTCGGACCTTTGTGACGCCACATATCCCAATTGTGCGCCGCCATGAGGAGTTCATGTTAGCTGAGGTAATGCCCATCCCTCCTCCCGATCAGATTGGTGTTGCTAGAGAGGAAGTTGTTCAATGGCTGCAAGCTCATGGGGTTTTGGTGAGGTCTGCTCAACCTTGGATTAGATCGGTGGGTCTTTTTGAGCTTCGGGATGCTGCAGTCAGATTCTCGCTCCTTCAGATGCCACCCCAACCTCTTGGCAATGATCGTTTTGTTCGTTTTATGAAGCACGATGAGGGCGAATCTTTTAGAGGTGTTTAGGGTTTCCGTCAGGGACTGCTCATGTTTTTGGGGATTCCACTTGATCTTCGCAATGAAGAAGGTATTCGGGCAGCGGTCAACACCTTTGGGAAATTTCATCATTGGATTAGTGAGGATCCATACCTTGTGCGCACTTTAGTCTTTGCGTCCTTTCCAGAAGATATTCTGGTGCCAAGAGATGTGGTGTTCATGGATTATGTAGCCTGGGGTGGTGCCAGGGTGTCTTGGACGGCGCCTCTGTATATTCTTGGGGCCAATTTTGCTGAACAGATGCCCCAAGATGAAGACTGGATGCCCATCAATGGCAATCCTCATCCCCTGCCTTGTGTGCCCTTCCCGGAGATGCCACCTTTTTTTCTGCCTCCATTCCCAGCTCTGGGGTGGAACGATGTGCCGCCACCTCCGCCTGAACCTGCACATAATGAGGTGCATGAGGACAATTGGGGAAACTGGGATGAGCCTGCTGCGGAACCTGCTGTTGAGGATCAAGAATCCATGGTGTTGAATGCCTCTGCTCAACCAAGTTCTGTTCAACCAAGCTCTGATGTGCAACAACAGGTGTCCCCTGTTCTTATTGATTGGGCTCAACCTGCGAACCAAAATAATCTGATGGAGATTGCACCCAACCTGGAGGATGCTAGTAACTGGGCAATTGTGGTCTATCAACCTCTTGTCATTGACGTTCAAGCTTTGGATCAGCCTGCGATTAAGGTCCCCTTTGGTCCCCCTCTGCCCCCTGAAATGATTTGGAGGCGATCGTTTGAAAACCTGCTGAATGCACCAGTTGTGTTTGAGGTGCCAAAACCACTGCTGCCTAAACCCCTGTCGCCGGTCACTTTGACAAAGAGAAACAGGGATTTTGCTTTTTAGCAAGATGATCTTCCTCTGTTGACGTGGAAGGAGCCGGAACCTGCTCGCCCTGTGGCTAGAGCTTTATTTGTGGATGATGCTGAGAGGGCTACGCCTGATGTTGCCCCTTCTCCCCCTGCGCGTGTACAAACGATGAGGCCTCGCAAAACTCTGGCGCCAACGCCTCTCGTTGAAACATCTGTTCGAAGATGTACCAGAAGTTCGGCCCAGCGTGATGGGTTTAAGCCCACTTTCCATGAGCTGGTTCTGCAGCCCAAGAAGAAGAAGCCCAAGGCCAAGCCCCTTTCTGCAGAGATGCCTGATGACCCTGCACTTGGAGATGTTCCTCCACCTACTCCCATAAGTCATCTGCAAGCTATTGGCAAGGTGCTGGAGATTGATGCAACACTGCTCACTGAGGATGCACTTATGGTGGACCCTGCTGCTGCCACAAATCAAGCCTTCAATGAATAGTGTGCTTTTCATATGCTGGGTTTTGCAAGCCCATAAATTTGCTTTCTGCGCTTGGTTTTCATTTTCTGATCCTTGGCTATGTAATAATGTTGGTTCAGACCTTTATGTGCTTTTTGGGCATATGACATTGTGTGTCATGTGGTTTGGGGACTTGTTTATGATCTTTATTTATGAATACTCAATGTAGAAGCTGGAATGTCCTGTGCTGGAATGTCAGGGGTTTAAACTCTGAGACTAGGCAAAGAGCTGTTAGACAAAAGATAGATGAAAGTCACTGTGCTATTGCTTGTCTGCAAGAAACTAAATGTGCTTCATTCGATTCCAAAACAATTAAAAGCTTTTGCCCCAAGAGATTTGAAAGCTTTGCGTTCTCTCCTTCTTTGGGGGCCTCTGGTGGAATTCTAGTTGTTTGGAACTCATCTATTTTTGATGGGACTTTATTGCAAGTCCAACAATTTGCAGTGGTGATTGAGTTTGTTTCTAGGCAAAACAATGAGAGGTGGACACTTGTGGTGGTTTATGGTCCTTGTCAGGGAGAAGCTAGGGATAATTTTGTAACCTGGATGTATCACCTGAATATTCCTGTGGATGAAAATTGGCTGCTACTGGGGGATTTTAATTTCTTGCATTCTTTGGATAACATAAACCTACCTGGTGGTGATTTGAATGAAATGTTCATCTTTAATGAGATTATTGGGCACTTAGGTCTTTTGGAATTGCCCATCAAAGGCAGATCCTACACTTGGTCCAATATGCAGGTTACTCCACTGCTTGAGCAGCTAGACTGGTTCTTCACTTCTGTTGATTGGATATCTGACTATCCCATGACTGAGGTGCTACCTCTTGCTAGAACTGCATCTGACCATGTGCCTTGTGTGGTTACAATCAAAATTTCTATTCCCAAGTCTAATCTTTTTAGGTTTGAGAATTATTGGTTGGAGCTGGAGGGTTTTATGGATTGTATTGATTCTTCATGGCAGAAAAATCCAAAAATTGGCATATTACTGCTAGGATAGCTGACAAATTTAAGTCCCTGAGAATGTGTCTCAAGAGATGGCAGAAGAACATTTCCAAACTGAAAACTCTAGTATGTAAATGCAATAATGTTGTTCTGCTCTTGGATGAGCTTGAGGAATATAGACCACTTTACAGGCATGAATCCAATTTCAGGAAAGTGGTTAAAAACCATGTAGAGAAATTGCTCCACCTTCAATGTCTTTATTGGAAGAAAAGATGTACTATCAGATACATAAAAGTGGGTGGTGAGAACACACAGGTTTTTTCATGCTATGGCTACTGAGAGGCATCGAAGGAATTCTATTGCTAGCTTAAAATTGCCTGATGGTACTTTGGTGACTGATCACTCACAAATGGAGGGTATTATATGGAATTGTTTTAAAAACAGAATGGGTTCTTCCAGGCGAATTAGCATGGGTTTTGATCTTTCTTCCCTCATTGAACCAGTTGAGGGTTTAGATATTCTCACTAAGCCTTTTGAGAAGGAGGAAATGGACAAGATTGTCAAACATATGCCAGTTGATAAAGCTCCAGGTCCAGATGGTTTTAATGGTCTCTTCTTCAAAAGGTGCTGGCACATAATTTCTCAGGATTTTTATGAACTGGCCCAGGCTTTCTTTGATGGCACTGCTCATCTGGAAAATATCAATGACTCATATATAACTCTGGTGCCTAAGAAGCCCTCACCTGAAGAGGTGGGTGACTTCAGACCTATCTCTTTAACAGGAATGGGTCTTAAGTTCCTATCTAAGATGGCAGCCAATAGGTTTCAAGAGGTGATTATGCAGTGTGTTCACAAGAACCAGTATGGTTTCATAAAAAGCAGAACAATTCAGGATTGTATTGGGTGGACTTTTGACTATTTACACCAGTGTCACCAGTCCAAGAGACCTATTGTGATTCTAAAGTTGGATTTTGAGAAGGCTTTTGATTCCCTTGAGCATGAGGCCATGGTGCAAATATTGAGATATAAGGGCTTTAATGAGAAGTGGATTCTTTGGATGAAGCAACTTTTGTCCATAGGTACCTCATCTGTTCTGCTTAATGGAGTTCCCGGTAGGAAGTTCAGATGTAAAAAGGGTGTCAGACAGGGTGATCCAGTCTCTCCCCTCCTTTTTGTCCTAGCTGCTGATCTCCTGCAGACTGTAATCAATGACATGTTCAAAAGGGGCATTCTTCATCTACCTATACCTTGTCATGACCAGGACTACCCTGTGATTCAGTATGCTGATGACACTTTAATTATCTTGCCTGCTGACAAGGACCAACTTATAGCTCTGAAGGACATGCTCAAGGTCTTCTCTGTGTACACTGGTCTTGATGTGAACTACCACAAATCCTTTATTATTCCCATCAATGTGGACACTGCTGTCATGACTGAATTAGCTGCTGCATTTGGATGCCAGATTGGGAAAATGCCTTTTACCTACCTTGGGTTACCAGTGGGAACTACAAGGCCTAAAATTGTGGATTTTATGCCATTGGTGGACTGCATGGAGAGGAGAATGACAGCTAGTTCCTCTTTTTTAAATCAGGGGGAAAGACTGCAGTTTCTAAACTCTGCCTTGTCTTCTATGCCCATTTTTTTCCTTTGCAGTTTGGCTGTTCCTGCTGGAATACTAAAGCAATTGGAGAGAATCCAGAGACAATGCCTCTGGAGGAAGAATAGGGGTGAGCCTGCCCCTTCACTTGCTGCTTGGGACCTTATTTGCAGGCCAAAAAAAGGGAGGCCTTGGTATTCTTAATCTTGGTGTTCAGAATGTTGCACTTCTGCTCAAACATGCGAATAACTTTCTTAATAAAAAGGATCTCCCATGGGTGTCTTTAATTTGGGATACCTACTATCATGGTAGAGTACCCCAAGGAACTTCTGATTGTGGCTCTTTCTGGTGGAAGGATATATGCAAGGTCATGCAAAACTTTAGGGAGTGTGCTTGGGTTCAGATTAATGGAGGGGACACTGCCCTCATGTGGTCAGACAACTGGCAACTTGATGATCAGGTGTCTAGCCTTCAATTCAGATTTCCCAGGCTCTATTCCTATGTTAAGGACCCCTGGATCACTGTTCAAGAGTTCTTGGACTCTCAGAACATGTTCCAGCACTTCCACCTTCCTTTGTCCAGCCAGGCTTTTGATGACCTGACCACTCTCCAGTGTCTGTTGGGTGGCCACAATAGAACACCTGGGTCCAAGGATATTTGGTTTTGGAATGGCACTGCCAAGGGATACTCACCAAAGTTGTTTTACTCACATACTTTTGCATCAGAATCCTTCAACCCTTTGACAGCTTGGATGTGGAAGTCCTTCTGTACAATGAAAATCAAAGTACTCGCTTGGATGCTTATTATGGACAGGTTGAACACCAAGGACATGGTGGACAGGAGGCATTGGCATTTGGAGGATGGAGTAAATTGTGTCCTTTGTCCTTTGCAGACTAGGGAAACAAGAGATCATCTGTTCTTTAATTGCAATTTTAGTGTCAGAGTTTGGAACTATCTGCAAATTGATTGGTCATCTGGTGACTCCATGGCTGATTTAGTTATTAATGCTAGCAGGAGTTTTAGGAAGCCCTTCTTCACTGAAGTGGTGTTTATTGCTTGCTGGAATATCTGGATTCTCAGGAACGCTAAGGTGTTCAGGCATGAGAGAGCTGGATTCAATAAATGGAGAAGTGCATTCATCCATGATATTAGCTTAATGCAATATAGAGTGAAAGCTGCCTATAAGGATGATCTCCATAGATGGATCTCATTTCTGCCACCTTGAGGCCAATATTCTGTAATTTTAACTTGTTTCTTCTCCTTCTTCCCTTAGTTTAGTTTGATTACCTCTTGTAATCCCCCATAATACTTGTACTTGCTATCTCTTTATCAATAAAGTTTTGATATGCTCTGGGGGTTTCCCCTACAGTTCCCAGTCAAAAAAATTGACACAACACTCCTATTGTTCTATCTTGACATGAGAAAATTTTGAAAGCAATAAGAGGCAATGGATATCGTTTCGTACCCAAAGGTGGGACGTACATTCCCTACCGAAACCATCAGGCTTGTTGTGAGAAGCTCTGGTTTGTGAGAAGCATATACCCAACCCTACCCCAAATGGGACAATTTTTTTTACCACGACATGTTTATGCCGCTCCATGATAGTATGCCAAGTTTCATGAATTACAGACGAGTTTTGGATTTACTAGAATTGAAAAACCAGGCATCTCAATGTTTCGCCGGCAATCAACGGTGCCCTGGTGTTTGAAATTCATTCCCATTTCTTGCATGGGACCTAAGCATGCACCCAAGGACACATATTTGATTTTTCAACCAATTTATATGCACTGGAGCATGTGCATGTAGTTCAAATTTGAATTATGCACATAAATGCATTGAAAACTCAGTTAATGCATAAAAATGTCCAAACGAACCCCGAAAAATCCCAAAAATTGACACAACACTCCTGTTGTTCTACGTTGACACGAGAAAAATTTGAAGCAATAAGAGGCAATGGATATCGTTTCGTCCCCAAGGGTGGGACGTTCCCTATCGAAACCATCATGCTTGTTGTGTGAAGCTCTGGTTTGTGAGAAGCTTATACCTAAACCTGTCCCAAATGGGACAAAATTTTCACCAGGCATGTTGATTCCACTCCATGATAGCATGCCAAGTTTCATGAATTTCAGATGAGTTTTGGATTTACCAGAATTTGAAAACAAGGTATCTCAATGTTTTGCCGGCAATCAACAGTGCCCTGGTGTTTGAAATTCATTCCCGTCTATTGCATGGGACCTAAGCATGCACCCAAGGACACACATGTGATTTTTCAACCAATTTATATGCACTAGAGCATGTGCATGTAGTTCAAATTTGAATTATGCACATAAAATGCCTAGAAAACTCAGTTAATTCATAAAAATGTCCAAACGAACCCCGAAAAATCCCAAAAATTGACACAACACCCCTATTGTTCTATCTTGACATGAGAAAATTTTGAAAGCAATAAGAGGCAATGGATATCATTTCGTACCCAAAGGTGGGACGTATATTCCCTACCGAAACCATCACGCTTGTTGTGAGAAGCTCTGGTTTGTGAGAAGCATATACCCAAACCTGCCCCGAATGGGACAATTTTTTACCACGACATGTTGATGCCGCTCCATGATAGCATGCCAAGTTTCATGAATTTCAGACGAGTTTTGGATTTAATAGAATTTAAAAACCAGGCATCTCAATGTTTTGCCTGCAATCAACGGTGGCCTGGTGTTTGAAATTCATTCCCATTTCTTGCATGGGACCTAAGCATGCACCCTAGGACACAGAATTGTTTTTCAACCAATTTATACGCACTGGAGCATGTGCATGTTGTTCAAATTTGAATTATGCACATAAATGCATTGAAAACTCAGTTAATGCATAAAAATGTCCAAACGAACCCCGAAAAATCCCAAAAATTGACACAACACTCTTGTTGTTCTACGTTGACACGAGAAAAATTTGAAGCAATAAGAGGCAATGGATATCGTTTCGTCCCCAAAGGTGGGACGTTCCCTATCGAAACCATCATGATTGTTGTGAGAAGCTCTTGTTTGTGAGAAGCTTATACCCAAACCTGTCCCAAATGGGACAAAATTTTCACCAAGCATGTTGATTCCGCTCCATGATAGCATGCCAAGTTTCATGAATTTCAGATGAGTTTTGGATTTACCAAAATTTAAAAACCAGGTATCTCAACATTTTGCCGGCAATCAACAGTGCCCTGGTGTTTGAAATTCATTCCCGTCTCTTGCATGGGACCTAAGCATGCACCCAAGGACACACATGTGATTTTTCAACCAATTTATATGCACTGGAGCATGTGCATGTAGTTCAAATTTGAATTATGCACATAAAATGCCTAGAAAACTCAGTTAATGCATAAAAATGTCCAAACGAACCCCGAAAAATCCCAATAATTGACACAACACTCCTACTGTTCTATCTTGACATGAGAAAATTTTGAAAGCAATAAGAGGCAATGGATATCGTTTCGTACCCAAAGGTGGGACGTACGTTCCCTACCGAAACAATCAGGCTTGTTGTGAGAAGCTCTGGTTTGTGAGAAGCATATACCCAGACCTGCCCCAAATGGGACAATTTTTTTACCACGACATGTTTATGCCGCTCCATGATAGCATGCCAAGTTTCATGAATTTCAAACGAGTTTTGGATTTACTAGAATTTAAAAACCAGGCATCTCAATTTTTTGCCAGCAATCAACGGTACCCTCGTGTTTGAAATTCATTCCCATTTCTTGCATGGGACCTAAGCATGCACCCAAGGACACATATTTGATTTTTAAACCAATTTTTATGCATTGGAGCACGTGCATGTAGTTCAAATTTGAATTATGCACATAAATGCATTGAAAACTCAGTTAATGCATAAAAAATGTCCAAACGAACCCCGAAAAATCCCAAAAATTGACACAACACTCCTGTTGTTCTATGTTGACACGAGAAAAAATTTGAAAGCAATAAGAGGCAATGGATATCGTTTCGTCCCCAAAGGTCGGACATTCCCTATCGAAACCCCGATGCTTGTTGTGAGAAGCTCTGGTTTGTGAGAAGCTTATACCCGAACCTGTCCCAAATGGGACAAAAATTTCACCAAGCATGTTGATTCCGCTCCATGATAGCATGCCAAGTTTCATGAATTTCAGATGAGTTTTGGATTTACCAGAACTAAAAACCAGGTATCTCAATGTTTTGCCGATAATCAACAGTGCCCTGGTGTTTGAAATTCATTCCCGTCTCTTGCATGGGACCTAAGCATGCACCCAAGGACACACATGTGATTTTTCAACCAATTTATATGCAATAGAGCATGTGCATGTAGTTCAAATTTGAATTATGCACATAAAATGCCTAGAAAACTCAGTTAATTCATAAAAATGTCCAAACGAACCCCGAAAAATCCCAAAAATTGACACAACACTCCTATTGTTCTATCTTGACATGAGAAAATTTTGAAAGCAATAAGAGGCAATGGATATCATTTCGTACCCAAAGGTGGGACGTATATTCCCTACCGAAACCATCAGGCTTGTTGTGAGAAGCTTTGGTTTGTGAGAAGCATATACCCAAACCTGCCCCAAATGGGACAATTTTTTTACCACGACATGTTGATGCCGCTCCATGATAGCATGCCAAGTTTCATGAATTTCAGACGAGTTTTGGATTGAATAGAATTTAAAAACCAGGCATCTCAATGTTTTGCCGGTAATCAACGGTGCCCTGGTGTTTGAAATTCATTCCCATTTCTTGCATGGGACCTAAGCATGCACCCAAGGACACAGATTTGATTTTTCAACCAATTTATATGCACTGGAGCATGTGCATGTTGTTCAAATTTGAATTATGCACATAAATGCATTGAAAACTCAGTTAATGCATAAAAATGTCCAAACGAACCCCGAAAAATCCCAAAAATTGACACAACACTCTTGTTGTTCTACGTTGACACGAGAAAAAATTGAAGCAATAGGAGGCAATGGATATCGTTTCGTCCCCAAAGGTGGGACGTTCCCTATCGAAACCATCATGCTTGTTGTGAGAAGCTCTCGTTTGTGAGAAGCTTATACCCAAACCTGTCCCAAATGGGACAAAATTTTCACCTGGCATGTTGATTCCGCTCCATGATAGCATGCCAAGTTTCATGAATTTCAGATGATTTTTGGATTTACCAAAATTTAAAAACCAGGTATCTCAACATTTTGCCGGCAATCAACAGTGCCCTGGTGTTTGAAATTCATTCCCGTCTCTTGCATGGGACCTAAGCATGCACCCAAGGACACACATGTGATTTTTCAACCAATTTATATGCACTGGAGCATGTGCATGTAGTTCAAATTTGAATTATGCACATAAAATGCCTAGAAAACTCAGTTAATGCAGAAAAATGTCCAAAGGAACCCCAAAAAATCCCAAAAATTGACACAACACTCCTACTGTACTATCTTGACATGAGAAAATATTGAAAGCAATAAGAGGCAAGGGATATCGTTTCGTACCCAAAGGTGGGACGTACGTTCCCTACCGAAACCATCAGGCTTGTTGTGAGAAGCTCTGGTTTGTGAGAAGCATATACCCAGACCTGCCCCAAATGGGACAACTTTTTTACCACGACATGTTTATGCCGCTCCATGATAGCATGCCAAGTTTCATGAATTTCACACGAGTTTTGGATTTACTAGAATTTAAAAACCAGGCGTCTCAATGTTTTGCCGGCAATCAACGGTGCCCTGGTGTTTGAAATTCATTCCCATTTCTTGCATGGGACCTAAGAATGCACCCAAGGACACATATTTGATTTTTAAACCAATTTATATGCACTGGAGAATGTGCATGTAGTTCAAATTTGAATTATGCACATAAATGCATTGAAAACTCAGTTAATGCATAAAAAATGTCCAAACGAACCCCGAAAAATCCCAAAAATTGACACAACACTCCTGTTGTTCTACGTTGACACGAGAAAAAATTTGAAAGCAATAAGAGGGAATGGATATCGTTTCGTCCCCAAAGGTTGGACGTTCCCTATCGAAACCCCGATGCTTGTTGTGAGAAGCTCTGGTTTGTGAGAAGCTTATACCCGAACCTGTCCCAAATGGGACAAAAATTTCATCAGGCATGTTGATTCCGCTCCATGATAGCATGCCAAGTTTCATGAATTTCGGATGAGTTTTTTATTTACCAGAATTTAAAAACTAGGTATCTCAACGTTTTGCCGGATATCAACAGTGCCCTGGTGTTTGAAATTCATTCCCGTCTCTTGCATGGGACCTAAGCATGCACCCAAGGACACACATGTGATTTTTCAACCAATTTATATGCACTGGAGCATGTGCATGTATTTCAAATGTGAATTATGCACATAAAATGCCTGGAAAACTCAGTTAATGCATAAAAAATGTCCAAACGAACCCCGTAAAATCCCAAAAATTGACACAACACTCATATTGTTCTATCTTGACATGAGAAAATTTTGAAAGCAATAAGAGGCAATGGATATCGTTTCGTACCCAAAGGTGTGACGTATGTTCCCTACCGATACCATCAGGCTTGTTGTGAGAAGTTTTGGTTTGTGAGAAGCATATACCCAACCTGCCCCAAATGGGACAATTTTTTTTACCACGACATGTTTATGCCGCTCCATGATAGCATGCCAAATTTCATGAATTTCAGACGAGTTTTGGATTTACTAGAATTTAAAAACCAGGCATCTCAATGTTTTGCCGGCAATCAACGGTGCCCTGGTGTTTGAAATTCATTCCCATTTCTTGCATGGGACCTAAGCATGCACCCAAGGACACAGATTTGATTTTTCAACCAATTTATATGCACTAGAGCATGTGCGTGTAGTTCAAATTTGAATTATGCACATAAATGCATTGAAAACTCAGTTAATGCATAAAAATGTCCAAACGAACCCCGAAAAATCCCAAAAATTGACACAACACTCCTGTTGTTCTACGTTGACACGAGAAAAATTTGAAAGCAATAAGAGGCAATGGATATCGTTTCGTCCCCAAAGGTGGGACGTTCCCTATCGAAACCATCATGCTTGTTGTGAGAAGCTCTGGTTTGTGAGAAGCTTATACCCGAACCTGCCCCAAATGGGACAATTTTTTACCACGGCATGTTGATGCCGCTCCATGATAGCATGCCAAGTTTCATGAATTTCAGACGAGTTTTGGATTTACTAGAATTTAAAGACCAGGCATCTCACTGTTTTGCCGGCAATCAATAGTGCCCTGGTGTTTGAAATTTCATTCCAATCTCTTGCATGGGACCTAGAAATTCAGCCAGGGACACACATGTGATTTTTCAACCAACTTTAGTGCATTGGAGCATGTACTTGTAGTTCAAATTTGAATTATGCACATAAAATGCCTACAAAACCCAGTTAATTTATAAAAAATGCCAAACGAACCCCGAAAAATTCCAAGATTAAACACAACACTCCTGTTGTTCTAGTTGACACTACAATTTTTTTTAAAGCAATAAGAGGCAGCGGATATCATCCCGTCCCCAAAGGTGGTACGTTCCCTATCGAAACCATCATGCTTGTTGTGAGAAGCTCTGGTTTGTGAGAAGCTTATTCCCAAACCGGTCCCAAATGGGACAAAATTTTCACCAGGCATGTTGATTCCGCTCCATGATAGCACGCCAAGTTTCATGAATTTCAGATGAGTTTTGGATTTACCAGAACTAAAAACCAGGTATCTCAACGTTTTGCCGGCAATCAACAGTGCCCTGGTGTTTGAAATTCATACCCGTCTCTTGCATGGGACCTAAGCATGCACCCAAGGACACACATGTGATTTTTCAACCAATTTATATGCACTGGAGCATGTGCATGTAGTTCAAATTTGAATTATGCACATAAAATGCCTAGAAAACTCAGTTAATTCATAAATATGTCCAAACGAACCCCGAAAAATCCCAAAAATTGACACAACACTCCTATTGTTCTATCTTGACATGAGAAAATTTTGAAAGCAATAAGAGGCAATGGTTATCATTTCGTACCCAAAGGTGGGACGTATATTCCCTACCGAAACCATCAGGCTTGTTGTGAGAAGCTCTGGTTTGGGAGATGCATATACCCAAACCTGCCCCAAATGGGACAATTTTTGTACCACGACATGTTGATGCCGCTCCATGATAGCATGCCAAGTTTCATGAATTTCAGACGAGTTTTGGATTTAATAGAATTTAAAAACCAGGCATCTCAATGTTTTGCCGGCAATCAACGGGGCCCTGGTGTTTGAAATTCATTCCCATTTCTTGCATGGGACCTAAGCATGCACCCAAGGACACAGATTTGATTTTTCAACCAATTTATATGCACTGGAGCATGTGCATGTTGTTCAAATTTGAATTATGCACATAAATGCATTGAAAACTCAGTTAATGCATAAAAATGTCCAAACGAACCCCGAAAAATCCCAAAAATTGACACAACACTCTTGTTGTTCTACGTTGACACGAGAAAAATTTGAAGCAATAAGAGGCAATGGATATCGTTTCGTCCCCCAAGGTGGGACGTTCCCTATCGAAACCATCATGCTTGTTGTGAGAAGCTCTCGTTTGTGAGAAGCTTATACCCAAACCTGTCCCAAATGGGACAAAATTTTCACCAGGCATGTTGATTCCGCTCCATGATAGCATGCCAAGTTTCATGAATTTCAGATGATTTTTGGATTTACCAAAATTTAAAAACCAGGTATCTCAACATTTTGCCGGCAATCAACAGTGCCCTGGTGTTTGAAATTCATTCCCGTCACTTGCATGGGACCTAAGCATGCACCCAAGGACACACATGTGATTTTTCAACCAATTTATATGCACTGGAGCATGTGCATGTAGTTCAAATTTGAATTATGCACATAAAATGCCTAGAAAACTCAGTTAATGCAGAAAAATGTCCAAACGAACCCCAAAAAATCCCAAAAATTGACACAACACTCCTACTGTACTATCTTGACATGAGAAAATATTGAAAGCAATAAGAGGCAATGGATATCGTTTCGTACCCAAAGGTGGGACGTACGTTCCCTACCGAAACCATCAGGCTTGTTGTGAGAAGCTCTGGTTTGTGAGAAGCATATACCCAGACCTGCCCCAAATGGGACAATTTTTTTACCACGACATGTTTATGCCGCTCCATGATAGCATGCCAAGTTTCATGAATTTCACACGAGTTTTGGATTTACTAGAATTTAAAAACCAGGCGTCTCAATGTTTTGCCGGCAATCAACGGTGCCCTGGTGTTTGAAATTCATTCCCATTTCTTGCATGGGACCTAAGCATGCACCCAAGGACACATATTTGATTTTTAAACCAATTTCTATGCACTGGAGCATGTGCATGTAGTTCAAATTTGAATTATGCACATAAATGCATTGAAAACTCAGTTAATGCATAAAAAATGTCCAAACGAACCCCGAAAAATCCCAAAAATTGACAGAACACTCCTGTTGTTCTACGTTGACACGAGAAAAAATTTGAAAGCAATAAGAGGCAATGGATATCGTTCCGTCCCCAAAGGTTGGACGTTCCCTATCGAAACCCCGATGCTTGTTGTGAGAAGCTCTGGTTTGTGAGAAGCTTATACCCGAACCTATCCCAAATGGGACAAAAATTTCACCAGGCATGTTGATTCCGCTCCATGATAGCATGCCAAGTTTCATGAATTTTGGATGAGTTTTGGATTTACCAGAATTTAAAAACTAGGTATCTTAACGTTTTGCCGGATATCAACAGTGCCCGGGTGTTTGAAATTCATTCCCGTCTCTTGCATGGGACCTAAGCATGCACCCAAGGACACACATGTGATTTTTCAACCAATTTATATGCACTGGAGCATGTGCATGTATTTCAAATGTGAATTATGCACATAAAATGCCTGGAAAACTCAGTTAATGCATAAAAATGTCCAAACGAACCCCGTAAAATCCCAAAAATTGACACAACACTCATATTGTTCTATCTTGACATGAGAAAATTTTGAAAGCAATAAGAGGGAATGGATATCGTTTCGTACCCAAAGGTGGGACGTACGTTCCCTACCGAAACCATCAGGCTTGTTGTGAGAAGTTTTTGTTTGTGAGAAGCATATACCCAACCTGCCCCAAATGGGACAATTTTTTTACCACGACATGTTTATGCCGCTCCATGATAGCATGCCAAGTTTCATGAATTTCAGACGAGTTTTGGATTTACTAGAATTTAAAAACCAGGCATCTCAATGTTTTGCCGGCAATCAACGGTGCCCTGGTGTTTGAAATTCATTCCCATTTCTTGCATGGGACCTAACCATGCACCCAAGGACACAGATTTGATTTTTCAACCAATTTATATGCACTGGAGCATGTGCATGTAGTTCAAATTTGAATTATGCACATAAATGCATTGAAAACTCAGTTAATGCATAAAAAATGTCCAAACGAACCCCGAAAAATCCCAAAAATTGACACAACACTCCTGTTGTTCTACGTTGACACGAGAAAAAATTTGAAAGCAATAAGAGGGAATGGATATCGTTTCGTCCCCAAAGGTTGGACGTTCCCTATCGAAACCCCGATGCTTGTTGTGAGAAGCTCTGGTTTGTGAGAAGCTTATACCCGAACCTGCCCCAAATGGGACAATTTTTTACCACGGCATGTTGATGCCGCTCCATGATAGCATGCCAAGTTTCATGAATTGCAGACGAGTTTTGGATTTACTAGAATTTAAAGACCAGGCATCTCACTGTTTTGCCGGCAATCAATAGTGCCCTGGTGTTTGAAATTTCATTCCAATCTCTTGCATGGGACCTAGAAATTCACCCAAGGAAACACATGTGATTTTTCAACCAACTTTAGTGCATTGGAGCATGTGCTTGTAGTTCAAATTTGAATTATGCACATAAAATGCCTACAAAACCCAGTTAATTTATAAAAAATGCCAAACGAACCCCGAAAAATTCCAAGATTAAACACAACACTCCTGTTGTTCTAGTTGACACTACAATTTTTTTTAAAGCAATAAGAGGCAACGGATATCATCTCGTCCCCAAAGGTGGTACGTTCCCTATCGAAACCAACATGCTTGTTGTGAGAAGCTTATACCCAAACCTTCCCCAAATGGGACAAAATTTTCACCATGGCATGTTGATGCCACTCCATGATAGCATGCCAAGTTTCATGAATTTCAGACGATTTTTGGATTTACTATAATTCAAAAACCAGGTATCTCAACGTTTTGCCGGTAATCAACAGTGCCTTGGTGTTTGAAATTCATTACCATCCCTTGCATGGGACCTAGAAATTCACCCAAGGACACATGTGATTTTTCAACCAACTTTGGTGCATTGGAGCATGTGCTTGTAGTTCAAATTTTAATTATGCACATAAAATGCCTAGAAAACCCAGTTAATGTATAAAAAAGGTGAAAGAACCCCGAATAATTCATTCCCATTTCTTGCATGGGACCTAAGCATGCACTGAAGGACACAGATTTGATTTTTCAACCAATTTGTATGCACTAGTTGCATGTGCATGTAGTTTAATTTTGAATTGTGCACGTGAAATGGCTAGAAAACCAGTTTATTGTATAAAATGTCCAAACGAACCCTGAATAATTACAATTCTTTTACGACACACATATAGTTGCATGTTCACTGCAGATAAAAGGTCTAGCGATTCAAACAATGTCCATTGCTGCTGTGACCCCATTTTGTAATTCAAATCAAGTAGATCCCACACAGTTTATTATCACCAACTGTGTGAGATGTAGTACAAAATATCTTGGAGCACCGTCGGTGTATAGTACGCCTATGGCTTACGCGAGAAGGTGTGTCGGCTACAGTCCACAGCCGACGTGTCAAGCACACTAGCTCACTCCCCAAAAACTCCCGCCTCTGCATCCCTCGCAATCTCGAAAATGTCTACCGCCTGGAAGGTTTTAATGTTCGATAGCACACAGTTAGTATGTGCGGACCGTGTGCGATATCTGTTACTCCCGCTCTGCTTCAGTCCCTTTATTCAAATTTTCGGTAGCCCCGGCATTTACTCCTGCCTCTGCATCCCTCGCAATCTCAAAAATATCTGCTCGTCCTTGATCCAAATTTTCAGTAGCCCCGCCTTGTTACTCCCGCCTAGTAAAATTTTCAGTTGTCACAGTATTTCCTCAAACACAACCTTGCCCCCCCTCCACACACACACCAAAACCACTGCTCACACAGGCACACACAACCCTCGAAACCATTGGTAGGTCGCTGCCATCGTCGGCGCCTCCATCCTCAACCTCTGCCAATGTGCCGGGGAGCTCAAGGAGCCAATGGCCAAAAACAGGTTTATCGCGGCCTTTTCGCCCGACGCCGGTGAGGTGGCCGTCGAGGTGTCCCCGTCGTCCTCCGCGGGCCCGATTCGCCGTCGCCGGTCTCCCGATCCGCCCGCCGCCGCGCCCCTACGCCGGTTCGAGGACTTCCCCGTCCTCCCTCAGACCCGGTAGCCGACGAAATCCTACCTCGGGGTCCGGCAGCGACGGTGGGGGACGTGGGTCGCCGAGATTACAGATCGAGAGACCCACACCCATCGGTGGCTCGGTAGCTTCCACACGGCTGTGCTCACGGCCATGGAGTACGACCGCTAGCAGGTTCGCTACCACGGCGCGGTGGCTAGGCTCAATTTCCCCTTCCGCACACGTCCGGTCCACCTCATTCCACCGGAGCCAGGGCTGGTGAGCTCGGCTATGGCGTCGGAGGACCACGAGGCGTGGGAGCGGCTCGAGGCCGAGGCCGCTGACGAGGCCTACATGCAAGAGCTCCGCCGGCAGCACCCGGAGCTCATGGAGGCGGAGCAAGCGATCTTTTCCAGCGCGGAGGGCGGCGAGGTTATCGCGCTCTCCTTCGACGACAAGGTCGAAAGCGGCGAGGACAGCGGCGTGGAGGGCGGCGAGGACAGTGGCGCAGAGGGCGGCAAGGACGGCGGCACAGAGGGCGACGAGGTTATCGCGCTCTCCTCTGATGATGAGGTCGAAGGCGGCAGCGATAGTGGCGCGGAGGGCGTCGAGGTGGGCCCCGAGGACGAGGAGATCGACATCGACGTGTGGAGGAGTGCCTTCCCCAACGAGCCTGACGACAGTACTGGCTCGGACCCGGCTCACGGCACACCGTACATGACGAGGAAGGATTGGCTCGACCTCTACTTCGACCGAAAGTAGTTTGGCTTAGTTTAAAATTATGTTTTATGTTCGGTTATGCAAAAATATCTATGTTTGTGTTTGAATGCATGCTACTTTCGGTTGAACCTGCTTTGAACTTGATCAAATTGAAGTTTACAACCTTAAGTTTAGGGGATCGACTAGAAAAGGCCAAAAATTGCTGGAGTATATATATATCCACTAAGGGTTTTAGTCCTTTAACTTTTTAACAATCGCCTAGAGATGTCCTTATGACTTGTTTATTTCAGTTCTCCACAATGTGATGCTCTATATGTGCAAGTATTTGCCGTGCAGTTCAATTTCATCAATAACAGTTTCAACAATACCACTATGAATTACGATATTTGGTTGATGTTAAGGATATTGCAGTTAGAATGCCTTTTCGTTTTTCAATTGTTGTTTAGCAACATGCATTGTACTAAATGACTAAATATGTAATCCCAGGCTACATAGCAACAAGGAAGAGTGTTACCTTAATGTTCTGATGATGTCTAGATATACATGTAATAAAATCTTATATAATGGGATGGATGGAGTGTTGTACTACATCATTTTTCTATTGTTGTTTAGCTTATAATATTAACTTGGTGCTTTTAGGTACATATATCATTGCCAAAGATCCACACTTCGACCCTTTCTGCGTATGGGGCAATGAGATATACATGAACCAGCATCAAGTGAGGAAACCGATAAAGATTGTTATTAAAATGGGTCAAAAGATGTCGATCGAACTATTTGTTTACACTTTATGCAAGACAACAGTGAACTGCAGGATGGTAAGTAAGAACCCTATAGCCTTCTTTTTACTGCCTGTAATGAGTTGTGTTAGATGACAATATCTGAATCTTTTTTCTTTTGTAGTGGATCCTGAAGCAGTTCACTCAAGATTACCTCTCAAACTACATGATTGGCGGCCGGCCATCACAAGGGGTTGGACTAGAGTCCTGCATGCCTTCTGCATCCAGGAGAGCACAATAGGGCCATTCCGCTTCACCTTGTTCAACAACTGGAATGTCTGTCGCCTCTTTCTTTACCATCTGTACTAGTACAAGTATAGAACCCTGGTACATCATTCTTTATTTGGTGCTTATGTAATTCTTAAACATATGTACCTGTGAATCGAATAATGCATTGGTTGTTTGAACCTGATGGATATGAATAAAGCTATAGCCTACTTTCAAGTTTAAATTAGGTACAATTTTAAATAGCAGCAATTAAATTAGGGCAAAATTACGTTGTGCAGGTCATTATGGCACACACACGGTTGGTAAAACACAAACGTTTGCGATATACACCATAATACGAGACGGTTCACAGAGAGGAAACGTGTGCAAGCATGCACACAGTTGCCATTTGCAAGGCGTGTGTGATGTCAGGCACTATCACATACGGTGTGGGAAAACTAAATGTGTGTGATTGTCTACCCATCATACACGGTTTATAATCATGGATTGTTTGTGATGTGCCAAGCATCGTAAAACTCCCGTGCCTAGAATCTGCCTGGAAAACTCCTGTGCCTAGAATCTGCCTGGTTTTAGGCAGAACCACAAAATTCTGACTGCGATGGCAATGCGAGCACAAACGAGTAGCAAGGATGAAGCGTTTCGGATATTCAAGATATCGGAAACGGTTATATAGGGACAACTTTATGCATCAAGGCTCCCTATCCCCGACGGTTTCTGGGTCGTGTGGGAAGGACCCCCCCCTATCGCCCACACTCACTTGGCGACAGTTCCAAATGCCATCACGGAAAGGGGATAAAAACCGTTTGTCTAGGACCGACGCGGACCAGTGTAGCATAATGAATTACATTAAGTTTCTTATCAACTCTTTGTCCTAGAACAGCACCAATAGCATAATCACTAGCATCACACATAATTTCAAAAGGCAAGTTCCAATCAGTTGGTCGAACAATAGGTGCAGAAATTAAGGCTTTCTTGAGTGTTTCAAAGGCTTCTAAACAATCATCATCAAAGACCAAGGTTATATCCTCTTGCAAGAGACTAGTGAGAGGCCTAGAAATTTTAGAAAAGTCTTTGATAAATCTCCTATAGAAACCAGCATGACCTAGGAAACTACGAATACCATTTATATCTTTAGGACATGGCATTTTCTCAATTGCATCAACCTTAGCTTTGTCCACTTCAATACCTCTTTCAGAAATTTTATGACCCAAGACAATGCCTTCCTTAACCATAAAGTGGCACTTCTCCCAATTCAAGACAAGATTTGTTTGTTCACATCTCTGCAAAACTCGATCAAGATTGCTTAAACAATCATCAAAAGACTTCCCATAAACAGAAAAGTCATCCATGAAAACCTCAACAATCTTTTCACAAAAGTAAGAGAATATAGCAGTCATACATCTTTGAAAGGTAGCAGGTGCATTACATAAACCGAAAGGCATACATCTATAAGGATAGGTTCTAAAAGGACAAGTAAAAGTGGTCTTTTCTTGATCAGGTTGAGAAACAGGTATTTGTGAAAAACCAGAATATCCATCAAGGAAGCAAAAATTTGTGTGCTTAGATAATCTTTCAAGCATTTAATCAATAAAAGGCAAGGGGTAATGATCTTTTCTAGTTTATTTGTTTAATTTTCTAAAATCAATTACCATTCTATAGCCTGTAAGAATTCTTTGTGGAATAAGTTCATTCTTATCATTAGGAACAACGGTTATACCTCCTTTCTTAGGAACACAATGAACATGACTTACCCATCTACTATCAGCTATAGGATAGATTATACCTGCTTCCAGAAGTTTTAATATTTCCGTTCTTACCACTTCTTTCATCTTCGGATATAACCGACGTTGGTGATCAACAACGGGTTTAGCATCAGGTTCCATGTTAATTTTGTGCTGACATAGAGTGGGACTAATGCCCTTTAAATCATCAAGAGTATATCCAATAGCAGCTCGGTGCTTCCTTAGAACTTTCAATAATCTTTCTTCTTCATTTTCTGAAAGGTTAGCACTAATAATAACAGGATATATCTTCTTTTCATCAAGATAAGCATATTTCAAAGTGTCCGGCAATTGTTTTAATTCAAACATAGGATCACCTTTAGGTGGAGGAGGACCTCCTAGAGTTTCAATAGGCAAATTGTGTTTAAGCAGAGGAGATGTTCAAAGAAATTTTTATCTATTTCATTTCTTTCATGCAGATGTAAATCATTTTCATGGTCTAGCAAATATTGTTCTAAAGGATCAGTAGGTGGAACAGCAATAGAAGCAAGACCAATTAATTCCTCCTTACTAAGCAATTCTTTTTCATGAAGCTTTCTACTAACTTGGAAAAATTAAACTCATGAGACTCATCACCAAAACTAACACCGACAGTTTGTTTCTCACAATCTATCTTAGCATTAACGGTGTTCAAGAAAGGTCTACCAAAGATAATGGGACAAAAGTCATCTTGTGGAGAACCAAGAACAAGAAAATCAGTAGGGTATTTTATTTTTCCACACAAGACTTCAACATCTCTAACAATCCCAATTGGTGATATCGTGTCTCTATTAGCAAGTTTAATAGTAACATCTATGTCTTCTATTTCTGCGGGTGTTATGTCTTTCATAATTTCTTGATATAAGGTGTAAGGAATAGCACTCACACTAGCACCTATGTCACATAGACCATGATAACAGTGATGTCCTATTTTAACTGAGATGACGGACATGCCAACAACAGGTCTATGTTTATCATTTTTATCAGGTTTGGTAATTCTAGCAGCTTCTTCACAGAAGTAAATAACATGCCCATCTATATATTCTTCTAAGAGATATTTAACCATAGCAATGCTAGGTTCTACTTTGATTTGTTCATCAGGTTTAGGTGTTCTAATATAGCTTTTGTTAACCACAGTTGAAACCTTAGCATGTTCCTTTATCCTAACAGGGAAAGGTGGTTTCTCAATATAAGCAGAAGGAACACCTGGATCCACATTGTAAAGTATAGTTTCTTCTTTAACTGGTACTGGTTCTTTATTTTCTTATTTAATAGGTGGGTGATATTTAAACCACTTCTCTTTAGGGAGTTCAACATGAGTAGCAAATGATTCACAAAAGGAGGCTACTATCTTAGAGTCAAGTCCATATTTAGTGCTAAACTTTTGAAAAGCATCGGTATCCATAAAAGATTTAAAACAATCATACTTAAGTTTAATACCTGACTCTTTACCTTCATTGAGTGTTTAATTCTTCCCAAAAGAACCCACCGGAATTCAATAGTTTTCTTCATAAAAGAACCAGCACAAGAAGTATCAAGCATGATTTGATCATTATGAGAAAGCCGAGCATAAATATTCTGGATAATAATTTCTCTTGAGAGCTCTTGATCGGGGAATGAATATAACGTTGAATTAAGCCTCCCCAAGCTAGAGCGATACTTTCTCCTTCACGAGGCCAAAAATATATATATATAATTCCGATCACGATGAACTAGATGCATAGGATAATTTTTTTGGTGGAACTCCAATTTCAAACGATTCCAATTCCATGATAGAATATCATCGCATAGCCTATACCATGCCAATGCTTTTCTCTTGAAAGATAAAGGGAAAACCTTTTTCATCACTTCATCTTCGGGTAAACCTGCAAGCTTAAACAATCCACAAATTTGTTCTACATATATCAAGTGCATATCAGGATGTTCGGTTCCATCTCCTGCATAAGGATTAGCTAGCAGTTGTTCTATCATACCTGAAGGAATTTCATATTCAATATTTTTAGTAGGTGCAGTAGGCTGAGGGGTAGCTAATTTTGGTTTCGGACGAGGTGAAGATACCCCGAACACACCCCTGCAAGGATTGTTTTCCATAGTAACAAGTGACAATAAATTTCAGCACACTATATAAATGTTTCCTTACCAAATTCCACTTACCAAAGGCACTTCACTCCCCGGCAACGGCGCCAGAAAATAGCCTTGATGACCCACAAGTATAGGGGATCAATTGTAGCTCTTTTTGATAAGTAAGAGTGTCGAACCCAACGAGGAGCAGAAGGAAATGACAAGTGGTTTTCAGCAAGGTAATGTCTGCAAGTGCTGAAATTGTAAGTAGCGGAGTAGGTTGATAGTAAGGTAATTTGTAACGAGCAAGTAATAGTAGTAGTAAAAAAAGTGCAGCAAGGTAGCCCAATCCTTTTGAGGCAAAGGACAGGCCAAAACGGTCTCTTATGGTAAGCAAATCCTTCTTGAGGGTACACGGGAATTTCATCTAGTCACTTTCATCATGTTGGTTCGATTTGTGTTCGCTACTTTGATAATTTGATATGTGGGTGGACCGGTGCTTAGGTGCTGTTCTTACTTGAACAAACCTCCTACTTATGATTAACACTCCCGCAAGCATCCGCAACTATGAGAAAAGTATTAGCAATAAATTCTAACCATAGCATTAAACTTTTGGATCTAATCGATCCCTTACGGAATAGCGCATAAACTGGGGTTAAAGCTTCTGTAACTCTCACAACCCATCATCTAATTGCAACTCCACAATTCATTCCCTTAGGCCCAAATATGGTGAAGTGTCGTGTAGTCGACGTTCACATGACACCACTAAGGGAATCACAACATACATACAATCAAAATATTGAACACATATCAAGTTCACATGATTACCTGCAACATGATTTCTCTCGTGATCTCAAGAACAAAAGTAACTACTCACAAATGATAAACATGCTCATGATTAGAGGAGTATTAAATAGCATAATGGAACTGAACATACAATCTTCCACCAAACCATATAGTAATCAACTACAAGATGTAATCAACACTACTAGTCACCCACAAGCACCAATCTATAGTTCCGGTAACAAGATTGAACACAAGAGATGAACTAGGGTTTGAGATGAGATGGTGCTGTTGAATATGTTGATGGAGATTGCCCTCCCCAAGATGGGAGAGTTGTTGGTGATGATGACGACGATGATTTCCCCCTCCGGGAGGGAAGTTCCCCCGGCGAAATCGCTCCACCGGAGGGCAAAAGTGCTCCTGCCCAAGTTCCGCCTCGAGGCGGTGGCCCTCCGTCCCGAAAGTCCTCTCCTTATTTTTTCTAGGTCAACATGACCTATATACCAGAAGATGGGCACCGGAGGTGGGCCTGGGTGAGCACAACCCACCAGGGTGCGCCTGGGCTCCCTGGCGCACCCAGGTGGGTAGTGCCCACCTGGTGGGCCCCCTCTGGTAGTTATTTGCTCCACTAATTCTCATATATTCCATAAAAAATCCTCGTGAAATTTCAGCTCATTTGGAGTTGTGCAGTATAGGTAGCCTGATGTAGCTTTTTCAGGTCCAGATTTCCAGCTGCCGGAATTCTTCCTCTTGGTGTATACCTTGCATATTATGAGAGAAAATGCATTAGAATTACACCAAAAAGAATTATTATGGATAAAAACATTATAAATAATAGTAAGAAAACATGATGCAAAATGGACGTATCAAAGTGTGATGTGGATCCTTAATCTAGAACCTAGCACCGAAGACATTGAAATAGCTTACGTTTGGCTTCTTACCAGTGAGTAGTTCATAGGATGTCTTCTTGAAGAATTTGTGAAGATAAACTCTGTTGATGATATGGCATGCGGTGTCAATGGCTTCAGGCCGGAACTTTCTTGGAGTCCTGCACTCATCAAGCATCATATGAGCCATCTCAATAAGGGTCCTGTTCTTGTGCTCCACGACGCCATTCTTTTGAGGTGTGTACGGAGCAGAGAGCTCATGAGTGATGCCCAGTCACTACAAAAAAATACACTTCCGTGATGATATGTGTTTGTCACAGTAGGTCATGTTTTCTGTCATGCATGTACATCCATGAAGATTTTATGACAGAATCAATATAGTCATTCATGTGCTGTCGTAGAAGTGTTCCATGATATAACCAAAATTATCATCATGGAAGTGTCCACTTCCATGACAATAAATCGCGCGTCATAGAATTGCTTTCATCAAGGGTAACCCACACGTGGCATCCACCGTAACGGGTCGCCGTTAAGCTATCGGGTTCCGGTTTGGATCCGATAACCGGTTAACAGCCCGGACCAATGGGGATTTTCCACGTGTAAAATTCTCAATGGCCAGAGGAACCACGTGTCGGCTCATCGTTGGGACAGATGTCGTCCACTCATTGGACAAAAGGCGCATATGATACGTCGACACGTGGCACTACCCAACAGAGGCCCATTCCTGTGAAAAGGCCGGCCCGTTTGACTTGGTCAAAAGGAAGCGGGCCGGCCCACAGAAAGCCTGTTAACGACCTGTTCGCATATAGCCCCTTACAGTCTGCTAACTCATGACCCGTTACGGCCTATCTGAATTAGGCCCAGTAGCGTCATTTGGGCCGTCCAATATGATTCCAACCCATTGTAACTTCCGGCCCATGTATGGCCCATGAAGTCTTTCGGCCCATATGATGCCCTTTGTAACTCTTGGCCCATTAACAACCTGTGGTGAAACTAGCCCATAATGAACAATGTATCTCTTTATACCCATTAACGGCCCATTATTCCATTGGGCCGTTTCCAGCCCGTGTTATCTTTCGGCCTTCTCAGGGCCCATTTATTCTTGGGCTCATTTCCAGCATTCGTTAGTTACGGCTCGTTACTGGCCTTTTCTACTTGTGGGCCAAATTCAGCCCGTGGTTACAGTCGGCCCGTTTGTGGCCCATTAATTTGTTGGGCCGGTTTCATAACATCATCAAATACGGCCGATTAACAATGGCCCATTATGGTTGGCCCATGAACGGACGATTCCAACTCTAGCCCGTTTACGGCCCATAAT
Organism: Aegilops tauschii subsp. strangulata; assembly: GCF_002575655.3. Taxonomy (NCBI): domain Eukaryota; kingdom Viridiplantae; phylum Streptophyta; class Magnoliopsida; order Poales; family Poaceae; genus Aegilops; species Aegilops tauschii. Next base: position 291,393,657 of record NC_053037.3, read on the forward strand.
GCGGTCCGTTATTGGCCCATGTTTGGCCAATCGATCATACGGCCCGTAGAAGGCCCATTGATTCTATACCCCGTAGAAGGCCCATTGTTTCTACGAACTATAGGAGGCCCAGGGTCACTACAGTAAATATGTAGCCCATCGTTATTGTGGCCTAGTTTTAAAAAATAGGTTATTGCGGTCACTAGCAAACCGTGGAAAAAGAACTGCACTGACTACAAGCAAACAAATAAACAAGACAACAAGGAAATAAATAAGCAAGCAACTTACGCTAGGCTATCACGGCTATTACACATATTACATCCACTGGGCATCAAAGTTCGCCAGCAGTGCAAATATAGGGAACAAAGCAGCATATCACATAAACTGGTTGTCAAAGTTGGCGACCAGTGCAAATAAATGCCGCAGCAAAACAAGTCCAGAACTGAAACCACTTCAGAAGAGCTCAAGAAACAATATCCTGGGTACCCATAATGCTGGAAAGATGCTTAGCACGCATGTTAACTTTCTCTTGTTTGGCACTTAAGTCCTCCAGCGCTTGTTGTTGCACTAGAAAGTATGGATCTGAATTCTGCAGGGACTTCCTCAGTCCTTCGTCTTCTTGCTGCAACACAACTGACTGATGCCTTTCATCTTGTAGCTGAGACTGAAGAAGCCGAAATGATTCAGGCAGCGAGTTCGAAGAGCTTGTGCCAGCGGTACTGGCTAGTAACTCGAACACTACATCAACGCAGGAATGTGGGGTTGTCTCAGTGTCTACAAGATCGTTTTATCACCTTTCTTGGAGACCAACAGGGTTTTCTCACTATCTTGAACCTTATCTGCATTACTTTCTCTACCATTGCATAGTGGGGTGCTCTTCTCCAATATTTTGTTCGCATTCTACAAGAGAAGCAAGCAGACATATCACAGGTTTAGCATGTAGTATATGAAACTCATTTTGGTAAACCGGTTCAGTAGTAAGGTGGACAGGATAACAGCATGAAACAAACATATATCTATGTACTATGGTCACTGTCGGCGTTCTAGGAATGGGGGTCCCCAGACTTGCCTGCTTGCGGCCCACGGCGTGGCTGTGCTAGCAGGCCTGTACGGCCCATCTTCATCAAGAAGGCATTCCAGACCCTCGCGAGGGGCCAAGCCTCGCGAGGCGGGCAACACAAGACCTCCTCAGGAGCGGCCTCACCAGGTTGGCTCGTGAGGGGCGGAGAGATCAAGGCAAGGCAAACCTCGCGAGGTTCTCATGACGTGAGCCATGACGATCAAGATCAGGCGGGCGCCAGCGCGCGCAGCGTCCTTGTTTCCTCTTTGGTGCTAAGGAGGCAAGCGCATGCGCGGAGTACTGAGGCGTCAAGCAAAGGTTTCCATATCGGTGCAACGAGACCAAGACCAGCAGGACGGCAAGACGGAGGTCACCATGGAGCCCAAGGCGGCGTCACCACCAGAGCCTTTTGCAGGCGAAGACCGCTTTTGTCAGGATAAGCTGTACTAGCTGTCCCCTTTCAAATTGGCCGTTGTTGGCTCCCTTCCCGCTCAATATTTGGCGAGAGGACCAGGGCCTATATAAGTAGAACTAGCCACCACCGTAGGGGACAACTGATGAGGAGATAACTCATTCATAGGCATCTCATCTGATCCTTAGCCACACAGCAAGCACAAGAACACCTCAACCTCAGGAGGCTGTTCTTCCCCTTGTACTGTTCATCATCAGCCCAAGAGGCAATCCACCACCACCACACTGGAGTAGGGTATTACACCACAATGGTGGCCCGAACCAGTATAAATCTTGTGTCTCTTGTGTTGTGAGTTCGTTGAGTTCGTCTCCGAGATCTTAGCAAGCTAGGGCGTGGATCGGTAGGGGGGAAAGAACTTCGCGCGCACCCCAGAGTTCAAACCTCAAGGGTTTTGCCGGAACCCGTGATCCGACATTTGGCGCGCCAGGTAGGGGTGCGCCGAAGCTTCCCTTCTGTCGCTCCGCGTCGTGTCGCTTCATCATCTCCATGGCGGACACACGCCGCGCCCGTGCTGAACGCCGGGCTGCCCTCGCCACCTACGTTGCTCAGACGGCCCCTGTCGGCGGGCCACCCCGTCGCTCTCCATCGCCTGTCACCAACGCCGCCATCGGCCCGGCGGGGAACGAGCAGCAAGCGTCCTCGCTGCACCCCTCGGTGCAGCGGGACGGCCACACCGCCACTCCATCGCCGACTCCCGGCTATTCGTCGTCCCACGCTCGTTGCGCTCCCATGGACGCACGGGCCGCGCTCCTCATGGTGCACGAGCTCCTGCGCTACCGCCCGGTCGACGACCTCTACAAGGACTGGCTCGACCGCATCGCCGAGCTCGTCTGCCCGCAGGGGGCTCCCCTGCGCCGTCCCTCTCTGTACCTCGCCCTCCGCCAGCTACGGGCGACGTAGCTCACGGAGCGCCTCCACCACCTCTGCACCAAGACGGCGCCCTGGCGCCCAGGCGTGTGGCTCCACGGCGCGACCCATCGCGTCCGGCGCCCGCGCGTGAAGAAAGAAGCTGTCAAGAAGTCCCTCGACCGCAAGAGGATGCTCTGCCCCTCCTCGCACTGCCGCGCCAGGATCGTTTGTCGCGGCAAGGCCCCACGCCGCTCTTCGTAGCAGCGCGTGGGCGTCAAGACCAAGCTCCACCTCCAAGACGGGCCCCGGTGACCACAGCCGCCTGCCGCGCCTTCACACGGCTGGCCGGGCAAGTTCAAGCCAGATCTGCCTCCTCGCTACGACGGCACCCCCAACCCCGCGGAGTTCCTGCAGCTCTACGAGCTGAGCATCGAGGCGGCCAACGGTGACGAGAAAGTCATGGCGAACTGGTTCCCTATGGCGCTGAAAGATGGCGCTCGTTCGTGGATCTTGAACCTGCCTTCGGGCTCGATCTCCTCCTAGGACGAGATGCGCAACCGCTTCGTGGCCAACTTCCAGGGCACTCGCGACCGCCCGCCGGCCGTGGGTGACCTGCGCTGCATCAAGCAACAACCAGGAGAGACCCTCCAGAAGTACATCCAGCATTTCAACAACGTTCGTCTCAAGATCCCCAAGGTGACGGATGAGGCCATCATCTCCGCGTTCTCTGATGGCGTCCGTGACGTCAAGATGAAGGAGGAGCTCGCTATCCACGAGGAGTTGTGCACATCCCTAGAGCTGTTCAACCTGGCGACCAAGTGCGCAAGAGCTGAGGAAGGACGCCTCTCCCTCCTTGAGCTCCCGGCTGCAGACCCGGAGGAGAAGAAAGCCAAGGCCAAGGACGTGAAGCGCAAGGGAGCAGCCGTGCTCACGGCGGAACCGGACACCAAGCACAGCAGAGACCAGCCCGAGTCATCCAAGAGCAGCCGACCGTTCTGCGCCTTCCATAACCTGCATACCCACAACACCAGCGACTGTCAAGAGCTCAGAGCCATTCGAGAAGGACACTTCGGTTGACGCCCCGAGCGCAATGACCGGGGCTACGGCCGTGGCGGACGCTGGGACGACCGTGGCCCGCGCCAGGAGTGGCGCGACCGGCCATGTGAGGGCCGCTGGCAGGATCAGCCTCGCGAGGGCGCCTGGAGGGATCAGCGTCGTGAGGATCATCCTCAAGGCAACGCCGGTCTTCCTCCGCTACCGCCGCCGCCAAGAAGGAATGACGACCATCATGAAGACGATGGGGCTGGGGGCTTCCAGGAGCCACGTGCTATCGCCTGCATCTTCGGCGGAGCTCAGGCCCTAGCCTCGCAGCGTATCTTCAAATAGTTTGCTCGTGAAGTGAATGCAGTCCTCCCCAAGCTTGAGGCCACACGCCCGCTCAGGTGGTCCAAGTGCGCCATCACCTTCAGTTCGGCAGATCAGCTCAAGTGCGCGGCTACCGCAGGCACCCTCCCGATGCTTTGCTCCCTAGTCATCAGCAACGTGCAAGTTACCAAGACCCTCATCGACGGCGGCGCAGGGCTCAACGTCCTGTCCGTCGACAGGTTCGACAACCTCCAAGTGCCGTATGATCAGCTTCATCCCACCAAGCCTTTCTCAGGAGTGACCGACGGTTCCACCACACCAATAGGGCAGGTCCGCCTCCCTGTCACCTTCGGAGAACGCAAGAACTACCGCACCGGGCTCATCGACTTCGACGTAGCGCACATCTGTCTGCCGTACAATACCATCCTCGGGTACCCAGCCCTGGCCAAGTTCATGGCAGTGACCCATCACGGCTACAATGTCCTCAGGATGCCGGGAAGCGGCGGAATCATCATGGTCCCATGTGAAGAAAGAGATGCGGTGTGCTCCCTTGAGCGTGCCTTTCAAGCTGCAGCAATCAGCGACCCCGACAGCAAGGGCGAGTGCCCTCCTGAGGCCATCCCCAAGAAGAAGAAGTAACTGCGCCATGCAGGACCTCAGGAGGATGGCGACGCAACTGGAACCTCGTCAGGATCAGCGCCCGTGCCAGGTGTGTCTCCCTCCATCGCATAGGAAGGCGCGCCCGGCGCCCTCCTCGGGCAGGGCTCGGGGGCTCTCTTCTGGAGGGCCTCAGACCTTGCCAACATCACGAGGGAGGCACTCGGGCACCACTTGGAGACGTGCTTCATGGCACGTTTCCCTCAGGAGAACACAGGGCGAGGAGCGCCCACCGCTCAGGAGTTCATCACCAGGACCACTCAGGAACTGCAAGACGCAAGGGCCATGCGCGGCGGCTGCCGCTCACCAGGCGCAGCTCCCCATCCTAGCGAGGATGTCGGGCTGCGTATCTACATCGACGTCCCAGGGCTCAACAGGGCCGCATCTCAGGAGCCCTTCTGGCCTTTGCGCGTGGGCCGCTGCGAGGGTCCACCGCACAGCTACGTTAGCATGCCTTTTAGCCTGCCGAGCGTTTTGTCCGCCTATCAGCGCAACTTGCGACGTGCCCTGGCAGCTCAGGAGGCCAGCATCATGCCGTCCTGGCGGAGATGGAGACAATCCTCAGGGAACCACATGGACCCCCAGAGCCTCCCGAGGCTCAGGGCCCTGATGGCTCGTGAGGAGCAATTCCTTCGCCACGTACCTTTAGCTGCCCCGACACCCCTTCATCGACAGAGCCAGGTGACATTTTCCAAGTTTGTTTAGCTGGGAGCGCCCCTCGGGCTGCATCATTCCCACGCCGTGTGGGTTCATCCCTGTGGCATGTACCCCTTTTTTTCTTATGTCTTTAGCTTACCTTGCTGGGGGCGCCCCTCGGGCTGCATCATCCCCAAGCCGCTCGGCCCGGACACGGTGGCATGTATCTTCCCTGCATTTACCTGAGCCAGTATGCTTCCCATGCTTAATCTACCTATGATTATCACATGTTTGACTCTCACCCCCACGGGGGCTGCTCACACTGGCACGGTGCTTGTGCATGGGTCCGTCCCTGCAACGTCGACAAATTTGAGCGGCCGAGCTCTGGCTCGCGGCACGCCCCGCGCACGTCACCTCACCAGGCCCTCAGTGCCTTCATCTCCTCGCGAGGCAGCCGGCAGCGGGCTAGCAACCATAATAGCAAACTGTGTTTTTACCTGTGCTCGCTCGGAGGAAACTCATGAGAATGACAGCAGGCGGCACCGCGAGCTCCCTCTTCTCCCATGCGATCCACTTGCGCATTAAAAGGGGGGCTCCTGAGCATCGCGACTCATGAGCTCCTACTGGCTCTCCAGCCCTCACCCCCTAGCCTTGACCACGGCACGCGACCTGGCATACCAGCGCTGGCTGAGCTCGCTCGAGGGCCGGGACCTGAGGATGTAGAGCATAAAGGAGAGCATGGAGAAGAGGGGGAGGCTCGCACGGGCTTGGCCCAGCTACGCATTAACGCGGCGCATCGCAAGGAATCGACCCCAAACCGCCAAGATAAGTCTCGCGCTCAGATTGGCTAATCGCTGGAGCCTAAGGGTCACACACGCCACAGCCATGTTGCGGCAACGTCGCCTCCCTTTCTTACCTTACCACGGCTGCTTGAGCGCTAAAGGGGACCTCCTGAGCATCGCGCCTTAGGGGCTCTTATTGGACCTCGGGCCGCTCACCTCCTGGCCTTGACCACAGCACGCGACCTGGCATACCAGCAACGGCTGCAGCTTGCCTGGGGACCGGGACCTGTCAGCGTAGAGCAACAAGCCGTCGCGAGGTTGGAAAGGGGAGACCGAGCCTAAACAGAGCAGGCATTCGCAAATTTTCATAACAAGGATAGTATCAACAAAAGACATTACATGCCCTTTACACACCCCCACGGGGCACTTCTTGATTCCTCGCAGGGAACAAAAGACGAGAACCTAGGAGAATCCTATCTACACCCTCCCTTGGCTGACGCCATCATCAACAGTGGGTCGCGGGAGGCCGGCGCCAACCCCATCCAGATCAGCGACGGCGGCGGTTGGACGCCACAGCCCTGCTCCGGGTGCGGCGAGAGCTCAGGGGCACGTAGCTGTCGTCGCTAGTCTCCAGAGTCTCGTAGAGCTCGGGAGAACCGCTGGACGCCCAAGAGTCGCTGCTGCTGGAGGTGCCGCAGGCCGGGCGCGTGTCGTCTTGGCGCACCCCTCCAGGGCAGTACTCCAGGCGGCGTCCCTCCGCATCGATGACCTTGAAGAACAACGTGGAAGCGCTGTCATAGTCGAAGTTGATCGCGACGGCGCCCTCAGCACGGCAAACGCGCGCAACCTCACCCCAACTGCGGGTCATGAAGATCTTGCCAGAGGAGACCACTTCAACCTCTGCTCCGGTTGCTGGGGCGTCGCAGTTAGCGTGCTGCAACCAGAGCTCGAGGGGTCCCCTCGGCGGCATCACGTCGGAGAAGAACCACGGGAAGCGGATCCAGGTGCTTGGGGGCATCGCCGCCCACAGCACGAGCTCTCGAGAGGAGTCCGCAGCATGGGTTCCAGGGGCGACGGCGCGTATCGCCATCGCGCAGCGGCCGCGGTCGCGCTGCGGGTGGTGCCGCTCGTTGCTCCTTCCTCCTGAGCCCCGGGCTTGGGCGTACAGGGGTAGCGGATACCCAAGAGGAGGCCGCTCACACCAAGGCCTCGTCACCACCTCCATCGCCGCTGCGTCGCGGCGGTGAACCAACCTCTTCTTCGGTGAAAGCGGCCCCGGCTCGTCGCGGGGAGCCTTTCCTTTCTCCTCGGCAGAGAACCTTCAGATCGGTGCCATTGTTGCTAGCAGAGGAGCAATGAGGAAGAAGCAAGCGGACTGGGAAGAGATGGACGACGGGGGCTTTGCCCCCCTCCCCATTTATAGCGGGAGAAGGCCAACCGGCGCCCCCCACGATCACAGGTAATGATGGTTTTCCCTTGCATGTCGCAGGGACTTGTCAAGTCGGGCATTGTCAAGGAAGCATGGGGAAGCGGAGACGCCCACGTCCAATCAACCGCCACACGTCGACCAAGGCCGCAGGCTTTTGGGGCCCGCGACGCTCCGCACTTGACCTTTGGCTTCGCCTCGAAGCCAAGCCCAAGCGCGCCTTGGGCCCGGGGGCTATTGTCGGCGTTCTGGGAATGGGGGTCCCCAGACTTGCCTGCCTGCGGCCCACGGCGTGGCTGTGCTAGCAGGCCTGTACGGCCCATCTTCATCAACAAGGCATTCCAGACCCTCGTGAGGGGCCAAGCCTCGCGAGGCAGGCGACACCAGACCTCCTCAGGAGCGGCCTCACCAGGTTGGCTCGTGAGGGGCGGAGAGATCAAGGCAAGGCAAACCTCACGAGGTTCTCGTGACGTGAGCCATGACGATCAAGATCAGGCGGGTGCCAGGCGGGCGCCAGCGCGCGCAACGTCCTTGTTTCCTCTTTGGTGCTAAGGAGGCAAGCGCAGGCGCAGAGTACCGAGGCTTCAAGAAAAGGTTTCCATATCGGTGCAACGAGACCAAGACCAGCAGGACGGCAAGATAGAGGTCACCATGGAGCCCAAGGCGGCATCACCACCAGAGCCTTTTGCAGGCGAAGACCGCTTTTGTCAGGATAAGTTGTACTACTTGTCCCCTTTCAAATTGGCCATTGTTGGCTCCCTTCCCGCTCAATATTAGGGGAGAGGACCAGGGCCTATATAAGTAGAACTAGCCACCACCGTAGGGGACAACTGATGGGGACATAACTCATTCATAGGCATCTCATCTGATCCTTAGCCACACACCAAGCACAAGAACACCTCAACCTCAGGAGGCTGTTCTTCCCCTTGTACTGTTCATCATCAGCCCAAGAGGCAATCCACCACCACCACACTGGAGTAGGGTATTACACCACAACGGTGGCCCAAACCAGTATAAATCTTGTGTCTCTTGTGTCGTGAGTTCGTTGAGTTCGTCGCTGAGATCTTAGCAAGCTAGGGCGTGGATCGGTAGGGGGGAAAGAACTTCGCGCGCACCCCAGAGTTCGAACCTCAAGGGTTTTGCCGGAACCCGTGATCCGACAGTCACTGTATTGTCCATATCATTCTAGTTTATGTTGCCAAATCAAGATAGCGACACAGTTCTAATCATATATTTTTAAGACACAACAGCATAGACAGAATATAAGTGTGAAAAACTACACAACACTGGCAACACTTGTAATGTGCATCACATGAGAACATAACTGTTTATACAACTCAAACTGAAATCAACATAGAGCAAGAAGTTAGAACAACAATCAAGTTAAAGAAATAGGTTTAAAACATACCTGTTGCGCCACTGGAGTTCCAATTGGATCCTTCAAATTCGAAAGTAGTTGGTATGAGTAAGTATAGTGATGCAATAGCAAAGGAGTATGGACCATAGCAACGGAATCTGACCTAAGAACAGTTGCTCTTCTGCTTTAAACGTGGAGTTTGGGTTCGCTGTGATGGTCTTCGTGCTTTGGGTATTGCAGTTGCTTTACAAGCTGCTCATGTGGGGCTACTCTATGGTGGACATGGTGCTGTGTCAACTAGAAGTGGGTTACTCTCCATTGGGGTTGGGGTTAGATGGGTTGTAGTTGGTTCTCTGTCCAACGGTGTAAGTGTGCAATCTGGAAGAGTCTCGATTATGTGTGGTGGGGCTAGTTCGTGGGCTAGTACAACCATGGTTCAATCTGCATCGACGGGTAGCACCGTCTTTTGTGAAGAACGGGTTTTTGCTCCCTTAGATACTTCCATCACCCCTCCAATTCAAATGGTTGATAAACAAGAAAAGAAAATGAACGTACAGACATTTTATGATAGATAGATGTGGTAATTCACAGATATGTTGTCTAACCAAACAGGACAGCATGACACAATTTCACATATATGATGGCTAACTAAACAGGATATCATGACACAGTTTCAGATATATGATGGATAACTTGACAGGATATAATGGCATAATTCAACATATGATGAGTATCTAAATAGGATGACATGACAAAACTATATGATGTCTTTCTAAAATAGGTTGGGATGAAATAATTCACATACATGTTGTCTCAGTATACAACATGGCATGATATAATTGACATAATTGATTCATATACTAAGCAGGTGGCACTCGCATGTGTGATCTCTGAACTAAGCAGATGGAATTGAATATTGTGCATATGATGTCTAAACTAAGCAATGCAAGACACCATATGCATGGCATGAGAAATATAAACATTGCAAATTAGAGCATACACCTCAGGTGGGATATATGACTGGTCATCTGTCTCTGAATCCTCCTCTGAGGAGCTAGCTGTAACCATTGAGATATATGCTTCAACAGGTACCATTGCCTGCTCTGAAGACGTTGTTTTCATGCCTGATTTTTCCATAACCGACTCAAATGGCTGATACACATGAAGAGTAATTCAATATACATAGATTGTTGACAGATGGAATACATAAAGAAAAAAAGGATGGCATGAGATAATTCACATATATGATGCCTGGCTACATGGCGTTGCATAATTCACATATATGATAACTGGCTGAAGAACATGGCATTGCATAATTCACATATGTGATATATATAAAGCAAACAGGAGGCATTCACACAAAGCATGTGTAATCTAAGCAGATGGCATGGCAATGCATGACACCATATGCATGATATGAGCAATATAACCCTGCCAAGTTAGAGCATGCACCTCGGGGGGGATACGACTGGTCATCTGTCTCTGAATCCTCCTCTGAGGAGCTATCTGTAACCAGCAAGAAATCTGCATCGACAGGTAGCACTGACTGCTCAGAAGACCTTGTTTTCACTCTAGATTTTTCCCATGACTGACTCAAATGGCTGATGCACAGGATGAGTAGATGAATGTATAAACATTGTTGACAAATGGAATACATTATGAAAAAATATGGCACAATACAATTCACATATACGATGACAGGCTAAACAGGATGGCATTGCATGATTCACGTATCTGATGCCTGGGTAAAGAAGATGGCATTGCATAGTTCCCATATACTCCCTTTGTTCCTAAATATTTCTCTTTTAGATATTTCAAATGGACTACCACATACGGATGTATATAGACATATTTTAGAGTGTAGATTCACTCATTTTGCTCCGTGTGTAGTCACTTGTTGAAATCTCTAAAAAGACAAATATTTAGGAATGGTGGGAGTATGATATAGAAACCAAACAGGTGGCATTCACACAAAACAAATCTAAACTAAGCTGATGACATATAAGATGTATAATGTAAGCAATGCAAGGCGTCATATGCATGATATGACCAACATCAGCATGCCAGGTTAGAGCAAACACCTCAGGGGGTAAATAGGAGTGGTCGGCTCCCTATGAATCCCCCTCTGAACAGTTATCTTCCTCTGGAATACAATATGTAATGGCGGGAGGGGGGCCCACTTCGCCCACCATGGAGCGGCGTCTGCATGACTTTATTTTCCCACGCAACGGTCTTCTCTTTTTCTCTACATGTTCAGTACGATTGTGTACAATAACTGACAAGCATAATAAAAAAACATAATTAGATTATGTAAGGCCTAAGGGGTGCATGCAAAAATTAAGATGGATGGTAGCAAACGAGTGGATAGATCCAAAACTAATGATAGAAGGTAGATTATAGCTTCAGTTTAAAAAGATAGACGATGGATCATCTACTGTTTGTTGCCCACCCAACATGAACCACATAGAAGACCCTAGATGAACCAGATAGTAGTCAGATACTATTTGTTGCTGCCTCAATATGTGCCCCACAGGCATTTTAAAACTCAAGTTTGAACATTAGTTCGGACCTGACGCGGAGTCTAAGAGGTGAACATGACGATAAAGTAGCAGGTAATAAAAACCGATGTATAACGCAAGTAGACACGAAAGAGTGCGACCTCTCTTCTGGAACTATGTATTCCTCAGGTTCATCCGCTGAGTCGATGATGGTAATGTAGTTGGCATGGCTGCCGGCAACGGGGAAGATGATCTAAGGCGGCGAAAGAAAGTCTGCAAGGGGAATCTCTAGTGCAGTGAACGCTTCCGTCGATGGTGCACCTCAGGTGGGGTGGATGATGGCACGACAGGAGCAGGACATAACACACAAAGTTTTCTTTGACACCTATCTGAAAATGAGGTAAATCTATAAGGGCTCCTTAGAATTGGAGGATTCTATAAACGCAGGGATAGGATAGGAATGCACGTTCAAAACAGAGCATTTGCAAACATAGGATTTCTGTCAACCTGGGTGTTTGGTTCACATGAATTGGAAGAACACATGAATGGAGAAACATGGTCAAATTAAAGTCAAACCACGTGAAAATGAAAAAAGTAAGAATCTTAGTATGCGAGTAATGCAATTAGTCCTATTCTTCATGCATATTAATTTGAAAAGGACATCCAAGTGGATATTAAAATTCCTACGTTTTTTATTTGAAAGAGACACCAAAGGAAAAAATCCTCCAGTTTTGCTTTGCTCCATTCCTTCTACCCAAATGCACGAATAGTAGTACCATAGTAAAGTTTCCAATTCCTATGTTTTCCTTCACTTTTTCTTTGAACCAGTGGCGGCGGTCTTCAACAGGCTGAAGCCTGCCCTCAAAATATTTTGTGAGCTTAGATTTGGTCCACATTAGTATCATATAATGGCTATCTTGCTAAACCGATTAAAATTGTGGTTCAAAATAGCATTAGGTTTTCTCCCTGTTAACTTTGTGACCACGATTATTTATTTCTAGATTTGTAACTACTTTGAACCAAAGGAACCCTGAGGGATCGACATGAATGCAGAGTAACAAAGTGATGCAATGAGTGCCTCTTTGGCATAGCCTTATCGACCTCAGCATCATTGGGTTGGACGTGGAGGATGGTGATGCTGGTGTGACTGTCGGAGGCAGGGAAGAAGATCTGAGTTCTCTGGAAACGGCGCCGAGGGTACTGCTCCGCTGTGATGGACGGTTCCGTCGTTGGAGCAGCTCCAGTGAGGTGTACGGCGGCGAGGCTGAATCAGGACAAGACAGACAACGTTAATCTGAAGTTTAGGGAGAAACTGAATTTTACTGTCAAAACTTATTGAACTAGTACTAGAGCATTGCAATAGAAGTTTAGGGTGTTCGAGCACTAGTAGCAGAGAAGCAGTGATCTAAATCAGCAGCCGCTCGAGCAGGGGATGCACTAGCAGAGAGCAACTCATGCAGCAGCACCGCGAGCGAGTGCTAAAGCAGCAACTCCTGTAGCTGCCGGAGGTCATGCAGCAGTAGAAGAAGCGCGAGTGAGAGCAAGAGCAGAGCAGCAGCATGAACGAGAGCAAGAGCGGAGCAGCAGCGCAACTGATAGCAATAGCAGAGCAGAGCAGCAGCACGAACGAAAGCAAGAGCAGTGCAGCAGCGCGACCGACAGCAAGAACAGAGCCGCAGCACGAGCGAGAGCCGGAGCAGCAGCATCAGCAGTGTGAGCGAGAGCCGGAGCAGCAACAGCTAGTGCCAGTGTGGAATTCACCGCCGAGGAAGCAACGACACGGGGGAGAGACGCCATGGATGAAGTGGCCGGCGAAGGCGTCGTCGATGGAGACCCGCCATGGCTGCTTGGTATCGAGCACCAGCAGTCCCGTGAGATCGAATAAAAGATAAAATGCAGCGGTGAGTGCAGAACCTCCTTGGTGGCGCCGAGTAGGCCTCAGCTTCATCGGAGGAATTGGTGAGGGTACTGCGGTTCCGGTGGGGCAGGTCAAGAAGGAGCTGTGGGGATGGAGGTGGCGCGATAGACGAGGCGAACATTGGGGCAGCTCCTTGGAGGTGGAGGATGGGGTGGCTGATCCAGTGGGATGACAAGATCGATGACGGATCCTCATCCGTTGCGGTGGATGAGGGACGGTGATCTATTGCAGTGGACAACGTCGTCAGGGAAGAGTCTCCGGCTGGACGGCAGTCGGAAGGCCGACGGAGGAGCATGGGGTTTCGCGGGTTTTGGCGGCCTCTGTGTACGAATGGGGGGAGGAGAAGGTAGGGGAGCCATGGCTTAGGGACGTGCTTGTCCGAAATGTAGGGTAAGTTACCAGCATACCCCCACCGATTTTGACCACGCGACGTCGAGCCGGCATTTCCAGTTGAGGGGTAGAAGGGGGATTTCGCGTGTCTGGGCTGCGGGACCAATTTCGGATGAGGAGGGAGTTTTCGCGCGCGTCGAAATTTTGGGATAACAAGGCGCGGTGCGGGTTGAAGAGGCTGGAGTTTCACAGCAGAAGAGACAAAAGATACTCAAGCTTGAAAATTTTGGGATAATAATGCGCGGATTCCATGTTCGGCAGAACAAACTTAACGTGTACAAAAAAACAATTCATACAAGATACAAGAGAGTTATGTCCCCTTTTACTATATTGCTATTAATGCTATTGAAAAAACTACAAGAAAAATGTAAGAAAAACCGGGAGAACAAGATTACCCTGTACAGTACCAAATCAATTCACACTTCCCTCAACAACAACAAAAAACAAATCAATTCCCACCACAAGAAAGAGTCATGTCCCTTTTCATATGATTACAAATGCCAGGATCTTGAATTTCAATTTTTGAATCCACGTTATGTTGAATTCGAATATATCATTAGGTGACCTTGCGGTTTATAATGGATGTAGTGCTACATTTTGATCTTCATCTTATATGAACATTTTACTCCACCCTATGAACATATATATTGTCGTCTACCATATGGACTAAATTTGAATCAATTTTCCTTATTTGAATACGATTGTTGTCAAGTTATACCATCATTTAAATATTATCTTGATAACAAAAAACATTCACATAGCAGTAATCATATTTCACTATGAATTACATGTACCATACGATCTCCAATTCAAATATTTGTATCCATTTTATGTTGAATTCAAATCACAGTACATTGTCTAGATAGCGAGATGTCCGGAATAATCTAAACCCTGTTTTCATATGTATAATTTTTGGCTGAATTGGGACAAGTTCTGGTATAAGCTTCTTGCAAACCTGAGATTCTCTCAACAAGCCTCGTGGTTCCGAGAGGGAACGTGTCACCTTTGTGTGTGAAACGATATACGCTGCCTCCCCCCTGATTTTCTTTACAGAGGCAACATAGAACTATATGAGTGCCCTGTTAAATTTTGGAATTATTCCGGGTTCGTTAGGCCTTTTTTATACACTAGCAAAACATGCCCGTGCATTGCAACGGGAGGACAAAAAGCATCTTTCATACACACATCCGACAACATCAGCAAACAATATTCTTAAAAAATCTTTATTGACACAATTTCAAACAATATGAAAATCAATTTTAAGCCACTAGTTTACATAAAACTCGTATCAACAGTTTAATGTGCATCATCGTATAGGGGTTGGTAGTGCACAGTGCAAAACAGAGAAGATGATTATGTACCTGTTTTAACCTTTAGGATATGGTAGTTGATAGGAATCAACATCCCCTATAGTGCCAATAATAGATTATGTGAGAGCATCTGATACGTCTCCAACGTATCTATAATTTTTGATTGTTCCATGCTATTATATTATCTGTTTTGGATGTTTTATATGCATTATTATGCTATTTTATACGATTTTTGGGACTAACCTATTAACCTAGAGCCCAGTGCCAGTTCCTGTTTTTTCCTTGTTTTAGAGTTTCGCAGAAAAGGAATACCAAATGGAGTCCAAACGGAATAAAACTTTCGCGATGATTTTTCTTTGACCAGAAGACACCTAGGAGACTTGGAGTGCAAGTCAGAAGAGCCACGAGGCGGCCACAAGGGTGTAGGGTGCGCCCCCCGACCTTGTGGGCCCCTCAGTGACCCCCTGACCTATATCTTCCTCCTATATATTCTCAAATACCCCAAAAACTTCCAAGGGAGCGACGAAACCACTTTTCCACCGCCGCAAGCTTCAGTACTTGTGAGATCCCATCTAGGGGCCTTTTCCGGCATCTTGTCGGAGGGGGATTCGATCATGGAGGGCTTCTACATCAACACCATTGCCTCCCCGATGAAGCATGAGTAGCTTACCACAGACCTACGGGTCCATAGCTAGTAGCTAGATGGCTTCTTCTCTCTCTTTGATTCTCGATACCATCTTCTCCTCGATGTTCTTGGAGATCTATTCGATGTAATACTCTTTTGCGGTGTGTTTGCCGAGATCCGATGAGTTGTGGATTTATGATCAACTTATCTATAAATATTATTTGAATCTTCTCTGTATTCTTATATGCATGATTTGATATCTTTGCAAGTCTCTTCGAACTATCGATTTGGTTTGGCCAACTAGATAGGTTTTTCTTGCAATGGGAGATGTGCTTAGCTTTGGGTTCAATCTTGCGGTGCGCAATCCTAGTGACAGAAGGGGAACCGAAACGTATTTTATTGTTGCCATCGAGGATAAAAAGATGGCGTTTACATCATATTGCTTAGTTAATTCCTCTCCATCATGTCATCTTGCTTAAGGCGTTACTTCATTCTTTATGAACTTAATACTCTAGATGCATGCTGGATAGCGGTCGATGTGTGGAGTAATAGTAGTAGATGCAGAATCGTTTCGGTCTACTTGACACGGACGTGATGCCTATGCTCATGATCATTGCCTTAGATATCGTCATAACTTTGCACTTTTCAATCAATTGCTCGGCAATAATTTGTTCACCCACCGTAATAATTTCTGTCTTGAGAGAAGCCTCTAGTGAAACCTATGGCCCCCGGGTCTATTTTCCATCATATAAGTTTCCGATCTACAATTTTAGTTTCCGATCTACAATTTTAGTTTCCGATTTACTTTCTTTGCAATCTTTTACTTTCCGTTCCATAAACGAAAAATACCAAAAACATTACTTTACCGTTTATCCATCTCTATCAGATCTCGCGTTGCAAATAACCGTGAAGGGATTGACAACCCCTTTATCGCGTTGGGTGCAAGTTGGTGTTTGTTTGTGTAGGCATTCGGTGGCTTGCACATTTTCTCCTACTGGATTGATACCTTGGTTCTCAAAACTGAGGGAAATACTTACTCTACTTTGCTGCATCGCCCTTTCCTCTTCAAGGAAAAAACCAACGCAAGCTCAAGAGGTAGCAGCATCAAACTGTCATATCTACTAAATTTGAATAGGGTAGAAAACATATATAATAGACATTTATTGAATGCTCCACATAGAGAAGATATTAATTAAGTTTACATTTTGTTAAAATTTGGAATTATTCCGGGTTTGTTTGGCCTTGTTATATATTAATTGAGTTTCTGCACATTTAATGTGCATAATTCAAATTTGAACTGCAAGCACATGCTCCGGTGCACAAAAGTTGGTTGAAAAATCACATGTGTGTCCTTGGGTTCATTTCTAGGTCCCATGCAATAAATGGGAATGATATTCAAACATCTGGGCATCGTGACTCGGCCGAGAACATTGAGAAACTTGGTTTTTAAATTCCTGTAAATCCAAAAGTCGCTTGGAAATCATGAAACTTGGCATGGTGTCATGTCATGGCACTAACATGTTGTGGTAAAAAACTTGGCCGAATTGGAACAAGTTTTGGTATAAGCTTCTTGCAAACCAGAGCTTCTCTCAATAAGGCTCGAGGTTCTGAGAGGGAACATGTCACCTTTGTGTGCGAAGTGATATACGCTACCCCCCTTGATTTTGTTTATAGAGGCAACATAGAACTATATGAGTGCCGTGTTAATTTTTGGGATTAGTCCGGGGTCGTTTTTCCTTTTTTTATACATTAATTAAGTTTCTGGTCATTTAATGTGCATAATTCAATTTTGAACTACAAGCACATGCTCTAGTGCACCAAAGTTGGTTGAAAAATAACATGTGTGTCCTCGGGTGAATTTCTAGGTCCCATGCAAGAAATGGGAATGCAATTCAAACATCTGGGCATCGTGGCTCGGCCGAGAACATTGAGAAACTTGGTTTTAAAATTCTAGTAAATCCAAAACACGCCTGAAAATCATGAATATTGGCATGTTGTCATGTCATGGTACTACCATGTTGTGGTAAAAAAATTGGCCGAATTGGAACAAATTTTGGTATAAGCTTCTTGCAAACCTTAGCTTGTCTCAACAAGGCTCATGGTTCTGAGAGGGGACGTGTCACCTTTGTTTGTGAAACGATATACACTCCCCCCCCTTAATTTTCTTTACAGAGGCAACATAGAACTATATGAGTGTTGTGTTAAATTTTGGAATTATTCCGGGTTCGTTTTGCCTTTTTATACATTAATTGAGTTTCTGGTCATTTAATGTGCATAATTCAAATTTGAACTACAAGCACATGCTCCCGTGCACCAAAGTTGGTTGAAAAATCACACGTGTGTCCTCGGGTAAATTTCTAGGCCCCATGCAAGAAATGGGAATGAAATTCAAACATCTGGCGTCGTGGCTCGGGCGGAAACATTGCGAAACTTGGTTTTTTAATTCCTGTAAATCCAAAACACGCATGAACATCATGAAACTTGGCTTGGTGTCATGACATGGCACCAACATGTTGTGGTAATTTTGCTATCCGATTTGCGAAGGCGCCCACATTAACAATCAACAAAGTCATTTTGGAACAAGTGCTATCACGTTACAATAGGAAAGACAAGTATTATTGAAACCGTGGGTGTTCTACTTACCATTTACGTGCCGCCACGCGTCCCCCTTTTTATTAGCTAGGAAGCACCGTGCAGGGTAGCTATAAGAGTACGGGAGGCGTGCGATCAGACCCCTGCGCGTGCTTATCGGGAGGAGAGCCCTTTGACCTCCATCTGCCGCCAACCTCTCTCCAATGGTCTCCATTCATGGCACCCGAGCCCCTGTTTAATGGCGTGGCTATGTCTCACTCGACTGAGATGTAAGAGAGAAAAAAGAAAATCTGAAACGAAAATTTTGCAAGGATCTTGATGTAAGATCCGACGGACCTATATAGTATCTACTACGACTTATTGCAAGACTGACGAATATATAAGGATGACGACAGTGGATAATAATTGTCTTACATAATTAGGAAGATAATTAAAAAAGCCACATGCGGCTACGCCCGAAATACACAAGGGCAAAAGAAGAAGGAAGACGCATACAACGATCTGGCTATCTGATCTCTACTTTCTTGATGCGCTACAGGTCGCGGAGACTAGTTCTCGCAGCGAGCGGCGATGATCTCTTTCATTAGTTTCATGTCCTTAATATGCTGCTTGGCAGCATCCACGGTTTCCTTCACCAGCCTTTCGCACTCGATGCGGAGCATGGCATTCTCGTCCATAAGTTTCTTGACGATGACGCCCGTCCTCTTCAACAAGGCAGTGGTCTCCTCCGCTTGCTTCGCCCTTCTGGCCCGGAGCTTCGCATTGCCCTCTCATAGTTGCCGGATGACACCGGTAGCCTGTTCAAATGAGGCTTTCATATCGTCCTGCAACCTCGCCCAGCCGGAAATCTGATCCATCTGGCTATGAAAGATCGCATGCATGCGCCTGTAAGAGTCGTCGCCTGCCCGCGAGACAGTTTCCCAGGCCGCCGCGGCGCAGGAGGACATCTCTGCTGCATTCGCAGCGCGGCGAGACATCTCTGCTACTTCCGCGGCACAGCCGGACCAGTCTGCTGCATCGACGGCGCGACGGGACCTCTGTGCTGCTTCGACGACGTGGCGGGACCTCTGTGCTGCTACTTCTGCGCGGCAGGACATGTCGGCTGCTTTCGCGGTGAGGCGGGACATCTCTCGTGCTTCCGCTTCCATGCTCGCCTCTCCCTGGTGGTAATCTCTCGACCCAGAACTCACGCTGGCCATGGCAGACGCAAGGGGACGATGCTAAATGACTTGTTTGTTTTTGTGGATGAGGAGTTGAGGAGGAATGTGCAGTCATCTTGGCATAGTAGTATTTATAACCGAGTACTAATACGCTCCTAAGTGGGAAACTGTTTAGGTCGTGATCGGTGTGAACAGGTTTGCAATTAAATATAGTGTGGTAGTATTTTGGAATGTGACGAGACGCAAGCACAAAATTCATTGACGGTTCTAGTTTCGAAGTGCGGCACTATTCCCGGATGGCGTAACGTGGGCACGTGTTCTCGGCCGTGGTGTAGCAGTTTTGTAATATGCCATGGTACTTCTTTTTCTACTACTGTGTACGTGCAATAACTAGCACCGTCGAATACATATCTTACGGTTATTGGGGCGTTCAAAAGGAATAGCCTCGTGGCGAGCTATAGACTAGTCTTTTTTTCACACGCATTACATCGACACATATCATCTCTCTCCCTCTTTCCCATGCACACACCTAGTCTCTTGGGCCTTCTCACACGCACCATCTCTAGCTCCCTAGGTCGATGCCACCCACATACACTTGTACTCTAAGTTTAGTATGTTATACATGAAGAGAAGAGGTGCACGCACGCACTCGTTCTCTCTCACACACGCATATGTAGCTACGAATTATAGTGTTCTCAACCATCCGATTGGCTCTATCATAGGTTCCCATTGCTCCTCGGCCTTGAGATTGAGAAGTTTAAAACGCGGAGGCTAAGCTAGAGGCGCGAGGTTTTGATTAATGTGCAGGCCACACACGGCACCAACACGACACGAGGTTCGTTTGCCTGGTGTGCAGTCGGGTGAGTTGTCCAAGTATAGACGCAAACAGGCCCTCCTTGGTATCTGCGCCTCGACTTATGCACAGAGAAATTAGGATCGGAGGGAGTACTACTAGTAGTACTACTACTTCGATGTGTCGTGTCAACTCACACAAGTATGCCACACTTCGTGAACAAACAAGCATATAAGCTGGTATACTTCTCACCCAAAGGATCTTTATATCCAACAGACACAAAATATTCGTTCGACTATTGGAAATTACTTTAACTAATGATCTGATGTCGAAGTAATTGCTGCATCGCCACCAAAACCCACCATCTCTTAAGCTAAAGTAGACCGAGCTAACCCCTATATTAGCATATTACTAAGATAAACAGAAGGCACTGTAGAATCATTTAGGAGGTGAGCTTGTCAATTTGAATGTGGAGGGACACCGTCCTCGACAACCCAGCACCGGCCAACAGCTTGGGCGGCATTGTGAAGAAGGTCAGCTCCTGCACGGCGACGTCGCCGGGATCCTTGTTGCTTGTCACCTCCATTTCCACCTTGAGAGCGTCGGTCCTGCCTGTGGGATCCCCCAGCGGGCCGTTCGCCCACAGCTTGGCCGCGTAGTGCGGCAGTGGGGATGCCCCCACTTTGATGCAGACGACCGACACTGCGATAGGCGCGCTGATGTCGAGCATGCCGCCGACCAAGAAAAACATGCGGCCGTCCTCCTCCGCGAATAGTAAGAGTCGTGGCTCCGACAGTGGCACTTGTAGTTGGAGAACCTTGTCGTACTGGGTCCTGTGCACGAGCATGGGATGCACGGTGCTGATGCGGTGGGAGAGCACCGGCAGCGGGTCTTCGTAGCCGTAGACGGGCACGGGGCATTTGCAGGGCGCGAGTGGACACATGCTCTGGTGATTGGCGAGCTTGTGGTAAGTGACGTAGAGCCCACGGCCTTCGTGCGGGCACTGTGCCCTCACTGAGGAGAGGACAGTGTCCATCGCCGTGTTCCGCACGTCGAAGCCACTGTCGCGCTCGCACTTCTAGCACTGCCGCTGGTTCCCGGGGCGCTCGCCACGGCAGTCCGTGCAGGCCAGGTGCCCTCCCTTGCGCTGTGTAAATCAATCGAACATCACATCAATCAAGAAACCTACACCTTGCTCGATCAGCCGAACGGACGAGGTGTATTTGAATCTCATACACTGGAGGCTTCAAGGGGCAGAGGCACAAGGGACAGTGGAGCAAGGTGAGGTCCATAAAGACCATAGAGAGCTCCATCGTCGGGTCCTATTCCGTCGGCATGATCTCGCCCTCCTTGTGCACAACCATCTCTCGCTTTAGGGCTGGGGCATTACACAAGTTTTACCGTGACATATTCATACTACTTCAAGGTGCATTAAATCAACACATGCAAGTATCAAAAGGGAAGTCACGGCATGCATGCATGCGTTGTAATTAATGCATCGGTAAACATAAAATATTGAAATGTATCGAGTGCACTGCTTTGATGTGTTGCGTCAACTCGTACAACAAGGAGAAGTTTGATTACAACGCCCTCTCCCTCGCCCATGAGCGTGGTGGCTTGCAGGACTAGGAGAAGCTTTTGCTACACGCTCTCCCTCCCGCACGCGGTGGACATGCAATAGTTCATTCAGTGTCAGATGGCCAGAAGCATACTGTAGTACTCCACTGCAGTAGTACCATCATTGTTTGACTTCCCAAAGAGGCAAAGAGCCAAGCGCAACATGGACGCTCGTGTGGCAGTTTCCTGTGTAGGGGAGGTATAGTGACATAGTCTAGGATAGCGTCTACCGTGCCTCTAAGCTTAGAATCATTGTAGTCGGCTCCATGCTATGAGACCGTCTTGAAGAATGTTTTGATTAAAATAATCTTCTGGCCCTACCTGTCATCCTGGTGATTGTAGTTTGCACGCGCATCTGGTCAGACAGGAATATATATTTTAATTTGTGGTGGGATAAATGTTAGAGGTTGCAGCAAATATATTGTACACTGCAGGTCTCTTAGCCAAGTTTAGAGGCAAGCATGTGGGGCCAGTGCTATGATGTGCCGCGTCAACTCGTACAACAAGGAGAAGCTTGATCTTACTACCACACGCCCTCTCCCTTGCCCATGCGCGTGGTGGCTCGCAGACAAGGACAGACTTTTGCTTACTACAACAAGTTATCCCTCCCGCACGCGGTGGACGGACATACAGCAGTTGATTCGATACTGTAGAAGTAGTAACATCATTGTTCGTCTTCTCGAAGAGGCGAATAGCCAAGCGCAACCTGAACGTGGCAGTTGTGAATGCTCGCGTGGCAGTCTTTGTGAAGGGGCGGGGCGTGGTGCAGAGCCTTGGAGCACGCATATAGCCACGCTCTTGCATGACACAAAATTGCCATGTAAGCAAGCTATAAGCCCACTATTGTACTTGCTCTTAATAGTATAGCCCTTTAACCCAGAAAGGAGGGACTACTCCCTCCGTTCCTCGATACTCCCTCCGTTTTTATTTAGTCCTCGTATTAGCTTGGGTAAAAGTCAAGCTTTAAAACTATGACCAAGTTTATAAAAAAAATATTAACATAAGCAATAACAGATGAATACAATTAGATTTATTATTGAATGTACTTTCACATCATATATATTTATTATGATAAATGTTTATATTATTTTTTATAAACTTGGTCAAACTTTATGAAAATTTGACCTCAGTCAACTCTAATATGCAGAGTAAATAAAAACGAAGGGAGTATTTGCCTTTCTAGAGATTTCAACAAGTGACTACACCTTAAATGAGCACATACGGAGCAAAATGAGTGAATCTACACCGTCAATAAATATGTAGTTCTCTCGTTTCCTCTCCGCCTTGGTCGCGATGCACAATATTGAGTATACTACTACTGACTAGTCTCTTTTTGACATGCATTTACGTTGATACGGCTTGAATGCCAGCGAGGTAGAGGGTAGCGGTTCCCTAAATGTTGAACGGTCAATGATGCCTCCGCATTAGATTAGCATGTAGAGGTAGGAGTAAGTAATTGGAGAAGCAGAATGGAGCCAGCACGATGTGAATGCAATGCAGTTTGGACCCTCATATAAAGGCGCCCCACCACTCCAATCCACCTACTCCTAGTCTCTGCGTAACACTGCCCACTCCAATCCAATACCAAGACCAAGTGACCAGAAGCCACAAGCACCCATGGCTTCGATGGACGCGAGTGGCAGTCAGCTGTGCCGGATCGTCCAATACGCCGGCCTGCGGCCCCGCACCGCGCAGCGTTTCCAGACGGTGTTGGCGACCGCCGGTGTCATAGCCCTCGTCGACGCCGGCTTCGCCTCTCACATGTGCCAGATGATGGTTGACTCCATCCGCAAGTTCACCGCCATCAAGAAGCGTGCGGAAGACCTTGCCGTACTACTCCAGCCCGCGCGCCCAGGCTCCTCATTGCCTGCCACCCTCATCGGCCTCCAAGGTGACGAACTCTTTGAAGCACTGGTGGCCCTGCAGCTGCCGGAGGTCGCGATGAAGAATGTGAACCTCGACGCCGCGCTCGCGGCGCAGCGCCTCGCCATGCAAGAAACTGTCGACCTGCACATCCACGTCTACGAGGAAATCGTCTGCATAGGCCACTACAAGGCCAGCAAGGACAGAAAGACGTTGGCCTTCTTCAAGCGGCTGGAATCTTTGGACGCCATTGTTCAAAAGCACGTCGACCTGGCAACGAAAGCCGCTGCTACTTAGCCACCGTTCGGTGGGCCGGCACCCGGAGTCGAGGAGGTGGACATCGTCGATGGATGCATCTTTCTTCTTGCCTCCTATAACCAGCACTGCATCACCTCGTGGCCTTAATGTTTTATTAGTGTATGGCATTTTTATTCCAGTCATAACATTTTCACTATGAGGTGGGGCCGCAGCTGAGCAAACCGACCACCGGCAAATCCCCACCCCGCCCACCGCGCATCGGCTGATTTAGAATTGGAAGAGAGAAACAAGGGAGAAGAGCTAGCTGTAGCACGAACGCTGTTGTCACATGGGACTCATGTTGATAGAATAGGAGTATTGAGTACTCGTACCTCTTTTTTTAAGGAAAAAGTAGTCGTACGTCTAGTACCACTAGTTGGGTGCGTGCGACCTATACCTGTCATCACTTTAGGTCTCCTTTTTGAAACGCAACTACGCTTCATAGTACATATTTTTCATGCATTTATCCTCCTATATGTACTCCTAGGCTATTTCCACGTGCTCCCTTTCACCGACATGTGGGACATAGAGCATCTGGGTCATAGTGCATGCATGACTCGGAGCATATGCAACCATGCTGGCGTACTTTACATTTTAGACCTCACGAATTACATGCAAACCCCTACAGAAGAATAAATAAATGAATGAATGAATTACTACATGCAAACCGGATTATTTTCATAGAAACCAGAGCACGTTCATTAAATTTTGGACATAACACATTTATAAAAAAAGACCGGACCTAAACCAGTCTAAGGGCCTCTTTGATTCACAGGATACTGAAAACACAGGAATCGGGAAAGTATGATGGCAATGAACCGAGACAAGGAGGAAGAGGAGCAGTACTGTACATGCTACAGACTCGACTATAGTACATTGTTTTTATGGCCATATCACCAAGTTGTTTTCTATGGCCTATCGCCTGCTGGTTCACTGGGCTGCCGTGGTTCACACTCCTCCGACGTGAGTAGTAGTATTAGTATATACACTATATACCGCATGATTCTTTGCTCCTTCTTACGTACTTCGCCAACATGTGGGAGTGACAAGATCCGGGTCGACGTGTCATGCACCCGATTAGAGTGGGAAACGGAAGGGGGCATCACCCCGGTCGTAGCGCCAGTAATTCATGACTATAATGACTATTCATATCACAAGACCCCGTCTTTCCAGCAGTAACGCGCCGTCAAATCACACAGCCCTACCTTTCCAGCAGTAAGTTGAATCTGCTACTCCCTCACCCTCCTCGCCTCTCTGTCAAACCGCCTACGCGAAAACTGCCACGCGTACTGCCCGGGAAAAGCCCCGCCCTCAACTTTTAACTACTCATAGTATAATTTTGTATTGATGAATTGCGCCATGGAGCAGAAAACCAAAAGAAAAATGTGGTACATGTAAACAAATATAGTTCAAGCTCTAGCCAGTGATTCAGAACGTAAACCGTGCATGTGCTTATACGTATAGGTTACTTCAAAGTACTGACTCCATTGATGCAATGTGGTCAAACTGTACCATCAATATCTCAAAGCCAAAATAGCTCGAGCTTGTTCGTTCTATATAAATACTAGTACTGTATGTTTATTCACCCGTGGGGTTGTTCATGGAGGGCCGGGGAGCACAAGTGAACAATACTACTACTAGTAAGTAGGAGTTGTACAGTTAGTCACGTTAAATAGAGAGTTTCTTTTCTTTAATGCCACGTACACAAATTGAAATGCTTGTTGTGGAGAGAAAAAGATAATCACTCCACTATATATAATAGGCAGGGGCCTGAGCGCTTGCTTTACTAGGGTTGCTCTCTTCATTCTCTCATCCTCTCCAGATCTAAACAAGACAACGCTAGAGACATTTTCTCTCTGCTTACCGCTGGTCACAGATCCGGCCGAATCCCTTTGGCCGGTGTGTGTAGAGGACTAGGTGCATCGTTCACGCAGTCATCAGCGTCGAGGGAGGAAACCGACAGCTACCGATGGGTCCCGGTCCTCTGCCCGTGTCATTCTCTCCGACACAGCGCCGGGTCGGGAGGTCCTCCGACCCTTCTTCCTCCCTGCCGTATTGTGCGCAGATCCGACCTGCCGCCGCCGACATCCCGACGACCCTCGGGTATAAGTTCTTCGAAAGAGGCCTTCCTCTATTGCCTCAGCTCCCCACGTGTCTGCATGTGCATCTTTTTCTACTTCCATCAGCTCTTCCAAAGCCACCTAAATTTTTAGTATTATTGGAGGTAAACCTACTTCATGCAGTCGAATCTAGGACTTGGTTCAAACAACAAAGAAAGGGGGGAAAGTCGTAGCATGAAACTAGGACTTGATTTAAAGAGGAAATAACAGGGGGAAAGTAGTAGAGACTGGATACCCAACCGGTCTCTTGGTTGAAAAAGGAAATAAAGGGAAAAGGCAGTACAAACTGCATAAGGAATAAATCTATTATTGGTTGAAAAAAGGATAGAAAGTGGTGGCTGGTGGACAAGTCAACAGAGTATGTCCAGGATTAGAGTTGCTGCCCTCACATAGTAAAAGGTCTCCAGGATTAGACTTGCTGCCCTTACGGAGTATGAACAAACTCGGCATCACCACTTTATGCCTCCTTGTAGGTACATTGTGCTGATGTGTCCACTGTCGCATGTCCTTATACCAACTTTTTGCAGTTGTTAATGTAAATTCCTTTTGGTGTCGCTTGAAGCTACGTCGGTATTTCCCCAAAGAGGAAGGATGATGCAGCACAACGGCGGTAGGTATTTCCCTCCTGGCGCGCCCTGGTGGGTTGTGCTCTCCTCGAAGCACCCCCCATGCACAGCTAGGGCCCATTATGTTCCTTTTGGTCCAAAAAAATCTCCGTGAAGTTTCATTGCGTTTGGATTCCGTCTTATATTGATTTCCTGCGATGTAAAAAAATGCAGAAAACAACAACTGGCACTTGGAACTATGTCAATAGGTTAGTACCAAAAAAATGATATAAAATGACTATAAAATGATTATAAAACATCCAAGATTGATAACATAACAGCATGGAACAATAAAAAATTATAGATACGTTGGAGACGTATCAGCATCCCCAAGCTTAACTCCTACTCGTCCTCGAGTAGGTAAGTGATAAAAACAGAATTTTTTGATGTGGAATGTTGCCTAACATGTCATATCATATTCTTTTCTTTATAGCATGGACATTTGGACTTTTATGTGATTCAAAGCAATAGTCTAGTTTTGACATGATAATTTAAATACTCAAGCATATCAACAAGCAACCATGTCTTTCAAAATATCAACGCTAAAATAAGTTATCCCTAGCCCATCATGCTCAACCATTGATCCATTCATGAAACACACTCACATATTAGTTACACCCAATACTTAAGTACGGTCATATTGCCTCCTAGTTGGTGCTTTTATAAGAGAAGATGGAGACTCGAATTTAAAATAAAAATTGCATAAAGTAAAAGAAAGGCCCTTCGCAGAGGGAGGTAGGGATTTGTAGAGGTGCCAGAGCTCAAAGCGAAAAACATAGAGATAAAAACATTTTAGGAGGTGTATCCATCCCTCCAACGAAAACGACTTAGAGTTCCCAACACTTTCCATGCTAGATATATAATAGGCGGTTCCCAAACAGAAAATAAATTTTATTCCTTTTTCCACCATACTTTCACTTTCCATGGATAACCGTATCCACGGGTGCCTTCCATACCAACACTTCCCACGGAATTTATTATTTGACAACATAAAGTAAATTCATTTTTCATTACGGGACTAGGCATCCCTAATACCTTTGCCTTTCTCTCGTGCAATGACAAGTGAATAAAAACTCATCGTGATATTAACACATCTAGCATGGAAAATGTTAGCCACCTCTCACCGCTCCGCGAGCGAAACAAACACACAAAAGAGAAGTTTATTTTGAAAATTATAGATGGCACATGCAAATTTGCTTACAACGGCAAAAGAATATTGTATATAGGTAGATGTAGTGGACTCATGTGGCAAAACTGGTTTAAAGGTTTTTGGATGCACAAGTAGAGATCATACTTAGTGCAAAAATGAAGGCTAGCCAAAAGATT
Organism: Aegilops tauschii subsp. strangulata; assembly: GCF_002575655.3. Taxonomy (NCBI): domain Eukaryota; kingdom Viridiplantae; phylum Streptophyta; class Magnoliopsida; order Poales; family Poaceae; genus Aegilops; species Aegilops tauschii. Next base: position 291,421,354 of record NC_053037.3, read on the forward strand.
GAGAAGCGACCAACCAAGAAACGAATAATCTCATAAGCAAGCATTAAGCATAAATAACATCGAATAATGCACCACAAGTAGGATATAATTTCATTGCATGACTATTGAGTTCCGTTCTTGCATAGGGAATCACAAACCTCAACACCAATATTCTTACTAAAGCATAATTACTCATCAACATAACCCACATATCACATCATCATATCTCAAAACTATTACTAAGAATTCAAGTTTATTTTGTCCAATGATCTTCATGAAATTTTTTATTATACCCTTCTTGGATATCTATCACTTTGGGACTAATTTTCATGTGTTGCTTTTCATAAGCTTAAACAAATATGAGTGAAGATCATGAGCATAATTTTTTTCTTTCTTTCTCTCAAAATAATTTAAGTGAAGCAAGAGAGAATTTCATGAAAATTTTACTAAGTCCCAAATAAATCTAAGTGAAGCAGAGAGCATTTCTTCAAAAATACTAAAGCACACCGTCTCAAAAAGATATAAGTGAAGCACTAGAGCAAGTCCATAGCTCATAAAAATTTAAGTGAAGCATAGAGAGCAATTCTAACAAGTCATGACATAATTTGGGCTCTCCCAAATAGGTGTGTCCAGAAAGGGATGAAGACTTAAAACACAAAATAAAACAAGCAAAGACACATATCATACAAGATGCACCAAGCAAAACACATAGTATGTAACGAATAAAAATATAGCTTCGAGTAAAATACCGTTGGTCGTTAGAAGAAAGAGGGGATGCCACTCGGGGGCATCCCCAAGCTTAGTTGGTTGCTCATTTTTGGATAATAGCTTGGGATGCCGGGGCATCCCCAAGCTTAGGCTCTTCTACTCCTTATTCCTTCATGCATCGTAACATAACCCAAAACTTGAAAACTTCAATCACACAAAACTCAACAAAACCTTCGTGAGATCCGTTAGTAAAAGAAAGCAAATCACTACTATAAGTATTGTACCAAACCAATTCATATTTTTTGCATTATATCTACTATATTCCAACTTTTCTATGGCAAAAACTCATCAAATAAAACCATAGAGATCAAAATAAGCACACAACGCAAAGAAAATAGAATTTGTCAAAACAGAACAGTCTGTAGCAATCTGACTATTTTGAAAACTTATGGAGCTCCAAAAATTCTGAAAAAACTAGGAAGACCTGAGAAATTTGTGTATTAATCTTCTGCAAAAAAGAATTTGCATTTTATCACGCTCTGGTAAAAAATGAGAATTTTTTCGTGAGCGCAAAAGTTTCTGTTTTTCAGCAAGATCAAACAACTATCACCCAAGAAGATCCTATGGGCTTTACTTGGCACAAACACTAATTAAAACACAGAAAACACAATCATAACAATAGAATAATTGTTCTAACACTCAAGAACAGAAAGCAAAAAGCAAAAATAAATTTTCTTTATTGGGTTGCCTCCCAACAAGCGCTATAGTTTTACGCCCTTAGCTAGGCATAAAGCAAGGATCTAAGTTTTGGCATCCTTCTTCTTAACTCTCTTACAGGTGTTTTCGTCATGGGGTTTTGTAAACACAACATAAAACATATTATCCATAGAAACCTTAGCGTTCCTAAGTTGGTGTTCATCATAACCTTTTTGATTCCCCGCAACAATCCAAGAGTGATGTTGATTAACATTATTGAAACTTGTTGGATTATATCTAAAACAGGGACTTCCTTTTTAAGATTCTCATCAAAGACTTTATTATCCCCAAGAAAATGTCTTAAAGCATAGTCACTATTGTAAAGAATTTCATCTATCACAGGTTTTTCACGATTCATACCATAAAAAACAAAGATTTCCCAAGCTTCCCTTATTATGTAATCAAATTCATTGATATGGACAAGGGTGGCCAACTTTTTAGCCCTAGGATTCTTTATAATGGGAAGCTCAAAAAACAATCTTTGCAAAGTAGGATGGGTACAAATAAATTTACTTTCAAGTTTCGGAACTAGTGCTAAAATAGCATCTGCATAAGATCTAATAGTTTTAAGTATAGGAGCATCATCAAGACTCAAATTTCCCATACAATTGAAAAATTCTTGGATACGCTCTTTTCCCATAACATTCCCTTGCCCCAAGATAAAAGTTTTAGCATCCAGATTGCCTGTACGTCCAATCTTAGGAGTTAGGCCATCATCTGTTGGTGCCATACTGAAATCACTCATGATTGCAAGCAAAGTATAGATCTATCGAGAAAACAGGGAACGAAAAAGATGGGCGAATAAAACGGCAATTTATTGTGAAGTGGGGGAGAGGAAAATGAGAGGCAAATGGAAAATAATGTAAATTGCGATGAGAAAAGATTTGTGATTAGGAACCTAGTATATGTTGAAGATCCTCCCCGGCAACGGCGCCTGGAATTCCTTTTGATGTCGCTTGAAGCTACATCGATATTTCCACAAAGAGGAAGGGATGATGCAACACATCGGCGGTAGGTATTTCCCTCAGATATGAAACCAAGGTTATCAAACCAGTAGGAGAACCAAGCAACATAACGTAAAGAGCCCCTGCACACAGATAACAAATCCTCGCAACCTGACGTGTTTAAGGGGCTGTCAATCCCTTCCGGGTACGGCGCCTCAAGATAGGCAAACGAACGTGAGATAAAATTGTAGTAGATTGATAGATCGAATGCCACATAAAATAAATAAGAATAAATTGCAGAAAGGTATTTTTGTATTTTGGTTTAATAGATCTAAAAATAAATGCAAGGAAAAAGTAGATCGCAAAGGAAAATATATGAGAAAGAGACCCGGGGGCCGAAGGTTTCACTAGTGGCTTCTCTCGAGAAAAATAGCAAAAGGTGGGTGAACAAATTACTGTTGGGCAATTGATCGAACTTGAGATACTCATGATGATATCCAGGCAATGATCATTATATAGGCATCACGTCCAAGATTAGTAGACCGACTCCTGCCTGCATCTACTACTATTACTCCACACATTGACCGCTATCCAGCATGCATCTAGTTTATTAAGTTCATGGAAAAACGGAGTAATGCAATAAGAACGATGACATGATGTAGACAAGATCTATCTATGTAGAGCTAAACCCCATCGTTTTATCCTTAGTAGCGACGATACATATGTGTCGGTTCCCCTTCTGCCACTGGGATCAAGCACTGTAAGATCAAACCCACTATAAAGCACCTCTTCCCATTGCAAGATAAATAGATCAAGTTGGCCAAACAAAACCCAAATATCGGAGAAGAAATACGAGGCTATAAGCAATCATGCATATAAGAGATCAAAGAAACTCAAATAACTATCATGGATATAAAAATATAGATCTAATCAAAAACTCAAAGTTCATCCATCCCAACAAACACACCGCAAAAGAGTTACATCATATGGATCTCCAAGAGACCACTGTATTGAGAATTCAGAGAGAGAGAGAGTGAGAGAGATGAAGCCATCTAGCTACTAACTACGGACCCGAAGGTCTACAAAGAACTACTCACGCATCATCAGAGAGGCAAAAATGGAGGTGGTGAACCCCATCCGAGATGGTGTCTAGATTGGATCTGGTGGTTCTGGACTCTGCGGCACCTGGACGAATATTTCGTTGACTCCCCTAGGGTTTTGGGTATATTGGGCCTCCTAGCGCGCCCTGGTGGGTTGTGCTCTCCTCGGAGCACCCCCCCAGGCGCAGCCAGGGCCCATTATGTTCCTTCTGGTCCCAAAAAAGTCTCCGTGAAGTTTCATTGCGTTTGGACTCCGTCTGATATTGATTTCCTGCGATGTAAAAATATGCAGAAAACAACAACTGGCACTTGGCACTATGTCAATAGGTTAGTACCAAACAATGATACAAAATGACAATAAAATGATTATAAAACATCCAAGATTGATAATATAACAGCATGGAACCATAAAAAATTATAGATACGTTGGAGACGTATCAGCATCCCAAAGCTTAACTCCTACTCGTCCTCGAGTAGGTAAGTGATAAAAACAGAATTTTTGATGTGGAATGCTGCCTAACATGTCATATCATATTCTTTTCTTCATAGCATGGACATTTGGACTTTTATGTGATTCAAAGCAATAGTCTAGTTTTGACATGATAATTTAAATACCCAAGCATATCAACGAGCAACCGCGTCTTTCAAAATATCAACGCTAAAATAAGTTATCCCTAGCCCATCATGCTCAACCATTGATCCATTCATGAAACACACTCGCATATTAGTTACACCCAATACTTAAGTACGATCATATTGCCTCATAGTTGGTGCTTTTATAAGAGAAGATGGAGAATCAAATTCAAAATAAAAATTGCATAAAGTAAAAGAAAGGCCCTTCATAGAGGGAAGTAGGGATTTGTAGAGGTTCCAGAGCTCAAAGCGAAAAACATAGAGATAAAAATGTTTTGGGAGGTGTATCCATCCCACCAACGAAAACGACTTAGAGTTCCCAACACTTTCCATGCTAGATATATCATAGGCAGTTCCCAAACAGAAAATAAAGTTTATTCCTTTTTCCACCATACTTTCACTTTCCATGGCTAACTGTATCCACGGGTGCCTTCCATACCAACACTTCCCAAGGAATTTATTATTTGACAACATAAAGTAAATTCATTTTTCATTACGGGACTGGGCATCCCTAATACCTTTGCCTTACTCTCGTGCAATGACAAGTGAATAAAAACTCATCGTGAGAATAACACATCTAGCATGGAAAATATTAGCCACCTCTCACCGGTCCGCGAGTGAAACAAACACACAAAAGAGAAGTTTATATTGAAAATTAGAGACGGCACATGCAAATTTGCTTAGAACGGAAAACGAATACCGCATATAGGTAGATGTAGTGGACTCATGTGGCAAAACTGGTTTAAAGGATTTTGGATGCACAAGTAGAGATCATACTTAGTGCAAAAATGAAGGCTAGCCAAAAGATTGAGAAGCGACCAACCAAGAAACGAATAATCTCATAAGCAAGCATTAAGCATAAATAACATCGAATAATGCACCAAAAGTAGGATATAATTTCATTGCATGACTATTGAGTTCCGTTCTTGCATAGGGAATCACAAACCTCAACACCAATATTCTTACTAAAGCATAATTACTCATCAACATAACTCACATATCACATCATCATATCTCAAAACTATTACTAAGAATTCAAGTTTATTTTGTCCAATGATCTTCATGAAATTTTTTATTATACCCTTCTTGGATATCTATCACTTTGGGACTAATTTTAATGTGTTGCTTTTCATAAGCTCAAACCAATATAAGTGAAGATCATGAGCATAAATTTTTTCTTTCTTTCTCTCAAAATAATTTAAGTGAAGCAAGAGAGAATTTCTTGAAAATTTTACAAACTCCCAAATAAATCTAAGTGAAGCAGAGAGCATTTCTTCAAAAATACTAAAGCACACCGTCTCAAAAAGATATAAGTGAAGCACTAGAGCAAGTCCATAGCTCATAAAAATTTAAGTGAAGCATAGAGAGCAATTCTAACAAGTCATGAAATAATTTGGGCTGTCCCAAATAGGTGTGTCCAGCAAGGGACCAAGACTTACAACACAAAATAAAACAAGCAAAGAATCATATCATACAAGACGCTCCAAGCAAAACACATAGTATGTGATGAATAAAAATATAGCTTCAAGTAAAATACCGATGGTCGTTAGAAGAAAGAGGGGATGCCACTTGGGGGCCTCCCCAAGCTTAGTTGGTTGCTCATTTTTGGATAATAGCTTGGGATGTCGGGGCATCCCCAAGTTTAGGCTCTTCTACTCTTTATTCCTTCATGCATTGTAACATCACCCAAAACTTGAAAACTTCAATCACACAAAACTCAACAAAACCTTCGTGAGATCCGTTAGTAAAAGAAAGCAAATCACTACTATAAGTACTGTACCAAACCAATTCATATTTTTTTGCATTATATCTACTGTATTCCAACTTTTCTATGGCAAAAACTCATCAAATAATACCATAGAGATCAAAATAAGCACACAACGCAAAGAAAACAGAATCTGTCAAAACAGAACAGTCTGTAGCAATCTGACTATTTTGAAAACTTCTGGAACTCCCAAAATTCTGAAAAAACTAGGAAGACCTGAGAAATTTGTATATTAATCTTCTGCAAAAAAAGAATTGGCATTTTATCGCACTCTGGTAGAAAATGAGAATTTTTTCGTGAGCGCAAAAGTTTCTATTTTTCAGCAAGATCAAACAACTATCACCCAAGAAGATCCTATAGGCTTTACTTGGCACAAACACTAATTAAAACACAGAAAACACAATCATAACAGTAGCATAATTTTTCTAACACTCAAGAACAGAAAGCAAAAAGCAAAAATAAATTTTATTTATTGGGTTGCCTCCCAACAAGCGCTATAGTTTTATGCCCTGAGCTAGGCAGAAAGCAATGATCTAAGTTTTATCATCTTTCTTCTTAACTCTCTTAGAGGTGTTTTCATCATGGGGTTTTGTAAACACAACATAAAACATATTATCCATAGAAACCTTAGCGTTCCTAAGTTGGTGTGCATCATAACCTTTTTTATTCCCCGCAACAATCTAAGAGTAAAGTTGATTAACATTATTGAAAACTTGTTGGATTATATCTAAAATGGGGACTTCCTTTTTAAGATTCTCATCAAAGACTTTATTATCCCCAAGAAAATGTCTTAAAGCATAGTCACTATTGTAAAGAATTTTATCTATCACAGGTTTTTCACGATTCATACCATAAAAAACAAAGATTTCCCTAGCTTCCCATATTATGTAATCAAATTCATTCATATGGACAAGGGTGGCCAACTTTTTAGCCCTAGGATTCTTTATAACGAGAAGCTCAACAAACAATCTTTGCAAAGTAGGATGGGTGTGAATAAATTTACTTTCAAGTTTCAGAACTAGTGCTGAAATAGCATCCGCATAAGATCCAGTAGTTTTAAGTATAGGAGCATCATCAAGACTCAAATTTCCCATACAATTGAAAAATTCTTGGATACGCTCTTTTCCCATAACATTCCCTTGCCCCAAGATAAAAGTTTTAGCATCCAGATTGCCGGTACGTCCAATCTTAGGAGTTAGGCCATCATCTGTTGGTGCCATACCAAAATCACTCATGATTGCAAGCAAAGTATAGATCTCTCGAGAAAAGAGCGAACGAAAAAGAGGGGTGAATAAAACGGCAATTTTTTGTGAAGTGGGGGAGAGGAAAACAAGAGGCAAATGGCAAATAATGTAAATTGCGAGGAGATGAGATTTATGATTAGGAACTTGGTATATGTTGAAGATCCTCAACGGCAACGACGCAGAAATTCCTTTTGATGTCGCTTGAAGCTACGTTGGTATTTCCCCAAAGAGGAAGGGATGATGCAGCACAACGGCGGTAGGTATTTCCCTCAGATATGAAACCAAGGTTATCGAACCAGTAGGAGAACCAAGCAACACAACATAAACAGCCCCTGCACATAGATAACAAATCCTCGCAACCCGACGTGTTAAAGGGGTTGTCAATCCCTTCCAGGTACGGCGCCTCAAGATAGGCAAACGAACGTGAGATAAAATTGTAGTAGATTGATAGATCGAATGCCACATAAAATATATAAGAATAAATTGCAGCAAGGTATTTTTGTATTAATAGATCTGAAAATAAATGCAAGGAAAAAGTAGATCGCAAAGGCAAATATATGAGAAAGAGACCCGGGGGCCGTAGGTTTCACTAGTGGCTTCTCTCGAGAAAAATAGCAAAAGGTGGGTGAACAAATTACTGTTGGGCAATTGATCGAACTTCAAATACTCATGATGATATCCAGGCAATGATCATTATATAGGCATCACGTCCAAGATTAGTAGACCAACTCCTGCCTGCATCTACTACTATTACTCCACACATCGACCGCTATCCAGCATGTATCTAGTGTATTAAGTTCATGAAAAAATGGAGTAATGCAATAAGAACAATGACATGATGTAGACAAGAAATATCTATGTAGAGATAAACCCCATCGTTTTATCCTTAGTAGCAACGATACATACGTGTCGGTTCCCCTTCTGTCACTGGGATCAAACACCGTAAGATCGAACCCACTACAAAGCACCTCTTCCCATTGCAAGATAAATAGATCAAGTTGGCCAAACAAAACCCAAATATCGGAGAAGAAATACGAGGCTATAAGCAATCATGCATATAAGAGATCAAATAAACTCAAATAACTTTCATGGATATAAAAAGATAGATCTGATCATAAACTCAAAGTTCATCGATCCCAACAAACACACCTGAAAAGAGTTACATCATATGGATCTCCAAGAGACCATTGTATTGAGAATTCAGAGAGAGAGAGAGAGAGAGATTAAGCCATCTGGCTACTAATTACGGACCCGAAGGTCTACTCACGCATCATCGAAGAGGCACCAATGGAGGTGGTGAACCCCATCCGAGATGGTGTCTAGACTGGATCTGGTGGTTCTGGACTCTATGGCGGCTGGATGAATATTTTGTCGACTCCCCTACGGTTTTGGGAATATTGGGGTATTTATAGAGTAAAGAGGCGGTCCGGGGGGCACCCAAGGTGGGCACAACCCTCCAGGGCGTGCCTGGGCCTCCTGGCGCGCCCTGGTGGGTTTTGCTCTCCTCGGAGCACCCCCAGGCGCAGCCAGGGCCCGTTATGTTCCTTCTGGTCGAAAAAAATCTCCGTGAAGTTTCGTTGTGTTTGGACTCCATCTGATATTGATTTCCTGCGATGTAAAAAACATGCAGAAAATAACAACTAGCACTTGGCACTATGTCAATAGGTTAGTACAAAAAATGATATAAAATGACTATAAAATGATTATAAACATCCAGGATTGATAATACAACAGCATGGAACAATTAAAAAGTATAGATACGTTGGAGACGTATCAAGGGCGCATGTAAAATGAAGCGATCACATTGTTACCTTAAGGACATGTCTAACCAGTGTTATTGTTAATCTAATGCCTCCAGTGATATGATGCAATTAAACTGTGTTACAAATGGTACTCCTGCTATTTTCCCCAGTATGATAAGTAAGTTGCTTCTTTACGCTGCTGAGTGTCCTGGTGTCCCCACGGCCGCATGCCCTTAAACCAATTCTTTAGCTATTGTTGATCTATTGTATCTGGTAAACAAGCAATGCCACCATTAAAGTAATCCCATATTTGACGAATGTCATTGTTGATCATAATGCTTCCGGTAACATGAAGCATTCCTGACGTTTTAAAATTTCTACTGTCCTTGCTTGATGGCCATGAACATAATCAAGATGCTTCTTTTCATTTCGCGTATGTGTCGTATCTTGTTATTGACCAACAACTGTTTTATTTCTATCTTTTTGTGCAGAGAGGGATATCCATTTCACCTTGTTGCTATTGTGACCTTTTGCTGAACTGCACAAAACACTTTTTTTGGAATGAATGTCTTGTGCAGTTCAACTAAAATGTCACATGGGCAACATCTCTCAGTTTTGGTGGAACTGCACAAAATGGTGATTGGAGTTTCCAAAATCTCCGTCAAATTCTAATGTAATCTCGTGCAACATTTTATTAGCCTTTGAAAGATGAACCATCACTGTCACCACAATGGCACTTTATTTTAGTGGAACTGCAAAAAAGTATAAGCAAATTATAGTTGCACCTTACATGAGCAGGACAACCAACCTTAATGTTGCTCCATTTTAGTGCAACTACTAAAGAAGAACCTGCCAGCTCATGAGAGCAAGTACTTCTTGCTAGCTGAATGATGCAATCTTTGCTTCATTTCAGGTGAACTGTAGAAAAAGTCGCATGAATTGAATCATCGAGTGGAGTTGCAGGTTGAGTTCAAGGAGTGCCACTATTATAGAAATCATGCTCTTTCTTATTTGTGCTGTGCAAACAGGACTACTCAACTGCAGATGTTGTGATGGTCAAGAGCATTCGCCAAGTTCTTGGGTTGTATGTCACGGCTAGCCAATATGGATTTAATCCTGATATTTACTTTATCAAAAGGCTCTAGTGGGTTGGTTCTGAATCTTGCAAGCTGAAAGCACAAGTGCTCTCTAGGTGATTTTGGTAATTAATGTCAACATATCTCTTGTTGGACTAATACTTTTACCTAGTATGTTTCACATAAGTTCAACAATGGAGTGGCATGGACTAGAGGATGGGGAACCCCTTCAAGATGATAAGGACAAAGGATTGGCTCAAGCTCAAAGCTCAAGACTCTGCATTTTCTATTTTATGATCCAAGATCACATTGAGTCCATAGGAAAGCCAGTACTATTAAGAGGGGATGAGGTGTTGCTTAATGGGTTGCTTGCTCAAAGTGCTTAGTGATATGCTCCAAAGCCCTCAACCACTTCCTCATATCCACATATGTCCCAGACCAAAAGTCAAACTCGGCCCCACCGAAATCTTCTATCCGGCGCCACCGAGTTCTCTTGACATAGCCACTGCCACAAACCCTATCAATTCGGTCTCACCGATGGGATCTCGGTCTCACCGAGATGGGCTTGCAAACTCTCTGTTGCCTATTGCAATCATTTCGGTCTCACCGAGATATGCAATCGGTCCCACCGAGTTTGCTTGGCCAACTCTCTGTTTTGCTTATAACCCAAAATCAGTCCCACCGAGTTTGTGTAATCGGTCAAACCGAGATGAGGCTTTACCCTAACCCTAGCACATCGGTCCCACCAAGTTGATCATGTCGGTCCCACCAAAATGCCTAACGGTCACATTATGAACCAAATCGGTCCGACCGAGTTTTCTAATTCGGTCCCACCGAGTTTGGTAATTTGTGTGTAACGGTTAGATTTTGTGTGGAGGCTATATATACCCCTCCACCCACTCTTCATTCGTGGAGAGAGCCATCAGAACATGCCTAAACTTCCAACATACATTTTCTGAGAGAGAACCACCTACACTTGTGTTGAGGTCAAGATATTCCATTCCAACCACATAAATCTTGATATCTAGCCTTCCCCAAGTAGCTTTCCACTCAAATCATCTTTCCACCAAATCCAATCCTATGAAAGAGAGTTGAGTGTTGGGGAGACTATCATTTGAAGCACAAGAGCAAGGAGTTCATCATCAACACACCATGTATTACCTCTTGGAGAGTGGTGTCTCCTAGATTGGTTAGGTGTCACTTGGGAGCCTCCATCAAGATTGTGGAGTTGAACCAAGGAGTTTGTAAGGGCAAGGAGATCGCCTACTTCGTGAAGATCTACCCGAGTGAGGCAAGTCCTTCGTGGGCGACAGCCATGGTGGGATAGACAAGGTTGCTTCTTCGTGGACCCTTCGTGGGTGGAGCCCTCCGTGGACTCGCGCAACCGTTACCCTTCGTGGGTTGAAGTCTCCATCAACGTGGATGTACGATAGCACCACCTATCGGAACCACGGATAAAAATCTCCGAGTCTCCAATTGCGTTTGCAAATTCCAATCCCATCCCTTTACATTCTTGCAACTTGCATGCTTTACTTTTCCGCTGCTCATATACTCTTGTCATGCTTGCTTGATATGTATTGTGAATGTTTAAACTTGTGCCAAAACTCCACTTCAACTTAAAGAAATTAAAAACTGCAACTTTTCTTGCTAAGGGTCTATTCACCCCCCTCTAGACACCTCTTCTCGATCCTTTCAATTGGTATCAGAGCCTTGGTCTCCATTGCTTTGGTTTAATCACCATTGGAGGAAGATGGATGAGTCTACGTTGGGGAGTCTTAGACGTAGAGTGCCTATTCTTGATGGAGAGTTCTTTCATGAGTGGAAAAATTAGATGCTTGAGATTTTCAATGAATATCATTTGAACAAGTACATTACTACCCCTTGTGCTCCTCATGTTGATCCTTTGCATCCTACCCTTGATGAGTCTATTGACATGATCCGCAACCTTAGAACTGTTAATCTTATCACTAGAGGCTTGCCTAGAAACTTGATTGGATGTTTGCCTACTCTTGATTGTGCCTACACTATATGGAGATTTCTTGAGGAAAGATTTCCAAACTATTCCTTGCAAAACTTAGATGAAATTCTGCATAAGTCTATTTGAAGGAAATATGCCCTAGAGGCAATAATAAAGTATTATATATTTCCTTATATCATGATAAATGTTTATTATTCATGCTAGAATTGTATTAACCGGAAACATAATACATGTGTGAATACATAGACAAACAGAGTGTCACTAGTATGCCTCTACTTGACTAGCTCGTTAATCAAAGATGGTTATGTTTCCTAGCCATAGACATAAGTTGTCATTTGATTAACGAGATCACCTCATTAGGAGAATGACATGATTGACTTGACCCATTCCGTTAGCTTAGCACTCGATTGTTTAGTATGTTGCTATTGCTTTCTTCATGACTTATACATGTTCCTATGACTATGAGATTATGCAACTCCCGTTTACCGGAGGAATACTTTGTGTGCTACCAAACGACACAACGTAAATGGGTGATTATAAAGGTGCTCTACAGGTGTCTCCAAAGGTACTTGTTGGGTTGGCGTATTTCGAGATTAGGATTTGTCACTCCAATTGTCGGAGAGGTATCTCTGGGCCCACTCGGTAATGCACATCACTATAAGCCTTGCAAGCATTGTGACTAATGAGTTAGTTGCGGGATGATGTATTACGGAACGAGTAAAGAGACTTGCCGGTAATGAGATTGAACTAGGTATCGAGATACCGACGATCAAATCTCGGGCAAGTAACATACCGGTGACAAAGGGAACAACGTATGTTGTTATGCGGTCTGACCGATAAAGATCTTCGTAGAATATGTGGGAGCCAATATGGGCATCCAGGTCCCGCTATTGTTTATTGACCGGAGACGTGTCTCGGTCATGTCTACATAGTTCTCGAACCCGTAGGGTCCGCACGCTTAACGTTACGATGACAGTTTTATTATGAGTTTATGTATGTTGATGTATCGAAGGAGTTCAGAGTCCCGGATGAGATCGGGGATATGACGAGGAGTCTCGAAATGGTCGAGACGTAAAAATCGATATATTGGACGACTATATTCGGACTTCGAAAAGGTTCCGAGTGATTCGGGTATTTTTCGGAGTACCGGAGAGTTACGGGAATTCGTATTGGGCCTTCATGGGCCATACGGGAAAGGAGAGAAAGGCCTCAAAAGGTGGCCGCACCCCTCCCCATGGTCTGGTCCGAACTGGACTAGGGAAGGGGGGCGCACCCTTCCTTCTTTCTCCTTCCCCCTTCCCTTCTCCTACTCCCACGAGGAAAGGAGGAGTCCTACTCCCGGTGGGAGTAGGACTCCCCCCTATGGCGCGCCTCTCCCCTTGGCCGGCTGCCTCCCCCTTGCTCCTTTATATACGGGGGCAGGGGGGCACCCCAGAGAAACAACAATTGATCCTTGAGATCTCTTAGCCGTGTGCGGTGCCCCCCTCTACCATATTACACCTCGATAATACCGTTGCGGAGCTTAGGCGAAGCCCTGCGTCGGTGGAACATCATCATCGTCACCACGCCGTCGTGCTGACGAAACTCTCCCTCAACACTCGGCTGGATCGGAGTTCGAGGGACGTCATCGAGCTGAACGTGTGTAGAACTCGGATTATTGAACAAAGGTATATTTGATATACAGATTATTGATGTGTACTTATTAGTGTTTATAGCAACCCCTCGGTAATTGGTACTGGTTCATTTGCTAAGAGTAGTAACTCGAAAACGGGAGTTGCAGAATAAACAGAGACTAGTAAAAGGCGAGGTGACGATGTGTGTTGGAAGTAGTTCCAAGATTGATATGATCATCATCGCACACTCCCTGTACTTTCGGGATTAGTGTTGAAACTAAATAAATGTTATTTGGTGTTTGCGTTGAGCATGAATATGATTTGATCATGTTTATTGCAATACGGTTATTCATTTAAGTTAGAGAACAATTGTTGTTCTGTTTACATGAATAAAACCTTTATGGTCATACACACCAACGAAAAATGGTTTGTTGGATCTCGATCGTAGTGATACACATATTCATAATATTGAAGCCAAAAGATGCAAAGTTAATAATGATAGTGCAACTTATTTGTGGTACTGCCGTTTAGGTCATATTGGTGTAAAGCGCATGAAGAAACTCCATACTGATGGGATTTTGGAATCACTTGATTATGAATCACTTGATGCTTGCGAACCATGCCTCATGGGCAAGATGACTGAAACGCCGTTCTCCGGAACTATGGAGAGAGCAACAGATTTGTTGGAAATCATACATACAGATGTATGTGGTCCGATGAATATTGAGGCTCGTAGCAGGTATCATTATTTTCTGACCTTCATAGATGATTTGAGCAGATATGGGTATATCTACTTGATGAAACACAAAGTCTGAAACATTTGAAAAGTTCAAAGAATTTCAGAGTAAAGTGGAGAATCATCGTAACAAGAAAATAAAAGTTTCTACGATATGATCGCAGAGGTAAAATATTTGAGTTATGAGTTTGGCCTTCAGTTAAAACAATGTGAAATAGTTTCACTACTCACGCCACCTGGAACACCACAGTGTAATGGTGTGTCCGAACGTCATAACCGTACTTTACTGGATATAGTGCAATCTATGATGTCTCTTACCAATTTACCACTATCGTTTTGGGGTTATGCATTAGAGACGGCTGCATTCACGTTAAATAGGGCACCATCAAAATCCGTTGAGACGACGCCTTATGAACTGTGGTTTGGCAAGAAACCAAAGTTGTCGTTTCTTAAAGTTTGGGGCTGCGATGCTTATGTGAAGAAACTTCAACCTGATAAGCTCGAACCCAAATCGGAGAAATGTGTCTTCATAGGATACCCAAAGGAGACTGCTGGGTATACCTTCTATCACAGATCCAAAGGCAAAACTTTTGTTGCTAAATTCGGAAATTTTCTAGAGAAGGAGTTTCTCTCAAAAGAAGTGAGTGGGAGGAAAGTAGAACTTGATGAGGTAACTATACCTACTCCCTTATTGGAAAGTAGTTCATCACAGAAACCCGTTTCTGAGACACCTACACCAATTAGTGAGGAAGTTAATGATGATGATCATGAAACTTCAGATCAAGTTATTACTGAACCTCGTAGATCAACCAGAGTAAGATCCGCACCAGAGTGGTACGGTAATCCTGTTCTGGAAGTTATGTTACTAGACCATGACGAACCTACGAACTATGAAGAAGCGATGGTGAGCCCAGATTCCGCAAAATGGCTTGAGGCCATGAAATCTGAGATGAGATCCATGTATGAGAACAAAGTATGGACTTTGATTGACTTGCCCAATGGTCGGCGAGCCATTGAGATTAAATGGATCTTCAAGAGGAAGACGGACACTGATAGTAGTGTCACTATCTACAAAGCTAGAATTGTCGCAAAAAGGTTTTCGACAAGTTCAAGATGTTGACTACGATGAGAGTTTCTCACTTGTATCTATGCTTAAGTCTGTCCGAATCATGTTAGCAATTGCCGCATTTTATGAAATCTGGCAAAGGGATAAACAAAACTGCATTCCTTAATGGATTTATTAAAGAAGAGTTGTATATGATGCAACCATAAGGTTTTGTCAATCCTAAAGGTGCTAACAAAATATGCAAGCTCCAGCGATCCATCTATGGACTGGTGCAAGCATCTCGGAGTTGGAATATACACTTTGATAAGTTGATCAAAGAATATAGTGTTATACAGACTTGCGTGAAGCCTGTATTTACAAGAAAGTGAGTGGGAGCACTACAACATTTCTGATAAGTATATGTGAATGACATATTGTTGATCGGAAATAATGTAGAATTATTCTGCAAAGCATAAAGGAGTGTTTGAAAGAAGTTTTTCAAAGATAGACCTCGGTGAAGCTGCTTACATATTGAGCATCAAGATCTATAGATATAGATGAAGACGCTTGATGAGTTTTTCCATGAGTACATGCCTTAACAAGATTTTGAAGTAGTTCAAAATAGAACAGTCAAAGAAAGAGTTCTTGCCTGTGTTACAAGGTGTGAAATTGAGTAAGACTCAAAGCCCGACCACGGCAGAATATAGAAAGAGAGTGAAAGTCATTCCCTATGCCTTGGCCATAGGTTCTATAAAGTATGCCATGCTGTGTACCAGATCTATTGTATACCCTACACTGATTTTGGCAAGGGAGTACAATAGTAGATCACTGGACAGTGGTCAAAATTATCCTTGGTGGAATAAGGATATATTTCTCAATTATGGAAGTGACAAAAAGGTTCGTCGTAAAAGGTTACGTCGATACAAGTTTTGACACAAAATCTAGATGACTCTAAGTCTCGGTCTAGATACATATTGAAAGTGGAAGCAATTAGCTAGAGTAGCGCCGTGCAGAGCATTGTAGACATAGAAATTTGCAAAATACTTACGGATCTGAATGTGACAGACCCGTTGACTAAAATTATCTCACAATCAAAACATGATCACACCTTAGTACTCTTTGGGTGTTAATCACATAGCAATGTGAACTAGATTATTGACTCTAGTAAACCCTTTGAGTGTTGGTCACATAGAGATGTGAACTATGGGTGTTAATCACATGGTGATGTGAATTATTGATGTTAAATCACATGGCGATGTGAACTAGATTATTGACTCTAGTGCAAGTGGGAGACTGAAGGAAATATGCCCTAGAGGCAATAATAAAGTATTATATATTTCCTTATATCATGATAAATGTTTATTATTCATGCTAGAATTGTCTTAACCGGAAACATAATACATGTGTGAATACATAGACAAACAGAGTGTCACTAGTATGCCTCTACTTGACTAGCTCGTTAATCAAAGATGGTTATGTTTCCTAGCCATAGACATAAGTTGTCATTTGATTAACGAGATCACCTCATTAGGAGAATGACGTGATTGACTTGACCCATTCCGTTAGCTTAGCACTCGATTGTTTAGTATGTTGCTATTGCTTTCTTCATGACTTATACATGTTCCTATGACTATGAGATTATGCAACTCCCGTTTACCGGAGGAAGACTTTGTGTGCTACCAAACGTCACAACGTAAATGGGTGATTATAAAGGTGCTCTACAGGTGTCTCCAAAGGTACTTGTTGGGTTGGCGTATTTCGAGATTAGGATTTGTCACTCCAATTGTCGGAGAGGTATCTCTGGGCCCACTCAGTAATGCACATCACTATAAGCCTTGCAAGCATTGTGACTAATGAGTTAGTTGCGGGATGATGTATTACGGAACGAGTAAAGAGACTTGCCGGTAACGAGATTGAACTAGGTATCGAGATACCGACGATCAAATCTCGGGCAAGTAACATACCGGTGACAAAGGGAACAACGTATGTTGTTATGCGGTCTGACCGATAAAGATCTTCGTAAAATATGTGGGAGCCAATATGGGCATCCAGGTCCCGCTATTGGTTATTGACCGGAGACGTCTCCCGGTCATGTCTACATAGTTCTCGAACCCGTAGGGTCCGCACGCTTAACGTTAAGATGACAGTTTTATTATGAGTTTATGTATGTTGATGTACCGAAGGAGTTCGGAGTCCCGGATGAGATCGGGGACATGACGAGGAGTCTCGAAATGGTCGAGACATAAAGATCGATATATTGGACGACTATATTCGGACTTCGGAAAGGTTCCGAGTGATTCAGGTATTTTTCGGAGTACCGGAGAGTTACGGGAATACGTATTGGGCCTTATTGGGCCATACGGGAAAGAAGGAAAAGGGCCTCAAGGGTGGCCGCACCCCTCCCCTTGGTCTGGTCCGAATTGGACTAGGGAAGTGGGGCGCCCCCTTCCTTCCTTCTCTTTTTCCCTTCCTCTTTTCCTATTCCATATGGGAGGTGGAATCCTACTAGGACTAGGGAGTCCTAGTAGGACTCCACACTTGGTGCGCCCCCTCCTAGGGCCGGCCTCCTCCTCCCTTGCTCCTTTATATACGGGGGCAGGGGGCACCCCATAGACACAACAATTGATCCTTGAGATCTCTTAGCCGTGTGCGGTGCCCCCCTCCACCATATTACACCTCGATAATACCATTGCGGAGCTTAGGCGAAGCCCTGCGTCGGTGGAACATCATCATCGTCACCACGCCGTCGTGCTGACGAAAATCTCCCTCAACACTCGGCTGGATCGGAGTTCGAGGGACGTCATCGAGCTGAACGTGTGTAGAACTCGGAGGTGCCGTGCGTTCGGTACTTGATCGGTCGGATCGTGAAGACGTACGACTACATCAACCGCGTTGTGATAACGCTTCCGCTTTCGGTCTACGAGGGTACGTGGACAACACTCTCCCCTCTCGTTGCTATGCATCACCATGATCTTGCGTGTGCGTAGGAATTTTTTTGAAATTACTACGTTCCCCTACAAAAGGCTCAACCTAGAACTTGCTTAATTGCTAAATCTTCTAAAGGCTGGTTGTGGCATAGAAGGCTAGGTCATGTGGGCATGCGAAATCTTGACAAGCTTATTAAAGGTGATCATATCCTTGGAGTAAAAGATGTTATATTTGACAAGGATAGACTTTGTAGTGCTTGTCAAGCAGGAAAACAAGTTGGAGGAAGTCACCCCGTGAAGAACATCATGACCACGAGAAGACCGCTTGAGCTACTTCACATGGATCTCTTTGGCCCAATGCCTACAAGAGTCTCGGTGGTAACTCATTTGGTCTAGTCATAGTCGATGATTTTTCAAGATTTATGTGGGCGTTCTTTCTTGATGATAAATCGCAGGTCCAAAAGATCTTCAAAAACTTCGCTAGGAAGGCCCAAAATCAATTTGAAGTGAAGATCAAGAAGGTTCGGAGCGACAACGGAACAGATTTCAAGAACGCAAATGTGGATACCTTTCTTGATGAAGAAGGGATCTCACACGAGTTCTCGGCTACGTACACACCTCAACAAAATGGAGTTGTTGAGAGGAAGAACCGGACTCTTATTGAGATGGCAAGAACGATGCTTGATGAGTACAAGACTCCAAAACACTTTTGGGTGGAAGCGGTTGAGACAGCTTGTCATGCAACAAAATAGCTTGTATCTTCACAAGCTACTCGGCAAGACGACATACGAGCTTCTCATCGGTAACAAACCCCAAGTTGGATACTTTCGAGTATTCGTCTCAAAGTGCTACATTCTTGATAAGCATCGTCGTTCTAAATTTTCTTCTAAATCTCATGAAGGTTTCCTACTTGGTTATGGCTCAAACTCTCACACTTACCGCCTCTACGACAATTTCACCTGAAAGGTTGAAGATACGTTAGATGTGAAGTTTGATGAATCTAACGGCTCGCAAGTAGAGCAATTGCCAATTGATGTAGGAGACAAAGACCCTTCGGAAGCGATCCGAGACTTGTCTATTGGCAAGATTCATCCAACGGAGGTGAAGGAGAGTACCTCGTCCATCCAAGTGGAAGCTTCCACCTCACGACAAGGTGAACCAAGAGTTGACATGGAAGCATCCACAAGTGGGACACACCAAGACGAAGAAAACGAGGAAGTACACCAAGATGAACATCAACAACCTCATTCTCCACCACGACAAGAGAACGGCAACGTCAACAATGAAGAAGGCTGATACGTCTCCAACGTATCTATAAATTATGAAGTATTCATGATATTATTTTATCCATCTTGGATGTTTATGGGCTTTATTATGCACTTTTATATTACTTTTGGGACTAACCTATTGACCCAGAGCCCAGTGCCAGTTCCTGTTTTTTCCCTTGTTTCAGTGTTTCGAAGAAAATGAATATCAAACGGAGTCGAAACAGAATGAAACCTTCTGGAGAAGTTATTTTTGGAAGAAAGCAACCTGATAGACTTGGAGTGCACGTCAGGAAAGCAACGAGGGAGCCACAAGGTAGGGGGCGCGCCCATCCCCCTAGGGCGCGCCCTCCACCCTCGTGGGCCCCTCCTGGCTCCCCTGACGTACTTCTTCCTCCTATATATACCCATATACCCAGAAATGACCGGGGAACAGAAGAGATCGGGAGTTCCGCCGCCGCAAGCCTCTGTAGCCACCAAAAACCAATCGGGACCCTATTCCGGCACCCTGCCGGAGAGGGGAACCCTCACTGGTGGCCATCTTCATCATCCCGGCGCTCTCCATGACGAGGAGGGAGTAGTTCACCCTCGGCGCTGAGGGTATGTACCAGTAGCTATGTGTTTGATCTCTCTCTCTCTCTCTCTCTCTCTCTCTCTCTCTCGTGTTCTTGATTTGGCACGATCTTGATGTATCGCGAGCTTTGCTATTATAGTTGGATCTTATGTTTCTTCTCCCCCTCTACTCTCTTGTAATGGATTGAGTTTTCCCTTTGAAGTTATCTTATCGAATTGAGTCTTTAATGATTTGAGAACACTTGATGTATGTCTTGCCGTGCGTATCTGTGGTGACAATGGGATATCACGTGATTCACTTGATGTATGTTTTGGTGATCAACTTGCGGGTTCCGCCCATGAACCTATGCATAGGGGTTGGCACACGTTTTCGTCTTGACTCTCCGGTAGAAACTTTGGGGCACTCTTTGAAGTACTTTTGTGTTGGTTGAATAGATGAATCTAAGATTGTGTGATGCATATCGTATAATAATACCCACGGATACTTGAGGTGACATTGGAGTATCTAGGTGAAATTAGGGTTTTGGTTGATTTGTGTCTTAAGGTGTTATTCTAGTACGAACTCTAGGGCTGTTTGTGACACTTATAGGAATAGCCCAACGGATTGATTGGAAAGAATAACTTTGAGGTGGTTTCGTACCCTACCATAATCTCTTCGTTTGTTCTCCTCTATTAGTGACTTTGGAGTGACTCTTTGTTGCATGTTGAGGGATAGTTATATGATCCAATTATGTTATTATTGTTGAGAAAACTTGCACTAGTGAAAGTATGAACCCTAGGCCTTGTTTCAACGCATTGCAATACCGTTTACACTCACTTTTATCGCTTGCTACCTTGCTGTTTTTATATTTTCAGACTACAAAAACCTATATCTACCATCCATATTGCACTTGTATCACCATCTCTTCGCCGAACTAGTGCACCTATACAATTTTCCATTGTATTGGGTGTGTTGGGGACACAAGAGACTCTTTGCTATTTGGTTGCATGGTTGCTTGAGAGAGATCATCTTCATCCTACGCCTCCCATGGATTGGTAAACCTTAGGTCATCCACTTGAGGGAAATTTGCTACTGTCCTACAAACCTCTGCACTTGGAGGCCCAACAACGTCTACAAGAAGAAGGTTGCGTAGTAGACATCAAGCAGTTTCTGGCGCCGTTGCTGGGGAGGTGAGTGCTCGAAGCTATATCTTTAGATCTTGCAATCAAATCTTTTAGTTTCTTTTTTTATCACTAGTTTAGTCTATAAAAGAAAACTACAAAAAAGGGAATTAAGTTTGTCTCATATGCTGCATCTTTTTAATGTCTTTCGTGAAAATGATGGGAAGGAAAATTGTGCTCAAGTACTAGAAGAAGAATTACATAGAATGCTTGGCATAAAATATGCGAATGATGAGCATGATTGCAATGTTGTTAGTATGAATTCTTTGAATACCCATGATGCTAATGATATGCAAGGCCACAAGCTTGGGGATGCTATGTTTGATGAAGATGATATTTTTAGTCCCCCAAGTTTGGATGATCAAATTTATAATGATGAAAGCATGAATCCTATTTATGATGATTATTGTGATGACACGTATGCTATAAATAATAAAGATAACCATGAAACTTGTCATCATGATTTTAATTTTCAATTGGATTATGCTTCACATGATTGTTATTTTGTTGAGTTTGCTCCCACTACTATTCATGAGAAGAATTTTGCTTATGTGGAGAGTAACAAAAATTCTATGCTTATGCATCATGAAAAGAGTGCTTTATGTGATAGTTATATTGTTGAATTCGTTCGTGATGCTACTGAAAATTATTATGAGGGAGGAATATATGCTTGTAGGAATTGCAATAATATCAAGTTTCCTCTCTATGTGTTGAAAATCTTGAAGCTATGCTTGTTTTGCCTTCCTATGCTAGTTGATTATTGTTCCCATAAGTTGTTTGCTCACAAAATCCCTACGCATAGGAAGTGGGTTAGACTTAAATGTGCTAGTCATATTCTTCATGATTCTCTCTTTATGTTTCAATTCTTATCTTTTAGGTGAGCATTATTGAAATCATCATGCCTAGCTAGGGGCGTTAAACGTTAGCGCTTGTTGGGAGGCAACCCAATTTTATTTTAGTTTCTTGATTTTTGGTTCTGTTTAGTAATAAACAATCCATCTAGCTTCTTTTTAGATGTGGTTTTATGTTTTAATTAGTGTTTGTGCCAAGTAGAACCTTTGGGAAGACTTGGGTGAAGTCTTTATGATCATGCTGTAAAAAACAGAAACTTTAGCGCTCACGAGATTAGCTAAAACTTTTTACTGGAGAGTGCTATTTAGTTCATTCTTTTTGCAGATGATTACTATACAAATTCCTCATGTCCACCAATTTATTTTAGAATTTTCAGAGTTCCAGAAGTTTGCGTTAGTTACAGATTACTACAGACTGTTCTGTTTTTGACAGATTCTGTTTTTCGTGTGTTGCTTGCTTATTTTGATGAATCTATGGCTATTAAAATAGTTTATAAACCATAGAGAAGTTGGAATACAGTAGGTTTAACACCAATATAAATAAATATTGAGTTCATTACAGTACCTTGAAGTGGTGTTTTGTTTTCTTTCTCTAACGGAGCTCACGAGTTTTCTGGTAAGTTTTTGTTGTGAAGTTTTCAAGTTTTGGGTAAAGATTTGATGGACTATGGAATAAGGAGTGGCAAGAGCCTAAGCTTGGGGATTCCCAAGGCACCCCAAGGTAATATTCAAGGATAACCAAGCGTCTAAGCTTGGGGATGCCCCGGAAGGCATCCCCTCTTTCGTCTTCATTCATCGGTAACTTTACTTGGAGCTATATTTTTATTCACCACATGATATGTGTTTTGCTTGGAGCGTCATTTTATTTTCTTTTGCTTTGCTTGCTGTTTGAATAAAATACGAAGATCTGAAATTCTTAAATGAGAGAGAGTCTTCGCATAGCTATATAATTATTTAACTACGCATTGATCTTCACTTATATCTTTTTGGAGTAGTTTGTCATTTACTCGTGTGCTTCACTTATATCCTATGAGTAAATGGTTGAATGATTTGAATGTCATAAATCTGAAATTATATATGTTTCATATGCTTTTCCCATGGGGAGTAATGCCTTTACGTATAATAAGTAGAGGTGGTAAATTTATTGAAGGTTAGCAAACATTGTATTGGTCACTTGAACAATTCATGAAAGAATATTGACAGAAGAGAGATTTCACATATAAATATACTATCTTGGACATCTTCTATGATTGTGATCACCATTAATTATTTTCAAACCTGAGCAAATTATTTGAAGTTGGACAAGGAAGACAACATAATGAGTTATGCTTGGGTATATTTGTATAAGTTATATTGTTTTGGATCCTCTAACATGTGGTGCTTGCTATTTAGAATCCTTTGCTAGCCAAAATATCTGTACTAAGTGGCAATACTGCTTGTGCATCCAAATTCCTTGAACCAAGTTTCTTCCATGAGTGTCCACCATATCTACCTATATGTGGTATTTACCTGCCGTTCCAAGTAAATTTGCATGTGCCAAACTCTAAACCTTCAAATAATAATCTGTATTGTATGCCCGAATCGCTCATGTAGCGACTACAGGTTAGCAGTATCTTCCATGCTAGGTGGGTTATTCTCACGATGAGTGGACTCCGCTCATCATTCACGAGAAAATGGCTGGTAACTCGGATGCCCAGTCCCATGATCAAAAGATCGAAATCAAATCAAAATTAATTGCAAACAAAACTCCCCCAGGTTTGATGTTAGTTGGAGGCACCCGTTGTTTCGGGCAAGCCATGGATTGATGATTGTTGGTGGAGGGGGGGTAAAAATATTTTTCCTTTCTGTTTGGGAACCGCCTATAATGTATGTAGTATGGAAGATATTGGGAACTCTTGGTCTTTATGTTGACAATGAAAGCATACCTTCCAAAATTATTTTCATCTCTGTTTTAGCTTCGAGCTCTGGCACCTCTGCAAATCCCTGCTTCCCTCTGCGAAGGGCCTATCTTTTACTTTTATGCAAGAGTCAGTAGTATTCCTTCTCATTCCAACCCACTCTTTAGTTGGCAAGCATCATGTGATGGAAAGATCTAATCATATATGGCCATTCAAATATATTTGAGCATGAATTATTATTGTTGACATTACCCTTGAGGTAAAAGGTTGGGAGGCGAAACATTAAGCCCCTATCTTTCTTTGTGTTCGATGAATACTTTTTGTTCTAAAAATATGCTTTGAGTGGTAGCAATCATGGAAGACTAAATGATAGTTGAGTATGTGGAGTTTGCTAAATCAAAGCTCTGACATAGACTCTTCCTGAAAATAAGATGAATTGTAATTGTTTGATGACTAATAACACGGTTTGTCAGTTTTCAAGAAAGTTTATGATCTATGCTTTAACATGTGAATAGTTTGTTACTTGATCATGAAAAGTTCTATGAGTTGAACTACTGTTATGACATATGATGATGCTAGAAAAGGTGATTGAAATTATCATTGATCAAACTTATGCACATGCTAGCATTCACACTTCATAAATTCTTTCTTTTATCATTTACCTACTCGAGGACGAGCAGGAATTAAGCTTGGGGATGCTGATACGTCTCCAATGTATCTATAATTTATGAAGTACTCATGCTACTATATTATCCATCTTGGATGTTTATGGGCTTTATTATGCACTTTTATATTACTTTTGGGACTAACCTATTGACCCAGAGCCCAGTGCCAGTTCCTGTTTTTCCCTTGTTTCAGTGTTTCGAAGAAAAGGAATATCAAACGGAGTTGAAATGGAATGAAACCTTCTGGAGAAGTTATTTTTGGAAGGAAAGCAACCTGATATACTTGGAGTGCACGTCAGGAAAGAAACGAGGGAGCCACGAGGTAGGGGGCGCGCCCACCCCCCTAGGGCGCGTCCTCCACCCTCGTGGGCCCCTCGTGGCTCCCCTGGCGTACTTGTTCCTCTTATATATACCCATATAACCAAAAACGATTGGGGAACAGAAGAGATCGGGAGTTCCGCCGCCGCAAGCCTCTGTAGCCACCAAAAACCAATCGGGACCCTATTCCGGCACCCTGCCAGAGGGGGGAACCCTCACCGGTGGCCATCTTCATCATCCCGGTGCTCTCCATGACGAGGAGGGAGTAGTTCACCCTCGGGGCTGAGGGTATGTACCAGTAGCTATGTGTTTGATCTCTCTCTCTCTCGTGTTCTTGATTTGGCAGGATCTTGATGTATCGCGAGCTTTGCTATTATAGTTGGATCTTATGTTTCCTCTCCCCCTCTACTCTCTTGTAATGGATTGAGTTTTCCCTTTGAAGTTATCTTATCGGATTGAGTCTTTAATGATTTGAGAACACTTGATGTATGTCTTGCCGTGTGTATTTGTGGTGACAATGGGATATCACGTGATTCACTTGATGTATGTTTTGGTGATCTACTTGCGGGTTCCGCCCATGAACTTATGCATAGGGGTTGGCACACGTTTTCGTCTTGACTCTCCGGTAGAAAGTTTGGGGCACTCTTTGAAGTACTTTTGTGTTGGTTGAATAGATGAATCTGAGATTGTGTGATGCATATTGTATAATCATACCCACGGATACTTGAGGTGACATTGGAGTATCTAGGTGACATTAGGGTTTTGGTTGATTTGTGTCTTAAGGTGTTATTCTAGTACGAACTCTAGGGCTGTTTGTGACACTTATAGGAATAGCCCAATGGATTGATTGGAAAGAATAACTTTGAGGTGGTTTCGTACCCTACCATTATCTCTTCGTTTGTTCTCCGCTATTAGTGACTTTGGAGTGACTCTTTGTTGCATGTTGAGGGATAGTTATATGATCCAATTATGTTATTATTGTTGAGAGAACTTGCACTAGTGAAAGTATGAACCCTAGGCCTTGTTTCAACGCATTGCAATACCGTTTACACTCACTTTTATCGCTTGCGACCTTGCTGTTTTTATATTTTCAGATTACAAAAACCTATATCTACCATCCATATTGCACTTGTATCACCATCTCTTCGCCGAACTAGTGCACCTATACAATTTACCATTGTATTGGGTGTGTTGGGGACACAAGAGACTCTTTGCTATTTGGTTGTAGGGTTGCTTGAGAGAGACCATATTCATCCTACGCCTCCCACGGATTGATAAACCTTAGGTCATCCACTTGAGGGAAATTTGCTACTGTCCTACAAACCTCTGCACTTGGAGGCCCAACAATGTCTACAAGAAGAAGGTTGCGTAGTAGACATCAAAGGCCAAGAAGAAGAACAAGATGAAGAAGATGTTCCACCCCGAGCCAAGCAAAAGCTCCCACGAGTTCGAGCAAGAGTCGCCAAAGACCATCCCGTCGAGCAAATCTACAATGATATCCAAACCGGGAGAATCACTCGCTCTAAAACTCGTTTGGCTAACTTTTGTAGACATTATTCATTCATCTCTAGCATTGAACCTATGAAGGTTGAAGAAGCATTGGAAGATCCGGATTGGATGAACGCCATGCATGAAGAGCTACACAACTTTGAGAGAAACCAAGCGTGGACATTGGTCAAGAAGCCCGACAACAACCACAACATCATTGGTACCAAATGGGTGTTTCACAACAAGCAAGATGAAGATGGACAAGTAGTTCGCAACAAAGCACGTCTCGTCGCCCAAGGCTACACTCAAGTCGAAGGTATGGACTATGGTGAGACATATGCCCCCGTTGCTAGACTTGAGTCCATTCACATCTTACTTGCTTATGCTAATCACCATGATATCACCTTGTACCAAATGGACATTAAAAGTGCTTTTCTAAATGGTGAAATTGAGGAGGAAGTTTGTGTTAAGAAACCTCCCGGCTTTATCAATCCTAAGAAACCTAATCATGCTTACAAATTTCACAAAGCTCTTTATGGTCTTAAACAAGCTCCTAGAGCATGGTATAAATGCTTGACCAAGTTCCTTATTGAAAAAGGCTTTGAAATTGGAAAAATAGATTCTACTCTTTTCACAAAAAGGGTTAATGGAGAACTATTTGTGTGCCAAATTTATGTTGATGATATTATATTTGGTTCGACTAACCCTCATTTTAGTGAGAAGTTGGAAAGCTAATGTCGGAGAAGTTTGAGATGTCTATGATGAGTGAACTCAAATTCTTTCTTGGTTTGCAAATCAAGCAAACTAAGGAAGGTACCTTTGTTTCTCAAACAAAGTACACCAAGGACTTATTCAAGAAGTTCAATATGCAAGAATGCAAAGGTATGAATACACCCCCCATGCCTACTAGTGGACATCTTGATCTGACCAAAGATGGTGAAACGGTTGATCAAAAAGTTTACCGCTCTATGATTGGTTCATTGTTATATCTATGTGCCTCTCGTCCTGACATTATGCTAAGTGTGTGCATGTGTGCACGATATCAAGCGGCCCCTAAAGAATGGCATCTTAAGGCTATGAAAAGGATAGTGAGATACTTAATACAGACACCAAATTTTGGCATTTGGTATCCTAAGAGGTCTTCTTTTGATCTTGTTGGCTACTCCGATTCGGACTACGCCGGAGACAAGGTTGATAGGAAGTCCACTTCGGGTACTTGTCAATTTCTTGGTAGATCTCTTGTGTCTTGGTCCTCCAAGAAACAAAAATCGGTATCCTTATCCACCGATGAAGCGGAATACATTGCCGCTGGTTCATGTTGTGCTCAATTACTTTGGATGACCCAAACTCTTAAGGATTATGGGATATATGTGAAACATGTTCCATTGCTTTGTGACAATGAAAGTGCTATTAAGATTTCTCACAATCATGTGCAACATTCTATAACTAAGCATCTTGAAGTTCGTCATCATTTCATTCGAGATCATGTTGCCAAAGGGGACACTGATCTTAAGCATGTTCGCGCCTATAAGAAATTAGCGGATATATTCACCAAACCTCTTGATGAGAAAGTCTTTTGTCATTTGAGAGGTGAATTGAACATCATTGATGCTTCAAACTTGGAGTAGGAACTCCATTTGGATACATGCAAGGCATGAGCATTTGACTAATCCTTGATATTTCTTTCATGATGCTATTTATATGTCTTGGATATACTTGCACCCTTGCATGCTATCTAACCCTTGTAGGTACTTGGATGAATCTAAATCTATGAGATTGCCACTCACTCACATCTTGAGGAATCTCTACATCACCAAGTCTCTACACAATGGTGGTTGAAGACAAGGAAGCACGAAACCCTTCAAACATATCCTTTGACAAATTCTATATCAAGTTTCATAGTTGTCACCTTGGATACATAAGTGGTCTTCCTTGCAAAACTAACCCATGTAGGTAGATGAACTCAAATTCCAAGTGGTGCTCCCAACTCTAGATGAGCTACATCAACCTTGAGCAACCCACACAAGTTCAACTACATGATCAAGATCAACACTACCACCCAAGGTATGTTATTCCATCTTAGAGAAGATTTACTCCAAGACATGGTTCAAACCAACTCAACAAGATGTGAATACATCAAGATGCTTAAACGAAAAATGGTAACCCCATTTTGAGCTTAAACGATGAGTATGACCTATGATGAAGTGATCTCACTTGACTCCTAAGTCAATATACTCTAACATAGGTGACTTTGTTGCCGACCAATTCTAGATGAAGTTCTCTTGTGTTTCTCTGTGCTCTTGCATTTGTCTTATGCATATTTGTTTCCCTTTCAAAAAAAACTTCATCTAGATTTCTTTTCATTTTATTTTTGTTCTGCATTCCCTGCATCCAATTCATTGCAAATCTTTCAATTAATTCCTTGCAAATCCTTGTGAGATTTTACTTACCTAGTGAGTTGAGGTGACAAGTGTTTTCTCTGCGATGAACTCGGTCACACCGGTCTGTTGTTTTCGGTCCAACCGAATCCTTTCGGTGCAACCGAAGCACACAACTCGGTGTTACCGATTTCACTGCAGAAAAGACAACTTTCCACTTGATTCCTGAATTCATTTTTGCTCCAGCTCCACTCAATGATTCTTGTCCTCTACCAGCATCACACTCAACATGCTGCTTTGCTTTGTGACTCAAGGACCAAAACCATTTGTAACAAAAATCCAGAAGAGCCCTTCTTGGAAATTGATGTCAAAGGGGAAGAGAGAGATCACATCAAAGCTTAACCATTTCTATAGGGGGAGAGAATACTCAGGGGGAGAGAGTTCTTCAACAGGAAGAACGAAGTATCACAGGCCCTAGATGCTTGGTGTTCAAGAGGAGAGAAGTCACATGTCTTTAAGAGGGGAAAGACATGTTCATATTTGGTTGTTTGCACTTGCTCTGATTTTCTGTTCCCTATCTTCTCCCAGTATCCCATGCAAGATTCAGGGGGAGCAAGACATCTAAGGGAAGGAAATCCTTGAATTCATTGCATATCTTTACCTTTGGGGACATGTCTATATCCAATAGAGTACTCTGTACTCACTCTCTACATGCCATCCCAGTCTTGGTACTCTTGTGGTTTCTTTTGTTTGCTCTGGCTAGTAGATGTATCGATGTTATCTAACCTTGTTTACTCAGGTCCATTCCTTCCTAAGCCAACCCAAGACCACACGGTAAGTATATGCATCACAGACATGTGTATGAGGATTTCTTGCTGATGTACATACTGTTTGCAAGAAGGACTCATGAGCATGAAGGTACATTTCCTATACTCACATCATTTGCTCTGATGCATATAGCCAAGATACATGTAACACATTGCTTACTCTATTATGCTTATGCATTCACATGCTCCTATATTCCATATTTACATGATTGCATACATGTAGGGGGAGCCTATGCATGTTACATGTCTTTCCAGAGCTTTACTTGTTATTCTCTATATCTTTATCTAAAGCTTTGATGTATGTTGTCATCAATTACCAAATAGGGGGAGATTGAAAGCACAAGTGCTCCCTGGGTGATTTTGGTAATTAATGTCAACATATCTCTTGTTGGACTAATACTTTTACCTAGTATGTTTTAGATAAGTTCAACAATGGAGTGGCATGGACTAGAGGATGTGGAACACCTTCAAGATGATAAGGACAAAGGATTGGCTCAAGCTCAAAGCTCAAGACTCTGCATTTTCTATTTTAGTGATCCAAGATCACATTGAGTCCATAGGAAAGCCAATACTATTAAGAGGGGATGAGGTGTTGCTTAATGGGTTGCTTGCCCAAAGTGCTTAGTGATATGCTCCAAAGCCCTCAACCACTTTCTCATATCCACATATGTCCCAAACCAAAAGTCAAACTCGGCCCCACCGAAATCTTCTATCCGGCGCCACCGAGTTCTCTTGACATAGCCACTGCCACAAACCCTAATCAATTCGGTCTCACCAATGGGATCTCAGTCTCACCGAGATGGGCTTGCAAACTCTCTGTTGCCTATTGCAATCATTTCGGTTTCACCGAGATATGCAATCGGTCCCACCGAGTTTGCTTGGCCAACTCTCTGTTTTGCTTATTACCCAAAATTGGTCCCACTGAGTTTGTGTAATCGGTCAAACCGAGATGAGGCTTTACCCTATCCCTAGCACATCGGTCCCACCGAGTTGATCATGTCGGTCCCACTGAAATGCCTAACGGTCACATTATGAACCAAATCGGTCCGACCGAGTTTTTTAATTCGGTCCCACCGAGTTTGGTAATTTTTGTGTAACGGTTAGATTTTGTGTGGAGGCTATATATACCCCTCCATCCACTCTTCATTCATGGAGAGAGCCATCAGAACATGCCTGCACTTCCAACATACATTTTCTGAGAGAGAACCACCTACACTTGTGTTGAGGTCAAGATATTCCATTCCAACCACATAAATCTTGATCTCTTGCCTTCCCCAAGTTGCTTTCCACTCAAATCATCTTTCCACCAAATCCAATCCTATGAAAGAGAGTTGAGTGTTGGGGAGATTATTGTTTGAAGCACAAGAGCAAGGAGTTCATCATCAACACACCATCTATTACCTCTTGGAGAGTGGTGTCTCCTAGATTGGTTAGGTGTCACTTGGGAGCCTCTGTCAAGATTGTGGAGTTGAACCAAGGAGTTTGTAAGGGCAAGGAGATCGCCTACTTCGTGAAGATCTACCCGAGTGAGGCAAGTCCTTTGTGGGCGACGGCCATGGTGGGATATACAAGGTTGCTTCTTCATGGACCCTTCATGGGTGGAGCCCTTCGTGGACTCGCGCAACCGTTACCCTTCGTGGGTTGAAGTCTCCATCAACGTGGATGTATGATAGCACCACCTATCGGAACCACGGATAAAAAATCTCCGAGTCTCCAATTGCGTTTGCACATTCCAATCCCATCCCTTTACATTCTTGCAACTTGCATGCTTTACTTTCCGCTGCTCATATACTCTTGTCATGCTTGCTTGATATGTATTGTGAAATGTTTAAACTTGTGCCAAAACTCCACTTCAACTTAAAGAAATTAAAAACTACAACTTTTCTTGCTAAGGGTCTATTCACCCCCCCTCTAGACACCTCTTCTCGATCCTTTCACAAGCTGGGAATCAATGAGATGTGTAGGAATCTTTGTTGTATTTATTATTTGAATCTTATTTGTTTGTTCCGAATCTTGCAAGCTGGGAATAAATGAGATGTGTAGGCATCTTTGTTGTACTTATTATTTGAATCTTACTTGTTGGTTCTGAATCTTGCAAGCTGGGAATCTGTGAGATGTGTAGGCATCTTTGTTGTACTTATTATTTGAATCTTATTTGTTGGTTCTGAATCTTGCAAGCTGGGAAACACGGCATGATGATGTAGAGGACAACAAACATAACAAACAGTTCAAACTTGGTAATATTACCTGTGTGAAAGTGCGACAAATGTGCTGATCGTGTGCGTCCTGAGAAAAATAATTCTAATTGTTGTGCATGTTGATCCTGTGGCACTGATAGAACGAGCCAATGCATTACTTGTTTTAAGAATAAATTTTAATTAAAGCTAATTAAATTTAAGTAAAGTGACGACTAACACTTGTTATTACAGTACCAATACAGACCCGCTCGTGAATCTACATGTGGCTGGAATAGGTTTCTTAATGGGGGCGTTTGAATGCGCCGAGGGTGCATGTTCTGTTGGGCGTGCAGCGGGCGAGGGAGGGGTAGTAATTGTTGTCGCCTGTACACACTCAGTTTACTGTTGAATCAAGTTTCCCAAGAGCTGAAAAATGAACTGCCGCTGATGACCCACAAGTATAGGGGATCTATCGTAGTCCTTTCGATAAGTAAGAGTGTCGAACCCAACGAGGAGCAGAAGGAAATGACAAGCGGTTTTCAGCAAGGTATTCTCTACAAGAACTGAAATTATCGGTAATAGATAGTTTTGTAATAAGATAAATTGTAGTGGGTAACAAGTAATAAAAGTAAACAATGTGCAGGAAGGTGGCCCAATACTTTTTATAGAAAAGGACAAGCCTAAAAAAACTCTTATTTAAAGCAAAGCACTCCCGAGGACACATGGGGATTGTTGTCAAGCTAGTTTTCATCATGCTCATATGATTCACGTTCGTTACTTTGATAATTTGATATGTGGGTGGACCAGTGATTGGGTGCTGCCCTTCCTTGGACAAGCCTCCCACTTATGATTAACCCCTCTCGCAAGCATACGCCTACAAAAGAAGAATTAAGGTAAACCTAACCATAGGATGAAACATATGGATCCAAATCATCCCCTTATGAAGCAACGCATAAACTAGGGTTTAAGCTTCTGTCATTCTAGCAACCCATCATCTACTTATTACTTCCCAATGCCTTCCCCTAGGCCCAAACAATGGTGAAGTGTCATGTAGTTGACGTTCACATAACACCACTAGAGGACAGACAACATACATCTCATCATAATATCAAACGAATACCAAATTCACATGATTACTTATCATAAGACTTCTCCCATGTCCTCAGGAACAAACATAACTACTCACAAAGCATATTCATAATCATAATCAGAGGAGTATTAATTATCATTAAGGATCTGAAAATATAATCTTCCACCCGATAAACCAACTAGCATTAACTGCAAGGAGTAATCAACACTACTAGCAACCCACAGGTACCAATCTAAAGGTTTGGGACCAATATCGAATACAAGAGATGAACTAGGGTTTGAGAGCAGATGGAGCTGGTAACGATGTTGATGGAGATTGACCCCCCTCTCGATGATAGGATCGATGGTGATGACGATGGCAACGATTTCCCCCTCCCGGAGGGATGTTTCCCCGGCAGAACAGCTCCGCCGGAGCCCTAGATTGGTTCTGCCCAGGTTCCGCCTCGAGACGGCGACGCTTCGTCCCGAAAGGTTCTTCTTGATTTTTTCCAGGGTAAAAGACACAATATAGCCAAAGATGGGCACCGGAGGCCTGCCAGGGGGCCCACAAGGTCGGGGGGCGCACCCAGGGGGTAGGGTGCGCCCTCCACCCTTGTGGCTGGCTGGTGGCCCCCCTCTGGTACTTTCTTCGCCCAATATTTTTTATATATTCTAAAAACATGCTTCGTGAAGTTTCAGGACTTTTGGAGTTGTGAAGAATAGGTCTCTAATATTTGCTCCTTTTCTAGCCCAGAATTCCAGCTGCCGGCATTCTCCCTCTTCATGCAAACCTTGTAAAATAAGAGAGAATAGGCATAAGTATTGTGATATAATGTGTAATAGCAGCCCATAATGCATTAAATATCAATATAAAAGCATGATGCAAAATGGACATATCAACTCCCCCAAGCTTAGACCTCGCTTGTCCTCAAGCGAAAGCCGATATCAATAAATATGTCCACATGTTTAGAGATAGAGGTGTCGATAAAAATAAAATACGGACATGAGGTGATCATGATCATCTTTAGAACAACAACACATAATGCCATATAATTTCTTATGCTAAAGTAACAATTCTTTCACAAGGTAAAGTATGAATCAGAAACTTTATTTAAAACTAACAAACTATGATCTCAGTCATTGAAGCAATTGCAATTTATCATAACATCGGAAAGAGTCAATATAAGAGCTTTTCAGCAAGGCCACATACTCAACTATCATATTATCTGTCACAATTGCTAACACTCACGCGATACTTATGGGTACAAAGTTTCAACCAGACACAGAGAAAGATAGGGGCTTATAGTTTCGCCGCCCAACCTTTTACCTCAAGGGTAATGTCAACAATAATACTTTATGAAATTTTACATCCGAGTGGATATATATATCTGGATCTCTCCAACACATAGAGCTTGCCAAAGGAAAAAGTATAAAAAGGAACAGTGATGATCACTATGACTCTCATATAAGGGTAAGAGATAAAAGTAAAAGATAAGCCCATCGCAGAGGGAAGCAGTGGTTGTCATGCGCTTTTGTGGTTGGATGCACAAAATCTTAATGCAAAAGAACGTCACTTTATATTCCCACTTGTGTTAGGGACCTTTATTATGCAGTCCGTCGCTTTTATTTCTTCCATATCACAAGTTCGTATAAAGCTTATTTTCTTCACACTAATATATCATACATATTTGGAGAGCAATTTTTTATTGCTTGCACCAATGAGAACTTACTTGAAGAATCTTACTCAGTCCATAGGTAGGTATGGTGGGCTCTCATGGCAAAACTGGGTTTAGGGAAGTTTGGAAGCACAAGTAGTATCTCTACTTGGTGCAAAGAATTTGGCTAGCATGAGAGGAAAGGCAAGCTCAACATGTTGGATAATCCAAAACAATATAACTTCTATTCAGATATAAGAAAACATAACTCATCATGTTGTCTTCCTTGTTCAACATCAACTTATTAGCATGTCATATTTTAATGAGTGCTCATAATTACAAAAGATGTCCAAGATAGTATATTTATATGTGAAGCCTCTTTCTTTATTACTTCATATTAATTGCAACAATGACCAAAACTATGTTTGTCAACTCTCAACAATTTTTATTCATCATACTCTTTATATGTGAAGTCATTACTCTCCATAGGATCCATATATGATCTTTTTATTTCCTTTTATTATTTCTTTTATTTAATTCCCTCAAGATCATAGCAAGAAAGCCAAGCCCTTATCTCAAAACTACTACTTATTATATATCTCACAGACTCGATTACATAGAGGGAACATAAAGCAAAACTCAAAGCTAGATCATACTAAAACTTTATTCTACTAGATCAAGATATAACCAAAAGGATCAAACTAAGAAAAACGATAAAGATAAAGATGTGATGGTGATACGATACCGGGGTACTCCCCCAAGCTTGGCAGTTGCCAAGGGGAGTGCCCATACCCATGTAATTATGTCTCTTTCTTCGGAGGTGGTGATGAGGGAGTTGTTGATGAAGTAGGCCTGTCATCCGTCTTCCAAGGCATAGGTTCACCATCATAGAAAGATGAACGAGTCTCTGGGATCCTCGAATCTGCAGCCAAACTCATCCTATTGAATCTATATTCATACTCACAGTTTAGGTTTTGCAGGTCATAGATTTGGGCTTGGAGATGCTTGATTTTCTCATGAAGCCTGAAGATGGCCTCCTCAATGCTCTTGGGATCTAGCTTGTGCTTGTTGGTGAACTCCGCGATCATCATGTGGTTTGCGTTGATTCCACGCTCCACCATCCCTTGGCACTTGAAAACTTGTTGCTCCATTGCTTCGAGCCTCGTCTCCATGCTTCTGGTCTTCTTCGGCCCCTCAACATCGCGGATTTGCAGCACCCCCTCATGCAACTCAATGGCTTGAGGGTGCTGCAGCACCTCCGCCAGGTAGGGGTTGATGACCTTCTCAAAAAACTTGTCCTTGGGGGCGCTTGGAGACGTCATGGCGATCTAGATCTGACTGGAAAAACAGCTCGAAACAAAAATAGGATATTTTTGTGTGGTACAGTGGTCAAAACCTTCGGGAGATTATATAATCAACTTTTATCGACCAAAAGAAGTATCGTGCAAGAAAATGGAGTCCAGAAGGCACACGAGGTGGCCACAAGGTCGGGGGCACGCCCAGGGGGTAGGGAGCGCCCTCCACCCATGTGGCTGGCTAGTGGCCCCCCTCTGGTACTTTTTTCACCCAATATTTTTTATATATTCTAAGAACATGCTCCGTGAAGTTTTAGGACTTTTGGAGTTGTGCAGAATAGGTCTCTAATATTTGCTCCTTTTCCAGCCCAGAATTCCAGCTGCCAGCATTCTCCCTCTTCATGTAAACCTTGTAAAGTAAGAGAGAATAGGCATAAGTATTGTGATATAATGTGTAATAACAGACCACAATGCATTAAATATCAATACAAAAGCATGATGTGAAATGGACGTATCAGCCACCGCCTACCCACTCGTTCACTTGAAGAGACTCCAATGGCGATCGGAGGGGTGAGCCTACTGGATATGGCTTTAGCAAGGAGTTCACCTTTGAGTTCGCCATTCAGTCCCATGGCTGCACCAAGTTGAATGTGATGTACACCAACAAACAAGTCTTATAAACAAGATGTGTGTGATACGTGGCAAACAGCCGACTCGGATGAACTGTTTGCGATGAGAAATTACAACACAGACGGTTAATACAGTTAGTTCATGTGCGATTCTGTGTGTACAAAAAACTTTGAAAAATGCAAACTAGTTGCTTGCGGTGGCTAGGAGTATCGCACACGATGCGTCTGCGAGTACTCGTGTGCGATGATTAGTAAGTTACACATACGTTTCCTTATGTTAACATGTGTGTGAATTTGCAATATGGACAGTTAATATGCAAATGCCTTCTGGACATCGGGCACACACTTAAACTCAATGAACTGTGTACAATACTAATACTTTCCATGAAAATTTAAGAACTTGGGTAACAGCATTTGTGTAACATATATATAGTGGTTACCCTATTCGACAAAAGGAGTATCTCGTAACACGGTTTTGACAACCATATGGTCCATATCTACATACTTAACATAGTAACAACTATCACATTCTAAGAGGCTAAGGGCCAACAACCATATGGTCCATATCTACATACTTAACATAGTAACAACTAGCACATTTTAAGAGGCTGAGGGCCAACAACCACAACTATCTGTTGGAAGCAGCTTGATCACAGCGACTCGGCATCTCGTCAGTGATAAGGAAGAGCCCTCCTGTGCCTTGGTAGAGCATGAGTAGAACAGTGTCTCAAATTTTCCAATATGGATGCATTGCCATGACAAGCAACAACTTGTTAATTTGAATGGTTCCATTTCTGCGGGAAATGCAGTACCTTGCAATCACTTTGGCGTTATTAGTAGGCACAAGTGTAATTCGACCATGCCGGGAAATCGATCCAGGAACTGCTACAGCGGGAAATTTCTGTTGACATGTAGAATAAAAACCAATTGTAACATATCGTTGAAGATATATATTGTAACGCCCCGGATCCGATGCGCCACATGTCTGCCAGTTATTCGCTGTCATTGCCATGTCATTTGCTTGCGTGTTGCATTTTGCCATGTCATCATTCTGCATTTCATATCATGTCATCATGTGCTTTGCATTTGCATACGTGTTCGTCTCTTGCATCCGAGCTTTTTCCCCGTTGTCCGTTTTGCAATCCGGCGCTCCTATCTCCTCCAGTGCACCCCTTTTGTTTTCTTTCGTGTGCGTGTGTAAAACTTTCTCGGAATGGACCAAGGCTTGTCAAGTGGCCTTGGTATACTACCGGTAGACCACCGGTCAAGTTTCGTTCCATTTGGAGGTCGTTTGGTACTCCAACGGTTAACCGGGTAACCGCGAAGTCCGTTTTGGCATTGCAGCAAACCCCCCTCCAAACAGCCCCAAAACCCCTCTAAGTCTCCGCCATGCTCTCGGTCGTTCGATCACGATCGCGTGGGCGAAAACCGCACCTCGTTTGGACTCTCCTAGCTCCCTCTACCTATATATGGGTGTCTCTCCCGAGATTTTCGCGCAGATGAACCCTAGCCTCCTTCCCCTCGCGCCGCCGGACGCTTCTCCTCCCACCGGACATGTCCACTGCCGCCCAGCCACGTCGCCCGGGCCAATCCCGGGGCGACACGTCACCTCCGGCCGCCCCTCACCCAATCCGCCGCCGCCACCTGGCCTCCAGCCTCCTCCCCGCCGCCGCGGCCCGCCGGGCCCAGGCGCGGCCCGCCCAGGCCCGCGGCCGCCCGAGCCCCGCCGCCCGTCGCCTCCAGCGCCGGCCCCGTCGCCCACCGTTCCGCCGGCGCCATGCTCCTCGCCGGAGCGAGCCCCGTCGGCCGTCGCCACCGGATCCCGCGCCGCCGGAGCCCTCCGCCGCCGCAGCGCCCGCCGGGGCCACCTCTGCCGCCGCCCGCGACCGCCCGCGTCTCCGCCGCCCCGTGCTCCGCCGTGAGCCCCGCCGGCCCTCGGTTTCCGCGCCGAGGATCGCCTCTCCCGTCGCCGCACCTCGCCATCCCGCCGGCGTGCGCCGCCCGCCCCGCCGCCGGTGTGCCCCGCGCCTCCCCACGCGACCTCGCCGCCCCGCCATCTCCGACGAGTCGCCGTCCGGCTCTCCGCGGCCCCGCCTCGATCCCAGCGCCGAGCCCCGATCCAGTTCGCGTTGACTTCGCCCCCCCCCCCTCGAGGTCGAATATTTTCTAAGTCCTTTGCAAATTATCATTATCATGCCATGTCCATAGCATCGTAACTTCTTGCATGTAGCTCCGATTCGCGCGTGTAATATATCGAATTGTTCGTCTTGTGATGCTCTTCATTTTGTTCAATTGCACCATATTCATTATAGGTCATTTTGATGCCCAAATCTCTGTTGGAAGAGGGCTAGTTGCTGTTATTCTCTGGTTCTTAACAGAACTTGGAGATTTGTCATTTTTGTATCATTTATTCTGTGCATCTTTTGAGCATGAGCTCTACATGTGTTTTGAAGTATGCCATGCCGTCTTTCCAAGGGTGTATGCCATGTATTTTTTTGATCTCTGTGGTGACTAGCACAAGCATGCAAAGTAGGCTCCGTAATGTTTCTGATTTCAGAGACTTAGTGATTTCTCTAAGTCTTTGTCTGCGGTAATTTTGTTGCCATGTAAACTTGATTCTAGAGAGAGATCCATGCATATTTTGGAGATGTTCAGTAAGGATGTTTTGTATCTATTGTTGTAATTGATCTATTCCTGGAATTGTTTGTAATTTTAGAGTACCATAGCATGACTCAATCTTACTCTACTTTTGCTATAAAATATTTCTGGCAGATTCTTAACATGATATGCAATTTTGCCAAGCTTATTTTAGTTGATCCATACATGCTATGGTTATAATCTTGCCATGTTTAGCTTCATAAACATGCCATATTGCTATAGGTATGCTTGCCTTGTCATGCATTGCTCTGTAGTGAGTGCATCAAGCTCACAAAGAGGCCTATGTATTATTATTTCTGCCATGCTCTGTTTTCTGCTAAGTCTGAAACCTGATAACGAAACTTGCTATGTTTACATGCTTGCCATCATATCTTCTTTTCCTTTTTGCTTATGGTCAGTAAGGGACTTTTGTCATATGCTTTGAGTAGATTCATGCCATGCTTTGTTTTTCCATGTCAAGTTCCTGGAGCATGTTGATTTCGTGCTCTGAACATTGCAACCTGATGTTATTTCTGCCATGTCCAGTAATTTCTCTTAGTCTGTGAACCTGTTATTATTTTGCAATCTTGCCATGTCCTTTTGAGCATGTTCTAATGATTTCTGGAGATAGCTCATTGTTCATGTTTTGTTGTGCTTTACCTGTACATCATGCCCATGCCTTTTGTTTTCATGTTGAGTTGCTGTAGCATATTGTTTTGGTGCTCGCAATATGCCTAGTTGCTGTTTTGGCAGATTGTTGCTATGTCTTGTTTGGAGTGTATGTGTTGCACCGTTGCTCCGTTTTGAGCGTGCTCCATATGAAACTTGCTTAGATTTGCATGTAGCTTCATTTTATCATGTTGCATCATTGTCGTGAGGTGTTTGCTTGATGTTTGTATGCTTTTTGCATCAATGCCATGTTTATCTTGTCTTGCTCATATCTTCTAGGCCGTAACTCCGAATCTAATGAACCTTATATGTAACTTGACTAGAATTTCGTGTAGATCATCATAGTGCTCTTTAACTTGCTGTTTAACAACTTCAACTTAATGCTTGTTCAGTTCAGTCCAATTTCGAAATTTGCATATGAGGACTTACCGGAATTGTTATGTGTTGTTTCCGGCCTCATTTAAACTTGCCTTGATGTGTTGTTCTCGTATGCGTCATCTTTTGTCATGAGTAGCTTCATATTGCCTTGTCATGCATCCTTCTTGTTTGAGCATCATGCCTTGTTCATGTGTGGTGTGTTTACCTTGTTGTGTGCCTCTTCTCGATAGTTCCCGTGTCATTGCGATCGTGAGGATTCGTTCGTCTTCGTGGCTTCATCTTCTTCGTGGATTCGTTCTTCTTCCTAGCGGGATTTCAGGCAAGATGACCGTCACCTTGGATCTCATTACTATCATTGCTATGCTAGTTGCTTCGTTCTATCGCTTTGCTGCGCTACCTATTCACTTGTCCCTCAAGCCTCCCAAATTGCCATCAACCTCTAACCTTGGTCACCCTTCCTAGCAAACCGTTGTTTGGCTATGTTACCGCTTTGCTCAGCCCCTCTTATAGCGTTGCTAGCTGCAGGTGAAGATGAAGATTGCTCCATGTTGGATTATGTTTATGTTGGGATATCACAATATCTCTTATATTATTAATGCATCTATATATTTGGTAAAGGGTGGAAGGCTCGGCCTTATGCCTGGTGTTTTGTTCCACTCTTGCCGCCCTAGTTTCTGTCATACCGGTATTATGTTCCCGGATTTTGCGTTCCTTACACGGTTGGGTGATTTATGGGACCCCCTTGACAGTTCGCCTTGAATAAAACCCTTCCAGCAAGGCCCAATCTTGGTTTTACCATTTGTACAGCCTATTTCTTTTCCCTAGGGAGTCGCTCTCTCGAGGGTCATCTTATTTTAATCCCCCCGGGCCAATGCTTGTCTAAGTGTTGGTCCGAAATAGAGCCACTTGCAGCGCCACCTCGGGGAAACTTGAGGTCTGGTTTTAGTTGTACGTAGTGCTCATCCGGTGTTGCCCTGAGACCGAGATATGTGCAGCTCCTATCAGGATGTCGGCGCATCGGGCGGCTTTGCTGGTTTTGTTTTACCATTGTCGAAATGTCTTGTAACCGGGATTCCGAGACTGATCGGGTCTTCCCGGGAGAAGGAATATCCTTCGTTGACCGTGAGAGCTTATCATGGGCTAAGTTGGGACACCCCTGCAGGGTATTATCTTTCGGAAGCCGTGCCCGCGGTTATGTGGCAGATGGGAATTTGTTAATATCCGGCTGTAGATAACTTGACAATTGACCTTAATTAAAACGCATCAACCGCGTGTGTAGCCGTGATGGTCCCTTCTCGGCGGAGTCCGGGAAGTGAACACGGTTTCTGGGTTATGTTTGCCGTAAGTAGGAGTTCAGGATCACTTCTTGATCATTGTTAGTTTCACGACCGTTCCTTTGCTTCTCTTCTCGCTCTTATTTGCGTAAGTTAGCCACCATACATGCTTAGTCGCTGCTGCAACCTCACCACTTTACCCCTTCCTTTTCCTTTAAGCTTTGCTAGTCTTGATACCCATGGTAATGGGATTGCTGAGTCCTCGTGGCTC
Source organism: Aegilops tauschii subsp. strangulata (assembly GCF_002575655.3). NCBI lineage: Eukaryota > Viridiplantae > Streptophyta > Magnoliopsida > Poales > Poaceae > Aegilops > Aegilops tauschii. The sequence goes on from NC_053037.3 coordinate 291,463,077, forward strand.
ACAGATTACTACACCACCAGTTGCAGGTACAGGTTTTGCGATGATCATGACGCGAGAGTGATGTTCGCTTCTTTGGAGTTCTTCTTCTGCTTCTTCTTCGATCAGGGGATAGGTTCCAGGCCGGCAGCCTGGGCTAGCAGGGTGGATGTCGTTTGAGTTTCTGTTTATGTTTCATCTGTAGTCGGATGTTGTTCTTATGTATTGATGTATTAATGTATTCTTGCGGCATTCGTATGCCTTGTATGTATCCCCAAGTATTATGTAATGTTGATGTAATGATATCCACCTTGCAAAAGCGTCTTCAAGATGCGCTTCTATCCTTGGTGGGACCTTCGTGTTCCTTTAGGATAGGGTCGCATCTTGGGCGTGACATATATAGTTTATGAGCATCAACATTAAAATAAGACTTTTTACCAGCGTTTTGTGCACACAATTGGTCTTGTTCAATGTGTGCACCATAGGTATAATTAATCCCATCCAAAATCCAGCGTTCATACGATGTGCTATCTCTGTCAGATTATCAACGAAGTTTATGACATGCTTCAAGTCCTTCCAGTGAAATTTGGTACAATTAGTAACATACAAATCGTTCACTATGCATCCAACATATCATGCCTAAAAGGTGGAAAGGTATTATTTATTCAGAACATGGCAGAAGAATATATAGTGCGCATAAATTGGTAAATAGAATTGGTTACTACCTAGGAACGGAGTCAGAAAATGAAATCACAATTGGTTGCTTAAATAGTGATCAATTAGTCAGAACAAATACCCCGATTTTGCTAAGTAATATGACAGCATGGAGAAAGTTGAAAGGACACTAACCTCATCGGACTTTGATCGGCTGATGACGTTGGGGAAGTAAACATCCATGTTAATTAGACCAGGTTGTGGTGCACGCACTAGAATTTTATTGCCAGCTTTCAGTTCATAACACTTAGACATTTTTCTCCAAAGGTCCGCATTAAAATAGGAGTGGCCATCTTTATCAAGTTTTACGCTAACCGTCATTGTACATCCATGCTGCGTTGTCAATATGACATCCTGGGAGTCATCAAAAAACTAAAGCCCAAGATTTCCTTCTACTCTTGTTCTTGCAAAGCAAGGGATGTACTACTTGAAATGAAAATTAAGATCGTAAATTAGATATATTGAAATAACAGAGCAAGATGCAAATATGGGAGTAACTGATAGAACAGATCAATATATAGATGAAAGCAAAGTACAAAAATATAGAATTAAAAATAGATAATGTAACAAAGATTTGATGTGAATATATATATAATGTAGCAATAGACGGTATATGTTCACAAATTTACGCCATGCAGACCGCGGTAGGTTGAGACTGAACATAACGAGCACTCCCTGAAGTCATCCAGAATGGTGAGATAGAACTTCGTTTCCAACTAGCCGCGACCACACTTGCCCGATTTGTGCTCGCACTGTGGACACATGAATGAACACCCACGAATCAGCTAGAACAAAAATGATTCCATGGCGATTTCCACCGGTTGATTAACAGCGTTGAACGGACTGCGATAAGAGATGAGTGAATATTTTGCTAAGTTGATTACCTTCTCCATGAGAAAATCCCCGTCCCAATCCCGCAAAAAAAACCAGTCGACCGGAGTCTAGAATGTCGATGCAGATAGGCGGCAGAAAGCAGTAGGGGCAAAATCCCGCGCCTGTTGGAGCGCGACCTACGCCCGCCGACAACAGCCGTCGAGCTTAGGGTGGCCGCCATGATAGAATTTGATGAGGTGCAGAGTTGCGGAGGAGTCCGCGGTGAGTGGGTGGGGACGAAGTGGGCGAGGGTTTTCTTTTTCCTTTTGCATATGTGAGTGAACACACACAGTTCGAAGAGGCGACGAAGATGAATCATGCGTGATAGTAAATTACCGAGATTGAATGGGAATCCAAATTTCCTTTGTCCTTCGTCCATGAGTTTTTTTTCTACGATGAACATAAACCCCGCTAATCACCGTGTTCAAATTTGGCACTTTTCCGGGTTCATTTACAATATTTAGGGGATTATGTGCATTTTGTAGGCATTAATGCACATAATTCAAATTCAAACGATCGGTGCTTGAAAAGGTGCACAAGAACGGTCTGGAAAAACCATACTCGTGGTATTTAGTAAATTCTCAAGCCTTTTACAAGGAATGGTCAGAGATTTCAATGGAATGCGTGGCAATAGTCAACCACAAATGCGTCATTTACTTGGTTATCAGCTATAGAAAAATGAAATACGTGCTTCAAAAAATGACGCCTGGCATGGTGCCATGGTATGGCCTCACCGTGCCCTGGTTAAAAGCTGAGAAGGTTTGATTTATGTCGTCATGCATGCCCTTCATAAATCGAACCATCACCAAGGAAGTTCCATGCTTTCGAGAGGGAAATCACCAAGAATGAAGGGGAATCCAAATTTCTGTCCTAGTTTGTCATTCAGTTTTTTCCAAAGATTAACATACCGCCTCAATGCAACCTGTTCAAATTTGACATTTTTCCGGGCTCATTTACCATATTTAGGGGATTATGTGCATTTTCTAGGCATTAATTATGCACATAATTCAAATTCAAACAATCGGTGCATGAAAAGGTGCGCAAGAACGGTCTCGAAAACCATGCTCATGCTATTTAGTACATTCTCATGCCTTTTACAAGGAATGGGCAGATATTTCAAGGAAATGTGTGGCAATAGTCAACCATAAATGCGTCGTTTACTGGGTTAACAACTATACAGAAATGAAATACATGCTTGGAAAACATGACGCCTGGTGTGGTGCCATGGTATGGCCTCACCGTGCCCTGATAAAAATTTGAGAATGCTTTCCTTATGTCGTCATGCACGCCTTTCATAAATCGAACCATCACCGAGGAAGTTTCATGGTTTCGAGGGGGAAATCACCAAGATTGAAGGGGGGATCCAAATTTCCTTTGTCCTTTGTCCATGAGTTCTTTTTCCTACGATGAACATACACCCTGCAAATCACTGTGTTCAAATTTGGCACTTTTCCGGGTTCATTTACCATATTTAGGGGATTATGTGCATTTCCTAGGCATTCATGCACATAATTCAAGTTCAAACAATCGGTGCATGAAAGGGTGCACAAGAACGGTGTGGAAAACCATGCTCGTGCCATTTAGTAAATTCTGATGCCTTTTACAAGAAATGGACAGATATTTCGAAGAAATGTGTTGCAATAGTCAACCACAAATGTTTCTTTGTTGGGTTTTCAACTATAGAAAAAATGAAATAAATGCTTGAAAAACATGACGCCTGCCATGGTGCCATGGTATGACCTCATCATGCCCTGGTAAAAATTTGAGAAGGTTTGGCTTATGTCGTCATGCACGCCCTTCATAAATCGAACCATCACCGAGGAAGTTCCATGCTTTCGAGAGGGAAATCACCAAGATTGAAGGGGAATCCAAATTTTATTCGTTCTTTGCCCTGGAGTTTTTTTTCTACGATGAACAGACACCCTACAAATCACCATATTCAAATTTGGCAATTTTTCGGGCTCATTTACCATTTTTAGGGGATTATGTGCATTTTCTAGGCATTTAGCGCATATAAATCCAATCCAGCTACGGCTGCACGGGTATGATGTGAGGGACGTGGATTGCCGTTCGATCGCGGCGCATCCTCCGGTGTACACGTGCGATCCGCATGGCTGGGGTTCCGGCCAATCATAACGCAACACACAATAGGCTCAGTGCACACTATTTCCGAAAGCAACGGAGATGAACCGTGTGCGATAATAAACGAGCAAATTGTAAGGGAAGCCAAATTTCTGTTGTCGTTTGTTGTTGAGCTCTTGAATACCACCGCACTGTACGGCTGCCCGGCCCCTCCGTCCCAGAGCTCTCTCTAAGCGTCGTTCATGGCACCGCGGTGCACAATAATGGTAAGGAAGCGATGGCACCTCACCGCACCGCGTTCCTCGCCGCCCGCAACCGCACACATGGTATGGAAGCAACGGCATCTCGTCACGCCGAGTTTATCACTGCCGGCGGCCACACAGTTAAGTGGCCAGACTTTGAGGCTGCCATGACCGAATGGGAGGTGGATCTAGAGGCGTCCAAAGCCGCACAGAAGGAGCAGAAAAGGCAGAAAGCAGTCAAGAAAAGAGAGTCCCGCCGCCGCAAGAAAGAAGAGGCCGCACGCCGTGGTGAGGAGAGCTTAGTGGAGATCGAAGCACGGTGGGCTGCCGCCTACAAGGCCGGGAAGGAGAACACCGACATCTGGCCAGCATGCCCCGATGGCAGCATGTGAGAAGTAGTTTAAGTTTGTATTATTAGAGAAAATTACCAGTAGTACTTTAAGTTTGTGGTATTAACGTACAATGTCGGTAAGAGCATCCTTTGAGGGCTTTGAGCATTGATTAGCATGTGTGCCCGTGTGCGTTTTTTTGCGTTAATCATTAGAAGATCGCAAAACACGCGGTTTCTATGTTGTACCCATCTACTTTTTTTTGCGTTAATGATCCATAAGTTAGTTACCTGTGCGATCTTTCCTAAGAAACCAGGCGTACCATTGACCAAAGAATATCAACTACATGTGTACATTTTTTGGAGACAGGATCTGCCAATTTTCTGTTTTCTCGCACACGGGTATTTTACGCGCTTCGTCTGTGCTGTGTGTTTCCCCCGCCCAAGTTTCAAGTTTCGCAGCGAAATTTTCATTAGGCGCGCGATTTCAGAATTTATTCCTCCAACCACATCCCCACCCATCAAATTTCCTCAATATCTCCCCCTATTGGAAGCTAAAACCGCCGCCGCCGCAACCACAGCTTCAACCACATCTATGTTCTGCTCAGATCCAGTCAGGTAACCCATCGATCTCTATCTCTGCCCCGGCCTGATTGCTTAAATGGCGCCTACGAAACATCCTTGTGCCTCCAAATCCCCTCCGCCAGGAGCTGATGGCGGTCCATGGCACGATGGCAGCTATGCGTGTTGACCTGGAGGAACACCTCGCCTCCGCTGCTGTCGACATGGTGCAGGCTCTGGCCCAGATGAAGTGCCCCAGCGACTACCCCCTAGGACTAAATAGGTATGATCTGACCAGCTAAATCTTACCAATACCACTTGCAACAGCTATGATTTGTAAGGTCGATGTATTAAGCATGTTCGTGCCTTGTTTATTTCAGTACTACACATTGTGTGATGTTCAAATATTAACTATCCAGCTCAATTTCACCAATACCAGCAACAAACTTACAATACATGACTTAGGATATCACTAGAGATGGTGCCCATTTGCTATTTTTAGTGGATGCTAACCCTGTTGTACTTAACATGCCTGTCCATGTACTTACACAGGGTCATAATGGCCGATGTTGTTGTTTGCCGTCGAGGTTAGCTGCATCCCATGTCTTACAATATCTCACATCATTTGTGCAATTGCAGTTTAACTTCTACCATTTACTGGTTGCCTGTCGGTACACATGTCAGTGGCACTGATCCACGCTTCGACCCGGAGGAACAGCTGGCCTCCGCCGATGCTGACTTTGGGCGGGCTCTGGCCAAGATGAAGTGCCCCAGCAACTACCTCTCAGGACTTACCAAGTATGTACTCACCAGTTCAATCTTACCAATACCAGTTGCAATTAATGGCTATGTTTTGTACGGTCGATGTATTAAGCATGTTGTAGTAAACATGCCTAACACATTTTAGCTATTTTCCCTATCTTTCTATAGACAACTGGGCCATTATCTGCTCCGGCAACACCTGCCTTGTGATGTTTAACTCTGCCAATTGCATTTTTATCAGTACCGGTTTCAATGGACATTAAGCCTGTTGCAATTAACAGTTGTATAAATTTTTAAACAGTTGTATTTCAATGGCTACAAACTTACAAAACATGAATTAGGATGATGTTAAGCCTGTTGCAATTAACAGTTGTATCCATTTTTTAATCCGTCCCTTTGCTAGTGTGCTACTCTTTTGCAATGAAGATATCACTACAGATGTTGCCGTTTTATTACCATTTGCTATTTTTGGTGGATGTTAACCCTGTTGTAGTTGACATTGGCTTTCCATGTACTTACACAAGGCTACAATGGGTGATGTTGTTGTTTGCCGTCGAGGTTAGCTGCAACCCATGTCTTATAAACCATCTATTCCTAAATATAAGTATTTTAGAGATTCCAATATAGACTACATAAGGAGCAAAATGAGTGAATCTAGGTTCTAATCTAAACTATATCTATAATTCTATATACATCCGTATGTAGTTCATATTGAAATCTCTAAAACTACTGGTACTTAGGAACGTAGGTAGTTGTATTTTACATCATTTGTGCAATCTCAGTTTACCTTCTAACGTTTACTGGTTGCTTGTAGGTACATATATGAGCGGTACTGATCCACGCTTCGATCCCTTTTGCGTATGGGGCAATGAGATATTCATGAACAAGCGTCAAGTGAGGAAACTAAGAAAGATTGTTAGGCAAAAGAAACGGGTGATTGGAATTAAGCTTTTTATTTACACTTTGTCCAAGACAACAATGAACTTTAGGATGGTAAGTAATGTGTTGCCTTTTCCCCCTGCCCACAACAAGTTACTCTGTTAGACCTCAGTATCTGATATTTTTCTCTTTTCGGTGGTTTTCGATGCTATTTACTGATGATTACCTTGCAAACTACATGACCGGAGTGGAGGCAACTAGGGTTAAAGTATATAATTCATGCTACCATGATAATGCTCTAGAAGTCTTCCTAAAGGCGGTGAAGGATGGGCGGGCGATCGTCACAAGGGGTTGGACAAAAGTGGTTCGTGCCTATGGCATGCAGGAAGGCACATTATGGGCATTCCGCTTCTTCAACACCATTGGCAGTCAAAATGATTTACACTTGTCTCTTCATATTTACCGCCTTTAAATATTGTGGTTCATCATAGTTAATTGTTGTCTAATCCTGTAATTACTGAACATATTGTACCGACAATTTTATTTATGGATTCGTTGTTGAACCATTGTGCTGAGAATTTGAATTGCACGTTTCATATTTCAAAATTTCCAATTCAAATAATAAATTACAGGCAAAAATAAAAATATACAGGAGCTAATAAAATAGTGTGCACACAGTTAGAAAGAAAACAGCGTGTGCGATGAAAAAAAGAGAACAGAGGGTTCTTTGACGTGAAACGTTTGCGATGCCCGACGGACGCACACACGGTTTCGTATCATATGCGTGTGCGATTCATGGTAACACGTCAAACGTTTCAAACTAGTGTACGTGTGTGAGAGGAATACCAATCGCACACAGTTATGAAAATGGACACGTTGGCGTTAGTAGAGGCACCGCACACATTTTACATTCTTGAACCGTGTGCGATAACATACCTATCACAAACATATCGGCAGATTAAATGTTGATGTCCACCTTTTTCACACGACTATGCGTAATCGTTTGGGATGTCTCTCTGATTAGAAATGTAAGGTCGAGATGTAATGTGTGGGACTGGGGCGGCTTCTCATACGTTTATTCTATGGTGATCGTCAGTAGCCCCTCGCTCATCCCTGACAGTTTCTGGGTCGTGTGGGAAGGACCCCCTATCGCCCACAGTCACTTGGCGACGGTTCCAAATGCCGTCGCGGAAATGGGTTAAAAACCGTTTGTATAGCACCGACGCGTACGAGTGTTTCTTCGTCCAGCCCAACATGATATTTTCACCCAGCCCATCAAGTCTGCGAATTTTGGGAAAAATGCAAATGGGCTTTAAATTCTACCATAATATATAAACGGGCTGCATAGGTGCTACATCATTGTTTCACCCAGCCCACCAAATGGACTAAAAAAACTAATGGACTGGCTGGCATGTGGGCTAGTAGGTCGAAGCCTAAGAACTTTCGCAAAAAATAAAAATACAAAGGCCGAAGCCTAAGCAAGGCGTTGGATTTACATCCAATGGCTGGCATTCTTCTTCAATCTCTCGTCTTCTTCCCCCAGCGCTGCCGGGACCACCTGCTCCACCCTCCGGCATCCAGCGGTGCTGTTTTGCGTGCCTCACAGCAAAACGCTACCCTACCGACGGCCAGGCCATCCCTCCACGCCTCTGCACCTCTTGGTATTCTCTGCCGAGTGTAGGCCCACCCCACACCCGAACTAGTCAAGTTTCCCACTCCTCTCTGTCTGCGACTCCACTGCTGCGTCTTCCCCATCTCCGAGGCCTTCGAGTCTGGGGCCTTGCCGTCGTCCGCTGGCTTGGTGCACTCTGCACGGTGTGGTCAACATGGTCAACAAACAGGAGACATGACTCGACGTGGAGAGGCTGACAGTGGGGATGCACCACGCCCATGGATGCATGCATGCAACTGCATCCTTTTTACCCTAAAAATAATGTTTCTCCCCCTGACAGCTGGGACCCACCAGCTACATCTTCGCACGCAAGGAAGTGCGTCCTTATTACACGCAAAAAAATGATTCCCCCCTGACAGCTGGGACCCAGCAGCTATATCTTCTCATGCAAGGAAGTGCGTCCTTATCCTCCCCGACAGTTGGGACCCACCCGGTCGAAGCATACGTAGCATTTGTATGTCTTGTCGTGAATGTGTACGTACATACTGGTCGATCAGTCTCTCTGCAACGATGAACCGTGGCCAAGTAAGTAGCAACACATGTCATAGTAGAGCCCCCCACGTAGCAGTCCAGGCTGTCCCGTCTAAACTGTGTACACATACATATAGCCACACGCCAAAAAATACGACCACGTACGTACATATGAGCGGGGTCTCGAAATGTGTACTCGCGCATACGGACGGCCAGGGCTCGTGTACATGGAGAGGCAATGGACGGCAGCGACGTTGTCTTGTTCATCTTCAGCTAAGCGGCTGGGTCGGAACGGAGGAAACAACGTCGTGTTCACCGGGAGCCAAGTGACTGGGTCGGAACACGTCCTATTCATCGAGAGGCAACAGACTGGGTTGGAATGCGTGTTGTTCATCGGGAGCCAACCGGCTTGGACGGAACAGCCGAAACGAGGCCTGTCGTACCACAGAACATAGGAAATGGCCTTGTGTTCGACCGCCTAAGGTCGAAACGGGATCCTGGAGGGGTCTGGCATACCGCAAAACGGAGGAAACAGACTTCTCTTCGACCTCCTACGGTCAAAACGGGGTCCTGTTGATCGGGAGGGGTGTGGCGTACCGGAAAACGGAGGAAACAGGCTTCTCTTCGACCTCATACGGTCAAAACAGGGGGTCCTGTTCAACGGGAGGGGTGTGGCGTACCAAAAAACGGGACTCCACGGGCTACTGTTCATCCACCCTCTACTACCTCGCTCCAGCCTCCATGGGCTACTGTTCATCCACCGTCGACCTCCTCCAGCCTCCACCCATGACTGTTCATCCACGGCATCTCTCTCCTTCCTCTACCAGCTACTGTTCATCCACGGGCTCCTGTTCATCCAGCCTCCACTGGCTACTGTTCAACTAGCCCGCCACCGGCTGCTATTCAATCAGCCCTCCACGGGGTCCTGTTCATCCACCACCAACCGGCTCGATCGGGGTCCTATTCATCCAGTGGCAATGGCCTCTACTACCACGGGATCCTGTTCATCCAACCCCCACCGGGAACTATTCATCCAACCCCCAACAACACTCACTATTCATCAAGAGGCAGCAGGTTCGATCGGCTTCAGTTAGCAGCAGTAGCGAAGGAATTGCTCGATCGAGTTCAGTTAACAGCCACATCGATCAATCGCTCGGGTTCAGTAACGCGTAGCCTGCAGTGCAATCGCTCGGGTTCCATAGGCAAACGCCTCGCTTGGGTTCAGTTAGAGCTCAACGCCTCGCACCCACGCACGTACGTGTACGAGAGAAACGTGCAATCCCTCTGTGCATCGCTCGGCCTCGACCACCCACCGTAACCGGGAACTCCCCGATATTTTCCTCGCCCTCGCTTCTACCATGATTTTTTCTGTCATGGACGGCCCAAAGAATGTCATGCAGCTGCGTCTCCGGCCCACCCTAGACGAAGAGCCCATTTTCTGTCATGATTTTTTGTCATAGAATTAGGAGCCCACCACATCTATGATGATACCGGGTTTTGTCACAATTATCGTCATAGAAGTGTCATAAGCATGACAGAAAAAAATTCGTTCGGCCCAAAATGTCACGGATGTCTTTTTTTTGTAGTGAGTGTCGGCGTCCTGTGAACAGGGGTCCCCGGACTTGCCTGCCTGCGGCCCACTGCGTGGCTCTGCCAGCGGCCCTGTATGGCCCATCTTCACCAGCAAACATTCAAGACCCTCGCGAGGGGCCAAGCCTCGCAAGGCGGACGACACAAGACCCCCTCGGGGGCTTCCTCGCCAGGTTAGCTCGCGAGGGGCGGAGAGATCAAGGCAAGGGACACCTCGCGAGGTTCCTGTGATGCAAGCAATGAAGACCGGAGCCAGGCGGGCGTGAGCGTGCAGTGTCCTCGTTTCCTCTTTGGTGCTAAAGGGGCAAGCACATGCGAGGAGTCCCGAGGCATCAGGCAAAGGTTTCCATATCGGTGCAACGAGGCCAAGACCAGCAGGACGACAGGATGGAGGTCTCGTGGAGCCCAAGACAACGTCAGCACCAGAGCCTTTGGCACGCAAAGACCACCTTTAGTCAGGATTACTTGTACTAGTTGTCTCCCTTTGAATTTGGCCGTTGTTGGATCCCTTCCCGCTCAATATTTGGGGAGAGGACCAGGGCCTCTATAAATAGGACTAGACACCACAGTAGGAGGCAACTCGAACCGATCCGAATCTGGATCTCATCCTGAACAGAGCCACCACCAAGCACAAGAACACCTCTCCTCAGGAGGTTGTTCTTCCCTTGTAACTGTTCATCCTCAGCCCGAGAGGCAATCCACCACACCACACTGGAGTAGGGTATTACACCACATCGGTGGCCCGAACTAGTATAAATCTCGTGTCACTTGTGTTGCGGGTTCGTCGAGCTAGGCTTTGAGATCGCGGTGAGGCTGAGGGCATGATTAGGTAGGGAGAGATCTTCGTGCGCACCCCAGTGTTTGAACCTCAAGGGTTTTGCCAGAACCCGAAATCCGACAGTGAGTGTATCAAGATAAGTGTCGAGGCCACTGTTCTTGAATTCCATGCCATTGTCGCTCCTGATGTGCTTGATCTTGATGCCATAGTTAGTCATGGCGTGATTGGCAAATCGTCTGAAGACATCCTGCACTTCAGTCTTGTAGAGGATTATGTGCACCCATGTATATCTAGAATAATCATCAACAATGACGAAGCCATAAAGATGTGTAGTGGTAGTAAGGGTAGAGTAGTGAGTGGGGCCACATAAGTCCATGTGTAACAGCTCAAAGGGACGTGATGTCGTCATGATTGTCTTCGAGGGATGTTTTGCCCTAGCCATCTTCCCGGCTTCATAAGTACCACATAGATGATCCTTCTTGAAGTTGATGCCCTCGATGCCAATGATGTGCTTCTTCTTCATGAGAGAGTGCAAGTTCCTCATGCCTGCATGCCCTAGCCTTCGATACCAAAGCCAACACTCTGAAGCTTTTGCTAGAAGACATACGATAAGCTGTGGTCCTGCGGAGAAATCTACCATATACAGATCACCTCTTCGATAACCTTCTAAGGCTAGAGATTTGTCAGAAGCCATAAGCACAAGGCAACGATATTTTCCAAATATCACAATCATGTCAAGATCACAAAGCATTGAGACAAACGTTAAGTTGTATCCAAGGGATTCAACAAGCATCACTTTATCCATGTGTTGATCCTTTGAGGTAGCAACTCTACCTGGGCCCAATACCTTGATTTTCCCAGTGTCAGCGAATGTGATATGGCTCTTAGTAGATAGTTGAAGAGTTGAATCCATGAGAAGACTTCGATCACCAGTCATGTGGTTAGTGCATCCACTGTCCTTAATCCATTCAGTAGCTTTCAGAGTTGTACCCTACAGTGCAGTTAGTAGGATAGGCTTCACCAAGAGTATTGTGAAGCATAAACACTTGACGAACAAGCATACTATCAAAGTTAAGATTCTTGGATGGTAAGATGGGATGTTCATCAAGAAATCCAGGGACGAAATAAATGGTAAGACCATTCTGGCACTTTATCTTGCGTCCCACAAGATGTTTTAGGTCCCCAGCATTGTCTTCAGAAGTCAATGATTTTCGGCTGGAGACCCGACCCTGCAAGAGAAGTTAATTATTCTTAACCACCCACATATTAAGTGGTGGCTTAGAAGCAATGAGTCTAAGTGCAGCTTCTGATAACTTTGGCTTTGGAGCCCTAGCAAATATTTTTGTAGGAGGTGAATAGTACTCAAAAGAATATGCAGAAAAATTCTTTGTTTTGTGAACATAGCAGTTTGAAGAAACACACTCATACTCATGAGTCTAATGATAGTTTCCCTGCAAAACATTGGCGTTAGGGTGACCTTGTGAGGTCCTTTGTCTGTATCAAGCCTTTGTGCCATATGAAGCCTTTAATCTGGGGTTTGTCATCTTCCCTTGTGGTGTCATGATGACATCACGAGAAGCTTCTCAAGACGGCTTTTAGGAACCTAGATCTTCTTCATAGGTGACCCATTCCTACAGTTAGTTCCAATAAACCTGGCAAACACTTCACTGTTCTGATTCTTGAACACTTTATAGTTTGAGTCAAATGACTCATCAATGATAATAGGGTTAGCACAGGTGAAGCCAGATAAGGTGGATGGATCCATTGAAGGACCTTTCGCAGCAACCCATGTGGTTTTGGGGTACTGCTCAGGCTTCCAATAAGAACCATCAACATTCATTTTCCTCTCGAAACAAACACCCTCTTTCCTAGGGTTTCGGTTCGAAATCTGTTTCTTAAGGACGTCACATAGTGTCTAATGCCCTTTGAGGCTTTTGTACATGCCTATTTCAAGCAATGCCCTCAACCTGGCATACTCGTCAACACTACTAGTGGTATCCTCGGAAGAGGGGTTAGTTACCACATCAATAGTTGAAGATATTGCAACTTCAGAAGTAGTAGAACATTCAGCAATAGAGGTAGCATTGTCACGCTTAAGGCATTTTAAGCAAGGTGGCACAAAGTCTTCCTAAGCAGAACTGATCTGTTGAGCAAGTAGTGAATCGTTTTCTTTTTGAAGATCTTCATGAGATGCTCTTAGTTTCTCTAGATCTTGCTTCCTTTGAAGATAATCATAGGAAAGCTTGTCATGAGTAGCTGAGAGGGTTTCATGATGACTTTCAAGTTCCTCGTACTTAACGCGAAGATTTTTGATGTCTTCCATTAAGGACTGAGTTCGATTCATTTCCTCGTCCAACAGGTCATCGCATTTGTCAAGCAATTTTTGAACCTTTTCCATGGTTGTTTGTTGTTCAGTTGTAATTTTAGCAAGAGTCTTATAACTAGGTTTGGATTCACATTCAGAGTCATCTTCACTAGAGGTCTGAAAGTAAGCATCTCGAGAGTTTACCTTGGCACCTCATGCCATGAAGCAGTAGGTGGGAGCAGAATAGTCATCATCATTCTCTTCAGTGTCGGCATCGTGACCATTGTCTTCAGTGTTGAAGATGAACTTGGTGACGAATGCCAAAGTTAGAGCCAGGCTTGCCACGCCTGAATCAGACTCCTTCTCAGACTCCACCTCTGCCTCCTCAGAAGCGGACTCCTCCTCTGAATCCATTTCCTTCCCAATGAAAGCTCGTGCCTTGCCAGATGAACTCTTCTTAGAAGATGAATACTTTGATGAAGACTTTGAAGAAGACTTTGAGGATTTCTTCTTCTTTCCGTCGGAGTCATATTCCTTGCTCTTCTTTTTTTCTTTGATTCCTTGTCCCATGGAGGACATTCAGATGTGCAGTGTCCTGGATTCTTGCATTTGTGGCATGTTCACTTCTTGTAGTCACGAGTGGAAGCCTCATCATTCTTGGAGCTGGATCTTGAAGACTTTTCGAAGCGATTCTTCTTGGAGAACTTTTGAACTTTGTCACAAGCATTGCTAGCTCTTTGCCAATGTCTCCAGGATCATCAGAACTGCAGCCAGATTGTTCAGATGAGAATACAGCCTTTGCCTTCAGAGCATGAGATCGGCCGTAATTGGGACCATAGTTTGCCTTCAGATAGCTGGAATTCATCTGTGTTGAGCTCTCAAGTATGTCCGACGGATCGAGATCTCTGAAATCAGGGCGTTCTTGGATCATCAAGGCCGAAGTGTCAAATGAGCTGTCAAGTGATCTCAATAGCTTCTTCACTATTTCATGCTTGATGATTTCAGTTGCGCCAAGCTCATTTGTGATATCAGTGAGGCGGTCCAAAGTGAGCTGGACATTCTCATTGTAATTCCTCTTGAATCGATTGAAGAGATTGCGAAGCACATCTATTCTTGAGTCTCTCTGGGTTGAGATGCCTTCGTTGACCTTGGACAACCAGTCCCAGACCAGCTTCGCAGTTTCCAAAGCACTCACACGGCCATACTGTCCTTTGGTCGGGTGACCACATATGATGTTCTTGGCAGTTGAGTCTAGTTGCACGAATCTCTTGACATCAGCAGCGGTGACACCTTCACCGACTTTGGGAATGCCAGTCTTGACGACATACCAGAGGTCAATGTCAATGGCTTCAAGATGCATGCGCATCTTATTCTTCCAGTAGGGGTGATCAGTGCCATCGAAGACAGGGCACGCAGCGGGGACTTTGATTATCCCTGCAGTCGACATAGCTGAAACTCCAGGTGGTTAAACCGAATCACACAAAATAGGGAGCACCTTGCTCTGATACCAATTGAAAGTGCTAGTTATCGACTAGAGGGGTGAATAGGCGATTTTTATGGAAATCTTTAAGACAAGGCAATGTCTTTGAAGACAGACAATCAAATACAACCTACAAAGTATGCAGCGGAGGGTAAACTACACTAGCCAAGCCATAGTCTAGGAAATAGTACTGAGTAAATGATACGTCTCCAATGTATCTATAATTTTTTATTTTTCCATGCTATTATATTATTTGTTTTGGATGTTTTATATGCATTAATATGATATTTTATATTATTTTTGGGACTAACTTATTAACCCACAGCCCACTGCCAGTTTTCTGTTTTTTTCCTTGTGTTTGAGTTTTGCAGAAAAGGAATATCAAGAGTCCAAACGGAATAAAACTTTGCGATGATTTTTCTTGGACCAGAAGACACCTTGTAGGACTTGGAGTCCAAGTCAGAAGACCCACGAGGCGGCGACAAGGGTGGAGGGCGCGCCCTAGGGGGGGCGCCCCCTGCCTTGTGGCCCCCTCGGGAGTCCCCTGACCTACTTCTTCATCCTATAAATTCACATATATTCCAAAACCCTCAGAGAGAGCCACGAAAATACTTTTCCGCCGCCGCAACCTTATGTCCCCATGAGATCCCATCTTGGGGCCTTTTCCGCTGATCTGTCGGAGGGGGGTTCGATCATGGAGGGTATCTACATAAACCATGTTGCCCTTCCGATGAAGCGTGGGTAGTTTACCTCAGACCTACGGGTCCATAGCTAGTAGCTAGATGGATTCTTCTCTCTTTTGATTCTCAATACTATGTTCTCCTCAATGTTCTTGTAGATCTATCTATTGTAATATTCTTTTGGGTTTGTTTGTCGAGGTCCGATGAATTGTGGACTTATGATCAGATTATCTATGAATATTATTTGAATCTTCTCTGAATTCTTATATGCATGATTTGATATCTTTGTATTTCTCTTCAAATTATAGGTTTGGTTTGGCCAACTAGATTGGTATTTCTTGCAATGGGAGAGGTCCTTAGTTTTGGGTTCAATCTTGCGGTGTCCTCACCCAGTGACAAAGTAGGGGTAGCGAGGCACGTATTGTATTGTTGCCATCAAGGATAAAAAGATGGGGTTTTCATCATATTGCTTGAGTTTATCCCTCTACATCATGTCATATTACTTAAGGCGTTACTCCATTCTTTATGAACTTAATACTCTAGATGCATGTTGTCTAGCTGTCGATGTGTGGAGTAATAGTAGTAGATGCAGGCAGGAGTCGGTGTACTTGAAACAGATGTGATGCCTATATGCATAATCATTGCCTTGGATATCGTCATAACTTTGCGCTTTTCTATCAATTGCTTGACAGTAATTTGTTCACCCACCGTATTATTTGCCTTCATGAGAGAAGCCTCCAGTGAAACCTATGGCCACGGGTCTATTTTCCAATATATATTTTTAGATCTATGAAACCAAAAATATCTTGCTGCAATTTATTTACTTTTATTTTGTTTTATGTTTTAGAAATCTTTTATACCTATCTCTATCAGATCTCACCTTTGCAATTGACCGTGAAGGGATTGACAGCCTCTTTATCGCGTTGGGTGCAAGTGTTTGATTGTTTGTGCAGGTGCATAGATTGGGGACTTGCTTGTACCTCCTACTAGATTGATACCTTGGTTCTCTAACTGAGGGAAATACTTATCTCTACTTTGCGGCATCACCCTTTCCTCTTCAAGGGAAAAACCAACGCAAGCTCAAGAAGTAGCAGTAAACACGAAGGCAAATAGCAGCTAGGTAGAGTGGAACAGAATAGGAAGACAATGTGAAGCCAATTATGCAATCAGAGAGGATGTCTTCACACTATGAAGTCAAACAGGACAGACAAGCAATGACTTCACGAAGCTAAACAGAAGGTAAAGGGTGAAGTGATAGAACCAGTAGCTTGACGAAGACAAGGATTTGGTAGACCAGTTGTTGTCACAACTGTACGTCTGGTTAGGGAGGGTGAGACTGAACTCAGAAGACCGCGTTGGCACCTTGTTCCCCTTGAGCTAAGGACACTTAGTCCTCGCCCAATCACTCTGGTAAGTCTTCAAGTAGACTTCCAAACATTCATAGACTTCATTCATCGGTGATCCACAATGACTCTTGGATCCTCAGAACGCGACGCCTAACCGACTGGAACATACAAAGTCTTCAAGTGTAATAAGTCTTCAGATCACGCGGACAGAAAGACTTAGTGATGCCTAACACTCTTTTGCTCTAGGTGTTTTGGCTTTGTCCTTGCAAGGTTTCTCTCTCAAAGGCTTCGGAGGTGGGTTGCTCTCAAATGACAAAAGTCGTGCACTAACTCTGAGCAGCCACCAATTTATGGTGTAGGGGGTGGGCTATTTATAGCCAGGAGGCAACCTGACATGTTATGTCCAAAATGACCCTGGGTCACTAAGGAACCGACACGTGTCCAACGGTCAGATTTCAAACACATGCGACAGCTTGACTTGGGCTACAAGCAAAGCTGACTCATACAACCCTGGATAAGATTTACTCTCATTGTCTTCACTCGAAGACATAGGATTTGGGTTGAGCATCACATCAATTTTCTAACTTTGTTCACTTGGACCCCACTTAACAGTTCAGTGGTTCCTATGACTCAAGAAAGAGGAAAATGAAACTACGGAAGAAACTATGTCTTTGCACTTCATTGTCTTCTAGTGAATGTCTTCATACGTCATTATCTTTGACGTGAATGTCTTCACGAACCACCATTGTCTTCAATGTCTTCATACATTTTTAGGGGTCATCTCTGGTAGGTAAACCGAATCAATGAGGGACTTTTGCCTATGTTATCCTGCAATTCTCACAAACACATTAGTCCCTCAACCACGTTTGTCGTCAATACTCCAAACCAACTAGGGGTGGCACTAGATGCACTTACAATCTCCCCCTTTTTGGTGATTGATGACAAACTGGTTGAAGTTTTCAATGGGGATAAAAATATGTGAAAGTTAAAGGACGCAGTCATTGGCTTCATGAAGTTGAAAGGGCTCCCACTAAAGATGTGCATATAAGTAATTTTCCTGTGAATGCAAATGCACATGGCAGGTTCTGCTTTGTGGAGATCTCCTTCAACTCATGAAGACAATTCATCGTGCATACAAAAATGTAGTGAAGATAATGACATGCACGATGAAAAATGGGCGTCTGCTGAATGACTTCATGCAGAATTTATCATTGCAATAAAAGGTAGTAGCAAAAGTAGCAGACGACCATCAATACTTCAGTGTTACAACTCAAAACCAACAGTTCAAGAACGAGAGTTGCAAAACTTAACAAAAGTAAGCACCCGACCCATATAGACCCGCTTGAAGACTATCAACTCATATGCTTCTCCACCTTTTGTCAGGAATGACCAAAAAGGAGTGAATACATAGAGTGTCTAAGCGCTCCCTGGAGGAGTTGGTGAAGATGTTGGGGCAGCTGGGTCGACGTTGGAGTTGTTGGGGATCGTAGCAGAAATTAAATTTTCTACACATCACCAAGATCAATCTATGGAGTTTACTAGCAACGAGAGGGAGGAGTGAATCTACATACCCTTGTAGATCGCGAGCGGAAGCGTTCAAGAGAACGGGGTTGATGGAGTCGTACTCGTCGTGATCCAAATCACCGATGATCCAAGCGCCGAACGGACGGCACCTCCGCGTTCAACACACGTACGGAGCGGTGATGTCTCCCACGCCTTGATCCAGCAAGGAGGAGGGAGAGGTTGAGGAAGAAGGCTCCAACAGCAGAACGACGGCATGGTGGTGGTGGAGTGACAGTTCTCCGGCAGGGCTTCGCCAAGCACACGCGGAGGAGGAGCGGTATTGGGGAGGGGAGGGGACGCGCCTTGGGAAACGTATGGTTGCCCTCCCACCCCTCCACTATATATAGGGGCAAGGGAGAGGGGGGCCGGCCCCCTCAGATCCCATCTGGTGGGAGGGGCGGCGGCCATGGGAGGTGGCTTGCCCCCCAAGCAAGGGGGGGGCGCCCCCCTTTAGGGTTTCCCCCAAACCCTAGGCGCATGGGCCCTAGGGGGGTTTGCACCCAGCCCACTAAGGGCTGGTTCCCTTCCACCTACAGACCATAAGGCCCTCCGGGGCAGGTGGACCCTCCCGGTGGACCCCCGGAACCCCTCCGGTGGTCCTCGTACAATACCGGTATACCCCCGAATATTTCTGGTGACCGTATGGTGACTTCCCATATATAAATCTTTACATCCGGACCATTCCGGAACTCCTCGTGACGTCCGGGATCTCATCCGGGACTCCGAACAACATTCGGTAATCACATACAAACCTTCCTTATAACCCTAGCGTCATCGAACCTTAAGTGTGTAGACCCTACGGGTTCGGGAATCATGCAGACATGACCGAGACACCTCTCTAGCCAATAACCAACAGCAGGATCTGGATACCCATGTTGGCTCCCACATGTTCCACGATGATCTCATTGGATGAACCACAATGTCGAGGATTCAAGCAATCCCGTATACAATTCCCTTTGTCAATCGGTACGTTACTTGCCCGAGATTCGATCGTCGGTATCCCAATACCTCGTTCAATCTCGTTACCGGCAAGTCACTTTACTCGTTCCGTAATGCATGACCCCGTGACTAACTACTTAGTCACATTGAGCTCATTATGATGATGCAATATCGAGTGAGCCCAGAGATACCTCTCCGTCATACGGAGTGACAAATCCCAGTCTCGATCCGAGCCAACCCAACAGACACTTTCAGAGATACCTGTAGTGCACCTTTATAGCCACCCAGTTATGTTGTGACATTTGGTACACCCAAAGCATTCCTACGGTATTCGGGAGTTGCACGATCTCATGGTCTAAGGAAATGATACTTGACATTAGAAAAGCTTTAGCAAACAAACTACACGATCTAGTGCTATGCTTAGGATCAGGTCTTGTCCATCACATCATTCTCCTAATGATGTGATCCCGTTATCAATGACATCCAATGTCCATGGTCAGGAAACCGTAACCATCTATTGATCAACGAGCTAGTCAACTAGAGGCTCACTAGGGACATGTTATGGTCTATGTATTCACATATGTATTACGATTTCCGGATAACACAATTAAAGCATGAACAATAGACAATTATCATGAACAAGGAAATATAATAATAACCATTTTATTATTGCCTCTAGGGCATATTTCCAACAGTCTCCCACTTGCACTAGAGTCAATAATCTAGTTACATTGTGATGAATCGTACACCCATAGAGTTCTGGTGTTGATCATGTTTCGCTCGTGGAAGAGGTTTACTCAACGGATCTGCGACATTCAAATCCGTATGCACTTTACAAATATCTATGTCTCCATTTTGAACATTTTCACGAAAGGAGTTGAAACGACACTTGATGTGCCTGGTCTTTTTGTGAAACCTGGGCTCCTTGGCAAGGGCAATAGCTCCAGTGTTGTCACAGAAGAGAGTCATCGGCCCCGATGCATTGGGAATAACTCCTAGATCGGCAATGAACTCCTTCACCAGATTGCTTCATGTGCTGCCTCTGAGGCTGCCATGTACTCCGCTTCACATAGATCCCGCCACGACGCTTTGCTTGCAACTGCACCAGCTGACTGCCCCACCATTCAAAATATACACGTATCCGGTCTGTGACTTAGAGTCATCCAGATCTGTGTCGAAGCTAGCATCGACGTAACCCTTTACGACGAGCTCTTCGTCACCTCCATAAACGAGAAACATATCCTTAGTCCTTTTCAGGTACTTCAGGATGTTCTTGACCGCTGTCCAGTGTTCCATGCCGGGATTACTTTGGTACCTTCCAACCAAACTTATGGCAAGGTTTACATCAGGTCTGGTACACAGCATGGCATACATAATAGACCTTATGGCCGAGGCATAGGGGACGACATTCATCTTTTCTCTATCTTCTGCCGTGGTCGGGCATTGAGCCGTGCTCAATCTCACACCTTGCAATACAGGCAAGAACCCCTTCTTGGACTGATCCATATTGAACTTCTTCAATATCTTGTCAAGGTATGTGCTTTGTGAAAGACCTATGAGGCGTCTCGATCTATCTCTATAGATCTTGATGCCTAATATGTAAGCAGCTTCTCCGAGGTCCTTCATTGAAAAACACTTATTCAAGTAGGCCTTTATACTTTCCAAGAATTCTATATCATTTCCCATCAATAGTATGTCATCCACATATAATAAGAGAAATGCTTCAGAGCTCCCACTCACTTTCTTGTAAACACAGGCTTCTCCATAAGTCTGCGTAAACCCAAACGCTTTGATCATCTCATCAAAGCAAATGTTCCAACTCCGAGATGCCTGCACCAGCCCATAGATTGAGCATTGGAGCTTGCATACTTTGTCAGCATTCTTAGGATCGACAAAACCTTCCGGCTGCATCATATACAATTCTTCCTTAAGGAAGCCATTAAGGAATGCCGTTTTGACGTCATTTGCCATATTTCATAATCATAGAATGCAGCAATTGCTAACATGATTCGGACAGACTTCAGCTTCGCTACGGGTGAGAAGGTCTCATCGTAGTCAACTCCTTGAACTTGTCGATAACCCTTAGCGACAAGCCGAGCTTTATAGATGGTAACATTTCCATCCGCGTCCGTCTTCTTCTTAAAGATCCATTTATTTTCTATCGCTTGCCGATCATCAGGCAAGTCTGTCAAAGTCCATACTTTGTTTTCATACATGGATCCTATGTCGGATTGCATGGCTTCAAGCCATTTGTTGGAATCTGGACCCGCCATTGCTTCTTCATAGTTTGAAGGTTCACCGTTGTCCAACAACATGATTTCCAGGACAGGGTTGCCGTACCACTCTTGTGCGGAACGTGTCCTTGTGGACCTACGAAGTTCAGTGGTAACTTGATCATGATCATCATCATTAAATTCCTCTCTAGTCGGTGCAGGCACCACAGAAACATTTTCTTGTGCTGCGCTACTTTCTGGTTCGAGAGGGGTCATCTCATCAAGTTCCACTTTCCTCCCATTTACTTCTTTCGAGAGAAACTCTTTCTCCAGAAAGGACCCGTTCTTGGCAACGAAGATCTTGCCTTCAGATCTAAGGTAGAAGGTATACCCAATGGTTTCCTTAGGGTATCCTATGAAGACGCATTTTTCCGACTTGGGTCCGAGCTTTTCAGGTTGAAGTTTCTTGACATAAGCATCGCATCCCCAAACTTTAAGAAACGACAGCTTAGGTTTCTTTCCAAACCATAATTCATACGGTGTTGTCTCAACGGATTTCGACGGAGCCCTATTTAAAGTGAATGCGGCAGTCTCTAAAGCATAACCCTAGAAGGATAGCGGTAGATCGGTAAGAGACATCATAGATCGCACCATATCCAATAGAGTGCGATTACGACGTTCGGACACACCATTACGCTGAGGTGTTCCAGGCGGCGTGAGTTGTGAAACAATTCCACATTTCCTTAAGTGTGTGCCAAATTCGTGACTCAAATATTCCCCTCCACGATCTAATCGTAAGAACTTTATTTTCCTGTCACGTTGATTCTCAACCTCACTCTGAAATTCCTTGAACTTTTCAAAGGTCTCAGACTTGTGTTTCATTAAGTAGACATACCCATATCTACTCAAGTCACCAGTGAGGGTGAGAACATAACGATAGCCACCGTGTGCCTCAACACTCATTGGACCGCACACATCAGTATGTATGATTTCCAATAAGTTGGTTGCTCGCTCCACTGTTCCGGAGAACGGAGTCTTGGTCATTTTGCCCCTGAGGCATGGTTCGCACGTGTCAAATGATTCATAATCAAGAGACTCCAAAAGTCCATCTGCGTGGAGTTTATTCATGCGTTTGACACCAATGTGACCAAGGCGGCAGTGCCACAAGCATGTGGGACTATCATTATCAACCTTACATTTCTTGGCATTCACACTATGAATATGTGTAACATCACGTTCGAGATTCATTAAGAATAAACCATTGACCAGCGGGGCATGACCATAAAACATATCTCTCATATAAATAGAACAACCATTATTCTCGGATTTAAATGAGTAGCCATCTCGCATTAAACGAGATCCAGATACAATGTTCATGCTCAAAGCTGGCACTAAATAACAATTATTGAGGTTTAAAACTAGTCCCGTAGGTAAATGTAGAGGTAGTGTGCCGACGGCGATCACATCGACCTTGGAACCATTCCCGACGCGCATCGTCACCTCGTCCTTCGCCAGTCTCCGCTTATTCCGCAGCTCCTGCTTTGAGTTACAAATATGAGCAACCGCACCGGTATCAAATACCCAGGAGCTACTACGAGCGCTGGTTAGGTACACATCTATAACATGTATATCACATATACCTTTGGTATTGCCGGCCTTCTTATCCGCTAAGTACTTGGGGCAGTTCCGCTTCCAGTGACCGTTTCCCTTGCAATAAAAGCACTCAGTCTCAGGCTTGGGTCCATTCTTTGTCTTCTTCCCGGCAGCTTGCTTACCGGGCGCGGCAACTCCCTTGCCGTCTTTCTTGAAGTTCTTCTTACCCTTGCCTTTCTTGAACTTAGTGGTTTTATTCACCATCAACACTTGATGTTCCTTTTTGATCTCCACCTCCGCTGATTTCAGCATTGAATATACCTCAGGTATGGTCTTTTCCATCCCCTGCATATTGAAGTTCATCACAAAGCTCTTGTAGCTAGGTGGGAGCGACTGAAGGATTCTGTCAACGACTGCGTCATCCGGGAGATTAACTCCCAGCTGAGACAAGCGGTTATGCAACCCAGACATTTTGAGTATGTGTTCGCTGACGGAACTATTCTCCTCCTTCTTACAACTGTAGAACTTGTCGGAGACTTCATATCTCTCGACCCGGGCATGAGCTTGGAAAACCATTTTCAGCTCTTGGAACATCTCATATGCTTCGTGCTGCTCAAAACGCTTTTGGAGCCCCGGTTCTAAGCTGTAAAGCATGCCGCACTAAACCAGGGAGTAATCATCACTACGTGACTGCCAGGCGTTCAGAACATCTTGAGTTGCTGGGAAAACAGGTGCATCACCTAGCGGTGCTTCAAGGACATATGCTTTCTTGGCAGCTATGAGGATAATCCTCAGGTTACGGACCCAGTCCGTGTAGTTGCTACCATCGTCTTTCAGCTTGGTTTTCTCTAGGAACGCGTTGAAGTTGAGGGCAACATTAGCGTGTGCCATTTGATCTACAAGACATATTGTAAAGGTTTTTAGACTAAGTTCATGATAATGAAGTTCATCTAATCAAATTATCAACGAACTCCCACTCAGACAGACATCCCTCTAGTCATCTAAGTGATACATGATCCGAGTCAACTAGGCCGTGTCCGATCATCACGTGAGACGGACTAGTCATCATCGGTGAACATCTTCATGTTGATCGTATCTGCTATACGACTCATGTTCGACCTTTCGGTCTCTTGTGTTCCGAGGCCATGTCTGTACATGCTAGGCTCGTCAAGTCAACCTAAGTGTATTGCGTGTGTAAATCTGGCTTACACCCGTTGTATGCGTATGTTAGAACCTATCACACCCGATCATCACGTGGTGCTTTGGAACAACGAACCTTCGCAACGGTGCACAGTTAGGGGGAATACTTTCTTGAAATTTTAGCGAGGGATCATCTTATTTATGCTACCGTCGTTCTAAGCAAATAAGATGTAAAACATGATAAACATCACATGCAATCAAATAGTGACATGATATGGCCAATATCATTTAGCTCCTTTTGATCTCCATCTCCGGGGCGCCATGTTCATCATCGTCACCGGCATGACACCATGATCTCCATCTTCATGATCTCCATCATCGTGTCTTCGTGAAGTTGTCTCGCCAACTATTACTTCTACTGCTATGGCTAACGGTTAGCAATAAAGTAAAGTAACTACATGACGTTCGAGTTGACACACAGGTCATAAATAAATTAAGACAACTCCTATGGCTCCTGCCGGTTGTCACACTCATCGACATGCAAGTCGTGATTCCTATTACAAGAACATGATCAATCTCATACATCACATATATCATTCATCACATCCTTCTGACCATATCACATCACATGACACTTGCTGCAAAAACAAGTTAGACGTCCTCTAATTGTTGTTGCAAACTTTTACGTGGCTGCTATAGGTTTCTAGCAACAACGATTCTTACCTACGCCAAAACCACAACATGATATGTCAATTTCTATTTACCCTTCATAAGGACCCTTTTCATCGAATCCGATCCGACTAAAGTGGGAGAGACAGACACCCGCTAGCCACCTTATGCAACTAGTGCATGTCAGTCGGTGGAACCTGTCTCACGTAAGCGTACGTGTATGGTCGGTCCGGGCCGCTTCATCCCACGATGCCTCTGAATCAAGATAATACTAGTAACGGCAAGTAAATTGACAAAATCGACGCCCACAACAACTTGTGTTCTACTCGTGCATAGAAACTACGCATAAACCTGGCTCATGATGCCACTGTTGGGGATCGTAGCAGAAATTAAAATTTTCTACGCATCACCAAGATCAATCTATGGAGTTTACTAGCAACGAGAGGGGAGGAGTGCGTCTACATACCCTTGTAGATCGCGAGCGGAAGCGTTCAAGAAAACGGGGTTGATGGAGTCGTACTCGTCGTGATCCAAATCACCGATGATCCAAGCGCCGAACGGATGGCACCTCCGCGTTCAACACACGTACGGAGCGGTGACGTCTCCCACGCCTTGATCCAGCAAGGAGGAGGGAGAGGTTGAGGAAGAAGGCTCCAACAGCAGCACGACGGCGTGGTGGTGGTGGAGTGATAGTTCTCCGGCAGGGCTTCGCCAAGCACACGCGGAGGAGGAGAGGTGTTGGGGAGGGGAGGGGCTGCGCCTTGGGAAAGGTATGGTTGCCCTCCCACCCCTCCACTATATATAGGGGCAAGGGAGAGGGGGCCGGCCCCCTCAGATCCCATCTGGTGGGAGGGGTGGCGGCCAGGGGAGGTGGCTTGCCCCCCAAGCAAGGGGGGGCGCCCCCCTTTAGGGTTTCCCCCCAAACCCTAGGCGCATGGGCCCTAGGAGGGTTTGCGCCCAGCCCACTAAGGGCTGGTTCCCTTCCACCTACAGCCCATAAGGCCCTCCGGGGTAGGTGGACCCTCCCGGTGGACCCCCGGAACCCCTCCAATGGTCCCGGTACAATACCGGTATACCCCCGAATATTTCCGGTGACCGTATGGTGACTTCCCATATATAAATCTTTACCTCCGGACCATTCCGGAACTCCTCGTTACGTTCGGGATCTCATCCGGGACTCCGAACAACATTCGGTAATCACATACAAACCTTCCTTATAACCCTAGCGTCATCGAACCTTAAGTGTGTAGACCATACGGGTTCGGGAATCATGCAGACATGACCGAGACACCTCTCTAGCCAATAACCAACAGCGGGATCTGGATACCCATGTTGGCTCCCACAATGTTCCACGATGATCTCATCGGATGAACCACGATGTCGAGGATTCAAGCAATCCCGTATACAATTCCCTTTGTCAATCGGTACGTTACTTGCCCGAGATTCGATCGTCGGTATCCCAATACCTCGTTCAATCTCGTTACCGGCAAGTCACTTTACTCATTCCGTAATGCATGATCCCGTGACTAACTACTTAGTCACATTGAGCTCATTATGATGATGCAATACCGAGTGGGCCCAGAGATACCTCTCCGTCATACGGAGTGACAAATCCCAGTCTCGATCCGAGCCAACCCAACAGACACTTTCGGAGATACCTGTAGGGCACCTTTATAGTCACCCAGTTACGTTGTGACGTTTGGTAAACCCAAAGCATTCCTATGGTATCCGGGAGTTGCACGATCTCATGGTCTAAGGAAATGATACTTGACATTAGAAAAGCTTTAGCAAACGAACTACACGATCTAGTGTTATGCTTAGGATTGGGTCTTGTCCATCACATCATTCTCCTAATGATGTGATCCCGTTATCAATGACATCCAGTGTCCATGGTTAGGAAACCGTAACCATCTATTCATCAACGAGCTAGTCAACTAGAGGCTCACTAGGGACATGTTATGGTCTATGTATTCACATATGTATTACGATTTCCGGATAACACAATTAAAGCATGAACAATAGACAATTATCATGAACAAGGAAATATAATAATAACCATTTTATTATTGCCTCTAGGGCATATTTCCAACAGGAGTTGGGCGATGAAGAAGGGCCTGATGCAGAATCGTGATGCAGTGAAGCCATGGCAGGTGAAGTGGCATCGTCCACCTCATCAATGACTCGCGCAATAATAGTTGGAGCCGAAGATGAATAGTCAGAATTTTTAATTGGACGGAGTAGAGCACCAGCTTGCAGATTCCGGAGGCCTGGAGTCAAACTTGAATATTTCTGTGAAGCCATTTGCAGTGAGTTCATCTTCAGAATAGAGCAGAGTAAGGCTCTTCCAGGCATGCCCACAGGCTTCATGAGCAACGAATGAGTTCTTGGTGGAGAGGTTGCATATGCGATTGACATCCACAAGAAGACTTTGCATCTGGCGCTTCATCCAGTCATGATGCCTATCATGCTTCTGATGAGGAGAAACTAGAAGTTCTCTGTCATTTAGAACACGAGCATGCCCTGGAGTGGGCTGGGCCCGGCCCTTGTTGTAAGTCCTCGAGATGGGGCGACAAGAGCACTGATCGTCACCGCACGCTCCCAAGACACTAACAATTTGGGTATTTGATCTGAGTTGGTATTGACCCTATACGCACTAACCGCCACGCGGGACACGTTTATGGGCAACCGACGCGTATGTATTAGCTGAAGCTTTCCAGATGTCAATGACTGAGCGGCGCACGTCAGGGTGGCCCACATAAGCACCTGCCTCGTATAAGGAGATTGCCAGGACTGACACAAGTCGCGTACGCAACATGCAGGAGTGCAAAGGGTGATGGGCCCAAGACCCCGCGTGCTTAGGATGTAGACCGGCGTGCTGGCCACTCTGTTGAGGCTAGGTATGGCTAAGGCGTGTTGATCTTAAGAGGCCGGGCATGACCCAGGAAAGTGTGTCCAGCCAGAGATGATTGAGCGTATCGCGTAATGTGGTGCACTCCTACGGGGAAGTTAATCTATTCGAATAATCGTGTCCATGGTAATAGGACGACTTGGAGTTCTATCCCGATCTATAAAACTATAATTGGATACTGAGATGATAATTGGATATGATGGCTCCGGGATTGCTTTCTCGCAGGGAGTCGAGGAAGGATCTCTGGGCGTTAATACTACAACATGCTTGCTACTTATAATATGATAATATGCACTCTTCTAATGCTGCAAGATGCTTCAAGATGCTAGTCTTTGATAGGCTACTCTTTCCCCTCTATTCATGCATTCTACAGTTTAGTCCAAAGATATAGCCCCATTCCTTTGATATTGATGCATACTTAGTGTAGATCTGATGTAAGTCTTGCGTGTACTTTGGATGAGTACTCATGGTTGCTTTGCTACATCTATTCCCCTGTACCCGATTGCTGTAATCAAATGACGGATCCCAGGAGCCAGATTCCACCACCGACGACTACTACTACCCCAAGGGTGCCTACTACTTCGTGGAGGCCACCGATGACCAGGAGTAGATAGGAGGATCCCAGGCAGGAGGCCTTGCCTTTTCGATCGTGCTACTTTTGTTCTAGCCTTCTTAAGGCAAACTTGTTTAACTTATATTTGTACTCGGATATTGTTGCTTCCGCGGACTCGTTTGTATTTTAGCTAATGTATTCGAGCTCTTGAGGCCCTTGGCTTGTAATATAAAGCTTGTTGATACGTCTCCAACATATCTATAATTTTTTATTGTTCCATGCTATATTATATTCTGTTTTGGACATTAATGGGCTTTATTATACACTTTTATATTATTATTGGGACTAACCTATTAACCGGAGGCCCAACCCAGAATTGATGTTTTTTTGCCTATTTTAGAGTTTCGCAGAAAAAGAATATCAAACGGAGTCCAAACGGAATGAAACCTTCGGGAACGTGATTTTCGGAACGAACGTGATCCAGAGGACTTGGACCCTATGTCAAGACATCAACCAGGAAGGCACGAGGTAGGGGGCGCGCCTACCCCCCTGGGCGCGCCCTCCACCCTCGTGGGGCCCACTTTGCTCCACCGACGTACTTCTTCCTCCTATATATACCTACGTACCCCCAAACTGCCAGATACGGAGCCAAAAACCTAATCCCACTGCCGCAACCTTCTGTACCCGTGAGATCCCATCTTGGGGCCTTTTTCGGAGCTCCGTCGGAGGGGGCATCGATCACGGAGGGCTTCTACATCAACACCATAGCCTCTCCGATTATGTGTGAGTAGTTTACCTCAGACCTTCGGGTCCATAGTTATTAGCTAGATGGCTTCTTCTCTCTTTTTGGATCTCAATACAATGTTCTCCCCCTCACTTGTGGAGATCTATTCGATGTAATCTTCTTTTGTGGTGTGTTTGTTTAGACCGATGAATTGTGGGTTCATGATCAAGTTTATCTATGAACAATATTTGAATCTTCTCTGAATTCTTTTTTGTATGATTGGTTATCTTTGCAAGTCTCTTTGAATTATCAGTTTGGTTTGGCCTACTAGATGGATCTTTCTTGCAATGGGAGAAGTGCTTAGCTTTGGGTTCAATCTTGCGGTGTCCTTTCCCAGTCACAGTAGGGGCAGCAAGGCACGTATTGTATTGTTGCCATCGAGGATAACAAGATGGGGTTCATATCATATTGCATGAGTTTATCCCTCTACATCATGTCATCTTACTTAAAGCATTACTCTGTTCTTATGAACTTAATACTCTAGATGCATGCTGGATAGCGGTCGATGTGTGGAGTAATAGTAGTAGACGCAGGCAGGAGTCGGTCTACTTGAGCCGGACGTGATGCCTATATACATGATCATACCTAGATATTCTCATAGTTATGCTCAATTCTGTCAATTGCTCAACAGTAATTTGTTTACCCACCGTAATACTTATGCTCTCGAGAGAAGCCACTAGTGAAACCTATGGCCCCCGGGTCTATTTTCCATCATATTTTTTCTCTCGACAACAAGCTATTTCTGGCGCCGTTTTTAATTTGTTTTCTTTACTTTGCATCTTTATCATAAAAATACCAAAAATATTATCTTATCATATCTATCAGATCTCGCTCTCGTAAGTGACCATGAAGGGATTGACAACCCCTTTATTGCGTTGGTTGCGACGATTTATTTGTTTGTGTAGGTGCCAGGGACTCGTGCGTGGCCTCCTACTGGATTGATACCTTGGTTCTCAAAAACATAGGGAAATACCTACGCTACTTTACTGCATCACCCTTTCCTCTTCAAGGGAAAACCAACGCAGTGCTCAAGAGGTAGCAAGAAGGATTTGTGGCGCCGTTGCCGGGGAGTCTACACAAAAGTCAACATACCAAGTACCCATCACAAACCATTATCTCCCGCATTACATTATTTGTCATTTGCCTCTCGTTTTCCTCTCCCCCACTTCACCCTTGCCATTTTATTCGCCTTCTTCCCGTATGCCTTTCTATTCGTGTTTCCACGTGCCTTCTATTTGCTTGTATCTTTGCTTGTTAAGAATATATTGATATGGATCCACTTAAAGTGTTCTACTTGGATCATCTTCGATCCCTATGCGCTCATGCTGAAACCCCAACTAGCCTAGTTGATGGGAAATCTTTAGATGAGCATGCTCATTTTGTGCGTCACCGTTTGTCTGAAAAAGGGAAACTCTTATGGAATCAAATAAACAAATTGCTGTGTTATGCTTGGAATCTTTGTGAAATTTGTGATATTACTTGTTGCTCTAAGAGCCCTAAAAAACACCTCCCCTACCTATGTGAGTTTAATGAAAATGAAATCTTATCTTCTTATGCAAAGGGAGTTTGTAGCTACTATGATATTGAACAAATTGAAGAATTTGTTGCTTTTAAGGGTTCTTTTGAAGTTGCTTCTTTGCTTGAAAAGTATGATACTACTCTTTACGAATCTGGAAATCTTGACATACTCGAATATTGCTATGAAAACTATGCTCATAATGTCTATGTCAAAGAATTTATTGAAAGAATGACCGTTGCTTCGGAAGAAAATAATGATATGCATGAATCTATAGATAATTATGATTCTGATGATTTGGTTGAAATATCCCTTGATGAACATGATGCTTGCTATTCTTGTGGCCATGATGCCAATATTTATGAAGATGAATTTGCTATAGTTTCGTATGTTAAACATGAGATCGTTGCTATTGCACCCATACTTGATAGTTCCTTCGATAAGAAGCATGATTGCAATGATTTTATTATAAATTCTCTTGATGTCAATTGTGCTAATAATATGCAAAACCCTAAGCTTGGGGATGCTAGTTTTGCTATGTCTACTACTTGTTGCAATGATCATGATTGGGGTGATTCTTCTTTTGATCTTGAAAATTTATTTAAGCCCCATGATGAATATGAGACTGAT
This sequence comes from Aegilops tauschii subsp. strangulata, assembly GCF_002575655.3. Taxonomy (NCBI): domain Eukaryota; kingdom Viridiplantae; phylum Streptophyta; class Magnoliopsida; order Poales; family Poaceae; genus Aegilops; species Aegilops tauschii. Next base: position 291,494,324 of record NC_053037.3, read on the forward strand.
AATAATTTTTGCAATAATATTGAAAGTGGGTTTGGAAGAGTGTCAACTTTAGATCCCAAATATTTGGAGAATGTTCAATCTTATGGTATTTTTGATAAAAGTGGGTTTGGAGAGGACATGACTTTAGTTAATGTTAATCCCACTATTTTGGAAGAGTGTCAACTTTGCATACATGTGGACCGTGTTGAAAATATTTATTGTGATAGCTATTTTGTTGAATTTGCTTATGATCCCACATGTAATTATTATGAGAGAGGAAAATATGGTTGTAGAAATTTTAATGTTACTAAATTACCTCTCGTTATCTTGAGATTGATATTGTTTCTTTCTGTTTCCTTGCATATGCTAGTTTTTGCTTGCCTTGATTTGTTTGCCTATAAGATGCCTATGCATAGGAAGTATATTAGACTTAGATGTGATTTTCACATGTTTTATGATGCTCTCTTTCTGTTTCAATTACTATCTTTTATGTGAGCATCATCGAAATCTCAATGCCTAGCTAGGGGCGTTAAACGATAGCGCTTGTTGGGAGGCAACCCAATTTTATTTTTAGCTTTTTGCTTCTGTTTAGGAATAAATATTTGATCTAGCCTCTGGTTATATGTGTTTTTATGTTTTAATTAGTGTTTGTGCCAAGTTTAACCTATAGGATTTTCTTGGATGATAGTTATTTGATCTTGCTGAAAATTCCAGAAACTTTCTGTTCACGAAAATATGTTAAAAATCACCAGAACGTGATAAAATATTGATTCCAATTTCTGCTGATCAATAAACAAATTATATAGGTCTTCCTATTTTGGCTGATTTTTTGGAGTTCCAGAAGTTTGCGTTAGTTACAGATTACTACAGACTGTTCTGTTTTTGACAGATTCTGTTTTTCGTGTGTTGTTTGCTTATTTTGATGAATCTATGGCTAGTAAAATAGCTTATAAACCATAGATAAGTTGGAATACAGTAGGTTTAAACCAATATAAACAAATAATGAGTTCATTACAGTACCTTGAAGTGGTGTTTTGTTTTCTTTCGCTAACGGAGCTCACGAGATTTTCTGTTAAGTTTTGTGTTGTGAAGTTTTCAAGTTTTGGGTAAAAGATTTGATGGATTATGGAACAAGGAGTGGCAAGAGCCTAAGCTTGGGGATGCCCATGGTGCCCCAAGATAATCTAAGGACACCTAAAAGCCAAAGCTTGGGGATGCCCCGAAAGGCATCCCCTCTTTTGTCTACTTCCATCGGTAACTTTACTTGGAGCTATATTTTTATTCACCACATGATATGTGTTTTGCTTGGAGCGTCTTGTATTATTTGAGTCTTTATTTTTTAGTTTGCCACAATCATCCTTTTTGTACACACCTTTGAGAGAGACACACATGAATTCAGAAATTGTTAGAATAGTCTATGTGCTTCACTTATATCTTTTGAGTTATACAGTTTTTGCTCTAGTGCTTCACTTATATCTTTTAGAGGACGGCGGTGGATTTGTTTTATAGAAACTATTGATCTCTCATGATTCACTTATATTATTTTGAGAGTCTTGAAATATCATGGCAATTTGCTTTAAATATAATATCATGAGAAATTTGATGCTTGATAATTGTTTTGAGATATAAAGGTGGTAATATCATAGTTGTGTTAGTTGAGTAATTGTGGAATTGAAAAAATACTTGTGTTGGAGTTTGTGATTCCCGTAGCATGCACGTATGGTGAACCGTTATGTAACGAAGTCGGAGCATGAGGTATTTATTGATTGTCATCCTTTGTGTGGCGGTCGGGATCGCGCGATGGTTAACTCCTACCAACCCTTCCCCTAGGAGCATGCGTAGTAGTACTTTGCTTCGAGGGCTAATAAATTTTTGCAATAAGTATATGAGTTCTTTATGACTAATGTGAGTCCATGTATTATACGCACACTTACCTTTCCGCAATTTTCTAGCCTCTTCGGTACCGTGCATTGCCCTTTCTCACCTTGAGAGTTGGTGCAAACTTCGCCGGTGCATCCAAACCCCGTGATATGATACGCTCTATCACACATGAACCTCCTCATATCTTCCTCAAAACAGCCACCATGCCTACCTATTATGGCATTTCCATAGCCATTCCGAGATATATTGCCATGCAACTTTCCATCGTTTCGTTTATCATGACACGCTCCATCATTGTCATATTGCTTTGCATGATCATGTAGTTGACATTGTATTTGTGGCAAAGCCACCATTCATAATTCTTTCATACATGTCGCTCTTGATTCATTGCATATCCCGGTACACCGCCGGAGGCATCCACATAGAGTCATATTTTGTTCTAAGTATTGAGTTGTAATTCATGAGTTGTAAGTAAATAAAAGTGTGATGATCATCATTATTATAGCATTGTCCCAAGTGAGGAAAGGATGATGGAGACTATGATTCCCCCACAAGTCGGAATGAGACTCCGGACTAAAAAAAAGAGGCCATAAAAAAAGAGAAAAGGCCCAAATAAAAAAATGAGAGAAAAAGAGAGAAGGGACAATGTTACTATCCTTTTACCACACTTGTGCTTCAAAGTAGCACCGTAATCTTCATGATAGAGAGTCTCTCGTTTTGTCCTTTCATATACTAGTGGGAAATTTCATTATAGAACTTGGCTTGTATATTCCAATGATGGGCTTCCTCAAATGCTCGAGGTCTTCGTGAGCACGCAAGTTGGATGCACACCCACTTAGTTTCTTTTGTTTGAGCTTTCATACAGTTAAAGGTCTAGTGCATCCGTTGCATGGCAATCCCTACTCCTTGCATTGACATCAATTGATGGGCATCTCCATAGCCCGTTGATTAGCCTCGTTGATGTGAGACTTTCTCCTTTTTTGTCTTCCCACATAACCCCTACCATTATACCTATTTCCACCATAGTGTTATATCCATGGCTTGCGCTCATGTATTGCGTAAGAGTTGAAAAGGCTGAAGCGCGTTAAAAAGTATGAACCAATTGCTTGGCTAAAACCGAGGTTGTACATGATATGAATATTTTGTGTGGGGAAGATGGAGCATAGCCAGACTATATGATTTTATAGGGATAACTTGCTTTGGCTATGTTATTTGGATAAGACATAATTGCTTGGTTAGCATGCTTGAAGTATTATTGTTTTTATGTCAACATTACACTTTTATCTTGAATCATATTAAATTTGAACATTCGTGCCACAGTAAGAAGAATTACATTGAAAATTATGCTAAGTAGCATTCCACATCAAAAATTCTGTTTTTATCATTTACCTACTCGAGGACGAGCAGGAATTAAGCTTGGGGATGCTTGATACGTCTCCAACGTATCTATAATTTTTGATTGTTCCATGCTATATTATATTCTGTTTTCGACATTAATGGGCTTTATTATACACTTTTATATTATTTTTGGGACTAACCTATTAACCGGAGGCCCAGCCCAGAATTGCTCTTTTTTTGCCTATTTCAGAGTTTCGCAGAAAAAGAATATCAAACGGAGTCCAAACGGAATGAAACCTTCGGGAACGTGATTTTCGGAACGAACGTGATCCAGAGGACTTGGACCCTACGTCAAGACATCAACCTGGAAGGCACGAGGTAGGGGCGTGCCTACCCCTGGGCGCGCCCTCCACCCTCGTGGGGCCCACGTTGCTCCACCGACGTACTTCTTCCTCCTATATATACCTACGTACCCCCAAACTACCAGATACGGAGCCAAAATCCTAATTCCACCGCCGTAACCTTCTGTACCCGTGAGATCCCATCTTGGGGCCTTTTCCGGAGCTCTGCCGGAGGGGGCATCGATCACGGAGGGCTTCTACATCAACACCATAGCCTCTCCGATGATGTGTGAGTAGTTTACCTCAGAACTTCGGTTCCATAGTTATTAGCTAGATGGCTTCTTCTCTCTTTTTGGATCTCAATACAATGTTCTCCCCCTCTCTTGTGGAGATCTATTCGATGTAATCTTCTTTTGCGGTGTGTTTGTTGAGACCGATGAATTGTGGGTTTATGATCAAGTTTATCTATGAACAATATTTGAATCTTCTCTGAATTCTTTTATGTATGATTGGTTATCTTTGCAAGTCTCTTCGAATTATCAGTTTGGTTTGGCCTACCAGATTGATCTTTCTTGCAATGGGAGAATTGCTTAGCTTTGGGTTCAATCTTGCGGTGTCCTTTCCCAGTCACAGTAGGGGCAGCAAGGCACGTATTGTATTGTTGCCATCGAGGATAACAAGATGGGGTTTATATCATATTGCATGAGTTTATCCCTCTACATCATGTCATCTTACTTAAAGCATTACTCTGTTCTTATGAACTTAATACTCTAGATGCATGCTGGATAGCGGTCGATGTGTGGAGTAATAGTAGTAGACGCAGGCAGGAGTCGGTCTACTTGAGCCGGACGTGATGCCTATATACATGATCATACCTAGATATTCTCATAGTTATGCTCAATTCTGTCAATTGCTCAACAGTAATTTGTTTACCCACCGTAATACTTATGCTCTCGAGAGAAGCCACTAGTGAAACCTATGGCCCCCGGGTCTATTTTCCATCATATTTTTTCTCTCGACAACAAGCTATTTCTGGCACTGTTTTTATTTTTCTTTCTTTACTTTGCATCTTTATCATAAAAATAGCAAAAATATTATCTTATCATATCTATCAGATCTCACTCTCGTAAGTGACCGTGAAGGGATTGACAACCCCTTTATTGTGTTGGTTGCGAGGATTTATTTGTTTGTGTAGGTGCGGAGTTGATACGTCCATTTTGCATCATGCTTCTATATCGATATTTATTGCATTATGGGTTGTTATTACACATTATGTCACAATAATTATGCCTATTCTCTCTTATTTTACAAGGTTTACATAAGGAGGGAGAATGCCGGCAGCTGGAATTCTGGGATATAAAAGGAGCAAATATTAGAGACTTATTCTGCACAACTCCAAAAGTCCTGAAACTCCACGGAAGTTGTTTTGGAAATGATAAAAAATACTGAGCGAAAGAAATACCAGAGGGGGCCCACACCCTGGCCACAAGGGTGGGGGGCGCGCCCTCCTGCCTCGTGGGCCCCCTGTTGGATATATATATGAAGTATTTCGTCCGAAGAAAAATCAGAGGCAAGCTTTCGGGACGAGACTCCGCCGCCACGAGGCGGAACCAATCTAGGGCTCTGGCGAAGCTGTTCTGCCCGGGACACTTCCCTTCGGGAGGGGAAAATCATCGCCGTCGTCATCACCAACGCTCCTCTCATCGGGAGGGGGCCAATCTCCATCAACATCTTCACCAGCACCATCTCCTCTCAAACCCTAGTTCATCTCTTGTATCCAATTCTTGTCTCTAAGTCTGGGATTGGTACCTGTAGGTTGCTAGTAGTGTTGATTACTCCTTGTAGTTGATGCTAGTTGGTTTATTTGGTGGAAGATCATATGTTCAGATCCTATATGCATATTAATACTCCTCTGATTATGAACATGAATATGCTTCGTGAGTAGTTACGTTTGTTTCTGAGGACATGGGAGAAGTCTTGCTATTAGTAGTCATGTGAATTTGGTATTCGTTTGATATTTTGATGAGATGTATGTTGTCTCTCCTCTAGTGGTGTTATGTGAACGTCGACTACATGACACTTCACCATTGTTTGGGCCTAGAGGAAGGCATTGGGAAGTAATAAGTAGATGATGGGTTGCTAGAGTGACAGAAGCTTAAACCCTAGTTTATGCGTTGCTTCGTAAGGGGCTGATTTGGATCCATATGTTTCATGCTATGGTTAGGTTTACCTTAATACTTCTTTTGTAGTTGCGGATGCTTGCAATAGGGGTTAATTATAGGTGGGATGCTTGTCCAAGTAAGGGCAGCACCCAAGCACCGGTCCACCCACATATCAAATTATCAAAGTACCGAACGTGAATCATATGAACGTGATGAAAACTAGCTTGACGATAATTCCCATGTGTCCTAGGGAACGCTTTTCTTCATATAAGAGTTTGTCCAGGCTTGTCCTTTACTACAAAAATGATTGGGCCACCTTGCTGCACTTTATTTACTTTTGTTACTTGTTGCTCGTTACAAATTATCTTATCACAAAACTATCTGTTACCTATAATTTCAGTGCTTGCAAAGAATACCTTGCTGAAAGTAGCTTATCATTTCCTTCTGCTCCTCGTTGGGTTCGACACTCTTACTTATCGAAAGGACTATGATAGATCCCCTATATTTGTGGATCATCAAGACTCTTTTCTGACGCCGTTGCCAGGGAGTGAAGCGCCTTTGGTAGGTGGAATTTGGTAAGGAAAAATTTATATAGTGTGCTGAAATTTACTGTCACTTGTTACTATGGAAAGTAATCCTCTAAGGGGCTTGTTCGGGGTATCTTCACCCCGACCAGTAGAGCAAAGAGTTGCTCCTCAACCTACTGAACCTACTGAAAAGGAAAATGTCTACTTTGAAATTCCTTCGGGTATGGTAGAGAAACTGCTAGCTAATCCTTTTGCAGGAGATGGAACATTACATCCTGATGAGCACCTAATCTATGTGGATGAGGTTTGTGGATTATTTAAGCTTGCAGGTATGCCCGATGATGTTATTAAGAAGAAGGTCTTCCCTTTATCTTTGAAGGGAGATGCATTGACATGATATAGGCTATGTGATGATATGGGATCATGGAACTACAAGCGATTGAAATTGGAATTTCATCAGAAGTTTTATCCTATGCATCTTGTTCATCGTGATCGTAATTATATATATAATTTTTGGCCTCATGAAGGAGAAAGCATCGCTCAATCTTGGGGGAGGCTTAAATCAATGTTATATTCATGCCCCAATCATGAGCTCTCAAGAGAAATGATTATTCAAAACTTTTATGCTCGGCTTTCTGATAACAATCGCACCATGCTCGATACTTCTTGTGCTGGCTCTTTTATGATGAAGACTATTGAATCCAAATGGGATTTATTGGAAAGAATTAAACGCAACTCTGAAGATTGGGATCTCGACGAAGGTAAGGAGTTAGGTATGACACCTAAGTTTGATTGTGTTAAATCTTTTATGGATACCGATGTTTTCCGTAAATTTAGCACTAAATATGGACTTGACTCTGAGATAGTAGCTTCTTTCTGTGAATCTTTTGCTACTCATGTTGATCTCCCTAAGGAGAAGTGGTTTAAATATTATCCTCCAAAAGAAGTAAAAGTAGCTGCACCTATTAAAGTTGAAGAAAAGACTATCACTTATAATGATCCTATTGTTCCTACTGCTTATGTTGAGAAACCACCTTTCCCTGTTAGGATAAAAGATCATGCTAAAGCTTCAACTGTGGTTCGTAAAAGCAATATTAGAACTTATACACCTCCCGAGCAAGTTAAAGTTGAACCTAATATTGCTATGGTTAAAGATCTCTTGGCTGATAATATTGATGGGCATGTTATTTATTTCTGGAATGAGACTGCTAGAATTGCTAAACCTTGTGCTAAAGATAAACATAGACCTGTGGTAGGCATGCCTGTTATTTCTGTTAAAATAGGAGATCATTGTTATCATGGCTTGTGTGATATGGGTGCTAGTGCTAGTGCAATACCTATTGACTTATACAAAGAAATTATGCATGATATTGCACCTGCTGAGTTAAAAGATATTGATGTCACAATTAAACTTGCCAATAGAGATACTATTTCACCGATTGGGATTGTTAGAGATGTTGAAGTCTTGTGTGGGAAAACTAAATATCCTGCTGATTTTCTTGTTCTTGGTTCCCCACAAGATAGCTTTTGCCCATTATATTTGGTAGACCCTTCTTAAACACTGTTAATGCTAAGATAGACTGCGAAAAGGATGTTGTTACAATTGGTTTAGGTGATATGTCTCATGAGTTTAATTTCTCTAAATTTCGTAGACAACACCGTGAAGAGGAATTGCCTAGTAAAGATGAAATTATTGGTCTTGCTTCTATTGCCGTACCTCCTAGTGATCCTTTAGAACAATATTTGCTAGACCATGAAAATGATATGTTTATGAATGAAAGAAGGGAAATAGATGAAGTGTTCTTTAAACAGGGACCTATTCTGAAACACAACTTGCCTGTTGAAATTCTAGGGGATCCTCCTCCACCCAAGGGTGATCCCGTGTTTGAGCTTAAACCATTGCCTGATACTCTTAAATATGCTTATCTTGATGAAAATAAGATATATCCTGTTTTAGTGCTAACCTTTCAGAGAAGGAGGAAGAAAAATTATTGAAAACTCTGAAGAAGCACCGTGCTGCTATTGGATATACTCTTGATGATCTTAAGGGCATTAGTCCCACTCTATGTCAACATAAAATAAATTTGGAGAAAGATGCTAAACCAGTTATTGATCATCAACGACGGCTGAATCCTAAAATGAAAGAAGTGGTAAGAAAGGAAATACTAAAGCTCCTTGAGGCAGGTATAATCTATCCCGTTGCTGATAGTCAGTGGGTAAGTCATGTCCATTGTGTCCCTAAGAAGGGAAGTATTACAGTCATTCCTAATGATAAAGATGAATTGATTCCACAAAGAATTATTACAGGTTATAGGATGGTAACTGATTTCCGCAAATTAAATAAAGCTACTAAAAAAGATCATTACCCTTTACCTTTTATTGATCAAATGCTAGAAAGATTATCCAAATATACACATTTTTGCTTTCTAGATGGTTATTCTGGTTTCTCTTAAATACCTGTGTCAGTTGATGATCAGCTAAGACCACTTTACTTGCCCTTTCGGTACTTTTGCTTATAGACATATGCCTTTTGGTTTATGTAATGCACCTGCTACCTTTCAAAGATGCATGATGGCTATATTCTCTGATTTTTGTGAAAAGATTTGTGAGGTTTTGATGGACCATTTCTCCGTTTATGGATCCTCTTTTGATGATTGCTTGAGCAACCTTGATCGAGTTTTGCAGAGATGTGAAGAAACTAATCTTGTCTTGAATTGGGAAAAGTGCCACTTTATGGTTAATGAAGGTATTGTCATGGGGCATAAAATTTCTGAAAGAGGTATTGAAGTTGATAAAGCTAAAGTTGATGCTATTGAAAAGATGCCATGTCCCAAGGACATCAAAGGTATAAGAAGTTCCCTTGGTCACGCCGGATTTTATAGGAGGTTCATTAAGGACTTCTCAAAAATTTCTCGGCCTCTGACTAAGTTATTACAAAAAGATATATCATTTGTCTTTGATGATGATTGTGTAGAAGCATTTGAAATACTTAAGAAAGCATTGATTTCTGCACCTATTGTTCAGCCACCTCATTGGAATTTACCCTTTGAAATTATGTGTGATGCTAGTGATTATGCTGTAGGTGCTGTTCTAGGGCAAAGAGTTGATAAGAAATTAAATGTTATTCAATATGCTAGTAAAACTCTAGACAATGCTTAGAGAAATTATGCTACTACTGAAAAGGAATTCTTAGCAGTTGTATGTGCTTGTGAAAAGTTCAGACCTTATATTGTTGATTCTAAAGTAACTATTCACACTGATCATGCTGCTATTAAATACCTTATGGAAAAGAAAGATGCTAAACCTAGACTTATTAGATGGGTTCTCTTGCTACAAGAATTTGATTTGCATATTATTGATAGAAAGGGAGCTGAGAACCCCGTTGCAGACAACTTGTCTAGGTTAGAAAATGTTCTTGATGACCCACTACCTATTGATGATAGCTTTCCTGATGAACAATTAAATGTCATAAATGTTTCTCGTACTACTCCATGGTATGCTGATTATGCTAATTACATTGTTGCTAAATTTATACCACCTAGCTTCACATACCAGCAAAAGAAAAAGTTTTTCTATGATTTGAGACATTACTTTTGGGATGACCCACATCTTTATAAAGGAGTAGATGGTGTTATTAGACATTGTGTACCTGAGCATGAACAAGAACATATCCTACGCAAGTGTCACTCCGAGGCTTATGGAGGACACCACGCTGGAGATAGAACTACGCATAAGGTATTGCAATCCGGTTTTTATTGGCCTACTCTCTTCAAGGATGCCCGTAAGTTTGTCTTATCTTGTGATGAATGTCAAAGGATTGGTAATATTAGTAGATGTAAAGAAATGCCTATGAATTATTCACTTGTTATTGAACCATTTGATGTTTTGGGCTTTGATTATATGGGACCGTTTCCTACCTCTACTGGATATACACATATTTTAGTTGCTATTGATTATGTTACTAAGTGGGTAGAAGCTATTCCCACTAGTGGTGCTGATCATAACACTTCTATTAAGATGCTTAAAGAAGTTATTTTTCCGAGGTTTGGAGTCCCTAGATATTTAATGACTGATGGTGGTTCACATTTTATTCATCGTGCTTTTCGTAAAATGCTTGCTAAGTATGACGTTAATCATACAATTGCATCTCCTTATCATCCACAGTCTAGTGGTCAAGTACAATTGAGTAATAGAGAACTCAAATTATTTGCAAAAGACTGTTAATAGATCTAGAAAGAATTGGTCCAAGAAACTGGATGATGCATTATGGGCCTATAGAACTGCATATAAAAATCCTATGGGTATGTCTCCGTATAAAATGGTTTATGGAAAAGCATGTCACTTACCTCTCGAACTAGAACATAAGGCATATTGGGCCATTAAAGAGCTCAACTATGATTTCAAACTTGCCGGTGAGAAGAGGTTATTTGACATTAGCTCACTTGCTGAATGGAGAACCCAAGCCTATGAGAATGCCAAATTGTTTAAAGAAAAAGTTAAAAGATGGCATGACAAAAGAATACAAAAGCATGAGTTTAATGTAGGTGATTATGTATTGCTATACAACTCTCGTCTAAGACTTTTTGCATGAAAACTTCTCACTAAATGGGAAGGTCCTTACGTTATCGAGGAGGTCTATCGTTCCGGTGCCATAAAAATCATCAACTTCGAGGGAACAAATCCGAAGGTGGTGAACGGTCAAAGAATCAAACACTATATCTCAGGTAATCCTATAAATGTTGAAACCAATGTTATTGAAACCGTAACCCCAGAGGAATACATAAGGGACACTTTCCGGAACGTTTCAGACTCCGAAAAGGAATAGGTATGTGGTACGGTAAGTAAACCGACTCCAAAACAGTTCTAATGGCAATTTTTCTCCGTTTTGGAATATTTAGAAAAATAGAAAAATAAGAAGCAGTCCGGGAAGGACACGGGGGCTCCACGAGGGTGGAGGGCGCGCCCTACCTCCCTGGGCGCGCCCCCTGCCTCGTGGGCACCTCGTGCGTTCTCCGGACTCCGTTTTCTTGCACGATACATATTTTGGTCGGTAAAAATTCATTATATAATCTCCCGAAGGTTTTGACTCCTGTATCACGCAATAATCCTCTGTCTGTATTTCGAGCTGTTACTGCTGTAGATTAGAGCAAGATGTCTTCTCAAGAGTCAGTCGGGGAGAGCCGGGTGTCTCATACGGCATCGAGACCAAGGACAACCAGCAATGCTGACCACTTGGGGCCAGCAACGGAGGAAGAGATGGAGGCTGATTTGAAGAGGATAGATGCCATGGAGGAGGATCAAGAAGTCACTTCTCGCTTCCGAGATGGATTCACAATGGGGGAACTGCAGAGCTCAGCTATTCCAAACTCGGTTAGCCCTTCCAATGTTAGATTTCTTTCTTATGAAAATATGAAGAAGAGTGTCACTTGTTCTCCCGCAGCTATGCAACACCCTTGGGTGCAAGGAGCTTTGGCTATTACAGGAAAGCTTCGAAAGGAAATAATGGACCTCAAGCAGCAAGTCAATAAGCTCGAGGAGGAGAATCGTATCCTGAGGGGCATCATCGCCAAGAATATCACATCACCATCCCCGAAGAAGGAGATATAACGACATGGGTATGGGCACTCCCTTGGCAACTGCCAAGCTTGGGGGAGGTGCCCCGGTATCGTATCACCATCACACTCCTATCTTTACCGTTTTTCTTATTTCGATCCTTTTAGTAATATCTTGATCTAGTAGAATAAAAAATTTAGTATGATCTAGTTTTGAGTTTTGCTTTATGATCCCTCTATGTAATCGAGTCCGTGAGCTATATAATAAATATTAGTGTTGAGTCAAGGGCTTGATTACTTTGCCATTATCTTGAGTGAATAAAAGAAAAAGAAAGAATAAAAAGAAATAAAAAGAGATCATATTGATCTTATGGAGAGTAATGACTTCACATAGAAAGAGTATGATGATTAAAAATTGTTGAGAGTTGACAAACATAGCTTTGGTGATCGTTGCAATTAATAGGAAGTAATAAAGAAAGAGAGGTTTCACATATAAATATACTATCTTGGACATCTTTTATGATTGGGAGCACTCATTAAATATGACATGCTAAAGACTTGGTGTTGGACAAGCAAGACAACGTAATGGGTTATGTTTTCTTATATCTGAAATAAAGTATATTGTCATGGATCATCCAACATGTTGAGCTTGCCTTTCCCCTCATGCTAGCCAAATTCTTTGCACCAAGTAGAGATACTACTTGTGCTTCCAAATACCCATAAACCCAGTTTTGCCATGAGAGTCCACCATATCTACCTATGAATTGAGTAAGATCCTTCAAGTAAGTTGTCATCGGTGCAAGCAATAAAAATTGCTCTCTAAAATATGTACGATTGATTGGTGTGGAGGAAATAAGCTTTATACGATCTTGTGATGTGGAAGAAATAAAAGCGATGGACTGCATAATAAAGGTCCACATCACAAGTGGCAATATAAAGTGACGTTCTTTCGCATTAAGATTTTGTGCATCCAACCCTGAAAGCGCATGGCAACCTCTGCTTCCCTTTGCGAAGGGCCTATCTTTTACTTTTATCTTCTACCTTATGCAAGAGTCATGGTGATTTTCACCTTTCCTTTTTACATTTTATCCTTTGGCAAGCACAGTGTGTTGGAAAGATCCTGATATATATATATCTAATTGGATGTAAGTTAGCATGAACTATTATTGTTGACATTACCCTTGAGGTAAAAGGTTGGGAGGCGAAACTATAAGCCCATATCTTTCTCTGTGTCCGATTAAAACTCCGTAACCACAAGTATTGCGTGAGTGTTAGCAATTGTGAAAGACTAAATCATAGTTGAGTATGTGGACTTGCTAAAAAGCTCTGACATAGACTCTTTCTGATGTTATGATAAATTGCAATTGCCTCAATGACTGAGATGATAGTTTGTTAGTTCTCAATAAAGTTTCTGATTCATACTTTGCATTGTGAATAGATTATTACTTGAGCATAAGAAATCATATGGCAATATCCATATATGTTGCTGTTATAAGAATGATCACGATGCCCTCATGTCCGTATATTATTTTATCGACACCTCTACCTCTAAACATGTGGACATATTTATCGTTATCGGCTTCCGCTTGAGGACAACCGAGGTCTAAGCTTGGGGGAGTTGATACGTCCATTTTGCATCATGCTTCTATATCAATATTTATTGCATTATGGGCTGCTATTACACATTATGTCACAATACTTATGATATTCTCTCTTATTTTACAAGGTTTACATAAGGAGGGAGAATGCCGGCAGCTGGAATTCTGGGCTGGAAAAGGAGCAAATATTAGAGACCTATTCTACACAACTCCAAAAGTCCTGAAACCCCACGGAAGTTGTTTTTGGAAATAATAAAAAATACTGAGCGGAAGAAATACCAGAGGGGACCCACACCCTGGCCACGAGGGTGGGGGGCGCGCCCTACCCCCCTGGGCGCGCCCCCTGCCTCGTGGGCCCCCTGTTGGCCCTCCAGTGCCCATCTTCTGCTATATGAAGTCTTTCGTCCGAAGAAAAATCAGAGGCAAGCTTTCGGGACGAGACTCCACCGCCACGAGGCGGAACCAATCTAGGGCTCTGGCGGAGCTGTTCTGCCGGGGACACTTCCCTCCGGGAGGGGGAAATCATTGCCATCGTCATCACCAACGCTCCTCTCATCGGGAGGGGCCCAATCTCCATCAACATCTTCACCAGCACCATCTCCTCTCAAACCCTAGTTCATCTCTTGTATTTAATTCTTGTCTCTAAGTCTGGGATTGGTACCTGTAGGTTGCTAGTAGTGTTGATTACTCCTTGTAGTTGATGCTAGTTGGTTTATTTGGTGGAAGATCATATGTTCAGATCCTATATGCATATTAATACTCCTCTAATTATGAACATGAATATGCTTTGTGAGTAGTTACGTTTGTTCTTGAGGACATGGGAGAAGTCTTGCTATTAGAAGTCATGTGAATTTTGTATTCGTTCGATATTTTGATGAGATGTATGTTGTCTCTCCTCTAGTGGTGTTATGTGAACGTCGACTACATGACACTTCACCATTGTTTGGGCCTAGAGGAAGGCATTGGGAAGTAATAAGTAGATGATGGGTTGCTAGAGTGACAGAAGCTTAAACCCTAGTTTATGCGTTGCTTCGTAAGGGGCTGATTTGGATCCATATGTTTCATGCTATGGTTAGGTTTACCTTAATACTTCTTTTGTAGTTGCGGATGCTTGCAATAGGGGTTAATTATAGGTGGGATGCTTGTCCAAGTAAGGGCAGCACCCAAGCACCGGTCCACCCACATATCAAATTATCAAAGTACCGAACGTGAATCATATGAACGTGATGAAAACTAGCTTGACGATAATTCCCATGTGTCCTCGGGAGCGCTTTTCTTTATATAAGAGTTTGTCCAGGCTTGTCCTTTACTACAAAAAGGATTGGGACACCTTGCTGCACTTTATTTACTTTTGTTACTTGTTGCTCGTTAAAAATTATCTTATCACAAAACTATCTGTTACCTATAATTTCAGTGCTTGCAGAGAATACCTTGCTGAAAACCGCTTATCATTTCCTTCTGCTCGTCGTTGGGTTCGACACTCTTACTTATCGAAAGGACTACGATAGATCCCCTATACTTGTGGGTCATCACTTGTATGTCTTAAGTTTGTGTTTAGAGTTGTGTTGTGATATCTTCACGTGAATCCCTGATCTTGATCATACACATTTGCATGTATGATTAGTGTATGATTGAATCGGGGGCGTCGCAACTTGGTATCAGAGCCGACTGCCTGTAGGACCCTCCTTTCCAACTCCTTGGCCGAAGTTGAGTCTAGTCCTTGGAATGTTTTTACTAAGATTGTTGTGTGGCTTACGGGCCCACATCACAAATGGGTGGTATTAGGATATTTTATTCCTCGTCTATACTCGGGGACTCTGATCTCTCTTCTATTCAGGTTAAATAATTTTGCTAACTCTAACCTTAGGTTCTCGTGATCACATACATCCGGAGATCTGTATTACGCCTTTCTTGAATTGGGAGCCAAGATCTGCTTCATAGTGTTCACGGACCGCGGTATCCATTTATCAAGAGCACCCTGTGTTGTCCCTTGCAGATTCCTCTCTCCAACAGTTTTCTCTGATGTTGATGTAGCCTCTACTATGTCTCGTTGTTGTATCCCTCCACCGCGTGCCTACGCGCTGCCTAGTGGCCTAGCTGCGTGTGTTTCCAAACTCATGCTGTCGTTTTTATCAAACTCTGTGCATGGATATGTATGTCTTCGTTGACTACTATGGTATATCTATCACAATTCTTTCTATGTGCATGTTACAGCATGAATGATTCCTTGTCTTTGCAAATGCTCAATGCTAAACTACCCTCTGTTGCATTTTAGCAGGATGGTTAGACCCGCTGGTCGTGGTTGTGGTGGCAACGCTCCACCACCGCCCGAATTCATGGCCGGAATGATCCAACAGTTTGAGCTGAATCGCCGGTTTATGGAAAATGTCATGGCTCAGTTCCCTAGGCCCAACATGAACCAGCAGCCAGCCCGAGTAACACTACAAGACTTTGCATGCCTCAACCCTGCCATCTACCACAGCTCAACTCAGCCTCTGGATGCTGATGACTGGCTTCGCGACATCACCTACGAACCGGAGTCTACTAGTGTGGCCCCTGCTAGCTATGTCATTTGCATCATACTTTCTGAAGGGTCCGGCTGCTCAATGGTGGGACAGCCACGGGCGTTCACTACCTGCAGGAACAACCATCTCTTGGCCAAATTTCCAAGCTGCCTTCTGTGCTCGCTTCATTCCTAAGGGAATCATGGACAGGAAGAAGTGTGAGTTCCGTAAGCTCACCCAAGGCAACAACAAAGTTGATTCTTATCAGTGTGATTTCCTGGACTTGTCGCATTGTGCTGAAGAAGACATCTCCACTGATGCTCGCAGGCAGGAAAAGTTCCGCGACGGACTTCAAGCCGACATCAAGCTAGCACTCCTTGTGCATGACTTTGCTGATTTTGCCACCTTGGTGAAGAAGGCCATTCAGGTCGAAACTAGTCTGCAGGAACATCAGGGATCCCTCGGGCGCAACCGTGACACTGGCTCATCTTCGGTCCCACCCTCACAGAAGCGTCGGATATGGATTCCCAACAGCATGTATTATCCAACTGCACCTACTCCAGGACCGTCCTATGTTGCACCGCGTCTGCCTCCTCCACCACCTAGGCATCCAAGACTTCCAGCTGCACCACCTCGAGCTCCTAATCCCCGCCCCAATGATGGGTTGTGCTCCAAGTGTGGCCTTCCAGTTCACTGTGCCAGGGAGTGCCCTCAAAATCAGTACTAGCTTGCACTTCCTCCAACTGGCCGTGGTAAAAATTAGCTCTGCAACAACAGTGCCAGGCCTTATGGTCGTGGTCAGGCTAACAACATTGATCTCAATGAAGCTCAAGACAAGCCTGCTACTGTGATGGGTACTCTTCTTGTTAATTCCGTACTAGCATCTATTTTATTCGATTCAGGAGCATCGCATTCATTCATGTCAGAAGATTTTGCATACAAGCATGACATTAATGTGAGAACATGAACACTTCGCTAGTGGTACAAACCCATGCGGGACAATGTCAAACCTCTATGGTTAGCCAAAACGTTCCCAGTGAAATTGAAGGGTTGGAATTATATGCCTCTCCCATTATCCTGAAGTCATCCAACATTGACCTCATACTGGGAATGGACTGGTTGAAGCACATACTGCTTCTATCGTTTGCGCCACTAGAACCATCCACCTTCTATATCCTTCTGATGAGATAGTAAGCTACCATGCTCATCTTGTTCGAAATACCGAAGCACAACTTTATTCCTTGAATGCATTGAACACATCACCACTTGAGGGAATTGAACACATTCCAGTCATTTGGAACTTCCAAGATGTCTTTCCAGAAGAACTCCCAGGGATACCCCCTGTTGTAGCTGTCGAATTCGTCCTCGACTTGAAACCAGGCACCACCCCTATAGCCAAATGACCCTACAAGATGCCGCCGCATGCACTCCTTAACCTTAAGGAGGAAATCAAAACTTCACTTTGTTAGGGTTTCATTCGTCCAAGTTCCTCTGCTTGGGGGGCACCTTCTCTCCTTGTCAAGAAGAAGGATGGAATGAATCGTTTGGTCCAAGATTACCGTCCTATCAACCAAGCAACTATTCAGAACAAATATCCGCTCCCTCGGATTAATGATCTTTATGATCAACTGGCTAGTTCATCGGTATTCTCTAAACTCGACTTCAGGTTGGGTTACCACCAGATCCATGTTTGTGAAGAGGATATTCCAAAGACCACATTCGTGACTCGGTATGGTTCATACGAGTATACCGTCATGTCTTTCGATTAACCACTGCTCCAGCGACATTCTCTCGTCTGATGAACTATATATTCATGGAATACCTCGACAAGTTTGTCGTGGTTTATCTGGATGATATTCTTGTATACTCCAAGAACAAAGAAGAACATGTTGAACATCTTCGACTTGTTCTGGAAAAGCTTCAAGAGCATCAACTATATGCTAAGTATTCCAAGTGTGAATTCTGGCTACCCGAAGTAACCTATCTTGGGCATGTCATCTCCAATGATGGTATTGCCATCAACCCAGAGTGAGTTCAGGCTATTCTTGATTGTGCTCCTCCGAAGAATGTTAAGCAAGTCGGAAGTTTTCTCGGACTCGCCAGCTACTATCGCCGATTCGTCAAGAACTTCTCCAAGATCGCCAAGCCCCTGACTAACCTGCTTCATAAAGGCGTCAAGTTCGAATGGACAAAAAAATGTCAGGAAATTTTACGGGCACTCAAAGACAAGCTGACTTCTGCCCCTTTGCTTGCCCCCCAGATTCTAAGAAGGATTTTGTCATTTACTGCGATGCTTCATGTCAAGGATTAGGTTGTGTCCTAATGCAAGAGTGTAGAGTGATTGCTTATGCCTCTCTTCAGCTACGCCCTCACGAAGAGAACTATCTAGTTCATGACCTCAAGCTTGCTGCAGTCATATATGCACTAAAACAGTGGCGGCATTACCTTCTCGGTAATCGTTGCGAGATCTTCACCGACCACCAAAGTCTGAAGTATCTGTTTACTCAGCCAGATTTGAACCTTCGTCAGCAAAGATGGATGGAGACCGTAGCAATTTTTGACTTGGGTATTTCCTATACCCCTGGCAAGGCTAATGCAATGGCTGATGCCTTGAGCTGCAAGTCTTATTGTAACCACCAAGAGGTTTGAAAAGTTCAGCCCCTTCTTGTTGAAGAATTCAGAAAGCTGAACCTCCATATTGTTCCTCCGGGTGCACTTGCTCCCCCTCCTAAGGAATTTCGAAGGATGAACCTTCGTGTTATTTCCCAGGGTTCCCTTAATACCCTGGCTGTCGAACCAGATCTCCTGCACTCCATCAACAGAATTCAGGGATATGACTCTCAAGTCGAAAAGATTAAACGCTACCTCGTAGAAGGAAAGGCCTCATTCTTCACTGTTGATGGTGCTGGTGCTTTGTTCTTCAAAGGTCGCCTAGTGGTTCCAAGTAAGGAGAAAAACCTGGATATGACTCACAAGGTGATGAAAGAAGCTCATGATACACCTCTGTCTATTCATCCTGGTAGTACCAAGATGTACCAAGACATCCATCAGAGCTTCTGGTGGCCAAATATGAAGCAAGCCATTGCTCGCTATGTTGCTGAGTGTGACATCTACCATCGAATCAAAGCAGAACATCAAAGGCCTGTTGGAACTCTGTAGCCTATTACTATTCCTGAATGGAAATGGGACCATGTTGAAATGGACTTTTTCACTGGTTTTCCCAAATCACTGAAAGGTAATAATGCTATTCTTGTCGTCATTGACCGGCTTTCCAAAGTGGCACATTTTCTGGCTGTCAAAGAAACGATCACTGCTAGTCAGCTGACAGCTCTCTATATGTCTAATATTGTTTCACTCCACAGAATCCCATTGGTAATCAGCTCAAACCAAGGCAGTTCATTCACTTCAAGATTTTGGGCAAGTTTCCAGGAAGCTATGCGGACCCATATGTCCTTCTGCAACGCTTTTCACCCTCAGTCTTAGGGACAAGTTGAACAAGTCAACCAAGTTTTCAAATACATGCTTCGGGCTTGTGTCATTTCCTCCGGCAAGAAATGGGAGGAATCTCTCTCGTATGCTGAGTTCTCTTATAACAATATCTATCAAGCTAGTCTGAAGATGCCCCCCTTCGAAGTATTATATGGACGAAAGTGTCGAACTCCTTTGAATTGGTCAGAAACTGGGGAATGGTCACTCTTTGGTCCGGATTATTCAACATGCCGAAGAACAAGTCTGCGTCATTCGTGAGAAACTGAAGACTACTCAGCCTCGTCAAAATAGTCAGTATGACCGCCATCGCAAAGATATGGTCTATCAACCTGGCGAAAAGGCTTATCTTTGAGTCACACTGATGAAAGGTGCCACCGCCTTGGGATCAAGGGAAAGCTAGCTCCTCGCTATATTGGTCCTTTCACAATTCCTAAAGGCGTGGAAAAGTGGCATATCAATTGGAACTGCCATCGAACCTTTAGCAGGTTCACGATGTCTTCCATGTGTTGCAGCTCCGCCGCTGCTTCAAGGACCCTATCCAAGGAGTGGATCATGAAATGCTTGAATTACAACAAGACCTCTCTTATAAAGAGCATCTAGTTCGTATTCTCGATCAAGTTGAACGTCACACCGTCAGAAGGCGATCAAATTTCTCAGAGGCTAGTGGTCAAACCATTCTGAAGATGAAGCCACTTGGGAACGCGAGGATTGTCTTCGAGAGGAATACCCCGCTTTGTTTCCTTCCACCTCCTAAATCTCGGGAGGAGATTTCTTGTTGTGGAGGAGAATTGTAACAACCTGTTTATTAAGCTACAGTAATCCCAAGTTAATGGTGCCATGTCATCACTCTTACTGTTGCTAATCCTCCCTTGCATTCAAACACAATTCAAATTCAAATTAAAGTCAAAATTTAAAATTTTCAAACATGAAACAAAAATGTTCAAAGTGTTGCAATTATTCCCTGGATATTTTTCATGTTGAAACCCACATTTTATAAAGTATTTAAATGCCCTAAAATGAATAAAGCGGGTCTAAATCAATTATTTAAATGATTTTAAAAAAATAAACAAATGCAAACAATTTAAGTAATGTGCCAAATTAATTATGGCAGTGGCCTAATTTATAATACTAATTTAGTGACTAAGTTCATATTTTATAAACTAAAAATAAAATGAAAATAAATAGGAAACAAAAAATATAAAAGAAAATGAAAAGGAAAAGGAAAAGCCTTCATCATGTTCCCCTGTTGCATTCGCTATAGGGGCGGGCTCCGCCCGACCACCTTGCCGGCGTCGACGGGGAGGGGATAAGGGTGCCCCTCAGCCTCCTCGGTCGCCTCCCAGGCTCTCTTGTCGCGCCCACTCCCCCACTCTCACCCTCTTGCCCCTAACTGCCACCCTCAGATCCGCCTCACCGCACGCAGTTGTCGCTGACGTCCTCGCTCCACCGCGGCCACTGGCCGACCCTCACCTCGCCGACGAGCCCCAGGCTCTGCCTCGACCTTCTCGTACTATCCGCTGAGTCGCGCGAGCCGGAACGCCACCATGACGCCTCCCCGAGCCATCTCCCTCCTCAGACGTCACCGCCCTAGTCAACGTCTCTGGTGCCAGCGAGCCTCCCTCGAGCCCGCCTTTCCACCCCTACCGGATCTCGATTGGCCCACGCGCCGACCTCTCTCCTAGCACTACGTTTCTTTGTCTGTAGTCACCGTTGTCCTTGCATCCGAGCTCGCCGTCGGTTACCATCGCTATCGCGCCCCACGCCCACTGCCACCCACGCGAGCTCGCGCTGGCCACCTCTGGATACGCAACGCGCGCCCGACCATGCTTGCCCACGCATACTATTACCCGACCGTGTCCCGCCATTTCCCCCATACACCCAGAGGTTTATGGCACGCGCTCAATGATGCGTTCACCTATTACAGGTAGGGACAAGGACCCATCATTTGGGACCAACATGGGGACCATCACCATCATAGGTAGTTCCCTGGACCATGCTAGCATTTGAATGCATACACTAGGAGGTTCACTCGGACGGCTCTGCAGCACTCGGATATCCACACGTCACTCGGCGGACGAACTACCACTCAGACGTACCGGACAAGAAGGCGTCGTGGGAGTTGCGACGGTTGAAGAATCCTACGTCGTCCACTAAATAGAGTTATAGCTACCTTTACCTGTAACTGAGGTAGTAGAGGCTCATTACACTAGTAATTGTTTCATTCAATGGCATTAATTGCCCCGGCGGCATGGGGGGCATGGGGCTGCAGCGCACTCTATATAAGTTGCTCCCCTCCCCATAGCCGGGCACATTCAACCTCTGTAACAATACCCATCAAATAAAAGCAAGCCCCAGGGCACGAGACGTTGGGCTTTTACCTGCACCGAGTGAGGGGCCTGAACTCGTTAAACACCAAGTGTTACACCTGCGCCGTAGCTAGTCTTTGCCCCTTATTCGTACCACTAGTACTCATTGTCAGGATCATATATAATCCCGACAGTTGGCGCCCACCGTGGGGCCAGGCGTCTAGCAAAATTTCACGGCGTACGTGGATTTCTTCATCATCATGTCAGTCGGCAGCGAAATCCACTTCGATATGATGTCCTTCTTTGTCGACGGCTCAACGTGGCTATGTGAGGCCCCACTTAACATGGAGGCGTTGCCCGTCCATGGTGCGACACACTTACGTGCCTCCTCCTAAGGAGTCCTTCTCCGGCAGCCCTCAGCTCCGTACCAAGTGGTTGTCCATCCTACCATTGTGCATCATCGCAAGTGCTCCGGGCGTTCGCGGCTACAACACTGGATCAAGCACGCTGTCGCCACTCAGGCAGCGGCGGAACAAGTGGCAGCCATCGAGTTCGACGAGCCCACCCTCGACCTCTCCAACGGATCACTCGACGATTCCTCAGAGGAGTCAGAGTCCGAAAGCATCGAGTTGACCGCCGAGGTTCTCATGGCGGATAACTCCGAGCACCACGTACCCCCAGGTTACACGGAGCCCAAACACGGTCGTGCGTGTACGTCCCACGTAAAGCACCAACGGCGGCTTCCCGGGCCATGAGCCATATGTACCCCGGGCTCTCACTCGGGTGTAGCCGGACGAGCTTCGTCGTAGGAACGATCAGTTCCTGAACACTCCCATCACTAGGACAACTCCTGAGGCGTTAGCCATGGAGTCGACTCGCCTGGCCACTTTGGCCGAGTGCGATCGCCTCGAACGGCTTCGGAGGGAGTTGGACGAATGCGGGCGCCATCAACCTAGTTCAAGCCGGCACAAACGCCGGCTCTATTCGATTGAGAAACCTCATAAGTATCAAGTCCTCAGTACTCCACTTCAAAACTTAGCAGCCGCCACTCGGATCGCGGATTCCATCCAGCCCTCTGGCTCTTCGGCCGGAGAAGGGATTCGTCAGATCTAGGCACTCCTCAAGACAGCGCTGTCGCAAAATGCGACGGTGTCCCAATCCAGAGATCGGATCCATAGCTCATCCGTGCGTGCAGAGACTGTCAAGTCAGCCCATAGTCCACTAGTCTCGAGCAGGCGTCGAGCCACTTCTTCCTCTAGAGATCGTCACGAGGATCGGAGGCGCAATCGAGTTGTGTCGCCCTGGCATAACAATGACTACGATCGTGCCCTGATGCCTCCACCACGGGATGTCGCGTACGGGCGCCAGCCCTACGACGACAGACGGACGCACGGTGGCAGCCGCAGGCCGAGTCCTACTTGTCCATTGAGAGACACTCGAGACCCGTTGTTCAACGCGAGATCCATTCTCGCTCAGAACCTGGTCGACAGAGGCCGGGCCTTGCGAGAGGGCCAAGATCACGACGTGTCAAGTGGTTCCATACCATCAGGTCCTGAGTGCTTCAGCTATTACATACGAGCGACTGAGATTCCCAACAACTTCAGGTTGGCCACTGGGATCAGCAAGTTTACCGGTGAATCCAAGCCTGAAATTTGGCTAGAAGATTACCAAATGGCACTCCAGATCGGTGGCGGCAACAACAACGTAGCCATGAAGCATTTGTCGCTGATGCTAGAGGGCTCCGCTCGGGCTTGGCTAACACAGCTACCGCCAAGTAGCATTTTCTGCTGGGATGATCGGGCGAAGGTGTTCGTCAAAACTTTTGAAGGCACATACAAGAGAGCAAGAGGTCTAACCGAGTTGCAGCACTATGTGCAGAGACAGAATGAGACTCTTCGAGAGTATATCCAGCGGTGGACCACTCTACACAATACGGTGGAGAACATCACCGAGCACCAGGAAATCTGCACCTTCCAGGCCAGAGTTAGGTACCGGGAGCTGAACATGAAGGTCGGCCAAACTGAGACCCTGACTCTCAGTCGGGCTATGGAGATAGCCAACAGGTATGCCAACGGTGAAGAAGAGGACCGGCTGAGGAGCAGTAAAAGGCGAGCATGCGACCCTCATCAGTCAGAGAACAAGGGCAAGAAGCACAAGCGGAAAGCGGATGCCGGAGGGAGTGCAAGGCCACGGCTCTTGCCAACCAAGGCAAAAAGAGCTCCCAAAAGCAGAAGAAATATTGGAAGGGGAAGAAGCAAGTCACCTTAAAGAGCGACATCCTCGACCAACCATGTCAGATTCGCAAAAAGAAAGATGAAGAGGGTAATTTGATTTTGCCCAAACACACCACTCGAGTGTGTCGACTCCTAAAGCAAGAAATGCGGCAAGATTCCTCTGGAGACAAGGAGGAAGATGACAAGGACGAAGGCAAGGGTACTTCCGGGTACCCCAACGTCAAGAATGTCCTCATGATTTTCGCCAACATAGAAAGCAAGAGTCACCTCAAAGTCATCAACCGAGAGGTTAACATGGCAATTCCGACTGTGACCAAATATATCGACCGGACCAAGACACCAGTAACCTTTGATCAGTCAGACCACCGGCTCACATACCGACCCCCGGGCGGCAGGCCTTGGTGGTAGATCCAGTCATGGGAGGAGTTCGATTGCACAAAGTCTTAATGGATAGCGGCAGCGGGATTAATATAATTTACGCCGGCACATTGGAGGTGATGGGCATCCTGATTACCCGGCTCAACAAGAGCAACATGTAGTTCCTTGGGGTAATCCCTAGGAAGAAAGCCAAATCACTCAGCTAGATTGCCCTCGACGTCGTATTCGGCGAAGTGAAGAACTTCCGAAAGGAACGGCTAACTTTCGAGGTGGTGCACTTATGAAGCGCTTATCATGCCATCCTGGGTAGGCCTGCCTACGCACATTTTATGGACCGTCCATGTTATGTGTATCTTAAACTCAAGATGCCAGGGCCGAAAGGCGTGATCACCATTACATGCAATCAGAAGTTGGCTGAAGAGTGCCTCCAGAAGGGCTCCCAGATTGCTGACGAGCAAATGGCAATGGTCGAGCTAGACGAATACAAGAAAGCAGTGGATTCAAGCGAACCATTGAAGTCCAAGAAGCTGACTATGGAATCCACTTTCCAGTCAGTAGGAGAGACGAAGCCGGTGCATGTCCATCCTGAGGACCCGACTGCTGCCCCGACCAACATCTCCACCATCCTGGATAGCAAATAGGAAGCCGCGCTCGTCCAGTTCGTCCGTGAGAACTGGGACATCTTCGCATGGAAGCCTTCTGACATGCCGGGTGTCCCCGGGGAACTGGTCGAGCATAGACTCCGTGTCGATTCGACGATGAAGCCTGTCAAGGAGCATCTTCGGAGATCTTCCACCGAGAAGCGCAAGGCGATTGGCGAGGAGATAGCGCGACTCTTAGCCGTCAAGTTCGTCCGAGAGGTGTACCACTCCGACTGGATCACCAACGTCATCCTGGTGCCGAAGAAAGACAGGTCTCTCCAAATGTGTGTAGATTTTAGGCACATCAATTGGGCCTGCCCGAAGGATCATTTCCCTCTCCCTCGCATAGATAGTAGATTCTACTACCGGATGTGAGCGGTTGACCTTTCTGGATGCGTACTCCGGGTACCACCAGATCTGACTATACGGCCCTGATGAAATAAAAACATCGTTCATCACCCCATTCGGGTGTTTCTGTTATATCACGATGCCATTTGGGTTGAAAAATGCTAGGGCCACATTCCAGCGTATGATCCAGAAGTGCTTACGGAAGCAGATTAGTCGGAACGTAGAAGTTTATATGGATGACATCATGGTTAAGTCCAGGAAAGGTTTCGACCTCCTGACCGACCTCGCTGAGACTTTTGCGAACTTACGCGCTTTCGGCATCAAGCTCAACCCAACCAAGTGTACATTCGGCATACCAGTAGGCAAGTTACTCAGTTTCCTCATTTCCGAATGAGGGATCGATGCCAATCCTGAGAAGATAGGAGCAATCGTCTGAATGAAACAACCAGAACATCTACACGACGTACAACGCCTCACA
Organism: Aegilops tauschii subsp. strangulata; assembly: GCF_002575655.3. Classification (NCBI taxonomy): domain Eukaryota; kingdom Viridiplantae; phylum Streptophyta; class Magnoliopsida; order Poales; family Poaceae; genus Aegilops; species Aegilops tauschii. The sequence goes on from NC_053037.3 coordinate 291,520,080, forward strand.
GGCTGCTTAGCGGCCCTTAGTAGGTTCATCTCACGACTCGGTGAAAAGGCTCTGCCGCCTTACCGGTTGATGAAGAAGTCTGACAGGTTCGAGTGGACTCCCAAAGCACAGGCTATGTTCCAGGAACTTAAAGCCTTGCTTTCCACCCAGCCCGTGCTAGTTGCTCCGAGCAGCAAGGAGCCCTTGCTCTTATACATCGCGACCACAAGCCAAGTTGTTAGCATGGTCCTCACTGTGGAACGGGCAGAACAAGGCAAAGCCTTCAACCTCCAACGACCAGTCTACTACATCTCTGAAGTCCTCACGCCTTCCAAGCAAAGGTATCCGCATTATCAGAAGCTAGTATACAGAATATATCTAACTACAAAGAGGTGGCGCATTATTTTCAAGAACACTCGGTCACAGTGATAAGTGACGCCCCTCTATCTGAGATCATGAGCAATAGAGAAGCCACTGGCCGAGTGTCCAAGTGGGCCATTGAGCTCCTCCCGCTGGACATCAGGTTTGAAGCCAAGAAGGCCATCAAGTCATAGGCCCTGGTAGATTTCCTGGCCGAATGGATTGAGAAATAGCAGCCTGTCCCAAGTGTTCCCGAACACTGGACGATGTTCTTCGACGGCTCCAAGATGCTCCATGGCTCATGGGCCAGAGTGGTATTGGTGTCTCCTAAAGGCGATCGTCTCAGCTATGTACTCCCTCTGTTCCTTTATGTATGGTGTATTATTTTTGGCACGGTGACCAAGGCGCATAATTATACAGGTGTTAGGACAAAATTGCCCTTGGAAAATTTGTTGGTTAGTGGCAAGTAAATCAGTGAGTATAGGAAAGTAAGAGATACATGCAATCGAGAGAGAGAGATAGTTTCCTTATTTTAATACAAGGAGAGACACAGTCAATCAAGTGAGAGATACTTTCCTCTTTCTGCAGGGATAAAAGGGGAATTATGAGTATTTAGAAGAAATGTACCTTACATTGTGGAATTTTATCAAAAAACAAATACACCTTATATAAAGGAACAGAGGGAGTATTTCAGATCCACTTTGACTCCTCCAACAAGAAAGCTGAGTATGAAGCTCCCTTGTATGGACTATGAATGGCAATTTCTCTAGGAATTCGCCGATTGATGGTCTATGGCGATTCGGGCCTAGTGGTGAATCAAGTCATGAAAGAATGGGATATCTGCAACCCTGCGATGACCGACTATTGTAACACCGTCAAGAAACTGGAAAAACACTTTGAAGGGTTGGAGCTCCATCATGTGCCGCGACTCAAAAAACAAGCGGTTGACGACCTAGCCAAGATGGGCTCCACTTGGAAGGTAGTACCCAAGAATGTGTTCCTGGAACACTTACACTCTCCCACGATCAAGGAAGATCCTTTTGTGGAAGAGCCCCCGCAACCAGTTGGACCTTCCAATCCGACTGAAGTAGACATTCCCACAGTAATTGATTTGGTCCAAGAGATACTGATCATCACTCCTGAGTGGACCGAGCCATACCTGGCATACTTGCTCCGGAAGGAGCTCCCAAAGGATGAAGATGAAGCCTGCCAGATCACCCACCAATCCAAGGCCTTCACCGTCATGGGAGATCAACTATACAAGAAAATTACGACTAGAGTCACTCAGCGGTGCATATCCCCGGAGGAAGGGCAACAAATATTGCAAGAGATTCACTCAGGAACATGTGGGCATCATGCGTCCTCTGGGAGCTTGGTCGCCAAACCATTCAGAGCCGGATTCTATTGGCCCCGAGCCAATGAGGCCGCCCGAGACATAGTGGATCAATGCATCGGGTGCCAGTTCTATGCAAACTAGTCACACAAGCCAGCGTCCGCCCTGAAGAGTACCCCCCTCACTTGGTCGTTCGTCGTTTGCGGACTCGACATGGTCGGCCCTCTTCGGACTGGGGCGAGTAGCTTCACGCACCTGTTGGTAGCACTGGACAAGTTCACCAAGTGGATCAAAGCCAAACCCATAAAGAAGCTGGACTCAGCCACCGCGATTCAATTCATCAAGGATATTATCTTCAGATTCAGAATCCCACACAACATCATCACCAACAACGGGTCTAACTTCGATTCAGAAAAGTTCCCAAATGTGGTGGCTTTAACTTTGATTCGGACACATTCGGGTGTAAAGGTGAGAAAGCTTAGCTGCGAACCAGTTTTCACCTAAGTTAAAAAACAATCCGAGTGAGGATCCGCTCCACACACGAGGGCTTAGCTGCGAATCAGTTTTCGCCTAAGTTCAAAAACAATCCGAGTGGGATCTAATCCACACTTTGAGGCTTAGCTGTGAACTAGCTTTCACCTAAGTTCAAGAATAAATCTGAATGGGATCTAATCAACACTCGGGGGCTTAGCTGCTAACCAGTTTTCTCCTAAGTTCAAAAACAATCAGACTGAGGATCTGGTCCACACTCGGGGGCTTGGATGTGAACCAGATTTTGCCTAAAAGTCAAACAAAACACGAGAAGCAAATAGAAGCACAAAAGGTTTCAAACCAAAGATTCGATCCGTACGAATGTCTCCGAGATAAAACGAGCCCAAGGCTTGGCGAAGTATTTCATTACATCAACCACCCGGCATTCCAGGGAAAATTCAATCAAATTTTTGAAGCCTCGGGCGGAGGGCTAGCTGGGTCAACGAAGGTCTCCAGGTCGATCCCGTCGGCAATACGAGTGGCGGCTTTAGCGAAGGTCTCCATAAAATCCTCAAACTTGAGGTTCTTCTTGTTCACCACTAGGAGGTTCTTCAACTTCTCCTCATCGACGTTCTTGCAATGAACACACACGAGTGACAGCACCACATCGGCTCCACTCTGAAAGGCAGACTTCTTCCAAGCTTTCACCCGAGCAGGGACTTCGTTCAGCCTCGTCATCACTGACTCTAGGTCCATCTGAGTTTCTTCAACTGGCTGCAATTTGATGTCTACTACGCAACCTTCTTCTTGTAGACTCGTATTGGGCCTCCAAACGCAGAGTTTTGTAGGACAGTAGCAATTTTCCCTCAAGTGGATGACCTAAGGTTTATCAATCTGTGGGAGGCATAGGATGCAGATGGTCTCTCTCAAACAATGCTGCAACCAAATAACAAAGAGTCTCTTGTGTCCCCAACACACCCAATACAATGGTAAATTGTATAGGTGCACCAGTTTGGCGAAGAGATGGTGATACAAGTGTAATATGGATAGTAGATATAGGTTTTTGTAATCTGAAAATATAAAACAGCAAGGTAACTAGTAACAAAAGTGCACAAAAACGGTATTGCAATGCTTGAAAACAAGGCCTATGGTTTATACTTTCACTAGTGCAAAGTCTCTCAACAATGATAACATAATTAAATCATATGGCAATCCCTCAACGTGCAACAAAGAATCACTCCAAAGTTTCTATCGGAGAACGTATGATGAAAACATGCATCAACCCCTATGAATAGATTACCCTAATCTCACCTCGGGAATCCGCGGGTTGAGTGCCAAAACATACATCAAGTGAATCAATAGAACATCCCATTGTCACCAACGATATCCCATCGCAAGGCATACATCAAGTGTTCTCAAATCCAGTATCAATACAACATAAGGAAACCTCAAAGAGCAAGACTCAATTCATCAGAAGAAGATAGAGGGGGAGAAACACCATATGATTCAACTATAGTAATAAAGCTCGCAGTACATCAAGATCATGCCAAATCAAGAACACGAGAGAGAGAGAGAGATATCAAACACATAGATATTGGTACATACCCTCAGCCCCGAGGGTGAACTACTCCCTCCTCATCATGGTGGCCGATGGGATGATGAAGATGGCCTCCGGTGATGGTTTCCCCCTCCGACAGGGTGCCGGAACGGGCTACTGATTGGTTTTTCATGGCTACAGAGGCATGCGGCGGTGGAACTTCCGATCTAGGGTTCTTTTCCAGAGGTTTCCATATTTATAAGAATATTTGGCATTGGAAACAAATCAGGGGGTGCCCGAGGGGCCCACAAGCCTAGGGGCGTGCCCTGGAGGCTTGTGGCCTCCTCGGGACTCTTTTGGCCCAGCTCCGGAACTTTGGGGGTCTCTTTTGGTCCATAAAAGATTACCGTAAATTTTCTGCCCATTCCGAGAATTTTATTTTTGCACAAAAAACGACACCACGGTAGTTCTGCTGAAAATAGCGTCAGTTCGGGTTAGTTCTAATAAAATCATACCAAAACCATATAAAAATGTTGCAAACATGGCATGAATACTTCATAAATTATATATACGTTGGAGACGTATCACAATTCCTTGTCAATCCGACCCAAGGCACCATGGGTCCGATTGATGTAGCCCAACACGTTCTCCAAATGGTCTTCCAACCAAAGGATAGTGAGGGTCGCCTTGTCAGCGAGAAGAGATCTAGCAGGGTCCAGATCTCTTTGAAGCCGCTCCGGCTCTAGCTCCTTGTTGTAGCAATGCTCTGGTCGAAAAAAGATGGCCCGTGAGCAAAGAATTGAAGATGATTTAGTGGCACATGGATTTCACTCGGCCGTGGAAGAACTTACCGTGAATCTTCCCTCTAAACTCCTCGCAAACTTCCTCAATGTGCGGCCCGAAGGCATCCTTCTTTTCAGTCAACTGGGTGATTTTCTCCTCTAAAGTCTGCCTCTCCTAGGCGAAGGCGCCAACGGTAGCCTTGAGGTTGATACGTCTCCAACGTATCTATAATTTTTGATTGTTCCATGATATTATATTATCTGTTCTGGATGTTTAATGGGCTTTAATATGCTCTTTTATATTATTTTTGGGACTAACCTATTAACCGGAGGCCAGTGCCAGTTGCTGTTTTTTTTGCCTATTTCAGTGTTTCGCAGAAAAGGAATATCAAACGGAATCCAAACGGAACGAAACCTTCGCAAGGATCTTTCTTGGAACAAATGCAATCCAGGAGACTTGGAGTGGAAGTCAGAGACGCAACAAGGCGGCCACGAGGCAGGATGGCGCGCCCAGGGGGGTAGGTGCGCCCCCCACCCCCGTGGGCCCCTCGTAGCTCCACCGACCTACTTCTTTCGCCTATATATACTCTTATACCCTGAAAACATCCAAGGGAGCCACGAAACCACTTTTCCACCGCCGCAACCTTCTGTACCCGTGAGATCCCATCTTGGGGCCTTTTTCGGCGATCTGCTGGAGGGGATTCGATCACGGAGGGCTTCTACATCAACACCATAGCCTCTCCGATGATGTTTGAGTAGTTTACCACAGACCTTCGGGTCCATAGTTATTAGCTAGATTGCTTCTTCTCTCTCTTTGGTTCTCAATACAAAGTTCTCATCGATGTTCTTGGGATCTATTCGATGTAATACTTTTTGCGGTGTGTTTGTCGAGATCCGGTGAATTGTGGGTTTATGATCAAGATTATCTATGAACAATATTTCATTCTTCTTTGAATTCTTATATGCATGATTTGATATCTTTGCAAGTCTCTTCGGATTATCGGTTTAGTTTGGCCTACTAGATTGATCTTTCCTGCAATGGGAGAAGTGCTTAGCTTTGGGTTCAATCTTGCGGTGCTCGATCCCAGTGACAGAAAGGGAACCGACATGTATTGTATTGTTGCCATTGGGGATAAAAAGATGGGGATTATATCATATTGCCTGAGTTTATCCCTCTACATCATGTCATCTTGCCAAATGCGTTACTCTGTTCTTATGAACTTAATACTCTAGATGCATGCTGGATAGCGGTCGATGTGTGGAGTAATAGTAGTAGATGCAGAATCGTTTCGGTCTACTTGACATGGATGTGATGCCTATATTCATGATCATTGTCGGTGGAAAACGACACCTATGGGATCACAAGAATCCCTACTACGGTTGGCGGGGCGCGGGCAAGCTTTTAAATCTAGGCCGATACGACCGATATATAGGCCGATATATCACTTTTGGGGCCCTACCGATATGAACATGACATATCATTTGGTAAATATCATTTTCCAACATATCACCTGATATGGACCGAAATATTGACCGATATGGCCGATATCTAGCCCGATATGTCCACCGATATAGAATGATACGTAGATGACAACAATTATTTATTAGAAAGCAGTGAAATGAGATTATGCATTTACAACTTAATTATATATTATCAAAGTCATGCACAATGTTTCATACAAATGCATATATATCTCATTGTTTTTAATCATAGGGTAAGGATTTTGTGAATCTTTCCTTAATATTTTCTTAATCAATAAGTTAATAAGCTAGGAATCTAAAAGTGTTATGTTAAAGCATTGACATCATACATTTTCCTTTACTAAAAATTAATGTTTTGAACAAGAATAATGAAAAAGAAACTAGACATATTTTCTCCGATATATCACCCGATATCCGACATCCGATATGTCGAAGCCAAACCGATACGAACCCGATATCCGATATTTTGAATCTCGGGCGCGGGGTCGTGAGAAGAGTAGGTCTAACAGGAAGCACACGGATCATTTACCCAGGTTCGGGCCGCGAAGATGCGTAAAACCCTAGTCCTGCTTTGGTGGATGTATTGCGTGTTCTTGTGTTCTTGAGCTAGCTACGGGGTGCAACTTGCCCAAAAGAGCCAAATCCCTCTCCAGTACGCCATGGGCCTCCTTTTATAGTCGAAAGGGGCTGCCACAGTGGCACACAGGAGGTGGAAAGGTCTACAGTGCCGCGAGCTTATCGCCCGTATTACAGGACAAGATGCATTTAATGCATCGCTTAGGTGTCCCGTAGCTTTATCGGGGACGGGAACGAGGCCCGTCCCGTCCGTCGCCGCCTCACCTTGCTTCGATACGCGCCCAGGACAGCGATGCATGCAGCGCCATGTAGGAAGGCAGGCAGCTGAGGTGGCGCGGTGGTAGGGTCTTCACGAAGATCTGCATGCCACCACGCAGGTGCTTGCTGAGTTGGCGTAGAGGCCGCCCATCGCCACGTAGGTGCCTGCCTAGCTGGTTGAGCTAGCAGCTGCTTGGGGACGGCGGTGGAGTCTTGACTGGTGCGGGCCTGGCAGTGGCCCCGCTAATGCCCTCGGCGAGGGTCTTGTCGGAGACCCGGCAAGGGTCTTGCCGTGGCGTTGCAGTCATTCCCGGCAAGGCGCTTGCCGGGGGTCTTGTGGCTCTCCTTGGCTAGGATCCCGCCGAGGGTCGCCGTCTTCTGGTCCTCATCTGATCTCACATGTTTATGATCTTGACGAAGATCTGCCTGCCACCATAGAGGTGCCTCCCGAGCCTTGGTTCCAACGTAGTTGGTTGGGTCGGAACCCGTGGGCTCAAGGGTGGCTCGCTCTGTTGGCGTTGGGCAAGTTGCCCCGGCAAGGGCCTTGCCGGGGGGGTCCCCCTCGCCCTCTTGCTCTTTGGTGTTTCTGGTCTTGGCGTTGCCTTGACCGTCTTGTGCCTTTGGCTTCCCTCCGGCTCACCTCCTTTGCCCTGCTAAGTGTGACCGTGGCGCGTGGCTCCGACTGCCCGTGCACAAGTAAAGGGGTACAAAGGAGTGCCCCTACTTTTGTACACCGACAGGAGCCCCCGGGCCTGGGCCACACATAAGCGTGACACGTTGTTGGGCCAGGCCCAGAACGGTGCGCGGGCAGGTGGGGCCGGATTTTTACCGCAGTAACTGTTCCGTCCGCAGCGCTTCCCCACGACCCGCGTTGAACGCGCGATGTGGGGGGAGGGTCGTGCGTGATGTGGGGGTCATGCGTGGGGCGGTCTCTGCACGCATGCGTCACGTCGTAGTTAATGGGAAAGGAGGCGGCTCGCGCCTTCCCCGTAAAAAGGGATAACCGCAGGCACGCTGCTCACTTTACCCCCCTTCTTGCGTCTTCTCCAATCTCAGAACCGCCACCTCCCCCTTCGTCCTCTTTCTCGAGCTTTTCGCCTTTGCTCGCAGTTGCTGCATCCTTGTTGTACTCCGTCCCTCGCCCCTCGGAGTCGCCAAGGCCCCCAAATCCACCAAGGGCGAGGGAGTGGCCAAGGATGCCGGAGCGACGGAGCCGCCAGAGAGTGCGTTGGCGGTGCAGCGGATGCAGCTCGCCTACTTCCCCTCGACTGTCGACGTGTTCGAGCTCCGGGACTGCTTCAAGCCCCTGTGGGGGTGCAAGACGGGGGAGAGACGACAGGGCATCCAGCCACGCGCGTCATCCCCGCCAATTGCACTGAGGCCGCCCCAAATCGGTATCCATTCTTTGTCAATTACTTCTCTTGCGGCCTCTTCCCCTCTTCTCAGATTTCTTCAACGACGTCATGCACACCTACGGCTTCCACCTTCTGGATTTTACTCCAAATGCCGTGGCATGCATGGCTCTCTTTGCGCACCTCTGCGAGGGTTTCGCCGGGGTGCATCCCAACACGGCGCTCTTCCGCCACTACTTCTTCCCTCGGATCCAACCGGGGGCGCCATTTCCGGTTGCGTCGCCTGGATTCCACGGTCCAAGGGGGCGTACCCGGAGGGCGCTCAGAAGGAGAGGTGGGAAGAATGGTGGGGTCGGTGGTGCTGGATTGAGGAGGATGATCCACAAGATTTCTGCTAGGTTCGCCAGGCGCCGCCGGTTCGGCGGAGCGACTGGAGCGATGTTGATGCCGATGATGCGAAGCTCACGGTCGCCACCACCAGGATTCTTTGCCTCACCGAGACCGGGCTCATCCTTGAGATGATCGAGGCGGATTTCATCCGCCGCCAAATCGCTCCGCTGCACAACAAGGGGAGGCCGGCCTGGCTTTTCACGAACGCCGCCGACATCATGAGGCTCGGCCCCGGGCCTCGACCACAACCTCACGGTGATGAGGCATGCCCATCTCTGCCAACAGCTCTTCCAGCTCGACGTGAACCGCGATGGCAAGGTCGAGCGGTCCGGCAAGGCCGCGAGGGCTGCCGCGAAGGCCGGCAAGGTCGCCAAGGGGCCCTTGTTTAAGTTGCCTGCGGGAGTGGTCCCGCTAAGCAACAACTCTCGCCGGACCGACATCATCGCCATGATGCCGGATTTCAGCCCGCATGGTCTCAACCCGAGCTGGGTCGAGCCGGAGGAAATTCAAGTGCAAGAGTTCTTCGACACCTTGCATGAGGGGTACGTCACTGCAGAGCCGCGGCTTGTCCAGGACACCACCTAGGCGGAGCTGGACTACATCGCTGCCAGGGCGATGGAGGCGGAGCTCGCCAAGGAGGCCGGCAGCGCCGGCGGCATGGAGGACAAAGCCGCGGCGGAAGCAGAGGAGAAGGAGCTCGCCCAGTGGGCGGGGGCCGCTCGGGAGGCCAGCAGCACGGGCACCGGGGCTCCTCTCGTCGAAGATGTGGTCGACGAGTCGTCGGAGGAAGGGGCCGAGGCTGTCGACCCTCCGGCCACAGAGAGAGGGCGGGTCCTGGAGCGGGCCACCTCTGGCGAGCCGGTCCGGCCCGGCAGGGCCGTACAACCGCGGCAAGACCAGGAGGGACCCGGGCGCCAGACAAGGGCCGCGGCGGCGAAGAAGTCAGTGAAGGCTGCGGTGGCGAAGAAGAGAGCGACCGCCTCTTCTCCGTCCAAACACCCTCGGACTCCATCAGCTTCCCCTCCTCCGACAGACGATGACGCAGGGGTCACCTTCGACTTCGGGTCCCTCAGCCCAAGGAGGAAGAGGAAAGCAACAGAGGAGGAGGTGGAGGACGAGTAAGTATTGTTCCTTTCTGTCATCTCCACCCCCCTCAGACAGTGCCACTTATCTCGACTTGTTTTCATCTTTGTAGGGATGTGGAGACGCTGGCCCAGAGGGTGAAGAGGGCCAAGGCTTCGGCGGGCGGCGAGCCCCCAGCAGGCGCTGCTGGCGCACCGCTGGTGGTGTTGAGCAGTCCAGATAGCAGCCCCCGGCACAGCCCCCAACGTAAGTCCATCACTCACCCCTTGTCAACATGTGTTGGGGGCACGTCCCTTGGTGCTAACCTTGTCGCGATTGCAGGAGGGGGACAACAGCAAGAGGAGCCACAGAGGGCTACCCCCAACACGCCGCCCCCATTGACCACGCCGCCCCGAGGGGCGTCCCCGGCAAGGGCGCCAAGCACCGAGCCCATGCACACGGAGGAGGAGGAGGCGACTTCAGGCGCTGGTGGCTTTGCCTCAGCGCCAAACATTGGCGGGGAGGGGACCTCTGCTTCCCAGCCAGGCACGGGTAAGCCACTTGCCTTCCGTCCATGTTCTTTTTTTCTGTTCTTTCTGAATCTTGATCTTGGCCTCGCCTCATCCCCTTCTCGATATCTAGATTTCCCCTCGGTGGACCCAGCGGACATCGACACCGTCATCGAGGATGTCGCCAAGGATGCCACGGCGGAGGCCGAGAAGATTGCCGCCGAGGAGACCGCCAAGGGCGCTGCCGAGGAGCCTGGCAAGGCCACTGGTGAGGAGGCCGGCAAGGGGCCTGCCGGGGAGGCCGGCAAGGCCGCTGCCGAGGAGGAGGTGGTTGATGACCAGCCTTCCTCCTCCGCTGCCTCTGGCTTCGGCAGGTATCTGAGGGTGGGCGACGACCTTTTCATCCACCTTCCAGGGGCGTCGAACTCCAGGGAACCCGTCGAGGGAGAGGTGTTCGACGAGGAGGTGCTTGCCGCCGCCGGGCTCGAGGTTGTTGACGAGCCGAGTACTGGTGGCGATGGTTCTCAGGAGGAGCGGCTTCTCCAGGACATGGGCACCAACTTCCGGAAGCTCCAGGAGCTCCATCACGCCCGCCTGGACAAGGCCAAGTCCAGGATGGCAACGGTGGACAAGGCGGAGGCGGACCTCATGGTGCGCGTCACCGAGACGCGGACCTGGTTCCGCCAGGCTTGCGAGGAGCTGAAGGTCGCCCAGGGCGAGCTGGCCAGGCGTGATGTGGAGCTCACCATGAAGCAGGCCGACATTGAGAAGGCCCAGGAGACGGCGGAGAACTTGGCCGCCACAGCCGAGGCCCCTCGAGCCCAGCACCAGGCCGCGCTGAACTCCCAGGAGGAGGACCTTGCCGCGCGTGAGGAGAAGCTTGCCGCAACGCTCCGCGGCAAGGATGAGGAGGTGGAGAAGCTCGTCGTGCGGCGGACCCAAGAGCTGGAGCAGAGGCACAGGGAGGCGCTCGATGCCCAGGCTCTGGTTCATGCCGGCAGGCTGAAGGAGCTGGAGGTGGAGCGGGATGAGCTGAAGGAGCAGGCCCTGAAGCTGTCCATGGAGAAGGACACGCTCAACGGCGCCCTGACGGAGGCGCAAGGCGCGACCGTCAGCAGGGCCGGGGAGCTCTCTGAAGCCAACAACTCCATCAAAGACCTGTAGCTGAAGCTGGAGGGCCATGAGGAGATGCTCTCAGAGGCCAAGGCTCGGAAGGAGACCCTAGCCAAGGATCTGGAGGCCAAGAAGCTGCAGCGGAAGAACGAAGCCGCCAGCCACAAGGATTTTGTGGAGGGCGAGAATCGCTAGATCAGCCGCCTCGAGGATGTCGCCGGCAGGATCACCATGCAGCTAGCTACCATGGGGATGCCAAACGTGAGGTATGCCCCAGAGCGCAGCGGGACTCCCAACGCCAAGCTGACCCTATTCTTCGAGGGTGTCCTCGGGGCCCTGTAGCAGCTCCACTCCAACCGGGAGGCCCCTCTGGCCGACGAGTCCCGGAGGCTCTGCCGGGGTGCCATGACCAAGGTCCTCGCCAAGGTGGCGCACTGGAATCCTGACCTCGACTTCGAAGCTGCGCAAGAGAGCCTGCCGGAGGATGCGGACATCGCGGCGCTCAAGGAGCGTATCAAGCCCATCATCAGACGCATCGACGGAATCCAGAGGGTGGAGGGCCAGCGCCGGGATTAGGCACCCCGTTTCTTTTCGTTGCTGCAGGTTCACAGCCAAGATGATTTTTATCTTTAGTTAGAACTGAGGCAACAAGTGATGTAATATAACTCTGCAGTACTTTTGATACAATGCATGTTATTTTCCTATTTGATTTTCCTTTGTATGTCCACCCTACGTTAACCAGGTAGGCTTGCCGGCGCGTAAACCCAGGGCGGCATCTTGAGGACGGATCCCCATTGGCCTGCCAGGTGTGCTTGCTGCCGGGCGAACCACCTTACCGCCCTTAACGCGGCCGCCCGAACTGTCGAGCTTGACTCGAGTCAGAATCAAGAGCGTTGCCAATTGCGGAAGGCTACCCTGCCACTCTCGACACGGCCGCTTGAGCTATTGAGCGGACTCGAAAAAGAACAAGGGCGTTGCCAATTGCGGGGGGGGGGGGCTTTGTGTGCAGGTTTTCCATACAAAGAACGAGATCTCCAAGGGGAAAAACCTTATACAAAAAGGAAATATTTAAAGTTCGGCATGACTTAGCTCTCCTGTCGTTGCACGGGGGCCCTTCGCGCTTGCAGGCAGCGCCGCTCTCTTGGCCGTCTTCTTATTTGTAAGTCATGGTCACGGGAAACTGCAAGGCCGGCTGCTAAACCAGATTCTCACAACTGCGCCCCCTACCTGGCGCGCCAAAGATGTCGGTGGAAAACGACACCTATGGGATCACAAGAATCCCTACTACGGTTGGCGGGGCGCGGGGTCGCGAGAAGGGCAGGTCTAACAGGAAGCACACGGATCGTTTACCCAGGTTCGGGCCGCGAAGATGCGTAAAACCCTAGTCCCGCTTTGGTGGATGTATTGCGTGTTCTTCTGTTCTTGAGCTAGATACGGGGTGTAACTTGCCCAAAAGAGCCGAATCCCTCTCTAGTACGCCATGGGCCTCCTTTTATAGTTGAAAGGGGCTGCCACAGTGGCACACAGGAGGTGGAAAGGTCAACAGTGTCGCGAGCTTATCGCTTGTATTACAGGACAAGACGCATTTAATGCATCGCCTAGGTGTCCCGTAGCTTTATCGGGGATGGGAACAAGGCCCGTCCCGTCCGTTGCCGCCTCGCCTTGCTTCGACATGCGCCCAGGCCAGCGATGCGTGCAGCGCCATGTAGGCAGGCAGGCAGCTGAGGTGGCGCGGTGGTAGGGTCTTCACGAAGATCTGCATGCCACCACGCAAGTGCTTGCTGAGTTGGCGTAGAGGCCGGCCGTCGCCATGCAGGTGCCTGCTCAGCTGGTTGAGCTAGCAGCTGCTTGGGGACGGCGGTGGAGTTTTGGCTGGTGCGGGCCTGGCAGTGGCCCCGCTGATGCCCTCGGCAAGGGTCTTGTCGGGGGCCCGGCAAGGGTCTTGCCGTGGTGTTGCAGTCGTCCCCGGCAAGGCGCTTGCCGGGGGTCTTGTGGCTCTCTTCGGCTAGGATCCCGCCGAGGGTCGCCATCTTCTGGTCCTCATCTGATCTCACATGTTTATCATCTTGACAAAGATCTGCATGCCACCACAGAGGTGTATCCCGAGCCTTGGTTCCAACGTAGTTGGTTGGGTCGGAACCCGTGGGCGCAAGGGTGGCTCGCTCTGTTGGTGTTGGGCAAGTTGCCCCGGCAAGGCTCTTGCCGGGGCCGCGGAGGCCGCCCCGGCAAGGGCCTTGCCAGGGGGTTCCCCCTCACCCTCTTGCTCCTTTGTGTTTCTGGTCTTGGCATTGCCTTGACCGTCTTGTGCCTTTGGCTTCCCTCCGGCTCCCCTCCTTTGCCCTGCTAAGTGTGATCGTGGCGCGTGGCTCCGACTGCCCGTGCACAAGTAAAGGAGTACAAAGGAGTGCCCCTACTTTTGTACACCGACAATCATGCCTAGATATTCTCATAACTATGCGCTTTTCTATCAATTGTTCGGCAGTAATTTGTTCACCCACCGTAATATATGCTATCATGAGAGAAGCCACTAGTGAAACCTATGGCCCTCGGGTCTACTTTACATCATATAAGTTTTCGATTTATAATTCTAGTTTACTATTTATTTTGCAATCTTTACTTTTCAATCTATACAACAAAAATACCAAAAATATTTATCTTATTATCTTTACCAGATCTCACTTTTGCAAGTGGCGTCAAGGGATTGACAACCCCTTTATCGCGTTGGTTGCAAGGTTCTTGATTTTTGTGCAGGTACTAGGAGATTTGCGTGTAGTCTCCTACTGGATTGATACCTTGGTTCTCAAAAATTGAGGGAAATACTTACGCTACTTTGTTGCATCACCCTTTCCTCTTCAAGGGAAAACCAACGCATTCTCAAGAGGTAGCAAGAAGGATTTCTGGCACCGTTGCGGGGGAGATCTACGCTCAAGTCAAGACATACCAAGTACCCATCACAAACTCTTCTCCCTCGCATTACATTATTTGTCATTTGCCTCTCGTTTTCCTCTCCCCCACTTCACCCTTGCCGTTTTATTCGCCCTTTTTCGTTCGCTTATTTTTGCTTACCTTTTGTGTGTTCGCTCTTTGTGTGATTTGTTGCAATCATGTTTAAAACTGGAGAGGTTATCATTGATAAGGATAATAGTAATAACGGGGGAAACTTTGATGCTTTTGATGATCCTCATGAAGAACCTACTATTTTACACACTAAAAAGTTTCGGATTGGTAGTGGTAATATTATCGAAAAAGGAGTTATTCAAGATTTGTTTACTTGTGCTGGTGCCCTGCCCACTACGGGTGGGTCTATTCTTCATAGAACTAGTAGTCTTGCCGATGCTATATCTTTGCTCGTAGTTGAACTTGAAAGACAGTTTATTCATATGCATCCTTGCATACAAAGGATTTTTCTAGAATTTTCCAATATTGAGCATTCTTCTGTTAAGCGAGCAGCTACTATCTTTTTAGCACATGAGTTCAGATTTATAATGAAAGAGGCCAATGAAATTTTAGTGAATTATAGGGTGGACGCTGGCCGTCGTCCCATAGAAGCTATCCTTTTTAATCAAGAAGACATAATGCGTTTACGATCTTTAGATCATGTTGCTTATAATGAAAACCTTAGAAAGAAGGTTCCTATCGATGTTCTAGTTGATAGAGTCTCTGAACTTAATGATAATTTTGCTATTCAGAATAATGGGTTAGTATTTCCTCTTGAACATAGGCTCATGACTTTTTGCCAAAAGAATGCTTATAATGATGAATTGGTTGTGCAATATGAGGGGCCAAAGGAGGAACCAATACCTCTCGAGCTTGATCTTGGGCACTTTTGTCCCATTAAATTTAGCCCTTTTGATTACTTTTGCCTGCCGCAAAGAAAGCTTACTGCTGAACATAGGGAGTATGAGATGAGTTTTCGCGATTTGCCTTATCATTATGGCAATACCTAGATCTATTCTTGTTTTATGCCTAGCTAGGGGCGTTAAACGGTAGTGCTTGTTGGGAGGCAACCCAATTTTATTTTTGTTCCTTGATTTTTGTTCCTGGTTAGTAATAAATAATTCATCTAGCCTCTGTTTAGATGTGGTTGTATGTTTTAATTAGTGTTTGTGCCAAGTAGAACCTTTGGGAAGACTTGGGTGAAGTCTTTGCGATCTTGCTGTAAAAAACAGAAACTTTAGCGCTCACGAGATTAGCTGCCATTTTTACTGTAGAGTGATTTTAGGTTGATTATTTTTGAAGATGATTAATAGAAAAATTCCTCACGTCCACCAATTTATTTCAGAATTTTTGGAGTTCCAGAAGTATACGTTTGATACAGATTACTACAGACTGTTCTGTTTTTCACAGATTCTGTTTTTCGTGTGTTGTTTGCTTATTTTGATGAATCTATGGCTAGTATCGGGGGGTATGAACCATAGAGAAGTTGTAATACAGTAGGTTTAACACCAATATAAATAAAGAATGAGTTCATTACAGTACCTTAAAGTGGTGGTTTGTTTTCTTACACTAACGGAGCTCATGAGATTTTCTGTTTAAGTTTTGTGTTGTGAAGTTTTCAAGTTTTTGGGTAAAGATTTGATGGATTTTGGAATAAGGAGTGGCAAGAGCCTAATCTTGGGGATGCCCAAGGCACCCCAAGGTAAAATTAAAGGACAACCAAAAGCCTAAGCTTGGGGATGCCCCGGAAGGCATCCCCTCTTTCGTCTTCGTCTATTGGTAACTTTACTTGAGGCTATATTTTTATTCACCACATGATATGTGTTTTGCTTGGAGCGTCTTGTATGATTTGAGTCTTTGATTTTTAGTTTACCACAATCATCCTTCCTGTAGACACCTTTTGGGAGAGACACACATGAATCAGCATTTATTAGAATACTCTATGTGCTTCACTTATATCTTTTGAGCTAAATAATTTTGCTCTAGTGCTTCACTTATATCTTTTAGAGCACGGTGGTGATTTTATTTTATAGAAATTATTGATCTCTCATGCTTCACTTATATTATTTTGAAGGTCCTTTAGAACAGCATGGTAATTTTCTTTGGCTATAAAATTAGTCCTAATATGATGGGCATCCAAGATGGGTATAATAAAAACTTCCATATAGAGTGCATTCAATACTATGAGAAGTTTGATACTTGATGATTGTTTTGAGATATGAAGATGGTAATATTAGAGTCGTGCTAGTTGAGTAATTGTGAATTTGAGAAATACTTTTGTTGAGGTTTGCAAGTCCCGTAGCATGCACGTATGGTAACCGTTGTGTAACAAATTTGAAGCATGAGGTGATTCTTGATTGTCCTCCTTATGAGTGGCGGTCGGGGACGAGCGATGGTCTTTTCGTACCAATCTATCCCGCTAGGAGCATGCGCGTAGTGCTTGGTTTTCATGACTTGTAGATTTTTTCAATAAGTATGTGAGTTCTTTATAACTAATGCTGAGTCCATGAATTATACGCAGTCTCACCCTTCCATCATTGCTAGCCTCTTCGGTACCGTGCATTGCCCTTTCTCACCTTGAGAGTTGGTGCAAACTTCGCCGGTGCATCCAAGCCCCGTGATATGATACGCTCTATCACACATAAGCCTCCTTATATCTTCCTCAAAACAGCCACCATACCTACCTATTATGGCATTTCCATAGTCATTCCGAGATATATTGCCATGCAACTTTCCACCGTTCCGTTTATTATGACACACTTCATCATTGTCATATTGCCTTGCATGATCATGTAGTTGACATCATATTTTTGGCAAGGCCACCGTGCATAATTTTTCATACATGTCACTCTTGATTAATTGCCCATCCAGGTACACCGTCGGAGGCACTCATATAGAGTTATATTTTGTTCTAGTATCAAGTTGTAATCCTAGAGTTGTAAATAAATAGAAGTGTGATGATCATCATTATTAAAGCATTGTCCCGTGTGAGGAAATAAAAAAAGGGAGAAAGGCCAAATAAAAAAAAGAGAAAGGCCAAAAAAAGAGAAAGGCCAAAAAAGAGAAGGCCCAAAAAAAGAGAGAAAAAGAGAGAAGGGACAATGCTACTATCCTTTTTCCACACTTGTGCTTCAAAGTAGCACCATGATCTTCATGATAGAGAGTCTCTTATTGTCACTTTCATATACTAGTAGGAATTTTTCATTATAGAACTTGGCTTGTATATTCCAACAATGGGCTTCCTCAAATGCCCTAGGTCTTCGTGAGCAAGCAAGTTGGATGCGCACCCACTTAGTTTCTTTTGTTGAGTTTTCATACATTTATAGCTCTAGTGCATCCGTTGCATGGCAATCCCTACTCCTCGCATTGACATCAATTGATGGGCATCTCCATAGCCCGTTGATTAGCCGCGTCGATGTGAGACTTTCTCCCTTTTTGTCTTATCCACACAACCTCCATCATCATATGCTATTCCACCCATAGTGCTATGTCCATGGCTCGCGCTCATGTATTGCGTCAAAGTTGAAAAAGTTTGAGAATACTAAAGTATGAAACAATTGCTTGGCTTGTCATCGGGGTTGTGCATGATGAGAGCATTTTGTGTGACGAAGATGGAGCATGGCCAAACTATATGATTTTGTAGGGATGAGCTTTCTTTGGCTATGTTATTTTGAGAAGACATAATTGCTTAGTTAGTATGCTTGAAGTATTATTATTTTATGTCAATATTAAACTTTTGTCTTGAATCTTTTGGATCTGAACATTCATGCCACAATAAAGAATATTACATTGAAAATTATGTTAGGGAGCATTCCACATCAAAAATTCTGTTTTTATCATTTACCTACTCGAGGACGAGCAGGAATTAAGCTTGGGGATGATGATACATCTCCAACGTATCTATAATTTTTTATTATTCCATGCTATTATATTGTGTGTTTCGGATGTTTAATGGGCTTTAATATGCTCTTTTATATTATTTTTGGGACTAAACTATTAACCGGAGGCCCAATGCCACATGTTGTTTTTTGCCTATTTTAGTGTTTCGCAGAAAAGGAATATCAAACGGAAGGAATCCTTCACGAGGATCTTTCTTGGAACAAACGTAATCCAGGAGACTTGGAGTAGAAGTCAGAGACGCAACAAGGCTGCCACGAGGCAGGAGGGCGTGCCTAGGGGGTAGGCACGCCCCCCACCCTCGTGGGCCCCTCGTAGCTCCACCGACCTACTTCTTTCGCCTATATATACTCTTATACCCTGAAAACATCCAGGGGAGCCACGAAACCACTTTTCCACCACCGCAACCTTCTGTACCCGTGAGATCCCATCTTGGGGCCTTTTCCGGCGATCTGCCGAAGGGGGATTCGATCACGGAGGGCTTCTACATCAACACCATAGCCTCTCCGATGATGTGTGAGTAGTTTACCACAGACCTTCAGGTCCATAGTTATTAGCTAGATGGCTTCTTCTCTCTCTTTGGTTCTCAACACAAAGTTCTCCTCGATGTTCTTGGAGATCTATTCGATGTAATACTTTTTGCAGTGTGTTTGTCGAGATCCGATGAATTGTGGGTTTATGATCAAGATTATCTATGAACAATATTTGATTCTTCTCTGAATTCTTATATGCATGATTTGATATCTTTGCAAGTCTCTTTGAATTATCGGTTTAGTTTGGCCTACTAGATAGATCTTCCCTGCAATGGGAGAAGTGCTTAGCTTTGGGTTCAATCTTGCGGTGCTCGATCCCAGTGATAGAAAGGGAACCGACACGTATTGTATTGTTGCCATCGGGGATAAAAAGATGGGGTTTATATCATATTGCTTGAGTTTATCCCTCTACATCATGTCATCTTGCCAAATGCGTTACTCTGTTCTTATGAACTTAATACTCTAGATGCATGCTGGATAGCGGTCGATGTGTGGAGTAATAGTAGTAGATGCAGAATTATTTCGGTCTACTTGACACGGACGTGATGCCGATATTCATGATCATGCCTAGATATTCTCATAACTATGCGCTTTTCTATCAATTGCTCGGCAGTAATTTGTTCACCCACCGTAATACATGCTATCATGAGAGAAGCCACTAGTGAAACCTATGGCCCCCGAGTCTACTTTACATCATATAAGTTTCCGATCTATAATTCTAGATTACTATTTATTTTTCAATCTTTACTTTTCAATCTATACAACAAAAATACCAAAAATATTTATCTTATTATCTTTATCAGATCTCAGTTTTGCAAATGGCTTGAAGGGATTGACAACCCCTTTATCGCATTGGTTGCAAGGTTCTTGATTGTTTGTGCAGGTACTAGGCGATTTGCGTGTAGTATTCTACTGGATTGATACCTTGGTTCTCAAAAACTGAGGGAAATACTTACGCTACTTTTCTGCATCACCCTTTCCTCTTCAAGGGAAAACCAACGCATGCTCAAGAGGTAGCAGAGGTCCTTGAGCTCATCCTCCAGCTTGCCGACTCAAGCCAACTTCTCATCGGCAAGTTTGGTCTTGGTCTTGGCTTCCTTCTGGGCCAACGCCAGATCCTTGTCCTTGCTCTCTAGAGCCTGCTTCATGGTTTCTAAAGAAATAGAAGTCCTGAGCCTCGTTACGAGTTGGGTGTTCTCGCTACGAACATCTGTTGGGGCGGAATGATTCAGATCAAAAGGGAAAAATAATATACGGCTAACAGAAGAAAGAAATAACTTACCTCCCAGGGTTTTCTTCTCTTGCTCCAGTCGGGTGCTCTTGAGCTTCTCGGCCTCCAGATCGAGTCGAAGAGACGCCACCTCCTTCTCCATTGTAGCATAGTGGGATCCCATCTCACAAGTCCTCTACAACATGCAACAAACAGTCAGTTGGAAGACTCAAAAGAGAAACCAAAGCAGTAACTCACAAACATCCGGGTAGGCACCGCTGGAAGGAAAAGTTAGACTAGTACTAGATCCTAAAGTACCCTCTGACTACCGAGTGGACTCCTCACTCGGTCGTACCCCCCAGGAGGAACAAGCTTGACCAGTACCAAATTCTCAAGTGCGTTCTGGTCGCCGAGTCGACCATGCACTACCGAGTGGAACAAGCTCGATCAGTACCAGATCTTGAAGTACTCTCTGATCTATCCTCACTCAGTTAGCTCTGGAGTCGGCGATGAAGAAGATAGAGGACAACAACACAAGATGACCTAATACACTCGACTGACTTCTGAGTTAGTAACGAGGAAAGTTCTACCTATTATCTCATCAACATACGAGTGTCACCAGGCGTTACGCCTAATGATAGTTCTAAAGACTACCATCGATTGCCCGCAATCGACGGAAGTCTTTGGGACTACACGCAGTGGGTGCAATCAGCGTGCCCCCACTGGAAAGTGACTCGTCGATGGAGCTAAAAAAACTATGAACAACCTTAGGGTGAAACTACCACAAGTTCTAAGACTACCGCCGACTGTTCCAGTCAATGGTAGCCTTGGGGACTACACCCTGTGGGTGCACTCAGCATGCCCCCATTGGATCATGTCTACTCGGCTACGTTGCGGCTAAATTCCGAGTGAACACAAAAGAAAAGCACACGAAAAGGGTTCAAAGACTCTTGCCGACTGACTATAGCCGACTGGAGCCTCGGGGACTACACCCAATGGGTGTACTCAGCATACCCCCACTGGAGCATGAACACCCAGTGGGTGTGCCCTACGCAAACCCACTGACGGGAATTCTACCAAGAGAAAAAAGAAAAATTTTGATTGGGAGTTATACTCACAATGGTCCTTACTTGAACAATGGTCTGTAGCGCCGCGCTGGCGTCGAAAGCCTCCTTGAGCCGGTCGCACATCAGCCCCACCGGGATCAGAGCCTCCTTGCTCACCCCACCTGATCCTCAGGGACGTGGTACAAGGGGAAGGAAGTAGCTAGAGCCGACAGAGTTGCAGGAGTTGGCTTTGGGGTTGGAATCACCGCCGTTCCACTCGGAGGGTCCTGGATAGACCCTGCAGGCGGAACCACCGCTGAGGAAGACGTCGAACAACCCTGAGCCATAGGACTCGGCCTCGCGGTCTTGGCGGCGACCTTTGCCGAAGAAACGCGGGTCATCTGGCGAGGAGAGGCCTCTTTCATTGGCGTGTCAGCACTCGGCACTCCCTCCCCGATGGCATCCAGATACAGCAGGTCAGCCCTCTCCTCGTCGTCCAGCTGGATAATCTCAGGCGGAGCTGCATAAATCAAGGAAATCATCGAAGTTCAGTCGAAGAAGGCATAAGCATACGACTCAATCAATAAAACATACCCTTGGAGGTGGTGGCATCCGCCGCTTCAGCGTCACTAGGGCCTGGCTTGCGGGCATGCGGGTCTGCTGAAGTTGTCGAGGTGTCGTTGCTGCAAGGACCAAACAGCACTCGGTCAGCAACCGAATCATTTCAAAAACAAACAAGGAGTTGGCAAGAACACTCACTTCGAGGCCACAAGCGCTGCCACCTTGATCCTCGGCACTGCAACCTTCTGAGGCTTGGAGGAGATTTGCTTGGGCAGTTTGGGCTGCTTCTTCGCCGAACTCTCAACTTTGGCGCGAGCATGCTTGGAGCGGGGTTCTTTGGGGGCCTTGTAAGACGAAGAAGATTTCGCCTCCTCACCCTCCTCCGAACTCTCATCATCAACATCGTCTTCATCGTCATCGTCGTCACTCTCATAGTCATCGGACCTCTTCGAGTACTGCTGCTCGGTGTCACTCATCACATCTTGAGGCGAGCGGCCCACCACTGTGTTGGGGAATGTAGTATTTCAAAAAAATCCTACGATCACGCAAGATCTATCTAGGAGAAGTATAGCAAAGAGCGGGGAGAGTGTGTCCACGTACCCTCGTAGACCGAAAGCGGAAGCGTTTAGTAATGCGGTTGATGTAGTCGAACGTCTTCGCGATCCAACCGATCCAAGTACCGAACGCACGGCACCTCCGCGATCAGCACACGTTCAGCTCGATGACGTCCCTCGAACTCTTGATCTAGTTGAGGCTGAGGGAGAATTCTGTCAGCACGACGGCGTGGCGACGGTGATGATGAAGTTACCGACGCAAGGCTTCGCCTAAGCACTACGACGATATGACCGAAGTGTGTAAATGTGGAGGGGGCACCGCACACGGCTAAAAGATCAACTTGTGTATCTATGGGGTGCCCCCTGGCCACGTATATAAAGGAGGGAGGGAAGAGGTGGCCGGCCCAAGGGGGGCACGCCAGGTGTGGGGAATCCTACTAGAACTCCCCAGTCCAAGTAGGATTCCCCTCCTCTTTCCTATTCCTAGTAGGAGAAGGAGGGAAGGAGGAGGAGGAGAGAAGGAAAGGGGGGCCGCCACCCCCAACCCTAGTCCAATTCGGTTTGGGCTACGGGGCGCGCGCCACTCCCTGGCCGGCCTCCTCTCTTCCACCACTAGGCCCATGAGGCCCAATAACTTCTCGGGGGGGGGTTCCTGTAACCCCCGGTACTCCAAAACTCATCCGAAAGGACCCGAACCATTCCGGTGTCCGAACGTAACCTTCCAATATAAGAATCTTTATGTCTCAACCATTTAGAGACTCCTCGTCATGTCCGTGATCTCATCCGAGACTCCTAACAACCTTCGGTCATCAAATCACATAACTCATAATACAAATCGTCATCGAACGTTAAGCGTGCGGACCCTACGGGTTTGACAACTATGTAGACATGACCGAGACACCTCTCCGGTCAATAACCAATAGTGGAACCTGGATGCTCATATTGGCTCCCACATATTCTACGAAGATCTTTATCATTCAAACCGCCTAACAACATAGGTTGTTCCATTTGTCATATGTATGTTACTTGCTCGAGATTCGATCGTCGGTATCATCATACCTAGTTCAATCTCGTTACCGGCAAGTCTCTTTACTCGTTCCGTAATGCATCATCCCATAACTAACTCATTAGTCACATTGCTTGCAAGGCTTATAATGATGTGCATTACTGAGAGGGCCCAGAGATACCTCTCCAAAACACGGAGTGACAAATCCTAATCTTGATCTATGCCAACTCAACAAACACCATCAGAGACACCTATAGAGCATATTTATAATCACCCAGTTACGTTGTGACGTTTGATAGCACACTAAGTGTTCCTCTGGTATTCGGGAGCTCTGTAATCTCATAGTCATAGGAACATGTATAAGTCATGAAGAAAGCAATAGCAATAAACTAAACGATCATAGTGCTAAGCTAACGGATGGGTCTTGTCCATCACATCATTCTCTAATGATGTGATCTCGTTCATCAAATGATAACACATGTCTATGGCTAGGAAACTTAACCATCTTTGATTAACGAGCTAGTCAAGTAGAGGCATACTAGTGACACTCTGTTTGTCTATGTATTCACACATGTACTAAGTTTCCGGTTAATACAATTCTAGCATGAATAATAAACATTTATCATGATATAAGGAAATATAAATAACAACTTTATTATTGCCTCTAGGGCATATTTTCTTCAGTCTCCCACTTGCACTAGAGTCAATAATCTAGATTACATGGTAATTATTCTAACACCCATGGAGTCTTGGTGCTGATCATGTTTTGCTCATGAGAGAGGCTTAGTCAACGGGTCTGCAACATTCAGATCCGTATGTATCTTGCAAATCTCTATGTCTCCCTCCTTGACTTGATCGCGGATGGAATTGAAGCGTCTCTTGATGTGCTTGGTTCTCTTGTGAAATCCGGATTCCTTTGCCAAGGCAATTGCACCAGTATTGTCACAAAAGATTTTCATTGGACCCGATGCACTAGGTATGACACCTAGATCGGATATGAACTCCTTCATCTAGCCTCCTTCATTTGCTGCTTCCGAAGCAGCTATGTATTCCGCTTCACACGTAGATCCTGCCACGATGCTCTGCTTGGAACTGCACCAACTAACAGCTCCACCATTCAATATAAATACGTATCCGGTTTGTGACTTAGAGTCATCCGGATCAGTGTCAAAGCTTGCATCGACGTAACCATTTAAGACGGGCTCTTTGTCACCTCCATAAATGAGAAACATATCCTTAGTCCTTTTCAGGTATTTCAGGATGTTCTTGACCGCTATCCAGTGATCCACTCCTGGATTACTTTGGTACCTCCCTGCTAAACTAATTGCAAGGCACACAACAGGTCTAGTACACGGCATTGCATACATGATAGAACCTATGGCTGTAGTACAGGGAATGACTTTCATTTTCTCTCTATCTTCTGCAGTGGTCGGGCATTGAGTCTGACTCAACTTCACACCTTGTAACACAGGCAAGAACCCTTTCTTTGCTTGATCCATTTTGAACTTCTTCAAAACTTTATCAAGGTATGTGCTTTGTGGAAGTCCAATTAAGCGCCTTGATCTATCTCTATAGGTCTTGATGCCCAATATATAAGCAACTTCACCGAGGTCTTTCATTGAAAAATTCTTATTCAAGTATCCTTTTATGCTATTCAGAAATCCAGTATCATTTCCTATCAACAATATGTCATCCACATATAATATCAGAAATGCTATACAGCTGCCACTCACTTTCTTGTAAGTACAGGCTTCTCCAAAAGTCTGTATAAAACCATATGCTTTGATCACACTATCAAAACGTATATTCCAACTCCGAGAGGCTTGCACAAGTCCATAAATGGATCGCTGGAGCTTGCACACTTTGTTAGCACCTTTTGGATTGACAAAACCTTCTGGTTGCATCATATACAACTCTTCTTTAAGATATCCATTAAGGAATGCAGTTTTGACATCCATTTGCCAAATTTCATAATCATAAAATGCGGCAATTGCTAACATGATTCGGATTGACTTAAGCATCGCTACAGGTGAGAAAGTCTCGTCGTAGTCAACTCCTTGAACTTGTCGAAAACCTTTTGCAACAAGTCAATCTTTGTAGACAGTAACATTACCGTCAGCGTCAGTCTTCTTCTTGAAGATCTATTTATTCTCTATGGCTTGCCCGATCATCGGGCAAGCCAACCAAAGTCCATACTTTGTTCTCATACATGGATCCCATCTCAGATTTCATGGCCTCATGCCATTTCGTGGAATCTTGGCTCATCATCGCTTCCTCATAGTTCGTAGGTTCGTCATGGTCGAGTAACATGACTTCCAGAACAGGATTACCGTACCACTCTTGTGCGGATCTTACTCTAGTTAACCTACGAGGTTCAGTAGAACTTGATCCGAAGTTTCATTATCATCATCATTAGCTTCCTCACTAATTGGTGTAGGAATCACTGGAACTAATTTCTCTAATGGACTACTTTCCAATTCGGGAGAAGGTACAATTACCTCATGAAGTTCTACTTAACTCCCACTCACTTCTTTCGGGAGAAACTCCTTCTCTAGAAAGGATCCATTCTTAGCAACGAATATCTTGCCTTCGGATCTGTGATAGAAGGTGTACCCAACAGTTTCCTTTGGGTATCCTACGAAGACACATTTATCCGATTTGGGTTCGAGCTTATCAGGTTGAAGCTTTTTCACATAAGCATCGCAGCCCCAAACTTTAAGAAACGACAACTTAGGTTTCTTGCCAAACCACAGTTCATATGGTGTCGTCTCAACGGATTTAGATGGTGCCCTATTTAACGTGAATGCAGCCGTCTCTAAAGCATAACCCCAAAATGATAGCAGTAAATCAGTAAGAGGCATCATAGATCGCACCATATCAAATAAACTGCGGTTACGACATTCGGACACACCATTACGCTGTGGTGTTCCAGGTGGCATGAGTTGCAAAACTATTCCGCATTGTTTCAAATGAAGACCAAAATCATAACGCAAATATTCACCTCCACGATCAGATCGTAGAAACTTTATTTTCTTGTTACGATGATTTTCCACTTCACTCTAAAATTCTTTGAACTTTTCAAATGTTTCAGACTTATGTTTCATCAAGTAGATATACCCATATTTGCTCAAATCATCTGTGAAGGTCAGAAAATAACGATACCCGTCGTGAGCATCAACACTCATTGGACCGCATACATCAGTATGTATTATTTCCAGTAAGTGTTGCTCGCTCCATTGTTCTGGAGAACGGAATCTTAGTCATCTTGCCCATGAGGCATGGTTCACAAGCATCAAGTGATTCCAAAAGCCCATCAGCATGGAGTTTCTTCATGCGCTTTACACCAATATGACCTAAACGGCAGTGCCACAAATAAGTTGCAATATCATTATTAAACTTGTATCTTTTGACTTCAGTAATATGAATATGTGTATCACTACTATGGAGATTTAATAAAAATACACCACTCATCAAGGGTGCATGACCATAAAATATATTACTCATATAAATAGAACAACCATTATTCTCTGATTTAAATGAATAACCGTCTCACATCAAACAAAATCAAGATATAATGTTCATGCTTAACGCTGGCACCAAATAACAATTATTCAGGTCTAAAACTAATCCCGAAGGTAGATGTAGAGGTAGCGTGCCGACCGCGATCACGTCGACTTTGGAACCATTTCCCACTCCCATTGTCACCTCGTCCTTAGCCAATCTTGGCTTAATCCTGTAGCCCCTATTTCGAGTTGCAAATATGAGCAATAGAACCAGTATCAAATACCCAGGCACTACTACGAGCATTAGTAAGGTACACATCAATAACATGTATATCAAATATACCTTTCACTTTGCCATCCTTCTTATCCGCCAAATACTTGGGGCAGTTCCGCTTCCAGTGACCAGTCCCTTTGCAGTAGAAGCACTCAGTCTCAGGCTTAGGTCCAGACTTGGGCTTCTTCACTTGAGCAGCAACTTGCTTGTCGTTCTTCTTGAAGTTCCCCTTCTTCCCTTTGCCCTTCTTCTTGAAACTAGTGGTCTTGTTAACCATCAACACTTGATGCTCCTTCTTGATTTCTACCTCCGCAACCATTAGCATTGCGAAGAGCTCGAGAATTGTCTTATCCATCCCTTGCATATTATAGTTCATCACGAAGATTTTGTAGCTTGGTGGCAGTGATAGAAGAACTCTGTCAATGACACTATCAATAGGAAGATTAACTCCCAGTTGAGTCAAGTGATTGTGGTACCCAGACATTCTGAGTATATGTTCACTGACAGAACTATTCTCCTCCATTTTGCAGGTGTAGAACTTATTGGAGACTTCATATCTCTCAATCCGGGCATTTTCTTTAAATATTAACTTCAACTCCTGGAACATCTCATATGCGCCATGACATTCAAAACAACGTTGAAGTCCCGGTTCTAAGCCGTAAAGCATGGCACACTGAACTATCGACTAGTCATCAGCTTTGCTCTGCCAGACGTTCATAATGTCCGGAGTTGCTCCTGCGGCGGGTTTGGCACCCAGCGGTGCTTCCAGGACGTAATTCTTCTGTGCAGCAATGAGGATAATCCTCAAGTTACGGACCCAGTCCGTCTAGTTGCTACCATCATCTTTCAACTTAGTTTCTGTAGGAATGCATTAAAATTCAAAGGAACAGTAGCACGGGCCATTTATCTACATAAACATAGACATGCAAACTACTATCAGGTACTAAGTTCATGACAAATTAAAGTTCAATTAATCATGTTACTTAAGAACTCCCACTTAGATAGACATCCCTCTAATCATCTAAGTGATCACGTGATCCACAACTAAACCATGTCTGATCATCACGTGAGATGGAGTAGTTTTCAATGGTGAACATCACTATGTTGATCATATCTACTACATGATTCACGGTCGACCTTTCGGTCTCAGTGTTCCGAGGCCATATCTGCATATGCTAGGCTCGTCAAGTTTAACCCGAGCATTCTGCGTGTGCAAAACTGGCTTGCACCTGTTGTATGTGAACGTAGAGCTTATCACACCCGATCATCACGTGGTGTCTCGGCACGACGAACTGTAGCAATGGTGCATACTCAGGGAGAACACTTATACCTTGAAATTTAGTGAGATATCATCTTGTAATGCTACCGTCGTACTAAGCAAATAAAGATGCATAAAGGATAAACATCACATGCAATCAATATAAGTGATATGATATGGCCATCATCATCTTGTGCCTTTGATCTCCATCTCCAAAGCACCGTCATGATCACCATCGTCACCGGCTTGACACCTTGATCTCCATCGTAGCATCGTTGTCGTCTCGCCAACTATTGCTTCTACGACTATCGCTACCGCTTAGTGATAAAGTAAAGCAATTACATGGCGATTGCATTTCATACAATAAAGCAACAACCATATGGCTCCTACCAGTTGCCGATAACTGTTACAAAACATGATCATCTCATAGAACAATTTATATATCATCACGCGTCTTGACCATATCACATCACAACAAGCCCTGCAAAAACAAGTTAGACGTCCTCTACTTTGTTGTTGCAAGTTTTACGTGGCTGCTACGGGCTTCTAGCAAGAACCGTTCTTACCTACGCATCAAAACCACAACGATTTTTCGTCAAGTGTGTTTTTTTAACCTTCAACAAGGACTAGGTGTAGTCAAACTCGATTCAACTAAATCTAGATAAACAGACACCCGCTAGCCACCTGTCTGCGAAGCACGTCGGTAGAACCAATCTCATGAACGCGGTCATGTAATGCCGGTCCGGGCCGCTTCATCCAACAATACCGTCGCATCAAAGTAAGACATTGCTGGTAAGCAGTATGACTATTATCGCCCACAACTCATTGTGTTCTACTCGTGCATATAACATCTACGCATGGACCTGGCTCTGATGCCACTGTTGGGGAACGTAGTATTTCAAAAAAAATCCTACAATCATGCAAGATCTATCTAGGAGAATGAAGGAAATATGCCCTAGAGGCAATAATAAAGTTATTATTTATTTCCTTATATCATGATAAATGTTTATTATTCATGCTAGAATTGTATTAACCGGAAACATAATACTTGTGTGAATACATAGACAAACAGAGTGTCACTAGTATGCCTCTACTTAACTAGCTCGTTGATCAAAGATGGTTATGTTTCCTAGCCATTGACATGAGTTGTCATTTGATTAACGGGATCACATCATTAGGAGAATGATGTGATTGACTTGACCCATTCCGTTAGCTTAGCACTTGATCGTTTAGTATGTTGCTATTGCTTTCTTCATGACTTATACATGTTCCTATGACTATGAGATTATGCAACTCCCGTTTACCAGAGGAACACTTTGTGTGCTACCAAACGTCACAACATAACTGGGTGATTATAAAGGTGCTCTACAGGTGTCTCCAAAAGTACTTGTTGGGTTGGCGTATTTCGAGATTAGGATTTGTCACTCTGATTGTCGGAGAGGTCTCTCTGGGCCCACTCGGTAATGCACATCACTTAAGCCTTGCAAGCATTGCAACTAATGAGTTAGTTGCGGGATGATGTATTACGGAACGAGTAAAGAGACTTGCCGGTAATGAGATTGAACTAGGTATTGAGATACCGACGATCGAATCTCGGGAAAGTAACATACCGATGACAAAAGGAACAACGTATGTTGTTATGCGGTCTGACCGATAAAGATCTTCATAGAATATGTGGGAGCCAATATGAGCATCCAGGTTCCGCTATTGGTTATTGACCGGAGACGTGTCTCGGTCATGTCTACATAGTTCTCGAACCCGTAGGGTACGCACGCTTAAAGTTTCGATGACGGTTATATTATGAGTTTATGGTTTTTGATGTACCGAACGTTGTTCGGAGTCCCAGATGTGATCACGGACATAACGAGGAGTCTCGAAATGGTCGAGACATGAATATTAATATATTGGAAGCCTATATTTGGATATCGGAAGTGTTCCGGGTGAAATCGGGATTTTACCGGAGTACCGAGGGGTTACCGGAACCCCCCGGGGGGTTAATGGGCCATAGTGGGCCTTAGTGGAGAAGAGGAGAGGCGGCCAGGGCAAGGGCTGCGCGCCCGTCCCCCCTAGTCCGAATAGGACAAGGAGAGGGGGTGGCGCCCCCCCCCCCCCTTTTCCTTCTTCTCCTCCACTTCTTTCCCCCTCCTTCTCCTATTCCAACAAGGAAGGGAGGGAGTCCTGGCGCGCCCCTCCTGGCCGGCCGCACCTCCTCCCCTTGCTCCTTTATATACGTGGGCAGGGGGCACCCCAAAGACACAACAATTGATCGTTTGATCTTTTAGCCGTGTGCGGTGCCCCCCTCCACCATAGTCCACCTCGATAATACTGTAGCGGTGCTTAGGCGAAGCCCTGTGTCGGTAGAACATCATCATCGTCACCACGCCGTCGTGCTGACAAAACTCTCCCTCAACACTCGGCTGGATCGGAGTTCGAGGGACGTCATCGGGCTGAACGTGTGCTGAACTCGGAGATGTCGTGTGTTCGGTACTTGATCGGTCGGATCATGAAGACGTACGACTACATCAACCGCGTTGTGCTAACGCTTCTGCTTTCGGTCTACGAGGGTACGTGGACAACACTCTCCCCTCTTGTTGCTATGCATCACCATGATCTTGCGTGTGCGTAGGAAATTTTTTGAAATTACTACGTTCCCCAACAGTGGCATCTGAGCCTGGTTTTATGCGTAGATGTCATATGCACGAGTAGAACACAAGTGAGTTGTGGGCGATATAAGTCATACTGCTTACCAGCATGTCATACTTTGGTTCGGCGGTATTGTTCGATGAAGCGGCCCGGACCGACATTACGCGTACGCTTACGGGAGACTGGTTCTACCGACGTGCTTTGCACACAGGTGGCTGGCGGGTGTCATTTTCTCCAACTTTAGTTGAACCGAGTGTGGCTACGCCCGGTCCTTGCGAAGGTTAAAACAGCACCAACTTGACAAACTATCGCTGTGGTTTTGATGCGTAGGTAAGAACGGTTCTTGCTAAGCCCAGTAGCAGCCACGTAAAACTTGCAACAACAAAGTAGAGGACGTCTAACTTGTTTTTGCAGGGCATGTTGTGATGTGATATGGTCAAGACATGATGCTAAATTTTATTGTATGAGATGATCATGTTTTGTAACCGAGTTATCGGCAACTGGCAGGAGCCATATGGTTGTCGCTTTATTGTATGCAATGCAATCGCCCTGTAATGCTTTACTTTATCACTAAGCGGTAGCAATAGTCATAGAAGCATAAGATTGGCGAGACGATAACGATGCTACGATGGAGATCAAGGTGTCGCGCCGGTGACGATGGTGATCATGACGGTGCTTCGGAGATGGAGATCACAAGCACAAGATGATGATGGCCATATCATATCACTTATATTGATTGCATGTGATGTTTATGTTTTATGCGTCTTATCTTGCTTTGATTGACAGTAGCATTATAAGATGATCTCTCACTAAATTTCAAGATAAAAGTGTTCTCCCTGAGTATGCACCGTTGCCAAAGTTCGTCGTGCCCAGACACCACGTGATGATCGAGTGTGATAAGCTCTACGTCCATCTACAACGGGTGCAAGCCAGTTTTGCACACGCAGAATACTCGGGTTAAACTTGACGAGCCTAGCATATGCAGATATGGCCTCGGAACACTGAGACTGAAAGGTCGAGCGTGAATCATATAGTAGATATGATCAACATAGTGATGTTCACCATTGAAAGCTACTGCATTTCACGTGATGATCAGTTATGGTTTAGTTGATTTGGATCACGTGATCACTTAGAGGATTAGAGGGATGTCTATCTAAGTGGGAGTTCTTAAGTAATATGATTAATTGAACTTAAATTTATCATGAACTTAGTGCCTGATAGTATCTTGCTTGTCTATGTTGATTGTAGATAGATGGCCCGTGCTGTTGTTCCGTTGAATTTTAATGCGTTCCTTGAGAAAGCAAAGTTGAAAGATGATGGTAGCAATTACACGGACTGGGTCCGTAACTTGAGGATTATCCTCATTGCTGCACAGAAGAATTACGTCCTGGAAGCACCGCTAGGTGCCAAACCTGCTGCAGGAGCAACACCAGATGTTATGAACGTCTAGCAGAGCAAAGCTGATGACTACTCGATAGTTCGGTGTGTCATGCTTTACGGCTTAGAACCGGGACTTCAACGACGTTTTGAACGTCATGGAGCATATGAGATGTTCCATGAGTTGAAGTTAATATTTCAAGCAAATGCCCGGATTGAGAGATATGAAGTCTCCAATAAGTTCTACAGCTGCAAGATGGAAGAGAATAGTTCTGTCAGTGAGCATATACTCAAAATGTCTGGGTGTAATAATCACTTGATTCAACTGGGAGTTAATCTTCCGGATGATAGCGTCATTGACAGAATTCTTCAATCACTGCCACCAAGCTACAAAAGCTTCGTGATGAACTATAACATGCAAGGGATGGATAAGACGATTCCCGAGCTCTTCGCAATGCTAAAGGCTGCGGAGGTAGAAATCAAGAAGGAGCATCAAGTGTTGATGGTCAATAAGACCACCAGTTTCAAGAAAAAGGGCAAAGGGAACAAGAAGGGGAACTTCAAGAAGAACAGCAAGCAAGTTGCTGCTCAAGAGAAGAAACCCAAGTCTGGACCTAAGCCTGAGACTGAGTGCTTCTACTGCAAGCAGACTGGTCACTGGAAGCGGAACTGCCGCAAGTATTTGGCGGATAAGAAGGATGGCTAGGTGAACAAAGGTATATGTGATATACATGTTATTGATGTGTACCTTACTAGAGCTCGCAGTAGCACCTGGGTATTTGATACCGGTTCTGTTGCTAATATTTGCAACTCGAAACAGGGACTACGGATTAAGCGAACACTGGCTAAGGACGAGGTGACGATGCGCGTGGGAAACGGTTCCAAAGTCGATGTGATCGTCGTCGGCACGCTACCTCTACATCTACATCGGGATTAGTATTAGACCTAAATAATTGTTATTTGGTGCCAGTGTTGAGCATGAACATTATATCTGGATCTTGTTTGATGCGAGACGGTTATTCATTTAAATCAGAGAATAATGGTTGTTCTATTTATATGAGTAATATCTTTTATGGTCATGCACCCTTGAAGAGTGGTCTATTTTTTATGAATCTCGATAGTAGTAATACACATATTCATAATGTTGAAGCCAAAAGATGCAGAGTTGATAATGATAGTGCAACTTATTTGTGGCACTGCCGTTTAGGTCATATTGGTGTAAAGCGCATGAAGAAACTCCATACTGATGGACTTTTGGAACCACTTGATTAGGAATCACTTGGTACTTGCGAACCGTGCCTCATGGGCAAGATGACTAAAACGCCATTCTCCGGAACTATGGATAGAGCAACAGATTTGTTGGAAATCATACACACAGATGTATGTGGTCCGATGAATGTTGAGGCTCGCGGCGGGTATCGTTATTTTCTCACCTTCACAGATGATTTAAGCAGATATGGGTATATCTACTTAATGAAACATAAGTCTGAAACATTTGAAAAGTTCAAAGAATTTCAGAGTGAAGTTGAAAATCATCGTAACAAGAAAATAAAGTTTCTACGATCCGATCGTGGAGGAGAATATTTGAGTTACGAGTTTGGTCTACATTTGAAACAATGTGGAATAGTTTCGAAACTCACGCCACCCGGAACACCACAGCGTAATGGTGTGTCCGAACGTCGTAATCGTACTTTACTAGATATGGTGTGATCTATGATGTCTCTTACTGATTTACCGCTATCATTTTGGGGTTATGCTTTAGAGACGGCTGTATTCACGTTAAATAGGGCACCATCAAAATCCGTTGAGACGACGCCTTATGAACTGTGGTTTGGCAAGAAACCAAAGTTGTCGTTTCTTAAAGTTTGGGGCTGTGATGCTTTTGTGAAAAAGCTTCAACCTGATAAGCTCGAACCCAAATAGGAGAAATGTGTCTTCATAGGATACCCAAATGAGATTGTTGGGTACACCTTCTATCACAGATCTGAAGGCAAGACATTCGTTGCTAAGAATGGATCCTTTCTAGAGAAGGAGTTTCTCTCGAAAGAAGTGAGTGGGAGGAAAGTAGAACTTGATGAGGTAACTGTACCTGCTCCCTTATTGGAAAGTAGTTCATCACAGAAACCGGTTCTTGTGACGCCTACACCAATTAGTGAGGAAGTAAATGATGATGATCATGGAACTTCATATCAAGTTGTTACTGAACCTCGTAGGTCAACCAGAGTAAGATCCGCACCAGAGTGGTACGGTAATCCTGTTCTGGAGGTTATGTTACTAGACCATGACAAACATACGAACTATGAAGAAGCGATGGTGAGCCCAGATTCCGCAAAATGGCTTGAGGCCATGAAATCTGAGATGGGATCCATGTATGAGAACAAAGTGTGGACTTTGGTTGACTTTCCCGATGATTGGCAAGCTATTGAGAATAAATGGATCTTCAAGAAGAAGACTGACGCTGACAGTAATGTTACTGTCTATAAAGCTCAACTTGTTGCGAAAGGTTTTTGACAAGTTCAAGGGATTGACTACGATGAGACCTTCTCACCCATAGCGATGCTTAAGTCTGTCTGAATCATGTTAGCAATTCCCGCATTTTATGATTATGAAATTTGGCAAATGGATGTTAAAACTGCATTCCTGAATGGATTTCTGGAAGAAGAGTTGTATATGATGCAACCAGAAGGTTTTATCGATCCAAAGGGAGCTAACAAAGTGTGCAAGCTCCAGCGATCCATTTATGGACTGGTGCAAGCCTCTCGGAGTTGGAATAAACGCTTTGATAGTGTGATCAAAGCATTTGGTTTTGTACAGACTTTTGGAGAAGCCTGTATTTACAAGAAAGTGAGTGGGAGCTCTGTAGCATTTCTGATATTATATGTGGATGACATATTGCTGATTGGAAATGATATAGAATTTCTGGATAGCATAAAGGGATACTTGAATAAGAGTTTTTCAATGAAAGACCTCGGTGAAGCTGCTTATATATTGGGCATCAAGATCTATAGAGATAGATCAAGACGCTTAATTGCACTTTCACAAAGCATATACCTTGACAAAGTTTTGAAGAAGTTCAAAATGGATCAAGCAAAGAAAGGGTTCTTGCCTGTGTTACAAGGTGTGAAGTTGAGTAAGACTCAATGCCCGACCACTGCAGAAGATAGAGAGAAGATGAAAGATGTTCCCTATGCTTCAGCCATAGGCTCTATCATGTATGCAATGCTGTGTACCAGACCTGATGTGTGCCTTGCTATAAGTCTAGCAGGGAGGTACCAAAGTAATCCAGGAGTGGATCACTGGACAGTGGTCAAGAACATCCTGAAATACCTGAAAAGGACTAAGGATATGTTTCTCGTTTATGGAGGTGACAAAGAGCTAGTCGTAAATGGTTACGTCGATGCAAGCTTTGACACTGATCCGGACGATTCTAAATCGCAAACCGGATACGTGTTTACATTGAACGGTGGAGCTGTCAGTTGGTGCAGTTCTAAACAAAGCGTCGTGGCGGGATCTACGTGTGAAGCGGAGTACATAGCTGCTTCGGAAGCAGCAAATGAAGGAGTCTGGATGAAGGAGTTCATATCCGATCTAGGTGTCATACCTAGTGCATCGGGTCCAATGAAAATCTTTTGTGACAATACTGGTGCAATTACCTTGGCGAAGGAATCCAGATTTCACAAGAGAACCAAGCACATCAAGAGACGCTTCAATTCCATCCAGAATCTAGTCCAGGTGGGAGACATAGAAATTTGCAAGATACATACGGATCTGAATGTTGCAGACCCGTTGACTAAGCCTCTTCCACGAGCAAAACATGATCAGCACCAAGGCTCCATGGGTGTTAGAATCATTACTGTGTAATCTAGATTATTGACTCTAGTGCAAGTGGGAGACTGAAGGAAATATGCCCTAGAGGCAATAATAAAGTTATTATTTATTTCCTTATATCATGATAAATGTTTATTATTCATGCTAGAATTGTATTAACCGGAAACATAATACTTGTGTGAATACATAGACAAACAGAGTGTCACTAGTATGCCTCTACTTGACTAGCTCGTTGATCAAAGATGGTTATGTTTCCTAGCCATTGACATGAGTTGTCATTTGATTAACGGGATCACATCATTAGGAGAATGATGTGATTGACTTGACCCATTCCGTTAGCTTAGCACTAGATCGTTTAGTATGTTGCTATTGCTTTCTTCATGACTTATACATGTTCCTATGACTATGAGATTATGCAACTCCCGTTTACCGGAGGAACACTTTGTGTGCTACCAAACGTCACAACGTAAATGAGTGATTATAAAGGTGCTCTACAGGTGTCTCCGAAAGTACTTGTTGGGTTGGCGTATTTCGAGATTAGGATTTGTCACTCCGATTGTCGGAGAGGTATCTCTGGGCCCACTCGGTAATGCACATAACTTAAGCCTTGCAAGCACTGCAACTAATGAGTTAGTTGCAGGATGATGTATTACGGAACGAGTAAAGAGACTTGCCGGTAACGAGATTGAACTAGGTATTGAGATACCGACGATCGAATCTCGGGCAAGTAACATACCGATGACAAAAGGAACAACGTATGTTGTTATGCGGTCTGACCGATAAAGATCTTCGTAGAATATGTGGGAGCCAATATGAGCATCCAGGTTCCGCTATTGGTTATTGACCGGAGACGTGTCTCGGTCATGTCTACATAGTTCTCGAACCCGTAGGGTCCGCACGCTTAAAGTTTCGATGACGGTTATATTATGAGTTTATGGTTTTTGATGTACCGAAGGTTGTTCGGAGTCCCGGATGTGATCACGGACATAACGAGGAGTCTCGAAATGGTCGAGACATGAAGATTAATATATTGGAAGCCTATATTTGGATATCGGAAGTGTTCCGGGTGAAATCGGGATTTTACCGGAGTACCGAGGGACTACCGGAACCCCCCGGGGGGTTAATGGGCCATAGTGGGCCTTAGTGGAGAAGAGGAGAGGCGGCCAGGGCAAGGGCTGCGCGCCCGTCCCCCCTAGTCCGAATAGGACAAGGAGAGGGGGTGGCGCCCCTCCCCTTTCCTTCTTCTCCTCCACTTCTTTCCCCCTCCTTCTCCTATTCCAACAAGGAAGGGAGGGAGTCCCCCTCCACCATAGTCCACCCCAAAGACACAACAATTGATCGTTTGATCTTTTAGCCGTGTGCGGTGCCCCCCTCCACCATAGTCCACCTCGATAATACTATAGCGGTGCTTAGGCGAAGCCCTGCGTCGCTAGAACATCATCATCGTCACCACGCCGTTGTGCTGACAAAACTCTCCCTCAACACTCGGCTGGATCGGCGTTCGAGGGACGTCATCGGGCTGAACGTGTGCTGAACTCAGAGGTGTCGTGCGTTCGGTACTTGATCGGTCGGATTGTGAAGACGTACGACTACATCAACCGCGTTGTGCTAACGCTTCCACTTTCGGTCTACGAGGGTACGTGGACAACACTCTCCCCTCTCGTGTCTATGCATCACCATGATCTTGCGTGTGCATAGGAATTTTTTTGAAATTACTACGTTCCCCAACAGAGAAGTATAGCAACGAGCGGAGAGAGTGTGTCCACATACCCTCGTAGACCGAAAGCGGAAGCGTTTAGTAACACGGTTGATGTAGTCGAACGTCTTCGCGATCCAACCGATCGAAGTACCGAACGCATGGCACATCCGCGATCAACACACGTTCAGCTCGATGACGTCCCTCGAACTCTTGATCCAGTTGAGGCCGAGGGAGAGTTCCGTCAGCATGACGGCGTGGCGACGGTGATGATGAAGTTACCGACGCAGGGCTTCGCCTAAGCACTACGACGATATGACCGACGTGTGTAAATGTGGAGGGGGGCACCGCACACGGCTAAAAGATCAACTTGTGTATCTATGGGGTGCCCCCAGGCCACGTATATAAAGGAGGGGAGGGAGGAGGTGGCCGGCCCAAGGGGGGCGTGCCAGGTGTGGGGAATCCTACTAGGACTCCCCAGTCCAAGTAGGATTCCCCTCATCTTTCCTTTTCCTAGTAGGAGAAGGGGGGAAGGAGGAGGAGGAGAGAAGGAAAGGGGGGCCCCCCAACCCTAGTCCAATTCGGTTTGGGCTAGGGGACGCGCGCCACTCCCTGGCCGGCCTCCTCTCTTCCACCACTAGGCCCATGAGGCCCAATAACTTTCCGGGGGGGTTCTGGTAACCCCCGGTACTCTGAAACGACCCGAACCATTCCTGTGTCCGAATTAACCTTCCAATATATGAATCTTTATGTCTCAACCATTTCGAGACTCCTCATCAAGTCTGTGATCTCATCCGGGACTCCGAACAACCTTCGGTCATCAAATCACATAACTCATAATACAAATCGTCATCGAACGATAAGCGTGCGGACCCTACGGGTTCGAGAACTATGTAGACATGACCGAGACACCTCTTCGGTCAATAACCAATAGTGGAACCTGGATGCTCATATTGGCTCCCACCTTCTACGAAGATATTTATCGTTCAAACCGCATAACAACATACGTTGTTCCCTTTGTCATAGGTATGTTACTTGCCCGAGATTTGATCGTGGGTATCATCATACCTAGTTCAATCTCGTTACCGGCAAGTCTCTTTACTCATTCCGTAATGCATCATCCCGTAACTAACTCATTAGTCACATTGCTTGCAAGGCTTATAATGATGTGCATTACTGAGAGGGCCCAGAGATACCTCTCCGAAACACGGAGTGACAAATCCTAATCTTCATCTATGCCAACTCAACAAACACCATCGGAGACACATATAGAGCATCTTTATAATCACCCAGTTACGTTGTGACGTTTGATAGCACACTAAGTGTTCCTCCGGTATTCGGGAGTTGTGTAATCTCATAGTCATAGGAACATGTATAAGTCATGAAGAAAGCAATAGCAATAAACTAAACGATCATAGTGCTAAGCTAACGGATGGGTCTTGTCCATCACATCATTCTCTAATGATGTGATCTCGTTCATCAAATGATAACACATGTCTATGGCTAGGAAAATTAACCATCTTTGACTAACGAGCTTGTCAAGTAGAGGCATACTATGGACACTCTGTTTGTCTATGTATTCACACATGTAAGTTTCCGGTTAATACAATTCTAGCATGAATAATAAACATTTATCATGATATAAGGAAATATAAATAACAACTTTATTATTGCCTCTAGGGCATATTTCCTTCACACTGGGATCCTAGAAATCAGGTTCTGGAAGTCTTGACAAACAAACACATGTTAGCGTGAGGATCGGCTGTACAAAAGGCAACATACAGTCGAACCGATTGAGCTACAAACAAATACCTCGATGGGCGGTAGGTCCTTGTGAATGGTGGGCACCAACCGAGTCCCTCGCGGACGTAGGTGTGATGTCTACTACACAACCTTCTTCTTGTAGACGTTGTTGGGCCTCCAAGTGCAGAGATTTGTAGGACAGTAGCAAATTTTTCTCAAGTGGATGACCTAAGGATTATCAATCTGTGGGAGACGTAGGATGAAGATGGTCTCTCTCAAACAACCCTGCAACCAAATAACAAAGAGTCTCTTGTGTCCCCAACACACCCAATACAATGGTAAATTGTATAGGTGCACTAGTTCAGCGAAGAGATGGTGATACAAGTGCAATATGGATAGTAGATATAGGTTTTTGTAATATGAAAATATAAAAACAGCAAGGTAACAAGTAATAAAAGTGAGCGTAAACGGTATTGCAATACGTTGAAACAAGGCCTAGGGTTCATACATTCACTAGTGCAAGTTCTCTCAACAATAATAACATAATTGGATCATATAACTATCCCTCAACATGAAAAAAAAGTCACTCCAAAGTCACTAATAGCGGAGAACAAACGAAGAGATTATGGTAGGGTACGAAACCACCTCAAAGTTATTCTTTCTGATCGATCTATTCAAGAGTCCATAGTAAAATAACACGAAGCTATTCTTTCCGTTTGATCTATCCTAGAGTTCGTACTAGAATAACACCTTAAGACACAAATCAACCAAAACCCTAATGTCACCTAGATACTCCAATGTCACCACAAGTGTCCGCGGGTATGATTATACGATATGCATC
Organism: Aegilops tauschii subsp. strangulata; assembly: GCF_002575655.3. Lineage (NCBI taxonomy): Eukaryota > Viridiplantae > Streptophyta > Magnoliopsida > Poales > Poaceae > Aegilops > Aegilops tauschii. The sequence goes on from NC_053037.3 coordinate 291,560,191, forward strand.
ACACAATCTCAGATTCATCTATTCAACCAACACAAAGAACTTCAAAGAGTGCCCCAAAGTTTCTACCGGAGAGTCAAGACGAAAACGTGTGCCAACCCCTATGCATAGATTCCCAAGGTCACGGAACCCGCAAGTTGATCACCAAAATAGACATCAAGTGAATCAATAGAATACCCCATTGTCACCACGGCCATCCCACGCAAGACATACATCAAGTGTTCTCAAATCCTTCAGGACTCAATCCGATAAGATAACTTCAAAGGGAAAACTCAATCCATTACAAGAGAGTAGAGGGGGAGAAACATCATTAGATCCAACTATAATAGCAAAGCTCGTGATACATCAAGATCGTGCCAAATCAAGAACACGAGAGAGAGAGAGAGAGAGAGAGAGATCAAACACATAGCTACTGGTACATACCCTCAGCCCCGAGGGTGAACTACTCCCTCCTCGTCATGGAGAGCGCCGGGATAATGAAGATGGCCACCGGTGAGGGATGCCCCTCCGGCAGGGTACCGGAACAGGGTCCCGATTGGTTTTTGGTGGCTACAGAGGCTTGCGGCGGTGGAACTCCCGATCTAGGTTATGTTCTGGAGGTTTCTGTATTTATAGGAATTTTTGGCGTCGGTCTCACATCATGGGGGTCTCCGAATCGTCCACGAGATAGGGGCCCACGCCCAGGGGGTAGGGCGCGCCTTTTACTCCGGGGGCTTCTGGCCCAACTCTTTTACTCGGGGGGCTTCTTTTGGTCCATAAAAAATCATCAAAAATTGGCACGTCAATTGGACTCCGTTTGGTATTCCTTTTCTGCGATACTCAAAAACAAGGAAAAACAGAAACTGGCACTGGGCTCTAGGTTAATAGGTTAGTCCTAAAAATCATATAAAATAGCATATAAATGCATATAAAACATCCTAGATGGATAATATAATAGCATGGAACAATCAAAAATTATAGATACGTTGGAGATGTATCAAGCATCCCAAAGCTTAATTCCTGCTCGTCCTCGAGTAGGTAAATGATAAAAACAGAATTTTTGATGTGGAATGCTACCTAACATATTTATCAATGTAATCTTCTTTATTGTGGCAAGAATATTCAGATCCATAAGATTCAAGACAAAAGTTTAATATTGACATAAAAATAATAATACAAGCATACTAACCAAGCAATTATGTCTTATCAAAATAACATAGCCAAAGAAAGCTCATCCCTACAAAATCATATAGTTTGGCCATGCTTCATTTTCGTCACACAAAAATGCTCTCATCATGCACAACCCCGATGACAAGCCAAGCAATTGTTTCATACTTTAGTATTCTCAAACTTTTTCAACTTTCACGCAATACATGAGCGTGAGCCATGGACATAGCACTATGGGTGGAATAGAATATAATGATGGGGGTTGTGTGGAGAAGACAAAAAAGGAGAAAGTCTCACATCGACCTGGCTAATCAATGGGCTATGGAGATGCCCATCAATTGATGCCAATGCGAGGAGTAGGGATTGCCATGCAACGGATGCACTAGAGCTATAAATGTATGAAAGCTCAACAAAAGAAACTAAGTGGGTGTGCATCCAACTTGCTTGCTCACGAAGACCTAGGGCATTTTGAGGAAGCCATCATTGGAATATACAAGCCAAGTTCTAAAATGAAAAATTCCCACTAGTATATGAAAGTGACAACATAGGAGACTCTCTATCATAAAGATCATGGTGCTACTTTGAAGCACAAGTGTGGAAAAAAGGATAGTAGCATTGTCCCTTCTTTTATTTATTTATATTTTTTGGGCCTTTTTTATTTGGCCTTTCTCTTTTTTATTTGGCCTTTCCTTTTTTCCTTTTTTTTCTTTTTCTTTTTCATGGGACAATGCTCTATTAATGATGATCATCACACTTCTATTTATTTACAACTCAATGACTACAATTCGATACTAGAAGAAAGTATGACTCTATATGAATGCCTCCGGCGGTGTACCGGGATGTGCAATGAAACAAGAGTGACATGTATGAAAAATTATGAATGGTGGCCTTGCCACAAATACGATGTCAACTACATGATCATGCAAGGCAATATGACAATGATGAAGCGTGTCATAATAAACGGAACGGTGGAAAGTTGCATGGCAATATTTCTCGGAATGGCTATGGAAATGCCATGATAGGTAGGTATGGTGGGTGTTTTGAGGAAGATATAAGTAGGCTTATGTGTGATAGAGCGTATCATATCACGGGGTTTGGATGCACCGGCGAAGTTTGCACCAACTCTCGAGGTGAGAACGGGCAATGCACGGTACCGAAGAGGCTAGCAATGATGGAAGGGTGAGAGTGTGTATAATCCATGGACTCAACATTAGTCATAAAGAACTCACATACTTATTGCAAAAATCTACAAGTCATCAAAACCAAGCACTACGCGCATGCTCCTAGGGGGATAGATTGCTAGGAAAAGACCATCGCTCGTCCCCGACCGCCACTCATAAGGAGGACAATCAAAGAAACACCTCATGCTTCAAATTTGTTACACAACGGTTACCATACGTGCATACTACGGGACTTGCAAACTTCAACACAAGTATTTCTAAAATTCACAATTACTCAACTAGCACGACTCTAATATTACCATCTTCATATCTCAAAACAATCATCAAGTATCAAACTTCTCATAGTATTCAATGCACTCTATATGAAAGTTTTTATTATACCTATCTTGGATGCCCATCATATTAGGACTAATTTTATAACCAAAGAAAATTACCATGCTATTCTAAAAGACTCTCAAAATAATATAAGTGAAGCATGAGAGTTCATCCATTTCTTCAAAATAAAACCACCGCCATGCTCTAAGAAGATATAAGTGAAGCACTAGAGCAAATGACAAACTACTCTAAAAGATATAAGTGAAGATCAATGAGTAGTTGAATAATTATGTAACTATGTGAAGACTCTCTAACATTTCAGAATTTCAGATCTTGGTATTTTATTCAAACAGCAAGAAAAACAGAATAAAATAAAATGACGCTCCAAGCAAAACACATATCATGTGGTGAATAAAAATATAGCTCCAAGTAAAGTTACCGATGAACGAAGACGAAAGAGGGGATGCCTTCCGGGGCATCCCCAAGATTAAGCTCTTGGTTGTCCTTGAATATTACCTTGGGTTGCCTTGGGCATCCCCAATCTTAGGCTCTTGCCACTCCTTATTCCATAGTCCATCGAATCTTTACCCAAAACTTGAAAACTTCACAACACAAAACTCAACAGAAAACTCGTAAGCTCCGTTAGTATAAGAAAATAAAACCACCACTTAGGTACTGTAGTGAACTCATTCTAAATTCATATTGGTTCATTATCTACTGTATTCCAACTTCTCTATGGTTCATACCCTCCGATACTACTCATAGATTCATCAAAATAAGCAAACAACACAATGAAAACAGAATCTGTCAAAAACAGAACAGTCTGTAGTAATCTGTATCATTCGAATACTTCTGTAACTCCAAAAATTCTGAAATAATTTGGTGGACCTGAGGAATTTGTCTATTAATCATATTCAAAAAGAATCAACCTAAAATCACTCTCCAGTAAAAAATAGCAGCTAATCTCGTGAGCGCAAAAGTTTCTGTTTTTTTACAGCAAGATCGCAAAGACTTCACCCAAGTCTTCCCAAAGGTTCTACTTGGCACAAACACTAATTAAAACATAAAACCACATCTAAACAGAGGCTATATGAATTATTTATTACTAAACAGGAGCAAAAAGCAAAGAACAAAAATAAAATTGAGTTCCCTCCCAACAAGCGCTAACGTATAATGCCCCTAGCTAGGCATGATGATTTCAATGATGCTCACATAAAAGATAAGAATTGAAACATAAAGAGAGCATCATGAAGAATATGACTAGCACATTTAAGTCTAACCCACTTCCTATGTATAGGGATTTTGTGAGCAAACAACTTATGGGAACAATAATCAACTAGCATAGGAAGGCAAAACAAGCATAGCTTCAAGATTTTCAACACATAGAGGGGAAACTTGATATTATTGCAATTCCTACAAGCAGATGTTCCTCCCTCATAATAATTTTCAGTAGCATCATGAAGAAATTCAACAATATAACCATCAGATAAAGCATTTTTTTTCATGATCTACAAGCATAGAAAATTTACTACTCTCCACATAAGCAAAATTCTTCTCATTCGGAATAGTGGGAGTATCATAAGAAACTCGAATACTATAAATTGTTTCCACATTGAAAGAGTAATGTTCAGAAAAAGGGTAATCATAATCATGACAAGTTCTATAAATATAATCATCACTACTTTTTATAGCATAAGTGTCATCACAATGATCATCATAAGTAGCAACTTTGTTCTCATCATAATCAATTGAAACCTCTTCCAAGATAGTGGAATCGTTACTAAATAAAGTCATGACCTCTCCAAATCCACTTTCATAATTGTCACAATAAGATTCAACACCCTCCAAAATAGTGGGATCATTACTTCCTAAAGTTGAAACTCTTCCAAACCCACTTTCATCAATATAACCATCATAAATAGGAGGCATGCTATCATCATAATAGATTTGCATATCAAAACATGGGAGGTTAAACATATCATCTTCATTAAACATAGCATCCCCAAGCTTGGCACAATCATTAATTGCAGCAAATACATTCTCAAACTTGTCATTCTCATCAAACATGGCATCCCCAAGCTTGGGCGTTTTCATATCATAAGCATAATCACTCTCATCATTAATAGTATGGATAGCACCAATAGTATAGCAATTATCATCATCACAATGAGTAGTAGGAGCAACATCATTTGGGAGGGGTACCTTTTTACCTTTGCTTCTCCGTCTTTTCTTTTTCTTCTTCGCATCATGTGTGGGTTTAATCCTCTTTTTGGAGCTCCTTATTAATGAGATTGGTTGAATCGAAAGCTCCTCCTAGTTACCTGATTCATCATAAGAAAGAATAGGAGGATATTGGGAAACCTCTTCCCTTTCATTAGTATTCTATTCATCTTCTATTTGTTTTCTTGTCTTTATGTAATTGGCAATATAAGGATTTTCAATGCAATTCACCGCACAATACATATAACTTTCCTCTAGATCATAATCAAGAACTTTATCAAGGACAAATTCTGGAAGATCCTTGGTTATACGTTTCATTTCTTCATAACCCACAAGCAAACTAAGTTCATTATAATGCGCAAGAGAAATCAAGTCCACAATTTTTGGACACAATTCGATCATGAACCAATTTGCATTGGAGATTTAAATGATCACGTTCATTGCAAAGTTCACAAGGATGGCTAATAAAATTTAAATTTTCAGCACAAACATCTAGCCTTTCTTGCAACCATTTAGTTTCTAAATACTTCTGCCTCTTGCAAAATCTATCTTCCCTATTTGGTGTGTACTTGCAAACTCTATGCACTCCACAAAAATTGACATGCTTATAAGAGACATTTTCATCATCATTAGTACCATGGATAGTCAAAGAGTTCGTACTAACAACATTGCAATGATGCTCATCATTCAAAGATTTAGTGCCAAACATTTTAATGCATTCTTCTTCTAACACTTTGGCACAATTATCGGAATCCTTATTTTCGTGAAAGGTATTAAAAAGATGAAGCATATGAGGCACCCTTAGTTCCATTTTTTGTAGTTTTCTTTTATAGACTAAACTAGTGATAAAACAAGAAACAAAAAGATTCGATTGCAAGATCTAAAGATATACCTTCAAGCACTCACCTCCCTGTAAATGCATCTAGTGCCCCTTAGTGATTTTTGTGTATTGAAGACTTATAGGTTAAGAGACTGATGCGTTAGTGAGTGTACACAAGTCTATAAGTCTATGAGGAGTTTGATATTTACAGAGAAAGTCGACCCCTAATAATGAATGTCTTCGACAGAAGACTTTGGATTTCTGAAGACTTTCTGAAGACTCTGAAAGTGAAGAAATTGGTGTGACCTTGAAGACTTGGTATTCATTCAAGGAACATGAAGCGTGAAGACTTTTGTTTTCGTAGTTTCATTTTCTCTTTCTCGATCATAGGAAACACCGTACTATTAAAGGGGGTCGAGGAAATACTAAGGAAAAATTTCCATGTGATGCTCAACTCAAAATCCTACACCTACCAATCCCTTCGAGTGAAGCCATTGGAAATCTCATACAGTTCAGTCAATTTATTCAGTGTCAGAGACGAAGTTCTTCTGGTATCTGAGGAATTTGTTCTAACTGAGGAGTTAGGAATTCGCCATTGTGGATTGCCTACAAGTGAGAAACATGATAGCCCTGAGGAATTTGAAAGTCAAATTTCCGACCGTTGTTGTGCTACGGGCCAGTTGTCCCAAAATATCTACCCGCCTAACGGTCATATCATTGAAGGGCATTTATGTCTTATCATGTCGGGCTGCTCCCTAGGCTATAAATAGCCGCCCCCTACAAACACTAGCTGGTTGGCTGCTCCGAGAGAAACTGACACTTGTCATTTGAGAGCATCCCATCCTCCGAGGACTTTGAGAGAAAATCATCAAGTGAGGAAAGCCAAACCAAAACACCTACAAACCCAAAGTGATTGAGGATCACTGAAGAGATTGATCCTGCGTGGATCTGACACTTGTTACCTTTGAAGACTGTGCATCTTCCAGACGGTTAGGCGTCACGGTCTAGAGCATCAAAGAGGAAATTGTGGATCGCCGAGTGACCGAGTTTCTGAAGTTTTGGAAGTCACCTGAAGACTTACCATGAATGATTGGGTGAGGTCTGTGTGACCTTAGCTCAAGGAGAATGGTGAGGACTGTGTGTCCTCAGGTTTAAATACCTAGCCGCTCCAACCAGACGTACAACTGTCACAGCAGTTGGAACTGGTCTACCAAATCATTGTCTTCACCAAGCCTACTGGTTCTATTTCCTCAACTCTTTCATTTCCTCATTACAGTTTTTGTGTGCTTGTTCATATCTATTTGAAGACTTTGACTGAAGACTTTCTCAATTTCTTTAGTATGTTTGTTTTCATCCTGTTTTATCATGTGTTCACGCTTCCTGTACTCTGTATCTGTTTTCATTTCATCATGATGTCCATGTTTATGTTATGTCATGTTTGCATCTGAGTACTTATTCCGCTGCTAGTAGTTCTTCGCTTAGGAATTTCCTCACCCTGAAATTCCTCAGTGAAGAATTCATAAAAATCGCCTATTCACCCCCCCTCCTCTAGTCAATATAACGCACTTTCAATTGGTATCAGAGCAAGGTACTCCCTTGTTGTGTGTGATTTTGGTTTAACCGCCTGGAGTTTTAGTTATGTCGACCGCAGGTATGATCAAGGTCTCTGCTGGGTGTCCTACCTTCGATGGGACGGACTACCCCTACTGGAAGAATAAGATGCGAATGCATCTTCACGCAATTGATAACGATCTCTGGTATGTTGTGGAAAATGGTGTTCCCTCAGTCACACCTTCTGTGAATGCTACTGATGTGAAGAGATTCAAGCAACTCGATTCTCAAGCGAAGAACATCATATGTGGCCATCTGAGTAAAGGGCAGTATGGAAGAGTGAGTGCTTTGGAAACTGCTAAGCTTATCTGGGATAGGCTGTCCAAGGTCAATGAAGGAGTCTCAACACAGCGTGACTCTTGAGTTGACGTTCTTCGCAATCTCTTCAACCGCTTCAAAATACTTAACAATGAAAATGTTCAGCAAACCTTCGATCGCCTCACTGACATCTCAAATGAGCTTCAAGCACTTGGTGCCACTGACATCACCGAACATGAGGTAGTGAAGAAATTGCTGAGATCGCTTGATTCCTCATTTGATACTATGGCACTGATGATACAAGAGCGTGGAGATTACAAGTCATTTGATCCCGCTGATATCCTCGAGAAGCTAAACACTCATGAGTTCCAACTTGCTGAGAAGAGAGATCTCTATGGTTCGAGCTATGGCAGATCACGTGCCCTGAAGGCTAAAGTCGTCTCTGAATCTGAAGGTGAAGATTCTGGTAGTAGTCTTGGTGATCCTGAAGAACTGAGCCAGGAGCTAGCACTGCTCGTGAAGAAATTTCAGAAGTTCTCAAGACGTGGTTGCTTTGGAAAATCCTCAAGGAGTAATGATTCCTCATCCAGTGACTATAAGAAGAGACTATGCCACAAATGCAAGAAACCCGGTCACTACATTCAAGACTGTCCTCGGTGGGAAAAGGAATCAAAGAAGAAGAAATACAAGGATTACAGTTCTGATGACTCAAAGAAGAAGAAGAAATCTTCAAAGTCTTCATCATCAAAATCCTCAAAAGTCTTCATCTCATAAGAAGAGCAGCTCCAAGAAGGCTCGGGCATTCATTGGTAAGGAAATGGACTTTGAAGCTGAATCTGAGGAACATGAGAAAGAGGAAGAATCTGAGGAGTCAGAATCTGGTGTGGCGAGCCTAGCTCTCGCTATAGCATTCGTCAGCAAGTCCATCTTCAACCCTGAAGAAAATGGCTTCACCAACAAGGCTGATGAAGGCGATGATGACTACGCTCCCACCTATTGCTTCATGGCAAAAGGTGCCAAGGTACTCAAATACCCCTCGTCTGAATCTAGTGAGGATGAATCTGATGAAAACCTCAAGCCTAGCTACTCTAAACTTGCTAAGATCGCTGTGAAACAACAAAAGGCTTTTGAAAAGGTTCAAAACATGCTAGACAAAAGTGATGATATCTTGGGTGAAGAAATGGATCGCACTAAAACCTTGACTGAAAATCTTCAGAGACTTCAGTCTAAGTTTGACAACCTTCAAAGTCATCATAACACTCTCTTATCTGATCATGAGAAGCTTTCTTATGAATTTCTTCAAAGAAAGCAAGATCTTGAAAAGCTAAGGATGAGTTATGAAGATCTTCAGAAGGAGCGTGATTCATTACTTGCTCAACAAATCAACGCTGCTCAGTAAGAATTTGTTCCTCCATGTTTGAAATGCATTGAACGTGAATCTGCTAATTCCTCACCTGAATGTTAAAAGGCTTCTAATGTTACAAATTCTTCACCTGCCTCTACTATCACTAATTCCTCATCTGAGGACATTGCTAGTATCACTGATGATGCAGGGCTGAAGGAATTGTACATGACAGGCATGTACAAAAGCCTCAAAGGGCATCAGGCTCTTTGTGATGTGCTTAAAAAGCAGATCCTCAACAGGAACCCTAGGAAAGAGGGTATTGCCTTTGAGAGGAAACTTAACGCTGATGGGACTTACTGGAAGCCTGAGTAGTATCCCAAAACCTCATGGGTCACTGCAAAGGGACCTCCAGTAGATCCGTCTACTCTATCTGGCTTCACATGTGAATCTTCTCATTCTTCTGATGAGTCATTTGACTCCAACTATAAACTGTTCAAAAATCAGAATGGTGAAGTATTTGCTAGATATGTTGGCACTGATTGCAGGAACGGTTCCCCTATGAAGAAAATCTGGGTTCCCAAAAGGTGCCTTGAAAATCTTCAGGTGAAGGTCATCATGACACCACCCGTGAAGAATAGGAACCCCAGATCAAATTCTTCATATATACCAAATTCTTCATATGGATCCATGTCCTCATACGGACCAAATTCCTCACGTGGATCAAATTCCTCAAAAGGATCAAAGTCCTCATATGAACATCATCGTTCTAACACTTCTGTTTCGCAGGGAAGATTTAAGGGCTATGAATATGAGCATTATTCTTCTAATCATTATGTTCATAAGTCCTCGAAGAATTTCTCTGCTTATTCATATGCTTACCCTAACTCCTCTTATGTGAAACGAAGTGGAATGGTTTCAATGCCACCGTTCTCTTATGGTGCTCGCAGAATGATGAACTCTTTTCCACCCCTTCAGATGTGGGTGGTGAAGAAAAAGAACTAATTTCTTCTGCAGGTTCAGGTCTCCAAACGTGCTTAAATGTCTGAAGAATTTGCTGGAGACCTGAAAATGCCTGAAAGGACGCAGGCTAATCATGAAGAAATGAATCTTCATTTCTCACGTTTTCACACTGCTTTATCTATTTATTGCTTGATGAAATTGATCTGATGAATTTGATATCATATTCTTCACTGATGAAGTATATGAGTTCGTAAGCTACACTAATTCATCTGCAGGATGATCAACCCAAAGCCAATGAGTGGGTCCTCGATAGTGGATGTACAAATCACATGACTGGTGACAAGAATCTATTGATGGATGTTCCCTTATCTCCATTGCATCGGAAGCATATCATCTTCGCTGACAAAGGCAAAAGTCAGGTATTGGGTCTAGGTAAGGTTGCGATCTCAAAGGATCGACACATGGACAAAGTCATGCTTGTCGAGTCTTTAGGATACAACCTCATGTCAGTCTCAATGCTTTGTGATCTTGATATGGTTGTTATCTTTGGCAAGTATCGTTGTGTTGTGATCATGGAAGCTGACAATTCCAATGTCTTCGAAGGCTTTAGGAGAGGAGATCTGTATATTGTTGATTTCTCTACAGGACCACAACCAGCTATATGTCTACTTGCAAAAGCTTTAGAAGGCTGGCTATGGCATCAACGAGTTGGTCATGCTGGGATGAGGAACTTGCAGACGCTCACAAAGAAGAAGCATGTCATTGGCATTGAAAATGTCAAATTCCTCAAGGATCACTTGTGCGGAGCCTGTGAAGCTGGAAAGATGAACAAGGCCAAACATCCAGCGAAGACAATCATGACTACCACTCGACCATTTGAATTGCTTCACATGGATCTCTTTGGTCCTCACCATTATTCTGCAGTTACAAATGATGCATCTCTATATGGCTTTGTTATTGTTGATGATTACTCTCATTACACAAGGGTGCATATTGTCACTTACAAACATGAAGTGCAGGAAGTCTTCAAACGATTTTCCTCGAGGGCTACAACCAACTTTGGCGTGAAGATCAAGCACATCAGAAGTGACAATGGAACTGAGTTCAAGAATTCTAGTCTTGATGACTATCTTGATGAACTTGGTATTACTCATGAGTTATCTGCTCTTTATACTCCTCAGCAAAATGGCGTCGTGGAGCGCAAGAACAGAACTCTTGTTGAGATGGCTCGCACTATGCTTGATGAATACAAGACGCCTCGTCGTTTCTGGATTGAGGCAATTGATACTGCCTGCCACATCATCAACAGGGTATATCTTCACAAATTCTTCAAGAAGACTGCATATGAACTCCTCACTGACAAGAAACCCAATGTGAGTTATTTCAAAGTCTTCGGTGCTAAATGTTGGATTAGAGATCCTCATCACAATTCTAAATTTGCACCGAAAGCACATGAAGGTTTTATGCTTGGTTACGGAAAGGACTCGCACACCTACAGAGTCTTCAACACCATTCACCACAAGGTTGTTGAAACTGTAGATGTGCGGTTTGATGAAACTAATGGCTCGCAAAGAGAGCACCTACCTTATGTGTTAGATGAACAATCACCTGAGGAAACTATCAAGTTCAAGGCTATTGAGGATGTCATTCCTACCGAAGAATCTGTTGAAGAAATCATTCCAAAATGTGAAGAACGTCATGCTGGTGCACCTGAAGAAAATGGTGCTAAAGAAAATGCTGATCAAATTCCTCGACGACAACCCGCTCATCCTCGTGTTGCAAATGAAGTGTAGATTGAGGAAATCATCAGCGACATCAACATTCCAGGTCCTCTCACACGCTCAAAAGCTTCACATTTGTCTAACTTTTGTGGGCTCTTTGCTTTCGTCTCTATCACAGAGCCCACTAAGGTAGATGAAGCATTTCTGGAGCCTGAGTGGATTCAAGCTATGCAAGAGGAATTACATCAATTCGAGCTCAACAACATCTGGGAACTGGTCAAACGTCCAGATCCTCGCAAGCACAATATCATTGGCACAAAGTGGATCTACCGTAACAAGCAAGATGAAAATGGCCTTGTGGTGAGGAATAAGGCACGGCTTTTAGCTCAAGGATACACACAGGTTGAAGGAATTGATTTCGATGAAACTTTTGCACCTGTTGCTAGACTTGAGGCTATTCGCATATTACTTGCTTATGCTAACCATCATGATATTACATTATATCAAATGGATGTGAAAAGTGCATTCCTCAATGGTAAGCTTGAGGAAGAAGTATATGTTGCTCAACCCCCAGGTTTTGAAGATCCAAAGCATCCTGACAAAGTCTTCAGACTCAATAAGGCCCTCTATGGCCTCAAGCAGGCCCCTCGGGCGTGGTATGATACTCTGAAGGAATTCCTCATGAAGAAATGCTTCAAACCCGGTTCACTTGACCCAACTCTTTTCACTAAATCTTATGATGGTGAATTGTTTGTGTGCCAAATATATGTTGATGATATCATTTTTGGCTGTACTGACCAACGTTACAGTGATGAATTTGCCAATATGATGAGTGAAGAATATCAAATGTCTATGATGGGAGAATTGAAATTCTTCTTAGGTCTTCAAATTTGTCAACAGCGCAATGGCATATTCATATCTCAAGAGAAGTACCTCAAGGATGTACTGAGGAAATTCGGCATGCAAGATTGCAATGGCGCGAAAATCCCTATGCCCACAAATGGCCATCTATGCACTAATGAAAATGGTATTAACTTCAATCAAAAGGTATACCGCTCCATGATTGGTTCTTTATTATATTTATGTGCATCTAGGCCAGATATTATGCTTAGTGTTTGCATGTGTGCCCGATTTCAAGCTACACCGAAGGAATCACACCATAAGGTTGTGAAGCATATTCCTCGATATCTAGATAACACACCAACACTTGGATTATGGTATCCCAAGGGCTCGGCTTTTGATCTCATTGGATATTCAGACTCTGACTATGCTGGTGATCGTGTGGACCACAAGTCAACATCAGGCACATGCCATTTCCTCGGACGATCTTTGGTCTGTTCGTCCTCGAAGAAACAGAACTGCGTATCACTGTCCACTTCTGAAGCTGAGTACATTGCTGCTGGTTATTGTTGTGCTCAATTGCTGTGGATGAAGCAAACTCTCAAGTACTACGGCGTCAACATGAAGAATGTGCCTCTCTACTGTGACAATGAGAGTGCCATCAAGATTGCTCATAACCCAGTTCAGCACTTGAAGACAAAGCACATTCAGATTCGTCATCATTTTCTTTGTGATCATCTGTGGAAGGGCGACATCTCTATTGAGCATGTGAGGACTGAAGAACAGCCAGCCGATATCTTCACAAAGCCCTTGGATGAGAAGAGATTTAGCAAGTTGAGGTGTGAGCTAAATATCCTAGAATCTTCGAATGTCCTTTGAAAAGGACACACATCCTAACACTTATGCAAAATTGATGACTTAGATGTGCAACACGCGAAGAAACGTTTTTCTTCAATCAATGAAGACTAACACCTAAGTGTGAAGAAATTAACAAAGAATTTGCTTCTCAGAACCCTACGACAATTGTACGCGGTGTCTGAAATCATCATTCTTACGGTGGGTCACGCCACCACCAAAAGTTGAAAATCTTCAATTTGAGTTTTTCCTTTTTTTGAATTTCCTCAGTTGTTCAATTTCATCAACTTTGCAATGTCTTCACACTTTCCGCTGTTGTTCTTCGTTGGCTATACGTTTATATATGAGTTTATGTCCTCTACAGCATTCACTTATTGCTATTTCTTCAAGTTGCTTTTTCTGTTAAGTGAATGCGATCGGACCCTTCCCCCTCTATGCTAAACTCAACCCAGTCTTTCCACAAATTCTTCATGTGCGTTCTATTTGAAACTCGTTCAAAATCTTCATTGTGTCCTTGTCAGCTGAAGAATTTGCGAACGGAACGTTAAAACTTATCTTATCTGGATTTTCGGCTTTTGCCGCTCAAACCGTTCCACATTCCACGATACATTATTCTATTCACCCACGATCTCACACGATCGCCACCTCTCAGTACGTGGGTGACACATGTCGCGCGAATGAGAAGGGTCAGGGGCACGTTCATCCAATTTCTTCAGGCGAGCAGTTTTTCACTTCGGCTATAAATACCCCTCCCCTTCCTCACTTCGTTTTTACTCTGCTCGACCTCACTCCCTCGATCGAGCTCTCAAACCCTAGCACCGCTGCTACTTCCATCATCGCCGGTGAGGAAGAGCTTCACTGCCTCGACCTCGTCGCCGTCGCACTCGCGCCAGCCACGGATTTCCTCACTCCGCCGCTGCCGTAGCTGTCTTCCTCAGCCAAGTAAGGGCGTGGAAGATTTGAACCGACGAGCTTCAAATCTACACTTCCCAGTTCATCATGTTCTTCATCAAGGGTAATTAAAAGTTACTTTTGCTGCCCTTCTTGATTCTTATGTTTTCAACAAAATCATCAAAAGGTGTTTATTTGTAACATCCCAAAATTCTAAATTTTGGAATGTTATAATAAATAGATAGATTTGATTGATTGTTTGATTGATTGAGTGAAATTGAGTGAAATTCGAAATTTTTGAAAGTTAAATGAGAGGGAATAAAAGGACTTTCCCAAACTTTCATTTTTGCTTTTATGATCTCCGTGAATTCAAATTCTTTTCACCACAAAACCCTGGAGAGAAGATGACATGACTTCTTCCATTTATTTAAATGACAAGGGGTGTTGAAAATATTTGAATTTCATTTGAAAATATTTCCAATTCTCAAACTTTATGCAACTCAATGATTTTCACGAGAGAAGATAAAATGACTTCTTCATAATATATGAAATATGAGTTGGGAGTCTCAAAGGATCAAATTCAAAGTCCTTTTTGGAATTATTTTTCAATTTGGAGTTATTTGGATTTTTATTCAAATTATTTTCTCCAAAAATAAAATACATGGAAAATAGGGTAACATGATTCCCTACAATAGAAAATTGGAGAGAAATAAATTTGAATTCATTTTGGTATTTTAAAATGATTTTTATTGGATTTTATTAGAGAAGTAGCAATCTTGGCTTTATTTATATTTGTGTGGATTTTATTTGACTCTAGAAAAATGTTCAGCTTGTAGGAAATCTTTTGCTGAAACTTTTGATATATTATATCCCTATATAATATTTTTGTTTATTTTTATTTACCTATTTTTGTTTGTCTGAGAAAATGTTTTTTAAAGGACTTTTTTTTCCCGCGGGCCAACTGGGCCGAAGCCCAGCCAGCCGGCCCAGCCCAGCGCCGCGCCCCGCTCGTCCCCGAGCTCGGGCGGACTCCCGCACCCGCACGGCGTCGCCGCCGTCGTCCTGTACCAGGACTCCGCCGCCGCCTCTCCGTTGCCCCTCCTCCACGCCTCGCGACTCCCCTCCCCGCCTATTTAAGTCGCAGCCCCGGGCCCCCCTCTCTCTTTCCTCGCCTCGCCTCGCCCGATCCACCGCCGCCCCCGTCGGTTGCCGCCCTCGCCGCGCTGCTCGCTGCTCCTCGCCGCCGCGCTGCCCTCGCGCCTCGCCGCCGCCTCCGCCGCCCCACGTAGCCACCGCCCGCGCCGCTAGCTGCTGCTGCCGCCGCCGCTGCCGCATCTCGTTGCCGGAGCCGCCGCCCCGATCCAAGCTGCCGCCACCGCCGTCGAACCGCCGGTTCATCCGGACCGGTAATAAACCGTCCCCGGTTCGCTGGTTCTCACTTTAGGGTTTCGGTTTTTAATTTAAACCCGATTTTTCTTTTAACCTAGTTAATTAGTAAACGTTCGCTATGTTAGCGTCTGCAGTGAACGAGTTCGTTCTTTAGTTCTCCGTAGCGAACGTTCGTTCGATAGGATTTTTCTTTTTCTTTTTAATTTCGGCCAGGGATCCATCCGTGAATATTTTCTTTACAGATCAGCCCCTGGTTTTCAAACGACTATAACTTTTTGCTCGTTAGTCGAAATTAGATGAAACCAACGCCCACTTCTTCTTTATGAACCCCTCTATCCAGTAAAACAACTTAAACATGTTTTTGAAATTTTAAAATGTGAAATTAGATCAGATTTGAATTCAAACTTCGTTTGATCATAACTTGAGTTTTATAACTCCGTTTTAGTTGATTCTTTTTGCTTTTCGAAGCTCTTGACCTAAACTTTCTGATAAGGCCAAATTCATATAATATTGGTACTGTTAGAAATTGTTTTATGTTGCAAGAGTTATCTGATTGGTTTTGATGTTTTCTGAATTGTTTTCTTCGATCTTTTGAGTGATTGCTTATGTGTGGTTACTATTGCTTGCTTACGATAGATTGACCGGAGTGTGACGAGTAGAACTATCAAGAGTTATGAGTGCGAATGATCTTCATCAACATTGCAGGCAAGTTCACACTTTGAACATACGTTTCATTACCCAGTTTTATTGCATTAGATCAATCCTCAAACAACTGCATGATTAGGATCTGATTAATATGTGGGTTTTGGGAAGTAGATGAGGTAGTACCTATTGTCCTGTTTACTATCAAACCCTTGGGAGTTACTTCTACATTTGCTTATATTGCTATGCTATGCTCGTAGACGTGGATTGGGTTTGAGTGAATTTTCCATGACAGATGTGAGATTGTTAATTAATGGTTCAACTTAAGGTGGCTACTTAAATAAACAACTGGGTGGATTGAGGCACCTGGAGAACCCAGTGTTGCCTGTATTTTTGGATATCCCGGAGTACCCGTGTGATCATCCTATGGACCGCCACCCAGACTCAAAGGGATCATAAGATTATTCATGCTAGAAACTTCCGTGTGCAGCCACAAGCCATTATGGGCTCTGGCATAGTTGAGAAAGTTATGTGAGCTCTTGAAGAGGTGGACTAGCAGATGTAGGGGGATTGTAGGTGTAACGGTCTGCCCGGAGTAGAGAGTAAATGCTTCTGAAAGACTGTGTCTCGATCATCCGTTTCTCAAACACCAAGTAGTGCGAGAAATCCAACGGAGGAGATCGAGTCTTGTGGGGAAAAGTGCACAAACCTCTGTAGAGTGTACAAACTAATCATGATTAGCCGTGTCCCCGGTTATGGACATCTTGAGTATCTAGATCTTGGATTATCATGTGAATCTCATCATCATGTTACTTTAATTTAAAATTTGATTGGGTTTAATCACGTTCTTAATTGGGATTGAGTTGGAGGTACCTTCTCAATGTTTAACAACCACCATGATAGTTAAATAAAATTTATTCCTTTGCAGTAGGGAAAAATTGGCTTTTCGCAAAAACATTATAACCATAGAGCTTTGCCACCAGCCATATATGCATGTAGTGATAGTTATTATTCATCATTATCCTCTGGTGTGAATTTGCCAGTACATTCCATGTACTGACCCTTTGTGGCTGCAACGTCTCATGTTGCAAGATTTCTTACGACGAGTAAGTGATACGTTAGGGTTACGATTTCTACACTCAACTTTACCGTTGGTGTTGATGGGAATCCACAACCTTATTGTTACTTCCGCTATTTGGATTGAGGTAATATTTTACGTTACTTTATACATGTGATTTACCTCTGTTATAAATCCTCGAGTACTGTGTGTGTCAGCATACCGATCCAGGGATGACACTTAAGCACAGAGACTTGATCCATTCGGGTCGGGTCGCTACATTGTTCTTCAAATCTTTACACACTAAACACCTCACATATCATCTGTTCTTGATCTGTTTCCCTAAGCAACATTTTTCTTCAAGATTCCTCAATTGTGTGGATTTTCAAATCTGTACAACTCTGGAACCTGAGTCAAAGAACGCTTAGTGAAATTCCTCAAGACTCATCTGTTCAAATTTCTCAAACTTGTTCTTTTTGCAAAAACGTCTGAGAACGCATATGACCTCTCCAAATTCCTCGCAACTATACTCTGTTCACAGGTACTCATGTCCGCTGCCGAATCGCTAGGTTCTCATCAACTTAACTCATTTGCAGCGTTCCTCGAAGAAAAGTTGCACACCTCCTCAGAGAACTCAATAGTTCAAAACCCACAGCTGAATAAAATGGTTGATGGAAAGAAACCTCAGAAGGGAGGTAAGAAATTGGATGTCAACACAACGTTTGAAATCCCTGAGGATATCTATGAGGAATATTGCACTCCTGATGAGGCCAAACATGGCAAGGAGACTAAAAATCAGCGCAAGGTGCGCATACAGAGAATAGAGAGGAGATGGGCACGGGAATGGAGGGAATATCGTTATGTTACACCCAAGTACATGAAGAAATTCCCTGTACACCCTCCATGCCCTAGACCTCCATTGGCACCTGGCCAAGTTGCCGATCACTCTAGCATCAGAAGAAGTGAAGAATTTCCCAAGGAATGGGCCAAGCGACAAGCTAAGCTGGCCAAAATGGCAAAAGAAGCAGTGAGGAAATTCAATGAAGACTCTGCTGCTGCTGCCACTGCTGAGGCCTCTACAACCAAGCCTAAGAAGGCCATGCCAAAGAAGCCTGCTCACAAGCCCAGTGCTTCATCGTCTTTTCCCTCATGGCCAAGCTCCTCAGCAATGCCCTCACGGTCAAGTTCTTCAAAGCCCTCACGGGAAATTCCTCAAGCTGCACCAGCTCCACCAAAGTCCTCTGCTCATCCGTCCAAATCCTCAGCACCTGTGCATCTTGCCTCGTGCCAAAGGACGACAGGCATCTCCATTGCCTCAGGAGCCTCTGGAAGTTCTTCTACTCTCCCGCATTCTTCAACTGGTCCCACTACAATGAAGACTAAGGCCACTGCTGGACGTGGTTCTCGACCAAGTCCTCACAAGAAGCAGGTCGCCTTCCATGTGCCTTCTGATGATGATGAAGCTGATGATGAGGAACTAGCTGAAATCATTAGAGACAGACAACAAAGGGCCGCTAGAGCCAAGGGCAGCGTTGTGCCTCTTTTGCTGGATCCGAAGAAGATCCTGGACTTCATTGACCTATGGCACAAAGATCCAAACACTCCCTTGCCAGAATTGAATCTCACACCTGGCCAAAATCGTATGTTGTCGGCTTTCATTGCTGAAGAAAAATGGAAATTTGAGAAGGCCAGGCAGTTGAAGAAAACGCAGTACAAGAAGGAGCGCATTCTCAAGAAGAACATTGTGAGAATGACCATTGATGAACTCATTGCTGCACAAACTGAGATTAAGAAACTCAGTGATGAATTTGAAGCATACCATGCTGATTGGCTGGGAGCCAAAGTCAGATTTGTGAAGCTAACCGAGAAGTTCACTACCAATGTTGCAACTCCAACGCAACAGGAAATTCCTCAGGCTGAGGCATCTGCTCATCCGACTGAAGAACATGCCAGCACCACTGATGACAATCAGGCTGCTGATGAAACTGCAAGTACTAGGGCTGATGACTGCATTCCAGCCTCTGATGACTCTGCCAGGGCAACCACTAGTGTTGCGCCTGAAGCAATTGTCAGGAAAGCTGAAGCTTCAACGACTGTGCCTGAAGAAACTGAAAATGCCAGGGCAACTGCATCAGTTGTGCCTGAAGTAAATGAGACAATTCCCTCTGCTCCTCCTGCACCTACCCCAAGTCCAATTCTTCCTTCTGCATCAGATGTGAAGAAGACCAAGGCTGCGGAGCGCGTAGCTGTCAAGAAAAGGAAAGCATCAACTTCATCAGATTCTTCAGCTCCGAAGAAGATGAAGAAATTGACTAGCTCTTTTGAGAATCCAATTGATGTTGTTCCCGTCTCAAGCATGCCATCAAAGGAACTCGTTCCTTTTGATGAAGAATATGTGATCCCAAGCGGATCAGATGAAGAGATTCCTTCTGCTGCTTCGTCAGAGCAGTTGGATGAAGAAATTGAAGCGGATGCAATCCCTTCAACCCCAATCATCTCATTGCCCATGCCTCAATTCACAGCTGAAGAGGCTGGCGTTGAAGAAAAGAATGATGAAGATGAGGATGTGGACATTGGGTGCACAACGCCTATGATGAACGATGACTTTTGGGAAAGTCAGCACCCCAATTCTCCTCTATTCACACCTCTGCAACAAATTCCTCAGTCCCCAGTGATTACTGAAGTTCAAATGGGATCTGAAGAACCACACCCCACTCCGTCTGTCCATGAAGAGATTCCATCCGCTAGTGCTGATGAAATTGCTGCTGAAGAATTGAAGACCCAGGATGCCACTGAAGAAGAACCTGAAATTCCTCACCCTGTGGATCCTGAGATTGCGATTCCTGAGGTTGTGATGCAATTGACTGATACACCTCAGCCCAAGACAAAGGATCCCTTCTGGAAGAAGCAAAAATTCAAGGCTGATGACTTCTTCGGCGAGCATGTGTTCTTCATCGAGTACAACCCATATGACTCTGCTCGTCTTAGAAGGAAGCGCTTCTGGACTGCCAGCCAAGCCAACTTCTATTCTTCACTTCTCTTTAACAAAGACAAAGTCTTCAACCATGAGCATATTCCTCATGTGGACATGGAATCACTGCCTTGCTTCACCCCAGTCCTCAGTGTGCTTCATGACGCAGGACTGCTCAACTTTTGCACTGACATTGTTGATTGGAATGAAGAGCTTATTCTTCAGTTCTATGCAACTCTACACATCACACGAGATGCTGACGATGTCAACTCTTGGGTATTGGACTGGATGACTGAAAATACTCACTTCAAGGCACCGGCCTCTGAGTTGCTTCATGCCCTGCCAGTCAGTCCTCCCCTTGAAGGTGCTCGTTGTCTGTACCATGAACCAGAACTTACTGCTCATTACATGCAAGTCTTAATGAAGCCGCTGAAGCCCGGTCAAGCTCCAAGGACCAAATTCCTCATGAAGGAATTGCTATATGTGCCTAGAACTGTCTATCGCATTCTGACGAATACTCTGAGTCCAATAAAAGGCCACGACTCGAATGATGAAGTCGTTGGCATCATGAAGAATCTGCTATTCAACATCATGCATGGCATTCCTGTCAACTATCATGATTTCTTCATGAGGACTCTTGCAAATGTTGCACTCTCTCTGTTTGAGTTGAAGCCTTATGCTCCTTGGATTATGAGATTCATCAGAACAAGGTCTTCACTCAACTACAAGGCTGACACTCTCAATCATGGTAGCTTCTTGCCCCCCATTGAAGCCCTCAGGCAGACATTTTCCTCGGCTGATGAAAAGGGCAAGGCCACTGCTGTTATTGATGAAGGCATTCGTCCATTGGATGGTCAGTTTCGCAAAGCTGCATCTTACTCCACCAATGATGACTCTGCCGCTAATGCTTCAAAGCCAAATCCTCAAGCCACAGCTCCAAGGGTGATGACTGATCGTGAGCTTCTCCTCAGTCTTCACTAGAAGGTCGATCGCAACCACAAATGGGTTAAGCGTCAGTTTGGTTCTATTCTTCACAACATGACTACTACACACAATGCAGTGAAGAAAACCCATTACTACCTCCATGAAGTCTTCGGTCGCACCTGGGCTGTTCTGTCACATCTATATGGTGAAGAAGATCTGAAGCAAATGGGTCTCAAGCAGGACTTTGACTGGTCTCAACCACCAGCGAAGAAATTCAAGAAGGTCATAGTTCCCTCCTTGGTGGCCAGCTCATATTCTTCATCACGCGACACGGATGAGCATGAAGACTTGGACGACACTGCAGCAGGCCCTACAACAACAAACGACCCCAACAACGCTGGCGCTCCTTCATCAACATGATATTCTTCAGGGGCGTTAGTCCTCATTTTCGATCCTTTTGGTCATTCGATGACAAAGGGGGAGAAATTTGAGTTAGTCTTCAAGCGGGTCTACCTATATGGGCGTTTTTTTGCTAAGTTACAACTCTCGTTCTTTTGAAGACTTTGCTGGATCGAGTTGTAATCTTAAATCCTATGGTGGTCTGATACTTTTGCTATGCTCTTCTGCATGCTTATTCCTCATATATGTTAATGCACGCATGCTGAATTACATCAGTCACCATATTTCATCATGCATTTCAAATTCTTCATATTTATGTCAAATGTGTGTATGAATTACAAGATATAGGGGGAGATCTCCATGATTCTACTCTTCCAGTGTGCATTGCTTCAAAAGCAAATTCCTCACTATGCACATCTTCTGGGGGAGTTCTTCTATATCTTGCAATCAAATTCCTCAATTTTAGTATTTACGCTTCATATGGTTATCCCTGTTGAAAACTTAACCTATATTGTCATCAATCACCAAAAAGGGGGAGATTGTAAGTGCATCTAGTGCCCCTTAGTGATTTTGGTGTATTGAAGACTTATAGCTTAAGAGACTGATGCATTTTTGAGTGTACACAGGTCTATAAGTCTATGAGGAGTTTGATATTTACAGAGAAAGTCGACCCCTAAAAATGAATGTCTTCGACTGAAGACTTTGGATTTCTGAAGACTTTGAAAGTGAAGAAATTGGTGTGACCTTGAAGACTTGGTATTCATTCGAGGAACATGAAGCGTGAAGACTTTTGTTTTCGTAGTTTTATTTTCTCTTTCTTGAGTCATAGGAAACACCGTACTGTTAAAGGGGGTCGAGGAAACACTAAGGAAAAATTTCCATGTGATGCTCAACTCAAAATCCTACACCTACCAATCCCTTCGAGTGAAGCCACTGGAAATCTCATACAGTTCAGTCAATTTTTTCAATGACACAGACGAAGTTCTTCTGGTCTCTGAGATATTTGTTCTGACTGAGGAGTTAGGAATTCGCCAGTGTGGATTGCCTACAAGTGAGAAACATGATAGCCCTGAGGAATTTGATAGTCAAATTTCCGACCGTTGCTATGCTACGTTCGAGATGTCCCAGAATATCTACCCACCTAACGGTCATATCATTGAAGGGCATTTATGTCTTATCATGTCGGGCTGCTCCCTAGGCTATAAATAGCCGCCCCCTACAACCACTAGCTGGTTGGCTGCTCCGAGAGAAACTGACACTTGTCGTTTGAGAGCATCCCATCCTCCGAGGACTTTGAGCGAAAATCATCAAGTGAGGAAACCCAAACCCAAACACCTAAAAACCCAAAGTGATTGAGCATCACTGAAGAGATTGATCCTGCGTGGATCCGATGCATGTTACCTTTGAAGACTGTGCATCTTCCAGACGGTTAGGCGTCATGGTATAGAGCATCCAAGAGGAAATTGTGGATCGCCGAGTGACCGAGTTTGTGAAGGTTTGGAAGTCACCTAAAGACTTACCACGAGTGATTGGGCGAGGTCTGTGTGACCTTAGCTCAAGGAGAATACAGTGAGGACTGTGTGTCCGGGACTATGTGTCCTCAGGTTTAAATACCTAGCCGCTCCAACCAGACGCACAACTGTCACATCAGTTGGAACTGGTCTACCAAATCATTGTCTTCACCAAGCCTACTGGTTCTATTTCCTCAACTCTTTCATTTCCTCATTATAGTTGTTGTGTGCTTGTTCATATCTGTTTGAAGACTTTGACTGAAGACTTTCCCAATTTCCTCAGTTCAATTTCTTCAGCCTGTTTGTCTTCATCCTATTTTATCCTGTGTTTACACTTCCTGTACTCTGTATCTGTTTTCATTTCATCATGATGTCCATGTTTATGTTATGTCATGTTTGCATCTGAGTACTTATTCCGTTGCTAGTAGTTCTTCGCTTAGGAAATTCCACACCCTGAAATTCCCCAGTGAAGAATTCATAAAAATCGCCTATTCACCCCCCCTCTAGTCGATATAACGCACTTTCACTCCCCGGCAACGACGCCAGAAACTGCTTGATGTCTACTACAAAACCTTCTTCTTGTAGACGTTGTTGGGCCTCCAAGTGCAGAGGTTTGTAGGACATTAGCAAATTTCCCTCAAGTGGATGACCTAAGGTTTATCAATCCGTGGGAGGCGTAGGATGAAGATGGTCTCTCACAAACAACCCTGCAACCAAATAACAAAGAGTCTCTTGTGCCCCCAACACACCCAATACAATGGTAAATTGTATAAGTGCACTAGTTCGGCGAAGAGATGGTGATACAAGTGCAATATGGGTAGTAGATATAGGTCTTTGTAATATGAAAATATAAAAACAGCAAGGTAACAAGTAATAAAAGTGAGCGTAAACGGTATTGCAATGCGTTGAAACAAGGCCTAGGGTTCATACTTTCACTAGTGCAAGTTCTCTCAACAATAATAACATAATTGGATCATATAAATATCCCTCAACATGCAACAAAGAGTCACTCCAAAGTCACTAATAGCGGAGAACAAACGAAGAGATTATGGTAGGGTACGAAACCACCTCAAAGTTATTCTTTCTGATCGATCTATTCAAGAGTCCATAGTAAAATAACACGAAGCTATTCTTTCCGTTCGATCTATCCTAGAGTTCGTACTAGAATAACACCTTAAGACACAAATCAACCAAAACCCTAATGTCACCTAGATACTCCAATGTCACCACAAGTATCCGCAGGTATGATTATACGATATGCATCACACAATCTCAGATTCATCTATTCAACCAACACAAAGAACTTCAAAGAGTGCCCCAAAGTTTCTACCGGAGAGTCAAGACGAAAACGTGTGCCAACCCCTATGTATAGATTCCCAAGGTCACGGAACCCGCAAGTTGATCACCAAAACATACATCAAGTGAATCAATAGAATACCCCATTGTCACCACAGGCATCCCACGCAAGACATACATCAAGTGTTCTCAAATCCTTAAGGACTCAATCCGGTAAGATAACTTCAAAGGGAAAACTCAATCCATTACAACAGAGTAGAGGGGGAGAAACATCATAAGAGCCAACTATAATAGCAAAGCTCGCGATACATCAAGATCATGCCAAATCAAGAACACGAGAGAGAGATCAAACACATCGATACAGGTACATACCCTCAGCCCCGAGGGTGAACTACTCCCTCCTCGTCATGGAGAGCGCCGGGATGATGAAGATGGCCACCGGTGAGGGATCCCCCTCCGGCAGGGTACCGGAACAGGGTCCCGATTGGTTTTTGGTGGCTACGGAGGCTTGCGGCGGCGGAACTCCCGATCTAGGTTATGTTCTGGAGGTTTATGTATTTATAGGAATTTTTGGCGTCGGTCTCACGTCAGGGGGGTCTCCGAATTGTCCACGAGATAGGGGCCCATGCCCAGGGGGTTAGGGCGCGCCCCCACCCTCGTGGACAGCCCGGGACTCTTCTGGCCCAACTCTTTTACTCCGGGGGCTTCTTTTGGTCCATAAAAAATCATCAAAAATTGGCACGTCAATTGGACTCCGTTTGGTATTCCTTTTCTTTAATACTCAAAAACAAGGAAAAAACAGAAACTGGCACTGGGCTCTAGGTTAATAGGTTAGTCCCAAAAATCATATAAAATAGCGTATAAATGCATATAAAACATCCTAGATGGATAATATAATAGCATGGAACAATAAAAAATTATAGATGCGTTGGAGAAGTATCAAGATGATGGCCTTGATCTTGGCACCCACCTCCTTCTCGGTGAGATCCTCAGGGTGGACCCGAGTGTAGTCACTCGGCCCCTCATACAACCACATGGGGTAGGCCCTGGCCTAGAGTGGTTGGATGCACCGACTGAAGAAGGCCTCCAGCAAGTCCATACCATTCACCCCAGCATTCACAACTCCAATCAACGCACTGGACAAGATGTCGATGCCCACCATCTCCTCCTTCGCCATGGTGAGGGTCGGCGGAGCTCGCATTCGCTCAGATGAGTACGGCAGGAGGCCCAACTGATTGCGGACGCTGAGGACGTCCCTGCAGTAGAACCAAGTCCCCTGCCACCCCTTGACGGAGTTGGGAAATCTCATTTTGGGGAAGGACCTCCCCCCGCGTACCTGGATGCCCATACCCCCGCATAGCTGGGTGACTGGGTTTTCTCTCCAGTCGGCGAGTCTTTCTTCATAGCCATCGATCGGCATGTGAAGATATATTTGAAGAGGCCCCAGTGGGGGTGACATCCCAAGAAGTTCTCACAGAGATAGATGAAGGCCGAAAGATAGATAATGGCGTGGGGGGAAGGTGATGGAGTTGAGCACCGAAATATTCGAGGAACACCCGGAAAAAGGGGTGGGCGGTATCGAGAAGCCCCGCTCAACGTGGGTGACGAGAAGGACGCGCTCGTCCTTTGGAGGTGCCAGCTTGACCTCCCTCACACCGGGACGATGCCATCCCTCGCACGGGATCAACCCTTCTTCCGCCAGCTCCTCCAACCGCCGGGCGGTGACGCACGACGAGATCCAGTCCCCCGCCGCGCCAGAGCCGGAGGAAGTGGTCTTCCCCACCTTCTTTGCCTACTTCGCCTTGGTTGTGGAGTCCCTCGCCATCGTCGTGCACTCGGGTGGAGGGAGAGGAGCGGAGGAGTCAGAGTGGGCGAAAAGGGGATCTGAGGGCCAGACCGTTCCCCCCGAACCTTTTATACCTCCAGACAAAACCCTTAGCCAAATCAATCACCGTGAATCCCCAGAACGGCGGCCCGCACAGTGTGGCTTTGCACAAGACAGGCGCAACACATGGCGGGGATCATGCACACAATTCGAGGAGCCACGCCCCCACTTTCCCACTAACGCATGATGTTACCCCTTCAGCGCGCGAACGCGCAAATTCAAATCCTGAGATTTCTGGGGACAAATCAATCCGGTTAATTACCAGCGATTCCTTTCCTAAAGGACGCACGTCAGTCCGACTGACAACCCTCCGCAGGGACCCGTGCACTCGGCCACGTGAAACACCCATCTGAAGTCCTCTTTAGGATCGTTATGTGACGAGCTTGACGCCCCTCTGCGGGTTCACTTGGCCCTCTCGGTAGGCTCCAAGGCGCATGACTCGTAAACCTGGACTCGTAGGAGGCCTGCGCTGGCGTTCCCGTGGGATAAGGAGTGACGTCTCTCTGGAGAGTCAGACGACGCGCCAGCGTCGCCACTCGAGTTGTAATGGCATGCCCTAACTCAACTAGTCTATCTCCTCCGAGAGACAAAATGAATGCCATCGGGTTTTTCCTCGACGATCGACAACACCTGGTCATCGGGGTAAACTAAAGTCCAGAAACCATTGTGTTTTCGTCCAAGGAACAACAAATCATGGTTCAGGAACATATTCCGAGTGCCCCTGCAGCACTCAGATTTAACTGAAGGGTAGGTTTGTTTGTCCTACAAAATCCCAACTGATTCGGGGGCTAATGATGCAGTCACCTATTACAGGTAGGGTCAAGGACCCATCATTTGGGACCCACATGGGGCCCATCACCATTATAGGTAGGTCCCTGGACCATGCCAGCTTTCGGATGCACATGATACGTCCATTTTGCATCATGCTTTTATATTGATATTTATTGCATTATGGGCTGTTATTACACATTATATCACAATACTTATGCATGTTCTCTCTTATGTTATAAGGTTTACATGAAGAGGGAGAATGCCGGCAGCTGGAATTCTAGACTGGAAAAGGAGCAAATATTAGAGACCTATTCTGCACAACTCCAAAAGTCCTGAAACTTCACGGAGCATGTTTTTGGAATATATAAAAAATATTGGGCAAAGAAAGTACCAGAGGGGCCACCAGCCAGCCACAAGGGTGGGGGGCACGCCCTTACCCCCTGGGCGCGCGCCCCGACGTTGTAGGCCCCCTGGCAGGCCTCCGGTGCCCATCTTTGGCTATATGGTGTATTTTGACCTGGAAAAAATCAGAAGGAAGCTTTCGGGACGAAGCGCCGCTGTCTCGAGGCGGAACCTGGGCAGAACCAATCTAGGGCTCCGGCGGAGCTGTTCTACTGGGGAAACATCCCTCCGGGAGGGGGAAATCATCGTCATCGTCATCACCATCGATCCTCTCATCGAGAGGGGGTCAATCTCCATCAACATCTTCACCAGCACCATCTCCTCTCAAACCCTACTTCATCTCTTGTATTCGATCTTGGTCCCAAAACATCAGATTGGTACCTGTGGGTTGCTTGTAGTGTTGATTACCCCTTGTAGTTGATGCTAGTTGGTTTATCCAGTGGAAGATTATATTTTCAGATCCTTAATGATAATTAATACTCCTCTGATCTTGATCATAAATATGTTTTGTGATTAGTTACGTTTGTTCCTGAGGACATGGGAGAAGTCTTGTTATAAGTAATCATGTGAATTTGGTATTCGTTCGATATTTTGATGAGATGTATGTTGTCTCTCCTCTGGTGGTGTTATGTGAACGTCGACTACATGATACTTCACCACTATTTGTGACTAGGGGAAGACATTAGGGAGTAATAAGTAGATGATGGGTTGCTAGAGTGGCAGAAGCTTAAACCCTAGTTTATGTGTTGCTTCATAAGGGGCTGATTTGGATCCATATGTTTCATGCTATGATTAGGTTTACCTTAATTCTTCTTTCGTAGTTGCGGATGCTTGCAAGAGGGGTTAATCATAAGTGGGAGGCTTGTCCATGGAAGGTCAGCACCCAAGCACCGGTCCACCCACATATCAAATTATCAAAATAACGAACGTGAATCATATGAGCATGATGAAAACTAGCTTAACAGAAATTCCCATGTGTCCTCGGGAGCGCTTTGGTTTATATAAGAGTTTGTCCAGGCTTGTCCTTTGATACAAAAAGGATTGAGCCACCTTTCTGAACCTTAGTTACTTTATTTACTTGTTACCCGTTACGATTTGCCTTATCATAAAACTATCTGTTACCGATAATTTCAGTGCTTGCAGAGAATACCTTGCAGAAAATCACTTCTCATTTCCTTCTGCTCCTCGTTGGGTTCGACACTCTTACTTATCGAAAGGACTATGATAGATCCCCTATACTTGTGGGTCATCAAGCGTATTTTCTGGCGCCGTTGCCAGGGAGTGAAGCGCCTTTGGTAAGGAAACATTTATATTGTGTGCTGAAATTTACTGTCACTTGTTACTGAAAATAATCCTTTGAGGGGCTTGTTCGGGGTATCTTCACCTCGACTAGAAGAGCAAAGAGTTGCTCCTCAACCTACTGCACCTACTGAAAATATTTATTATGAAATTCCTTCGGGTATGATGGAGAAACTGCTAGCTAATCCTTATGCAGGAGATGGAACATTACATCCCGATATGCACCTAATCTATGTGGATGAAGTTTCTGGATTATTTAAGCTTGCAGGTATGCCCGATGATGTTGTCAAGAAGAAGGTCTTCCCTTTATCTTTGAAGGGAAAGGCATTGACATGGTATAGGCTATTGGATGATATTGGATCATGGAACTGCAACCAATTGAAATTGGAATTTCATCAGAAGTTTTATCCTATGCATCTGGTTCATCATGATCGGAATTATATATATAATTTTTGGCCTCGTGAAGGAGAAAGTATCGCTCAAGCTTGGGGGAGGCTTAAGTCAATGTTATATTCATGCCCCAATCATGATCTCTCAAGACAAATTATTATTCAAAAAATTTATGCTCGGCTTTCTCATAATGATCGATCCATGCTCGATACTACTTGTACTGGTTCCTATATGAAGAAGGATGTTGAATTAAAATGGGATTTATTGGAAAGAATTAAACGCAACTCTGAAGATTGGGAACTTGATAAAGGTAAAGAGTCAAGTATAAACCTAAAGTTTGATTGTGTTAAATCTTTTATGGATACCGATGCTTTTCGTGATTTTAGCACTAAATACGGACTTCACTCTGAGATAGTAGCTTCTTTCTGTGAATCATTTGCTACTCATGTTGATCTCCCCAAGGAGAATTGGTTCAAATATCATCCCCCCAATGAAGTTAAAGTAGTTGAACCCATTAAAGCTGAAGAAGAAACTATTACTTATAATGTTGATCCTATTGTTCCTACTGCTTATATTGAGAAACCACCATTCCCTGTAAGAATAAAGGATCATGCTAAAGCTTCAACTGTGGTCAACAAAAGTAATATTAGAACACCCAAACCCTCTAAGCAAATTAAAGTTGAACCTAGTATTGCTATGGTTAAAGATCTCTTGGTTGATAATATTGATGGGCATGTTAATTATTTCTGTGATGAAGCTGCTAGGATTGCTAAACCTGATATGAAAGATAAACATAGACCTATTTTTGGCATGCCTGTTGTTTCTGTTAGAATAGGAGATCATTGTTATCATGGCCTATGTGATGTGGGTGCTAGTGTGAGTGCAATTCCTTATACCTTATATAAAGAAATTATGAATGATATTGCACCTGCTGAGATAGAATATATTGATGTTACTATTAAGCTTGCTAATAGAGATACTATACCACCACTTGGGATTGTTAGATATGTTGAGGTCTTGTGTGGGAAGATAAAATATCCTACTGATTTTCTTGTTCTTGCTTCTCCACAAGATAATTTTTGTCACATTATATTTGGTAGACCCTTCTTGAATATTGTTAATGCTAAGATAGACTACTAGAAAGATATTGTTACTGTTGGTTTAGGGGATATGTCTCATGATTTTAATTTCTCTAAATTTCGTAGACAACCCCATGATAAAGAATTTCCTAGTAAGGATGAAATTATTGGTCTTCTTCTATTGCCGTGCCTCCTACTGATCCTTTAGAACAATATTTGCTAGACCATGAAAATGATATGTTTATGAATGAAAGAAGGGAAATAGATGAAATATTCTTTAATCAAGGGCCTATTTTGAAACACAATTTGCCTGTTGAAATCCTTGGGGATCCTCCTCCACCCAAGGGTGATCCCATGTTTGAGCTTAAACAATTACCTGATGATCTGAAATATGCTTATCTTGATGAAAAGAAGATATATGCTGTTATTATTAGTGCTAACCTTTCAGAGTGTGAAGAAAAGAAATTATTGAAAACTCTGAAGAAGCACCGTGCCGCTATTGGATATACTCTTGATGATTTTAAGGGCATTTGTCCCACTCTATGTCAGAACAAAATTAAATTGGAGAAAGATGCTAAACCAGTTGTTGATCACCAATGATGGTTAAATCCTAAGATGAAAGAAGTTGTAAGAAATGAAATACTAAAGCTTCTAGAGGCAGGTATAGTTTATCCTATTGCTGATAGTCCATGGGTAAGTCCCGTTCATTGCGTCCCTAAAAAGGGAGGTACTACTGTTGTGCCTAATGATAAGAATGAATTGATTCCTCAAAGAATTGTTACAGGTTATAGAATGGTAATTTATTTTCGCAAATTAAATAAAGCTACTAAAAAGATCATTACCCTCTACCTTTTATTGATCAAATGCTAGAAAGACTATCCAAACATACTCATTTTTTCTTTCTAGATGGTTATTCTGGTTTCTCTCAAATACCTGTGTCAAAAGAGGATCAAGAGAAAACTAATTTTACTTGCCCTTTTGGTACCTTTGCTTATAGACGTAGGCCTTTTGGTTTATGCAATGCACCTGCTACCTTTCAAAGATGTATGACTGCTATATTCTCTTACTTTTGTGAAAAGATTGTTGAGGTTTTCATGGATGATTTCTCTGTTTACGGAACTTCTTTTCACGATTGCTTAAGCAACCTTGACCGAGTTTTGCAGAGATGTGAAGAAACTAATCTTGTGTTGAATTGGGAGAAGTGCCACCTTATGGTTAATGAAGGTATTGTCTTGGGGCATAAAGTTTCAGAAAGAGGTATTGAAGTTGATAAGGCTAAAGTAGATGCTATTGAAAAAATGTCGTGTCCTAAAGATATCAAAGGTATAAGAAGTTTCCTTGGTCATGCTGGTTTCTATAGGAGGTTTATTAAAGACTTCTCTAAAATTTCTAGGACTCTCACTAATCTCTTGCAAAAAGATATTCCTTTTGTTTTTTATGATGATTGTCTAGAAGCGTTTGAAATACTTAAGAAAGCCTTGATTTCTGCACCTATTGTTCAGCCACCTGATCGGAATTTACCCTTTGAAATTATGTGTGATGCTAGTGATTATGTTGTTGGTGCTGTTCTAGGACAAAGAGTTGATAAGAAATTAAATGTTATCCAGTATGCTAGTGAAACTCTAGACAATGCCCAGAGAAATCATGCTACTACTGAAAAGAATTTTTAGCAGTTGTATTTGCATGTGATAAGTTCAGACCTTATATTGTTGATTCCAAAGTAACTGTTTACACTGATCGTGCTGCTATTAAATATCTAATGGAAAAGAAAGATGCTAAACCTAGACTTATTAGATGGGTTTTCTTGCTACAAGAATTTGATTTGCATATTATTGATAGAAAGGGAGCTGAGAACCCCGTTGCAGACAACTTGTCTAGGTTAGAAAACGTTCTTGATGACCCACTACCTATTGATGACAGCTTTCCTGATGAACAATTAAATGTCATAGATGCTTCTCGTAATACTCCATGGTATGTTGATTATGCGAATTATATTGTTGCTAAATTTATACCACCTAGTTTCACATACCAGCAAAAGAAAAAGTTTTCCTATGATTTAAGACATTACTTCTGGGATGACCCATACCTTTATAAAGAAGGAGTAGATGGTGTTATTAGACATTGTGTACCTGAGCATGAACAGGAACAGATTCTACGCAAGTTTCACTCCGAGTCTTACGGAGGACACCACGCTGGATATAGAACTGCACATAAGGTATTGCAATCCGGTTTCTACTGGCCCACTCTCTTTAGGGATGCCTGTAAGTTTATCTTATCTTGTGATGAATGCCAGAGAATTGGTAATATTAGTAGACGTCAGGAAATGCCTATGAACTATTCACTTGTTATTGAACCATTTGATGTTTGTGGATTTGATTATATGAGACCTTTTCCTTCCTCTAATGGGTATACACATATTTTAGTTGTTGTTGATTATGTTACTAAATGGGTAGAAGCTATTCCAACTAGTAGTGTTGATCATAACACTTCTATTAATATGCTTAAAGAAGTTATTTTCCGAGGTTCGGAGTCCCTAGATATTTAATGACTAATGGTGGTTCACATTTTATTCATGGTGCTTTCTGTAAAATGCTTGCTAAATATGATGTTAACCATAGAATTGCATCTCCTTATCATCCTCAGTCTAGTGGTCAAGTAGAATTGAGTAATATAGAGCTTAAATTAATTTTGCAAAAGACTGTTAATAGATCTAGAAAGAATTGGTCTAAGAAACTTGATGATGCTTTGTGGGCCTATAGAACTGCTTATAAGAACCCTATGGGTATGTCTCCGTATAAAATGGTTTATGGAAAAGCATGTCACTTGCCTCTTGAACTAAAACATAAGGCATATTGGGCCATTAAAGAGCTCAATTATGATTTCAAACTTGCCGGTGAGAAGAGGTTATTTGACATTAGCTCACTTGATGAATGGAAAACCCAAGCCTATGAGAATGCCAAGTTGTTTAAAGAAAACGTTAAAAGATGGCATGACAAAAGGATACAAAAGCATGAGTTTAATGTAGGTGAGCATGTTTTGCTATACAACTCTCGTTTAAGATTTTTTACGGAAAGCTTCTCTCTAAATGGGAAGGCCCTTACATCATCGAGGAGGTCTATCATTCTGGTGCCATAAAAATCAACAACGTCGAAGGCACAAATCCGAAGGTGGTAAACGGTCAAAGAATCAAACATTATATCTCAGGTACTCCCATAAATGTTGAGACCAATATTATTAATACCGTAACACAGGAATAGTACATAAGGGACACTTTCCAAAACATTTCAGACTCTGAAAAGGAATAGGTATGTGGTACGGTAAGTAAACCGACTCCAAAATATTTCCAATGGCAATTTTTCTCCGTTTTAGAATATTTAAAAAAATAGGAAAATTAAAAGTAGTCCAAGAGAGACAGGAGGCCACCACAAGGGTGGAGGGCGCGCCCCCATCCTTGTGGCCACCTCGTGTGCCTTCTGGACTCCGTTTTCTTGCACGATACTTCTTATGGTCGGTAAAAATTCATTATATAATCTCCCGAAGGTTTTGACCGCCGTACCACGCAAATATCTCCTGTTTTTGTTTCGAGCTGTTTTCTGCCAGAGTTTTCAAGGCAAGGCATCATGTCGTCCCCCTCCTCCAACAATGCGGGGGACGATGCGTGGCTGATGAAGATAGAGATGAAGCGAGAAGAACTCGGGAAAATCAACGAGGATGACAAAATCAAGAAGCCCGCGGAAGATCAAGCTCCGGCAGCCGAAGAAGAAGACATCCTTTAACCTCACTACGATTATCTTACTCCTACTGAAATTGAAGCTTTCAAGATCATTGAAAAATTTCATGTGCAAAACAAGTATCTCACTCGTGAAAATATTCTGTTGCAAGAATACATCACCGCACTCAAGGGCATTATTCGCAAATTGGAGAATCCCCTACGCTTGATGTGTGACACTACTTCATCGACAACCCCATCATCACCACCTTCGAAGGAAGAGATCTAAAAACATGGGTATGGGCACTCCCCTTGGCAACTGCCAAGCTTGGGGGAGGTGCCCCGGTATCGTATCACCATCACACCTCTATCTTTATCGTTTTTCTTAGTTTGATCCTTTTGGTTATATCTTGATCTAGTAGAATAAAGTTTTTGGTATGATCTAGCTTTGAGTTTTACTTTATGTTCCCTCTATGTAATCGAGCCCGTGAGTTATATATAATAAAGAGTAGTTTTGAGTTAAGGGCTTTGCTTTCTTGCTATGATCTGGGAATTAAATAAAAGAAAGAATAAAAAGAAATAAAGGGATCATATATTGATCTTATGGAGAGTAATGACTTCACATATAAAGAGTATGATGAATAAAAGTTATTGAGAGTTGACAAACATAGTTTTGGTCATTGTTGCAATTAATAGGAAGTAATAAAGAAAGAGAGGCTTCACATATAAATATACTATCTTGGACATCTTTTGTAATTGTGAGCACTCATTAAAATATGACATGCTAAAAAGTTGATGTTGGACAAGGAAGACAACATAATAGGTTATGTTTTCTTATATCCAAATAGAAGTTATATTGTCATGGATCATCCAACATGTCGAGCTTGCCTTTCCCTCTCATGCTAGCCAAATTCTTTGCACCAAGTAGAGATACTACTTGTGCTTCCAAACATCCCTAAACCCAGTTTTGCCATGAGAGTCCACCATACCTACCTATGGATTGAGTAAGATCCTTCAAGTAAGTTGTCATCGGTGCAAGCAATAAAAATTGCTCTCTAAATATGTATGATCTATTAGTGTGAAGAAAATAAGCTTTATATGAACTTGTGATATGGAAGAAAATAAAGTGACAAACTGCATAATAAAAGTCCTTATCACAAGCAGCAATATAAAGTGACGTTCTTTTGCATTAAGATTTTGTGCATCCAGCCATAAAAGCGCATGGCAACCTCTACTTCCCTCTGCGAAGGGCCTATCTTTTACTTTTATCTTCTACCCTTATACAAGAGTCATGGTGATCATCACCTTTCCTTTTTATACTTTTTCCTTTGGCAAGCTCTATGTGTTGGAGAGATCTGGATATATATATATCCACTCGGATGTAGGTTATCATAAAGTATTATTGTTGACATTACCCTTGAAGTAAAAGGTTGGGAGGCGAAACTATATGCCCCTCTCTTTCTCTGTGTCCGATTGAAACTTTCAACCCATAAGTATCGCGTGAGTATTAGCAATTGTGAAAGATTAAATGATAGTTGAGTATGTGGACTTGCTGAAAAGCTCTTATATTGACTCTTTCCGATGTTATGATAAATTGCAATTGCTTCAATGATTGAGATCATAGTTTGTTAGTTTTCAATGAAGTTTCTGATTCATACTTATCTTGTGAATGAATTGTTACTTTAGCATAAGAAATTATATGGCATTATATGTTGATGTTCTAAAGATGATCATGATGCCCTCATGTCCGTATATTATTTTATCGACACCTCTATCTCTAAACATGTGGACATATTTATCGACATCGTCTTTCGCTTGAGGACAAGCGAGGTCTAAGCTTGGGGGAGTTGATACGTCCATTTTGCACCATGCTTTTATATTGATATTTATTGCATTATGGGCTGTTATTACACATTATATCACAATACTTATGTCTTTTATCTCTTATTTTATAAGGTTTACATGAAGAGGGAGAATGCCGGCAGCTGGAATTCTGGACTGGAAAAGGAGAAAATATTAGAGACCTATTCTGCACAACTCCAAAAGTCCTGAAACTTCATGGAGCATGTTTTTGGAATATATAAAAAATATTGGGCAAAGAAAGTACCAGAGGGGGGCCACCAGCCAGACACAAGGGTGGAGGGCGCGCCCTACTCCCCTGGGCGCCCCCCCCCCCCCGACCTTGTGGGCCCCCTGGTAGGCCTCTGGTGCCCATCTTTGGCTATATGGTGTGTTTTGACCTGGAAAAAAATCAGAAGGAAGCTTTCCGGATGAAGCGCCGCCGTCTCGTGGCGGAACCTGGGCAGAACCAATCTAGGGCTCCGGCGGAGCTGTTCTGCCGGGGAAACATCCCTTCGGGAGGGGGAAATCGTCGCCATCATCATCACCATCAACCCTCTCATCGAGAGGGGGTCAATCTCCATCAACATCTTCACCAGCACCATCTCCTCTCAAACCCTAGTTCATCTCTTGTATTCGTTCTTGGTCCCAAAACCTCAGATTGGTACCTGTGGGTTGCTAGTAGTGTTGATTACCCCTTGTAGTTGATGCTAGTTGGTACCTATAACTGTTGTAGAGGCTCGTTACACTAGTAACTGTCTCATTCAACGGCATTAATTGCCCAGCGGCATGGGGGACATGGAGCTGCAGTGTACTCTATATAAGCCGCTCCCCTCCCCATAGCCGGGCACGTTTAACCTCCGTAAGTATACACATCCAATAAAAGCAAGCCTCAGGGCACGAGACGTAGGGCTTTTACCTCCACCGAGTGAGGGGCCTGAACTCGTTAAACACCGAGTGTTACACCTGCGCTGTAGCTAGTCTCTGCCCCTTATTCGTACCCCTAGTACTCATAGTCAGGATCATAACCCCGACACTCACCACGCACCACCCGCGCCCCGGCGCATGCCCACCACTACCTGCGGCCACCTGTGGCCGCGCCTACACCTCTCCGGCCCGCGTGCTGGCTCGCCCAGCCACGCGCCCGCGCCGCTCCCGACTACGGCCTACTGCTGCCCTCGATCGCAGCCGCTCGCCGTTGTAGTCCGCCCCCGGCCAACGTGCTCACCCACTGCGGCCGCTGCCCCGGTCCGCCGTAGCCCGCCTCACGCCCGCGTGCTACGCGCTACTCGCTGCGCCCACGCCTCACTAGCCCTGCGATGCCCCGCTCGCCGCTCCCCACCTCCAACAGTCGTCGAAGGCCTTCCCGGCCATCCCCCGGCGAGCCACCACCACTACCCGATGCGACACATCGACCGTGTTTGGACGCCCCCCTCTGCGTGCTAAATGTACGCCTAAGACACGAGCCTGACGCCGTCTTGTGGCCTCTGCCGCACCCCCCGTGGTCGCCAGCATTAAACACCGGCCGATCGACGTGGCACCGCCACGTGGACCCCTCTGGGTCGCTGGCAAGGGGCCCCACAGGACTAGTTGACGAAGTCAACGGCTGACTGGGCAGCGCTGAGTCACTGTTAGCGGGTCCCCCGTGGGCCTCGTTTACTGGTCAACTGGTCTGTTGACCACTGATGCAATGTTGACGCCATGATGGTCTCATATTTCCTTTTCTGTCGAATTAGGTAATTAAATTAATTTCAGAAAATGATTAAAACTTTGAAAATTGATATAAAATAATTCATAACTCGGATGAAAATAATTTATATATGAAAATTGCTCAGAAAAATCCAATGAATCCGAGTATGCAATCCGTTCACATGCCCCTAGCATGCTAAGCATGGAACCATTCCCCTCTTTTCATCTGTTCGGAAAGTCCCAAACACCGGGAAAACCCCTCCGATTGTTTTCCCTCTTCGACTGTATCACTTAGCACTGCGTTACATCATTCCTAGCGCTACTTTTGTCATGTCATGCATAGTATTGCACTTGTTTGCTTTATGTTCACTGTTTCTTCCCCCTCTTCTCTCTGGCAGACGTTGAGACCGACGCTGCTGGCGGGTACGACTACGCCTCTGATGTCCAACCACTTGCCATAGAGCTTCCAGGCAAGCAAACCCCCCCTTGATCATTCCGATATCGCCCATTCCCTTCTCTCTTATGCTTGCATTAGATCTGCTACTGCTTTTGTATGATCCTATTCTAATGCATAGCCTAATTTTGTAACCCGCACTTGTTACCTTACCTGCTTATCCTAAACTGCTTAGTATAGGTTGGGTAGTGATCCATCAATGGCCCCCACCTTGACCCTGTTGCCCCCGCTGGATTAACAGGTGACTCGATCAATGTGATCGACGTCCAGGGCCTGACACATCACCTCACCCTCTTTTAGTTGTACGACTCTGCAGAGTTACCATCGAATGCCGAGGGTGATACCTCGTATAGCACTTCTGATGAGATCTCTGTAGTGTAGCTAATCATTCGTGGTCTGTCGAGGGTGATTCCTCCTTCACCACTCCTGATACGACTCTGTCGTGCAACTCCTCAAGTGTCAACATCGAGGGTAATTCCTCCTAAGTTCACCTTGACGAATATATCAAGTGGATTCCATCGAGGGTGATTCCGGATTCGCCCTTGGTGTTTTGGACACACGGGTACTTTGACTTTACCACAGAACCATGTTAAAGAAGAGTCGGCCCCGAGGGGTACCCACGAGAGTTACTGTTACTGCGGAACTGGAGGGACAGGCGGTACCACCTCGGTAGAGGTGGACCTGAGTTCTCGATAGTCTCATGTGTAGTCGGGTTCACCTGGAGGGTACCCGTGAGTTTATGTGAAGTCGGGTTGACTTGGAGGGTACCCGTGAGATAAATATGAGGCACGGTCAGGTAAGGCAGACCGCCTTGGAGTGGGCTGGGCCTGGCCCTTGTCGTAAGTCCTCGAGACGGGGCGACAGGAGCACTGATCGTCACTGCACCTGTCGGTGTACAAAAGTAGGGGCTCTCCTTTTGACCCATTTACTTGTGCACGGGCAGTCAGAGCCGCGTGCCATGGCCACACTTAGCAGGGCAGAGGAGGGAAGCCGGAGAGAAACCAACGCGCAAGGCAAACAAAGCAACGCCAAGACCAGAAGCATGAAAGAGCAAGGGGGCGAGGTGGACTCCCCCGGCAAGACCCTTGCCGGGGCGGCCTCCGCGGCCCCGGCAAGGCGCTTGCCGGGGCAAATTGCCCGACGTCGGCACAACGAGCCACCCTTGAGCCCAAGGGTTCCAAACGTCACCAACAACTACATTGGACCCAGGGCTCGGGAGGCACCTCTGTGGTGGCATGCAGATCTTTGTCAAGATCATAGATACATGAGATCAGATGAGGACTAGAAGACGACGATCCTCGGCGGGATTCTAGCCGAGGAAACCCACAAGACCCCCGGCAAGAGCCTTGTCGGGGACGACCGCAGCGCCACGGCAAGACCCTTGCCGGGGCCCCCGGCAAGACCCTTGCCGAGGGCATCAGCAGGGCCACAGCCAGGCCCGCACCAGCCAAGACTCTACCGCCGTTCCCAAGCAGCTGCTAGCTCAACCAGCTGGGCAAGCACCTGTGTGGCGACGGCGGCCTCTACACCGACTCAGCAAGCACCTGCGTGGTGGCATGCAGATCTTCATGAAGGCTCTACCACCGCGCCACCTCAGCAGCCTGCCTTCCTACATGGCACCACACGCTTCGCTGGCCCGGGCGCGTGTCGATGCGAGGTGAGGCGGCGACGGACGGGACGTGCCTCGTTCCCGTCCCCGATAAAGCTAATGGACACCTAAGTAGCGCATTTAATGTGCTTTGTCCTGTAATGCCGGGCGATAAGCTCGCGCACTATAGACCTTTCCACCTCCTGTGTGCCACTTTGGCGACCCCTTTTGCCTATAAAATGAGGCCCAAGGCGACCAGGGGAGGGATTCGGCTCTTTTGGGCAAGTTACACCCCGTAGATTGCTCAAGAACACAAGAACGCTCAATACATCCACCAAAGCAGGACTAGGGTATTACGCATCTTCGCGGCCCGAACCTGGGTAAACGATCCGTGTGCTTCCTGCCAGACCTGCTCTTCTCACAACCCCGCGCCTGCCAACTGTAGAAGGGATTCCAGTGATCCCATTTCCCCGGCATCTTTGGCGTGCCAGGTAGGGGGCGCAGTTGTGAGAATCTGGTCTAGCAGTTAGCCTAGCAGTTCTTCATCGCCATGGCTCCCAAGAAGAAGACGATCACAGCGATCGGCTCGTCGGGAGCCGAACGGCCCGTGCCAGTGCGGGCGAGCAGCGGGCCGGTCGCGGACAGAACCCGAGCTCGGCGAGCAGCATCATTCGTGCGCCGGACAGCGGGCCACACATCGCCAAATCCAGAGACGGGGTTGGGCCCCCTGCAGGCGTCGCGGGGCCCTCCAGGGGTGTCGCTGTGCCACCTACGGGTGGTGCAGCAACCTTCAAGACGCCTACGCCGGCGCCCACGACGCGCTCTTCCCAGGGTGCGCGCGACGAGCAGAGCCACCATGCTGGAGACCCCGGATGCCGCTGTGGGAAGTCCTGTGCATCATCTGCGGGACGAAGGAGACCAGCATGCCCGCCGAAGTGCTGGCGAAAATGGTACGCAGCCGCTGGGCCGTGGTAGAGCTCCTTCTAACGTGGTTAGAAGTCGAAGCGCACCACGGTCCACGCAGCTCTCGCCGCCACCCACGCCAGCGGAAGCTTTGGCGCGCGTGCAGCTACTCCTCGACTTCCCTCCTGCTGCGAAAAAGCTCGATGAGTGCAGGGCCACCATCCGGAGCCTTGTCGGTGTCGCCAACCAAGACGAGCCACGGCCAGCGGGGCCCTCAGGCCGGCGCTCCGTCGAACCACCGCATGCCAGCGGTGGAGGGGCCGGAGGTGCTGCGGCCACGGTGCACTCTCCTCCGCCATGCCAGCCACCGCGGGTGTCAATCCGTCGTGATGACGCTTGTGATAACATTGCCATAGCGTCGTTCGACCCACGGACCCACCGCGACCAGCGCCAAGTTCTTCGGGAGCGAGCCCATGAAGACGCTCGAACCACCATCGAGCGCCGGCGTGATACACGCCACCAGTCAGATAGGCGGGCGGGGCCCGCTATGGACCACCCAACCCCGGGAGGCTCCGGCGGCCTACCTTACGAGGTGGGTTGCCCAGCCTTTACCCGTGAGCTGCGGCAGTTCTAGTGGTCGTCCCACCGCACGTTCAAGCCCGACGTCGGCAAGAAGTACAATGGCAAGACCCATCTGTCAGAGTTCCTCAGCATCTACACCATCGCGATGCAGGCCGCTGGAGCTCATGACGACAAGGTGCTCGCCAACTACTTCCCGTTGGCCTTGAAGCCCAATGTCATGTCTTGATTGATGCACTTGCCGGCGGATTCCGTTTCTTCTTGGTCGGACCTGTGTCATGAGTTCGTTGGTGCCTTCACTGGAGGCCACCAAGCTCATGGCCAGGCGAGTGATTTGCATATCATTCCCCAGAAGGAAGGTGAAAACCTGCGCAAGTACATACAGAGGTTCAGTCGAGTGCAATACAACATCCCAGATGTTCATCCCGCCGTCGTGATCAGCGCATTCCATCAGAATGTGCATAACCGCAAGATGCGCGAAGAGCTGGCGATGAACAAGGTCAAGGATGTGGCCGAACTTTACGTTCTGGCCGATAGATGCGCTCGGGCGAAAGAGGGAAGAAAGTACCCCGGCGAGGACGCCGGCGCGGAA
This sequence comes from Aegilops tauschii subsp. strangulata, assembly GCF_002575655.3. Lineage (NCBI taxonomy): Eukaryota > Viridiplantae > Streptophyta > Magnoliopsida > Poales > Poaceae > Aegilops > Aegilops tauschii. The sequence continues at coordinate 291,601,719 of NC_053037.3, forward strand.
ACCGACTCTACGGACGAAGACACCGCCGCCCCGACAAAGAAGGGCCGGCGCCGCAACAGGAAAGTCAAGGATAAGACCGTGCTTGCCGTCGAGGGATCCGAGGGCACCAACGCCGCCAAGAAGGCCAAGGCAGACGACCCCAGCAAGGAGATTGCTAGGTGCGCCGCTTGCCGGGCCTTGGCGGCTGCCGACAAGCCAGGAGGCTCTGACAAGCAATACTGCAAGATCCACCGCACCAAGGGCCACGACCTCCAGAGCTGCCGACAAGTCGAGCTACTTGCTGAGAAGCAAAAAAGCTGAGTATGAGAGGCGGGACAAGGAGAAGGGCCAGGATGGTGCCGAGGGATCCGGCAAAAAGCATGGCAGCCAAGGAGGTCGCCGCGGCAAGGATAACCAGCAAGAGAGGCCCACTCGGGGCCGCGACAAGAAGCGGGAAGACGATGATCATGACGAAGACGACGAGTCCGGCGAGCATGAGTTCCAAAAGGCTACAGAGGACATGTGCGTTGATGGTGGGGCCTTGCTGCATACCTCTCACCGCCAGCTCAAGCAGTGGGCGCATGAGATCACAGCAGCGGAGCCATCATTCGACGCTCAGAAGCAACTGAAGCGGTCTAGCACGCCTATCATCTTTGACGCCGAGGACCACCCTGATCGCACAACTGTGGTCGGGTGCTTGCCGTTGTTGGTTTCACCAACGATACGCAACCTCAAGGTGAACGAGATGCTAGTCGATGGCGGGGCCGGTCTGAACTTGATCTCGCCTGTTGTGATCAAGAGGCTGCAAATTCCTGATAGAGACCTCGAGGAAACGGGCACGTTTCAAGGGGTCAATCCGGGAAGGAGTCAGCTGAAGGGGAAGGTCACGTTGCCCGTGACGTTTGGGGGCGAGTTGAACTACAGGACGGAGAGGATCGTCTTCGACGTAGCCGAGATCCCCTTGCCCTACAACGGGATTCTCGGCCGCCTGGCACTAGCCAAGTTCATGGCGGCGTCACATTACGCCTACAACACGCTGAAGATGCCTGGGCCGATGACCATCATCACCATCCCTTCTGACAAGAAGGATGCGCTGATCTGCACCGACCTACTCTACCGGGAAGCAGTTGCAGCAACTGTCGCCAAGGCACTTGCTCCTGCCGCTGAAGCCCCGGGAGGGAAGAAGAAGACCGGCAGGACCTCTCACACCCACTCCGGCAAGCGCACCTCTTCATAGTGTTGTGCTATCGTCGAGGACATGCCAGAGAGCTCCACCAGCAAGAGCAAGAAATCCAGAGCTGCACCACCAGAGACCAAGGTGTCCGCCAAGGAGGATGGCACGGGAGGGGCTTTCACCATAAGCTCCACCCTTGACAGCAAATAGGAAAGCGTGCTCGTCACTTTCGTGCGGGGGAATGTCGATGTGTTTGCATGGCAAGCATCTAACATCCCCGGCGTTCCCAGGGAAGTGATTGAACACCATCTTGCTGTCTGCCCCCACGCACGACCCGTCAAGCAGAAGGTCAGGAAGCAAGCTTTGGAATGGCATGAGTTCATCACAGAGGAGATCAGGAAGTTGGAAGCAGCAGGCTTGGTGAGGGGAGTGCTCCATCCGACGTGGTTGGCCAATCTGGTGGTGGTGCGCAAGGCAAACGGGAAGTGGAGGCTATGTATTGACTACACAGATATCAATAAGGCTTGTCCTAAGGACCCCTTCCCGTTGCCGCGCATCGACCAGATTGTTGACTCCACGGCCGGGTGTGATCTGTTATCATTCCTTGACGCCTACTCAGGCTACCACTAGATCTTCATGACAAGAGAAGATGAAGAGAAGACAGCATTCATCACCCCATGTGGTACGTACTACTTTTTACGGATGCATTTCGGGTTGAAGAGTGCTGGCTCGACGTTTGCAAGGGCAGTCCAAATTGGTTTTGAGCCCCAGCTACATAGTAATATGGAAGCTTATATGGATGACATAGTGGTCAAAACCAAGGACAGAGCAACTCTTGTATAAGACTTAGAAGAGACGTTTGCCAACCTGCGCAAGATCAACCTCAAGCTGAACCCTAAGAAGTGTGTCTTCGGCATTTCGTCCGGCAAACTTCTCGGGTTCTTTGTGTCGCAACGTGGGATCGAGGCAAACCCAGACAAGATCAAGGCTATCAAGCAGATTGAGGCACCGAAGCGGATCAAGGATGTGCGTCGGCTCACTGGCTACGTTGCCGCCATGAGTCGATTCATCTCCAAATCTGCCGAGCGCGCCCTTCCCTTCTTCAAAATTTTGAAAAAGGCGGGCCCAATGGAGTGGACCCGAAGGCCGAAGCAGCACTGCAGGATCTGAAGAAATACCTCTCTTCTACACCAGTACTAGTGGCGCCTAAACCGCAAGAGTCGTTGCTGCTGTATCTGGCGGCGACGAATCAAGTGGTCAGCGCCGCGCTGGTGGCGCAGAGGGAGGTCGACGAAGAGGCAGTGGCAGCGGCAGGACCGGCAGACGACAAGTCAGAGATTCCCCCGGCAGGGCCTGGTGCCGGCAAGGCAAGGCCCCCGGCGGAGTCTGACGCCGTCGGGACAGGGCCCGCGCAGCCCAATGAAGTGGTGCAGAAGAAGAAGATGATGCAGCACCCGGTTTACTTTGTCAGCTCCCTCTTGCAGGGGGCTAGGTCAAGGTACTCCGGTGTGCAGAAATTGCTCTTCGGCCTCCTTATGGCCTCGAGGAAGCTGTGTCATTACTTCCAGGCCCACGAGATCACTGTCGTCACCCGCCTTCCGTTGCAACGGATACTGCACAACCCAGACGCAACCGGAAGGATTGTGGAGTGGGCCTTCGAGTTATCAAGCTTTGGGTTGAAGTTTGAAAGTACTTCAAGAATCCAGAGTAGAGTCCTGGCGGAGTTCATTGCAGAATGGACCTCAACGCCTGATGAAGAGATCCAGGAGACCACTCTCCCCGGCAAGGAAACAGCTCGCGACTGGATTATGTACTTTGACAGAGCTTTCTCGCTGCAAGGCGCCGGTGTTGTGTGCTGTTCGTCGCACCCACCGGAGAGCACCTCAAGTATGTAATCCAGATGCACTTTCCCAGGGAGATGTCCACCAAGAACACTGCTGAGTACGAGGGGTTGCTTGCCGGTCTCAGGATCACGGCAGACCTCGGAGTTAAAAAGCTCATCGTCAGGGGTGATTCGTCAGAGCCCGTTGATGGAGGCCTACGTAGATGAGGTGAGGAAGCTGGATGAGTGCTTTGACGGTATACAAGCGGAGCACGTTCCCCGAGCGGAGAATGATATCGCCGATTACCTGTCAAAGCGCGCTGCATTCAAGCTACCTGTGGAACCAGGTACCTTTTTGCTTCGGTTAACTCAACCATCCGTCGAACCATCAACGGAGCAGAACAAGCGAAGGAAATCATGCCCCGGCAAGTACTTTCCCGCTGAGCTCCCGGGGGCCGCCGGCAGGGGTGTTGCCGTGGACTCTGAGCCTACCGAGGAGCGACCGACTCCGGCAGGCCGTCAAGCCCTGGCCGTAGAGACGGCCGCTCCCATGGTAGAAGAAATGCCTTGGTCCTTGCCGTCGAGCCCCGGGCTCCGGCATGGGCACAGCATACCGTCCGATTCCTCCAAACAAGGGAGCTTCCTGAGGAGCAGGAAGAAGCGGAGAAATTAGCCCGTCGGTCTGCTATGTATCAGTTTGTCGATGACGTCCTGTATAGGAGGAGACCGAACGGTGTGGAATTGAAGTGCATTCCGTGGGAGGAAGGACTGGAGTTGTTGCCAGAGATACACGGAGGCATATGTGGCTCCCACATAGGGTCGAGGGCCCTTGCCGGCAAGGCGTTCCGGCAGGGTTTCTTCTGGCCCACTTCCCTCCAGGATGCAATGACACTAGTAACCAAGTGTGAAGCGTGTCAGTTCCATTCGAAGAAGCTTCATCAACCATCTCAAGCCCTTCAAACCATTCCTCTCTCCTGGCCATTCTCGGTCTGGGGGCTCGACATACTGGGCCCTTTCCCCCGCGCTGTCGGGGGCTTTGAGTACTTGTACGTTGCGGTCGACAAGTTCACAAAGTGGTCGGAGGTGGAAGCAGTGAGGAAGGTGACAGCACAGTCAGCCGTCAAGTTCTTCAAGGGGCTAGTGTGCCGTTTTGGTGTGCCAAACAGAGTCATCACCAACAACGGCACGCAGTTCACGAGCCACACCTTCATGCAATACATCCAAGACCTCGGCAGCAAGGTCTGTTTTGCTTCCGTGGCACACCCACGGAGCAACGGCCAGGCAGAGAGGGCAAATGCTGAAGTGTTGCAAGGCCTGAGGACAAAGACTTTTGACAAGCTGCACAAGAGCGGAATGCGCTAGATTGATGAGTTGTCGGCGGTTCTTTGGTCGATCAGGACGACGCTAAATCGAGCCACCGGCCAGACACCCTTTGCCCTGGTATACGGGGCAGAAGCAGTTCTCCCCACAGAACTCATATACGGGTCACCTCGAGTGCTCTCTTACAACGAGCTTGAGCAAGAGCAATTGCGGCAAGATGACGCAACGCTCCTTGAGGAAGATCATCTTCGGGCGGCTGTGAGAGCAGCACGCTACCAGCAAGCCTTGCGCTACTACCATAGCCGCAAGGTTCATGCCCAAAGCTTTGAGGAAGGCGACCTTGTTCTTCGGCGCGTTCAGTCGGCCAAGAATTCCAACAAGTTGACGCCGAAGTGGGAAGGCCCTTATCGGGTAATACGAGTCACCAGGCCTGGCGCAGTCTGCCTGGAGACCGAAGATGGCATTCCAGTGAGCAACTCCTGGAACATCGAACATCTTCGCAAGTTGTACCCATAAGGCGCGGTTGCCGGGCCTCCCGGCAAGCCACCCTTTTGTACAAGCTTTGCCGACAAGGCATGTAACCCTCTGTACAAAGCCATACGCAGACCCTGAGCATAAATAAATGAAGCACTGGTGCCCTAAGTTATAGCATGCATGCTAGGTTAAGTCTCTCCCTCGGGTAGGGTTGATAGTGCTTAGCGGCGACTAACCCCTAGCATAGAGGTCGAGTATGCGTCTTTCTGTCCTCTTTGGTTCGCAGGGCACATGGACACTTCTCCTGAGCCACTTGGAAGAAAGAGAACGAACCGGCGCTCCGGTCCCGGCAAGCCAAGACTGCCGGGGGCTGAAGACACAAGGATCCAACCACGGCAAGCCAAGGTTGCCGGGGGCTGCGAATTCAGATAAGTCTTTCATCCCCTGTTATGCATTTCCGTATGGAACTGGGACATGTGAAGCCTCGTTTAAATTCTTAAACCACCATGCTCCCCTTTTCCTGTCCCCAAGAGCTATCCCCTGGGTCGGAACTTGGTCGTAGTCGCGGTGGCGAGGAAATGAACGAGGGGCCTAACTCTACTTCGCCCCTGCCTCCGCCAAGAGCATGAGAATGGTTGACTGAAGTGGGGGCGGCAAGGCCTGTTGCCGGGCGACAATGTTTATCTTAAAAATAACAAGGATTCGTTCCTTGGCATGGGCCTCGCTCACGCACAAAGAACCCGGCAAGCACCCTTTTTCATTAAAAACGTCCCATACAGGTACAGTTCATACGGAACAAAAAACATGAGCAAGGGGATTATAAGTTTTAAATCTAACAAGTGCCTGCTGGCTTACAAACTAAGAAAAGATAAGATGCCCGTAATCCCTTTCTTGTCCCTCTCCTCAGGAGATGGAACAAGGTAGCAGGAGGGCGAAAGGAGCGCCTAGGCGAGGTGCGAGAAGCAAAAGGCACCAAGAGAGCATCCCGGTGCCGGAACTGGAAGATGAGGCAGCGGCCCGACGATACGCGACGAAGGCGTTGGTGCCCACGTACTCCGACTTTACGTCCGCCGCCCGCCTTCTTCGCCTTCTCCGGCCCTCCTACGCCAGCCACCCAAGGAGGCGATGGGGAACGCGCCGATGGAGAGCTTGACGAGGAAGGCCCTCGGTAGGGCGCGTGGCCGAGGGAGGGGCGACGCGGTCAGTCGGAGTCGGGGTCGGCGCCCCGCCGCTCGACGCCCTCGTCGTCGTTGTCACTGTCCTCCTTGTCACTCCCGCTCAAGGAAGAATCTTCATCGTCGGAGGAGCTCTCCACGCAGCACTTCAGACGAGTTCCAAGATCTCTGAAGACCTTGACGGAGAGCAGGCCGTCCTCCATTGACTTGAAGTAGAGGATGAGCCCCGCTGTCAGGCTGTGGATGCGAGCGAACGTCTTCCATCCATGACAGAGGTACATGACGTGAGGAGCGGGGAAGTCGACACCCGCGTGCCGCCGTTCCCGCAGCCCCTCATGTGCAACCTGAGGGTCTGGGGTGGATCGAGCTCCATCTCCCGAGCGAATGGGGTAGGGAGACGGAGGCGGCGACACGGTGGCCGGCGCAGCCTGACGAAGAACTCGCGAGGCTGGTCCCCGACGTGGCCTTCCAGTGGAAGAGGCATCGCTGGCGGAGTCGAGGCCGGTGCGCCGCCCCGTCCCCTCTTCCCCGAGCGCCAGGACGACCTCGGCCTCGCCCCCTCCCCCTTCCTCTTGTGCCCAGCTCTGCCACCACGAGCTCTTGGGGAGGAGGGATGCGTTGTCGAGCAGCAACTCTCACTGCCATCATCGAAGGGCCGGCGCCTCCTCTCGCCATGGCAGATGGAGGAAAGGAGCCGAAGTGAATGAAGACGGACGATGAAGGGATGTGGGATGCCATCCCCTCCCCCTTCTTATAAAGAGGCAGGGTCGGGGCTCGGCCGCCCCGCTCAACCAATCCGGCCATCGGGGGTGCAGGGAATCAGGACCGACCCGCTGCCCCAATCAGCGAGGGCCCGGTTTCCCGCCTCCACCACCTGCCACCTGCATGGAGGACACGTGGCGAGCAAGCAGAATCGAGGGGATGGGTGAGGCGACCGTTCCCCGCCCCGTGATCGTGGGGCGCGGACGCCTTGAAGACCACGACCCGAGTCCACTCAGTAAATGAGCCGCGCCTCTGTGCCTCCCTCTTTTTATGGGGAAGGTGCGAGCTGCCTCTTTACCACGATGTGATGCATGCGTGCGGGAGCCGCCCCATGCATGACCCCCACGTCACGCACGACCCTCCACGTCGCGCGTTCAACACGGGTCGTGGGGAAGCGCAGCGGACGAAACAGTTACTGCGGTAAAAATCTGCCCCACCTGCCCGCGCACCGTTCTAGGCCAGGCCCAACAACGCGTCGCGCTTATGTGTGGCCCAGACCCGGGGGCTCCTGTCGGTGTACAAAAGTAGGGGCTCTCCTTTTGACCCCTTTACTTGTGCATGGGCAGTCAGAGCCACGTGCCACGGCCACACTTAGCAGGGCAGAGAAGGGAAGCCAGAGAGAAACCAAAGCGCAAGGCAAACAAAGCAACGCCAAGACCAAAAGCATGAAAGAGCAAGGGGCGAGGTGGACTCCCCCGGCAAGACCCTTCCCGGGGCGGCCTCCGCGGCCCCGGCAAGGTGCTTGCCAGGGCAAATTGCCCGACGCCGGCAGAGCGAGCCACCCTTGAGCCCAAGGGTTCCAAACGTCACCAACAACTACATTGGATCCAGGGCTCGGGAGGCACCTCTGTGGTTGCATGCAGATCTTTGTCAAGATCATAGATACATGAGATCAGATGAGGACCAGCAGACGACGATCCTCAGCGGGATTCTAGCCGAGGAAACCCACAAGACCCCCGGCAAGAGCCTTGCCGGGGACGATCGCAGCGCCACGGCAAGACCCTTGCCGGGCCCCCCGGCAAGACCCTTGCCGAGGGCATCAGTAGGGCCACAGCCAGGACCGCACCAGCCAAGACTCCACCACCGTTCCCAAGCAGCTGCTAGCTTAACCAGGTGGGCAGGCACCTGCGCGGCGACGGGCGGCCTCTACACCGACTCAGCAAGCACCTGCGTGGTGGCATGCAGATCTTCGTGAAGGCTCCACCACTGCGCCACCTCAGCAACCTGCCTACCTACATGGCACCGCTCGCTTCGCTGGCACGGGCGCGTGTCGATGCGAGGCGAGGCGCCGACGGACGGGACGTGCCTCGTTCCCGTCCCTGATAAAGCTAATGGACACCTAAGTAGCGCATTTAATGCGCTTTGTCCTGTAACGCCGGGCAATAAGCTCGTGCACTGTAGACCTTTCCACCTCTTGTGTGCCACTGTGGCGACCCCTTTTGCCTATAAAAGGAGGCCCAAGGCGACCAGGGGAGGAATTCGGCTCTTTTGGGCAAGTTACACCCCGTAGCTAGCTCAAGAACACAAGAACGCTCAATACATCCACCAAAGAAGGACTAGGGTATTACGCATCTTCGCGGCCCAAACCTGGGTAAACGATCTGTGTGCTTCCTGCCAGACCTGCTCTTCTCACAACCCCGCGCCCGCCAACCGTAGAAGGGATTCCAGTGATCCCATAGGTGTTGTTTCCCCGACAGCACGCTCCCAAGACACTAACAATTTGGGTATTTGATCTGAGTTGGTATTGACCTATACGCACTAACGGCCACACGGGACAAGTTTATGGGCAACCGGCGCCGTATGTATCAGTCAAAGCTTTGCAGACGTCAACGACTGAGCGGCGTGTGCGCGGATGGCCCGGGTAATTAAGCACCTACCTTGTATAAGGAGGTTGCCAGGACTGACACCGGGCGCATACGCAACGTGCAGGAGCGCAAAGGGCGATGGGCCCAAGACCCCTGCGCACTTAGGATGTAGATCGGCGTGCTGGCCTCTCTGTTGAGCCTAGGTAGGGCTACGACATGTTGATCTTCCGAGGCCGGGCATGACCCAGGAAAGTGTGTCCGGCCAGAGATGATTGAGCGTATCGGGTAATGTGGTGCACCCCTGCACAGAAGTTAATCTATTCGAATAGTCATGTCCACGGTAACAGGACGACTTGGAGTTATATCCCAATCTATACAACTAGAACTGGATACTGAGATGATAATTGGATATGATGGCTCCGGGATTGCTTTCTTGTAGGGAGTCGAGGAAGGATCTCTGGGCATTAATACTACAGCATGCTTGCTACTTATAATATGCTAATCTGCACTCTTCTAATGCTTCAAGATGCTAGTCTACGAGAGGCTACTCTTTCCCCTCTATTCATGCATTCTGTAGTTCAGTCCAAAGATATAGCCCCATTCCTTTGATACTGATGCATACTTAGTGTAGATCTAACGTGAGTCTTGCGAGTACTTTGGATGAGTACTCATGGTTGCTTTGCTACCTCTTTTCCCCTATACCCGATTGTTGTGATCAGATGGCGGATCCCAGGAGCCAGATGCCACCACCGACGACTACTACTACCCCGAGGGTGCCTACTACTACGTGCAGGCCGCCGACGGCCAGGAGTTGATAGGAGGCTCCCAGGCAGGAGGCCTTGCCTTTTCGATCATGCTACTTTTGCGCTAGCCTTCTTAAGGCAAACTTGTTAAACACATGTTTGTACGAAGATATTGTTGCTTCCGCTGACTTGTTTGTATTCGAGCTAATGTGTTTGAGCCCTCGAGGCCCCTGGCTTGTAATATAAAGCTTGTATTGTTGGAAATATGCCCTAGAGGCAATAATAAAATGGTTATTATTGTATTTCCTTGTTCATGATAATTGTCTATTGTTCATGCTATAATTGTATTAACTGGAAACCGTAATACATGTGTGAATACATAGACCACAACATGTCCCTAGTAAGCCTCTAGTTGACTAGCTCGTTGATCAATAGATGATTATGGTTTCCTGACCATGGACATTGGATGTCATTGATAACGGGATCACATCATTAGGAGAATGATGTGATGGACAAGACCCAATCCAAAGCATGGCACAAGATCGTGTAGTTCGTTTGCTAAGAGCTTTTCTAATGTCAAGTATCATTTCCTTAGACCATGAGATTGTGCAACTCCCGGATACCGTAGGAATGCTTTGGGTGTACCAAACGTCACAACGTAACTGGGTGGCTATAAAGGTGCACTACAGGTATCTTCGAAAGTGTCTGTTGGGTTGGCACGAATCGAGACTGGGATTTGTCACTCCGTATGATAGAGAGGTATCTCTGGGCCCACTCGGTAATGCATCATCATAATGAGCTCAATGTGACTAATGAGTTAGCCACGGGATCATGCATTACGGAACGAGTCAAGTGACTTGCCGGTAATGAGATTGAACGAGGTATTGGGATACCGACGATCGAATCTCGGGCAAGTAACATACCGATAGACAAAGGGAATTGTATACGGGATTGATTGAATCCCCGACATCGTGGTTCATCCGATGAGATCATCGTGGAACATGTGGGAGCCAACATGGGTATCCAGATCCCGCTGTTGGTTATTGGCCGGAGAACGTCTCGGTCATGTCTGCATGGTTCCCGAACCCGTAGGGTCTACACACTTAAGGTTCGATGACGCTAGGGTTATAGGGAATAGATATACGTGGTTACAGAATGTTGTTCGGAGTCCCGGATGAGATCCTGGACATCACGAGGAGTTCCGGAATGGTCCGGAGGTAAAGAATAATATATAGGAAGTGAGGTTTTGGCCACCGGAAGAGTTTCGGGCGTCACTGGTAATGTACCGGGACCACCGGAGGGTTCCGGGGGTCCTCCGGGAGGGGCCACCAACCCCAGAGGCCTGCGTGGGCCAAGTGTGGGAAGGGACCAGCCCCTAGGTGGGCTGGTGCACCTCCCACAAGAGGCCCAAGGCGCATGGAAAGGGGGAAAGGGGAAAACCCTAGGCTCAGATGGGCCTAAGGCCCACCTAGGGTGCGCCCCCCCCCCTCTCTCCCCCTCTTGGCCGCCCCCCTCCATCCAATCTAGGGCTGCTGCCCCCTAGGGGTGGGAACCCTAGAGGGGGCGCACCCTCCTCCCCTTCCCCTATATATAGTGGGGGTTTTGGGGCTGCCATAGACACGAGTCTCCCTCTCTCTTGGCGCAGCCCTACCCCTCTCCCTCCTCGTCTCTCGCAGTGCTTGGCGAAGCCCTGCTGGAGTGCCATGCTCCTCCATCGTCACCATGCCGTTATGCTGCTGCTGGACGGAGTCTTCCCCAACCTCTCCCTCTCACCTTGCTGGATCAAGGCACGGGAGACGTCACCGGGCTGCATGTGTGTTGAACGCGGAGGCACCGTTGTTCGGTGCTTAGATCGGATTCGGCCGCGATCTGAAACGCTTCATGTACGACTTCACCGACCGCGTTCTTGTAACGCTTCCGCATCGTGATCTTCAAGGGTATGAAGATGCACTCCCCTCTCTCTCGTTGCTAGCTATTCCATAGATTGATCTTGGTGATGCGTAGAAAATTTTGAATTTCTGCTACGTTCCCCAACAATGGTATCAGAGCTAGGTCTATGCGTAGATTCTATGCACGAGTAGAACACAAAGTAGTTGTGGGCGATGATTTGTTCAATTTGCTTACCGTTACTAGTCTTATCTTGATTTGGCGTCATTGTGGGATGAAGCAGCCCGGACCGACCTTACACGTACTCTTACGTGAGACAGGTTCCACCGACTGACATGCACTTGATGCATAAGGTGGCTAGCGGGTGTCTGTCTCTCCCACTTTAGTTGGATCAGATTCGATGAAAAGGGTCCTTATGAAGGGTAAATAGCAATTGGCATATCACCGTTGTGGCTTTTGCGTAGGTAAGAAACGTTCTTGCTAGAAACCCATAGCAGCCATGTAAAACATGCAACAACAATTAGAGGACGTCTAACTTGTTTTTGCAGGGTATGCTATGTGATGTGATATGGCCAAAAGGATGTGATTAATTATATATATGTGATGTATGAGATTGATCATGTTCTTGTAATAGGAATCACGACTTGCATGTCGATGAGTATGGCAACCGGCAGGAGCCATAGGAGTTGTCTTAATTTATTGTATGACCAGCGTGTCAATGAAAAACGCCATGTAATTACTTTACTTTATTGCTAACCGTTAGCCATAGTAGTAGAAGTAATAGTTGGCAAGACAACTTCATGAAGACACGATGATGGAGATCATGATGATGGAGATCATGGTGTCATGCCGGTGACGAAGGTGATCATGCCGCACCTCGAAGATGGAGATCAAAAGGCGCAAGATGATATTGGCCATATCATGTCACTTTATGATTTGCATGTGATGTTTGTCATGTTTACATCTTATTTGCTTAGAACGACGGTAGCATAAATAAGATGATCCCTCGCAATAATTTCAAGAAAGTGTTCCCCCTAACTGTGCACCGTTGCGAAGGATCATTGTTTCGAAGCACCACGTGATGATCGGGTGTGATAGATTCTAACGTTCGCATACAACGGGTGTAAGCCAGATTTACACATGCGAAACACTTAGGTTGAATTGACGAGCCTAGCATGTACAGACATGGCCTCGGAACACAAGAGACCGAAAGGTCGAACATGAGTCGTATAGTAGATACGATCAACATGGAGATGTTCACCGATGATGACTAGTCCGTCTCACGTGATGATCGGACACGGCCTAGTTGACTCGGATCATGTATCACTTAGATGACTAGAGGGATGTCTATCTGAGTGGGAATTCATTAAATAATTTGATTAGATGAACTTAATTATCATGAACATAGTCAAAAGGTCTTTGCAAATTATGTCGTAGCTTACGCTTTAGTTCTACTAAGATATGTTCCTAGAGAAAATTTAGTTGAAAGTTGATAGTAGCAATTATGCGGACTGGGTCCGTAAACTGAGGATTGTCCTCATTGCTGCACAGAAGGCTTATGTCCTTAATGCACCGCTCGGTGTGCTGAACCTCGAGCGTCGTTTGTGGATGTTGCGAACATCTGACATACACGTTTTGATGACTATGTGATAGTTCAGTGCGTAATGTTAAATGGTTTAGAATTGAGGCACCGAAGACATTTTGAAACGTCGCGGAACATATGAGATGTTCCAAGAGCTGAAATTGGGATTTTAAGCTCGTGCCCACGTCAAGAGGTGTGAGACCTCTGACAAGTTTCTTAAGCCTGCAAACTAAGGGAGAAAAGCTCAATCATTGAGCATGTGCTCAGATTGTCTGAGTACTACAATCGCTTGAATCGAGTGGGAGTTAATCTTCCAGATGAGATAGTGATGGTTCTCCATAGTCACTGCCACCAAGCTACTAGAGCTTCGTGATGAACTATAACATATCAGGGGTAGACATGATGATCCTTGAGCAACTCGCGATGTTTGACACCGCGAAAGTAGAAATCAAGTAGGAGCATCAATTGTTGATGGTTAGTAAAACCACTAGTTTCAAGAAGGGCAAGGGAAAGAAGGGATACTTCATGAAACGGCAAATCAGTTGCTGCTCTAGTGAAGAAACCCAAGGTTGAACCCAAACCTGAGACTAAGTGCTTCTGTAATGAGGGGAACGGTCACTGAAGCAGAACTATCCTAGATACTTGGTGGATGAGAAGGCAGGCAAGGTCGACAGAAGTATATTGGATATACATTATATGAATGTGTACTTTACTAGTACTCCTGGTAGCACCAGGGTATTAGATACCGGTTCGGTTGCTAAGTGTTGGTAACTCGAAATAAAAGGCTACGGAATAAACGGAGACTAGCTAAAGGTGAGATGACGATATGTGTTGGAAGTGTTTCCAAAGTTGATGTGATCAAGCATCGCATGCTCCCTCTACCATCGAGATTGGTGTTAAACCTAAATAATTGTTATTTGGTGTTTGCGTTGAGCATAGACATGATTGGATTATGTTTATCGCAATACGGTTATTCATTTAAGCAGAATAATGGTTACTCTGTCTATTTGAATAATACCTTCAATGGTCTTGCACCTAAAATGAATGGTTTATTGAATCTCGATCGTAGTGATACACATGTTCATGCCAAAAGATATAAGATAGTAATGATAGTACAACATACTTGTGGCACTGCCACTTGAGTCATATTGGTATAAAACGCATGAAGAAGCTCCATGTTGATGGATCTTTGGACTCACTCGTTTTTGAAAAGATTGAGACATGCGAACCATGTCTATTAGTATATATGCATGAAGAAAGTCCATACAGATGGATCGTTTGGACTCACTTGATTTTGAATCACTTGAGACATGCAAATCATACCACATGGGCAAGATGACTGAAAGGCCTCGTTTTCAGTAAGATGGAACAAGAAAGCAACTTGTTGGAAGTAATACATTTTGATGTGTGCGGTCCAGTGAGTGCTGAGGCATGCAGTGGATATCGTTATGTTCATACTTCACAGATGATTTGAGTAGATGCTGAATATATTTACTTGATGAAACACAAGTCTGAATTATTGAAAGGTTCAAGTAATTTCAGAGTGAAGTTGAAGATCGTTGTGACAAGGGGATAAAATGTCTATGATATGATCATAGAGATGAATATCTGAGTTACGAGTTTGGCACACAATTAAGACACTGTAGAAATTGTTTCACAACTAATACCGCCTGGAACACCATAGTGTGATGGTGTGTCCGAACATCATAACTGCACCCTATTGGATATGGTGCATACCATGATGTGTCTTATCGAATTACCACTATCATTTATGGGTTAGGCATTAGAGACAACCACATTCACTTTAAATAGGGCACCACGCAATTCCGTTGAGACGACACCGTATGAACTATGGTTTAGAGAAACCTAAGCTGTCATTTCTTAAAAGTTTGGGGCTGCGACGCTTATGTGAAAAAGTTTCAGGCTGATAAGCTCGAACCCAAAGCGGATAAATGCATCTTCATAGAATACCCAAAACAGTTGGGTATACCTCCTATTTCAGATCTGGAAGCAAAAGTGATTGTTTCTAGAAACGGGTCCTTTCTCGAGGAAAAGTTTCTCTCGAAAGAATTGAGTGGGAGGATGGTGGAGACTTGATGAGGTTATTGAACCATGACTTCAACTAGTGTGTAGCAGGGCACAGGAAGTTGTTCCTGTGGCACCTACACCAATTGAAGTGGAAGCTTATGATAGTGATCATGAAACTTCGGATCAAGTCACTACCAAACCTCGTAGGTCGACAAGGATGCGTACTACTTCAGAGTGGTACATAATCCTGTCTTGGAAGTCATGTTGCTAGACAACAATGAACCTACGAGCTATGGAGAAACGATGGTGGGCCCGGATTCCGACGAATGGCTCGAGGCCATAAAATCCGAGAGAGGATCCATGTATAAAACCAAAATATAGACTTTGGAAGAACTACTTGATGGTCGTAAGGCTGTTGGGTGCAGATGGATTTTAAAAGGAAGACAGACAATGATGGTAAGTGTCACCATTAAGAAAGCTCGACTTGTCGTTAAGATGTTTTCTGACAAGTTCAAGGAGTTGACTGCGATGAGACTTTCTCACTCGTAGCGATGCTAAGAGTCTGTTGGAATTATATTAGCAGTTACTGCATTATTTATGAAATCTTGGAGATAGGATGTCAAAACATTGTTTCCTCGACGATTTTCTTGAGGAAAGGTTGTATGTGATACAACCAGAAGGTTTTGTCAATCCTGAAAGATGCTAACAAGTATGCAAAGCTCCAGCAATCCTTCTAAGGACTGGAGTAAGCATCTCGGAGTTGGAATGTATGCTTTGATGAGATGATCAAAGATTTTGGGTTTTTACAAAGTTTATGAGAAACTTGTATTTCCAAAGAAGTGAGTGGGAGCACTATAGAATTTTTGATGAGTATATGTTGTTAACATATTATTGATCATAAATGATGTAGAATTTCTGGAAAGCATACAGGGTTATTTGAAAAGTGTTTTTCAATGGAAACCCTGGATTAAGCTACTTGAACATTGAGCATCAAGATCTATAAGGATAGATAAAAAATGCTTAATAGTACTTTCAAATGAATACATACCGTGACAAGATTTTGAAGGAGTTCAAAATGGATCAGCAAAGAAGGAGTTCTTGGCTGTGTTACAAGGTGTGAGTATTGAGTAAGACTCAAGACCTGGCCACGGCAGAAGAGAGAGAAAGGACGAAGGTCGTCCCCTATGCTTTAGACGTAGGCTCTACACTATGCTATGCTGTTTACCGCACCTGAAGTGTGCCTTGCCATGAGTTAGTCAAGGGGTACAATAGTGATCCAGGAATGGATCACATGACAGCGGTCGAACTTATCCTTAGTAACTAGTGGACTAAGGAATTTTCTCGATTATGGAGGTGGTAAAAGAGTTTGTCGTAAAGGGTTACGTCGATGCAAACTTTGACACTAATCCGGATGACTCTGAGTAGTAAACCGGATTCGTATAGTAGAGCAGTTATTTGGAATAGCTCCAAGTAGTGCGTGGTAGCTGCATCTACAAGATGACATAGAGATTTGTAAAGCACACACAGATCTGAAAGGTTCAGACCCGTTGACTGATAACCTCTCTCACAAGCGAGATATGAACAAACCCCATGGGTGTTGGATTCATTACAATTACATAGTGATGTGAACTAGAGTATTGACTCTAGTGCAAGTGGGAGACTGTTGGAAATATGCCCTAGAGGCAATAATAAAATGGTTATTATTGTATTTCCTTGTTCATGATAATTGTCTATTGTTCATGCTATAATTGTATTAACTGGAAACCGTAATACATGTGTGAATACATAGACCACAACATGTCCCTAGTAAGCCTCTAGTTGACTAGCTCATTGATCAATAGATGGTTATGGTTTCCTGACCATGGACATTGGATGTCATTGATAACGGGATCACATCATTAGGAGAATGATGTGATGGACAAGACCCAATCCTAAGCATGGCACAAGATCGTGTAGTTCGTTTGCTAAGAGCTTTTCTAATGTCAAGTATCATTTCCTTAGACCATGAGATTGTGCAAATCCCGGATACCATAGGAATGCTTTGGGTGTACCAAACGTCACAACGTAACTGGGTGGCTATAAAGGTGCACTACAGGTATCTCCGAAAGTGTCTGTTGGGTTGGCACGAATCGAGACTGGGATTTGTCACTCCGTATGACGGAGAGGTATCTCTGGGCCCACTCGGTAATGCATCATCATAATGAGCTCAATGTGACTAATGAGTTAGCCACGGGATCATGCATTATGGAACGAGTAAAGTGACTTGCCGGTAACGAGATTGAACGAGGTATTGGGATACCGACGATCGAATCTCGGGCAAGTAACATATCGATAGACAAAGGGAATTGTATACGGGATTGATTGAATCCCCGACATCGTGGTTCATCCGATGAGATCATCGTGGAACATGTGGGAGCCAACATGGGTATCCAGATCCCGCTGTTGGTTATTGGCCGGAGAACGTCTCGGTCATGTCTGCATGGTTCCCGAACCCGTAGGGTCTACACACTTAAGGTTCGATGACGCTAGGGTTATAGGGAATAGATATACGTGGTTACCGAATGTTGTTCGGAGTCCCGGATGACATCCCAGACGTCACGAGGAGTTCCGGAATGGTCCGGAGGTAAAGAATAATATATAGGAAGTGAGGTTTTGGCCACCGGAAGAGTTTCGGGC
This sequence comes from Aegilops tauschii subsp. strangulata, assembly GCF_002575655.3. NCBI lineage: Eukaryota > Viridiplantae > Streptophyta > Magnoliopsida > Poales > Poaceae > Aegilops > Aegilops tauschii. Next base: position 291,619,146 of record NC_053037.3, read on the forward strand.
GTCACTGGTAATGTACCGGGACCACCAGAGGGTTCCGGGAGTCCACCGGGAGGGGCCACCAACCCCAGAGGCCTGCGTGGGCCAAGTGTGGGAAGGGACCAGCCCCTAGGTGGGCTGGTGCACCTCCCACAAGAGGCCCAAGGCGCATGGAAAGGGGGAAAGGGGGAAACCCTAGGCTCAGATGGGCCTAAGGCCCACCTAGGGTGCGCCTCCCCTCTCTCCCCCTCTTGGCCGCCCCCCTCCATCCAATCTAGGGTTGCCGCCCCTAGGGGTGGGAACCCTAGAGGGGGTGCACCCTCCTCCCCTTCCCCTATATATAGTGGGGGGTTTGGGGCTGCCATAGACACGAGTCTCCCTCTCTCTTGGCGCAGCCCTACCCCTCTCCCTCCTCGTCTCTCGCAGTGCTTGGCGAAGCCCTGCTGGAGTGCCACGCTCCTCCATCATCACCATGCCGTTGTGCTGCTGCTGGACGGAGTCTTCCCCAACCTCTCCCTCTCACCTTGCTGGATCAAGGCACGGGAGACGTCACCGGGCTGCATGTGTGTTGAACGCGGAGGCACCGTTGTTCGGTGCTTAGATCGGATTCGGCCGCGATCTGAAATGCTTCGTGTACGACTTCACCGACCGCGTTCTTGTAACGCTTCCACATCGCGATCTTCAAGGGTATGAAGATGCACTCCCCTCTCTCTCGTTGCTAGTTATTCCATAGATTGATCTTGGTGATGCGTAGAAAATTTTGAATTTCTGCTACGTTCCCCAACATGTATGTCTTAAATTTGTGTTTAGAGTTGTGTTGTGATATCTTCCCGTGAATCCCTGATCTTGATCCTACACATTTGCGTGCATGATTAGTGTACGATTAAATCGGGGGAATCACACCTTGTAGGTTTGGTAAAACATAGTCATTAAAAACCTTTGTTCAATGATCGATAGCGGAATAGTGTACGTCCTTATCGATCCCTATGATTACCTAAATAACATTCGAGTGAACCTTTGGTTATCGTGTGATGTTCCCTCTGCCTCACGATACTTCACAAAGCCCGAGGTGAGATGTATCGGCATCCTCTTGAGTCATACACATGCTCACTATATCGGTCTCCTTGTTACTAGTTTTGTTCTTCTTTCTCGTTGACGTGTTTCGGCATCCCCATGACATAGTTGTCTGGCCAGACGATGATAGATGTCGTCACGTCGAGAGGGCCCTACGAATATCCCTCCATCATCGGAGGAGCAAATTCCACTCTCGAGCTATCTAGTCCCTTTTCAAACTTTCTGATGAACCTGTAAGTTTTCATTATGATCACCATATTAGAGATGATGTTTGGGCAACCCCAAAGCTCACCATACGGTAAGAAGTGACTACGGTACTCTCATGGTATAACAAACTAAAAGACATGTTAACACTCGGTGTTACAAGAATTGATTTCAGGCGATATTTTCTCAAAGTATAACAAACAAGTTTGGGCCGATTCAATATGACCGTTCTTCTAACATCATACTCTCAATGCTGTTTTAGGACTATCATTACACTTAATGTTATCTGGAAAACATGATCACCAACAACACTTGAGCTAGTCTTAGAGGCAAGACCAGGAACCTAATCTTTACCATTTATCATTACAAACGTGCATATGAGTTTTCCACTAAATCACATATTCTACGATCATAGCAGTTTTAGCATAGAATATAAACTCTTGATTATGAATACAAAAATATAATAATACAATATTATTTCCTCTAGGGCATATTTCCATCAAGATCTTATTGATCTTCTTAATCGAAGCTGATCATAGTGAGATTTTCAAGTTGCATGGATTTGCATGCAAGTGGCGTATGTGCCACAAGGTGGGTGATGGATGGGTGTTGGTATTTTTTCCAGTTGCAACGCACAGGCATGTTTGCTAGTAATTTATAAAAGCAACTATAGGTGCAAAAGCTCCCGCAATTTAAGATTTTAACCCAACCAATAACGACCTATTCTCCCCCGCAAAAAATAATGACATATTCTTGCATCACTTTTGAAATCACCACAGATTCCTTTTATTTTCCTCCTCCAATCCAAGTGCTTCCTACCCAAACACCCAAACATGAACAAGACAAGGCATTGCCTTTGTCCTCTCATGTTCTCATTCTTCTTACCTCTCAAATTGTCTATGCCCAAGCCCTCTCCTCCTCCGGCCAACCTACGACCTCTAGAATAGAACTCCCTCCTCCTCGCTTCTCGGACAACAACAGCTCCTCCGGTGCCGCCATGATTCTCGATGGTACCAATTTTCTCCCATGTCGTCCCAACTGAGCTTTTCAACACTGACATGACGCACATGCGGTACCTCCATCTGTTGTTCAACTTTTCCTCGAAATAACTTGATCCCATGTTGCTTCTCCGATGGTGGTTACTGTTTACGAATTTTGCATCGTATTACCCCCTCTAGGTCCTTGTTGTATTAAATCTAGATTGCATCAACATGCTGAAGTGAGCACTGGATGTATGAATTGCAATGACTCAAAGTTGTGTTAAGGCTCGCTTGCTCCCCTCGAATATAAAACCAACCAAGTTTGCCAAACTAACTCGGTTGTACAACATTTGTATTTTCTGATATAGACAAATTAGCATAACCCATCACTAGAGTAGGGTACTGAGGACAATTAGAGTTGGCAAACTCAATGGATCTCTCAAAGCTAACGGCGACAAATTGGATGTGTATCACTCACACACTCGCTTGATCTGCTCAAAACCTAGACTAGCTAGTGGACTAATGTATGGATGGTTTTCGCACCAAACACTATGTACCCTTCTACCCCCCCCCCCCTCCAAAACGAATTGTTCAAACATTGCATTACTCACAAACAGAAAATGCTTGATTCTCGACAAGAATGTATAGAAAAATGTTATAGCAATGCTGGAATGTTGAACAACATCATACCAATTATAGTTGCATTATTCAGTCTTTCTCTTTTATGACAATGCATGTACAGTAACTATGGCCACAAAGCAAGAACATGCAAGTCACTTGGTTAGGGAAGTTATATGAAAGATATGGAGCACGACATCTTGTCATGTTCTGTAAAACTCTTTGGTGGCCTTCTAGCATGGTATCCATATCCATATTCATCCTTCGTTGCTCAACATCCTTGTCATATATGGTGTAGATCATAACTCCTTAAAAGGAGAAGATGCAAATGTCAATAGTCATGCTAAAACAAACTTAATTGATATTTCCCATTACATGATATTTCAAGGTCCCTTGTGTTGCATACAAAGTGGTGAACAGAAAGAAGACACCAAGGATCAATAGACACATATTATTCCGGCAACTAAAGCACTACAACAACAACAAAAATATGGAGGGAAAAAACTTCTCCAAATTCATAAAAAAACATGTTGGTCACCACATCAAATTCTGTTAACAGGGTAGTGCTTGCCCAAAATTGAAAATAAATAGATGCATGATAGAGTGGCTCGTATCATGACAACATCCAGTAGGTATCCTAGCTGGGGATCCACCAAAGAATAATAGATGACCTGTTGCGCCCTTGGCGCAAAATATAAATGCAACCAAGAGGTAAGGAACTATTAGAACCCCCTTTTGTCGAACTATGGGGGAAATACGATGACCTGTTGCGCTTGTAGGAGAAATCAAATGCGACTAAGAAGTTAGACCAACTATTTATTATTATTATTTTCCGCCATAAATTAGATTGGATTGAATATGATTGTATCATGAAATGTCAACCGTCCTACACAGTTTGCGAAGAAAGTACGCGGAGCACTCTCAAACCGGGGTTGATAGATGCATCAAGTTTGACAGACTGGTTAGCATCGAGGTCGTTGCTCTTGTGAACTTAAAACCGCCCTTCGGATTGAAGACGAATAGCATCGGGGCTGCCCATTCCCAAGAAGTTGGTGACAGGAGGGCGCAATGTTGCATGTGGTTCCACGCGCATGTACTCGTCCGGAAGAGAAAACTCTTCACCCTCTCCTTCGTCCACATCCAACCCACGCTCATACCCTACCTAGTGGGGTAAATGCCTTTCCCACTAACGCCACTGACACGGCTTGAGTACACACCAGCGCGACATTTCTAAGAGTTTCCCAGGTGCAAAGCATAGGCGTGTTGGCCCGGTACCTAGAAACAAACATAATGAGTAGAATAGCATTCCACAAGAGCTGCAAAGGGGACATGGATGCCACCGACTCGCGAGACCAACAACTGCGAGGCAAAACTAAAGGTATCTCACACATGACTACACTGAAGGAAATATGCCCTAGAGGCAATAATAAAGTTGTTATTTTATATTTCCTTATTCATGATAAAGGTTTACTATTCATGCTAGAATTGTAATGAGAAACTTAAATACATGCGTGAATACATAAACAACTACCGTGTCCCTAGTATGCCTCTATTAGACTAGCTCGATGATCAAAGATGGTTAAGGTTTCCTAACCATGGGCATGTGTTGTTGTCATTTGATAACGGGATCACATCATTAGGAGAATGATGTGATGGACAAGACCCATCCGTTAGCTTAGCATAATGATCGTTCAGTTTTATTGATATTGCTTACTTCATGTCAAATACATATTCCTTCGACTATGAGATTATGCAACTCCCGGATACCGGAGGAATGCCTTGTGTGCTATCAAATGTCACAATGTAACTGGGTGATTATAAAGATGCTCTACAGGTATCTCCGAAGGTTTTTGTTGAGTTGGCATAGATCGAGATTAGGATTTGTCACTCTGAGTATCGGAGAGGTATCTCTGGGCCCTCTCGGTAATACACATCATAAGCTTGCAAGCAAACGAATAAGGAGTTAGTCACGAGGTGATGTATTATGGAACGAGTAAAGAGACTTGCCGGCAAGGAGATTGAACTAGGTATGAAGATACCGACGATTGAATCTCGGGCAAGTAACATACCGATGGACAAAGGGAATAATGTATGTTGTCATAACGGTTCGACCAATAAAGATCTTCGTAGAATATGTAGGAGCCAATATGAGCATCCAGGTTCCGCTATTGGTTATTGACCGGAGAAGTGTCTCGGTCATGTCTACATAGTTCTCGAACCCGCAGGGTCCGCACGCTTAACGTTCGATGACGATTTTTTATTATATGAGTTATGTGATTTGGTGTCCGAGTGTTGTTCGGAGTCCTGGATGAGATGACAGACCTGACGAGGAGTCTCGAAATGGTTGAGAGGTAAAGATTGATATATAGGACGATAGTATTCAGACACCGGAAGTATTCCGGAATGTATTAGGTATTTATCGGAGTACCGGGGGGTTTACCGGAACCCTCGGGGGTCAATATATGGGCCATGAGAGGGGAGCACACCAGCCCACAAGGGGTGGCGCGCCCCCCCTATGGCATGTGGCCGAATAGGAGAAGGAGAAGAGGGGGTTCGCCCCCCCCCCCCCCCTCCTTCTCTTCTTCCCCCTTCCTTTCTTCTCCGGTGGAAAAAGGAAAGGGGGCACCACTTGGAGAAACCCCAAGTAGGATTCAGATCCTACTAGGGGCGCCCCCTGGCTGCCTCTCCTCCCCGGCCTCCCACCTATATATATGTGGGGAGGGGGTGCCTAGGACACACAACATCAATTGTTAGCCGTGTGCGGCGCCCCCCTCCACAGTTTACACCCCCGGTCATATTTTCGCAGTGCTTAGGTGAAGCCCTGCGAGGATCACTTCATCATCACCGTCATCACGCCGTCGTGCTGACGGAACTCATCTACTACCTCGACACCTTGTTGGATGAAGAAGGCGAGGGACGTCACCGAGCTGAACGTGTGCAGAACTCGGAGGCGCCGTACGTTCGGTGCTTGATCGGTCAGAGCTAGAAGAAGTTCGACTACATCAACCGCGTTGTCAAACGCTTCCGCTTTCGGTCCACAAGGGTACATAGACACACTCTCCCCCTCGTTGCTATGCATCTTCATGGATAGATCATTGCGTGTGCGTAGAATTTTTTTTTTGTTTTCCATGCAACGTTTCCCAACATACACTCAGCAGCAAAAGCAACTGCAGAGTTTAAAAAACGTAGGCATTGAAGCCCATAATTTTTCTTGCCCAACAGCGAGACAACATTACATGGTCAGTTTGGTTTACTCTATCATCTTCTCATACTTGTAATACTGCTCCACTCTGAAAACGCACTCACGGACATCTTCAAAGAACCTCCGTGGGTGGATATAAGTCCCAACTCCATCTATCGTTGATTCCCAAATAATGGCACAAAGGTTTATGTCCATATAATGCGCCCTAAACATCGCCAGGACAATTTGAGCCCCCTCTCATGCAATTGATCGTCTCACATGTTCCACATTATAATATGGAAAAGATAAGCATATAGTAGTTCAATTTTGAACAATATTATGATTTGCAAGCTATTGCATAGAACTTAAGTGTATATGTTCATTACATGTCAGTGTCTCAAACAAAAAACAATATTGTTGGAAGATTAATCATCTCTCGACACATTAAAAGTAAATTGCATCTCACATCACCAATGTCGCGCGCACACACATATAAACATCCACTTGCGCACACACATTGATGCATGGGCGCGCACACGGGCACTCAAACGTACACACACCTGCGCTTGCAAACCCCACCCACACACAAGCGTGCACACACATGAAACAAGTACACACCGCAAACACACACACGCATGCAACACGCACATACTCAAGTCAGCAAGCACATAATACACGCATAAATAGCACACACAAGAAGATATCTGGAAGCCAACCTCACAACGCAGTATATATCTCAAAACATGTGAAATCAACATATACAAAAGCAGACTGGACAGGAAGAATTTTTTGGCGCCTGCTATCTAGGTGATATTTTTGGTTTCGTAGCTTTTTTTTTTACCGTTAGTTTTGGCCACGTACGAGGTGGCCAGAGTTTTAGTCACGTACGAGGTGGTACTAAACGCTTGTAATGAAATAATAAGTAAAAACAAAACTTTTCGCACTGTTGCTGCTTCGGGGCGAGTCATCCCGTCATCCATAATGGGCCTCAAATACTGATGGGCTTTCTCCTTGCTTTCCTAGGGCCAGGAAAAATTATGCACGTGCATAGAACTCGAACTCGCGCCCTTGACTCCCAGCAGTACGGCTGTAGCCAACAAGCCAAGCCTATGTTTGTGTTGAAAAGAGGGTTCACCTTCTAATGACATAGTCCCACCTCGCTTCTTTACATGTAAATTTTCTAATTTATATACGTTGGATATTTTTTGTGTATCAAGGAGCAGTGTTGGGAATCATTAAGGACAAAAAATAAACCGTCCAAGAACAAGTATTTTTGAACGGAGGGAGTACAAGGAAAGAGGGATCAAATAAGAATTGAGGATGAGAGAAAGAAACCTTCCATGCGCAATATGAGGCAGAAAAGGAAGGTAATCACAGAGTCGAGATGGAAGATTCCATATGTGAAAGAAAGATGTGATGTGACTAAGGAGAGTCAATCTGGACACATACAAATTAGATAAGAAGAAGAAAAGCAGAAAGGACTATCAAGAATATGTCTTTATAACACATAGATGCCTTTGCACTTGAAATATGCGTATAACTTAAGGACATACAAAATTAGATGCCTTTGCACTTGAAAAAGAAACATACAGCGGCCGGTCTGATCTATCAGCAATCTGACATGCGTACAATTTGACATGTGAAATCAACAGATACAAAAGCTGACTGGGCAGGAAGAATTTTTTGGCGCCTGCTATATAACAAAAGCGGAAAAGTAATGATAGCCAAAAACCAACATGAGCGTTTTCATTATAGCTAGAGTTACAACCATAGACAATGCCAGATAAAAAATTCACAAAAAGCTCTATGCAGAAGGGAGAGAGCTGGTGTCCGGCTTGACTCTTAGGGACAGGAGTACATCGAGAAGTGTGCCTAACAAAAAGATCAGAGGGATTCGCCAAGAAAAATCATAGCAAGGTTTTTTTTATTTGCTGGGGAGAGGCAAGGGTTGACGTTCTACTCCGCATTTCATGTGAAAATTTGCCAACACCTAATACGATCCATCAAAAAATTCTGATGCATTTACGCGGAGACATTTTTTTTAGATACTTCCTCTATCTGGATTTATTAGCCCCTCTTGTATTTTGGGTCATATTTTGATGATAAAATTAACTGATAAAACATAAGTTATATATAGCAACAATAATATTATTATAAACTACATACAAATGTTTTCAGCGGTACAATATTTGATAACATGCATTAACATTTTATTATTTAAATATATGGTCACAATTTGACCCAAAATATAATGGAGACTAATAAATCCGGAGGGAAGTAATATGTACCGAGTCAGTTTGTTGTGGGGCCTCTCGTAGTGGTGGTATCATTACAGATATCATGCATCCTAAGACAGCATGTAGTATGAGCATGTCAACTAAGCAATTTGATGATGTGATATAGTATTAAATGAACAAAGAGAGAGTTGAGTATCATATCATGATACTCCCTCTCTTCCGGTTTACAGGGCTCAATTCAAAAATCTCATCAACCAAGGTAGATGGTGAATGATGGAACATTTCTTGTAGTTTGCAATAGTACTCCATTAATGCGTTTGTAGTACTAAAAAATGTTTATCAATGCATTAATTGAAATGCATGCATGTGACCAATAAATGATCAAAAACTTTTACATGCAAGGATGAGTTTTCTTTTAAACTTTGCGTGCAATAATTTAATGCACCTTAATAATCTGAACATGTGACAGAGAGCAATAAAATTGAGACCTATAAAATGGAAAAACAATTTTTTGAGATAAGACCTATAAGGTTGGTTGTAATGGGAGTATCATAGCTAGCATCATGCATGCCAACTAGGCAATTTTGATGAGGTGGCATGGAATTAAATGAAGAATGGATGATGGAGTATCATATCATGATACCGTATCATAATAAATGTTATGCTACTATATATCATGCACGGCAATAAATAAAGTCATCTATGATACTAGTATAGTATGATACTATGCATTACGGAGGTAGTATCACGCACTAGTATCATATGCATGCTACTAACTTAAGATAGTACCCATTACATGTAGCCTAAACCAAAAAGGTAGGTAGTACCGTATCATATTAAATTATGTGCCACTATGTGTCATGCATGATAATAAATGAAGTTATCTATGATACCAACATATGATATGATGCACTACGAATGTAGTATCATACACTAGTATCGTATACATGATACTAGTATATGACACTCCCCACTACGACCAGCCTAGTGCATGCCAACTAAGCATACTGTTGAGTTATTGTTGAGTTCTTATGGTAGTTAATGAGGAAAGATGTATCTATATCTATATTTATTTATCTCTGCTACCTAAAAAGAATCTAAGATCCAACTTTCACTCCATTTTTTTTCTCACCACCCCTTCATCCAATCTCCCATCCTTCATCATTTTTTTCTTATTTTTCATCCTTCTAGTTTTCATCAAACCAATATTTGGTAACCCAATAAACAAGATCAACCTATGGTATAGCAATAAATTCATGGCTAGTAAGTGAATTTTCTGATGATAAATCTAGTATATGTCAAACTCTTTGGTAACCCAATAAATAGGAATAAATTCACAACTTAGAAGAAAATAAATATCAATCAACTACTTCTATTTGGTAACCAAATAAAGCAGATTAATGGGCACATGCCTATTTTATCAATTTAAAAATACTAAATGGAAAATCTATACTTTATTACCAATCGTAATCTTATTTTGTTTATTTACTTTGCATCAAGATTTGTCCCGTATGATCCTCTTGTTGTGTTAAAAACAAAATATTTGGTCTCATGGCAACGCACAAGCATATACCTAGTACCAATACAAAATGAGTGAGTTGTGGAGATCTAACAAATCTCACCCGTTCAATCATGTCTATGCAATGATCTACATCGCTCCAGTGTTTACCGTTAAATATGTTTAGCACCCTTCCCTAAAAATATCATTTATAATTGTCAATGTTAACCAAATAATTACATCATACCTAGTATAACACGCAACTTATATCTTGCCTAATATTAGCATGCAATATAATCAATATCTTGCCTAATATTAACATGCATTGCACGCACACAATTACTAATCATATAAAAAATACTAACATGGGTCACATAAAAATAATAAATGAAGTCATAAAGATAAATCTATGATACTACTATAAAGCTAGTATCACTACTATCATATGTACGATAACAAAACACCTGGCAGTGTTAAAAAAACAACAGCTGGCAGGACTTAGTGCTGTCTAGTAACGTTTGACGCATGTGACTTAATCTCATCGACAAGATGCCAACATTAAAGAATGCCGCGGGAAGGTTAATTTAACTAGTTAAGCACACAGTAACCATGGAGGAACCCTGCCAAAACTCTTACTTCTGTCTTTAAGATGAATTTCTTGCAACAGGGCCCAAGGAGTGCTGGAGCTAACAATGCACCACACCGCGTAATGTGTCTCAGATGTACTTGAGAACCGTAAACTAGTATCACGCGCCCGAAACAAAATTGTCAACACATGCACAAACAGCCAGAGAGCAAATCCTCTCTCAAGCTTTATTATACTCGTAATAGTTAACTATGTGTGTGTCTCTCTCTCCACGTGATCCGTCTTTCTCCCTACTTTGCTAGCTAATCTGGACGGAGTCGAAATAACTCCCTAGCTTTAACGGACAAGCATATGGCATAAGGCATCAGAAGCTTTTCTTCCCGACCGAAGCTTAGCTGGGTGTGGGAAACACAAACAACATGCAAAATTCTAAAGGTAGCAAATCCACCTCACTAAATGTTCACACACGCGTCCAGTTAGTGCCCAGACGTGTCCGTTTTGAGCCCCTATTTTTTCGTGCATACAATCATACTTCTCATTTTCTCCTTTATATGTCATGTCACTTACATGTGATTAGTAGAAATGAAGAGCGAGAAATAAAAAACATAAAGAAAGAGAAAAGGTGATCCTGAGTGGGTCGCATCCTACGTGGGGGTCATTACCAGGCACGTCTGTGAGCCCTCATATCCTCCCCACGTTTGGTATCAATATGAGGGTTTGCGCACAACCCGGGCATATAGGGGTTGAGTCACTTTCTCCCATCTCTCTCCTGTCTAGTCACTGATCGGGCGCGTCCACGGATGTTTAAAGAGGATTTGAGGGGGTCGGTTGTAGATGCTCTTAGCAGGGTTACTCGTGTGGTCCCATCCCCTCTGCATGGGACTCTGAAGCCTTTGCGTAAGGAGAAGGATGATACCTCTCACCCTGAGTGGCGTAGCGGGGTGCCCGGAAAAGAAGAACATCGCGTGCAACATCCCAATGGCCAAAGCGCAGAGTATAGGTTATTGGAAGTTGTTGATGAGTTGCGAGAGGTGAGAAAAGTGGAGGTTGCTGAGGAAAACATGAAAGCCTACCTAGACATGTGAAAAAGATCGCTTTCGGCGCAAGTGATCGCGACATTGAGCACTTTGGCAAGCATTGCCGGGAAGTCAAAGCTGGACCTTGCAGGATATTTCTCACAAGATAATGTTAGCCCATTATGCTTCCATGCAGAGGCGGTGCCGAGGCTTGATATGGATGAGCTATGTTGAGCGCTTGGTGGTCAGTTCGGTTGCACTTGAGCCATGCCTAATGGTTTTGGGCCTCTTGTGTGTGGATCAGACGATGTCTCTTGATGTTGCGTTTAGGTCTGCCCTCCCCAAGCTCTATTGTCGTTTTCTTGTTTTGTGTGTGTTTTTACTTGGTTTTCCCTAATTAATCGTGAAATGTTAGTTTCTTAGGTCCGGTTTCCCTTATAAATTAGACCATCTCTATTATGTTTAATGAAATGCAGCCCCTTGCCTTCGCGATGACGTTCTTCAAAAAATGAACCAGGGGTATGTTTTGATACACCCCACATAATCTGAGATGACGCAACCCTAAGCTAACATGTATACACCAAATACTAGCATCCTCGAGATCATCCCTCAAGGCTTGCACCTTCCATACGAGCAATACAATACACAATGGCAAGAAGTATGGTATTATCTCTCTCTGATGGCCTCGTATGCATTCATCTAAATTCTCAATCAGTACACCACCATCTATTTATCATTGCTTGATCTTTACATCGAGAGTTTGTGTGTTGGGTAGAGGTTGTGCACATAAAATTTGTCACGGTCGGATCCATATGGTTTTCTTCATTGAGTCCGACATCTTCGCTCCGGGCCAAGGCATCTGTTTTGGCTCCTTAGACTTCATCGCCGATTTGGCGGTCCATCTGACCTGTCGCCAACTTCATTGAAGGCCGATCTCTCTGCTATGTATCATCAGACCATTTTTATTCTTGCAAGCTCTCTAGTTTGAATATATTCATAAATAACGACACTTCAATTTTGTGAATTACAAATATGTTTTTTTACCTTATAGTGCCTTAATTTATAATTTTGTTGGCGACATGACAAGTTTGGTTCTATGCATGACCTACTTCTATGGCTTATGTTGTCAAGTCTTGACTTTATTTTGTCTATGAAACTAAATATTTGTATAGTACTCCCTCTGTTCACAAAAATAAGATGTTTTAAATATTTTAATATAAATTACATACAAACTGAAATGTGTAAACAAACACACTAAAATGCATCTGTGTAAATCAGAATAAGAAAAAAAATTAGAACATCTTACAATAGCGAACGGAGCAGAAATCCAATTTGGCTTCTAGGAGCACGTGCTCCCGCGCGCGGAAAATGATTTTTGAAATGTCAAATAAATGCCAAAAAAATCTTTTATGTATTCATAGTCACATCCAAATGCCATCTGCGAAGTTTTAGGCAAAAAGGTTAAGCATTTTGGCTTGTGCAAAAAAAACAAATTAAACACTAAAGATTACCCAAAAATGGCACCCTAAATTTGGTTTTTTCACGACGAAACACTATTGCTCTGTTTCACATAAAAGTTGTCAAATATGCTTACGACACTAACACGAACATCCATAAAAAAATTCAGAATTTTCTAAAAACATTTGGTGACATTTTTGAGGTATTATTCATCTAGGAGCAAATGCTCCTGAGAGTCAAAACCGATTGATTATATACTAGCTCACTTTAAAATTACATTGTATGACTGCTAGTGGTTGGAGAGCCGGCACTGTTTAAGAGGAAGTTGTGTGCACGTTTTCATTTAAAAAAATACATGGGGTCCTCGCCTTCATCTAAAAAACGTCTCGAAAAAAATCCTCACCTCTATCTAGAAAAGATATAAAAAAGAAAAAAATTACCACTGTAGCCTATCAGCGAGCGTCATTTTGCATAACCGCCCATTAAAAAAATATGTGGGATCCTCACCTTCTTCTTAAAAAATCATTTAAAAAAATCATCACCTCCATCTAAAAGACATATTTCAAAAGTTTTCTCACCGCGCCCAACCAGCTTGCGCGACATGGCATAGCTGGTTGGCCGCCCTTCTCCCTACGCTTAATAGGTTTAGTTATGCTTATATTTTTACTTCATTATTCATGCGACTGTCTTGTTAGAAAATTTAGGACTTTTATTTAGGTTGTGTATCCAAACACTTGATTTGATTTGCAGATTAGACACTTAGATCAAGTTTGCCAGGCTTTACAAATTATTGCTTGCTATGCTATTATGTGTTCATTTGCAAACACCCTACAATGCTAGTATGACGAGGCTACTCCGACGATGTGTCCCGTATATCATGCTCGACAATGGTGATACACGGGCGGCGTGTTTAGGCCTTGTATAATGCAAGACGCTTAGAAGGGTGCTTGGGAAATAAATCGGTCTTTTTTAAGTACCGATACTTATTTGTAAAGAATAGACACTTAATTAGACATCTCTTCTTTGTATACATAGGCAATGATGTTTTTAAAAAATCTGTTTTTTCTAAACAACTTCGTAAGCATCTAGCATTGCAGGTGGATTCCAAACAGCCTGCGACTGCTCTCCACGGACTGGACTAGATGGACGCAAAATGTTCAGTTCGTGCAACTTGATGGTTAACTGGCCTGGGTGTACGTAGCCAATCCACTTCAGGTTCCAGTGCCCAGCTACGTGAACTGACATGCGAGGCCCACGATTCATCCTCACACACACACAACCCTCTCGGGGTTATTTTACTTGTTCACTCATCTCCTCGGACCCCTCACCCCTGCACGCTCTTGTCTCCTCCACCCTCCCCTCCCCCTCCCCTCCCCCTCCCGCACCAAGAAGAGGGAGGGAGGGTCTCCGCGAGAGCACCTGCGCGGCCGGCAATGGCCTCCGCCCGCCTCGTAGCCCTCGCGGCATTGGCAGTCGTGTGCCGCTCTCTGCTGGGCCTGGCCTCCGCGGCGGACGACGGAGAGGTGCGGGCGCTGCTGGAGCTCAAGGCGGCGCTGGACCCGACGGGGCGCCTGCTGCCGTCGTGGGCGCCCGGGCGGGACCCTTGTGCCCGGGGCGGGTTCGAGGGCGTTGCGTGCGACGGCAGCGGCGCCGTCGCCAACGTCTCGCTGCAGGGGAAGGGCCTGGCCGGGACGCTCTCCCCGGCCGTCGCCGGCCTCCGCGCGCTCACCGGCCTATACCTCCACTACAACGCGCTCCGCGGCGGCGTGCCCCGGGAGCTCGCCAGGCTCACACGGCTCACCGATGTCTACCTCAACGTCAACAACTTGTCCGGGCCCATCCCGGCCGAGATCGGCGCCATGGCCTCGCTGCAAGGTGAGCCAAGTCAGAGCTCCGCGTCTTCTCTTTTCGATTCTTGCTTGCCTAGCTAGTTGCATGTGGCGCCGTGGGGCGTGGACTCTGCCATTGCCACGGGTACAGCATTGCTTGGATTGATTCGATTCGTTCCGTTGTATTCCAGTCCAGTCTCCTCTGCTGCCTAGCGTCCCATGATCCTAAAACGAGTTCTTGGGTTTGATTGACGCTTCTTGGCTGATATCTAGTAGTACTGCTATAGTGCTATATGATTTGGTCATCGATTGATTTACTGCACTTCTTGGTTTGTTTGCCCCTCTAACTGCTGTTAATGTTGATGTGTCCAAAACAAAAAAAAAAAGTGCTGCAGCTGTGCTACAATCAGCTGACCGGGAGCATCCCCACGCAGCTGGGGCTACCGAACAGGCTCACCGTGTTGGCTCTGCAGTCCAACCACCTGAACGGCGCCATCCCTGCCAGCCTCGGCGACCTGCCGGAGCTGAGGCGGCTGGACTTGAGCTTCAACCACCTCTTCGGCTCCATCCCAGTGAGGCTGGCCAGGCTGCCTCAGCTCGCCGCTCTCGATGTTAGGAACAACTCGCTCACCGGCAGCGTGCCCTCCGGTAAGTAATCTACGAGTCCATTCTTTGAACAATTAATGCCTGCTCCGCTCAGTCTCAGTCAGTAAGGAGTCGTTTGATTTGGTCGCTTCCCAGAACTGGCCAAGCTGGAGGGTGGATTCCAGTACGGGAACAACAGTGATCTGTGCGGCACCGGGCTCCCCGATCTCCGTCCGTGCACTCCGGCGGACCTCATCGACCCCGACAGGCCCCAGCCGTTCAGCGCTGGTATCGCGCCGCAGATCACGCCGGACGGGGCCCGCGGGCATTGCAGCGGCACCCACTGCCCCCCTTCCACCAAGGCGCTCGCGGCCGTCGTCGTTGTAGCGGTGATCCTTCTGGCGGCGACAGCGGCCGGTCTCTTGGCCTTCTCGTGGCACAGGTGGCGCAAGCAGAGGACGGCCGCAGGCGCACCTCCGATGACCACCGTGGGCGGCCGGTGCAGCACCGAGGGCGAGGCGAACAAGGAATCGTTCTGCAAGAGCGCGTCGTCAACGCTGGTGAGTCTGGAGTACTCCAACGGCTGGGACCCGCTGGCCGACGGGCGGAGCGGCGTCGGGTTCTCGCATGAGGTGTCCCCGAGCCTCCGGTTCAACATGGAGGAGGTGGAGTCGGCGACGCAGTACTTCTCGGAGCTGAATCTCCTGGGAAAGAAAAATTCCAAGTCCAAGGGTGGCGCCGGAAGCAGCTTCGCGGCCACGTACAGGGGCACGCTGCGCGACGGCACGCCCGTCGTGGTCACCCGGCTGGGCAAGACCTGCTGCAAGCAGGAGGAGGCGGAGTTCCTCAAGGGCCTCAAGCTGCTCGCCGAGCTCCAGCACGACAACATCGTGGGGCTGAGAGGGTTCTGCTGCTCCAGGGCCAGGGGAGAGTGCTTCCTGGTGCACGACTTCGTGCCCAACGGGAGCCTGTCACACTTCTTGGACGTTGCAGGAGAAGACGGCGGCGGCGGTGCTCTCGGCCATGGCGGGCGCGTCCTTGAATGGTCCACGAGGGTGTCCATCATCAAGGGCATTGCTAAAGGTATGGTGGCTAGTGTCCCTCTCTGTCACTGTCTAGCTATCAGTTATCAAACACTGCTAGAGTGCTAGGGCTAGCGTGCTAACGACCAAATATTTCTGCATTCGTACTGTACTGTCAATAAACCCTGCCTGAGAAGCACAAGGCTGGCATGCATCATTTGGGCTATAAGCTTGGCAGAATGCACACATGTCCAATCAGTTTCTCAGTTCATCGATACTACTACTGTAGGACTGTCCTGGTTGTTCACATGTTTTCGGGAAACATGTGATAGGCGCTACACTCCGGTAGTCACATTCGGAACTGTGTAGCTGTAGGTACTCAAATAGCTCTGCTTGCTTTTCTTTAGGAAGGAGGAAAACCCCTGCCTCTCCATCATCATGGTGATGCACATAGCCATATTTATTACTCCCTCGTCCCGTAATGTAAGACGTTTTTTTGATACTAAGAGTAGAACACAAGTAATCATCCAGAACAATCAAATCATCCTAAGTACTCCCTCTGTAAAGAAATGTAACATCTTTTAGATCAGGTAAAGAAATATGAGGCCTCCTAGGTCACTATAAATTAGAAACATATGCCATCATCCAAACCGGTTGAATCTAACCCGTGCTACTCCCTCCGTTCCTAAATACAAGTCTTTTTAGAGATTTCAATATAAACTACATACGGATGTATATAGACGTAGTTTAGAGTGTAGATTCACTTATTTTACTCCGTATGTAGTTCATACTGGAATTTCTAAAGACTTATATTTAAGAATGGAGTGAGTACCGTCTTTCATCGGTTGCATCCAAATGCAATAAACTCCTATGCTTCCACATGGTGAAGTAAGGACCACGTACAAATTTATCATGTACTCCCTCCGTTCCAAATTACTCGTCGTGGTTTTAGTTCAAATTTACTCGTCGTGGTTTTAGTTCAAATTAACTAAAACCACGACGAGTAATTTGGAACGGAGGGAGTAGCTCTGAAAGTTTTCTTTTTTTTCGAAAAGGAGGAAATTTTCTTCCAAATTTTTTTGGTATCTTTGCATTTTTCTTAAAACACACTCATTACGGAAATTCAACAATGCCCAAAGTAAAGCACAAACTCACACTCGATATGCGACTTAAATTTTGGAGTAACCCCACCCAACCAGCTTCCAAAGAGGTTCGATATACTAGTAAGTGGGGGCAGGTTTAGTAGTTGTGCCGGCTGTGTCTCCAAACTGATGAATAACTTTTGATACTTGTAATTTGCAGTTGTTACTCAAATTGTTCTAGCTTTTGCAGAAGCAAGGTTACGTATCGATGTTTACTTCACAGGAATTGGATATCTGCACAGTACTAGAGCAAACAAGCCCCCTCTGGTTCACCAAAACATATCGGCGGACAAAGTTCTGGTGGATTACACCTACAAGCCCCTGATTTCTGGTTCCGGCCTGCACAAGCTCCTTGTGGACGACCTGGTCTTCTCGACCCTCAAGGCTAGCGCCGCCATGGGGTACCTTGCCCCTGAGTACACCACCGTCGGCCGGTTCTCGGAGAAGAGCGATGTTTATGCTTTCGGGGTAATTGTGTTTCAGATACTGGCGGGTAAAAGTAAAACGATGCAGCTGCCCTTCGAGTCAGGAAACGTCCATGACCTCATCGATGGCAACATGAAAGGATGTTACTCGGCAACCGAAGCGGCTAAACTGGCAAAGATTGCATTGGTCTGCACCAGTGAAAACCCTGAGCAAAGACCCAACATGGAAGAGCTGCTTCAAGAATTGGACACCTTGTGATGGATGGGCATACAATGTGATAACTTTTTTTGCCTTGGCTGGAATTTAGGAGTACTTATCTAGGGTCACTAATCGCTGATCTTAGAAGCAAATGAGGTACTGATTAATTTAATTTTCTTTCGAAATGAGGTAGCAATGAAATACTTAGGATCAATGCTGAGATCTTGTATTATGCTAATGTTGTACTGTTACTGTTGCTGAGTAAAGGCTGCATTGGTAGATGCATCGGATGCGATATTCTCTGTTGCATGAATGCAGCCATTTGTTGCAACTCCTTTTGCTCGGCCCTTGTTTTCTTCAGACAGTGCATAGCTCTTGTGACTCCCAAGTGTACAATCAATCTTGTGTTCACGTGTACCAGTTTGGATCGATCTTCTGAGGCTGTGATTGCCTCTATCCAAGGAGGAAGAGCCAAGAGTCCTTGAGAGCATGTGAGCTATATGGATTGCTGTCTTGTCTTGTTGGTTGCTTATGTTTTGTCCAGTACAGAACCCAGCCTCGTGATCACAGAGGCTGATGCAATCCCCACAGGCAGAAAAAAAGGCACACGCTGATCCTGGGCTTTTGTATGCTGGCTGCTAAGAGCAACACCAACAGGCCGACCCAAACGGACAACGTTTTTGTCCGTTTTTTATTCGTTTAGGTCGGCCGCCCACCCGGCGTCCGTCTTCTTTTAGATTTGGATTGGCAGTGCGCCTAACGCGCCGACCCACTTTATAACCGCGCGCGCATAGATCATGCCAGCGGCCATGTCGTCGCCTTGGTTTTGACACTCCAACGCGCGGGAAAGGTTTGCGCGCGGGGAAAAATCGGCCTAGCGCGCGCTGGTTTTGGCGCTCCAGCGCGCGGGAAAGGTTCGCGCGCTGGTTTTGGCACGCCACGGCCGGCACTCGTTATTAAGAAGGCGCTCCCTCCACACTCTGTCCGCTGCCCACTCGTCTCGCCCCCTCTCACTAGCCTCGCCGCCTCTGCGCCATCATGTCGATGCGCCGCCTGGGCGCTTCGGATTTTCGCGGAGTCCGCTAGCGCCGCTCCGGCGCCTTCTCCTCCGAGATCTGGTTTGGCGAGAAACGCCTCATTCTCGGCACCTTCGACACCGCAGAGGAGGTGGCCCACGCGCACGACGCGGCGGCGTGGCACCTCCTGAGGCCTCGTCGGGAGATGAATTTTCCCGACGTGTTGAGCCAGCGGGCGCAGGATCTCGCGCCTCTCCCGCGGCTTTTCACCGACGGGGATCGTCGTGACCACCGGAGGCGGCAGCGTCGCCTCGCCATCGCCGAGATGAACGTGGAAGCCATGGTGGTGTGGTGCGAACGCTTCCTGCAGGACATCGTCGACGAGCGCCAGTTCTACAAGCAAAGGAGGACGGAGAGGGAGGCGAGAAGGATGGAGCAAGCCGCCTATCGGGAGGACAAGCGTGCGCGGAAGCAGGCCGCTCAATTGAACCTGAAGCTAGGAGAAGCGTCGTCCTGGGACTCCGAGGACGAGCGGTATGCTGACGCCTACATTCAGATGTCGAAGGAGGACATTACCGAGTCGGAGTCGAAAAACGACGAGTAGTTGATCTTTTTTTTATCTGTCTATGCTAGAACTATCTATGTTTGGGTCCGTTTGGGTCGGCACGTTGGGCCGACTTTTCTGTCCGCGCCGACCCAAACGGACGACGGCGGACAAAATTGGTCGCCCCATTGGAGTTGCTCTAAGGTGCGAGACAAAATAGACTCTACCACACAGTACGAGGGCAACTCCAAGGTGCCGACGCATTATGTTCCGCGCGTCCGTTTGGGTTAAAACGGCCACCCATTTCCGGCCCAAAATTTGAGCCGGGTTTGCGTCGGCATGGACACGCGCGACGTCCCCCTTTCCCATGTCCCTCCACATAGTGACACAGCCATTCTCCCCCCCCCATCCACACACGACACACCCCGGTCACGCCGTCCTCGCAGCAGCCGACCACTTCTGGCCGTTTGGTCGCTACTCGCCATCACTCGCACCAGTACACCTTTCACAGCTGCACGCCGCACCCGATGGCAGCTCTTGCCAATGTTGGTGGTCTGTTTCACCCACCGTCGTAGCACCTCCACGAGCACGCCACCCTCTGGCCTCCACCGCCGCCTGCATCTCTCCAAGCCCGACGGCTTCGCTCCATGGTCGCCTCCACATCACCAGGCCTGCTGCCAGGCCTGGGAGAGGCGCGGGGCTCTTCACCGGCCGGGTTCTTCCACCGCAAGGTGTTCAACGTTTCGCCCGCAACGTACAAATGGATAGTGGAGATGAGTTCTTTTTCAATAACTTCATTTGTGATTCAGACGATTCGTTGTCGGACGATGAGGAGTTTGTGGTTGCTACTTTGGTAGTCAATGACCACATTGCTAGGCAACAACCATTGTTTAGGGGATTGATCCCGGGTCATTCTCCGGCGTTGAATCGCAACAGAGAGAGCGGTCATTGCCTACTATGGTCCGACTACTTTCAGTGCACGTCCCCACTCTACAAACCCAAGCTATTCCCCCGCCGCTTCCGGATGGCTAGACATGTGTTCAATCATATTCGAGAGGGAGTGATGGCGTATGATGATGATTTCGTATGCAAGGATGCCCTTGGAAATGTTGGCTTCTCTTATCAGAAATGCACTGCAGCTCTTCAAATGCTTGCATATCAGAATACCTGGTGATTTTTTTTATGAGTACTCCCTCCGTCCTTTAAAGAGTGTACTTCCAACTTTTTTGGAATGTCAAACTTTTTTATGTTTGATCGTATTTATATAATAATATACCAACGCTTATGCCATCAAATTAGTAGCATTAGATTCATGTCAAAATATATTTTCATCATATAGCTATTTGGTTCCACAAACATTGTTATATTTTTGCACAAACTCGGTCAAACTTTGATATAGTTTGACCCTCCAACAAAGTTGGAAGTACACTCTTTGAAGATGGAGGGAGTATGTCCGCATGAGTGAGTCCACAGGCATGCATGTACAAGCTTCGCAAGGCTGTGCTAGCAGTGTTTGACCCATAGTACCTGAGAGAGCCAAATGCTATAGATACAACCTGGTTGTTGGCGATCAATGCAGATAGGGGCTTCCTAGGGAAGCTTGGTAGCATAGATTGTATGCACTGAAAGTGGAAGAACTATCTGATACGTCTCCGTCGTATCTATAATTTTTATTGTTCCATGCCAATATTATACAACTTTCATACTTTTGGCAACTTTTCATACTATTTTTGGGACTAACATATTGATCCAGTGCCCAGTGCCAGTTCCTATTTGTTGCATGTTTTTTGTCTCGCAAGAAATTCATATCAACCGGAATCCAAACGCGATAAAAACTTACAGAGACTTTTTTTTGGAATACATGTGAATTTTGGGAATTGGAATCAACGCGAGACGATGCCCGAGGGGGCCACAAGGCAGGGGGCGCGCCCTAGGCGGTAGGGCGCGCCATGGGCCCTTGTGGTCACCCCGTAAGGCGGTTGGTGCCCTTCTTATGGCACAAGAAAGCTAATATCCGGATAAAAGTCGTGTTAAAATTTCAGCCAAATCGGAGTTACGGATCTCTGGGAGTTTAAGAAACAGTGAAAGGCCAGAATCTGAGAACGTAGAAATAGAAGGAAACAGAGAGAGAGAGAGAGAGAGAGATAGAGAGAGAGATAGATAGATAGATAGAGAGAGAGAGAGAGAGAGAGAGAGAGAAAGAGAGATAGCGACCCAATCTCGGAGGGCCTCCCGCCCCTCCGCCGCCATGGAGGCCATGGACCAGAGGGGAAACCCTTCTCCCATCTAGGGGGAAGGTCAAGGAAGAAGAAGAAGAAGAAGAAGGGGGGCTCTCTCCCCCTCTCTCCCGGTGGCACCGGAACGCTGATACGTCTCCAACGTATCTATAATTTATGAAGTATTCATGCTATTATATTATCCATCTTGGATGTTTATGGGCTTTATTATGCACTTTTATATTACTTTTGGGACTAACCTATTGACCCAGAGCCCAGTGCCAGTTCCTGTTTTTTCCCTTGTTTCAGTGTTTCGAAGAAAAGGAATATCAAACGGAGTCGAAACGGAATGAAACCTTCTGGAGAAGTTATTTTTGGAAGGAAAGCAACCTGATAGACTTGGAGTGCACGTCAGGAAAGAAACGAGGGAGCCACGAGGTAGGGGGCGCCCACCCCCCTAGGGGGCGCCCTCCACCCTCGTGGGCCCCTCGTGGCTCCCCTGACGTACTTCTTCCTCATATATATACCCATATACCCAAAAACGATTGGGGAACATAATAGATCGGGAGTTCCGCCGCCGCAAGCCTCTGTAGCCACCAAAAACCAATCGGGGCCCTGTTCCGGCACCCTGCCGGAGGGGGGAACCCTCACCGGTGGCCATCTTCATCATCCCGGCGCTCTCCATGACGAGGAGGGAGTAGTTCACCCTCGGGGCTGAGGGTATGTACCAGTAGCTATGTGTTTGATCTCCCTCTCTCATGTTCTTGATTTGGCACGATCTTGATGTATCGCGAGCTTTGCTATTATAATTGGATCTTATGTTTCTTCTCCCCCTCTACTCTCTTGTAATGGATTGAGTTTTCCCTTTGAAGTTATCTTATCGGATTGAGTCTTTAATGATTTGAGAACACTTGGTGTATGTCTTGCCGTGCGTATCTGTGGTGACAATGGGATATCACGTGATTCACTTGATATATGTTTTGGTGATCAACTTGCGGGTTCCGCCCATGAACCTATGCATAGGGGTTGGCACACGTTTTCGTCTTGATTCTCCGGTAGAAACTTTGGGGCACTCTTTGAGGTTCTATGTGTTGGTTGAATAGATGAATCTGAGATTGTGTGATGCATATCGTATAATCATACCCACGGATACTTGAGGTGACATTGGAGTATCTAGGTGACATTAGGGTTTTGGTTGATTTGTGTCTTAAGGTGTTATTCTAGTACGAACTCTAGGGTTGTTTGTGACACTTATAGGAATAGCCCAATGGATTGATTGGAAAGAATAAGTTTTGAGGTGGTTTCGTACCCTACCATAATCTCTTCGTTTGTTCTCCGCTATTAGTGACTTTGGAGTGACTCTTTGTTGCATGTTGAGGGATAGTTATATGATCCAATTATGTTATTATTGTTGAGAGAACTTGCACTAGTGAAAGTATGAACCCTAGGCCTTGTTTCAGCGCATTGCAATACCGCTTACACTCACTTTTATCATTAGTTACCTTGATGTTTTTATATTTTCAGATTACAAAAACCTATATCTACCATCCATATTGCACTTGTATCACCATCTCTTCGCTAAACTAGTGCACCTATACAATTTACCATTGTATTGGGTGTGTTGGGGACACAAGAGACTCTTTGTTATTTGGTTGCAGGGTTGCTTAAGAGAGACCATCTTCATCCTACGCCTCCCACGGATTGATAAACCTTAGGTCATCCACTTGAGGGAAATTTGCTACTGTCCTACAAACCTGTGCACTTGGAGGCCCAACGACGTCTACAAGAAGAAGGTTGCGTAGTAGACATCAAGCTCTTTTCTGGCACCGTTGCCGGGGAGGTGAGTGCTTGAAGGTATATCTTTAGATCTTGCAATCGAATCTTTTAGTTTCTTGTTTTATCACTAGTTTAGTCTATAAAATAAAACTAAAAAAATGGAATTAAGTTTGTCTCATATGCTGCATCTTTTTAATGTCTTTCGTGAAAATGATGGGAAGGAAAATTGTGCTCAAGTACTAGAAGAAGAATTACATAGAATGCTTGGCATAAAATATGCGAATGATGAGCATGATTGCAATGTTGTTAGTATGAATTCTTTGAATACCCATGATGCTAATGATATGCAAGGCCACAAGCTTGGGGATGCTATGTTTGATGAGGATGATATTTTTAGTCCCCCAAGTTTGGATGAGCAAATTTATTATGATGAAAGCATGACTCCTATTTATGATGATTATTGTGATGACACGTATGCTATAAATAATAAAGATAACCATGAAACTTGTCATCATGATTTTAATTTTCAATTGGATTATGCTTCACATGATAGTTATTTTGTTGAGTTTGCTCCCACTACTATTCATGAGAAGAATTTTGCTTATGTGGAGAGTAACAAAAATTCTATGCTTATGCATCATGAAAAGAGTGCTTTATGTGATAGTTATATTGTTGAATTCATTCATGATGCTACTGAAATTATTATGAGGGAGGAATATATGCTTGTAGGAATTGCAATAATATCAAGTTTCCTCTCTATGTGTTGAAAATCTTGAAGCTATGCGTGTTTTGCCTTCCTATGCTAGTTGATTTTTGTTCCCATAAGTTGTTTGCTCACAAAATCCCTACGCATAGGAAGTGGGTTAGACTTAAATGTGCTAGTCATATTCTTCATGATTCTCTCTTTATGTTTCAATTCTTATCTTTTAGGTGAGCATCATTGAAATCATCATGCCTAGCTAGGGGCGTTAAACGTTAGCTCTTGTTGGGAGGCAACCAAATTTTATTTTAGTTTCTTGCTTTTTGGTTCTGTTTAGTAATATATAATCCATCTAGCTTCTTTTTATATGTGGTTTTATGTTTTAATTAGTGTTTGTGCCAAGTAGAACCTTTGGGAAGACTTGGGTGAAGTCTTTATGATCATGCTATAAAAAACAGAAACTTTAGCGCTCACGAGAGTAGCTAAATTTTTTTACTAGAGAGTGATATTTAGTTGATTATTTTTGAAGATGATTACTAGACAAATTCCTCAGGTCCACCAATTTATTTTAGAATTTTTGGAGTTCCAGAAGTTTGCGTTAGTTACAGATTACTACAGACTGTTCTGTTTTTGACAAATTCTGTTTTTCGTGTGTTGCTTGCTTATTTTGATGAATCTATGGCTAGTAAAATAGTTTATAAACCATAGAGAAGTTGGAATACAGTAGGTTTAACACCAATATAAATAAATAATGAGTTCATTACAGTACCTTGAAGTGGTGTTTTGTTTTCTTTCGCTAACGAAGCTCACGAGTTTTCTGTTAAGTTTTGTGTTGTGAAGTTTTCAAGTTTTGGGTAAAGATTCGATGGACTATGAAATAAGGAGTGGCAAGAGCCTAAGATTGGGGATGCCCAAGGCACCCCAAGGTAATATTCAAGTATAACCAAGAGCCTAAGCTTGGGGATGCCCCGGAAGGCATCCCCTCTTTCGTCTTCGTTCATCGGTAACTTTACTTGGAGCTATATTTTTATTCACCACATGATATGTGTTTTGCTTGGAGCGTCATGTCATTTTATTTTGTTTTGCTTGCTGTTTGAATAAAATACCAAGATCTTAAATTCTTAAATGAGAGAGAGTCTTCACATAGCTACATAATTATTTAACTACTCATTGATCTTCACTTATATCTTTTTGAAGTAGTTTGTCATTTACTCGTGTGCTTCACTTTTATCCTATGAGTAAATGGTTGAATGATTTGAATGTCATAAATATGAAATTATATATGTTTCATATGCCTTTCCCATGGGGAGTAATGCCTTCAAATATAAGAAGTAGAGGTGGTAAATTTATTGAAGGTTAGCAAACATTGTATTGGCCACTTGAACAATTCATGAAAGAATATTGAAGGAAGAGAGATTTCACATATAAATATACTATCTTGGACATCTTCTATGATTGTGATCCCCATTAATTATTTTCAAACCTGAGCAAATTAGTTGAAGTTGGACAAGGAAGACAACATAATGAGTTATGCTTGGGTATATTTGTATAAGTTATATTGTTTTGGATCCTCTAACATGTGGCGCTTGCTATTTAGAATCCTTTGCTAGCCAAAATATCTGTACTAAGTGGGAATACTGCTTGTGCATCCAAACTCCCCGAACCAAGTTTCTTCCATGAGTGTCCACCATATCTACCTATATGCGGTATTTACCTGCCATTCCAAGTAAATTTGCATGTGCCAAACTCTAAACCTTCAAATAATAATCTGTTTTGTATGCCCGAATCGCTCATGTAGCGACTACGGGTTAGCAGTATCTTCCATGCTAGATGGGTTATTCTCACGATAAGTGGACTCCGCTCATCATTCACGAGAAAATGGCCGGTAACTGGGATGCCCAGTCCCATGATCAAAAGATCAAAATCAAATAAAAAATAATTGCAAACAAAACTCCCCCAGGTTTGATGTTAGTTGGAGGCACCCGTTGTTTCGGGCAAGCCATGGATTGATGATTGTTGGTGGAGGGGGAGTAAAAATCTTTACCTTTCTGTTTGGGAACCGCCTATAATGTATCTAGTATGGAAGATATTGGGAACTCTTGGTCGTTATGTTGACAATGAAAGCATACCTCTCAAAATTATTTTCATCTCTGTTTTAGCTTCGAGCTCTGGCACCTCTGCAAATCCCTGCTTCCCTCTGCGAAGGGCCTATCTTTTACTTTTATGCAAGAGTCAGTAGTATTCCTTCTCATTCCAACCCACTCTTTAGTTGGCAAGCATCATATGATGGAAAGATCTAAGCATATATGGCCATTCAAATATATTTGAGCATGAATTATTATTGTTGACATTACCCTTGAGGTAAAAGGTTGGGAGGCGAAACATTAAGCCCCTATCTTTCTCTGTGTTCGATGAATACTATTTGTTCTAAAAATATGCTTTGAGTGGTAGCAATCATGGAAGACTAAATGATAGTTGAGTATGTGGAGTTTGCTAAATCAAAGCTCTGACATAGACTCTTCCTGAAAATAAGATGAATTGTAATTGTTTGATGACTAATAACACGGTTTGTTAGTTTTCAAGAAAGTTTATGATCTATGCTTTAACATGTGAATAGTTTGTTACTTGATCATGAAAAGTTCTATGAGTTGAACTACTGTTATGACATATGATGATGCTAGAAAACGTGATTGAAATTATCATTGATCAAACTTATGCACCTGCTAGCATTCACACTTCATAAATTCTTTCTTTTATCATTTACCTACTCGAGGACGAGCAGGAATTAAGCTTGGGGATGCTGATACGTCTCCAACGTATCTATAATTTATGAAGTATTCATGCTATTATATTATCCATCTTGGATGTTTATGGGCTTTATTATGCACTTTTATATTACTTTTGGGACTAACCTATTGACCCATAGCCCAGTGCCAGTTCCTGTTTTTTCCCTTGTTTCAGTGTTTCGAAGAAAAGGAATATCAAACGGAGTTTAAACGGAATGAAACCTTCTGGAGAAGTTATTTTTTGAAGGAAAGCAACCTGATAGACTTGGTGTGCACGTCAGGAAAGAAACAAGGGAGCCACGAGGTAGGGGGCGCCCACCCCCCTAGGGCGCGCCCTCCACCCTCGTGGGCCCCTCGTGGCTCCCCTGACGTACTTCTTCCTCATATATATACCCATATACCCAAAAACGATCGGGGAACATAATAGATCGGGAGTTCCGCCGCCGCAAGCCTCTGTAGCCACCAAAAACCAATCGGGGCCCTGTTCCGGCACCCTGCCGGAGGGGGGAACCCTCACCGGTGGCCATCTTCATCATCACGGCGCTCTTCATGACGAGGAGGGAGTAGTTCACCCTCGGGGCTGAGGGTATGTACCAGTAGCTATGTGTTTGATCTCCCTCTCTCGTGTTCTTGATTTGGCACGATCTTGATGTATCGCGAGCTTTGCTATTATAATTGGATCTTATGTTTCTTCTCCCCCTCTACTCTCTTGTAATGGATTGAGTTTTCCCTTTGAAGTTATCTTATCGGATTGAGTCTTTAATGATTTGAGAACACTTGATGTATGTCTTGCCGTGCGTATCTGTGGTGACAATGGGATATCACGTGATTCACTTGATGTATGTTTTGGTGATCAACTTGTGGGTTCCGCCCATGAACCTATGCATAGGGGTTGACACACGTTTTCGTCTTGATTCTCCGGTAGAAACTTTGGGGCACTCTTTGAGGTTCTATGTGTTGGTTGAATAGATGAATCTGAGATTGTGTGATGCATATCGTATAATCATACCCACGGATACTTGAGGTGACATTGGAGTATCTAGGTGACATTAGGGTTTTGGTTGATTTGTGTCTTAAGGTGTTATTCTAGTACGAACTCTAGGGCTGTTTGTGACACTTATAGGAATAGCCCAACGGATTGATTGGAAAGAATAACTTTGAGGTGGTTTCGTACCCTACCATAATCTCTTCGTTTGTTCTCCGCTATTAGTGACTTTGGAGTGACTCTTTGTTGCATGTTGAGGGATAGTTATATGATCCAATTATGTTATTATTGTTGAGAGAACTTGCACTAGTGAAAGTATGAACCCTAGGCCTTGTTTCAGCGCATTGCAATACCGTTTACGCTCACTTTTATCATTAGTTACCTTGCTGTTTTTATATTTTCAGATTACAAAAACCTATATCTACCATCCATATTGCACTTGTATCACCATCTCTTCGCCGAACTAGTGTACCTATACAATTTACCATTGTATTGGGGTGTGTTGGGGACACAAGAGACTCTTTGTTATTTGGTTGCAGGGTTGCTTGAGAGAGACCATCTTCATCCTACGCCTCCCACAGATTGATAAACCTTAGGTCATCCACTTGAGGGAAATTTTCTACTGTCCTACAAACCTCTGCACTTGGAGGCCCAACAACGTCTACAAGAAGAAGGTTGCGTAGTAGACATCAAACGCCGCCGGGGCCATCATCGTGACAGCGATCTACACCAACAACTTCGCCACCGTCATCACCAACTCTCTCTCCCCCTCTATGCAGCTGTGTAACACCCCTTCTCCCCGCTGTAATCTCTACTTAAACATGGTGCTTAATGCTATATATTATTTCCCAATGATGTATGGCTATCCTATGTTGTTTGAGTAGATCCATTTGTCCTATGGGGTGATTGATGATCATGATTGGTTTGAGTTGCATGTTTTATTATTGGTGCTATCCTATGGTGCTCTCCATGTCGCGCAAGCGTGAGGGATCCCTGCTGTAGAGTTTGCAATATGTTCATGATTCGCTTACGGTGGGTTGCTAGAGTGACAGAAGCTTAAACCTGAGTAAGGGGGTTGTTTACGTATGGGAGTAAAGAGGACTTGATACTTTAATGCTATGGTTGGGTTTTACCTTAATGATCTTTAGTAGTCACGGTTGTTTGCTAGAGTTCCAATCATAAGTGCATATGATCCAAGAAGAGAAAGTATGTTAGCTTATGCCTCGCCCTCATATAAAATTGCAATAATGATTACTGGTTTAGTTATCGATTGCCTAGGGACAAATAACTTTCTTGTGACAAAAAGCTCTCTACTAAAACTAACTGATACATCCATTTTGCATCATGCTTTTATATCGATATTTATTGCATTATGGGCTGTTATTACACATTATGTCACAATACTTATGCCTATTCTCTCTTATTTTATAAGGTTTGCATGAAGAGGGAGAATGCCGGCAGCTGGAATTCTGGGCTGGAAAAGGAGCAAATATTAGAGACCTATTCTGCACAGCTCCGAAAGTCCTGAAACTTCACGGAAGTCATTTTTGGAATTTATAAAAAATATTGAGCGAAGAGAATACCAGAGGGGGCCCACACCCTGGCCACAAGGGTGGGGGCGCGCCCTACCCACCTCGGCGCGCCCCCTGCCTCGTGGGCCCCCTGGCAGGCCTCCGGTGCCCATCTTCTGCTATATGAAGTCTTTCATCCGAGAAAAAAATCATAAGCAAGCTTTTGGGAAGAAACTCCGCCGCCACGAGGCGGAACCTTGGCGGAACCAATCTAGGGCTCCGGCAGAGCTGTTCTGCCGGGGAAACCTCCCTCCGGGAGGGGGGAATCATCGCCAACGATCCTCTCATCGGGAGGGGGTCAATCTTCATCAACATCCTCACCAGCACCATCTTATCTCAAACCCTAGTTCATCTCTTGTATCCAATCTTTGTCCCAAAGCCTCAGATTGGTACCTGTGGGTTGCTAGTAGTGTTGATTACTCCTTGTAGTTGATGCTAGTTGGTTTATTTGGTGGAAGATCATATGTTCAGATCCTATATGCATATTAATACCCCTCTTATTATGAACATGAATATGATTTGTGAGTAGTTACGTTTGTTCCTGAGGACATGGGAGAAGTCTTGCTATAAGTAGTCATGTGAATTTGGTATTCGTTTGATATTTTGATGAGATGTATGTTGTCTTTCCTCTAGTGGTGTTATGTGAACGTCAACTACATGACACTTCACCATTGTTTGGGCCTAGAGGAAGGCATTGGGAAGTAATAAGTAGATGATGGGTTGCTAGAGTGACAGAAGCTTAAACCCTAGTTTATGTGTTGCTTCGTAAGGGGCTGATTTGGATCCATATGTTTCATGCTATGGTTAGGTTTACCTTAATACCTCTTTTGTAGTTGCGGATGCTTGCAATAGGAGTTAATCATAAGTGGGATGCTTGTCCAAGTAAGGACAGCAACCAAGCACCGGTCCACCCACATGTCAAATTATCAAAGTACCGAACGCGAATCATATGAACGTGATGAAAACTAGCTTGACGATAATTCCCATGTGTCCTCGGGAGCGCTTTTCTCTATATAAGAGTTTGTCCAGGCTTGTCCTTTGCTACAAAAAGTATTGGGCCATCTTGATTCACTTTATTTACACTTGTTACTTGTTACCCATTACAAATTACCTTATCACAAAACTATCTGTTACCGATAATTTCAGAGCTTGCAGAGAATACCTTGCTGAAAACCGCTTATCATTTCCTTCTGCTCCTCGTTGGGTTCGACACTCTTACTTATCGAAAGGACTAAGATAGATCCCCTATACTTGTGGGTCATCAAGACTCTTTTCTGGCACCGTTGCCGGGGAGTGAAGCGCCTTTGGTAAGTGGAATTTGGTAAGGAAAAATTTATATAGTGTGCTGAAATTTACTGTCACTTGTTAGTTGTTACTATGGAAAGTAATCCCTTGAGGGGCTTGTTCGGGGTATCTTCACCCCGACCGGTAGAGCAAATAGTTGCTCCTCAACCTACTGAACCTATTGAAAATGTCTACTTTGAAATTCCTTCGGGTATGATAGAGAAACTGCTGGCTAATCCTTTTACAGGAGATGGAACACTGCATCCCGATTTACACTTAATCTATGTGGATGAAGTTTGTGGATTATTTAATCTTGCAGGTATGCCCGATGATGTTATCAAGAAGAAGGTCTTCCCTTTATCTTTGAAGGGAGAGGCATTGATATGGTATAGGCTATGTGATGATATGGGATCATGGAACTACAAACGATTGAAATTGGAATTTCATCAGAAGTTTTATCCTATGCATCTTGTTCATCGTGATCGTAATTATATATATAATTTTTGGCCCCGTGAAGGAGAAAGCATCGCTCAAGCTTGGGGGAGGCTTAAGTCAATGGTATATTCATGCCCCAATCATGAGCTCTCAAGATAAATGATTATTCAAAAAATTTATGCTCGGCTTTCTCTTAATAATCGCTCCATGCTCGATACTTCTTGTACTGGTTCCTTTATGATGAAGACTATTGAATTCAAATGGGATTTATTGGAAAGAATTAAACGCAACTCTGAAGATTGGGACCTTGACGAAGGTAAAGAGTCAGGTATAACACCTAAGTTCGATTGTGTTAAATCTTTTATGGATACTGATGCTTCCATGAATTTAGCACTAGATATGGACTTGACTCTGAGATAGTAGCTTCTTTCTGTGAATCATTTGCTACTCATGTTGATCTCCCTAAGGAGAAGTGGTTTAAATATAATCCTCCCGTTGAAGTAAAAGTAGTTGCACCTATTAAAGTTGAAGAAAAGACTATCACTTATAATGATCCTATTGTCCCTACTGCTTATGCTGAGAAACCACCTTTCCCTGTTAGAATAAAGGATCATGCTAAAGCTTCAACTTTGTCAACAAAAGTAATATTAGGACACACAAACCCCCTGAGCAAGTTAAGTTTGAACCTAATATTGCTATGGTTAAAGATCTCTTGGCTGATAATATTGATGGGCATGTTATTTATTTCTGTGAGGAAACTGCTAGAATTGCTAAGCCTGGTGCTAAAGATAAACATAGACCTGTTGTAGGCATGCCTGTTATTTTTGTTAAAATAGGAGATCATTTTTATCATAGTTTATGTGATATGGGTGCTAGTGCTAGTGCAATACCTCATTCCTTATACAAAGAAATTATGCATGATATTGCACCTGCTGAGATAGAAGAAACTGATGTCACAATTAAGCTTGCCAATAGAGATACTATATCACCGATTGGGATTGTTAGAGATGTTCAAGTCTTGTGTGGTAAGGTTAAATATCCTGCTGATTTTCTTGTTCTTGGTTCCCCACAAGATAGCTTTTGTCCCATTATATTTGGTAGACCCTTCTTGAATACTGCCAATGCTAGGATAGACTGCGAAAAGGATGTTGTTACTATTGGTTTGGGTGATATGTCTCATGAGTTTAACTTTGCTAAATTTCGTAGACAACCCCGTGATGAGGAATTGCCTAGTAAAGATGAAATTATTGGTCTTGCTTCTATTGTCGTGCCTCCTAGCGATCCTTTAGAACAATATTTGCTAGACCATGAAAATGATATGTTTATGAATGAAAGAAAGGAAATAGATGAAGTATTCTTTAAACAGGGACGTATTCTGAAACACAACTTGCGTGTTGAAATCCTAGGGGATCCTCCTCCACCCAAGGGTGATCCCGTGTTTGAGCTTAAACCGTTACCTGATACTCTTAAATATGCTTATCTAGACGAAAAGAAGATATATCCTGTTATTATTAGTGCTAACCTTTCAGAGAAAGAGGAAGAGAAATTATTGAAAACTCTGAAGAAGCACCATGCTGCCATTGGATATACTCTTGATGATCTTAAGGGCATTAGTCCCACTCTATGTCAACACAAAAGAAATTTGGAGAAAGACGCCAAACCAGTTATTGATCACCAACGACGGTTAAATCCTAAGATGAAAGAAGTGGTAAGAAAGGAAATATTAAAGCTCCTTGAGGCAGGTATAATTTATCCCGTTGCTGATAGTCAGTGGGTCAGTCCTGTTCATTGTGTCCCTAAGAAGGGAGGTATTACTGTCGTTCCTAATGATAAAGATGAATTTATTCCGCAAAGAATTATTACAGGTTATAGGATGGTAATTGATTTCCGCAAATTAAATAAAGCTACTAAAAAGGATCATTACCCTTTGCCTTTTATTGATCATATGCTAGAAAGATTATCCAAACATACACATTTTTGCTTTCTAGATGGTTACTCTGGTTTCTCTCAAATACCTGTGTCAGCTGAGGATCAAGAAAAGACCACTTTTACTTGCCCTTTCGGCACTTTTGCTTATAGACGTATGTGTTGGAAATATGCCCTAGAGGCAATAATAAATAGGTTATTATTATATTTCCTTGTTCATGATAATCGTTTATTATCCATGCTAGAATTGTATTGATAGGAAACTCAGATGCATGTGTGGATACATAGACAACACCATGTCCCTAGTAAGCCTCTAGTTGACTAGCTCGTTGATCAATAGATGGTTACGGTTTCCTAACCATGGACATTGGATGTCGTTGATAACGGGATCACATCATTAGGAGAATGATGTGATGGACGAGACCCAATCCTAAGCCTAGCACTAGATCGTGTAGTTCGTTTGCTAAGAGCTTTTCTAATGTCAAGTATCATTTCCTTAGACCATGAGATTGTGCAACTCCGGGATACCGTAGGAATGCTTTGGGTGTACCAAACGTCACAACGTAACTGGGTGGCTATAAAGGTGCACTACGAGTATCTCCGAAGGTGTCTGTTGGGTTGGCACGAATCGAGACTGGGATTTGTCACTCCGTGTAAACGGAGAGGTATCTCTGGGCCCACTCGGTAGGACATCATCATAATGTGCACAATGTGACCAATGAGTTGATCACGGGATGATGTGTTACGGAACGAGTAAAGAGACTTGCTGGTAACGAGATTGAACAAGGTATCGGGATACCGACGATCGAATCTCGGGCAAGTACCATACCGATAGACAAAGGGAATTGTATACGGGATTGATTGAATCCTCAACATCGTGGTTCATCCGATGAGATCATCGTGGAACATGTGGGAGCCAACATGGGTATCCAGATCCCTCTATTGGTTATTGGCCGGAGAACGTCTCGGTCATGTCTGCATGGTTCCCGAACCCGTAGGGTCTACACACTTAAGGTTCGGTGACGCTAGGGTTATAGAGATATTAGTATGCGGTAACCCGAAAGTTGTTCGGAGTCCCATATGAGATCCCGGACGTCACGAGGAGTTCCGGATTGGTCCGGAGGTAAAGATTTATATATGGGAAGTCTTATTTTGGTCGCCGGAAAAGTTTCGCACTTTATCGGTATTGTACCGGGAGTGCCGAAAGGGGTCCGGGGGTCCACCAAGGGGGTCCACCAGCCCCGGGGGGGCACATGGGCTGTAGGGGGTGCGCCTTGGCCTATATGGGCCAAGGGCACCAGCCCCAAGAGGCCCATGCGCCAAGAGATAAGGAAAAGGGAGAGTCCTAAAGGGGGAAGGCACCTCCGAGGTGCCTTGGGGGGGAAGGACTCCTCCCTGGCCGCACCCTTCCTTGGAGGAAGGGCCAAGGCTGCGCCCCCCCTCTCCCTTGGCCCTATATATAGTGGGGGGGAGGGAGGGCAGCAGCAACCTAAGCCCCTGGCGCCTCCCTCTCCCTCCCGTGACACCTCTCCCTCCCGTTAGTGCTTGGCGAAGCCCTACCGGGATCCCCGCTACTTCCACCACCACGCCGTCGTGCTGCTGGATCTCCATCAACCTCTCCTTCCCCCTTGCTGGATCAAGAAGGAGGAGACGTCGCTGCTCCGTACGTGTGTTGAACGCGGAGGTGCCGTCCGTTCGGCGCTAGGATCATCGGTGATTTGGATCACGACGAGTACGACTCCATCAACCCCGTTCTCTTGAACGCTTCCGCTCGCGATCTACAAGGGTATGTAGATGCACTCCCCTTCCCCTCGTTGCTAGATTACTCCATAGATTGATCTTGGTGATGCGTAGAAAATTTTGAATTTCTGCTACGTTCCCCAACAGTGGCATCATGAGCTAGGTCTATGCGTAGTTTCTATGCACGAGTAGAACACAAAGTAGTTGTGGGCGTCGATGTTGCCAATTCTTCTTGCCGCTACTAGTCTTATCTTGTTTCGGCGGCATTGTGGGATGAAGCGGCCCGGACCGACCTTACACGTACTCTTACGTGAGACAGGTTCCACCGACTGACATGCACTAGTTGCATAAGGTGGCTATCGGGTGTCTGTCTCTCCCACTTTAGTCGGAACGGATTCGATGAAAAGGGTCCTTATGAAGGGTAAATAGAAATTGGCATATCACGTTGTGGTTTTACGTAGGTAAGAAACGTTCTTGCTAGAAACCTATACAAGCCACGTAAAAACTTGCAACAACAATTAGAGGACGTCTAACTTGTTTTTGCAGCATGTGCTATGTGATGTGATATGGCCAGAAGATGTGATGAATGATATATGTGATGTATGAGATTGATCATATTCTTGTAATAGGAATCACGACTTGCATGTCGATGAGTATGACAACCGGCAGGAGCCATAGGAGTTGTCTTTATTTTTTGTATGACCTGCGTGTCATTGAATAACGCCATGTAAATTACTTTACTTTATTGCTAAGCGCGTTAGCCATAGAAGTAGAAGTAATCGTTGGCGTGACAACTTCATGAAGACACAATGATGGAGATCATGATGATGGAGATCATGGTGTCATGCCGGTGACAAAGATGATCATGGTGCCCCGAAGATGGAGATCAAAGGAGCAAGATGATATTGGCCATATCATGTCACTATTTGATTGCATGTGATGTTTATCATGTTATGCATCTTATTTGCTTAGAACGACGGTAGTAAGTAAGATGATCCCTCACTAAAATTTCAAGAGACGTGTTCCCCCTAACTGTGCACCGTTGCGAAGGTTCGTTGTTTCGAAGCACCACGTGATGATCGGGTGTGATAGATTCTAACGTTCGAATACAACGGGTGTTGACGAGCCTAGCATGTACAGACATGGCCTCGGAACACATGCGGAACACTTAGGTTGACTTGACGAGCCTAGCATGTACATACATGGCCTCGGAACACAAGAGACCGAAAGGTCGAACATGAGTCGTATAGCAGATACGATCAACATGGAGATGTTCACCGATGATGACTAGTCCGTCTCACGTGATGATCGGACACGGCCTAGTTTGACTTGGATCATGTATCACTTAGATGACTAGAGGGATGTCTATCTGAGTGGGAGTTCAATAATCAGATGAACTTCATTATCATGAACATAGTCAAAAGGTCTTTGCAAATTATGTCATACGCTTTAGTTCTACTGTTTAAGATATGTTCCTAGAGAAAATTTAGTTGAAAGTTGGTAGTAGCAATTATGCGGACTGGGTCCGTAAACTGAGGACTGTCCTCATTGCTGCACAGAAGGCTTATGTCCTTAATGCACCGCTCGGTGTGCTGAACCTCAGCGTCGTCTGTAGATGTTGCGGAACATCTGACATATACGTTTTGATAACTACGTGATAGTTCAGTGCGTAATGCTAACGGTTTAGAATTGTGGCACCAAAGACGGTTTTTGAAACGTCGCAGAACATATGAGATGTTCCGAAGACTGAAATTGGGATTTCAGACTAGTGCCCGCGTCAAGAGGTATGAGACCTCTGACAAGTTTCTTAAGCCTGAAGACTAAGGGAGAAAAGCTCAATCGTTGAGCATGTACTCAGATTGTCTGAGTACTACAATCGCTTGAATCGAGTGGGAGTTAATCTCCCAGATGAGATAGTGATGGTTCTCCATAGTCACTGCCACCAAGCTAGTAGAGCTTCGTGATGAACTATAACATATCAGGGACAGTTATGATGATCCTTGAGCAACTCGCGATGTTTGACACCGCGAAAGTAGAAATCAAGAAGGAGCATCAATTGTTGATGGTTAGTAAAACCACTAGTTTCTAGAAGGGCAAGGGCAAAAAGGGATACTTCATGAAACAGCAAGTCATTTGCTGCTCTAGTGAAGAATCCCAAGGTTGAACCCAAACCCGAGACTAAGTGCTTCTGTAATGAGGGGAACGGTCACTGAAGCAGTACTACCCTAGATACTTGGTAGATGAGAAGGCAGGCAAGGTCGACAGAAGTATATTGGATATACATTATATGAATGTGTACTTTACTAGTACTCCTAGCAGCACCAGGGTATTAGATACCGGTTCGGTTGCTAAGTGTTGGTAACTCGAAATAAAAGCTGTGGAATAAACGGAGACTAGCTAAAGGTGAGATGACGATATGTGTTGGAAGTATTTCCAAGGTTGATGTGATCAAGCATCGCATGCTCCCTCTACCATCGAGATTGGTGTTTGCATTGAGCACAAACATGATTGGATTATGTTTATCGCAATACGGTTATTCATTTAAGGAGAATAATGGCTACTCTGTTTATTTGAATAATACCTTCAATGGTCTTGCACCTAAAATGAATCTCGATCGTAGTGATACACATGTTCATGCCAAGATAGTAATGATAGTACCACATACTTGTGGCACTGCCACTTGAGTCATATTGGTATAAAACGCATGAAGAAGCTCCATGTAAATGGATCTTTGGACTCACTCGTTTTTTGAAAAGATTGAGACATGCGAACCATGTCTATTGGTATATATGCATGAAGAAACTCCATGCAGATGGATCGTTTGGACTCACTTGATTTTGAATCACTTGAGACATGCAAATCATACCACATGGGCAAGATGACTGGAAAGCCTCGTTTTCAGTAAGATGGAACAAGAGAGCAACTTGTTGGAAGTAATACATTTGATGTGTGCAGTCCAATGAGTGTTGAGGCATGCAGTGGATATCGTTATGTTCTTACTTCACAGATGATTTGAGTAGATGCTGAGTGTATTTACTTGATGAAACACAAGTCTGAATTATTGAAAGGTTCAAGTAATTTCAGAGTGAAGTTGAAGATCGTCGTGACAAGAGGATAAAATGTCTATGATATGATCATAGAGATATCTGAGTTACGAGTTTGGCACACAATTAAGACATTGTGGAAAGTGTTTCACAATTAATACCGCCTGGAACACCACAGTGTGATGGTGTGTCCGAACATCATAACTGCACCCTATTGGATAGGGTGCATACCATGATGTCTCTTATCGAATTACCACTATCGTTTATGGGTTAGGCATTAGAGACAACCGCATTCACTTTAAATAGGGCACCACGCAATTCCGTTGAGACGACACCGTTTAGAGAAACCTAAGTTGTCGTTTCTTAAAAGTTTGGGGCTGCGACGCTTATGTGAAAAAGTTTCAGGCTGATAAGCTCGAACCCAAAGCGGATAAATGCATCTTCATAGAATACCCAAAACAGTTGGGTATACCTCCTATTTCAGATCTGGAAGCAAAAGTAATTGCTTCTAGAAACAGGTCCTTTCTCGAGGAAAAGTTTCTCTCGAAAGAATTGAGTGGGAGGATGGTGGAGACTTGATAAGGTTATTGAATCGTCACTTCAACTAGTGTGTAGCAGGGCACAAGAAGTTGTTCTTGTGGCACCTATACCAATTGAAGTGGAAGCTTACGATAGTGATCATGAAAATTCGGATCAAGTCACCACCAAACCTCGTAGGACGACGAGGATGCGTGCTACTTCAGAGTGGTATGTGATCCTGTCTGAGATATCATGTTGTTGGACAATACTGAACCTACGAGCTATGGAGAAGCGATGGTGGGCCCATATTCCGACAAATGGTTAGAAGCCATGAAATCCGAGATAAATGGATCTTTGAGAAGAAGACGGACGTGGACGGTAATGTTACCGTCTATGAAGCTCGACTTGTGGCAAAGAGTATTTCCACAAGTTCAAGGAGTTGACTATGATGAGATTTTCTCATCCGTAGCGATGCTTAAGTCCGTCGGAATCATGTTAGCATTAGCTGCATTTATGAAATCTGGCAGATGGATGTCAAAACAAGTTCCCTTACCAGTTTTCGTAAGGAAAGGTTGTATGTGATACAATCAGAAAGGTTTTGTCGATCCTAAGGATGCTAAAAGGTATGCTAGCTCCAGTGATCCTTCCATGGACTAGAGCAAGCATCTCGGAGTCAGAATATACGCTTTGATGGAATGATCAAAGTTTTTGGGTTTATACAAAGTTTGTTAGAAACTTGTATTTACAATAAAGTGAGTGGGAGCACTACAACATTTCTGATAAGTATATGTGAATGACATATTGTTGATCCGAAATGATGTAGAATTTCTGGAAAGCATAAAGGGTTGTTTGAAAGGAGTTTTTCAAAGGAAGACCTGGATAAAGCTGCCTACATATTGGGCATCAAGATCTATAAGATAGATCAAGACGCCTGATGATACTTTCAAAGAACGCACACCTTGACATGATTTTGAAAGAGTTCAAAATAGATCAGCAAAGAAGGAGTTCTTGGCTGTGTTACAAGGTGTGAGTATTGAGTAAGACTCAAGACCTGACCACAGCAGAAGAGAGAGAAAGGACGAAGGTCGTCCCCTATGCTTCAGACGTAGGCTCTACAGTATGCTATGTTGTGTACCGCACATGAAGTGTGCCTTGCCATGAGTTGGTCAAGGGGTACAATAGCGATCCGGGAAAGGATCACATGACAGCGGTCGAACTTATCCTTAGTATCTAGTGGACTAAGGAATTTTCTCGATTATGGAGGTGAAAAGGAGTTCGTCGTAAAGGGTTACGTCGATGCGAACTTTGACACTAATCCGGATGACTCTGAGTAGTAAACCGGATTCGTATAGTAGAGCAATGATTTGAAATGGCTCCAAATAGCGCGTGGTAGCATCCACAAGATGACATAGATATTCGTAAAGCACGCACGGATCCGAAAGGTTCAGACCCATTGACTAATAACCTCTCTCACTAGCATAACATGATCAAACCAGAACTCATTGAGTGTTAATCACATAGAGATGTGAACTAGATTGTTGACTCTAGTAAACTCTTTGGATGTTGGTCACATGGTGATGTGACCTGTGAGTGTTAATCACATGGTGATGTGAACTAGATTATTGACTCTAGTGCAAGTGGGAGACTGGCCCTAGAGGCAATAATAAATAGGTTATTATTATATTTCCTTGTTCATGATAATCGTTTATTATCCATGCTAGAATTGTATTGATAGGAAACTCAGATGCATGTGTGGATACATAGACAACACCATGTCCCTAGTAAGCCTCTAGTTGACTAGCTCGTTGATCAATAGATGGTTACGGTTTCCTAACCATGGACATTGGATGTCGTTGATAACGGGATCACATCATTAGGAGAATGATGTGATGGACGAGACCCAATCCTAAGCCTAGCACTAGATCGTGTAGTTCGTTTGCTAAGAGCTTTTCTAATGTCAAGTATCATTTCCTTAGACCATGAGATTGTGCAACTCCGGGATACCGTAGGAATGCTTTGGGTGTACCAAACGTCACAACGTAACTGGGTGGCTATAAAGGTGCACTACGAGTATCTCCGAAGGTGTCTGTTGGGTTGGCACGAATCGAGACTGGGATTTGTCACTCCGTGTAAACGGAGAGGTATCTCTGGGCCCACTCGGTAGGACATCATCATAATGTGCACAATGTGACCAATGAGTTGATCACGGGATGATGTGTTACGGAACGAGTAAAGAGACTTGCTGGTAACGAGATTGAACAAGGTATCGGGATACCGACGATCGAATCTCGGGCAAGTACCATACCAATAGACAAAGGGAATTGTATACGGGATTGATTGAATCCTCAACATCGTGGTTCATCCGATGAGATCATCGTGGAACATGTGGGAGCCAACATGGGTATCCAGATCCCGCTGTTGGTTATTGGCCGGAGAACGTCTCGGTCATGTCTGCATGGTTCCTGAACCCGTAGGGTCTACACACTTAAGGTTCGGTGACGCTAGGGTTATAGAGATATTAGTATGCGGTAACCCAAAAGTTGTTCGGAGTTCCGTATGAGATCCCAGACGTCACGAGGAGTTCCGGAATGGTCCGGAGGTAAAGATTTATATATGGGAAGTCTTATTTTGGTCGCCGGAAAAGTTTCGCACTTTATCGGTATTGTACCGGGAGTGCCGAAAGGGGTCCGGGGGTCCACCAAGGGGGTCCACCAGCCCCGGGGGGGCACATGGGCTGTAGGGGGTGCGCCTTGGCCTATATGGGCCAAGGGCACCAGCCCCAAGAGGCCCATGCGCCAAGAGATAAGGAAAAGGGAGAGTCCTAAAGGGGGAAGGCACCTCCGAGGTGCCTTGGGGGGGAAGGACTCCTCCCTGGCCGCACCCTTCCTTGGAGGAAGGGCCAAGGCTGCGCCCCCCTGTCCCTTGGCCCTATATATAGTGGGGAGGGAGGGAGGGCAGCAGCAACCTAAGCCCCTGGCGCCTCCCTCTCCCTCCCGTGACACCTCTCCCTCCCGTTAGTGCTTGGCGAAGCCCTACCGGGATCCCCGTTACTTCCACCACCACGCCGTCGTGCTGCTGGATCTCCATCAACCTCTCCTTCCCCCTTGCTGGATCAAGAAGGAGGAGACGTCGCTGCTCCGTACGTGTGTTGAACGCGGAGGTGCCGTCCGTTCGGCGCTAGGATCATCGGTGATTTGGATCACGACGAGTACGACTCCATCAACCCCGTTCTCTTGAACGCTTCCGCTCGCGATCTACAAGGGTATGTAGATGCACTCCCCTTCCCCTCGTTGCTAGATTACTCCATAGATTGATCTTGGTGATGCGTAGAAAATTTTGAATTTCTGCTACGTTCCCCAACAGTATGCCTTGTGGTTTATGTAATGCACCTGTGATACGTCTCCAACATATCTATAATTTTTGATTGCTCCATGCTATATTATCTTCTGTTTTGGACATTATTGGGCTTTATTAT
The DNA here is from genome assembly GCF_002575655.3 of Aegilops tauschii subsp. strangulata. Taxonomy (NCBI): domain Eukaryota; kingdom Viridiplantae; phylum Streptophyta; class Magnoliopsida; order Poales; family Poaceae; genus Aegilops; species Aegilops tauschii. The sequence continues at coordinate 291,661,193 of NC_053037.3, forward strand.
TCACTTTTATATTATTTTTGGGACTAACTTATTAACCGGAGGCCCAGCCCAGAATTGTTGTTTTTTGCCTATTTCAGAGTTTCGCGGAAAAAGAATATCAAACGAAGTCCAAACGGAATGAACCCTTCGGGAACGTGATTTTTGGAACGAACATGATCCAGGAGACTTGGACCCTAAGTCAAGGAAGCTTCTAGGAAGCCACGAGGTAGGGGGCGCGCCTACCCCCCAGGCGCGCCCTCCACCCTCGTGGGCCCCATGTTGCTCCACCGACGTACTCCTTCCTCCTATATATACCTATGTACCCCCAAACGATCAAATACGGAGCCAAAAACCTAATTCCACCACCGCAACCTTCTGTACCCATGAGATCCCATCTTGGGGCCTGTTATGGAGCTCCGCCGGAGGGGGCATCGATCACGGAGGGCTTCTACATCAACACCATAGCCTCTCTGATGAAGTGTGAGTAGTTTACCTCAGACCTTCGGGTCCATAGTTATGAGCTAGATGTCTTCCTCTCTCTTTTTGGATCTCAAAACAATGTTCTCCCCCTCTCTCGTGGAGATCTATTCGATGTATTCTTCTTTTGCGGTGTGTTTGTTGAGACCAATGAATTGTGGGTTTGTGATCAAGTTTATCTATGAACAATATTTGGATCTTCTGAATTCTTTTATGTATGATTGGTTATCTTTGCAAGTCTCTTCGAATTATCAGTTTGGTTTGGCCTACTAGATTGATCTTTCTTGCAACGGGAGAAGTGCTTAGCTTTGGGTTCAATCTTGCGGTGTCCTTTCCCAGTGACAGCAGGGGCAGCAAGGCACGTATTGTATTGTTGCCATCGAGGATAACAAGATGGGGGTTTTTATCATATTGCATGAATTTATCCCTCTACATCATGTCATCTTGCTTAAGGCGTTACTCTGTTCTTATGAACTTAATACTCTAGATGCATGCTGGATAGCGGTCGATGTGTGGAGTAATAGTAGTAGATGCAGGCAGGAGTCGGTCTACTTGTCTCGGACGTGATGCCTATATACATGATCATACCTAGATATTCTCATAACTATGCTCAATTCTGTCAATTGCTCAACAATAATTTGTTCACCCATCGTAAAATACTTACGCTCTTGGTTGCGAGGATCTATTTGTTTGTGTAGGTGCGAGGGACTCGCGCGTAGCCTCCTACTGGATTGATACCTTGGTTCTCAAAAACTGAGGGAAATACTTACGCTACTTTGCTGCATCACCCTTTCCTCTTCAAGGGAAAACCAATGCAGTGCTCAAGAGGTAGCAAGAAGGATTTCTGGCGCCGTTGCCGGGGAGGTCTACGCAAAAGTCAACATACCAAGTACCCATCACAAACCCTTATCTCCAGCATTACATTATTTGCCATTTTCCTCTCGTTTTCCTCTCCCCCACTTCACCCTTGCCGTTTTATTCGCCCTCTCTTCTTTTTCGTTCGCCTCTTTTCCGTTTGCTTGTCGTTATGGCTAGTCCCTTATCTACTCTGTTGTCCCTTGAGTTTGAAGTCTTTCACTTCAAACAAAGACAAGGAGAAAACTTAAAAGATGCCTGGTTGAGAATAATGGAGTCTTAACGTAATTGTACCTTTGAAGTGAACCTGAGAATTTTGCTTCGCAATTTTTATGTTGGATTAAATATGTCTCATAGACAACTCTTGGATTGCGTTGCCAAAGGCAATTTTATTGAAATTGATCCCCATATTGTGCATGAAGTTATAGAAGGTATAGTGGGAACACTACCTCAACAAAAGGGGCCTCATCCTACCCAGGAAGAGACACAAGTTTTTGAAAAAAATTGCGAAGTAACTAAGATTTTACAGGAGTCTCTTGAACCTCTTAAGAACGTTAGTGGAAATATTCACCCCATGAATATGTTGATTACTCTTTGCAATAAGCGGTTGGATTCTTTATATCTAAAAATTTCAGAATATGAAGGGAAACGTAAAGAACCTCCCAGATTCGACCTTGATTCCGCTAAAAAGTTGAAAACCAAAGATGGCAATACCTAGATCTATCCTTGCTTTTATGCCTAGCTAGGGGCGTTAAACGATAACGCTTGTTGGGAGGCAACCCAATTTTATTTTTAGTTTTTTTGCTTTTTGCTTCTGTTTAGGAATAAATATTTGATCTAGCCTCTGGTTAGATGTGTTTTTATGTTTTAATTAGTGTTTGTGCCAAGTTAAACCTATAGGATCTTCTTGGATGATAGTTATTTGATCTTGCTGTAAATTCCAGAAACTTTCTGTTCACGAGAATAATTGTTAAAAATCACCAGAACGTGATAAAATATTGATTCCAATTGCTGCTGATCAATAAATAAATTTTCTATGTCGTCCTATTTTGGCTGATGTTTTGGAGTTCCAGAAGTTTGCGTTAGTTACAGATTACTACAGACTGTTCTGTTTTTGACAGATTCTGTTTTTCGTGTGTTGTTTGCTTATTTTGATGAATCTATGGCTAGTAAAAGAGTTTATAAACCATAGAGAAGTTGGAATACAGTAGGTTTAACACCAATATAAATAAAGAATGAGTTCATTACAGTACCTTGAAGTGGTCTTTTGTTTACTTTCGCTAACGGAGCTCACGAGTTTTTCTGCTGAGTTTTGTGTTGTGAAGTTTTCAAGTTTTGGGTGAAAGATTTTATGGCTTATGGAACAAGGAGTGGCAAGAGCCTAAGCTTGGGGATGCCCATGGCACCCCCAAGATAATCTAAGGACACCAAAAAGCCAAAGCTTGGGGATGCCCCGGAAGGCATCCCCTCTTTCGTCTACTTCCATCGGTAACTTTACTTGGAGCTATATTTTTATTCACCACATGATATGTGTTTTGCTTGGAGCGTCTTGTATGATTTGAGTCTTTGATTTTTAGTTTACCACAATCATCCTTGCTGTACACACCTTTTGAGAGACACACACATGATTCGGAAATTAATAGAATACTCTATGTGCTTCACTTATATCTTTCGAGTTATATAGTTTTTGCTCTAGCACTTCACTTATATCTTTTAGAGCACGGTGGTGGATTTGTTTTATAGAAACTATTGATCTCTCATGCTTCACTTAGATTATTTTGAGAGTCTTAAATAGCATGGTAATTTTCTTAAATAATCTTAATATGCTAGGTATTGAAGATTAGTAAAAACTTTCTTATGAGTGTGTTGAATACTAAGAGAAGTTTGATGCTTGATGATTGTTTTGAGACATGGAGGTAGTGATATCAAAGTCGTGCTAGTTGAGTAGTTGTGAATTTGAGAAATACTTGTGTTGAAGTTTGCAAGTCCCGTAGCATGCACGTATGGTAAACGTTATGTAACAAATTTGAAACATGAGGTGTTCTTTGATTGTACTCCTTATGAGTGGCGGTCGGGGACGAGCGATGGTCTTTTCCTACCAATCTATCCCCTTAGGAGCATGCGCGTAGTGCTTGGTTTTTGATGACTTTTAGATTTTTGCAATAAGTATGTGAGTTCTTTATGACTAATGTTGAGTCCATGGATTATACGCACTCTCACCTTTCCATCATTGCTAGCCTCTTCGGTACCGTGCATTTCCCTTTCTCACATTGAGAGTTAGTGCAAACTTCGCCGGTGCATCCAAACCCCGTGATATGATACGCTCTTTCACACATAAACCTCCTTATATCTTCCTCAAAACAGCCACCATACCTACCTATTATGGCATTTCCATAGCCATTCTGAGATATATTGTCATGCAACTTTCCACCGTTCCGTTTATCATGACACGTTCATCATTGTCATATTGCTTTGCATGATCATGTAGTTGACATAGTATTTGTGGCAAAGCCACCGTTCATAATTCTTTCATACATGTCACTCTTGGTTCATTGCATATCCTGGTACACCGCCGGAGGCATTCATATAGAGTCATACTTTGTTCTAGTATCGAGTTGTAATCATTGAGTTGTAAATAAATAGAAGTGTGATGATCATCATTTTCTAGAGCATTGTCCCAAGTGAGGAATAAAAAAAAGAAATGCCAAAAAAAAGAAGGCCTAAAAATGAGAGAAAAAGAGAGAAGGGACAATGTTACTATCCTTTACCACACTTGTGCTTCAAAGTAGCACCATGATAGAGAGTCTCTTGTTTTGTCACTTTCATATACTAGTGGGAATTTTTCATTATAGAACTTGGCTTGTATATTCCAACAATGGGCACTACAAAAAAAAGACACATCCGTGACATTTTGGGCCGAACGAATTTTTTTTCTGTCATACATATGACACTTCTATGACGATAATTGTGACAAAACCCGGTATCATCATAGATGTGGTGGGCTCCTACTTCTATGACAAAAAATCATGACAGAAAATGGGCTTTTCGTCCTGGGCGGGCCGGAGACGCAGCTGCATGACATTCTTTGGGCCGTCCATGACGGAAAAAACCGTGGTAGAAGCGAGGGGGAGGAAAATTTCGGGGAGTTCCCGGTTACGGTGGGAGGTCGGGGGCCGAGCGATGTGTGTTTCTATCGTACACGTACGCGCGTGTGTGCGAGGCGTTGGCTCTAACTGAACCTGAGCGAGGCGTTGGGCTCTAACTGAACCCGAGCGATTGCACTGCAGGCTACGCGTTACTGAACCCGAGCGGTCGATCGATGGCTGTTAACTGAACCCGATCGAGCGATTCCTTCGCTACTGCTGCTAACTGAAGCCGATCGATTGGATGAACAATGAGTGTTGCGGGGGGAGGGTTGGATGAACAGTGAGCGGTGGCGTTGCCTCTGGATGAACAGGACCCCGTGGTGTGGAGAGCTGGATGAACAGTAGACGGTGGAGGGGTGCCCGTGGAGGAGTGGTTGAACAGGACCCCGTGGTGTGGAGGGCTGGACTAACAGTAGACGGTGGAGGGGTGCCCGTGGAGGCGTGGTTGAACAGTAGCCGGTGGAGTAGCACGCGGTGGAGGCTGGATGAACAGGAGCCCGTGGAGGCTGGAGGAGGTCGACGGTAGCCCGTGGAGGCTGGAGGAGGTCGACAGTGGAGATGAACAGTATCCCGTGGAGTCCCGTTTTGCGGTACGCCACACCCCTCCCGATGAACAGGACCCCCGTTTCGACCGTAGGAGGTCCGTTTCGTCCGTTTTGCGGTACGCCACACCCCTCCCAATCAACAGGACCCCCGTTTCGACCGTAGGAGGTCCATTTCATTCGTTTTGCGGTACGCCACACCCCCCCTGATCAACAGGACCCCCGTTTCGACCGTAGGAGGTTCGTTTCCTCCGTTTTGCGGTACGCCAGACCCCTCCCGATCAACAGGACCCCATTCTGAACGTAGGAGTCCGTTTCCTCCGTTGTGCGGTACGCCAGGCCTCGTTTCCATCGCCTGTTCCGTCCAAGCCCTCCCGATGAACACGACCACGCATTCCGTTCCGACCAAGCCGGTTGGCTCCCACGCGTTCCGTTGCCTCCCGATGAACACAACGCATTCCGTTGCCTCCCCATGAACACGACGCATTCCGTTGCCTCCCCATGAACACGACGACGACGATGTTTCTCCGTTCTGACCCAGCCATGTACACGAGCCCTAGCCGTACGTATGTGCGAGTAGGCGTTCGAGACCCCGCCCGTATGTACACATACGTGGCCGTATTTTCTTTCTTGCACCCTGGCCGCTGTACGTATGTGTACATGCTACGTGCGCGCCTCTACTATGACACATACGCGCCTCTACTACGACACGTGCGTGCCTCTACATCCACCAGTATATATGTACGTACACGTTCGCGACCAGAATGACAACGCTACGCACGCTTCGACCAGGTGGGTCCCGACTGTCAGGCACTTCCTTGCGTGCGAAGATGTAGCTGGTGGGTCCCAGCAGTCAGGGGGCGAATCGTTTCTTTTTTGCCCGGACGCACTTCCTTGCGTGCGAAGATGTAGCTGGTGGGTCCTAGCAGTCAGGGGGGCGAATCGTTTTTTTTCGGACGCACTTCCTTGCATGCGATGGGTCCCAGCAGTCAGGGGGAAATGTTTTTTTCACGATATACGGTGGCCCGTCTGATGGGTCCCCGCTGTCAGGTGGAGGAATCATTATTTTGCGCGTAATAAGGAGGCACTTCCTTGCTGCGGCCGTGGACCCAGCTGTCAGCCTCTCCATGTACAGTCCACGTCCGATGGAAGTCGTTCCTTAACCACGTTGACCACGCCGCGCCGAGAGCACCACGGCGGTGGACGACGGCGAGGACTAGGAAGGGGATGACTCGGTGCCGGGGAAGACGCAGCAGTGGATGCCCACGCGAAGAGGAGTACGAGGGTTCACTGGTTCGGCTGCGGTGTGAGGCTGCTGTCGCCACAGAATAACAGGGGGTGTGGGTGGGTAGAGGGATGGCCTGGCCAGCGGTGGGAGTAGTAGGGGGCGGTGAGGCCTCCGTGGCATCACAGCCGGCCACGGGAGGCAGGAGCACGCGGCATGACCGGCGCTGGTTTGGTCGGCTAGAGCAAGAAGACCAGAGGTTGAAGAAGCACTACGGCCGTTGGATGAACATCGTATGGTAACAGGAGCTAGAATTGTTCATATTGACTAAGTTGACAAAGCCCTCCGTCCCCGTCAACTTGGTAGGCCCACAAGTCAGCCTCCCACTATCCTGGGTTCCAGCTGGCAGGGGGAGTATTCATTTTTTTGTGCGTAATAAGGAGGCACTTCCTTGCGTGCGAAGATAGCTGGTGGGTCCGACATGTCAGCGGGGGGCACGTTATTTTCGCGAAATACAGAGGCCCTTTCGGTGGGTCCCAGATGTCAGGTGGAGGAATCATTATTTTGCGCGTAATAAGGAGGCATTTCCTTGTGTGCGGCTGTGGACCCAGCTGTCAGCCTCTCCACGCACAGTCTACTTCCGATGGTGTCGTTCGTTGACCACGTTGACCACGCCGCGCCGAGCGCATCCAAGGTGGTGGACGACGGCGAGGCCCCGGACAGCAACGAGCCAGAGATGGGAAGACGCGGGAGTAGAGTCGCAGACGGAGAGGTGTACGAGGGTTAACTGGTTCTAGTGCGGTGTGGTTCGGCAGTCGGTGAAGAAGAACAGGAGGTGTGGAGGGGTGGAGGGATGGCCTGGCCAACGGTGGAGTAGCGCTTCATAGCGAAGCGTGCTAAGCAGAGCTGCTAGCAGCAGGAGGCGGGAGGTGGTCCCGCGGCGCTGGAGGAAGAAGACGAGAGATTGAAGATGGATGTCGGTTGTTGGATGTAAATCCAACGGCTAACATGTCAGAATCATTTGTAGACTAAATTGACAACGACTTGCGTTGGCTTCGACCTACTGGCCCACATTTCAGCCTCAAAAAATGTGGCACGTATTCAACCCATTTTTTCAGAATTTACAGTCTTTTTTTTGCGTGGTAGAATTTACAGTCAATTTGATCTTTTTTTTGAATTACAGCCATTAGCTGGGCTGGGTGAACAGATAATGTAGTGTCCATGCGGCCCATTTATTTTATTTCCTAAAAAATTACAGGCCATTTGCACTTTCTCGAAATACACGATTTTGCTGGGCTGATTCTAATTATAATGTTGGGCTGGGCCAGCAATGTTATCAAAAAATAAAAAGGGGCTGAGCATTTTGTTATAAATATATTTAAATAATAAGTGATATTATTACACTCGTCCTTAAATCTTACCAAGCTTTTGTACACAATCACTAGGATTTTCGTGCCAAAACAATCCAGGATTTTATTTGTTAAGAAATTATTTTTATAAGTTAATAAGATGTGGGATATTGTTTTCTTACATATGTAAGTATCTATTAAATATATGATGACAATAAAAATAATATATAATAACATATAAAATAATTTAAATATATATAATATAGTTAGAAGGGAAACATAAGTTGGACCTGGCGTTCCTATTCTTATATAGAAAAATAGAACAGACCTCTGCGTTTTCTTCAAAAAAAAATACATAAATTGGGCTGCCAAAAATAAAACCTCAGATGGGAGGTCCATAGGCCGGTCGATACATGACGGCCCTAAGAAAATACAAACAGGCCTATGGACCTCCCATCCGAGGTCGTGGGCTGTGCATGTTAAAAATGAAAGCCTAGACGGGGCAGCCCAAAACCACGTCCAACACTCGCCAAAACTTTGTCCCTCGTTTTCTCTGTGTTTCGCACACTCGATATTGTGTGGGCATTTTGACTGTGCATCATATGAAGATGTGCTATGCATGAATGTTGATCAGCATGATGTTAACTGGCTGGTAGTTCCATTTTCGACCATGAATAAAACTTCCAACATGATGTTAACCCTGTTTGAAAAGGCTGTGTTAATATAAATGCTCTGCCTCTGAAAGTTGCAGTTTCTTATCTGAAACTGAACTTGCAGTTTCTTATCTGAAACTAAAACTTGCAGTTTCTTATCTGAGAATCACATTGTCTGCACTTTATACTCCTATGAAACTACATTTTTTAAGTGCTGAAAATAGATCTCTAGAATTCATAAAATACTTCATATGCTCAATACTGCAAATCTGAAATTCAAAAGACATTCATATCTGAAAGTACTCTCAAAATACACAACACAAAACACAATTCACAACCTGCAAATACTGACAACCCTAAGCTCCTCCTGACAATTCACAACCTGCCCGACTATTGGGCTGGGGGGCAACCCCCTCCTATTCCTCGCCGGTAGACATCCGCCCCGTGAGACGATGTGAACGGCGAGGGAGACGATGGCGGGGAAGCGTCGTCGGGCCAACTGCTTTTCTCCTCTTGCAGTTGGGTTCGGTCGACGAAGACTCCACCGGCTCGCTCTGGCAGGACACCCTCACAAACGGCACCCTGTAGATGCTCGATCCTTCAATCTCTGGTGGATGCTCCATCTGGGATCGATACTCCCACCACCGCTCCCTCACGATCGGATTCGGTGAATCTGTTTGCTCCATGGCCCAGAGGAGCAGCTCTATGTACTCCGGCGCGACTCCCTCCGGGAGTATCGCCGCCTTTTCGCTCTGTTGCAGATATTTGGCCATGGATGTCGCCGTCGCCGCTAGTTGGTCCTTGTTGTCAAACCAAGACTGTATCTCCAACATCCTAGCTAGCTTCACAGGGTCGCCGTCTGCGATCCTCACGTATCGGTTGTACTCCTCCATCGATCTACTTCTCCACAGCACCTTCACTCACCGGCGGTGGTTTTTGAATGGAAGAGGAGAGGAGCAGTGCTGGTTTTGGATTAGAACGGGAGAGGAGCGACGCTGGTTTTGGACTGGAACAGGAGAGGAGGGGTGGTGGTTTTGAAATGGAAGAGGAGAGGAGCGGCGCTGCATTTAGATTGGAACAGGAGAGGAGCGGCGGTGGTTTAAGAGGAGAAGAGCGGAAGAGCGGCGCTTGTCTTGGAAGTATTTTTTTGTTGTTTGCGTATTTTGGGTCAAAGTTTGACCACATACTGTATTTGACAAGCAAAATGTGAATGCATGTCACCAAAAATTGTATCGTTTGGTTCGTATCTGAATGTACTTCCAAATTATATTATTTTTGCAACGTATAACATATATTTTATGTGCGAAAATCATGGTCAATTATGACCCAGAATAAAAGGGAGACTAGTTAATGTGGGGTCGCTTTCTTAATTGAAGGGTAAATTGATTTTGATTTTGATCCAGTCACAGCGCGCCGGCCCTCTCGTCCAATCCTAAATCGCTGCCGCACGCTCCTCTCCCTCTTCTCCATTGCAAAACCACCTCCTCTCCTCTCCATCATCTCCATTCCAAAACCACCGTCTCGCCTCTCCCTCTTCTGATCTTCTCCATTGCAAAACCACCTCCTCTCCTCTCCATCATCTCCATTCCAAAACCACCGTCTCGCCTCTCCCTCTTCTCTATTGCAAGACCACCGTATCTCCTCCCATCTTCCAAAGCTAGCACCGGACCACTCAGAAGGACATCTATGGAGAGGATGCAGCAGCGAATCAGGCAGATCGCCGGCGGCGACCATGCAAAGTTAGCCAGGTTGAAGGAGATCCTTAGTTGGTTTGACAATAAGTTGGAGATTTCGAGGACGGTGCGGGCCATGTGGCAATGTATGCGAAAGAGCGAGACGGCGGCGATGAGGGCGGCGATGTACATGTACTCCTCGGCGGCAGTCACGCCGCTGTCCTCCGAGTTCATCGAGTATCTCCTCTGGGCGATGGAGCAGACAGATTCGCCCGAGGCGACAGTCAGGCGGAGGTGGTGGGCGTACAGGTCGAAGGTCGAGCACCCAGAGGATAACGAATTGATCGAGTATGGTGTGCCGTTCGTGAGGGTGCAGAGCCAGCCGGAGCCACAGGAGTATTCGTTCTCCCACCGCAAGAGGAGGCCGGATGGGGCAATGTCGCTTCCCCGCCGTTCTCCACGGTTCCCTCGACGCTCGCCTCGTTTCAACGATGGCGGTAGGGTTTAAGGTAAGCTTCGCACTAACCTAATCTTCCACCTGCTCATGCTTACAATCAGTGTGACAGCTAATGAAAATCATGCTTACAATCAGTCTCCGAGTACTACGCCAATCACCCTAAAATAGCTCTGGACCTTTGGGTCAAAGTTGTGACACAGTGTACAAATAAAGAAAAATAGATTGGTGCTTCTTTCAGAAAAGAGTACTCCCTAGAAAACTGCCAATATAAGCTACTAGTATTTGGTTAGATGATTTGCTGCCGAGAAAGATCCGTCCACAAAGAGCACCACACATCCCACTGGTGGTGGTGGATGCCAATGCGTGCATGCAGCATGGTTGGTGTCAGTAATTTTTACTTGGCACACCTCGCACTCTGCATATATGCCGGTTCCATACGTATATTTGTGCAGTTCCACCAAAATGCAGCTGAATAACCCTGTTTGCACGGATAATGAAAAAGCGTGATTACATTATAGTGGCACTAGTTGATGAAACACACAAAATAAATAGAAAAAAATATTGCGATAGTATCATAGTATGCCATGCTGCGAGGGCGAGATGGGCCCTGCGACGCCTCACACGGTACGCCTCATACTGGACATCGTCCCAAGTCTCCCAGATACACCTTCTGCCAGTGATGAACATCAGTGTACAGCGGTAGTACAAGGAGGCGCCTTGAGACATTCAAATCTCTATTTTTGTACATATCAACTAAAATTAAGCACCCCAGTTTGCAGAAACGCTTAAACATTAACAATGGGACTAGTTGATGAAACATACATTAACAAAGAGAAGCACTTTCTTTATCTACATTGGAAATGAAATGATAGAGATGACACTCGCTCTATTTTAACTGTATTATTACTTCATTTTATCAGTGACACTAGGGTCGAGCAGGTGGCAAACGAGGTGTACCGTGCGTCGCAAGGATGGAGGCCGGGGGTGCTTAGACTGGGATGCTGAAGCTGGCTCTTTCAGTCACCAACATGGATGATTCAATTCATGGGACCTTTTGGTGCAGTTCACCTAAAATGAAGCAATGTCCCGTGAGCTAGCAGCTTCTTCTTCAATTTTTTTTAAGAAAAGGGCTCCAGCCCCGGTTCCATTTCCATCAGAAAACGAAACCCACAGAGCTTCTTCTTCATTAGTTGCAATAAAATTGAGCAACATCAAGGTTGGTTGTGAAGCTCCTGGAATGCTCAACTATAATTTGGATATCATTTGTGCAGTTCAACTAAGATCGAGCGTGAAATGTATATCTCTGTTTGCACAAAAAAGGTGGAAAGGAGGGTGACTAACAAGTGATGAAACATGCATCAAATGAAAAGAAGCATGTTCCTTATCTGAATGGCAATCCTACAAGGACAGTAGCAATTTCTAAAGCACTGGCATTGCTAGATATTAGTGTGGGCATTAGGATTAACTATGACAACCGTTAAATACGACATTACTTTGGGCACGGGAGAGTAGGCGGACCAGGACAATGGCATTTCTAACAAAAAGAACCAACTTATCTTAATGGGAAATTTTAGCAGGACATGTAAAGAAGTGCCATTGATTCATATTACTGGAGGCATTACATTGAAAACAACATTGGTTTAACGTGTCCTTACTTTTAACAGTGCGACTGCTACATTTTACCAGTGGCATTACATACGAGTGGCTCGGGGCAACAAACATCAGAACATGATATCTGGGTTGGTCCCATTTTTGTTCGGTATAGCCACCTTATACTGTGTGAGGCTAGCAAATCTAGTGCTGGACTTGCTCTGTTGACTTGTCCCCCAGTCCCCACTTTCTTTCCATTTTCAACCAATAGATCGGGTTTATATTGAGTTTGTACTGCGTTTCCCTTTATTTCCCTATTAGACCTAGAGACCAGTTGGATAGCCAGTCTCTGCTACTTTTCGCCCATTATTTCCTCTTTCGACCAAGTCCTAGATTCAGGTAACAAATCCTCCCCCACCCCCACCCCCTTTCTTCCTTGTTTGAACCAAGTAGTACTAGATTCGAGTGCATGAACTAGTTTTACCTCTTAAACGTAAAAAAAATTAGGTGGTTTTCGAACAGCCGATCGATCCTATCTACGAGGGGGCCTAAGAAATAGTAAAAGATACAAATGCAGCGACGTCAGGAGCTCGGGAAGTAGAGCAAGGCCGGTTTCGAAGGAAGTTATACCTGATGGTCACCGGGATGTCGCTAGGTGGGAGGCGGGAGGCCGGATCTTCCCACACTACGACAGCGAGGAAGAAGGGGTCGGAGGCCCTCCCTCGCCAGCGGTGCTTGGGATAGAACGGCAAGGCAGGCTGATCGAGACGCGCCCAGCAGTGGGTAAGAGCCGTCGCCGAGGACGACCGCGTGAACGCTGCACCTTCTCACCTTCCCCGGCGGAGAGGATCTGGCTGGATCTATGACCAGCGGTGAGCAGAGAGAGAGAGAGAGTGTGGCCACCGCTGTCGTGTTTAGATCTGGAGAGGCCGAGACAGTGTGAAGAGAGCAACACTAGCAAGCAAGCGCGGAGGCTCCTGCCTATATAGTGGAGTAGTACTAGTTTTCTTTTGTCTACCGGAGCCGGCTTGACCTCGTCAATGACTGTCGAGAAGTCTTCATGCATGTGGCCCGGAGGCGCAGTTGTCGTCATTTTGATCTGAAGTGCCGGATTATAACATATAACACGAAAAAATGTCACATGACAAGAAATCATAACCTCACTGCCCAAAGGAGACAACATGAATCCCGACGGACAAACTAGACGAGGAACAAAGCTCAAATTAAAGATAAACTCGTAGAAAAGGGGTCCGTCGATAGATGTCCTAATTAACATAGCCGGCTTGACCTAGATGGCATCTGAGTAGTCACTGTTCGTGCATGTGCCCCCAATGACTAGCACAACTCAGTTGTCGCTGTTTAACCCTCACAGTGATCCGAAGCACATGACACCTAATTTTGCGAGATGACAAGAAACCTTTTTTTAGATTTCTCACCACAACTACAGCCATGTACAACACAGCCTGCACGATATGTAGACGATAGCCAATCCAGGCGTGTCTGCTAGAGTCTGGTCACATGCATGGACGAACTGATCTTCCGTGTCTTGTAGGGATCGTCCAGGCACCAACGTACTACAACACTTCTCTAGTACTATCGCTGGTCTCCCTCTTCTATTAAGTCACCCGACTTGCGGGGCCGGGGAGTGTGCCTATGGTCGGTTCTCAATTGCCATCCCACATGTGTGTGCAAACGCAATATGACGCGCGTTCCATTCGGAGAGCAGCGTGCCAGACCGACCGACCGTCTGGGGTGCGACGCGACCGCGACGGGCGTGCTGTATACTCCATACATGTGTACCGCCGTTTTCTAGACGCTTTGATCCATGGCGCAGGCGCAATCCATGGATACAAAATTAGTATACTGTATACTATTTAAAAGTCGAGGGCGGGGCTTTTCCTGCGCGGTAGGCGGCGGGGCAGTTCCGCCTAGTCGGTTCGACAGAGACGCGAGAAGACGAGGGAGTAGGGTGCTGCAAATGTAGGGCTGTGTGATTTGACAGCGAGTTACTGCTGGATAGGTGGGGCCCCGTGATTTGACTTGCCATTATCATTTTAACGGCGGCGCTACGACCGGCGTGAGTCTCCCGATTCCTGACCACCTCCATACAGGTGCCTCTCCCAATGCTCCACCATGTAGTAGAGGCTGGCTCTTGCATGAGAGCCCACTTCTCCACTTTTTCCTTGCCTCTTTCCTCCATATATGCAAAATGCCATGTAAAGCGCACTATTGTACTTACTTTTACTTGCTCCTGCAGGTGCTTAAGCTTGCCACATAGGCATAAAGTCTGATGTGGCAAGTTAATCAAGAAGAGAGAGACTAGTTTGGTGACCTAAGGAAGAAACGGTGCTAAGCGCGTGTACCTAGGTGGAAAGACAATTTTGAGTCTATAGCTAATTAAATGAAGCAAACTTAGCAACACCATTTCATTGGAAGAGGTCACTCCTTGGCAAATGCAATAAATGCTAGTACTCCCTGTGTCCCATAATATAAGAACGTTTTTGCCACTACACTAGTGTCAAAAACATTCTTATATTATGGGACGGAGGGAGTACGAAGAAAGAGATAGAGAGGAGTAAAAAAATACACTTATAGCCAACCTTATAGCCAACCTTGTTGTAGTATGAGTGACTAAGTGATGACTGTGTATGACATGCCAACATCAGATAGCCTAACTCACCGTGTTAAATCTCCAAGGGCACGACCGCGCGAGCGACGCGACGGTCGTGGTAGGCGTGACCATGATACGGGCAGCTGGCAGCCCTTGGATCTGAGATCAAACGGTCGCATGCTAAGTTGCTGAAAATTTGCAGAATAACCCTCCAGGATAGGATATTCACCCATAGGTCTAGAATCACGCCATGCAACCGTTCGATCTCAGATCCAAGGGCTCTCGAAAGCCCGTATCATGGGAGAATGGAAAGCCACTACCCTGCCGTTCGCACGCTGGCAGTTCGCTCCTACTCGTCCCGCACGTCCTTCAATACTACGGCGGTTCGCTCCTAGTCGTCCTGTCTATTCACATTACGGCAGTTCCACTAATCCTAACCCTCCTCCCAAATCCATGGCGTCCCAAATCTCCACGATCGGCGGTGAGTACAAGGTTAGAACCATCACCGGCGATGAGTTCGACGTCATCTACACCCGTTCTTCCGCGACGGTGAAAGGATGCCTTTCTCGCTTCAGACGCATGTTCGAAGACTCAGATGATGAGTGGGTCGCTGGGCTAGATGTTGAGTACACCACAGTCCTGGGACGAGAGAAGGATCTAAAGGACGAAGAGAGGAAGAAGCCCGCCGTGATCCAGGTTTGCGTGCATGACTTATGCTTGGTCTACCACATATGCCATGCCGACATTGAGTGCCAGGATTTTAAGGACTTCCTCGAGAGCAACCTAGTCAAATTCGTTACTGTAGACTTTGGTAACGACAAAGAAGTCCTGCGTCGGATAGGCCTCGTTGTAGGCAACACCTTCGACCTCCAGAAGAATCGGCTGGTGTCCTCTCGTCAGCCTTCAATGCTGACCCTGGCAGGAGCCATGGTTCATCCTTCGTACGGTAAACTGGAGAAACCTCCATACACGTTTCATCGTCATGCATGGCAGCGGAATGTAATAGATATAGACCACATCCACTACGCTGCAATGGATGGCTACCTTTGCTTCAATATCTACAAGGGTTGGATGAAGAGCAACAGCCAAGTGTGCGGTTCAAGCAAAGAAGTATCGGCCAAGAGGAAGAGGGACAAGGATGAAGTCGAGGACGTGGACGAGGACTCCGAGTAAGGTGGCAGTGTCGTTGCTCATGGTGGTTCTAATGCAGTGTCTACCGGAATAGTTGCAAAGTTTAATTTCAGGTGTGCTTAATTTAATTTGAGGGGTGTGTTGTGCTGAGCCCCCAGCAGAACTATGTTATGTTTCTTCTCGTTACTTTAACTCTTTAGTACGTACATACTAGTATTTCTTACATTTCATCTTTTAGTTGGTATAGTACTACCACTCGTTTCTTCACATTATATACGTACAATATACATGGCCAACATCATATAGCCAACAGTTTAGTTGTCAAAGAATTTCAGGGTGCTTAGTTTTGTCAAAGAATTCCAGGATGCTTAGAGGGTGCTTGGATCCAAGGGACTTATTTTAGTCTAACTAAAAATAGTCTCTTTAAGAGGCTAAAGTTCCAAGCACCCCTGACTAAAGAGGGGCTAAAACTAGTCTTGAGACTAAATTTTTTTAGTCAGGGGTACCCCTACTAAAATGTGGATTAGTCCTCTCTCTACTCATTTAACTCCTCTCCTTTAACACAGGCGAGTTCTGGATTGGAGGGTCTGGAGGATAATAAATGCTCATTAACTTGATTTTAGCCTTTTTAGTATTTGGATCCAAGCATGGGTGAGGCTAGCATGTTTTAGTCCCACTACTTTTAGTCATGGGACTAAAACGTATCCAAGCACCCTCTTAGTTTTATTTGAGGGGTGGGTTGTGCCGGACACCATTATTGTGACTAGCCTTTTTAATAGTACTATATGCATAATTTGGCGACGAGCGCTCTCTATATGTACCACCTTTTTTTAATTTCAAGTTTTGCTTCATGGCGCAATCCATCGATACTACTGTTGTACAAAAGTATACATTTTTTAAAAGGCTAGAGGGCGGGGCAGTCTACCTTGGTCGGTTTCACGAGAGGCGAGGGCCTTTGTGATTTGACGGCTCATTACTGCTGGAAGGCGGGGCCTTGTGATTTGACTGCTCGTATAAATGCGCCGACGACCTGATCGAGGAGGAGCAAAGAACCGTGCGGTATACTCAAGTTTTCCACTGGAGTAGTACTGCGACGGAGGAGCACGAAACACGGCAGCCCAGTGCCATATGGCGATAAAAAATGATCTAATTTGCTAGTCATCTCATTGTTAGCATTGTTCTATTCATTCCCTCAAAAAAACCATTGTTCTATTCATGCCTCGCAGAGAACGTGACACGTGCGGCGAAACACCCGAAGCAAAAGATGAAACACAGGAGCAAAAGAAGAAGGAAGATTATCACCCCAAATGATCTAATTCGCCACGGAGTCGTAACTGCTTCTTCATCGCCTCCACGACCTCCATCTCCTTGCGTGTCTCCTCCGCCATCTTCTTCATTCTGTCCATGACGCGGGATTTCTCGACGCGAGCCTTCATCATCTGTTCCACGGCCGCATTACGTACCTTGACAGCAGCCGGGTGCTCGATGCGGAGCTTCGCCAACTCCTCCTTCTGTTCCATGACGAGGGCCTGCCGCATCTTCATCGAGGAACTACTATTCTCATACAGCTTCTTCCAGCCGGCGTTCTTCTCCTTCAACAGGTCGATCTCGTGGTAGAGCTTCGCCTTGTCCTCCTGAAGTCGCAGGATTTCGCCGGTCGCCTTCTTCTCCGAGGCAATGCTCTTCTTCAGCAGCATCACCAAGCCGGCGGTCAACTCCCCCTGCTGATTGAGCTCAGCGGGCATGTCGTCAAGGCTCTCCTTCAGCAACTCCATCAAGCCTTGGATGAACTCCTTCTGCTTATTGAGCTGACCGGGTATGCCGTCGAGGGATAACGACTCCAGCTCCGCCGGCTCGGCATGTTCGCCTCCGCGGCTAGGGCGCTCCTGGGAGCCATCGCCTGCCCATGAGAGATCTTTCGAGGTCTCTGCGTGGCGGCGAGCCCTCTCTTTTTTCCGCAGCCTTGGTTGCCGCTCCCTTGTTACGAGTAGTTCTCAACCTAGAGCTCTGCTCACTGGCCATGGCAACGACGGACGAAGAAGAAGCACTTATGAGGAGGAAAGGTAGAGTAATTTTCGGTTAGGTAGTTCCCCTTTTTATAACCTAAGTACTAGCACTAGTACTAATACCTGCATAGTGGGAACACGTTCAGGTTTGATACGTACTAGTAGGTGTGAGCAGGCTTTCGAATGTGATGGGAACAAGGTAAAGATTAATTGATGGTTTTGGTTTTGAGGCCCGAAACGGCTCCCGATGAGTTTAGCGGAACATAAATTTCAAGTACTACACTGCTCAAATGCGTAAATATTATGTTACTGTCAAAAATTGGCACAAAATACGAAGGAGACCAATGGAAGTACTACTAGCAACCCACGATTTAACTACTCGCATGCGCGCAGTGGAGTAATAATGTCTTTCTTCCGCCCTCACGTCCACTCAATTTGCATGCGATGTATTAATTGACCATCAATGAAGTGAACGACTTTACACGCGTCAAATTATCACATCGGGTGGATCTTGGTACAAAATTGCGTCCGCCCGTGTACCCGCGTGTGCGTGCGAGGGAATGAGTGCGTGCGTGGCGTGCGTGCACATCTTCGCTTCGTGCATGTACCGCCAATATGGCTCAGGGAGGACGAGTACATTCTTCTGGAACCAGCAGCACGTCACTGTGATCAATCCACGCAAGGAGGTCGCGACAACGCCTCCACATGTGCCACGTGGCTTCATGAACTGTAAGAGAGACACTGTGTAGCGTGCCATTGGTATTCTAATTTACGTGTTTTGCACATACTCGAAGTACTAGTAAGGTACACGTGCATTGCACGCATTAGATTTTGCAACCAAATTATGAATAAATACCACACTATAGCATGTAAGATCTGAGTCATATATGCCTGATGTAGCCCTTCTTTTAATTCTTATAGTTCATCTCATTCAAAATCAATTAGTTTTTATAAAAAAGCTAAGAACGCGGGAATAGGAAAAACATGGGATTATAGTGGAATGTCGTCTTGAATCCTACAGGATTGTACGAGTGTTTGATTGTGCATAGAAAAAACGCAGAATTCTTTCAAAGAGGTTTGAGTGGATGGGATGTTTCCTATGAAATTTAGTGCAAATGAATCATATGGAAAAATTCCTATGGTTTACAATCCTACGAATCAAACAACCAAGATAGGAAAAATTCCTAATGATTAGAATCCTCCAAAATTCCTTTAAGAATCCTTTGAATCAAAGAAGCCCTTAATCTATTTTATGATTCATGGAATTGTGCATTGTAAAGCATAAAGTAAAAACAAATAATGGCAATTCAACTAGAAAAAAAGTTTGGGCAGTTATGATACGGAAGATTCTAGAACAAAAGAGAACCACTGTTGTTTTGAGGTTTGTGCATTATGCTTAAGTTCAACCATGGAGTCTGCTAGATTGTACATGTGACAAAATCCGGTGGGGGCTAGAAGATGGTGCGAGGGGCCGAGTGGAGGGAGACTATGAAGGAATGCACAAGTGCGAGATCGATATTTAGAGAGAGGGGACGAACACGTGCGCTGTTGCGCGCAGTGGCGGAGCCATGAAAAATAAATGAGCTAGGGGGCAAGCATTGCTAATCCTTTACAAGGAGGGTCAATTCATGAACTTAAACCATTTTTAGCAGCAATTTTCTAATGATCACATTCACATTAGCCTCGATATATAGTGATGTTAGGGGGGAGGGGGCAGGGCCCTTACTGCCCCTGTCTTCGCCATTGTGCACGCGTCTGAGAGATGAAGCAGAAGGCATGGATGATGAGAGGGGGACGTTGGATATATAATTAATGTGGGTGTATTAGCTATATATGTTAATCCTATATAGAGAGGTATAGATTGATCGATGTGGACGTGGGAAAGAGGGTGAGACCTCACTGGATATATCGATTGATCGGTTTGTGTGGAAAACTATGAAAGACCTAGCTATATACACACATACATAGAGGAAAATCGATCGTTGCGCATGCACGCGTGAGAGATAAAGAATGCCCGATATGATGGAGAGGGGGATGTGTGTGGGTGTGTGCCTTCATGGGAGACCGACCTGAAGAAAAAGATTGCATGTGTGCGATGGATAATGCCGACTGGTAGTGTGTGTGCATGCATGCACGAGAGAAAGTTAGTGGTACAATTATAAAGAGAAGACTACTGTGTGGGTGTAAAAGAATAGGTGAGGTCATAATCAATGTAAAGTTGAATTCAAATATTTGAATAAGAGATCCTGATGTTTGAAACCCATGCATGCATGAATATAACGGAGATCTGCGCGGTGTGGTTTGGAAACGAGCATGTTGTAATGTATACACATTGAACAAGGTCGGACTGATTTGAATTTGAGATACCGATGGCAGACATCATTTGGCCACGTCGCATCCGTGCATGGACACACTATTCTAATTGGAGATGATGGGCGGCTTTCGCATCACATATCTATATCTATACCCCTATATATATTATATTTTATATTTTTTTATATTGTGTGCGGGTAACTTTTACTTTGAAAGATGGTCGTTGGATGAGGCGAATCCGATGGTCCAAAGATGGCAAATTTGAGCACTACTGGCCGTTGGATATCATCTAGATTCCACCAGATTTCGCCACATGTATAATCTAGAAGACTCCATGGTTGAACTTAAGCATAATGCACAAACATCAAAACACAAGTTCTAGAATCTTCCGTATCAGAATTGCCCAAATGTTTTTCTACATGATTTGCCATTATTTGTTTTTACTTTATGTCTTACGACGCACAATTCCATGAATCTTAAAATAGATTAGCTTTCTTATAAAAACTAGATGATTTTGAATGAAATGAACTATAAGAATTAAACGAACATCTACATCATGCAAATATGACTCAAAGCTTGCATGCTATAATGTGGTATTTATTCATAATTTGGTTGCCAAATCTCATGCGTGCAATGCAAGTGTACCTTACTCTAGTCTAAATGGTGTTTGTGTGTGTGTTGTGCGTGTTGAGGTGCAAATTGTCTTTTTTTTTTGGTACACGTTAAGCTTGTTCTTCCGAAATTTCAAGCCGCGCCTTGTTATGCCGAAAATTCAAGCTAGCGTCTCTGTCTATCGTGCTGCAAAACTCCCGCCTCTTCAACCCGCGCCTTGTTAGCCCGAAATATTTAAGATATATCTTTGTCTCGTTGTGCTCCGACAACTCCCTCCATCTCAACCCGCGCCTTGCTATTCCGAAATTACAACGCGCGCGAAAACTCCCACCTCCTATGAAATCCCGACACGCGAAATGCCCGTGGTACCCCTGAACCGCCTCAAATCGGTGGGGGTACTTTCATAACTTACCCCACATTTCGGACAAGCGCGTCTCTAAGCCATGGTTCCCCACTGCCATCCCATCC
Organism: Aegilops tauschii subsp. strangulata; assembly: GCF_002575655.3. NCBI lineage: Eukaryota > Viridiplantae > Streptophyta > Magnoliopsida > Poales > Poaceae > Aegilops > Aegilops tauschii. Next base: position 291,682,280 of record NC_053037.3, read on the forward strand.
GCCCACCCATTCGTACACCGAGGCCGCGAAAACCCGCGACGAAACCCCACACCCTGCTCCGTCCGCCACCCAGCCGGAGCCTCTTCCCCGACGACGTCGTCCACAGCAACACCTCGACGTCCCTCATCCACCGTACCGGATGAGGACCCGTCGTCAATCTCATCGTCCCGCCGGTTCAGCCACCCCGTCCTCCACCTCCAAGGAGCTGCCCCGACGTTCCCCTCGTCTTTCGCGCCACCTCCATTCCCACATCGCCGTCTTCACCTGCACCACCGGAAGAGCATCATCATCACCGTTTCCTCGGATGAAGCCGCGGCCTAATCAGCGCCACCAAAGAGGTTGTACACTAATCGCCGCATTTTCTTCTTGATTCGATCTCATGGTGCTGTCGGCGCTCGGTCCCGAGCCAACACGGCGCGGCTCCATCCACGGCGGTGTCGCCGGCCACTTCCTCCATGGCGTCGCTCCCTCGGCGGCGACGTCCACATCAGTAGGAGCTGCTGCTGCTTTAGCTCTCGCTCGCGCTGCTCCTCTGCTCTTGCTCTCGGTCCCCTGCCTGGTCTGCTCTTGCTATTGCTCTTGCTCGCGCTGCTGCTCTCGCTCTTGCTCTTGCTTGCGATGTTGCTCCGATTTAGCTACACTTCAGTCGACTGAATCGACTTTTGGGTCAGTCGATTTTCAGGGGGTGGGGGGGGCTCGCCGGGGTGAAGGAAGAACCAGCCGCAGCGGGAAGGGGGCTCGCCGGAGAGGTACCCCACTATCTCTCTTAGGGTTCAGGATGGGGGCGGTGGTCACCGACGGTGGCGGGGCGTTGGCGGGGCGGTGGCGTGGGGATCGCTGGAGAAAAAGCTCGGCACAGGGGGGGGCCTAGAGGGATGGCCGGGGCGGCGGTGGACCGGCGGTGGGGAGTGTTTTCGGGGCGGGTGGGGCGGCGCACCGCCTGCCGCGGGCGACGGGGGCTGTTGTTTGGCCAGTGGTGGCTGGCGGCTCAGGGGAGGGTGGAGGTTGAAGATGAACCGCAGGCCCTTGATTTCGTATCCAACGGCTGCAAAATCGACTGACCAGAGATGAAAAAGTCAGTCGACCGACGTGTAGCCTCACCTTGCTAGTGCGTTCAGTTTCGACAGCAAAATTCAGTTTCGACAGCAAAATTCAGTTTCGACAGTTAAGTTCAGTTTCGACAGTTAAGTTCAGTTTCGACAGTTAAATTCAGTTTCAACAGTTAAGTTCAGAGATGAGCGGCTGATGTATTTTACATATAGCACTTTGTGGTTATGTATTTTACGTCATGTATTGGAGATGCTATTAGAATTCCACTCAGGTTCACGTTGTTCGTTGTCTCCCTTGTCCTGCTTCAGCCTCGGCGTCGTACAACTCACCGGAGCTGCTCCAACGACGAAACCCTCCATCACAGCGGAGCAGTACCTCGGGCTCCATCTCCAGACGCCTAAGAACTTCTTCCCCTCCTCCGATAGCCAAGTCAGCCGGAGCATCCTCACCGGCCAACCCAATCACGCTGAGATCGACATGGCTTCGCCAAAGAGGTTGTACACTTGTTGCATCTCTTTTTTACTCTACATGTTATATATATTGTCCACTGAGCACTCGTAGTAACGGGAAATACGATTATTTTATCCTACTATATGACAAGCAGTGAGGTACCAGGAAACTTAGCTATCCGTGATGGACTCTCTTGAACGCCATCATTATTTATCTCTGCGCGTTTGAGCTGTGCATTTGTCGATGGGCCTGGGAGTTGAGCTAGTATGGCAGTGGCCTGGGTCCAAAGTAATAGAAGTAGCACAAAAACATTTTTTTAGTGTAGGATTTTCCTTGCTCAAGCCTGCCTACTAGAATCGCCAGTGCTTGAAAGGAAAAGTGAATGAAAAACATCGGAATTGGAAAGTTTCCTATGGTACTACTTTTCATGAATTTGGTGCAAAGGAATGGAGCAAAGGAAAATTGTAGGATTTGTTCCTTTAGTGTCTCCTTGAAAGAAAAACCGTAGGAATTCTAATTTCCACTTCTCCTCCTTTCCATATTCCTATTCATCAAGCACAAGACTAAGAGATAGTAGCATAATAGCATTATAACCGTACATTTTCTTGTGGTTTGACTTAATCTCACCATGCTTTTTTGCATCCTGTGATCTTCCAATTGTTGTGAATCAAACACCCAGATTGGCAGAAATCCTGTGTTTTTAAATTCTCTATTTTGCACGTGCATTCCTATCCTATTCCTGTCTATTTCCTATCCCTGCATTGTTAGAATCCTCAAATTCAAACAAGCCCTTACTCAATTACTTCTGTTACAAATATGTGTCAAAGAAAACCTTGTGTGGTTTGTCCTGCTCCTGCGGCGCTGTGTTCCACCCCAGCTCAGCTGCTCCAACGACGGAAGGGTTCACCACAGCAGGGATCCGCTCTCCAGACTATCTTTCGCCGCCACAGATCTTCTTCCCCGCCGCCGGCAGCCACGACAACTGCATTACCATCATCAACTGAGCAGATGACCTTGAGGACTACACGGGTCCGCAAGAGAGGTCGCACTCTTTCGTGTCTGCTTACTGAAGGAAATATGCCCTAGAGGCAATAATAAAGTATTATATATTTCCTTATATCATGATAAATGTTTATTATTCATGCTAGAATTGTATTAACCGGAAACATAATACATGTGTGAATACATAGACAAACAGAGTGTCACTAGTATGCCTCTACTTGACTAGCTCGTTAATCAAAGATGGTTATGTTTCCTAGCCATAGACATAAGTTGTCATTTGATTAACGAGATCACCTCATTAGGAGAATGACGTGATTGACTTGACCCATTCCGTTAGCTTAGCACCCGATCGTTTAGTATGTTGCTATTGCTTTCTTCATGACTTATACATGTTCCTATGACTATGAGATTATGCAACTCCCGTTTACCGGAGGAACACTTTGTGTGCTACCAAACGTCACAACGTAAATGGGTGATTATAAAGGTGCTCTACAGGTGTCTCCAAAGGTACTTGTTGGGTTGGCGTATTTTGAGATTAGGATTTGTCACTCCGATTGTCGGAGAGGTATCTCTGGACCCTCTCGGTAATGCACATCACTTAAGCCTTGCAAGCATTGCAACTAATGAGTTTGTTGCAGGATGATGTATTACGGAACGAGTAAAGAGACTTGCCGGTAACGAGATTGAACTAGGTATCGAGATACCGACGATCAAATCTCGGGCAAGTAACATACCGGTGACAAAGGGAACAACGTATGTTGTTATGCGGTTTGACCGATAAAGATCTTCGTAGAATATGTGGGAGCCAATATGGGCATCCAGGTCCCGCTATTGGTTATTGACCGGAGACGTGTCTCGGTCATGTCTACATAGTTCTCGAACCCGTAGGGTCCGCACGCTTAACGTTACGATGACAGTTTTATTGAGTTTTGATGTACCGAAGGAGTTCGGAGTCCCGGATGAGATCCGAGATATGACGAGGAGTCTCGAAATGGTAGAGATGTAAAGATCGATATATTGGACGACTATATTCAGACTTCGGAAAGGTTCCGAGTGATTCGGGTATTTTTCGGAGTACCGGAGAGTTACGGGAATTCGTATTGGGCCTTAATGGGCCATACGGGAAAGGAGAGAAAGGCCTCAAAAGGTGGCCGCACCCCTCCCCATGGTCTGGTCCGAATTGGACTAGGGAAGGGGGGCGCACCCTTCCTTCTTTCTCCTTCCCCCTTCCCTTCTCCTACTCCCACAAGGAAAGGAGGAGTCCTACTCCCGGTGGGAGTAGGACTCCCCCCTATGGCGCGCCTCTCCCCTTGGCCGGCTGCCTCCCCCTTGCTCCTTTATATACGGGGGCAGGGGGGCACCCCAGAGACACAACAATTGATCCTTGAGATCTCTTAGCCGTGTGCGGTGCCCCCCTCCACCATATTACACCTCGATAATACCGTTGCGGAGCTTAGGCGAAGCCCTGCGTCGGTGGAACATCATCATCGTCACCACGCCGTCGTGCTGACGAAACTCTCCCTCAACACTCGGCTGGATCGGAGTTCGAGGGACGTCATCGAGCTGAACGTGTGTAGAACTCGGAGGTGCCGTACGTTCGGTACTTGATCGGTCGGATCGTGAAGACGTACGACTACATCAACCGCGTTGTGATAACGCTTCCGCTGTCGGTCTACGAGGGTACGTGGACAACACTCTCCCCTCTCGTTGCTATGCATCACCATGATCTTGCGTGTGCGTAGGAATTTTTTTGAAATTACTACGTTCCCCAACAGTGGCATCCGAGCGTGGTTTTATGCGTTGATGCTATGCACGAGTAGAACACAAGTGAGTTGTGGGCGATATAAGTCATACTGCTTACCAGCATGTCATACTTTGGTTCAGCGGTATTGTGAGATGAAGCGGCCCGGACCGACATTACGCGTACGCTTACGCGAGACTGGTTTCACCGTTGCGAGCACTCGTTGCTTAAAGGTGACCGGCGGGTGTCTCTCTCTCACTTTAGTTGAACCGAGTGTGGCTACGCCCGGTCCTTGCGAAGGTTAAAACAGCACCAACTTGACAAACTATCGTTGTGGTTTTGATGCGTAGGTAAGAACGGTTCTTGCTAAGCCCGTAGCAGCCACGTAAAATATGCAACAACAAAGTAGAGGACGTCTAACTTGTTTTTGCAGGGCATGTTGTGATGTGATATGGTCAAGACATGATGTGGTATAATGTGTTGTATGAGATGATCATGTTTTGTAACCGAGTTATCGGCAACTGGCAGGAGCCATATGGTTGTCGCTTTATTGTATGAGATGCAATCGCCATGTAATAGTTTTACTTTATCACTAAGCGGTAGCGATAGTCGTAAAAGCAATAAGTTGGCGAGACGACAACGATGCTACGATGGAGATCAAGGTGTCGCGCCGGTGACGATGGTGATCATGACGGTGCTTCGGAGATGGAGATCACAAGCACGGTGCTTCGGAGATGGAGATCACAAGCACAAGATGATGATGGCCATATCATATCACTTATATTGATTGCATGTGATGTTAATCCTTTATGCATCTTATCTTGCTTTGTTTGACGGTAGCATTATAAGATGATCCTTCACTAAATTATCAAAGTATAAGTGTTCTCCCTGAGTATGCACCGTTGCGAAAGTTCTTCGTGCTGAGACACCACGTGATGATCGGGTGTGATAGGCTCTACGTTCAAATACAACGGGTGCAAAACAGTTGCACACGCGGAATACTCAGGTTAAACTTGACGAGCCTAGCATATAACAGATATGGCCTCGGAACACGGAGACCGAAAGGTCGAGCGTGAATCATATAGTAGATATGATCAACATAGTGATGTTCACCATTGAAACTACTCCATCTCACGTGATGATCGGACATGGTTTAGTTGATATGGATCACGTGATCACTTAGATGATTAGAGGGATATCTATCTAAGTGGGAGTTCTTAAGTAATATGATTAATTGAACTTAAATTTATCATGAACTTAGTCCTGATAGTATTTTGCAAATTATGTTGTAGATCAATAGCTCGCGTTGTTGCTTCCCTGTTTTATTTTTGATATGTTCCTAGAGAAAATTATGTTGAAAGATGTTAGTAGCAAAGATGCGGATTGGATCTGTGATCTGAGGATTATCCTCATTGCTGCACAGAAAAATTATGTCCTTGATGCACCGCTAGGTGACAGACCTATTGCAGGAGCAGATGCAGACGTTATGAACGTTTGGCTAGCTCAATATGATGACTACTTGATAGTTTAGTGCACCATGCTTAACGGCTTAGAATCGGGACTTCAAAGACATTTTGAACGTCATGGACCATATGAGATGTTCCAGGAGTTGAAGTTAATATTTCAAGCAAATACCTGAGTTGAGAGATATGAAGTCTCCAACAAGTTCTATAGCTAAAAGATGGAGGAGAATCGCTCAACTAGTGAGCATGTGCTCAGATTGTCTAGGTACTACAATCGCTTGAATCAAGTGGGAGTTAATCTTCCAGATAAAATAGTGATTGACAGAATTCTCTAGTCACCATCACCAAGTTAGTAGAACTTCGTGATGAACTATAGTATGCAAGGGATGACGAAAGTAATTCCCAAGCTCTTCATGATGCTGAAATCGACGAAGGTAGAAATCAAGAAAAACATCAAGTGTTGATGGTTGACGAGACCACTAGTTTCAAGAAAAGGGCAAAGGGAAGAAGGGGAACTTCAAGAAGAACGGCAAGCAAGTTGCTGCTCAAGTGAAGAAGCCTAAATCTGGTCCTAAGCCTGAGACTAAGTGCTTCTACTGCAAAGGGACTGGTCGCTGGAAGCGGAACTACCCCAACTATTTGGTTGATAAGAAGGATGGCAAAGTGAACAAAGGTATATTTGATATACAGATTATTGATGTGTACTTTACTAGTGTTTATAGCAACCCCTCGGTAATTGATACTGGTTCAGTTGCTAAGAGTAGTAACTCGAAACGGGAGTTGCAGAATAAACAGAGACTAGTAAAAGTGAACAAAGGTATATTTGATATACAGATTATTGATGTGTACTTTACTAGTGTTTATAGCAACCCCTCGGTAATTGATACTAGTTCAGTTGCTAAGAGTAGTAACTCGAAAACGGGAGTTGCAGAATAAACAGAGACTAGTAAAAGGCGAGGTGACGATGTGTGTTGGAAGTAGTTCCAAGATTGATATGATCATCATCGCACACTCCCTGTACTTTCGAGATTAGTGTTGAAACTAAATAAGTGTTATTTGGTGTTTGCGTTGAGCATTAATATGATTTGATCATGTTTATTGCAATACGGTTATTCATTTAAGTTAGAGAACAATTGTTGTTCTGTTTACATGAATAAACCTTCTATGGTCATACACACCAACGAAAATGGTTTGTTGGATCTCGATCGTAGTGATACACATATTCATAATATTGAAGCCAAAAGATGCAAAGTTAAAAATGATAGTGCAACTTATTTGTGGCACTGCCGTTTAGGTCATATTGGTGTAAAGCGCATGAAAAAACTCCATACTGATGGGATTTTGGAATCACTTGATTATGAATCACTTGATGCTTGCGAACCGTGCCTCATGGGCAAGATGACTAAAACGCCGTTCTCCGGAACTATGGAGAGAGCAACAGATTTGTTGGAAATCATACATACAGATGTATGTGGTCCGATGAATATTGAGGCTCGTAGCAGGTATCATTATTTTCTGACCTTCACAGATGATTTGAGCAGATATGGGTATATCTACTTAATGAAACAAGAGTCTGAAACATTTGAAAAGTTCATATAATTTCAGAGTGAAGCAGAAAATCATCGTAACAAGAAAATAAAGTTTCTACGATCTGATCGTGGAGAAGAGTATTTAAGTTACGAGTTTGGCCTTCAGTTAAAACAATGCGAAATAGTTTCACTACTCACGCCACCTGGAACACCACAGCATAATGGTGTGTTCGAACGTCATAACCGTACTTTATTGGATATAGTGCAATCTATGATGTTTCTTACCGATTTACCACTATAGTTTGGGGTTATGCATTAGAGACAGCTGCATTCACATAAAAAAAGGGACACCATCGAAATCCGTTGAGACGACGCCTTATGAACTGTGGTTTGGCAAGAAACCAAAGTTGTCGTTTCTTAAAGTTTGGGGTTGCGATGCTTATGTGAAAAGGTTTCATCCTGATAAGCTCAAACCCAAATCGGAGAAATATGTCTTCATAGGATACCCAATGGAGACAGTTGGGTACACCTTCTATCACAGATCCGAAGGCAAGACATTCGTTGCTAAAATGGATTCTTTCTAGAGAAGGAGTTTCTCTCGAAAGAAGTGAGTGGGAGGAAAGTAGAACTTGATGAGGCAAGCGTCATATATGTGAATTATATCATGCCGTCCTTTTTTTGTCTTTCTCATTGCTTTTGTCGACAATGTTTGTATATTCAACTGCTCTTCCTGTGCATCAGCCATTTGAATTGGTGATGGAGAAATCTGGAGTGAAAACAAGGTCTTCAGAGGAGACAATGCTACCTGCTGAAGCAGATATCTTGCTGGTTACAGATAGCTCTTCAGAGGAGGATTCAGAGGCAGATGACCAGTCCTATTATCCCCCTAAGGTGTATGCTCAAACTTGGCAGGGTTATATTACTCATATAATGCATATGTTGTATTGCAATGCTTAGTTTTTACATCATATACACAATATTGAATGCCATCTCCTTAGTTGACACATCATATATGCGATTGCCCTCTGCTCACTTCCTTAGTATATAAATCATATATTTGAATTATGTCATGCCATGATGTTTACATAGACAGCATGTATCGGAATTATGGCATGCCAACCCATTTTCTAAAGACATAATATAGTTATATCATCTCATCATGTTTACATAGTCATCATATTTTAAATTATGTCATTCTATCCGTGAATTATATCATGCCATCATGTTTCCATCGACGGCATGTTTGTGATTTATGGCATGCCAACCACTTTAATAGACACATCGTATAGTTATATCATGTCATCCTGTTTACATAGTCATCATATTTTGAAGTATGTCATTCTATCCTATTTAGTTAGCCATCATACATGTGAAATTGTGTCATGCTATCCTGTTTAATTAGCCATCATATATGAATTATGTCATGCTATTCTGTTTGCTTAGACAACATAAATGTGAATTATTTCATGCCCTGTTTTCTTCCCTACTATCCATTGCACCTGTCTATCTTACAATGTCTGTACATTCAATTACTTTTCTTGTTTATCAGCCATTTCAATTGGAGGGAGTGATGGCAGTATCTGTGGGAGTAAAAACACGGTCTTCAGAAAAGATCGTGCTACCTGTCGATGCAGATAGAACCACGGTTGTACTTGCCCAAGAATCAGCCCCACCACACATAACCCACACTCATGCAGATTGTACCCCTACCCAGTTGGACAGAGAACCAGCTACACCCCTTCTAACCCCAACCCCAGCAGATAAACACCCAGTTCCTGTTGACACAGCACCGTCTCCACCATAGAGCACCCAAACACGAGCAGTTAGTAAGGCAATTGCAGTGCCCAAATCACGAGGACCACCACTCCAAACCCGAAGTCAACGCTTAAAGCAGAAAAAAAATTGTTCTCAGGTCAGGTTCCGTAGCTATGGTTCATACTACTTTGCTCTTGCATCACTGTATTTACTGATACCAACTAATTTCAAATTTGAAGGATGCAATTGAAACTCCAATGGCGCAACAGGTATGTTTTAAACCTGTTTCTTCAACGTGTTTGGCTGTTTGCTGTTGTAACTTGCTCTATGTTGATTTCAGTTTCAATTGAATAAACAGTTATGTTCTCATGCCATGCACATTACAAGTGTTGTTATTGCTGTGTAGTTTCCCACACTTATATTTTGTCTATGCTGCTTTGTCTTAAATAGATATGATTCGAACTGTATCTATCTTGATTTGGCAACATAAACTAGAATGATATAGACCATACAGTGACCATACTACATTGATATATGTTTGTTTCATGATGTTATCCTGTCCACCTTACTACTGAACTGGTTTACCAAAATGAGTTTCATATACTACATTGTAAACCTGAGATGTGTTTGTTTGTTTCTCTTTTAGAACGCGGATAAAATATTGGAGAAGAGTACCCTGTTATGCAATGGTAAAGGAAGTAATGCAGATAAGGTTCAAGATAGTGAGACATCCCTGTTGGTCTCCAAGAAAGCTGATAAAAACTATATTGAAGACACTGAGACAACCCCAAAGTCCTGTCTTGATGTAGTGTTCGAGTTACTGGCTACCACTGCTGGCACCAGCTCTTCGAACTCGTTGCCTAAATCAGTTCGGCTTCTTGAGTCTCAACTTCAAGTTGAAAGACATCGATCAGATGTTATGCGACAGGAAGCCGAAGGACTGAGCAAGTCCCTACAGAATTCAGATGCATACTTTCTGGTGCAACAGCAAGCGCTGGAGGACTTAAGCGCCAAACAAGAGAAAGTTAATAAGCTTGCTAAGCATCTTGCCAGCATTATGGGTACCCAGGATATTGTTTCTTGAGCTCTTCTGAAGTGGTTTCAGTTCTGGACTTGTTTTGCTGCGGCGTTTATATGCTGATGTGTTCCCTATATTTGCACTGGTGGCGAACTTTGATGCCCAGTGGATGTAATATGTGTAATAGCGGTGATAGCCTAGTGTAAGTTGCTTGCTTATTTATTTCCTTGTTGTCTTGTTTATTTGTTTGCTTGTAGTCAGTGCAGTTATTTTTCTGCGGTTTGCTAGTGGCTGCAATAACCTATTTTTTAAAACTAGGCCACAATAACCATGGGCTAATATTTACTGTAGTGACACTGGGCCTCCTACGGGCCGTAGAAACAGTGGGCCTTCTACGGGCCGTATAAACAGTGGGCCTTCTACGGGCCGTAGAAACAGTGGGCCTTCTTTGGGCCGTAGAAACAATGGGCCTTCTACGAGCCGTATCATCAATGGGCCTTATACGGGCCATATGATCGATTGGCCAAACATGGGCCAAACAAACCGCATTCTGGCCGTAAACGGGCTAGAGTTGGAATCGTCCGTTCATGGGCCAACCATAACAGGCCATCGTTAATAGGCCGTATTTGATGATGCTATGAAAACGGCCCAACGTATTAACGGACCACAAACGGGCCGACTGTAACCACGGGCTAAATTTGGCCCACAAGCAGAAAATGACAGTAACGGGCCGTAAGTAAACGAATGCTAGAAAATAGCCCAAGAATAAATGGGCTCTGAGAAGGCCGAAAGATAACATGGGCTGGAAACGGCCCAACGGAATAACGGGCCGTTAATGGGTATAAAGTGATACACTGTTCTTTACGGGCCAGTTTCACCACGGGCCGTTAATGGGTGTAAAGTGATACACTATTCATTACGGGCCAGTTTCACCACGGGCCGTTAATAGGCCAAGAGTTACATAGGGCCTCATATGGGCCGAAAGACGTCATGGGCCATACATGGGCCAGAAGTGAAAACGGGCTGGAATCATATTGGATGGCCCAGATGACGCTACTGGGCCTAATTCGAATAGGGCGTAACGGGCCTTGGGTTAGCAGGCTGTAAATGGGCTATATGCGAACATGTCGTTAACAGGCTTTCCATGGGCGGCCCCCCACCGTTTGACCAAGTCAAACGGGCCGGCCTTTTCACAGGAATGGGCCTCTGTTGGGCCATGCCACGTGTCGACGTATCATAGGCGCCTTCTGTCCAATGAGTGGATGACATCTGTCCCAGCGATGAGCCGACACGTGTTTCCTCCAGCCAATGATGATTTTACACGTGGAAAATCCCCATTGGTCGGGGCTGTTAACGGACCCGATAGCTTAACGGCGTTCCGTTATGGTGGATGCCACGTGTCGGTCACCCTTGACGAAAGCACTTCTGTGACGCGCGATTTATCATCATGGAAGTGGACACTTCCGTGATGATAATTTTGGTAATGTCATGGAACACTTCTACGACAGCACATGTATGACTATCTTGATTCTGTCATAAATTTGTCATGGATGTACATGCATGACAGAAAACGTGACCTACTGTGACAAACACGTATCATCACGGAAGTGTCTTTTTTTGTAGTGGGGCCTCCTCAATTGCCCTAGGTCTTCGTGAGCAAGCAAGTTGGATGCACACCCACTTAGTTTCTTTTGTTGATCTTTCATATATTATAGCTCTAGTGCATCCGTTGCATGGCAATCCCTACTCCTTGCATTAACATCAATCGATGGGCATCTCCATAGCTCATTGATTAGCCTCGTTGATGTGAGACTTTCTCCTTTTTTGTCTTCTCCACATAACCCCCATCATCATATTCTATTCCACCCATAGTGCTATATCCATGGCTCACGCTCATGTATTGCGTGAAGGTTGAAAAAGTTTGAGATTACTAAAGTATGAAACAATTGCTTGGCTTGTCATCGGGGTTGTGCATGATGAGAGCATTCTTGTGTGACGAAGATGGAGCATGACTAAACTATATGATTTTGTAGGGATGAACTTTCTTTGGCCATGTTATTTTGAGAGGACACAATTGCTTAGTTAGTATGCTTGAAGTATTATTATTTTTATGTCAATATTGAACTTTTATCTTGAATCTTTCGGATCTGAATATTTATACCACAATTAAGAAGAATTACATTGAAATTATGCCAAGTAGCATTCCACATCAAAAATTCTGTTTTTATCATTTACCTACTCGAGGACAAGCAGGAATTAAGCTTGGGGATGCTTGATACGTCTCCAACGTATCTATAAGTTTTGATTGCTCCATGCTATATTATCTTCTGTTTTGGACATTATTGGGCTTTATTATTCACTTTTATATTATTTTTGGGACTAACCTATTAACCAGAGGCCCAACCCAGAATTGCAGTTTTTTGCCTATTTCAGAGTTTCGCAGAAAAAGAATATCAAGCGGAGTCCAAACGGAATGAAACCTTCGGGAACGTGATTTTTGGAACGAACATGATCCAGGAGACTTGGACCCTAAGTCAAGGAAACTTCCAGGAAGCCACGAGGTAGGGGGCGCGCCTACCCCCCCCCCCCAGGCGCGCCCTCCACCCTTGTGGGCCCCACGTTGCTCCACCGACGTACTCCTTCCTCCTATATATACCTACGTACCCCCAAACGATCAGATATGGAGCCAAAAACCTAATTCCACCGCCGCAACCTTCTGTACCCACGAGATCCCATCTTGGGGCCTGTTCCGGAGCTCCGCCGGAGGGGGCATCGATCACGGAGGGCTTCTACATCAACACCATAGCCTCTCCGATGAAGTGTGAGTAGTTTACCTCAGACCTTCGGGTCCATAGTTATTAGCTAGATGGCTTCCTCTCTCTTTTTGGATCTCAATACAATGTTCTCCCCCTCTCTCGTGGAGATCTATTCGATGTAATCTTCTTTTGCGGTGTGTTTGTTGAGACCGATGAATTGTGGGTTTATGATCAAGTTTATCTATGAACAATATTTGGATCTTCTGAATTCTTTTATGTATGATTGGTTATCTTTGCAAGTCTCTTTGAATTATCAGTTTGGTTTGGCCTACTAGATTGATCTTTCTTGCAATGGGAGAAGTGCTTAGCTTTGGGTTCAATCTTGCGGTGTCCTTTCCCAGTGACTGTAGGGGCAGCAAGGCACGTATTGTATTGTTGCCATCGAGGATAACAAGATGGTTTTTTTATCATATTGCATGAATTTATCCATCTACATCATGTCATCTTGCTTAAGGCGTTACTCTGTTCTTATGAACTTAATACTCTAGATGCATGCTGGATAGCGGTCGATGTGTGGAGTAATAGTAGTAGATGCAGGCAGGAGTCGGTCTACTTGTCTCGGACGTGATGCCTATATACATGATCATACCTAGATATTCTCATAACTATGCTCAATTCTGTCAATTGCTCAACTGTAATTTGTTCACCCACCGTAAAATACTTACGCTCTTGAGAGAAGCCACCAGTGAAACCTATGGCCCCGGGGTCTATCTTCCATCATATTAATCTTCCAACACTTAGTTATTTCCGTTGCTTTTTTACTTTGCTTTTATTTTACTTTGCCTCTTTATCATAAAAATACCAAAAATATTATCCTATCATATCTATCAGATCTCACTCTCGTAAGTGACCGTGTAGGGATTGACAACCCCTTATCGCGTTGGTTGCGAGGATTTATTTGTTTGTGTAGGTGCGAGGGACTCGCGCGTAGCCTCCTACTGGATTGATACCTTGGTTCTCAAAAACTGAGGGAAATACTTACGCTACTTTGCTGCATCACCCTTTCCTCTTCAAGGGAAAACCAACGCAGTACTCAAGAGGTAGCAACTTGCTACCTTCCAAAGATGCATGATGGCTATATTCTCTGACTTCTGTGAAAAGATTTGTGAGGTTTTCATGGATGATTTCTCCGTTTATGGATCCTCTTTTGATGATTGCTTGAGCAACCTTGATCGAGTTTTGCAGAGATGTGAAGAAACTAATCTTGTCTTGAATTGGGAGAAATGCCACTTTATGGTTAATGAAGGCATTGTCTTGGGGCATAAAATTTCCGAAAGAGGCATTGAAGTTGATAAAGCTAAAGTTGATGCTATTGAAAAGATGTCGTGTCCTAAGGACATCAAAGGTATAAGAAGTTTTCTGGGTCATGCCGGTTTTTATAGGAGGTTCATTAAGGACTTCTCAAAAATTTCTCGGCCTCTGACTAATCTATTACAAAAAGATACTCCTTTTGTCTTTGATGATGTTTGTGTAGAGGCATTTTAAATACTTAAGAAAGCTTTGATTTCTGCACCTATTGTTCAGCCACCTCATTGGAATTTACCTTTTGAAATTATGTGTGATGCTAGTGATTATGCTGTAGGTGCTGTTTTAGGGCAAAGAGTTGATAATAAATTAAATGTTATTCAATATGCTAGTAAAACTCTAGACAGTGCCCAGGGAAATTATGCTACTACTGAAAAAGAATTCTTAGCAGTTGTATTTGCTTGTGATAAGTTCAGACCTTATATTGTTGATTCTAAAGTAACTATTCACACTGATCATGCTGCTATTAAATATCTTATGGAAAAGAAAGATGCTAAACCTAGACTTATTAGATGGGTACTCTTGCTACAAGAATTTGATTTGCATATTATTGATAGAAAGGGAGCTGAGAACCCCGTTGCAGACAACTTGTCTAGGTTAGAGAATGTTCTTGATGACCCACTACCTATTGATGATAGCTTTCCCGATGAACAATTAGCTTTCATAAATGCTTCTCGTACTGCTCCATGGTATGCTGATTATGCTAATTACATGGTTGCTAAATTTATACCACCTAGTTTCACATACCAGCAAAAGAAAAAGTTTTTCTATGATTTGAGACATTACTTTTGGGATGACCCACATCTTTATAAAGAGGGAGTAGATGGTGTTATTAGACGTTGTGTACCTGAGCATGAACAGGAGCAGATCCTACACAAGTGTCACTCCGAGGCTTATGGAGGGCACCACGCTGGAGATAGAACTACACATAAGGTATTGCAATCCGGTTTTTATTGGCCTACTCTCTTCAAGGATGCTCGTAAGTTTGTCTTATCTTGTGATGAATGTCAAAGAATTGGTAATATTAGTAAACGTCAAGAAATGCCTATGAATTATTCACTTGTTACTGAACCATTTGATGTTTGAGGCTTTGATTACATGGGACCGTTTCCTTCCTCTAATGGGTATACACATATTTTAGTTGCTGTTGATTACGTTACTAAGTGGGTAGAAGCTATCCCAACTAGTAGTGCTGATCATAACACCTCTATTAAGATGCTTAAAGAAGTTATTTTTCCAAGGTTTGGAGTCCCTAGATATTTAATGACTGATGGTGGTTCACATTTTATTCATGGTGCTTTCTGTAAAATGCTTGCTAAGTATGATGTTAATCATAGAATTGCATCCCCTTATCATCCACAGTTTAGTGGTCAAGTAGAATTGAGTAATAGAGAGCTCAAATTAATTTTGCAAAAGACTGTTAATAGATCTAGAAAGAATTGGTCCAAGAAACTTGATGATGCATTATGGGCCTATAGAACTGCATATAAAAATCCTATGGGTATGTCTCCGTATAAGATGGTTTATGGAAAAGCATGTCACTTACCTCTTGAACTAGAACATAAGGCATATTGGGCTATTAAAGAGCTCAATTATGATTTCAAACTTGCCGGTGAAAAGAGGCTTTTTGACATTAGCTCACTTGATGAATGGAGAACCCAAGCCTATGAAAATGCCAAACTGTTCAAGGAAAAGGTTAAAAGATGGCATGACAAAAGGATACAAAAGCGTGAGTTTAATATAGGTGATTATGTATTGTTATACAACTCTCGTTTAAGATTTTTTGCAGGAAAAATTCTTTCTAAATGGGAAGGTCCTTACGTTATCGAGGAAGTCTATCGCTCCGGTGCCATAAAAATCAACAACTTCGAAGGCACAAATCCGAAGGTGGTGAACGGTCAAAGAATCAAACATTATATCTCAGGTAATCCCATAAATGTTGAAACCAATATTATTGAAACCGTAACCCTTGAGGAATACATAAGGGACAGTTTCCAGAACGTTTCAGACTCCAAAAAGGAATAGGTATGTGGTACGGTAAATAAACCGACTCCAAAACAGTTCTAATGGCAATTTTTCTCCGTTTTGGAATATTTAGAAAAATAGGAAAATAAGAAGTAGTCCGGGAAGGACACGAGGCTTCCACGAGGGTGGAGGGAGTGCCCTACCCCCTGGGCATGCCCCCTGCCTCGTGGGCACCTCGTGCGCTTTCCGGACTCCATTTTCTTGCACAATACTTCTTTTGGTCGGTAAAAATTCATTATATAATCTCCCGAAGGTTTTGATCACCGTACCACGCAAATATCCTCTGTTTTCGTTTCGAGCTGTTTTTTTTTGACAGATCTAGATCGTCATGACGTCTCCAAGTGCCCCCAAGGACAAGTTCTTTGAGAAGGTCATCAACCCCTACTTTGCGGAGGTGCTGCAACACCCTCAAACCATTGAGATGCATGAGGGGGTGCTGCACATCCGCGATGTTGAGGGACCAAGGAGGACCGGAAGCGTGGAGATAAGGCTCGAGGCAATGGAGCAACAAGTTTTCAAGTGTGAGGAGATGGTGGAGCGCGGACTTGATTCCAATCACATAATGATCACGGAGTTCACCAACAACCACAAGCTGGACACCAAGGACATCGGGGAGTCCATCTTCAAGCTTCACGAGAAAATCGAGCACCTCCAAGCCCAAATCTATGACCTGCAAAACCAAAACTATGAGTATGAATATAGATTCAAGAGGATGAGTTTGGCTGCAGATTTAAGGATCCCGGAGACTCGTTCATCCTTCTATGATGGAGAGCCTATGCCTTGGAAGAGGGGCGACAAGCCTACATCATCAACAATTCCTTCACCAGCAAAAGAGACATAATCACATGGGTATGGGCACTCCCCTTGGCAACTGCCAAGCTTGGGGGAGGTGCCCCGGTATCGTATCACCATCACACTCCTATCTTTACCGTTTTTCTTAGTTCGATCCTTTTAGTAATATCTTGATCTAGTAGAATAAAGTTTTAGTATGATTTAGTTTTGAGTTTTGCCTTATGATCCCTTCTATGTAATCGAGTCCGTGAGCTATATATAATAAAGATTAGTGTTGAGTCAAGGGCTTGATTACTATGCTTTGATCTTGAGGGAATAAAAGAATAAGAAAGAAATAAAGAGATCGTATTGATCTTATGGAGAGAAATGACTTCACATATAAAGAGTATGATGATTAAAAGTTGTTGAGAGTTGACAAACATAGTTTTGGTCATCGTTGCAATTAATAGGAAGTAATAAAGAAAGAGAGGTTTTCACATATAAATACACTATCTTGAACATCTTTTATGATTGTGAGCACTCATTAAAATATGACATGCTAAAGAGTTGATGCTGGACAAGGAAGACAACGCAATGGGTTATGTTTTCTTGCTCTGAAATAAAGTATATTGTCATGGATCATCCAACATGTTGAGCTTGCCTTTCCCCCTCATGCTAGCCAAATTCTTTGCACCAAGTAGAGATACTACTTGTGCTTCCAAATATCCTTAAACCCAGTTTGCCATGAGAGTCCACCATACCTATCTATGGATTGAGTAAGATCCTTCAAGTAAGTTGTCATCGTTGCATGCAATAAAAATTGCTCTCTAAATATGTATGACTTATTAGTGTGGATAAAATAAGCTTTATACGATCTTGTGATGTGGAAGAAATAAAAGCGATGGACTGCATAATAAAGGTCCACATCACAAGTGGCAATATAAAGTGACGTTCTTTCGCATTAAGATTTCGTGCATCCAACCAAAAGCACATGACAACCTCTGCTTCCCTCTGCGAAGGGCATATCTTTTACTTTTATCTTTTACCCTTATGCAAGAGTCATGGTGATCTTCACCTTTCCTTTTTACATTTTATCCTTTGGCAAGTGCATTGTGTTGGAAAGATCATGTTATATATATCCAATTGGATGTAAGTCATCATGAACTATTATTGTTGACATTACCCTTGAGGTAAAAGGTTGGGAGGCGAAACTATAAGCCCCTATCTTTCTCTGTGTCCGATTAAAACTCCGTAACCACAAGTATTGCGTGAGTGTTAGCAATTGTGAAAGACTAAATGATAGTTGAGTATGTGGACTTGCCGAAAAGCTCTTATATTGACTCTTTCCGGTGTTATGATAAATTGCAATTGCTTCAATGACTGAGATTATAGTTTGTTGGTTCTCAATGAAGTTTCTGATTCATACTTGACATTGTGAATAGATTATTACTTGAGCATAAGAAATCATATAACGATATCCATATATGTTGCTGTTATAAGAATGATCATGATGCCCTCATGTCCGTATTTTATTTTATCGACACCTCTATCTCTAAACATGTGGACATATTTATCGTTATCGGCTTCCGCTTGAGGACAAGCGAGGTCTAAGCTTGGGGGAGTTGATACGTCCATTTTGCATCATGCTTTTATATCGATATTTATTGCATTATGGGCTGTTATTACACATTATGTCACAATACTTATGCCTATTCTCTCTTATTTTATAAGGTTTACATGAAGAGGGAGAATGCCGGCAGCTGGAATTCCGGGCTGGAAAAGGAGAAAATATTAGAGACCTATTCTGCACAGCTCCCAAAGTCCTGAAACTTCACGGAAGTCATTTTTGGAATTTATAAAAAATATTGAGCGAAGAGAATACCAGAGGGGGCCCACACCCTGGCCACGAGGGTGGGGGCGCGCCCTACCCCCCTGGGCGCGCCCCCTGCCTCGTGGGCCCCCTGGCAGGCCTCCGGTGCCCATCTTCTGCTATATGAAGTCTTTCGTCCGAGAAAAAATCATAAGAAAGCTTTTGGGGAGAAACTCCGCCGCCACGAGGTGGAACCTTGGCGGAACCAATCTAGGGCTCTCGCAGAGCTGTTCTGCCGGAGAAACCTCCCTCCGGAAGGGGGAAATCATCGCCATCGTCATCACCAATGATCCTCTCATCGGGAGGGGGTCAATCTTCATCAACATCCTCACCAGCACCATCTCATCTCAAACCCTAGTTCATCTCTTGTATCCAATCTTTGTCCCAAAGCCTCAGATTGGTACCTGTGGGTTGCTAGTAGTGTTGATTACTCCTTGTAGTTGATGCTAGTTGGTTTATTTGGTGGGAGATCATATGTTCAGATCCTATATGCATATTAATACCCCTCTGATTATGAACATGAATATGATTTGTGAGTAGTTACGTTTGTTCCTGAGGACATGGGAGAAGTCTTGCTATAAGTAGTCATGTGAATTTGGTATTCGTTCGATATTTTGATGAGATGTATGTTGTCTTTCCTCTAGTGGTGTTATGTGAACGTCGACTACATGACACTTCACCATTGTTTGGGCCTAGAGGAAGGCATTGGGAAGTAATAAGTAGATGATGGGTTGCTAGAGTGACAGAAGCTTAAACCCTAGTTTATGCGTTGCTTCGTAAGGGGCTGATTTGGATCCATATGTTTCATGCTATGGTTAGGTTTACCTTAATACTTCTTTTGTAGTTGCGGATTCTTGCAATAGGAGTTAATCATAAGTGGGATGCTTGTCCAAGTAAGGACAGCACCCAAGCACCGGTCCACCCACATGTCAAATTATCAAAGTACCGAACGCGAATCATATGAACGTGATGAAAACTAGCTTGACGATAATTCCCATGTGTCCTCGGGAGCGCTTTTCTCTATATAAGAGTTTGTCCAGGCTTGTCCTTTGCTACAAAAAGAATTGGGCCATCTTGTTGCACTTTATTTACACTTGTTACTTGTTACCCGTTACAAATTACCTTATCACAAAACTATCTGTTACCGATAATTTCAGTGCTTGCAGAGAATACTTTGCTGAAAACCGCTTATCATTTCCTTCTGCTCCTCATTGGGTTCGACACTCTTACTTATCGAAAGGACTACGATAGATCCCCTATACTTGTGGGTCATCACTAACTTAGTTGTTTCTTTATCTAAACAGCCCCTAGCTTTTATTTACGTGTTCTTTATTATCTTGCAAACTTATCCCTTTACACCTATGAAGTACTTCTAGTTTCATACTTGTTCTGGGTAAAGCAAACATTAAGCGTGCGTAGAGTTGTATCGGTGGTCGATAGAACTTGAGGGAATATTTGTTCTACCTTTAGCTCCTCGTTGGGTTCGACACTCTTACTTATCGAGAAAGGCTACAATTGATCCCCTACACTTGTGGGTTATCACTATCCATTTTCTTGGCAGGGGTAGTATACGGTGCATGTCAAAGCTTGAACTATCATACTTGAGGACGTGGCTTCACAAGTTCTATGGATTTATAACTCTTTTTTCGGCATGGCTGTTCCTCACAATTACATCAACGTGCTTCAGCGTTCTCTGGTGTTTGAAAGTTGCAGAAAGGTCAACATTGAGATCAATGGCCATCACTAGAACAAGGGATACTACCTAGTTGATGGTATCTATTCTGAATGGACAACTCTTGTGAAGACAATCCCCAGCCTGGTAGGAGAGAAGAGGCAGAGATTTTCCGAAGCACAAGAGAGTGCTAGGAAGGATGTTTTTCGACAAAGGGTGGATTTTATTGGCTCAAAAAGGAGCATAAAGAAGATACAAACCAAAGACTGCACACCCGACCTCTGCATAGCTAAAATGCACACGACCAACACAAATGCAGGCACACCAAAAACACGTCGGCAAATAGCAAAGTCATATAAAACCAAAGCTATGCGCAGGCGAGGAAAAAAAATTAAAACTCAAAGTGGTTAGATCTGTGATCAGCAAACTACAATAAGGACCATATCCGCACGAGTCATCTCATGACATCATACAGACGATGAGGTTCTTCAACAACAACACCTTCAATAAGGTCGCGACACTCAAGCGTCACCGTCATCGGATCCAACCATTAAGGCCAGAATCTAGGCTTTCACCCTAAAGAATCAGTCCGAACATATCGAGCAATGGCTTCAACAAGGTAACAATGTAAGAACGTCATCACTGCCAGGTATAACCATCTCCGGTCAGTCCTAGGCTTTCGCCCCGGAGCTCATGACCGGGTGCTCGAGTAGCACCACCATCAAAGTCACTCAAGTGTTGTCGCCGCCACTTTTCCACAATTCCAGCGGTTCTATGTGTGCGACCGCTGCCACTGCCCAACCATCCCTTTGCTTCAAGTCGTCATCCATAATTTGCATCACGACGTCAAAGTCAAATACTAGATCTTGAGAGACTATTGAAGATCTTTCAGTGACACCGCCGTCATGAAGCCGTAGGAGGCCATTGGAGCATACTCTGTAATTACCCCACTCGGCCGATCAGATCTGCATCACGACCCCAAGCCATGGACCGTGGAGCCGTCGACCGGTATCCAGCACCTCATCGCCATGGTCCACCTCCGAGCATAGAGCCGCCGGTCCGATTTTTGTGGACATGGACAAACAACAAGCAGCAATCCAAACATCCGTCAGGCCTCGAGTCTGAACCCGCCAGATCCAGCCAAGCCGAAGGCCACCAGCTAGATCCAGCCGAGCCAGAGGTCACCTGCCAGATCCAGCTGCCCGGGGGAACTACGACTGGATCAGGGTCACCAGCCACGGGAGCCTATGCGGAGGACCCGTCAGATCAGCTGCCGAAGCCTGACGTGGTCAGCCAACATAGTCGGCGCGCACTGCGGACGAGCGACGTACTGCCCCAGTCGCTACATTGCCCAACTAGCTAGGACACTCGAGCGCCTCGCCACCTCATTCACTCTCCAGATCCAGGCCATCCATGCCTTCCAGCGCCAGCCAAAGAAACGCCCTGCCGCTGCCATCATCGGAGCCTGTCGAGCTTCGCAGGCCGGCGCCTCTGGCGGCGGCGAGATGAGAGGAGTGGGTGGAGGAACGAAGGGCGGCGGGATTTTTGCCCCCGAGTCGCTACGGAGGGCGGCGCGGAGATGGTTTTTTGGTTCTCTTTTCACTAGGAAGGGACTCGACTGCTGGGAAGGACGTGGAGCGTATTTTTGGTGTGCTTCAATGTCGATGGAGCATTGTTCGGTATCCTGCTAGAACTTGGAGCACAAAGATGTTGTGAGAGGTGATGGTTGCTTGTGTGATCATGCACAACATGATAGTAGAGGATGAGTGTGCTTCGGCTAGCGGCTTCAATTTCAAGGTGAAAATATTATGCCTAAGCATGAAGGAGCTGCAACGTTTGCATAATTCATCCAATTTCATCATGAAATGCATGATTGGGCAACCACATTCAACTTCGAGATGATTTGATTGAGCATATGTGGACTCATCTTGCCAACCAGTAGATGTATCGGCTCTTTTTTTTAAGATTTATTTATGAAAATTTATATTTCATTTGATCTGTTAACTGTAAGATTTTTATTTGGTTGTAGAACTATGAGAGTTTTATTTGGTCGTAGATTATGTGATTTAAACTTTGGTCAATATACACATGTATGCAGAAAATTGTGCAAACATATGGCCGCATACCGGATGTGCGGGCGAAAATGCGCCGGCGTGTTAGATGCACAGACCACCAAGTGTGGATGGGACCGGACGTCACCCAAAATGCCGACACAAACGAACAAAAAGCGAACTATCCATTTGAGTCGGCACATCGGACTTGACCTAAATTACTAGCACTGAAGAACAACAACTACAAGAGTGAGGAACCAAAGCTGAGACTCTGCTACCACGTTCTCCGGCGGTAGCGCGCCAATGGAGGCGCTGGGCGAGGATCACATATTCAGGCCAACTCCAGCGCGCGACCCCATCCTGTCCGGCCTCGTTCGTTTGGGGCAAAACGGATAGACCCCACGGCCCAGCGCGCGGCGGCCTGGACCCATCTTGTCCGTTTTGTGTCTGGCCCGACCCATTTCGGGTGCAAACATGCGCCCGGTTTGGGTCCGGGCGGACAACAAACGAATGCGCCGCTCGTCCGCGTCGGGGCCGCGTGGCAGGCGGCCACCTACCTCCCATCGTCCAACATAAATGTGCATGCGCGGTCGGCCCCACTTGTCATCTGCCCAGGCGCGCGGGTAGGCGTCCTTCTTAAATGGGAAGCCGTGGACCGGTCGCCGTCCATGTTCCCACTCCGATCGCTGCTGCCTCCTCGAAACTCGACACCCAAACCCTAGCTATCCCTTCCCCTTCCTCGAGCTCGCCGGCCATCGACAGCCATGGTGTGGTGGAGCACCGGCCATAAGTGGGCGCACGACCACGCGGCTGGCTCGTCCTCGGGCCGCCGCCGCAACGTCAAAGCTGAGCCCGCATCACCCGCACGGAGGGCCCCCGCGCCTCCCACATTCTCCATCGCCACTACGGCCGTCGGCGAGCGCGATCGACACTACATCCACGCGGATGTTTGCCGCCGTTATTGGGAGACGAGGACGCCGCTCCCCTGGAGCGATGTTCACCTGCCCAAGAACTGGCATCTGTCCGCGGATCGGGTGCCGATCCCGCCGGTCTCAACGAGCGGCCGTGCGCACCGCGAGGAGATCGAACGCCGGTGCCGCCTCCTGCCAGATGACCTGTTCTACGACCCCAGGTACGCCGTCGACTCTGCCCTGTGGGACACATGGTTTCAGGACGAGCACGGCACGCGGCGCGCATCCTTCTTTGCCGGCACCTCATCGGGGCCGCGGCGGCCACGTCTAGAGCACCGCGCGCGTGCTCCGAGCTCTCCCCAGGTGCGCGGTCGTACGCGGGTGCGCGGCATCACGCCGACGCCGTCGCCTTCGCCCTCTCCCTCGCCACCACCATCTCCTCGCATGACATAGGAGGAGGAGGCCCGACTCCTTCAACGTGTCATGGAAGACTCCATGAACAGGCATGATGAGCGCCAATGGGAGGGCATGGAGACCATGATTGCCCTCTCTGCGGCGGCGACTTGGCCGTGCCAGAGCTGGAGATGAGGGACGTGAAGGAGGAGGTGAGGAAGGAGCAGCCTGTCGCCGCGTTCCACCCGGCCTGGTGGGCCAGCGGTGGAGCTAGTCGTGCACGCCCGCGGACATGGCCGACGGCGTGGGGGGTGTCAACTGGTGCCCTATGCAGCCGCGGTCACCGGAGCGCGAGACGTCGCCACGGGGTGAGGTGGTGCAGGCGCCTCCCACCTTCCAGGAGCCTCGCGCCTTCCAGGGACCGGCCCACCTCTGGACGCTGTCGCCCTACATCGACCTCATTGGCGACGAGGACGACAACGGCGACGCGTGAGGAGACGGCGACGGGCACGGTAGCAGCGTGCGGGCGGCGACGCTTTTCTTTTGTTTTTTTAATGTTAATTATGTTAATGTTATGAACTGTGGAACGGGGCCGCGATGACTGTTTAATTATGTTTTATGTTTTTATGTTTGCGTTTATTTTAATTTTTTCGGCACTTCTTTTAGTTTTTGCGGATCTTTTATATCACGTCCACCCCGGACATGATATGGCGTGCGGCCGCGCGTTGGACGCATTGACACGGCAACGGCCCCAAACAGACACGGAAGATTCCATTGCCGTCCCAAACGGACGAAAGCAGATCAAAGCGAACGTCCGTTTGGGGTCGTGCACTAGAGTTGGCCTCAGGAAGGATTCAGCTGAAGGATTCAGCTGAAGCCAATCCAACGTTCATGGATGTCGTGACGCACATGCACAAAGGGGCATGACACGGCAGGCTGTGGTTGGTCGGAGCTTGGCGACGCGGGGACGATCAACACAACAATCGCCAGGGTAGCAGCTGCGGATGGCTGCGAACAGATGGGCGGATGGTGCATAATGAATGGGTGTGGTGGCAAATCTGGCTTATGGTGTCTGGTGGCAGCATGGCCGTGCTCGTTTATCTTTTTTTAAATGTTGGTAGTGGACCTATCAAATTCATCTATCTACTATCCCTATAAAAACACGAGAGGGGTAGATCCAAATAATCTCAGCCGTCTATGGGTAAGATCTAAAGGTTTAAGACCTTCCAATTAAACACATTCAGCTGCGCATCAAGGGCGAACGCCCGCGCTAGCCACGTCGGCGCTGGACCCACGCGCTCACGTGAGAGGGGCTTCGCTGGATATCTCACCCGCAGATAACGCCAAATTTGCGATGGATCCTTTCCTTCCCTGCGAAGGTAAAAACGGCTCGGGATTTGACCCCTCTCTCGTTTCCTCTCCCGCATAACCCTCTCCTTCCGCCTCCGCCGCCACACCCCTCGGGTTTGAAGCCCACACACGCGACCTCTCTCCCATGTAACCGGCCGGCATGAGCGTCGCCAGCGGGAGAGCACGCAGCCCACCCCAACAGCAGCGGGGAGCTGGCCTGCCGCCGCCGCCGCCTGCCGCGCCTCGCCGGGGAGGCGACCCGGCGACCGGAGGAGAGGGCACCATGGCGCGGAAGCATGGCTGGCAGCTCCCGGCCCACACCCTGCAGGTCCGTCCGTCCGTCCGCCAGCTCCTCCCCCCTCCCTTCCCCACCTTTCCCTTTCCTCCCACGCTGGCTCGGATCGGCGCGGCAACTGGGACGGAGGCCGTACGCACCCTCGCCGATGGCGGCGTATTGATCCAGCTAAATCGGCAGGCGGCTTCCGGCGGAGGAGTCTTGTAGTGTTCGTGGAGGCTACGAGGAGGTAGCGATGGGGATCGGCTACCGAGCGAGGGCAAGGGCGCCGATCTCCCATCTCCTGTTTGTAATCACCGACGCGGCCACCATCGACTGGATCTTCACCCCCTCAGGTGCGCTCACACTTTTCCTCTCTGCAGTACTTGGATCCCTGTACCCCCCCCCCCCCCCCCCCCCCCTTCTCTACCAACCGGTGATGAACAGATTAATGTGTCTCTACACCTTGTTAGTTAGTACTATTAAGAAAATAAAGGTTGTTGGACGAGCTGCAGCCGATGGTCGGTGATATACTGATATGTGTTTGTGCCAGAGCTTTTGCACTCTCCTTGCATCAATTCTTTATGTAACTGTACTATGTCTGGCATAATAGGATGATGAGGCAAGTCAGTAAGTTGAGAAGGTCAACAGTTGAAGCGAATCTCAATGTATTACTTGATAACTCTTTAGTGCATTTTTTGTGCCAACATTACATTAATCAATCACTTTGATTAGTGGAAGCAACTAAACTGTTGTTGTAAGTACACATAATCAGAACGAAGGGTGAGGCGGACAAGCAGATCAATAGGTTGCTATATTATTCCACATATATGGGTTTGTGTGATGTTATTTTGGATTACTAAGATTGTTAATCTATACTGGAAATTAGCGGCTGTTAAAAATTAGTCTTGATTTACTATAGCAATAGTTGTTGGTTACAGCCATTAAAAAGATTGATTAGTTCTATCAGGTTATTTAAACAGCAGCAAGGAATGAACATTACTGCTCTCTTTGATTTTCTTTGATGTTTCCTCTTTTGTCTGATCTGAAATAATATGTCATGACTCATGACTATATATTCTACCCCACATCATCATTCCTTCTACATCGCTCATAGGAGAATATTGTAATGGCACTTTATTACTTGGTGGTAATAGACATATCTCCAGTCTTGCCATGTTTGTACAATTAATTTAATTCAATTCCAAACATGTATCATTTGCAGAAGATGTGCCATGAGTTGATGGGCAGCTAGCCGTTGCAAGAGCATTCAGAGATATGAGCTGCTACTCATACACAGGTATTAGCTTCTGTGTTGTCTAAATTAATTTAGTTTGAAACTTGGATGAAACGGCCAAACGAACTTGATCTATATTGATTCTGCTAATTGAGCTATGTAGGGCACAATAAATATAGCTTTTTCTTATTTCTTTCTGGAAGCATTTGCCAAAGAAATTGAAAGGCAGCACTCTTATCAGCTGTCATTTATCGTTTCTTCCGATAAATCCCTGCTTAGTTATTTCTCACAGGAATGATATATAGGTTGCTCTTGGTTCATCTACTTTGTACTTATGAGTTATGAGATGTTTCTCTGTTTTAGATTGTGGAGTAGTCGTGTGATCTGTAAAATGTACTGCATACATACCAAAGAAAGTATTTGGATTTGCGAATCGTGTAATACAAACTGGGATGTGGGCTTTCTATAACAGGTTGAGGTTCAAATCCTGAAAGTTAGTGATGTAGCCATGAAAATCAGGGAAGCTTCTCTTTTTTCCTTTTATCACATGAAATGAGTGCTATTATCACTGTATTCGTATTTTGTTATTCTTTCTACAATGATCAGGCATGGGTATTCTTTTGAAGTGAGCTTCATTTCTCTATAGTCAGGTCTCTAGCTGGTATTTTTAAAAATATTTTCAGTGCCATGAAATGATCAAATTCGATGATTCACATGTATCAAACAACACAACTCAGCTGCTGTGTTCTTGTTTTTTCTATATACTTGCTCCGTACTCCGACAGATCTAAATCCATAAATACAACAATGTTGGGTTGCTCTGTTTTATCTACTATAATTTGCACGCCTATTTTTTAAAATTCTTATTGTTTCATTCACTTGCTGAAGCTCCTACAAACTTACGGAGCCATTGTTCTCCTACCTGGGAGCGGATAGGAAGGATTTGGGTGCCGGCAACGTGGGGCTGAGAAGAAAGGAGGATGTGTGAGGACAACTAGTGGGCGTACTACAACCGCAGCTGATTCATGTGTGTTGTTTGTTCGATCCAACCCTTCCGTCTGCAGGGCCTGGCGAAGGGAATGAAGATGCACACCCTCGGCCACGACTTTGTCCTCTAGGTACAAAAGCGAGATAGACTGAAATTTGATAAACATTTGCTGAATATAAAGTATTGCATGATTCCTTGCATTAGCCTCTTTCCAAATGCTCAGTTTTATGACAGGAAGATTTTACATGGTTCAAATGTCCTGTCTCCTAGCTATGACAAGGATTATATATGCCTCCTGTATGGCAGCTACACTCTTGTAAATGTCACGGATGGGAGGGAAGACAAGGAGGGCACAGGAAACAGTCGACGAAACATGGTTGAAGTTGTTGTTGTTCTGCACCTCATCCAAACCATCTTTAGATGTATGTCTAAGCTGAGCCCTCTCTTTTCTTGCATCCTTAGTATATCCTGCCTCGATGTCCTTGGTAGTTATTGATTTGTTTTCATATTAAGCGACTTCGCTGATATAACTTGGCATCTTTAGAAGCTTATAGTGTCCTCCTTTCTTGTATTTTAATGTTGCATAATCTTGGTTGATAAAAAAGTGATCGCGCAATATTTTATGTTCAACAATCCAGTTTGTTACCTGTGTATACCTTGTGTTTTTTTAACTCCGTCAATCTGGGTTTATGAAAATTCAGTTCCCTATGTATATTTGTCAGCAAGTCCACTGTCATCTACTTCCTTGTTTAATAGATAATGTTACATTTTTATTTGCAAAACTGTGAACATTAAGTAGATGGCATGAAAGACGAAACATAGCTCTATGAGAGTTGTTGGCCACTACATGTACTCACTTTTTGATAGTGTTTGTTTTTACCTTCAGAGCTGAAAAGTAATGTTGTGTTAATTGTAAGCTGATACAAAATCAACTTCAGTTTGCTAAAGAAAGTTCTCTTGCTAGCCTTATGGAAAATTGACCCCAAAAGATCAGTATAGACTTAGCAGTTTAATTTTTTCTGCAGGTTGGAAAAGTACAGGCAAAGCGCTCAGCATTGGTGTGGTCTCTTCGTATAGTCTCAAGTTGACGCTATTAAAGATAGACTTGATAAAAAATACAACACATGTGATGGCTTTCATGTGCACGTCAAGTCTATTGATGGTTTTCAAGGAGAAGAGGACGATATATTAATACTATGAACGGTAATATCCAATTGGAATGGAGTTGTTGGGTTTCTTGCTGATAACCAAAGAACAAACATTACATGGGACAAGGGCAAGGCTCTGGATTTTCTGAATGAATCGTTAGGTACGCAGGCAACATTTATATATATTCACTTGCATCTCAGATCACTGTCGTAAAAATCTGTCGTAAATAATTATGGCACTGACACTCTGCCTGTTGTTGTGCCTCTCCAGGATATACACAACTGAAGCGATGACGTCCTGCCGGTGTATATTGGCGACGACCGCATCGACAGGATCCTGGTGGCCAAGTGCCTCAAGGAGAGCAGCACGTCTTACTCACTCCAGGACCCAGCAGAGCTTTTTCATGGCCTTTAGACATTTGAAACGGAGGGAGTATGATCCTCCTATATTTGTGTGCTTGTAGCTTTGATCTATTTTATGAATGTGTGCTGTTGCTGTATCTTATTTTTCCAACCTATTGATCCTGTCACATGTGCGCCAGGGCAGGCTCTGGTCAGCACTAAGGGATTTTAGTTATAATTCCATGAGCAATGCTTGCATTCACATGTGCGTCCAGAGCATAAAAAAGATCTGAAAAGTGCGGTGACCTACCTGGCACTGCAAAGTTTCCGCTCAGGAGGCGCCGCGAGGGGCGCCCCAACCACTAGTGTTTAATGCAACAAGCCACGGATCCCACTCATCCCATCGATTGCCCACTAATCCCTCCATACCCCTTTTCGTTGTCATCAAACTGCCATTCCCTCAGCTAAAAAGAAACTGCTCTTCCCTGAGCACATGACGCACCACGTCGTCTTCTCCCTGCTGCCACCCCCGCCGCTCCACCTCCGCTGCTCCACGGACGCGGGCGTGGGTCACCGTCGGTGCCGCCGCTCGCCGCTTCTCGTCTGCTTCCGACGGACATGAACGCGGGTCTCCTTAGCCGCTCGCCGTTCGGCTACTGCCCCACGGACGCGAGCGAGGACTGAAGCTGAGCGTTCGGGCCGGTGAATTGGGCATGAGGACGAGGCAGAGCACGAGCGGCGGCTAACTGTGCTCGCGGCAGTGATGGCTATAGAGCAAGCCTGATTTCTGGTGCACATTATAGCAGGCCGACTGTAATCATTCGATTGTCCCTGTAATGGCTGCCTCAGTGTCCAATGCCCCCTACAAATTCTGGCTTGAGCGTGCATGATGATGCCGACGTGGTATGCGTATTGGATGGATGACTAAGGGCACGGCCGGCAGGCATATGTGTTGTGCGTGCGTGTTGACTCAGGTAATCAGATGTGTTGTATGTGTGCCCAACAAGTGTTTGCGTCAATGCTCGTCTGAAAACGGTTGTGTCAACTTTTGCATTTTAGTTCACAAACATGAAATCATTAGCACCTTCTACTATTTTAGTTCACTAGCACCTTCTATTTTTAATCATTAGCACCTTCTTATCCTGGTAGTAATCAAATTCTTTATCAGGACCTTGTCTAGAATATAACTGCATTGTAGGAATTGCACACTTATAGGAGCCATTGCCTAGATCTGGAGAGTAATGGACTCATGTAAATTCAAGCTCTGGTTCTTATGTAATGGCGTATTGCTATGCATCATGTATGCAGGTGAAAACACGATAGAAACAAAGGTTTCTTGATGATATCAGTTATTTGGTGAAACAACTGTTGTACATACAAGCTTCCTTTTACTTAGCCAAGAGAGGAAAATGATTTCTGACTTTAGTTCAAAATATTATGGTGTCAGTTTCATAATTCATTGCTTCACCAAATCAAGAGATAATTTCCAAGAGGAGATGGATCTAGCCAGGTCCTGTTGTCATGTAAATATATGGGATTTTTAGGCCCTATTGCTTGGTCTCTTCTCCGTGGCCACACCATCGTCGCCCCAAGCCATGGTGAACTATTTATCCTTTTGATTTATTTACCTCCAGTTCTCCCCTTTACTTTCCATGCTTCTCCTTCATGTACAGACCTTAAGCTGGGGGTTGAGAAGCACCACGAAGACAGAAAGCTGGCACAATGCTCTGTGAAAAAATACGCAGAGTTCAGCAGCAAGAACGTAACTCATCTCTCCACCATATTTTTTTTTTGGAAATTGTGCAGCTGCAGACATGCACTAATTTGTGATTTAGCACTCTGACTCTGTAGTTCAAAATTTGGTATTAGCTGTTGATTGTGCTAGAGATACAATACTTCAGTTCCTGCTTGAATCAGTTTGGCATAAGAGGTGGAGGATTGGGCCAAAATCTTCCTCTTTGGGATTTCTATGTTTGGAACCATAGTGTAAGTTGGGGATCTTTATTTCTGTTCAAATCAAATTACTTGCAACTGTATTCTCGCGTGTTTCATATTTTATGCATTTCGTATTCATAAGGTACTACAAAAGATTTTGTTGTGATGATGCAAAGCATGATTTAATAATCTTTTATCCTACACACTTTACATCTGGTTTCATAAACACTCTGCTTTTCTCCACGTCAGCTACCTGGTCAGGTTAACAGAGTCAATGGCTGTAAAGGACTTTGGCGATGATTCTGGTGAACGACTGAATGCCTAGTCTATCTTTATCAATTGCAGGAATTGGTAAACCTCTCATCTATGGAGTGATATTGATTTGTCGAGAGCTATCAAAAGTTTTGCTTCCCAATTTTAGCCACCTTCACACATTTTAGATGCAACACTTGCAAAAGTGAGTTAAAATTTAGATGGATAGCTCAGCCGAGAAAACACATTTTTTCTCCTTTGATTTCTTCTTGTCCAGGCCAGGAACCATCTTGCGCTCAACCATATTCATGTTCTTTGACTCACTTTTCCATCAAGGTAAACCCTTCGGTTCCGTTTGTTTTTGTTCAAGTGTCGTTCTCAATCAGTTTATAGCCCATGTCTTCAGATCATGTACTCCCTCCGATCCAAATTAGTTGTAGTTCAAATGAATGTATCTAACACTAAGATACATCTAGATACATCTGTTTCAGCGACAAGTAATATGGATCGGAGGTAGTACTTTTTTTGACATGTAGATCATATACTTTTAGCTGTATAGTTTACAGCTAGAGCACAACGAGCACTCATCTTCGGATTTGTTCCTTGATCTGCCTACGTAAAACATTTGTATGTACTTGAATTTTAGTTTGGGATCTAGATAGATTGGCTCACAGATTTATGATGTCATATACTGCCTCTTGAAACACGGAATTGATATTCTACCAATTAGTCAATGCTCTTCATAGTTGCTAAGCAGAGCACTCATCTTCGGATTTGTTCCTTGATCTGCCTACGTAAAACATTTGTACGTACTTGAATTTTAGTTTGGAATCTAGATAGATTGGCTCATAGATTTATGACGTCATATACTGCCTCTTGAAACACGGAATTGATATTCTACCAATTAGTCAATGCTCTTCATAGTAGCTAAGCAGTGGACGTGGGCATCTTAATTCCTAAACACAACATTTCCAGTCATTTTTATGACTTTGGAATTAGGTATTATACGTACTTTGTATGAGATTTAATTTTTTTTCAAAAAAGTAGGTCTATTTAACGATAGAACTAAGGGCCGAGCTAGGCGCTGGCCGATCGGCCCAAATTTGGACCGGTGCAGCAGCCCAGTTTTAGCGATTACAACCATGGATTTCACGTCCCTGTTTCGTCCGCCTCCCCCGTGCACGGGATTGATTATGCCCCCTACCTCCGCGTCCCGCCTCCCCATGCGTCCGCTGCCTCTACCTTCGCCTATGTATACCTCGCCCCTGCTGCTTGCAGCTCTAGGGGGAGGTGTGGAGCAAGGGGAGGGAACGGGTGAACATGGGAGGATAAGATGGTGAGAGCAATCAAAACAAGAGGATGAGAAAGATGGTGAATCGGGTCACGACGGGAGACACACGATCTCTCACGATCCAACGACCCCACACGCGACCGGCTAGCTCTGTCGGTCGGCCGGGTAGAATCATTTGCCTAGATTAATGTATTGTAGCTGAGACGTTCGTTGCACATGCAAGCTTACTAGTTGATCAGAAGGGAGAACAAACGGGCTAGAAGCATAACACCAAAGTAAAGAGAAGAAAGAAAAACCAAGGAGAAACAAACTTACAAAGACCTCGGCCCTAAGAACTCAACCTGGGTCAAAGGGGATACCGGCTTATGCTAGATTCCACAGATGGATCTCGTCCCTCGGCCATGGGTTCCTGTTGGAACACCCTCCTATTCCTCTCCCTCCATATCTCCCCTGAAAGATGGAGCGGGAAAAGCGTTCCCTTTTTCCTCTCTTGTTCTGCTTTTTATAGAAAAGGAGGATGACCCCCGGCCTCTGCATCTGGGAGATGCATACGATCACTTTATTGATTATTTTCGAGGACCTTACAAAGTATTACAACAATATGCTTGAATCCGCCATCTTGGCAACGTATGCCACTACTCCTATCCATATGATGAAGGGGTGCTAGCTGGGCCAAATACCCAGACCACTCACCTAAGCCTATCATCAAAAGCCAGAAGCCCCAGCCGAGCCACATACCGGGTCTGCGGCATAAACTGATCTGACACACTCACATGTGTCGTCGCCGCCATCTTCCATAGGTCCGTCTTCAGAGCAGATATTGAGGCTTCTACCTTGTCAGGCCACTCTACCATCGACGCCAGACAACTACCTCCTCCTCTGCGAGTCCATCACCGCGCATCGGGCGCCGAGTCTCCACTGCGCCACGCCGCCGAGATCCGCCATCATCAATGTGTAGGATGAAGCACCGCTCCACCAAATAAGCCGCCCACTAGTCCCTCGATCCCATGTACGCCTCCAAGAATGACGCCCCCAACGAGGAAACGACATCAACGCGCCGCCGTCATCCGATCTATTGATCTAGGGTTTCCCCCGGAGGGAGGGGATAGAGGTCTGGAGCTTCTCCACGGCGATGCCTTCAAGAAGGTAATGACACAACAGAGTGCCACCAACGCCGGTCTTGGCATCAAGCCGAGAACGAGGTTTTCACCCGGATCCGCTCGAAGAACCTCCATCAAGCATCGTGTGCATGGGTCGCCGCCGATCTGCGCCGCCGCACATCGAGCAGGTCGCACCGGCCAGATCAGATCTGTCCGGAGGGCAAACCACGCATGGCGCCGACCCAACCACCAGGCCCTCCATGCCGCCACCGCTGATTTGAGGTCAGATGGTCCTTCGCCGCAGAGCCGGCCGCCGCCGCTGGATGCAGCCAAGGCCGCTGCCCGAAGCAGGGCCGGCCGCCGCACCCGCCACCATCGTCGCCCTAGGCCGAGGCGGCCGCCGCACCGCCGCCGGTCAAGGTAGGCCCGCCACGCCACCAAGGCTAGATCGGCCGTGCCACCACACACCGCGGGGCTCCACACCGCCCCCATGGCACAGGAGAGAGGGAAGGCCCCCGCCACCGCCGTCAGCCCCCGGGCTATAGGCCGGTAGCGTCCTTCGGCGGCAGCAAAGGGAGGGATGGAAGGACGGGAAGCCCCCGGCGGCTAGGGTTGTGATCCCGCCCGAGTCGCTCGAGCGGGGCCGACGCGGGGGGAGCGGGGGGAGCCATCCATCCACTGATGCTATTTTTGCCATTCCAGGAAGCTGGCCTTAAAGCATCTCCAGCCGTTCGCTCCCCAAGGGGTTAGAAAAAGCGCTGCTTGGCGCGAACCGACGATATTTTCGCCGTGGGGGCGATCGGGTTCCCAGCCGCCGCCCCCAGACGCCCTTTTTGTAAACATATTTAAAAAGAAACTCGGCCAAAATTCGGCAAACACAACATAGATTCGGTGATATTTAGGCGTTCCACAGTTCTTTACATACAGAAAACATAAAATCTACTAAAAAAAGAAAACAAAGGGCTTCGTGCCTACATGCCGAAGAACTTGTTGAACGCGGCGTAGTCGTCGCCGCCGCCGTCGTCCTCCTTCTCCTTCTTCACAGGGCCGTCCCTGCTAGACCCCTGCCCGGGGTCGCCCTGGCGGACTGGTTTAGCCGGCGGCGGCGCGTCGTCGTCGTTGTCCTCGAGCATGATTACTCCTCCCTCCTCGCGGCCACGGCGGCGCGCGGAGATCTCCTCCAGGGCGCGGCACTGGCGCTCCATCTCCAGCTGGGCCCAATCCTCCCGCGCCCACTTCATGGCGGCCTCGTCGTCGAGCGCGTCATTGGGCTCGCTCTTCACGGCGGCGAGCCCAGGCTCTGTGTTCGGTTTAACGTGGCGAGGGGGGGGGGCCGAGGAGGAGGCACGTCCGCCCTCGTTGATGACAATGCGGGCGTTGTGGGTGCGCTGACCGAGCGGCGTTTCCACGGGCTCGACCTTGACACTGACGAGCGCTGGCGACCCGGAGGAGTGGGAGGAGGATCGGGAGGAGGAGGAGGACCCGCCTAGCATTCTCCTCGGCAGCCATGGGCCGCCACTCCGGCGGGGGACCGGGGCCGCCGGGTACTCGAGCGGCGGATCGTTGCCGCCCTCGAGGTACTCGAGGACGGCATGGAACGTGCGGCCGGGTGATGCGTCTCCGACGTATCTATAATTTGTGAAGTATTCATGCCATGTTTACAACAATTTTATATGGTTTTGGTATGATTTGATTAACTAACCCAGGCTGACGCTGTTTTTAGCAAAACTACCGTGGTGCCGTTTTTTGTGCAGAAATAAAAGTTCTCGGAATGTGCTGAAAATTTATGGTGATTTTTTATGGACCAAAAGAGAACCCCGAAGCACAAGAGTTGGACCAGAAGAGTCCCGAGGCGACGACAAGGTAGGGGGGCGTGCCCTACCCCCGGGAGGGTGCTCCTACCTTGCCACTGCCTCGTGGACCCCCTTGACGTGAGACAGACGCCAAAAAATCCTATAAATACCAAAACCTCCAGAAATAAACCTAGATTGGGAGTTCCGCCGCCGCAAGCCTCTGTAGCCACGAAAAATCTATCTAGGCCCTCTCTTGCACCCTGTCGGAGGGGGCCATCATCACCAGAGGCCATGGAGGAGGATCCCGGAGGGGCCATCATCACCATGGAGGCCAAGGACTTGAGGGAGAATCTCTCCCCATCTAGGGGGGTATGGAGGAGGAAGCACAAGGGGGAGACACTCTCCCCCTCTCTTTAAGTGGCGCCGGAGTGCCGCCGGGGAAACCATCGCCGCAGTGATCGTGTTCATGAACATCACCATATTCATCACCATCCTCATCTCTTTTACGCGGTCCACTGTCCCGCACCCCGCTGTAATCCCCTACTTGAACATGGTGCTTTATGCCACATATTATGATCCAATGATGTGTTGCCATCCTATGATGTTTTGAGTAGATTTCTTTTGTCTTTGGGTTGATTGATGATCTAGATTGGTTTGAGTTGTATGTTTTATTTTGGTGATGTCCTGTGGTGCCTTCCGTATCGCGCACACGTGAAGGATTCCCGCTGTAGGGTATTGAATACATTCATGATTCTCTTATAGTGGGTTGCTAGAGTGTCAGAAGCTTAAACCCGAGTAAGGGGGTTGTTGCGTATGGGATAAAGGGGACTTGATACTTTAATGCTATGGTTGGGTTTTACCTTAATGATCTTTAGTAGTTGCGGATGCTTGCTAGAGTTCCAATCATAAGTGCATATGATCCAAGAAGAGAAAGTATGTTTGCTTATGCCTCTCCCTCATGTGAAATTGCAATAACGACTACCGATCTTGTTAACAATTGCCTAGGACAATTCCGCACACCGATCCATCACTATTCCACACTCGCTATTTGTAATTTATTATAATATATTCTAACTTTATGTTAACAACACCTACTTTTATATTTTAGTTCTCCGATATCATGCAAAACTATCTTCTTCATACCCACAGTGTAGTTTTATTTCTCGTTTCTAGATGGAAGCAAATGTTTGGTGTACGTAGAGTCGTATCAGTGACAGATAGGAATTGAGAGAATATTGATCTTACCATTAGCTCCTTGTGGGTTCGACACTCCATATTTATCACTTCCACCTTTGGAAATTGCTAGGATGATTCCATGCACTTGGGGATTATCAAGCTCTTTTCTAGCGCCGTTGCCTGGGAGCAATAGTGTGGGGTTGATATTCTCGTGTGTGCTTGTTTGCTTTCTTCACTAAGTAGATTTTGTTTTTCCTTCTGTTTTTGTTTTCTTTAGTTGTGGGCGAAACATACTAAAAAATTAAGAAATGAAAATACAAAAAAGAATTACTTGCCTCTTATGCCTAAAAACGTTTTCAAAAAGAGAAGTGACTGGAAGGTTATGCATTAGAGAAGTGAGGGTCGACCTTGAACACTTGTGTTCATGCTCATGAAAACAATGTAAAAAATTTCATGAAAGTTTCTAAAAAATATATTATCCCCTTGTATATATCCATTGTATTATAAAAATAATGTGCCAAGTTTTGGTTTTAGGATGTTTAAATTGCTTGTTTGGCGTGTGCAGCAGAAAAAACAAAAACTTTTGTTGTAGTATTTGAATTTTCATTTTTTATTGGAGCATGATAAAATCATGAAATTTTTACACAGTACTGGTCTGCAAATTGTCTATTTGTGCTAATGTTTAGAATTTTTGGAGTTAGAGAAGTATACGAAAGTTCCAGATTGCTACAGATTGTCCTGTTTTTGACAGATTCAGTTTTCTATGTGTTGTTCACTTATTTTGATGAATCTATGGGTTGTATCGGGAGGTATGAACCATGGTGAAGTTGGAATACAGCAGATATAATGCTAATATGAAATTGGAATGAGTTTACAACAGTACCTAAAGGTAGTGATTTGCTCCATTATACTAACGGATCTCATATGGTTTTTTTGTTAAGTTTTGTGTGGATGAATTGTTCGAAGACCGAGGAGTTATCAATATGAGAAGAATAAGGAGAGGCAAGAGTTTAAGCTTGGGGATGCCCAAGGCACCCCAACTAAAATATTTCAAGGATACTCAAGCATCTAAGCTTGGGGATGCCCCGGTTGGCATCCCATCTTTATTCCTCAACAATTACCGGTATACCTCGGTTTTTGTTTTGTTCACATGATATGTGTCTTTTGAGTTTATTTTTCCTTCTTTTCCTTTATGCACCATGCTAGTATGAGGTAGTCCTTCATTGATTTATAGAATGCTTCACGCGCTTCACTTAAATCTTTTGAGTATGGTTTTATAGAATGCTCTTTGTGCTTCACTTAAATCTTTTGAGTATGGCTTTATAGAATGCTTCATGTGCTTCACTTATATATATTTTGAGATCGGATATTGGTAAATCTATATTATTTGTAGAATGCTCTATGAACTTATATCTTTTAGAGTATAAATAAAATTATCATCGGAATTGGGCTTGGAAGAGTATCATTAGAATATCATGCCTAGCTAAAAAGGCATTAAAGAAAAGCACTTGTTGGGAGACAATCCAATTTTTATCCTTACTGTTTTTGTGTGTTCACATTATTAAGCTACTGTAGTAATCATGTTTTATAGCTTTTATTTCAATAAAGTGCCAAGTAAGACCTTTGGGCTGGCTTACGGTGATAGTTGATTTGATCTTACTGAAAAACAGAAACTTTTGCACCCAGTAAAATAATTTTCATTTTTAACAGAAGCGCGATAGAATACTGATTCTTTTTACACAAGATTGATATACAAATTCCCTAGGTTGTCCTACTTTTTCAGAAATTTTGGAGTAGCATAAGTATGGTTGTTGTTCAGATTATTACAGACTATTCTGTTTCTGACAGATTCTATTTTCAATGCATAGTTTGCTTGTTTTCTAGTTTCCGTGGCTTATATTGCTCAATGTAAATTGTAGAAATGATATGGTACAGTAGGTATTGTGTTAGAACAATTATGAATCTTATCTTGACAGTACCAAAGTGAATGATTTGCTCTTTATCATACTAACCCATCTCACGAAGTTCTGTTAAGTTTTTTGTGATTGAAGTTTTCAAATTTTGGGTGAGATATCGATACGAGGAGAATAAGGAGTGGGAAGACCCTAAGCTTGGGGATGCCTAAGGCACCCCAAGGTAATATTCAAGGAAGACTCAAGCGCCTAAGCTTGGGGATGCCTCGGTAGGCATCCCCTCTTTCGTCTTCAAAACCGTCGGTATACTTTACTCGGAGCTATATTTCTATTCATCACATGACATGTGTTTTGCTTGGAGCGTATTTTCATTTTACTTGCTGTTTGAATAAAATCATTGGATCTGACATCTTGAATGAGAGAGAGTCCTCCCATGGCTATTTAACTATTTGACTACTCATTGTTCTTCACTTATATCTTTTTGGAGTAGTTTGTCATTTACTCACGTGCTTCACTTATATCCTATGAATAAATGGTTGAATAAATTAAATATCATCAATCTGAAATTATATATATTTCATATGCTTATCCCATGGGGAATAATGACTTCACATATAAGAAGTATAGGTGGTAAAATTTATTAAAAGTTAGCAAACACAACATTGGTCACTTGAACAATGCATAAAAGAATATTGAAGGAAGAGAGATTTCACATATAAATATACTATCTTGGACATGTTCTATGATTGTGAGCCCCATTAATTATTTTCAAACTTGAGCAAATTAGTTGAAGCTGGACAAGGAAGACAACGAAATGAGTTATGTTTGGGTATATTTGTATAGAAGTTATATTGTTATGGATCCTCCAACATGTGCTGCTTGCTTAGGATCTTTTGTTAGCCAAAATTTTGTACTAAGTAGAGATACTACTTGTGCATCCAAAACCCTTAAACCCCATTTCATGCCATGAGTGTCCACCATATCTACCTATGGATTGAATAATATCCTTCAAGTAAGTTGTCATTGGTGTAAAAAGCAATAAAAATTGCTCCTAAATATGTATGATCTTTTATTGCAAGGGAAAATAAGTGTTGTACGAACTTGTGATGGTAAAGAAATAAAAGCGATGGACTGCATAATAAAGGTTGCTATCACAAAGGGCAATACAATGTGACGTTCTTTTTCATTAAGAGTTTGCACATCCAAAATTAAAAAGCGCATGACAACCTCTGCTTCCCTTTGCGAAGGGCCTAGCTTTTTACTTTCTTGTATTTACTTTTATGCAAGAGTCAATAGCATTCCTTCTTATTTCAACCTCAATTATTCCTTAGTTGGCAAGCATTACGTGGTGGGGAAAGATCTAGGCACATATGGTCATTCAAATATATTTGATCATGAATCATTATTGTTGACAATTATCTATATGATAAATAAGTTGGGAGGCGAAACATTAAGCCGCTATCTTTCTCTGTGTTCGACGGATACTATTTGTTCTAAAAATATGCTTTGAGTGTTAGCAATCATGGAAGACTATATGATAGTTGAGTATGTGGAATTTGCTAAATCAAAGCTCTTACATAGACCCTTCCTGAAAATAAGATGAATTGCAATTGTTTGGTGACTGAAAGCCTAGTTTGTTAGTTCTCAAGAAACTTTATGGTCTATACTTAAACATGTGAATAGCTTGCTACTTGATCATGAGAAGTTTTATGAGATGAGCTACTGTTTATGATAAACAATAATGCTAGAAAAAGTGTTTGGAACTATCATTGATAAAATTTATGCACTATGCTAGCATTCACACTTCATAAATTATTTCTTTTATCATTTAGCTACTCGAGGACGAGCAGGAATTAAGCTTGGGGATTCTGAGACGTCTCCGACATATCTATAATTTATGAAGTATTCGTGCCATGTTTACAACAATTTTATATGGTTTTGGTATGATTTGATTAGAACTAACCCAGACTGACGCTGTTTTCAGCAGAACTACCGTGGTGTCATTTTTTGTGTAGAAATAAAAGTTCTCGGAATGGGATGAAAATTTACGGTGATTTTTTATGGACCAAAAGAGAACCCCAAAGCACAAGAGTTGGACCAGAAGAGTCCCGAGGCGACGACAAGGTAGGGGGGCGCGCCCTACCACCTCGGGAGGGTGCTCCTACCTTGCCGCTGCCTCGTGGACCCCCTTGACGTGAGACCGACGCCAAAAATTCCTATATGTACCAAACCCCCCAGAAATAAACCTAGATTGGGAGTTCCGCCACCGCAAACTTCTGTAGCCACGAAAAATCAATCTAGGCCCTCTCTGGCACCCTGCCGAAGGGGCCATCTTCACCGGAGGCCATGGAGGAGGATCCCGGAGGGGGCCATCATCACCATGGAGGCCAAGGACCAGAGGGAGAACCTCTCCCCATCTAGGGGGGCATGGAGGAGGAAGCACAAGGGGGATACACTCTGCCCCTCTCTTTCGGTGGCGCCGGAGTGCCGCCGGGGAACCATCGCCGCGGTGATCGTCTTCATCAACATCACCATCCTCATCTCTTTTACGCGGTCCACTCTCCCGCACCCCGCTGTAATCCCCTACTTGAACATGGTTTATGCCACATATTATGATCCAATGATGTGTTTCCATCCTATGATGTTTTGAGTAGATTTATTTTGTCTTTGGGTTGATTGATGATCTAAATTGGTTTGAGTTGTATGTTTTATTTTGGTGCTGTCCTATGATGCCTTCCGTACCGCGCACACGTGAAGGATTCCCGCTGTAGGGTGTTGCAATACGTTCATGATTCTCTTATAGTGGGTTGCTAGAGTGTCAGAAGCTTAAACCCGAGTAAGGGGGTTGTTGCGTATGGGATAAAGGGGACTTGATACTTTAATGCTATGGTTGGGTTTTACCTTAATGATCTTTAGTAGTTGCGGATGCTTGCTAGAGTTCAAATCATAAGTGCATATGATCCAAGAAAAGAAAGTATGTTAGCTTATGCCTCTCCCTCATATGAAATTGCAATAACGACTACCGATCTTGTTAACAATTGCCTAGGACAATTCCGCACACCGATCCATCATCATTCCACACTTGTTATTTGTAATATATTATAATATATTCTAACTTTATGTTAACATCATCTACTTTTATATTTTAGTTCTCCGATATCATGGAAAGCTATCCTCTTCAGACCCACAACGTAGTTTTATTTCTCGTTTCTAGATGGAAGCAAACGTTCGGTGTACGTAGGGTCGTATCAGTGGCAGATAGGACTTGAGAGAATATTGATCTTACCTTTAGCCCCTTGTGGGTTCGACACTCCATACTTATCACTTCCACCTTTGAAAATTTCTACGATGATTCCTTGCACTTGGGGATTATCACCGGGGGCGCCCCACCACAGGCGGCGGCCGTCGCTGTTGTTGCGCCCACGCACCACCGGCGCATTGTTGATGGAGGCGAGCCGCTCCGCCTGCCGGCATGGAGCGTGCTGCCGGGGGGGGGGGGGCAATGTGTGAACGCGTGGCGGGAGGGGGCGCGTTGCCGCACTGCGCCGCCCGTGTGGAATCAATGGAAGGCTGACCGGCGGTAGCCTTGGCACTGATTCCCCACGGAAAAGCGAGGCGATGATTATGACGAGGCGCAGGGGTCGCTGACTCGGCGGGCCCACAGCGTGTCGGGTTCGGCCTGGGTCCGCTGACGCCAGTTTTGGGCCTAACTGGCGAAAAATGGGCTCCTGAGGGCGCGACTGGCCCATTTTTTCGACGTCGGCGACAAAGAAGGGGCCTGGGGGGGGGGCGGGGGGTTGTTGGGGGCGCAGCTGGAGATGCTCTTAGCGCTGGCATGTTGGGCAGGGAGGCGATCTTGTCCCACACGAATTGAGAGCACGTGCCTTCATAGAGCAGGTGCGTAGCCATTTCAAGATTCCACTCGCACAAAGCGCAGAAGTAATTGTTCTCCCATCCATGGTGGAGCAAGGCATCCACAATTAGGTTCCTTCCAAGTATGGTTGTCTGGATGAAAAAGCGACATTTCCCGAGTGCCCAGGTCCTCCTGATCAGGTTGTGATCCTCCATCAGAACGAAGCACATCCATCACATGAATACACTGCCGTGCTCATTTATCGTGTGCGATGGAGTGGTCCTATGAGAAAGACGAGGCCCTGGAAGACCCCACGCTAATCGACAAACCTTCTAACGAGGATGCTGATCCCGTGGATGATAATTGAACTACCCCGCCCTTCTTGTAGTATATATATTAAATCTTCTCTTGCCGGGTGTACAATGTCGAACCCTTGTATTGACGTTCTTATTCTTGTGTTTTTTATTCCACCCATCTTGCTTGAGGGTCCTAGTTGTTGGGGGCAATGTTTTCATCCGAGAAGACGAGGTTCAACCTTCCCCGCGGGCCACCCAGCCTTGGGCCTGTGGACACCGAGCGCAGCTCGAGTTCAGCTGGCCAGGGAGAGAA
This sequence comes from Aegilops tauschii subsp. strangulata, assembly GCF_002575655.3. Classification (NCBI taxonomy): domain Eukaryota; kingdom Viridiplantae; phylum Streptophyta; class Magnoliopsida; order Poales; family Poaceae; genus Aegilops; species Aegilops tauschii. The sequence goes on from NC_053037.3 coordinate 291,725,362, forward strand.
GCGGGACCCAGAAACCCAGGAAAGCGGTTCGTTCAGGAGAGATCCCGGGAACATTTCTATAGCAGTAAGCGTGGCTCACTACTGTGGCCTCACCACATGGGGTGAGAAGCAGAGGCCTGACAGCCCAGGGAAGGCAGTTCATATAAGCTAGGACCTAGGAACTTTTCCCTCATGGCAGGCAGCGAGCGCTTCTCGTTACTCTGCTCTATGAGATGACGCCAAGGCCATAGCGTTTGGAAAGCGGCTCATACGGGATGGGTCCCGAGAGCATTTCTGTCGCAGGGGACATGGCGCTCTCACTACACCACGATATTGTATTCCCTACCGACGTGTGTTGGGAAAGATGTCTATTACCGACTGATCATTGGTTGGGAAAACTCTCGTCAGACTACTGTTGGGAAAACCTTCATACGCTAACAAACTATCGGTCGGGAATGCATGCATATTTGCCATCGAGCAGTCGGTCGGGATTTCTCCTATTCCCATCGAACTATGGGTCGGTAAATAACGCCGACCGACCGCCTGTGGCTAAATGGGCCAAGCGCGTGCAGACGAAAAACTTTAGCTCTAAACTTTGGCCCAGCCCGCGAACCTAACTTCTCTTTCGTTCGAGGTACCGTGAAATCCCTAATTCCCCACCACAAGCCGCCACTTGCGCTGCCCCCACTGCCACAACCCTAGAATTGCTTGTAATTAGTTGCATCTGTGAGCATCCATGCATCATGTTTACAGAAGAATTTGAAATGGGGATGACCAAACCCCAGCACCAAATGAATTCAACTAGGTTCAAATTCAAATATTCTCAATGAACCCAAAATGCCCTTAAAAAATGTTCATAATTTATGGAACAAGGTGAAAACCAAAACCAAAAATGGTGGACATTTTCCAGGACATAAATGGGCTTCGAATTAGTCCAATATGTATTTGAATTGGAGCTTTAAAATTCTATAAATATTTTTACTAGCTCCAATAATTTTCAAACTTGGTGAGGGCCTCTGAAATAATTTAGTTAGTGCCGATAAAAAAGTTTCAGGATTATATCAAATGGTTTAGTGCCTAAACTAAATCAAAACAAATGACATAAATAGAAAAATAGGAACAAAATTAGAAAAGAGAGGAAACTCACCTGGCCTCACCCACCTGGCTTACCTGGCGGCCCACAGGCCGGCCCAGCCCACCACCGCCGTCGTCCTCCTGGCGCCAGTCAGCCAGGCGTGTGGCCGACGCGCGCACGCGGGCAGAGCGCCACGCCACCAGCTCGCCTGCCTGCCTCCCTTGCCAGCGCGACGCCGCGTTGCTTCTCCTCGGCGCCCCTGACCCCTCTGGCCTATCCACTCCTCCTCTCCCCTCCTCTGCTCCCTCCCCGCAGCGCACCCGAGCGCGCTTGTCGCCGCCGCTCGCTACTGCCACGGCCACCGTCACCGCCTCGCCTCACCATCGTGTCCCAGAGCTTCACCGTCGTCTGCTTCATCGAGAAGACCCAGCCCCGAGCGCTCGCACGATCTGCACTGCCTTCACCGAGCTCCTCCCCGACCGCCGTCGCCGGAGATCCACTCTGCCGCCCGTTCGCTCCGGTCCTCCTTCGAGCTCGCCGTCTGCACCGCTAAAACCGCCGTGAGCCTCTCCCTCAAACCACCCTCTCCGTTTTCTCGTTTGCACGCCGTAGCTGCCGCTTCGCCGACGACCAAAACCCGCCGCCGCCCGTGCTTGCCGCCGACAATGCTCCGGTGACCATTTGGTCCCAGGCGCACGCCCACCTTGCTCGCCGCATCACGTAGACAGCTTAGGTGCTACGCACGCATCGCCTAGGCCACCGCAGCCGCGTTCCCGCGCATGCCCGAACGCCGGCCGCCGCTGCCGAGCTCATAGCCGTCGCCTCATGCACCACAGGCCTGGCTAGCACCACCTTTCGACGCGCGCCGGCGAGGGCACTCCAATGCGCCCAGCCGCAGCTCGAACCATGCCCCGTAGCGCAATCCCGAGCCCCACCGCCGCCTCTGGCCTCACCGGCGATTAGCCGCCGTCCTAATCCCAGTTTAATTAGCGTTAATGACCCTACTAAACACCCCTAGAGCCACTGTCATGTGGGCCCCTGTGCCTGTTTAGGTTAGACTAATTTTCTGTTTAGATTAGTGATAACCCCGTGGCCCTACATGTCGGCTTTGACTTTGACCTAGTCAGCGCTGACTGGGCCCACCTGTGTGTGACACTAGCCAGTGCTGTGTCACCGACCTACGGGTCCCACCTGTCAGGTTTGACCCGGGGTAGTCCTATTGACTTGTTGACATCGCGCTGACGTAATGCTGATGCAGTAATCACTTTTCTGGATGTTAAATAAATCTAAACGATTTATTTATTTTCAGAAAATGTCCTAAACTTCTAAAAATCATAGAAATTCAACCGTAACTCCAAATGAAATAATTTATATATGAAAAATGATCAGAAAAATCCAAAGAATCTGTTTATGCCATGTTCATGCATGTTTGAGCAAGTTAACTCCACTGTTTAGGATAAAACATGATTAGGGTAAATTTGAAATATAGGTTTGGAGTTGGAATTTGATGTAGTTTGAATTCCACTCCAATTAAAATGACTTGCTGTTGCATTAGATCAATTCAGTACCTTAATATGTCATATCATTCATTTGCTTGTGCATTGCATTGAATTGAATTTTGTTTCTGTTCCTTTGTCGGTGGTTGTTCCCCTCGGTAGACGTATGTTCCGGCGATGAGATCGATGACACCGATGAAGAACTATACTATCTTCAGAAGTTCCACGCAAGCAAAACCCCCTTGTTCATTCCGATACAATCCCACTCTGTCGCTTCTGCTCTCTTTTACTGCATTAGGGCAACAATCATTCAACTGTTACATGCTGCGGTAGTTGAACCCCTTTCCTCTGCATGACCTGGCATTGCCATAGTAAATAGATGAAACCCACTAGCATGAGTAGGAGTTGTTTGAGACTTGATGTGCCTACTCATTCATGCTTGTTGTCATGCCTGCTACTGCTTAGAGTTGAGTCAGGTCTGATTCATCGGGGATGAATTGGAATGTGGTGAACATGTCTTACTGTTGAGAGCTAAGTGTGTGAATACGATTTGGTAAAAGTAGCGGTGAGAGGCCATGTAGGAGTACATGGTGGGTTGTCTCATTGAAACCGCCCTCAGGAACTGAGTTCTGTGTTTGTGATCCATGAACAGCTACTACCACACATTGGGCTCCGGGCACTCCAAGCTCTCTCGACATGTTAACCGGCTCGATCTCTGTCCAGGAGTTGCAACTAGTTTCTGGTGTTTGTAGGTAGTGTTAGTAGTCTACCAAGTGGCACCCGGTACAGGTGGGCTTGGGACAGACTAGGCACCGTGGCCGGGTATACCAAGCGTCGCCCATTTGGTGGGCTTGGGAATCCTGTACACATCGTTTGGGGTCGTGAGCGACACCCCGGCCGGATCTCCTTGCAGATGGAACCCGAATAGGCGATAAACCTGGACTAGAGACTTGTGTGGTTAGTCAGGTCATGGTCGACTCCCTCGCCAGGCTTCCGCTTGAAGGTTCCCGAGATACACGACGTGTACATGGTGGTAAGTGGCGAGAGCGTGTGTGAAGAAGTACACCCCTGCAGGGTTATAAATGATCTATTCGAATAGCCGTGTCCGCGGTAAAGGACTTCTGGGTTGCCTGTACAGTTCATAGACAAGTGAAAGTGGATACTCTAAAATGCGCAAGATAAGCGTGAGTGCTATGGATGGCGTTCTCGTAGGGAGACGGGAGTGGATCCATAGTGCTGTATTGATTGGTGAATATGTGGACTCGTGTGCGCCACCTCAAAAGAGTTGCTTGCAGTCGTAGTTCAGGTTAGAAACTGAGTCAAAGTTGGCTTTCTGCAGTTAAACTCCACCACCCCCTTTGTTGATACTGTTGCATATGTAGATAGTTCTGATGTAAGTCTTGCTGGTACATTTGTACTCACGTTTGCTTAATTTATGTTTTGCAGAGAGACTTCAGTCTCGCTAGTAGTTCTGCGTGGACTTCGGCGTTTAGCTTGTTACCTCAGCTACGATCTTGTGCCCTCGGCAGGGTCTTGTAGATAGTCAGGCTTCTATTTGTAGTTGTCTGTACTCAAACAAGTTAAGCTTCCGCATGTGCTTGTTGCTTGTATGCTCTGTATGTTGGGTCATCAGACCCAGGTTTGTAATATCTGGCTCCTCGGAGCCTAATGAATAAATATTTTGAGTCGTAGAGTTTTGTTGTGATGCCATGTTGTATTTGCAGATATCGAGCATATTGTGTGTATGTTATTGAAATGCTTGGTATGTGTGGGATCCGACAACCTAGTTGTTTATTCTTGGTAGCCTCTCTTACCGGGAAATGTCTCCTAGTGCTTCCACTGAACCATGGTAGCTTGCTACTGCTCCAGAACACTTAGGCTGGCCGGCATGTGTCCTTCTTCGTTCCTGTGTCTGTCCCTTCGGAGAAATGTCACGCGTTGTTCCTTTAAGTCCTTGTAGCTTGCTATGACTTGGGTTCATACGTTGATGACCGACACGTTCGTTGCTGGGTCATCTATGCCTGTCCCTGTAAGTTAGTGCCACTTTGGATTCACGACTAGTCTTGTCGGCCCGGGTTCTCTGTCATATGGATGCTAGCGACACTATCATATGCATGAGCCAAAAGGCGCAAACGGTCCCGGGCCAGGTAAGGTGGCACCCGTGGGAATACCGTGCGTGAGGCCACAAAGTGCTATGATGTGTTACATGCTAGATCGGTGTGACTTAGTATCGGGGTCCCAACACCAACATAACGACACTTTCTCTCTCCGGCCGGCCGCTGCACCGTGGCCGTCGTCCTCAAACCCTCCCGCTGCCCCACACCATCCATCCCCCACGAGCTCTCCTCCGCCAAGTTCCTCCATCCCCACCTCGTCACCAAGAAAATGTTAATGAACTATTGGCCGCAAAAGAAAACACCGTCTGACTGTTGGTCGGCAAAACAAACACTGCCTCATAGTCGGTTGGGAAAGGCTAAAACCAGGCCCAACAGAATGTTGGTCAGGAAATAATTCCCATCTGATAGTTTGTCGGGAAAGCCCCATGGCTACCTCAATGGACTGTTGGTTGGGAAAAGCCCATGGCAGGCCCAACAGATTGTTGGTCAGGAAAGATACAACATAGCCGTCAAGCAGTCGGTTGGGAAAGATATGTCGGTTGGGAAAGAGTTTTCCCGTCTGGACTTTCCCCAACAGACCTGATCGGTTGGCAATAGTCTTTCCCGACGAACCGTCTGTTGACGAAAGTTGTTTTCCCAACCAAATTGGTTGTTGGGAATATAGTGTTGTGGTGTAGTGTCTGCTGTGACTTGATAACCCACAAGTATAGGGGATCATTTGTAGCCTTTTTCGATAAATAAGAGTGTCGAACCCAACGTGGAGCTAAAGGTAGAACAAATATTCCCTCAAGTTCTATCGACCATCGATACAACTCCACACACACTTTAACGTTTGCTTTACCTAGAACAAGAATAAAACTAGAAGTACTTTGCGAGAATAAAACTATGAATAAATTGCAAGATAATAAAATTAGATAGCTTTTGTCACACAAGAAAGTCATTTGTCCCTAGGGGATCGATAACTAGACCGGTGATCATTATTGCAATTTTATATGAGGGAGAGGCATGAGCTAACATACTTTCTGTACTTGGATCGTTTGCACTTATGATTGGAACTCTAGCAAGCATCCGCAACTACCAAAGATCATTAAGGTAAAACCCAACCATAGCATTAAGTATCAAGTCCTCTTTATCCCATACGCAACAACCTCCTTACTCGTCTCTATGCTTCTGTCACTCACGCCACCCACCATAAGTGAATCATGAATGTATTGCAACACCCTACAACGGGGATCCCTCATGTTTTCGTGACACGGAGAGAACCATAGGACAGTGCCAAAGTAAAATATACAACTCAAACCAGTCACGATCATCAATCAACCCATAGGACAAAACAGATCTACTCAAACATCATGGGATAACCACATATCATTGGATAATAATGTATAGTGTTGAGCACCATGTTTAAGTAGAGATTATAGTAGGGAGAAGAGGTGTTACACCGCTGCATAGAGGGGGAGAAAGTTGGTGTTGACGGTAGCAAGATTGTTGATGTAGATCGTCGTCACGGTCCTTGCCCCGGCGGCACTCCGACGCCACCGGGAGAGAGGGGGAGAGAGCCCCCCTCCTTATTCTTATTCCTTGTCCTCCCCACTAGGTGGGAGGAGAGTTCCCCCTCTTGTCCATGGCCTCCATGGCAGCGGAGGGGCAGGAGCCCCTCCTAGATTGGATATATCTCTCTGTTATCTTCTATTTCACGTTCCCGTTTTCTGGCCTTTCACTGTTTCTTAAATATCCGGAGATCCGTAACTCCGATTGCGCTGAGATTTTAACACGATTTTTTTCCGGATATAAGCTTCCTTGCGCCCAAATTAGAGCCCCAACTGACTTATAGGATGCCCACAAGGCACCACCACGCGCCAGGGGGGCAGGCGCACCCTGGTGGGTAGTGGATGCCCTGGGCCACCGTTTGCGTTGATTCCACCTCCCCAAAATCACATGTATTCTAAAATAATTCTTCGTAAATTTTTATCGCATTTGGACTTTGTTTGATATGAATATTCTGCGAAACAAAAAACATGCAACAAATAGGAACTGGCACTGGGCACTGGATCAATATGTTAGTCCAATAAATCATATAAATTGTTGCCAAAAGTATATAAAAGTTGTATAATATTGGCATGGAACAATAAAAAATTATAGATACGGCGGTGACGTATCAGCATCCCAAAGCTTAATTCCTGCTCGTCCTCGAGTAGGTAAATGATAAAAAAGATAATGTTTTATGTGGAATGCTACCTAGCAGAATCTTGATCATATATCTAATCATGGCATGAATATTAAGACACGAGTGATTCAAAGCAATAGTCTATAGTTTGACATAAAGACATCAATACTCGGCATCCCCACAAACAATCATGTCTTTCAAAATATCAAAGCTAAAAAACGCTATCCCTACAAAATCATATAGTCTTGTCATGCTCCATCTTCTTAACACAAAGTATTTATCATGCACAATCCCAATGACAAGCCGAGCAACTCTGGAGCTCAGCAGAAGCCTCATTTTACCCCGAACTCGGGAGGACATACTCATCATAACCATGGAGGCCACACTCACAATGGAGGAAGTTCACATAACCATAGTGGCCCCAAGAATGGAAATGGGAATGGAGGAAGCAGCAGCTAGAACCGTTCCAACCCCACTACACCCGCCAAGAAGGATCTAAGTCACATTACTTGTTTCAAGTGCGGGAAGACTGGACACTACGCCACCGAGTGTTCCGAAGCAAAGAATGGAAATGGCAATGGAAGTTCTGGGAAGAAGCCCAATCCCTTCACCATAGGTCAGGTGAACCACATCAACGTGGAGGAGGTTGAAGAACAGCCTGACGGGGTGATCGGTAAGTTTTTGATTAAGTCATTTATCGCTCTTGTTCTTTTCAATACTGGTGCGTCACATTCATACATATCAAGGGGATTTGTGGACAAGTTTAAGTTGCCAACCCTAGCCCTTAGGTCACCCATGTTAGTAAGCTTGCCAGGAGCAGAGTATATGGCCAGCCGATGGTGCGATCGCTTACCCTTAACCATTGGTAGCCATGTTTTCCCCTCATACCTAATAATTTTGGAGTCACAAGGATTGGATATAATACTAGGCATGGATTGGCTATCGAAGTACGGAGGAAATATCGATTGTGCTAGTAAGTCAATTTTACTCACCACTCCAGAGGGAAAGAGGATCAAGTATGTATCCAGGCATGCGCCAAGGAGGACCCAAGTGAATTCCCTCTCAGGAGTTGTTCAGGAGGAAGTGCCTGTTGTGAAGGATTACCATGATGTATTTCCAGAGGAATTACCAGGCATGCCACCGGATCAAGACATAGAGTTTTTGATAGAGCTGTTGCCAGACACCGGACCAATATCAAAGAGGTTGTATCGGATGCCTGCAAATGATCTGGAGGAAATTAAGAACCAGATTAAGGAGTTATTGGAGAAAGGATATATTCGACCAAGTTCATCACTGTGAGGAGCCCCAGTGCTCTTAGTTGAGAAGAAGGATGGATCTTTGAGAATGGTTGTTGATTATCGTGCGTTGAATGAGGTGACGATCAAGAACAAGTACCCACTACCGATGATCAATGATCTGTTTGACCAGTTGCAAGGAGCTAAAGTATTCTCCAAGATTGATCTCCGATCAGGATACCACCAGTTGAAGATTCGGGAACATGACATACCTAAAACAGCTTTTACCACAAGGTACGAGCTATATGAGTACACGGTCATGTCATTTGGATTGACTAATTGAAAGCACAAGTGCTCCCTGGGTGATTTTGGTAATTAATGTCAACATATCTCTGGTTGGACTAATGCTTCTACCTAGTATGTTTCAGATAAGTTCAACAATGGAGTGGCATGGACAAGAGGATGTGGAAGCCCTTCAAGATGCTAAGGACAAAGGATTGGCTCAAGATCAAAGCTCAGGACTCTACATTTTCTATTTTAAGTGATCCAAGATCACATTGAGTCTATAGGAAAAGCCAATACTATTAAGAAGGGATGAGGTGTTGCTTAATGGCTTGCTTGCTCAAAGTGCTTAGTGATATGCTCCAAAGCCCTCAACTACTTTCTCACATCCGCATATGTCCTAATCCAAAAAGTCCAACTCGGCCCCACCGATTCTTTCCATCCAGAGCCACCGAGTTCAGTTGACATAGCCACTGCCAGAAACCCTAATCAGTTCGGTCTCACCGAGATGGGCTTGCAAACTCTCTGTTGTCTGTTGCAATAGTTTCGGTCCCACCGAGATTTGCAACCGGCCCCACCGAGTTTGCTTGGCCAACATTCTGTTTCACTTATTACCCAAATCGGTCCCACCGAGTTTGAGTAATCGGTCAAACCGAGTTTTGGATTTACCCTAACCCTAGCACATCGGTCCCACCGAGTTGATCAAGTCGGTCCCACCGAGAATCCTAACGTTCACATTATGAACCAAATCGGTCCGACCGAGTTCTCTGAATCGGTCCCACCGAGTTTCGTAATTTGTGTGTAACGGTTAGATTTTGTGTGGAGGCTATATGTACCCCTTCACCCACTCTTCATTCGTGGAGAGAGCCATCAGAACATGCCTACACTTCCAATACACATTTTCTGAGAGAGAACCACCTACACTTGTGTTGAGGTCAAGATATTACATTCCAACCACATAAATCTTGATCTCTAGCCTTTCCCAAGTTGCTTTCCACTCAAATCTTCTTTCTACCAAATCCAATCCTATGAGAGAGAGTTGAGTGTTGGGGAGACTATCATTTGAAGCACAAGAGCAAGGAGTTCATCATCAACACACCATTTGTTACTTCTTGGAGAGTGGTGTCTCCTAGATTGGCTAGGTGTCACTTGGGAGCCTCCGACAAGATTGTGGAGTTGAACCAAGGAGTTTGTAAGGGCAAGGAGATCGCCTACTTCGTGAAGATCTACCCTAGTGAGGCAAGTCCTTCGTGGGCGACGGCCATGGTGGGATAGACAAGGTTGCTTCTTCGTGGACCCTTCGTGGGTGGAGCCCTCCGTGGACTCGCGCAACCGTTACCCTTCGTGGGTTGAAGTCTCCATCAACGTGGATGTACGATAGCACCACCTATCGGAACCACGGATAAAAAATCTCCGTGTCTCCAAATTGCGTTTGCACACTCCAATCCCATCTCTTTACATTCTTGCAACTTGCATGCTTTACTCCCCGCTGCTCATACACCCTTTGTATGCTTGCATGTTTGCTTGATATGTATTGTGAATGTTTAAACTTGTGTTCAAACTCCACATCAACTAAAGGAAATTAAAATCTGTAACTTTTCTTGATTAGAGTCTATTCACCCCCTCTAGACACCTCTTCTCGATCCTTTCAATTGGTATCAGAGCGTTGGTCTCCATTGCCTTGGTTTAAACACCTTTGGAGGAAGATGGACGTGTCTACTTTGGGGAGTCTTAGACGTAGAGTGCCTATTCTTGATGGAGAATATTTTCATGAGTGGAAAAATGAAATGCTTGAGATTTTCAATGAATATCATTTGAACAAGTACATTACTAGCCCTTGTGCACCTCATATTGATCCCTTGCATCCCACACCCGAAGAGGATCTTGACATGATTCACAATCTTAGAACTATCAATCGTATCATAAGAGGATTGCCCAAAAATTTGATTGCTAGTTTGCCTACTCTTGATTGTGCCTATACTATATGGAGATTTATTGAGGAACGATTTCCAGATTATTCCTTGAAAAATTTAGACGAAATTCTCCATAAGTCTATTGCCTTGAGTAAGATGAATTCTAGTGATCCTAGCTTTGGTGATTGTCTATTTGAGCTTACAAATCTCATGCGTGCCATAGGAGATGTTGGGATCATTAGTAATATTATTTCCGAAGCTATTAGAATTCATAAAGATAATCATAGAAATGATCATTTGTCTAATGAATTACCCTCTCTAGGAATTGATAAATCACAAGATGATGTTGAACATGGATACTATGATGAGGATGACGATGATAGTGACTATGATCTTGATGATGCGATGCGACACTTTGGTCTTATGGCAAACCTTCGTGGCTACATGGCCGGAGGAAAGGAATGGGTCCTTGATAGTGGATGTACTGATCATATGACCGGAGATAAAGATATGTTCCGTGAGCTTGCTGAAAATGACGGCCCTCGAAAATATGTCACTTTTGGTGATAACTCAAAGGGTAAGGTGGTTGGCCTCGGTAAGGTGGCCATCTCACATGATAGCTCCATACAAAATGTCATGCTCGTTGAATCTCTTGGGTACAATTTACTGTCAGTTTCTAGACTTGCTGATTTCGGTTTCAATGTCCTATTCACTGAAGTAGATTGCCAAGTGTTTCGTAGAGACAATCGTAAAATGGTCTTTACCGGTATACATAGAGGTGATCTTTACATTGTTGTTTTCACTAAAAAGGCTCAACCTAGAACTTGCTTAATTGCTAAATCTTCTAAGGGTTGGCTGTGGCATAGAAGGCTAGGTCATGTGGGTATGCGAAATCTTGATAAGCTTATTAAAGGTGATCATATCCTTGGAGTAAAAGATGTCATATTTGACAAGGATAGACTTTGTAGTGCTTGTCAGGCAGGGAAACAAGTTGGAGGAAGTCATCGCGCAAAGAACATCATGACCACGAGAAGACCACTCGAGCTACTTCACATGGATCTCTTTGGTCCAAATGCCTACAAGAGTCTCGGTGGTAACTCGTTTGGACTAGTCATAGTTGATGATTTTTCAAGATTTACGTGGGTGTTCTTTCTTGATGACAAATCGCAGGTCCAAAAGATCTTCAAAAACTTCGCTAGGAAGGCCCAAAATCAATTTGACGTGAAGATCAAGAAGGTTCGGAGCGACAACAGAACGGAGTTCAAGAACGCAAAGGTGGATACCTTTCTTGACGAAGAAGGGATTTCACATGAGTTCTCGGCTACATACACACCTCAACAAAATGGAGTCGTTGAGAGGAAGAACCGGACTCTTATTGAGATGGAAAGAACGATGCTTGATGAGTACAAGACTCCAAAACACTTTTGGGCGGAAGCGGTTGAGACAGCTTATCATGCAAAAAATCGCTTGTATCTTCACAAGCTACTCGGCAAGACGGCATACGAGCTCCTCACCGGTAACAAACTCCAAGTTGGATACTTTCGAGTATTTGGCTGAAAATGCTACATTCTTGATAAGCATCGTCGTTCTAAATTTGCTCCTAAATCTCATGAAGGTTTCCTACTTGGTTATGGCTCAAACTCTCACACTTACCATGTCTACAACAATTTCACCCGAAAGGTTGAAGAGACGGTAGATGTGAAGTTTGATGAATCTAACGGCTCGCAAGTAGAGCAATTGCCAATTGATGTAGGAGACAAAGACCCTTCGGAAGCAATCCAAGACTTGTCTATTGGCAAGATTCGTCCAACGGAGGTGAAGGAGAGTACCTCGTCCGTCCAAGTGGAAGCTTCTACCTCACGACAAGGTGAACTAAAAATTGATATGGAAGCATCCACAAGTGGGACACACCAAGACGAAGAAAATGAGGAAGCACACCAAGATGAACATCAACAACCTCCTTCTCCACCACGACAAGAGAATGACAACGTCAACAATGAAGAAGGCCAAGAAGAAGAACAAGATGAAGAAGATGTTCCACCCCGAGCCAAGCCAAAGCTCCCACGAGTTCGAGCAAGAATCACCAAAGATCATCCCGTCGAGCAAATCTACAATGATATCCAAACCGGGAGAATCACTCGCTCTAAAACTCGTTTAGCTAACTTTTGTGAACATTACTCATTCATCTCTAGCATTGAACCTATGAAGGTTGAAGAAGCATTGGAAGATCCGGACTGGATAAACGCTATGCATGAAGAGCTACACAACTTTGAGAGAAATAAAGTATGGACATTGGTCGAGAAGCCCGACAACAACCACAACATCATTGGTACCAAATGGGTGTTTCGCAACAAGCAAGATGAAGATGGTCAAGTCATCCGCAACAAAGCACGCCTAGTCTCCCAAGGCTACACTCAAGTCGAAGGTATGGACTATGGTGAGACATATGCTCCCGTTGCTAGACTCTAGTCCATTCGCATCTTACTTGCTTATGCTAATCACCATGATATCACCTTGTACCAAATGGACACTAAAAGTGCTTTTCTAAATGGTGAAATTGAGGAGGAAGTTTATGTTAAGCAACCTCCCGGCTTTGTCAATCCTAAGAAACCTAATCATGTCTACAAACTTCACAAAGCCCTTTATGGTCTTAAACAAGCTCCTAGAGCATGGTATAAATGCTTGACCAAGTTCCTTATTGAAAAATGGTTTGAAATTGGTAAAATTGATTCTACCCTTTTTACTAAAAGGGTCAATGGAGAGCTATTTGTGTGCCAAATTTATGTTGATGATATTATATTTGGTTCGACTAACCCTCATTTTAGTGAGAAGTTTGGAAAGCTAATGTCGGAGAAGTTTGAGATGTCTATGATGAGTGAACTCAAATTCTTTCTCGGTTTGCAAATCAAGCAAACTAAGGAAGGTACCTTTGTCTCTCAAACAAAGTACACCAAGGACTTATTCAAGAAGTTCAATATGCAAGAATGCAAAGGTATGACTACACCCATGCCTACTAGTGGACATCTTGATTTGACCAAAGATGGTGAACCGGTTGATCAAAAAGTTTACCACTCTATGATTGGTTCATTGTTATATCTATGTGCCTCTCGTCCCGATATTATGCTAAGTGTGTGCATGTGTGCACGATATCAAGCTGCACCTAAAGAATGTCATCTTAAGGCTGTGAAAAGGATAGTGAGATACTTAATACATACACCAAATTTTGGCATTTGGTATCCTAAGAGGTCTTCCTTTGATCTTGTTGGCTACTCTGATTCGGACTATGCCGGAGACAAGGTTGATAGAAAGTCCACTTCGGGTACTTGTCAATTTCTTGGTAGATCTCTTGTGTCTTGGTCCTCCAAGAAACAAAACTCGGTATCCTTATCCACCGCCGAAGCGGGATACATTGCCGCTGGTTCATGTTGTGCTCAATTACTTTGGATGACCCAAACTCTTAAAGATTATGGGATATATGTGAAACATGTTCCATTGCTGTGTGACAATGAAAGTGCTATTAAGATTTCTCACAATCCCGTGGAACATTCTCGAACTAAACATATTGAAGTTCGTCATCATTTCATTCGAGACCATGTTGCCAAAGGGGACATTAATCTTAAGCATGTTTGCATCGATAAGAAATTAGCGGATATATTTACCAAACCGCTTGATGAGAAAGTCTTTTGCCGTTTGAGAGGTGAATTGAACATCATTGATGCTTCAAACTTGGAGTAGGAACTCTATTTGGATACATGCAAGGCATGAGCCTTTGACTAATCCTTGATATTTCTTTCATTATGCTATCTATATGTCTTGGATACTTTTGCACCCTTGCATGCTATCTAACCCTTGTAGGTACTTGGATGCATCTAAATCCATGAGATTGCAACTCACTCACATCTTGAGCAATCTCAACATCACCAAGTCTCTATACAATGGTGGTTGAAGTCAAGTAAGCACAAAGCCCCTCAGATATATCCTTTGACTCATTCTATGTCAAATTTTATGATTGTCATTTTGGATACACAAGTGCTCTTCCTTGCAAAGCTAACCCATGTAGGAAGATGAACTCAAACTCCAAGTGGTGCTCCCAACTCTCGATGAGCTACATCAACCTTGAGCAACCCACACAAGTTCGACTACATGATCAAGATCAACACCACCACCACAGGTATGCTATTCCATCTTAGAGAAGCTTTACTCCAAGTCATGGGATAAAGCAACTCAACAAGATGTGAATACATCAAGAAGCTTAAACGAAAAATGGTAACCCCATTTTGAGCTTAAACGATGAGTATGACCAAAGATGAAGTGATCTCACTTGACTCCTAAGTCAATATACTCTAACATAGGTGACTTTGTCACCGCCCAATTCTAGATGAAGTTCTCTTGTGTTTCCTTTTGCATTTGTCTCTTGCATATTTGTTCTTCATCTAGATCTTTTCATTTCTTCTTGTTCTGCATTTCTGCATCAAATTCATTACAAATCTTTTAGCTAATTCCTTGCAAATCCTTGTGAGATCTTAAAGTGCCTAGTGAGCTGAGGTGACAAGTGTTCTACTGTGATGAACTCGGTCACACCAGTCTGTTTTCTTCGGCCCAACCGAATTCTCTCGGTGCCACCGAAGCACACAACTCGGTGCTACCGATTTCACTACAGGAAAGACAACTTGCCACTTATTCCTGCAGTCCTTTTGCTCCAGCTCCACTCAATGATTCTTGTCCTCTACTAGCATCACATTCAACTTGCTTTGACTCAAGGACCAAACCCTTCTACAATAACACAAAAATCCAGAAGAGCCCTTCTTGGAAATTGATGTCAAAGGGGGAGAGAGAGATCACATCAAAGCTCTATGCTTAATCATTTCGATAGGGGGAGTATGTAAGAAACCCCAGATGCTTGGTGTTCAAGAGGAGAGAAGTCACATGTCTTTAAGGGGGGAAAGACATGTTCATATTCGATCATATTTGATTGCTTGCATTAAGCTCAAGCTCTGTTGTTGTTTTTTTTTGCTCTGATTTTCTGTTCCCTATCTTCTCCCAATATCCCAATGCAAGATTCAGGGGGAGCAAGACATCTAAGGGAAGGAAATCTCTGATTTTATTGCATATCTTTACCTTTGGGAACATGTCTATACCCAATGGGGTACTCAGTACTCACTCTCTACATGTCATCCCAGTCTTGGTTCTCTTGTGGTTCCTTTTGTTTGCTCTGGCTAGTAGGTGTATCTGTGTTGTCTAACCTTGTTTACTCAGGTTCATTCCTTCCTAAGCAAACTCAAGACCACAAGGTAAGTATATGCATCACAATCATGTGTATGAGGATTTCTTGCTGATGTACATACTGTTTGCAAGAAGGACTCATGGGCATGAAGGTACATTTCCTATATTCACATCATTTGCTCTGATGCTTATAGCCAAGATACATGTAACACATGGATTACTCTGTCATGCTTATGCATTCACATGCTCCTATGTTTCATATTTATATGATTGCATACATGTAGGGGGAGCCTATGCATGTTACATGTCTTTCCAAAGCTTTACTTGTTGCTCTCTATATGTTTATCTAAAGCTTTGATGTATGTTGTCATCAATTACCAAAAAGGGGGAGATTGAAATCACAAGTGCTCCCTGGGTGATTTTGGTAATTAATGTCAACATATCTCCTGTTGGACTAATGCTTCTACCTAGTATGTTTCAGATAAGTTCAACAATGGAGTGGCATGGACAAGAGGATGTGGAACCCCTTCAAGATGCTAAGGACAAAGGATTGGCTCAAGCTCAAAGCTCAGGACTCTACATTTTCTATTTTAAGTGATCCAAGATCACATTGAGTCTATAGGAAAAGCCAATACTATTAAGAAGGGATGAGGTGTTGCTTAATGGCTTGCTTGCTCAAAGTGCTTAGTGATATGCTCCAAAGCCCTCAACTACTTTCTCACATCCACATATGTCCTAATCCAAAAAGTCCAACTCGGCCCCACCGATTCTTTCCATCCGGAGCCACCGAGTTCAGTTGACATAGCCACTGCCAGAAACCCTAATCAGTTCGGTCTCACCGAGATGGGCTTGCAAACTCTCTGTTGTGTGTTGCAATAGTTTCGGTCCCACCGAGATTTGCAACCGGCCCCATCGAGTTTGCTTGGCCAACATTCTGTTTCACTTATTACCCAATCGGTCCCACCGAGTTTGAGTAATCGGTCAAACCGAGTTTTGGATTTACCCTAACCCTAGCACATCGGTCCCACCGAGTTGATCAAGTCAGTCCCACCGAGAATCCTAACGTTCACATTATGAACCAAATCGGTCCGACCGAGTTCTCTGAATCGGTCCCACCGAGTTTCGTAATTTGTGTGTAACGGTTAGATTTTGTGTGGAGGCTATATATACCCCTTCACCCACTCTTCATTCGTGGAGAGAGCCATCAGAACATGCCTACACTTCCAATACACATTTTCTGAGAGAGAACCACCTACACTTGTGTTGAGGTCAAGATATTACATTCCAACCACATAAATCTTGATCTCTAGCCTTTCCCAAGTTGCTTTCCACTCAAATCTTCTTTCTACCAAATCCAATCCTATGAGAGAGAGTTGAGTGTTGGGGAGACTATCATTTGAAGCACAAGAGCAAGGAGTTCATCATCAACACACCATTTGTTACTTCTTGGAGAGTGGTGTCTCCTAGATTGGCTAGGTGTCACTTGGGAGCCTCCGACAAGATTGTGGAGTTGAACCAAGGAGTTTGTAAGGGCAAGGAGATCGCCTACTTCGTGAAGATCTACCCTAGTGAGGCAAGTCCTTCGTGGGCGACGGCCATGGTGGGATAGACAAGGTTGCTTCTTCGTGGACCCTTCGTGGGTGGAGCCCTCCGTGGACTCGCGCAACCGTTACCCTTCGTGGGTTGAAGTCTCCATCAACGTGGATGTACCATAGCACCACCTATCGGAACCACGGATAAAAATCTCCGTGTCTCCAAATTGCGTTTGCACACTCCAATCCCATCTCTTTACATTCTTGCAACTTGCATGCTTTACTTTTCGCTGCTCATACACCCTTTGTATGCTTGCATGTTTGCTTGATATGTATTGTGAATCTTTAAACTTGTGTTCAAACTCCACATCAACTAAAGGAAATTAAAATCTGCAACTTTTCTTGATTAGAGTCTATTCACCCCCCTCTAGACACCTCTTCTCGATCCTTTCACTAATGCCCCTGCCTATTTCATGAGTATGATGAATAAGGTGTTCATGGAGTTCTTGTATAAGTTTGTTGTAGTGTTCATTGATGATATTTTGGTATACTCGAAGAATGAAGAGGAACACAAGGAGCATTTGCGTTTAGTTCTCGAGAAGCTCAGAGAACATCAGTTATATGCCAAGTTCAGCAAGTGTGAGTTTTGGTTGAAGGAAGTTGGTTTTCTTGGACATGTTATATCAGGAGAAGGTATAGCAGTAGACCCTACCAAGGTTCGGTCTGTCACGGAGTAGTTGGCACCCACCTCAGTAGGAGAGATCCGCAGTTTTCCGGGACTCGCAGGATATTACCGGAGGTTCATTGAGAATTTCTCCAAGATTGCGAAACCCATGACAGAGTTGCTGAAGAAGGATACTAAGTTTAAATGGACCGAAGATTGTGAAGCCAGTTTTCAGGAGTTGAAGAAACGTTTGGTTACAGCCCCAGTGCTGATTCTTCCGGATAAACGCAAGGATTTCCAAGTGTATTGCGACGCTTCTCGCTTAGGACTTGGAGGTGTACTGATGCAAGACGGAAGAGTTGTTTCATATGCTTCACATCAGCTTCGACCGCATGAGTTGAATTATGCCATGCATGATTTGGAGTTAGCAGCCATGGTGCATGCGCTCAAGACCTGGAGACACTTCCTTATTGGGAATTGTTGTGATGTATACACGGATCAAAAGAGTTTGAAGTATATTTTCACCCAGAAGGAGTTAAATCTCAGGCAGAGGAGATGGTTGGAGTTAATAAAGGATTATGATATGAAGCTACATTATCACCCAGGCAAGGCCAATGTCGTAGCAGACGCTTTGAGCCGCAAGAGTTATGTCAATACCCTCGTAAGCGGAGGATTACCACAGGAGTTAGTCGACAATCTCAATGAACTTTGTTTGGAGATAGTTCCAAGAGGTTTTGTTGCAGCAATGGAGGTTCAGTCTACATTATTGGGAAAGATTCGAGAAGCTCAGAAGGATGACAAGGAAATTGCTGAGATAAAGGAGAAGATGAGCGAAGGAAAAGCCAAGGGTTTTTGTGAGGATGAGCACAAAATTTTATGGTTTGAGGATCGTGTTTATGTGCCCAATAATGCGGAGATCAGGAAGTTAATACTTCAGGAAGCTCATGACTCGCCATATTCGATTCACCCCGGATACTCCAAGATGTATTCGGATTTGAAGGAACGTTTCTAGTGGACAGGTACGAAGAAGGATATTACCGAGTATGTAGCAGTATGCGATGTATGTCAGAGAGTGAAGGCAGAACATCAGAAACTAGCAGGATTATTATAGCCTATGCCGATACCCGAATGGAAGTGGGACAAACTTGGCATGGACTTTATCACCGGATTACCCAGGACCCGATCGGGATATGATTCTATCTGGGTAGTAGTTGATCGCTTGACCAAGGTAGCTCACTTTATCCTAGTGAAAACCACCTATACAAGTGCGAAGTTGGCCAAGATATATATGACCAGGATTGTATGTCTGCATGCAGTTCCGAGGACCATCGTATCGGATAGAGGGACACAATTTACCTCGAAGTTTTGGAATCAGCTGCACCAGACTTTGGATACCAGGCTAGAGTTTAGTACAACCTTTCATCCGCAGACAGATGGACAGACTGAGAGAGTGAATCAGATTCTGGAAGACATGTTGAGAGCTTGTGCGCTAGATTATGGACCAGTTGGGATGATAATTTGCCTTACGCGGAGTTCTCATACAACAACAGTTATCAGGCTAGTTTCAAGATGGCACCTTTCGAAGCTTTGTATGGAAGAAGGTGCAGGACACCGTTAATGTGGGATGAAGTTGGAGACTGTCAGTTGTTTGGACTATATTTAATCAAGGACTCTGAGGAGAAGGTTAAGTTGATTCGAGATAGACTGAAGGTATCTCAATCCAGGCAGAAGAGTTATGCCGATACAAAATGCAAGGAGGTAGTTTATGAAATCGGAGACAGAGCATATCTTCGTGTGTCACCGCTCCGAGGAGTTAAATGATTTGGAGTTAAGGGAAAGTTAGCCCCGAGATTTGCAGGACCATACCGAGTTTTGGAGCGTATGGGAGAAGTGGCCTACAAGTTGGAGTTACCCGAAGGATTGTCAGGATTTCACAATGTGTTTCACGTTTCCCAGTTGAAGAAGTGCCATGCTGAGATGGCCGATATTCCTCTGAGAGATATAGTGCCCCTGGAAGCAATACAGTTGGAAGGTGACCTAACCTACGAGGAGAAACCCGTCAAGATTCTCGAGTTTGCCAGCCGAGTTACCCGCAGCAAAGTTATCAAGTTCTGCAAAGTTCAGTGGAGCCACCATACCGAGGATGAAGCCACCTGGGAAAGAGAAGAAGACCTACGGAAAGACCACCCACACATATTTTCTAGCCAACCCGAATCTCGAGGGCGAGATTCATCTTAAGGGGGGTAGGTTTGTAACATCCCAATTTTCAATTTGGATGTTATACATAGATCATCATATGCATCTCATATTTTATTTGCATTTTGGTTGTGATCCTAGAAATCTTAAGAAACTCAAGGACCCAAGGAGAGAGTTGGGGATTTCATTTATTTTCATATTTGAATTTTTCTCAAATTTGAAAACAGGATCAATTTGGTTTTAATATTTTCCTCTCCAATTATTTCCAATATTAAAAATAAACGAGAGAAGGTAATATGACTTCTTCAAAAGAGAGGAATATTGGAGGAGAAATTTTAAAATCAAATAAATATTTTATTTGCTATTTTATTTCAATTAGAAAAATTTGCATTTTTGAAAATTGCATTTTTAGGCCAGAAAATTGTTCACCTTGTTCTAAATATTAGGTTTAGACGGTGAAAAATATTTTTGGCATTTTTAGAATTTTTTTTATATTTTATTAGGATTTTCTTCGGGCGAGATTTTATTTAAAGAAAAAAGAAAAGAAAAAAGTCTTCGCCCGACTGGGCCGAAGGCCCAGCCGGCCCACGCGCGCCGCCGCCTTCCCGAGCCGTGGCCGAGGCGGACTCGCCGGAGTCCGGCGCTGCCATGCCGCCCGCGTCGCCCCCTGCCCAATTCGGAGCCTCCCGACCCCCTTTATATGCCGCCCCGCCCCGCCGCCACCTCTCCACCCCGCCGCCGCAGCCCGCCTCCACCGCAGCTGAGCCGCACCGCCGCCGCTGCCGCTCGCCGCCGTTGCCGCGCGCCGCCGCCGCAGCTCGCGCCCGCGCCGCCCGCCGCCACCCGCTTGCACCGCCGCCGCACGCCGCCCGCCTCGCCGGAGTCTCGCCACCACCTGCCGTATCTCGCCGTCTGTCAACCCCGGCTAAACGGTATAAAACGTTCGTTTTTTTAGGTTTACGGTTTTTTTTTGGTTTTCGATTTAGATCGGTTTAGATTGGTTTTTTTTCGAGTTCGCTAATTAGCGAGCGTTCACTCGAACGTCTCTGTTAGCGAATGTTCATTCGTTAAGTTTACATTTTTATTTTATTTTTCGGCCAAGGACCTATCCGCGATTATTTTTATCGCAGATTAGCCCCTGGTCTTCAAACCCTCGCAACTTTTTGCTCGTTTATCCGAATCCTGTGAAACCAATGCCAAAATCTTCGTCTCGGACCCCTCTTTCCAGTTAATCAACTTGAACATGGTTTTGGCAAATTAAAATTTGGTTTCAAGTAGATTTGAATTCGAACTTCTTTTGATCGTTGTTTGAGTTTCGTAGCTCCGATTTAATTGATTCTTTTTGCAAATCGAAGCTCTTCAGTTGAACTTTCAGTTTGGATCTTTTATATTGAGTTTTACCCTTGCATCTATGCTTGAGTGCTTATGTATGCTATTTGTTTGTTTGTGATAGAGTTTCCGGAGTGTGAAGCGTGCTACTACGAGTCACTAGGGTTTTCAGATCGTCAGCAAGGCAACTAACACTTTGATCATACCCCTTTATTACCCAATTTTTATGCATTAGCTCCAACCCTCAAACATTGCATGGTTAGGATTTGTTAACATGTGGGTATTGGGAAGTAGATGATGAGGTAGAACCTATTGTCCTTTATTTCAAACCCTGGGAGTTATGTTCATAGACGAGGTTTGGGTTTGAGTGAATCCATCACAGATGTGAGAATTTTAATTAATGGTGAAACATAAGGTGGCTACTTTAATACACATATGGGTGGATTGGTTGAGGCACCCTAGAGCACCCAGTGGTTGTCTGGGCACCTGGAGCAATCCAGCGTTGTCCTGGGATATCCCGGAGGACCCGTGTGATCATCCTGTGGTTCGCCACCCAGGCTAAAAGGGATCATAAGATTATTAATGCTAGAAACTTCCGTGTGCAGCCACAAGCCATTATGGGCTCTGGCATAGTTGAGTATGTTGTGTGACCTCTTTCGGTGGTAGACTAGCAGATGTAGGGGATGTAGGTGGTACTGTCTACCCAGAGTAAAGAGTTAATGCTTCTGAAAGACTGTGTCTCGGTCATCCGTTTCTCAAACATCAGGTAGTGCGAGAAATCCAACGGAGGAGATCGAGTCTTGTGAGGAAAAGTGCGCAAACCTCTGCAGAGTGTACAAACTAATCGTGATTAGCCATGTCCCAGGTTATGGACATCTTGAGTATCTGGTACTTGAATTATTGATTTGATCTCATCACTCTTTAATTAATTTGCTGGGTTGTTAATACTGTTTAATTGGGATTGAGTTGGAGGAACCTTCTCAATGTTTTCCAAACTTTGTAGTTAAATAAAATTTATTCCTTTGTTGTAGGAAAAAATTAGCTTTCTGCAAAAACAACCATAGAGCCTCCATCGGCCATATATGCATGTAGTTATAGCTATTCATTGTTCATTGCTCTACAGTGTTATTTTGCCAGCATATTCCATGTGCTGACCCATTTCGGGCTGCAATGTATTATGTTGCAGACTTTTCAGACGAAGAGTATGGTGCGCTAGGTCATTGTCATGCACTCAGCTATGCCGTTGGAGTTGATGGACTCATTTATCTTTGATGCTTCCGCAGTTATCTTATTTAGTTGGCCTTAAGCCATACTTTTGTAATAAGTTCTCTTTTGAGACATTCGATGTAATAAGTGTGTGATTGCACTCTGTTATAAATCCTTCGAGTATTGTGTGTGTCAGCATTACCGATCCAGGGATGACACTTATGCACAGAGATTTGACCGTTTGAGGTCGGATCGCTACAGAATCCCCCCCGGCAGGATGCCAGAAAAGGCCCCTAGATGGGATCTCACGGGTACAGAACGTTGCGGCGGTGGAAAAGTAGTTTTCATGGCTCCCCTGAATTTTTTGGGGTATTTGAGAACATATAGGAGGAAGATCTCGGTCAGGGGGTCATCGAGGGGCCCACAAGGTCAGGGGCGCGCCCTACCCCCTGGGCGCGTCCTCCACCCTTGTGACTGCCTCGTGGCTCTTCTGACTTGCACTCCTAGTCTCCTGGGTGTCTTCTGGTCCAAGAAAAATCATCACAAAAGTTTTATTCCGTTTTGACTCTGTTTGGTATTCCTTTTCTGCGAAACTCTAAAAAAGGAAAAAAACAGAAACTGGCACTGGGCTCTAGGTTAATAGGTTAGTTCCAAAAATCATGTAAAATAGCATATTAATGCATATAAAACATCCAAAACAGATAATATAGCATGGAACAATAAAAAATTATAGATACGTTGGAGACGTATCAAGCATCCCCAAGCTTAATTCCTACTCGTCCTCGAGTAGGTAAATGATAAAAACAGAATTTTTGATGTGGAATGCTACCTAACATATTTATCCATGTAATTCTCTTTATTATGGCATGAATGTTCAGATTCGTATGATTCAAAACAAAAGTTTAATATTGACATAAAAACAATAATACTTCAAGCATACTAACAAAATAATTATGTCTTCTCAAAATAACATGGCATATAATAGGTTAGTCCCAAAAATCATGTAAAATAGCATATTAATGCATATAAAACATCCAAAATAGATAATATAATAGCATGGAACAATAAAAAATTATAGATACGTTGGAGACGTATCAGCGGCACCGCCGACACCGAGGAATAGTAGACCACAGGACTCGCCGCCGCTCGGAACCTATGAATGTTACGACCACCGCGTCACCGGCAGACACCCGGTGTGTTGCCCTAGTTGGCTCAAAACATCGTGGAACCCTGCCGCGGCCGGCATTAGAAATATTATACCTGCCTCCAGAAGTTATTCGCGTTTAGTCAAAAAATGTCCAAAATATAATAAATTATGTATGGTCTTGACTTGTTGTGCTCGCACTGGTAGTAGGAACTAGAGATTTTTCTTTATTTATAACTCTCCTCACATTTTTTTGGCTTTGAAGTGAATCATGGTTGTGGACATTATCTATGAATGTGCAGATATCGGTGAACAGTTTGATGTGGAAATTGAACCTAGAATGTTGGGCTTGCATGTGAACTATACCATGCCCAATGCTTCGTCTGTTATTGTTTGGAAAGTAATTGCTGTTATTACATGACCCGAAAAAGTTATTTTGTGGCACATCAGTAGATGCACTGACATCACAACAGGCATGCTGATTGGATAAACATTTGAACCTAGCTATTATGAAGGAAAATTTGTATTGACAACAGTTTTAGATAGCAGGAGACGCCTAGCCTGCTCTGCCTCTGCTAGCTTCTTTCTGGATTCTTCCATCTCTTCTTTGGCTTTGGTGAAGAGAGCATCTGATTGCTCTTTTCGCTTCTTCAGGAACTCAGCTACATTCTCAAGGGCTACCGCACGCTTTCTTTCAGCCTTTACTAGAGCCATGAGGACACGAACAGTTGGCGACTCCACCTGGCTTGTGTGTAATCCAACATCATCTGGGAATTTGCACCTTGTGTGTAATCCAGCATCATTAGGGAACGGACACCTTCTGTGTAATCCAGCCTCATTTTGGAAACATGATCTCGAGGTTGACCATACTTCCCTCCTCGCAGGAACTGCATCCTGACATGAAGTTACTTCTTTTTTAGATCAATACTCAGAGCAGCCCAGATCCATTTAGTAGAAGACAGATAAACAGGACTCGGAGAAGTGAACTCAAAAGGAGAAATATAAAAATAGACTCCGAGGTGAGAACACCCACTTCCTACATCAAGCTAAAAACGAAAGCATTAGGACGATTAAGACTTTTCTTATTACACATCGAAGAACACGACGCTAAGAGAAACAGAAACTACAACATATACACATCGAAGAACACGAGGCTAAATGAAAGTAATTGAAAGGGTGTTACTTACCAAAGCTCGTTTTACAGGTTCGGTGCAGCTCCTCCTTAACTTGCCATGTTCCTTGAAGATGTCCCCAATATCCCGTGTTTGGTCTTCATTGCTCCTCTGCATGTTCGCACTCATGGTTTTAAAATCTCAACATGGCAAGAAAATTATAGTACTTTAATACTCACGCATCATGTGGGAAACATTAAAGCACTCATCTGCCATGTTAGAGCATATTCAACAGAAGCGCAACGCGCGGCGTGTTAAAAAATCATTCACAGCGCGGAATAGCCAGTTCTTGCGGGCCGCGGCGTGCTGGCTCCAGTGGCTGTTGCAAAAAAATTGCACGCGCGCGCTACTCCAGCGGGCGCGCTATATTGTTTTCTCCTTTCTACTCTGACTCGATACACATTCGACTCTGAGTTAATACTGGCATAGATGGATATATAGATAGTTCTCAGCATACATATAGCATAGATAGATAGAAAAATAGATAGTTCAACTACTCCTCGTCGTCCGACTCCACCTCGGTGATGTCCTCCTCCGATGTCTCAATGTAGGCGTCAAGATACCAATCATCGTCGGAGTCCCAGGGCGACGCTGCTCCTAGCTTGATGTTGAATTGAGAGGCCGTACGCCTGTCCTCGCGATAGGCGGCTCGCTCCGCCCTCCTCTTCTCCATCTCCGCCCTCCTTTGCGCGTAGAACTCGCGCTCGTTGATGATGTCCTGTGGGAAGCGTTAGCGCCACAACGCCATGGCTTCCTCGTCCATCACGGCGATACCGAGATGGTGCTCCCGCCTTCGGTTGTCGCGACGATCCTCGTCGGTGATAAGCCGCGACGGAGGCGCGAACTCCTGCGCCCGCTCCCACGCCGGCACGTTGGGGACGTTCATCTCCCTACAAGGCCTCCGGAGGCACCACACCACCGCGTCGTATGTGCGGGCGGCCTCATGGGCGGTGTCGAAAGTGCCGAGGCCGAGGCGCATCTCGCGAAACCGGATATTGGCGGAGAAGCCGCCGGAGGGGCTCGCACGGACGCCGCGGTAGCCCCAAGTTTCTCGGCGGTGCGGCGGCATGGTGGCGCAGCGGCGGCGAGGCGAGAAAGAGCGGGGAGAGAGTGGTGGCGAGGCACAGAGCGGTGGTGGGGTGTTGGATTTTATAAAGCGCGTCGGACACCGCGCGCCAAAACTAGCGCCCGCCCGACCGCTTTTTTCCGCGCACGCGCGTTCCTTTTCCGACGTCCCTGCTATCTCTACTCTCTTCTCTACTTTTACGTATATTATATTATATACTTATTTTATATTTATATTTATCACTACTTCTTATATCTTATATATCTCTTATATATATATTATATATATCTACTACTCTTATAAAAACAGAGTTGGTAAGGATGGTGTGCCTGCCATCCTGCAATATAAGCCGTTCGATTGATATGTAACGGATAGGAAGGAAACTTTGGCAATTTTGCAAAAATATACCCACACCCATCTCTGAAGGAAATATGCCCTAGAGGCAATAATAAAGTTATTATTTATTTCCTTATTTCATGATAAATGTTTATTATTCATGGTAGAATTGTATTAACCGGAAACTTGATACATGTGTGAATACATAGACAAAAAGAGTGTCACTAGTATGCCTCTACTTGACTAGCTCGTTGAATCAAAGATGGTTAAGTTTCCTAGCCATAGACATGAGTTGTCATTTGATTAACGGGAACACATCATTAGAGAATGATGTGATTGACTTGACCCATTCCGTTAGCTTATCACTTGATCGTTTAGTATGTTGCTATTGCTTTCTACATGACTTATACATGTTCCTATGACTATGAGATTATGCAACTCCCGAATACTGGAGGAATACTTTGTGTGCTACCAAACGTCACAACGTAACTGGGTGATTATAAAGGTGCTCTACAGGTGTCTCCGATGGTGTTTGTTGAGTTGGCATAGATCGAGATTAGGATTTGTCACTCCGATTGTCGGAGAGGTATCTCTGGGCCCTCTCGGTAATGCACATCACTATAGGCCTTGCAAGCATTGTGACTAATGAGTTAGTTGCAGGATGATGCATTACGGAACGAGTAAAGAGACTTGCCGGTAACGAGATTGAACTAGGTAAGAGGATACCGACGATCGAATCTCGGGCAAGTAACATACCGATGACAATGGGAACAACGTATGTTGTTGTGCGGTTTGACCGATAAAGATCTTCGTAGAATATGTAGGAGCCAATATGAGCATCCAGGTTTCGCTATTGGTTATTGATCGAAGACGTGTCTCGGTCATGTCTACATAGTTCTCGAACCCGTAGGGTCCGCACGCTTAACGTTCTGTGACGATCGGTATTATGAGTTTATGTGTTTTGATGTACCAAAGATAGTTCGGAGTCCCAGATGAGATCGGGGACATGACGAGGAGTCTCGAAATGGTTGAGATGTAAAGATCGATATATTGAACGGCTATATTCGGACATCGGAAAGGTTCCGAGTGATTCGGGTATTTTTCGGAGTACCGGGGGAGTTACGGGAATACGGGAGTACATATGGGCCTTAGTGGGCTTTAGGGGAAAAAGAGGAGAAGCCACGAGGGCTGGCTGCGCGCCCCTCATGGGCCTAGTCCGAATTGGACTAGGGGAGGGGCTGCGCCCCCTCTTTCCTTCTCCTTCCCCTCTCCTTCCTTCCCCCTCCTAGTGGGACTAGGAAAGGGGAGTCCTACTCCCACTAGGAGGAGGACTCCTCCTCCTGGCGTGCCCTGCAATGGCCGGCCGGCCTCCCCCTTGCTCCTTTATATACAGGGGCAGGGGGCACCCCAAGACACAACATTTGATCATTGATCTTTTAGCCGTGTGCGGTGCCCCCTCCACCATAATCCACCTCGGTCATATCGTAGCGGTGCTTAGGCGAAGCCCTGCGTCGGTAGCATCATCATCACCGTCATCACGCCGTCGTGCTGACGGAACTCTCCCTCGAAGCTCTGCTGGATCGGAGTTCATGGGACATCATTGAGCTGAACCTGCGCTGAACTCGGAGGTGCCGTACGTTCGGTACTTGGATCGGTCGGATCGTGAAGACGTACGACTACATCAGCCGCGTTGTTCTAACGCTTCCGCTTTTGGTCTACGAGGGTACCTGGACACACTCTCCCCTCTCGTTGCTATGCATCACCATGATCTTGCGTGTTCGTAGGATTTTTTTTGAAATTACTACGTTCCCCAATAGTGGCATCCGAGCCTGGTTTATGCGTAGATGTTATATGCACGAGTAGAACACAAGTGAGTTGTGGGCGATACAAGTCATACTACTTACCAGCATGTCATACTTTGGTTCGATGGTATTGTTGGATGAAGCGGCCCGGACCGACATTACGCGTACGCTTACGCGAGACTGGTTCTACCGACGTGCTTTGCACACATGTGGCTGGCGGGTGTCAGTCTCCAACTTTAGTTGAACCGAGTGTGACTACGCCCGGTCCTTGTGAAGGTTAAAACAACACTAACTTGACGAAATATCGTTGTGGTTTTGATGCGTAGGTAAGAGCGGTTCTTGCTCAGCCCGTAGCAGCCACGTAAAACTTGCAACAACAAAGTAGAGGACGTCTAACTCGTTTTTGCAGGGCATGTTGTGATGTGATATGGTCAAGGCATGATGCTATATTTTATTGTATGAGATGACCATGTTTTGTAACCAAGTTATCGGCAACTGGCAGGAGCCATATGGTTGTCGCTTTATTGTATGCAATGCAATCGCCCTGTAATTGCTTTACTTTATCACTAAGTGGTAGCGATAGTCGTAGAAGCAATAGTTGGCGAGACGACAACGATGCTACGATGAAGATCAAGGTGTCGCGCCGGTGACGATGGTGATCATGACGGTGCTTTGGAGATGAAGATGAAAGGCACAAGATGATGATGGCCATATCATATCACTTATATTGATTGCCTGTGATGTTTATCCTTTATGCATCTTATTCTGCTTTGATTGACGGTAGCATTATAAGATGATCTCTCACTAAATTTCAAGGTATAAGTGTTCTCCCTGAGTATGCACCGTTGCGAAAGTTCGTCGTGCCGAGACACCACGTGATGATCGGGTGTGATAAGCTCTACGTTCAAATACAACGGGTGTAAGCCAGTTTTGCACACGCAGAATACTCGGATTAAACTTGACTCTCCTAGCATATGCAGATATGGCCTCGGAACACTGAGACCGAAAGGTCGAGCGTGAATCATATAGTAGATATGATCAAGATAGTGATGTTCACCATTGAAAACTACTCCATCTCACGTGATGATCGAACATGGTTTAGTTGAGATGGATCACGTGATCACTTAGATGATTCGAGGGATGTCTATCTAAGTGGGAGTTCTTAAGTAATATGATTAATTGAACTTTAATTTATCATGAACTTAGTCCTGGTAGTATTAGCATATCTATGTTGTAGATCAATAGCTCGCATTTAGCTCCCCTGTTTTATTTTTGGTATGTTCTTAGACAAAACTAAGTTGAAAGATGTTAGTAGCAATGATGCGGATTGGATCCGTGATCTGAGGATTATCCTCATTGCTGCACAGAAGAATTATGTCCTTGATGCACCGCTAGGTAACAGACTGATTGCAGGAGCAAATGCAGACGTTATGAACGTTTGGCAAACTCGATATGATGACTACTTGATAGTTTAGTGCACCATGCTTTACGGCTTAGAATTGGGGCTTCAAAGACGTTTTTGAAACGCCACGGAGCATATGAGATGTTCCAAGAGTTGAAGTTAGTATTTCAGACTCATGCCCATGTCGAAAGGTATGAGACCTTCGACTAGTACTTTGCCTACAAGATGGAGGAGAATAGCTCAGCTAGTGAGCATGTGCTCAGAATGTCTGAGTACTACAATCACTTGAATCAAGTGGGAGTTAATCTTCCAGATAAGATAGTGATTGACAGAATTCTCTAGTCACTATCACCAAGTTACTAGAACTTCGTGATGAACTATAATATGCAAGGGATAACGGAAACGATTCCCAAGCTCTTCGTGATGCTGAAATCGACGAAGGTAGAAATCAAGAAAAGCATCAAGTGTTGATGGTTGAAAAGACCACTAGTTTCAAGAAAAGGGCAAATGGAAGAAGGGGAACTTCAAAAAGAATGGCAAGCAAGTTGTTGCTCAAGTGAAGAAGCCCAAGTCTGGACCTAAGCCTGAGACTAAGTGCTTCTACTGCAAAGGGACTGGTCACTGGAAGCGGAACTGCCCCAAGTATTTGGCAGATAAGAAGGATGGCAAAGTGAACAAACGTATATTTGATATACTTCTTATTGATGTGTACTTTACTAGTGTTTATAGCAACACCTCAGTATTTGATACTGGTTCAGTTGCTAAGAGTAGTAACTCGAAACGGGAGTTGCAGAATGAACAGAAACTAGTTAAGGGCGAGGTGACGATGTGTGTTGGAAGTAGTTCCAAGATTGATATGATCATCATCGCACACTCCCTATACTTTCAGGATTAGTGTTGAACCTAAATAAGTGTTATTTGGTGTTTGCGTTGAGCATGAATATGATTTGATCATGTTTATTGCAATACGGTTATTCATTTAAGTTAGAGAATAATTGTTGTCCTGTTTACATGAAATAATACCTTCTATGGTCATACACCCAATGAAAATGGTTTGTTGGATCTCGATCATAGTGATACACATATTCATAAGATTGAAGCCAAAAGATGCAAAGTTAATAATGATAGTGCAACTTATTTGTGGCACTGCCGTTTAGGTCATATTGGTGTAAAGCGCAAGAAGAAACTCCATGCTGATGGGATTTTGGAATCACTTGATTATGAATCACTTGATGCTTGCGAACCATGCCTTATGGGCAAGATGACTAAGACTCCGTTCTCCGGAACAATGGAGCGAGCAACTGACTTATTGGAAATAATACATATTGATGTATACGATCCGATGAGTGTTGAGGCTCGCGGCGGTATCGTTATTTTCTAACCTTCACAGATGATTTGTGCAGATATGGGTATATCTACTTGATGAAACATAAGTCTGAAACATTTGAAAATTTCATATAATTTCAGAGTGAAGTGGAAAATCATCGTGACAAGAAAATAAAGTTTCTACGATCTGATTGTGGAGGAGAATATTTGAGTTACGAGTTTGGTCTTCGTTTGAAACAATGCGGAATAGTTTCGCAACTCACGCCACCTGGAACACCACATCGTAATGGTGTGTCCAAACATCGTAACCGTACTTTATTAGATATGGTGCAATCTACGATGTCTCTTACCGATTTACCACTATCGTTTTGGGGTTATGCATTAAAGACAGCTACATTCACGTTGAATAGGGCACCATCTAAATCCATTGAGGCGACACCATATGAACTGTGGTTTGGCAAGAAACAAAAGTTGTCATTTCTTAAAGTTTGGGGTTGCGATGCTTATGTGAAAAAGTTTCATCCTGATAAGCTCAAACCCAAATTGGAGAAATGTGTCTTCATAGGATACCCAAAGGAGACAGTTGGGTACACCTTCTATCACAGATCCGAAGGCAAGACATTCGTTGCTAAGAATGCATCCTTTCCAGATAAGGAGTTTCTCTCGAAAGAAGTGAGTGGGAGGAAAGTAGAACTTGATGAGGTAACTGTACCTGCTCCCTTATTGGAAAGTAGTTCATCACAGAAATTTGTTCCTGTGACTCCTACACCAATTAGTGAGGAAGCTAATGTTGATGATCATGTAACTTCAGATCAAGTTACTACCAAACCTCGTAGGTAAACCAGAGTGAGATCCGCACCAGAGTGGTACGGTAATCCTGTTCTGGAGGTCATGTTCTTGACCATGACAAACCTACGAACTATGAGGAAGCGATGATGAGCCCAGATTCCGCAAAATGGCTTGAGGCCATGAAATCTGAGATGGGATCCATGTATGAGAACAAAGTGTGGACTTTGGTTGACTTGCCCGATGATCGGCAAGCCATAGAAAATGAATGGATCTTGAAGAGGAAGACGGACGCTAATAGTAGTGTTACTATCTACATAGCTAGACTTGTCGAAAAAGGTTTTGACAAAGTTCAAAGGTGTTGACTACGATGAGATTTTCTCACTCGTAGCGATGCTTAAGTCTATCCGAATCATGTTAGCAAATTGCCACATTTTATGAAATCTGGCAAATGGATGTCAAAAACTACATTCCTTAATGGATTTCTTAAAGAAGAGTTGTATATGATGCAACCAGAAGGTTTTGTCGATCCTAAAGGTGCTAACAAAATGTGCAAGCTCCAGTGATCCATCTATGGACTGGTGCAAGCATCTCGGAGTTGGAATATACGCTTTGATGAGTTGATCAAAGCATATAGTTTTATACAGACTTGTGGTGAAGCCTGTATTTACAAGAAAGTGAGTGGGAGCACTACAACATTTCTGATAAACATATGTGAATGACATATTGTTGATCAGAAATAATGTAGAATTTTCTGGAAAGCATAAAGGAGTATTTGAAAGGAGTTTTTCAATAAAGACCTCGGTGAAGCTGCTTACATATTGAGCATCAAGATCTATAGAGATAGATCAAGATGCTTGATAAGTTTTTTCAATGAGTACATACCTTGACAAGATTTTGAAGTAGTTCAAAATGGAACTGTCGGATGTGGGGTTCCGGCAAAACCCTTAAGGTTCGAACTCTGGGGTGCGTGCGAAGTTCTTTCCCTCCTACCGATCTATGCCCTAGCTCGCTAAGATCTCGCGAACGAACTCGACAAACTCACAACACAGAAAGACACAAGATTTATACTGGTTCGGGCCACCGTTGTGGTGTAACACCCTACTCCAGTGTGGTGGTGGTGGATTGCCTCTTGGGCTGATGATAAACAGTACAAGGAGAAGAACAACCTCCTGAGGTTGAGGTGTTCTTGTGTTCGGTGTGGCTAAGGGTTGGCTCTCGATCGGGTGAGATCAAGTTGAGTTTTTTTACTATGATGGCTAGGGATGGAGCATCTATCGTTGACACAACTGAGGCCTCATCAGCTTGTTCGTCTGCTTGTGGGGCCCGTCCTGTAAAGGCCTAGTGCCTTCTGAAGTGCTCTCAGTTTTGTATATTCTTTTGTCGGCGCGTTTATATGCAGTGGTGGCGACCTTTGATGCCCAGTGTATGTAATCCACGATCACGTTGCGCTTTATTATCACCGGTAGCGAACTTTGATTCCTAGTGGATGTAATATGCCGTAATTTCATTATTGTGTAGTCTTGGTTTATTCTTTTGTCGGTATGCTGTAATTTGGGCCGGAAGGTTCGGTGGATCTCAGTGTTGTCGGTCTTCAGGCCGGCCCGTTACTCATATGGGCCAAAACGTGGGCCTATAATCATCTTGGGCCATTAGCATGTCTAAACCTATAGTAGTTTCCCGCCTTTAACAAGCCGAGTAAAGTTCTAGCCAGCTGGGCCAGAGAATACCATGGGCTTTTAACAGGCTAAAACCTAGATTGGGCCAGCGTTGGGCCGAAAAATTCACGGGCCAATACAGGCCGAAACTGCCTAAGGCCCATGTTTGGCCCAAATAGGACGAGCAGTTAACAGGCCAAAATATATCTCGGGCCAGTTTGGCCCAATAAAATTATGGGCTTTAAGCAGGCCGGTATCCACGCGGGCCATAGGCCCAAAAGTGTCATGGGCCATTATCAGATGGGCTGTAAGCAGGCCTGATTCAACGCGGGCTGTAATTAGGCCCAACTGTTCCACGGGCCATTAACAGGCTGATAGGCCTGTTGGGCTGAAATTTATCCACGAAGACAATGGGCCATTAAGAGGCCTAAAGTTACTTCGGGCAAGAAATAGCCCAGTTTCTGCAAGGGCCGTTAAAGGGCCTAAAGTTAAACCGGCCCGACAGCGTCCCAGATGCACCACGGGCCGCTAACAGGCCGAAACTATTATCGGGCCAAACTGGTTAACGGGCATTTAATAGGCTAAAATACAAACATGTCTTAGCATGGGCCCAAAAGAACAGTGGCCTGTTAACAGGCCTGATCCGATCTGGGCCATAATTTGGCCCAAAACACGGCAGGATGTGAACGGGCCTGATCTGCTATGGGCCTCAATTTGGCCCAAAAGATGGCAAGCTGTTAACGGGCCAGCCCACTAGTGTCTGAAAAAACATGGTGGGCCTTTAGCTGGGCCGGCCTTTTTACTGGAATTGGCCTCTGTTGGGCCATGCCACGTGTCGACGTATCATAGGCGCCTCCTGTCCAATGAGTGGATGACATCTGTCCGAACATTGAGCCAACACGTGTTTGCTCCGGCCAATGAGAATTTTACACGTGGAAAATCCCCATTGGTCCGGGCTGTTAACGGGTTATCGGATCCAAAACCGGACCCAATAGCTTAACGGCGACCCGTTATGGTCGATGCCACGTGTCGGTCACCCTTGATGAAAGCACTTCTATGACGCGCGATTTATCGTCATGGAAGTGGAGACTTCCGTGATGATAATTTTGGTAATGTCATAGAACACTTCTACGACAGCACAGGTATGACTATCTTGATTCTGTCATAAAATTGTCATGGATGTACATGCATGACAGAAAATGTGACCTACTGTGACAAACACGTATCATCATGGAAGTGTCTTTTTTTGTAGTGCAAGCAGTAGGGATTGACATGCAACGGATGCACTAAGAGCTATAAGTGTATGAAAGCTCAAACTGAAAACTAAGTGGGTGTGCATCCAACTTGCTTGCTCACCTCGGGCAATTGAGGAAGCCCATCATCAGAATATACAAGCCAAATTCTATAATGAAAAATTCCCACTGGCATATGAAAGTGACAAGAGACTATCCATAGGGAAACATGGTACTACTTTGAAGCACAAGTGTGGAGAAGAATAGTAACATTGTCCCTTCTCTCTTTTTCTCTCATTTTTTGTTGGGCTCTTTTTGGCCTCTTCTCTCTCTCTCTCTCTATCTTACTTTATTTATTTATTTCCTCAATCGAACAATATTCTAATAATGATGATCAACACACTTCTATTTACTTACAACTCAATGTTACAACTCGATAAAACTGAAACATATGACTCTATATGAATGATTATAGAATCCCTACTAGTTTGCTCTGCCTGGGCCTTCGGACCGAACACTGCTTTGCCACCTCCTAGAAGTTCATGAAGGAAAGATAATCACCCCTGTCCTTGAGCACAGGGTGTGGTACATCGGTGCTCCATGTCGCGATCTGCTTATATGACCATACATTGCTACTTGTGAGCTGCGTTGGGATTCCCACAAAGAGGAGAGGATGATGCAGTTTAGTAGAGATAAACATTTCCCTCAGTTATGAAACCAAGGTTATCAATCCAGTATGAGAGAACCAAGAAACACTATGTAGACAACACATGCACACAAACAACAATTACTTGCAACCCAACGCGTAGAGGGGTTGTCAATCCCTCAACGGTTACGAGCAAGATTAAATTGTATAGGTTTTGATAGATAGATATAACTAAAATAAAAATAAAATAAAATTTAAGCAAGGTATTTTTGGTTTTAATATATGAAAAAATAGACCCCGGGGCATAGTTTTCACTAGAGGCTTCTCTCGAGAAACTAGCATACTATGGGTAAACAAATTACTGTTGGGCACTTGACAGAAAAGCAAATAATTATGATGGTATCCAAGGCAATGATCATGTATATAGGCATCACGTCCAAGATTAGTAGACCGACTTCTGCCTGCATCTACTACTATTACTCCACACATCGACCACTATCCAGCATGCATCTAGTATATTAAGTTCATGGAAAAATGAGTAATGCTTTAAGCCCCATCTTTTTACCCTTAATAGCAATGATACATATGTGTCATGTCCCTTTCTCTCAATGGGATTGAGCACCATAAGATCGAACCCATTACAAATCACCTCTTCCCATGGCAAGATAAAGCAATCTAGTTGGCCAAACCAAACCAATAAATCGGAGAAAGAAATACGACTCTACAATAATCATGCATGAAAGAGTTCAGAGAAAACCCAAATAATATTCATGGATAGATCTGATCAAAAAGTCACAATTCGTCGGATCCCAACAAACACACCGCAAAAAGTCATTACAATAAATAGATCTCCAAGAAAACCAAGGAGAACATTGTATTGAAGATCAAAAAGAGAGAATAAGCCATCTAGCTACTAACTACGGACCCGTAGGTCTGTGGTAAACTATTCATGCATCATCGGAGGGGCATCAAGGATGATGAAGACCCCCCCCCCCCCCCCCCCCCCGTGGTTCTGGAACTTGCGGCGGTGGAAAAACTATTTCGTGGACTCCCCTGAGGGTTTTGGGATTTTAGAGTATTTTTAGAGGCAGAGGTAGGTCAAACGGAGGGATGTGGGCCCCACTACCCACCAGAGCACGCCAAAGGCCCCTGGTGTGCCTAGTGCCTAGTGGGCCACTCGTCCATCTTTTTGTTGCCTCCAGAAGCTTCCAGTGTCTCTTATCACCAGAAAAAATCTGCCACACTACATGAATCAGCTTATTTGTCGTCAGCCTGGCAGACGACAAACGCACCAAAAGCGGACGGCAAAGCCCTTTGCCGTCTGCCACCGACGACAAACACACCAAAAGCGGATGACAAAGACCTTTGCCGTCTGCCACCGACGGCAAACCTGCTCGGCAAAGAGAGTGACGGTAAACAGGTTCTTTGTCGTCTGCTTCCCCAAATCGGACGGCAAAGGACCTTTGTCGTCCGTGGCAGATGGCAAAGAACATGGACAGTAACTAACAGGTGTTAGCCACGTTAGGTGGCTAACGGCAACCTTTGCCGTCTGCCAGCGGACGGCAAACATGCCCTCCCCTTTGCTGTCCGCCATAGATGGCAAAGTAACCAAATGGTATAGCTCCCAGCAGGTTGCACAGGTTGCTGCCACGTGGCCTCATTGCCATCTGTGGCAGACGGCAAAGAGGCTGCATTGCCTCTTTTTTTCTGTTTTTTCTTATATCCAAGCAATTTCATAGCAAAATATATGATATTTTTTTCACAGGCACAGTAGACATATGACGTATCCAACACACAAGTCTCGTCATACATACATAACAAACACATAGTTCCATCCATACATATTACAATAATTTCACACTGTTCATCCAACACATAGTTCCATGCATCCATATAACAAGTTCCACATTGTTCATCGATACAAAAGAAAAGCAGAAAGGGGAAACATGCACTCCATCCATGCAAGCTTCCGTGAAGTGAATGAAATCTGCAAAATGGGAAACAAGAAAGTTAGAAGAAGAAGAAGAAGTAAGCATACTTAGGTAAAATGGAGCTAACCTAGCTAATTATGCCATTTTTAGTGAACTAAGCATATTATGCCATTTTTGATATAAAGCAGCTTAGTATAGGTCATTATTGAGCTAACCTAGGTAACTAAGCATAGTAGAGCTAACTTAGAGCTAACTTAGGTCATTTTGGAGAAGAAGAAGACTAGAAGAAGAAGAAGACTAGAAGAAGAAGAAGAAGGGTTTTACCCTTTTCCTTCTCATTCTTCTTCTTTTATTCTTTCTTTTTCTTCTCTTTCTTCTTCTATTCTTTCTTTTTCTCCTCTTCCTTGTTTTTCTTATTCTTATTCCTTATTTGTGTCATTTTAGAGCTTACATGGGTAATTATGCCATTTTTGAGCTAACTAAGCTTATTATGTCAATTTGGAGGAAAAAAGGTAAGTATAGGTCATTTTTGTGCTCACATAAGTAATTATGCCATTTTTGAGCTAACGTAGGTAAAATGGATCATTTTGGAGCTAACCTAGCTAAAATGGATCATATTGGAGCTAACCTAGGTAAACTTGGTCATTTTGGAGCTAACCTAGGTAAAATGGATCATATTGGAGCTAACCTAGGTAAAATGCGTCATTTTCGAGCTAACCTTGCCAATTATGCCATTTTTGAGTTAACTAAGCATATTATGCCATTTTTGACATAGGTCTTTATTGAGCTAACCTAGGTAACTAAGCATATTAGAGCTAATTTAGCATTTTAGAGCTAACTTAGGTCATTTTGGAGCTAACTTAGGTAAAATCGATCATTTTGGAGCTAATTAATCTTATTATGTCATTTTCGAGGAAAATAAGCTAACTATATGACATATATGAGGTTACCAAGGTTGTCATGCTATTTCAAACCTAAGTAGGCTAACTATGCCATTTTTTACATAAGTAAGCTAAGTGTATCTCATTATTGAGCAAACCTAGGTAACTAAGCATATTAGAGATAACTTAGCATATTAGAGCTAACTTAGGTCATTTTGGAGGAAACAAAGCTAAGTATAGATCGTTTTGGAGCTAAGTAAGCTAATTATGTCATTTTGGAGGAAGATAAGCTAAGTCTAGGTCATTACGGTAAACATTTTGGAGGAAATAAAGCTAAGTCTAGGTCTCTATGCATTCGGTAAGCAAAACACTAGAGAAAACTTACCGTCATCACGGAGGTGAAGCACCGGCGTTGCTTGTGGAGGGGCCACCCGTGATGCTTGTCTGGAGGTACGCTGCACCAAAGATCATTTGCAATGTCTCCTTAGCATGACGACACCAAAGATTATTGCCACGTTTACATAGTAAAAAAAATTAAACTCACCGTGGTCCCCGGAGCAATCTCTGGCATCGGCGGAGGGGTCTGACCGGCCTTCTGGCACACAGACTGCACATTTGGTTTTCACGGGTCAGTCATACTAGTTAGTAATGAAACGAACATTACGTGCATGATTTGGCTAATATGCAAAAGAAACTTACCACGAGGAGCTCGTACATGGCCCGGTTCTGCATGTCAGTCCATGCCCTCTCCTCCTCCATCAACCTTGCCATCTTATCCTCCAACTCCCACTGCTTCTCTGCCGCCTGTCGGTCCCTCTCCGCCAGAAGCACCTGGGTTCTATCTCTCTCTCTCTCTCTCTCTCTCTCTCTGAAGAGCAGCCTGCAACACCACTCCTCATTAGCATTGTAATCATTGATGGCTGCACACACAATGTAATGCTTGAAAGAAATCCTAGTCTATATAACTAACCTGGAAGGCGAGCTCGATTGGCCGTGGACGAGGCCTTATCTCAAGATCCGAGCTCATTTGGCGCGCCTTGATCTTGGGAGAGTGCGAGGACAACGGATAAGTCCATCTCCAATGGCTATCGAGCCATGGGACCTCCCGCCACCAGATATCGTCACCAGCTCCGGATCAAACGGCCCGCTCGGGTTAAAGTCCTCCCCTTTCCTCGCCTTCCCCTCATCTCTGTACTTCACGAGCTTGTTGTGGGAGGAGATGTTGGTGAAGTTCTCTGGATGATCGAGGTCAGACGCAGAGAATGCCTTGGCCTTCTTGAACGGGGCAGTATGGGCCATAGCATAGAGGCCGAACACCTCTGGCACCGGTGCCATATTGTATCCCGCCTAAAAGAGAGGAACATAGTATTAGTAATTAAAGGGCTCAAGCTAGCATGACAGAATGAATTGCATGCATCATGAAGCAAACAACATACCCAGTTCCGCCCGTATTGATATAAGTTGGCGCTGCCTTGATGGTGTGGCACACCTCTCATTTGGGCACGCTTGTCCTTGGCACCTTTGTGGATGGCCCACCATGCGTCTGAGCACCACTCATCCACCAACGCCTCCCAACAATCCATCTTATACGCACACCATCTCGGGGGCACCTAAGTTAGTAAAGTGAAACTTGAGCGCTACGCCTACGAATCAAATCAGCGAAACTAAGAACAAGGCCTTAAGAATATAGGCAATTACCGTCATGTATCCTCCTTCTTCAGAAACTTTCCGCATCACTTCTTCTTGGGCTTCCGAACACCACGCGAGGCGAAGTAGTCACCAACAGCCTGCACCCAAGCCTCGTGCCGTAAGTTTTGTAGTAGGCGCCTGCACTCGGCATCGATAACCCATGCACAGGCCTCCTCGTATCCCTCCTCACACCTATAGAAGGTTTACAATCAAATGAGACAACATTTATTAGTATAGTAACTAAGCTTATTCGAAGATTTTTAATTGTGTAAAGGAGAAATTACCCAAAACGTTCTGATCACCATGTCGGCCCTCATGTGGCACAAGACACCGTCGATAATCTCCTCCGGCAGGGCCGGGGCAGCCAAGTAGTGCTCCCAAGTCAATCCTAGCTCTGGAAGCTGACCCTCACCGGGCAACGTGACCCACCCCGGGAAGTTTTTCCGGCAAAGCACACCAAGGACTTGGTTGGGCCTGCGGACGTCCTGAGGGTGGTCCCAACCCCTATAGTATGACAAGGCCAACACATAGGTAGTTGAAAAAATAGAAAGAGTAAATGCACTTACCTCATCCCATCAGGCCAAATCAACCACCTCTGCTCGCGGGTGGCCAGCACGGACGGGAGTCGTGTACTACCACGCTGGTAGATGGTGCCCCCCTCAACCACCTCGTCATCGCTGCTATCAGAAATCTGATGCCCGCCACCATCAGCATGGCCACTCGACCCATCAGGCGGATCCTGCCAGGTACCCCATCCGGACGTCTCCTAGGACATAGCCTGGGCCGGAGTCATGTGGGCCCAAGTGTCCTGGGTCAAATTCTCATGGGCCGCTGGCTCGCCGACCCGAGGCTCATGGACCGAAGTCTCGTAGGCCAAAGGCCCGTCGACCCGAGGCTCATGGACCGGAGTCCATGTAGCCTCCTCCTCAGATGTGCCCCCCTAGCAGTCGTGTGCTCGGGTGACTCAGCTGGGGGTGGCGGCGAGGAAGGCGTAGGAGCCTGCCTACCTCTCCCGCGGCCACGTTCTCCCCGACCTCCTCTCTTCCTTCCTCCTCGACCCCCTCTCCCGGTGGGCAACAACGCTAACGAAGAAGCGCCCACCGGTGAAGCCATACCCTCGTACAACACTCTCCGGAGAGGTACGGGTGGAATGGAAGTACCACTTCCACCACGCTGAGGACCAGCGCCCACCATCTTTCAACACCTATCATGACAGAAGAGTAAACGGAATTAGTACAACATAAAAAAATTGAATACCGACATGAATAATAAAATGTATATTAACTCATCAGATAATCGGTAAAGATAGGTCCATCAACATGTATATTCATCAGTTAATCTAGTTTGTCAATTTTGAAACTTCAAACAACCAAACTGACTCGTGACAAAAGATCCTCGACCATTGACCCCTCGACCCCTCGGCGATGAGGATTAAAAGCCAAGTTTTGAATCTTCAAACAACCAAACTGATAATAAATCAGGGCGTAGAAAGAGAAACGAAAGACGAAATAGTACATAGTGAGAGGTTGTGCAACTAGGATGATTTTTCTGTACCAGCTTTTTTAATGAATTGGAGATTATGATGGCGAAGAAGTCGAAAGACACCAATGGCTTTCGAGTTCTTCACCATCATCCTCTCAAATTCGTTAAAAAAGCTATTACAGAATATCATCCTAGTTGCACAACCTCTCACTACGTATTGTTTCGTCTTTGGTTTCTCTTTCTACGCTTTGATTTTTTGTCATGAGTCAGTTTGGGTGTTTCAAGTTTCAACACTTGGCTTTTAATCCTCGGCGATCATCGACCCCTCGACCCCTCAACCCCTCGACCCTCGAACCATCAGCGACCCTCGACCCCTGGCCCCTTGACGACCCTCGACCCCTAACCCCTCGGTGATCCTAGACCCCTGACCCCTCGGCAATCCTCAACCCTCGACCCCTCGGCGGTCTTGTCGAACACCTTCACTGTGAGCATGGTGCGGCTGTTGTCGTAGCTTAAGATGCAGACGTGCCCGAGCTAAAGGTCATCAGCGCGGACGAACTACTTCCATTCGTTCTCCGTGCACGGATGGAAGCAATCCACCCACTCTCATGACACCTCATCTTAAGCTACGACAGCAGTCGTTCAGCACTCAGACTAGAAGATCCTCGACCATCGACCCCTAGACCCTCGACCCCTTGCCCCTCGATCCTCAACCCTCTGCCCCGACCCTCGACCCCTTGGCGACCGGCGAACCTCGACCCGGTTCCGTCGGCGCCGACGCCCCTAACCTCCTCCTCTTCTTCTTCTGCCTCTTCTTCGTCCTCCTCCTCCTTTTCTTCTTATTCTTCTTCTTCTTCTTCTTATTTTGTTTTTTCATCTTTCTTCTTAACTAAACCTAAAATAAACTAAATATAAACCTAAACCTAAAAACAGAAGAAAAAAACCTAATCTAGACCTAAACTACACTAACTAAACCTAGAAAACAGAAAAAAAACATAAACTAAACCTAAGCTCCTCCTCCTCTTCTCCTTCTTCTTCTTCTTCTTCTTCTTCTTATTCTTCTTCTTCTTTTGTTAAAACTAAACTAAAACTAAAACTAAAATAAAATAAACTAAACATAAACATAAACTAAACTAATCCTAAAACTAAACTAAACTAAACATAAACCTAAAGGAAACTTCTCCTCCTCCCTCTTTTCTTCTTCTTTTTTTCATCTTCATCTTCCTTCTTTTCTTCTTCTTTCTTCTTCTTCTTCTTCTTCTTCTTCTTCTGAACCATTTCTGTTGTCTTGGCTCATCGCGAACAGTTCTCTAGAGTGAACTGCATGCCCTTTATCGCACACACACCTTGATCTGGCTGGCCGTTTCTGTTGTGTTGCCTAATCACAGACAGTTCATCCGAGAGAACTGTATGTTGTATATCGCACACACCCTCCTCTGGCTAACCATTTTTGTTGTTAGGGCATCTCTAGCCGCACCCCCAACAAGGCCCCCTAGGCGACTTTTCGGCCGCCGGTGCCGAAAAATCAGCCCAGTCGCGCCCCCAAGGGCCCATTTTTCGCCGGCTCGGGCCAAAATTGGCGCCGGCGGACCCAACCCGAACCCAGCGCGCTGGGGGGCGCTCGGGGGCGCCGGACGAATCGTTTTTGGCGCGAAAGAGCCGCGGGCCCTCCTTGCCAGCGACTCGTCTCTCTTCTCACCGCTTCGTCGTCCTCATCGCCTCGTTTCCTGCGGCGAATCAATGCCAAAGCTACCACGCGCTGCCGCGCCGGTCAGCCTCCTCCATTGATGCCTCACGGGCGACACAGTGAAGACCGGACGACGCGCGTCCCCTCGTCCGCCATGCGTACACGCCACGGCCACGCGTACGCGCGGCGGCTCCGCCAATATAAGCCGACCCCAACGTGTCGGTGACACGCACAGAGTCTCCACCGCCGACGCGCCATTTCTCCCCCTTCCTCCCTCTCCTCTCGCCGTCTCCAGTTCAAAGCATGGCCGAGTGCTCCCCATGCGACAGCGGGGCGGCGAACAGCTTCGGCCGCCGCCACCTTCACGAGGACGAAGCTCGGCTCCTCTTCGAGGCCGAGTACCCGGTCCCGCCGGACATGCGGGTGCCCGGGGCGTGGAGAATCAGTGCCGGCGGGGTCCCGGTGCCACCACCGCCCACCGGGGCGGCACGACGTGCGGAGATCGCGTGTATCCGCGCCTTCCTGCCGCGGGCGGCAAGGGAAGGGCCACGGTACGTCCCCGACA
This sequence comes from Aegilops tauschii subsp. strangulata, assembly GCF_002575655.3. Lineage (NCBI taxonomy): Eukaryota > Viridiplantae > Streptophyta > Magnoliopsida > Poales > Poaceae > Aegilops > Aegilops tauschii. The sequence continues at coordinate 291,768,581 of NC_053037.3, forward strand.
GCCCGCTCTGGGAGCCATACTTCCGCCGCCGCCATGCCGAGCAGCTCGAGGCCACCAACGGCGTCGTGCCCTCCGGAAGGCTCAACTCCGAGGGGCGGTGCCGATGGTGGGGCGTGCCCGGCCGCACGCTGGAGGCCGTCCTCAAGTACATCGAGGGCGGCAACACGCCGAGGCTGGAGTACCCCGCTCCCCCGTCATTCTCTCGCCGACGTGGGAGCTCGTGGACGCCGAGGCGCATGGACCCCGGGGCGTCCTCCTCCTTGTCCGGCTGCTCGTCCGGTCTCCCTGCCTCCGCCCCGTCAAGCCGGAGCCCCAGGACACGCCTGTCAGTCGGCGCACCCGCAGCTCTGGCGTCCGCATCAGCGACTCCACCCCCGCCTCTGGCAGCCTCATCCTCGTCGCGCCCAAGCCGAAGCCCGGCCTCCCCGCGGAGTACGAGGAGATGGCCCGGCGCGGCTTCTCCGACGAGGACGCCCTACAGTGGGCGCGGGACGACTACCTCCGCGACGAGATGGTCCGGCAGCGCCGGGCTCTGGAGGAGATAGCTGCCTGCAAACGTGGGCGCGAGGACGAGCATGGCGTCGTGATCCTCGACAGTGATGACAACGAGGACGCCCCCGGACCGTCCAACCCGCCACGCCAACCGAGGTAGGGTTGTAGCAGGGACGGCGGCCACGGCGGAGGCGACGACGACGACGACGGCGGCGACTACACGCAGTTCTATAGCCTCCTCGGCATGTAGAACTGCAAGGGCGGTGGGCGGCGAGGAGCGGCGAGGGAGACGGCGAGGAGCAGCCTAGTAGCGTCTTTTTCCTTTTTTGTAAAATATTTTAAATATGAACGAACTCGCCGAAGTTTGGTTGAATTTGCGCCGTGTTTGTGCCGGAAGTTAAATTTTCAAAAAAAGTGGGCGCCGCGACTGGGGGCATCACGCCCCCAGCACGCGGTTAGCGCCGGTGCGCCCCCAGGGGGCGATTTTTAGCGCCTCCTGGGGGGCCAACGGCTGGAGATGCTCTTATTCTCATCATAAACAGTTCATATGGAGCAACCGTATGCCACGTATCGCACAAGCAACTCTGATCTGAATCATGTTTGATGTCTACGCCATCGCAAACAGTTCATATCATTTTTGACGGTTTTCTTACACCATCGTTTAAGATTAATGCATCGCACACAGTTTCGTAAAAGGGTCTCTGATTGTACTGTCGCGTTTGGACCATCCTGCAGTAGTGTGAACTACTCATGCATCATCGGATGGCAGCAAGGATGATCTAGAAGCCCTTCGTGATTGATTCCCCCTCCGGCAGAGTGCCTAAAAAGACCTCCAGATGGGATCACGGAAGAACAAACACTTGAGGCGGCAGAAAAAGTGTTTTGGGTGGTTTTCTGTTGGTTTCCCGATTATAGAGAATTTATAGAGGTGGAATTAGGTCAGACGGAGCCACGAGGGGCCCACAAGGCATCAAGGCGCGCCTACCCCCTAGGCGCGTCCTGTTGCCTGGACGTCTCCTTGCTTGCGATCTGGTCTCCTCCTGAAGCTTGTAGGGCCTCTCTTCTCTAGAAAAAAACATCAAAAAGTTTCGTAGCGTTTGGACTCCGTTTGGTACCAATTTCTTCGAAAACCAAAAACAAGCAAAAAACAGCAACTGCCACTTAGCACTGGGTTAATAGGTTAGTCCCAAAAATGATATAAAATAGCATATAATTGCATATAAAACATCAAGATTGATACTATAATAGCATAGAACAATAAAAAATTATAGATACATTGGAGACCTATCAAGCATCCCCAAGTTTAATTCCTGCTCATCCCTGAGTAGGTAAATGATAAAAACAGAAATTTTGATGTGGAATGCTGATATGCCCATTTTGCATCATGTTTTTTTGTTGATATTTATTGCATTATGGACTGTTATTTCACATTATGGTACAATACTTATGCCTTTTCTCTCTTATTTGACAAGATTTACATGAAGAGGGAGAATGCCGGCAGCTGGAATTCTGGACCGAAAAGGAGCAAATCTGAGATACCTATTCTACACAACTCCAAATGTCCTAAAACTTTACGGAGAATTATTTTGGAATATATAAAAAATATTGGGTGAAGAAACCATAGAAAGGAACCCACCAGGTTGCCACAAAGCCTGGGGGGCGCCGCTTGTGCCCTCCCCTTGCCAGCCCCGGTGTCCATCTTCTGCTATATGAAAGGTCTTGACCTAGAAAAGATCATAAGGAAGCTTTTGGGACAAAGCACCGCCGTCTCGAGGCGGACCTGGGCAGAAGCAATCTAGGGCTCCGGCGGAGCTATTCTGCCGGGGAAACTGAATTGAAGCCATCATCATCACCAACAATCCTCTCGTTGAGGGAGGGTCAATCTTCATCAACATCTTCACCAGCACCATCTCCTATCAAACCCTAGTTCATCTCTTCTATTCAATCTTTGCCTCAAAACCTGAGATTGGTACCTGTGGGTTGCTAGCAGTGTTGATTACTCCTTGTAGTTGATGCTAGTTGGTTTATTTGGTGGAAGATCATATGTTCAGATCCTTAATGATATTTATTACCCCTTTTGATCATGAACATGAACATGCTTTGTTAGTAGTTACGTTTGTTCCTGAGGACATGGGAGAAGTCTTGTTATAAGTAATCATGTGAATTGGGTATTCGTTCGATATTTTGATGAGATGTATGTTGTCTTTCCTCTAATGGTGTTATGTGAACGTCGACTACATGACACTTCACCAGTATTTGGGCCTAGCGAAGGCATTGGGAAGTAATAAGTAGATGATGGGTTGCTAGAGTGACAGAAGCTTAAACCCTAGTTTATGTGTTGCTTCGTAAGGGGTTGATTTGGATCCACACATTTCATGCTATGGTTAGATTTATCTTAATTCTTCTTTTGTAGTTGCGGATGCTTGCGAGAGGGGTTAATCATAAGTGGGAGGCTTGTCCAAGTAAGGACAACACCCAAGCATCGGTCCACCCACATACCAAATTATCAAAGTAACGAACGTGAATCATATGAGCATGATGAAAACTAGCTTCACGATAATTCCCATGTGTCCTCGGGAGCGCTTTGCTTTATATAAGAGTTCATCTAGGCTTATCCGTTGCTATAAAAAGGATTGGGCCACCTTGCTGCACCTTTGTTACACTTGTTACTTGTTACCCGTTCCGAATTATCTTACTACCAAACTATCTGTTACCGATAATTTCAGTGTCTGTAGACAATACCTTGCTGAAAACCGCTTGTCATTTCCTTCTGCTCCTCGTTGGGTTCGACACTCTTACTTATCGAAAGGACTACGATCGACCCCCTATACTTGTGGGTCATCAAATGCTACCTAACATGTTCATCATGTAATCGTTCTTTTATGGCATGAATATTAAGATCCGGATGATTCAAAGCAATAGTCTATAATTTGATATACAGAAATAGTTCCATGCCACCGGGGACAGATACCACCCAAGTAGTCACCGTATGATCGGGGAGCTTCGAGCCATGCTTGTAGGTTAATTAAGCTAGTGGATTGTTGAAATACATACAAGAAATGAGCACTGATCACACGTACACTACAAGGGAAAACCTTATACACAGAACATTAGCAGTAGCGCGGGTTAAAAACGCACGCTGGTGCTAAATAGCAGTAGCGCGGTGGTGTAAACGGCGCTACAGATATAGTTATAGCAGTAGTGCGCCCGAGTACAAAAGCGCTACTACTAAAGTTCCCACGACTTAGCCGATAGGCTGCACATAGTAGTAGCGATCTCCATCAAACCGCGCTACCGCTATTTGCTTTGTAGCAGCGCGTTTACGCTGAGAGGCGCTACTGCTAAAGTAAAGTAAATAAAATTAAATGGAAAGCTAATAGAAAAGTAAATTAAAATGAAAGAAATACAAAAAGGTGAAAGGAAAAAAATAAAATGTAAAGAAAAAATAAATGAAAAAGGAAAAAAAGAGAATGGTGTAGCAGTAGCGCGTATATGGGAACGCGCTGTAGCTATGTTAGCAGTAGCGCACTTCCTGGAACGTGCTACTGCTACTTCTGACTTAACCGCTCGACTCGTTCTTCCCAACGGCCACTTCCCCCAAATTGTAACTCCTCCGCTGTCGCCGCCACCGTCGCCCGTCGGCCGCCGCGCGCTCTCCAGTCGCTCTCCCGCCTCAACGCCGCCCCGACCCCGGATTCTACGCCGCCCCGACCCCGACCTCGACGCCGCCCCCGACCCCGACCTCGAGGCCGCCCTCCGCCGCGCACCCGAGCCCCGACCCCGACCTCGACGCCGCCTGCCCCTCCCTTGCCGCAGTCACCGTAAGGCTCTGCCTCTCCTCTCCCCTACCCTCCTCTCTCTCTCTGCTAGGGCAATTTATATATGTGTTGATGCTGTGTTGATGTTCATATGAACCCTAGGTGTTCCATATGAACCCTAGGTGTTCCATATGAACCCTAGATTTGTTTAGGGCAGTAGGCATTTTTTAGCATTTAGGAAAAATGATTAGCATTTTTTTAGGAAATTAGCTAGGGCAAATTTTTATGAAAATGCCTAAACAGTAATTTCATTTGCATATTGTTGTTATATGATATATGTCATTGATGAAATGAAGCCGAGTGGCTTTGTTGTTTCCAGGAAATGAAGCCGAGTGGCCTATGTTTTGCCGGAATGTTGATTCATTTCCGTTCCGACAAATTTCAGGTTCTCGATTTGTCCACTTTTTAGCAAAAGTCATGACAAAAAAATTCGTGAATTTCGGCATGACTTGTGCTACAAACTAGGACATATCGAGTGCCCGGGATTTGCCGCACCGGGAAGGAGTCAACGTTCCTGCAAAGCATAGGACTTTTTTATGTCATTATTCATTTTATTAGGTATAGAATTAATTGACTGGATTTAATCGTAAGAACTAGTTGAACATGTCACATTTGTTGTTATTTTTTTAGTTAAAGCAATTTTTCCCGCATCGACGTCGACGATGCCTATCCCGCATCCTCGTCGTCGAGTCGGCGGAGGACACCTGCGTCACCAGATGGGCCATGTCCGGGACTGGGCTCCGCCGGGGTGGTACTGGGAGGCGCTACCTACCGAGGGGCGCAGGTTGGTGAGGAGCCAGCCTGTCGTTGACCCGAACCTTCTTTGGTGGAGGTCGCGTGGGCCAGTGACAGTCCAGAGGCTCGAGGACCCCGCGGAGGTGGTGCGTCACCATGTCAGTGAGGAGGACGCGCACGTCCGTCGCTACTTGTTTGCGTTGGAGCACAGGTTCTCCAATACCCGACAGGTTCTCCAGGGATCTCACTGGAGCTATGATCCTGTGATGGTTCCTTCTCTTTGGGTGTCCACCGCCCGTGCCGATACCCGTCGTGCACTAGGGTTTTAGTTGTATTAGTGATGTTATATGTATGATACTATTCGGGATGTATTAGTGATAATATTCGATGATGTACGGACGCATGAGATGATTTACTTTTGCTTATTGAATGCATGCTAATTTGAATACTTATTTATTTTACGATTTGGTTTTGCTTATTGAATGCTCATGTCAATATGAGTCCTATAAGATATTTTGAGTATCCTGGAGTTGTCTTCGATCGATATTCAATTAATGTTTCAACTATGAACATAGGAAATGTCTGACAACGAAAAGGATTTCGGTATTTGCAAATACTGCGAAGACGAGCGCGGCCTGTGCAACGGAATCTTCCTAGATGATGATAGGCGCTTCAGCATCAAGATGGACGTGAACTTCGAAGTGGATACAGTAAGTCACAACGACAAGTCTTTTTTCGTAATTAAGCATGACATCTGCTTCATTTGCTTCAACTTATAATTTAATTTTTTTACTATTCTACTAGCGTATCCCCTGCCATGCAAGAGTTTTTGTCTTGGATAAGATAGGTTTCAGTCGTACTATGGAGGTAAAGAAAGTTTACTTGAAGACCGAGCATGGTTATATTTTCCACGCAAAATTATACAACGCAGACGACTACACCTATTTTGGATGCAAAACTTGGCGAGCACTATGCAAGGGTTATGCATTTGAGCCTGATATGGTGATCACCTTTGATATTCGTCCGGACGATGATATTGAAGGTAATACCGACATCTGGGTCGATGTTCAGACGCCTCCAGTTATACCATTATGTGAGTTTCTCAACCATATTTATGTCTTTGATATTGTTTATTCAAAAATAGCTGACAACTAATTTCTATTGTCAGCTTATTTCGGTTCAAGCAAACACGTCCAGCGCTTGGTAGACAGGACCTACAATTGTCCCGGGGCTGAACTAAACTGCGAGGAGCTAAGTCATTATGTTTCATGGCTTGAGGATCTTGATACTGTCAAGACAAATTTTCTTCCTGCATTTAGAAATGTTAGTACTGAAAACGTGCGACCAATAGTGTTCGTAATGAACTACGGTCACATCTATTTAGGAAAGATGGTAAGATTTTTACTATTTGTCCTCAGTGCATCTTTTGCATACATTATTTTTAAGCTAAACTTCATTGCTAAGTATGTTACTATACGATGTTCTTCAACAGGGACTCCCGATGAATGTTGTGCCTCATGGGATCGAGACTAATGGTACCATGAGTATTGTTAGCTTACGGCCAAGATATCCTACAATGAACTTTAGTGCATTCAGGATTTCTAAGAGCGAGGAAGTCTTAATAGTGAAAGACTGGACCAAATTTGTGATGGAGGAGCGCAGAGAAGTACTAGGGGGCAGCAATGAGAAGCGCAGCCCACGATTAGGAGACAGGTTCATCTGCATGCTCCAACTTGATGAAGGAGGAGAGCTACACATGTTTTATGTTATTTTACCTGAGAGAGAGCAGCAGGAGTGATTAGCTAGCTAGAAATGAGTTTGAAGATGATGATGTGCTACACTATGAGTATGATGATTAAATAGCTAGTGTTGGTGGTAATGACTATGATGATTAAATAAATACTATTGGTGGTGATTAGCTAGCTAGAATGAGTTTGAAGATGATGATGTGCTACACTATGACTATGGTGATTAAATAAATACTGTTGGTGATAATGACTATGATGATGATTAAATAGCTTGTGCTGGCGGATTAGGTTCAAGTGGAGGCAACATGTGGTGCACTTCGAAAGTACTGCTAGTCCAAACTAGATCAAGTTTGGATTAGTAGTATACTTTTGACATGCACCACATATTGCCTCCACTTGAACCTAATCCACCTTCATTTGACACACTGTTATGGACATAATGATATAAACCTCATAATTGGTATTGTACCAAAATTTGTATAACGGCGTATAAATACACTAAAAATGAAAAAAAGAGTACTAGTAGTGATGGATACAAAACACGCTACAACTAGCTAGATTAGCAGCAGCGCGGGACAGGACAAGCGCTGCCGCTATGTGTCTTAGCAGTAGCGCCTGTCGCACGCACTACTGCTAAGTAATAGCTGTAGCGCCTTATTGGTAGCGCGGCTACCCGCGCTACTAGTGGGCTTTAAACCCGCGCTACTACTAGGGTTTTCCCTAGTAGTGGTAGGTCTGAAGTGTCAGTATTTTTGGATTAACATTGCAGACATATAGTGGCGGGGAGCCTGACATGAAAGTTGTATGTGCATTCTTGGCTTTATCTAAAGTTGCGTGCACACATTGTTTTATTTTTGTGCACACCATACTGATCACGAGTGTGATCTAAGTTGGAACACATGTGTAAATGTTTATGCAGAAACTATATTTTTGAGCCGACTTGATGGACAGAGCACAAAGTAAAACCAAGCATAAGACAGAAAAGTGGACAAGATAAAAGCTAAATGTAATGTACATGTCTATAAAGATAAATTGTCCGCATGTGACAAGCATTCACAAGCACTTGTGTCATACCAATGCTTCTTTTTGGATTATTCGGCTCCTAAGTAGTACTGTAGCCTTTGTCTAGTGTTGAGTAGCAGAAAACATATGGTCAAACTACACTAACAGCTGACAAAAAAAGTACATAAATGTCTGCTCAATGACATGTCCATGAAAACAACATGTCATCATTTTTCCCACCCATAGCCTTTTGATCTGACATCAACATCCCATGTGAGAAAAGGACAAAGGTACTAATCATGTTTCACTATTCATGTTTTGTTGATAAGAAGGTAACTATTTGTATGCTACACATATGTCTATAAGGGACGAATGGTAGATGCCCAGGGGGCAGCCATCCCATGTGGCATTGAATCCATGCTCTTTGATATAAACACATCAATACTCAGGCATACCAACAAAAAATCATGTCTTTCAAAATAAAAATGCTAAAGAACGCCATCCCTACAAAATCATATAGCCTTGTCATGCTCTATCTTGTACAACCCCGATGTCAGCTGAGCAATTGGTTCATACTTTTAATGCACTTCAGCTTTTTCAACCCCCATGCAATACATGAGCATAAGCCATGGACATAGCACTATGGGTGGAATAGAATGCGGTGATAGAGATTAATAAGGGGAAGAAAAAAAAGGAAGATAGTCTCACATCAACATGGGTAATCAACGGGCTATGGAGATGCCCATCAATTGATGTCAATGCAAGCAGTAGGGATCGCCATGCAACGGATGCACTAAGAGCTATAAGTGTATGAAAGCTCAAACTGAAAACTATGTGGGTGTGCATCCAGCTTGCTTGCTCACCTCGGGCACTTGAGGAAGCCCATCATCAGAATATACAAGCCAAATTCTATAATGAAAAATTCCCACTGGCATATGAAAGTGACAGCAATGGAGACTATCCATAAGAAAACATGGTACTACTTTGAAGCACAAGTGTGGAGAAGGATAGTAACATTGTCCCTTCTCTCTTTTTCTCTCATTTTTTGTTGGGCTCTTTTTGGCCTCTTCCCTCCCTCTCTCTCTCTCTCTCTCTCTCTCTCTCTGGCCACCTACTAGAAGTTCATGAAGGAAAGACAATCACCCCTGTCCCTAAGCACAGGGTGTGGTACGTCGGTGCTCCATGTCGCGATTTGCTTATATGACCATACATTGCAACTTGTGAGCTGTGTTGGGATTTCCACAAAGAGGAGAGGATGATGCATTTTAGTAGAGACAAACATTTCCCTCCGTTATGAAACCAAGGTTATCAATCCAGTATGAGAGAACCAAGCAACACTATGTAGATAGCACCTGCACACAAACAACAATTACTTGCAACCCAATGCGTAGAGGGGTTGTCAATCCCTCAACGATTATGAGCAAGATTAAATTGTATAGGTTTTGATAGAAGATATAACTAAAATAAAAATAAAATAAAATTGAAGCAAGGTATTTTTGGTTTTAATATATGAAAAAATAGACCCGGGGGCATAGTTTTCACTAGAGGCTTCTCTCGAGAAATTTACATACGGCGGGTAAAAAAATTACTGTTGGGCAATTGACAGAAAAGCAAATAATTATGACGATATCCAAGGAAATTATCATGTATATAGGCATCACGTCCAAGATTAGTAGACCGACTTCTGTCTGCATCTACTACTATTACTCCACACATCGACCGCTATCCAACATGCATCTAGTGTATTAAGTTCATGAAAAAATGGAGTAATAATTTAAGCCCCATATTTTTACCCTTAATAGCAATGATACATACGTGTCATGTCCCTTTCTGTCAGTGGTATTGAGCACCGCAAGATCAAACCTATTACCTATCACCTCTTCCCATGGCAAGATAAATCAATCTAGTTGGCCAAACCAAACCAATAAATTGGAGAAAGAAATATGAAGCTATAATAATCATGCATGAAAGAGTTCAGAGAAAACCCAAATAATATTCATGGATAGATCTGATCAAAAACTCACAATTCATTGGATCCCAACAAACACACCGCAAAAAGTCATTACATTAAATAGATCTCCAAGAACACCGAGGAGTACATTGTATTGAAGATCAAAAAGAGAGAAGAAGCCATCTAGCTACTAACTACGGACCCGTAGGTCTGTGGTAAACTACTCACGCATCATCGGAGGGGCATCAAGGATGATGAAGAACCCCTCCGTGGTTTTGGAACTTGCGGCGGTGGAAAAACTATGTCGTGGACTCCCCTAAGGGTTTTGGGATTTTAGAGTATTTATAGAGGCAGAGGTAGGTCAAACGGAGGGCTGTGGTCCCCACTACCCACCAAGGCACGCTAGAGGCCCCTGGTGCGCCTTGGTGCCTAGCGAGCCACTCATCCATCTTTTGTGGCCTCCAAAAGCTTCCAGGGTCTCTTATCACCAGAAAAAAATCTCCAAAAAGTTTTGTGGCATTTGGACTTCGTTTGGTACTAATATTCTACAAAGTAAAGAACAAGCAAAAAAACAACTGGCATTGGGCACTAAGTTAGTAGGTTAGTCCAAAAAAATGATATAAAGTTGCTTGTAAATGTATTTAAAACATCCAAGATTGATAATATAATAGCATGGAAGAATAAAAATATATAGATACGTTGGAGACATATAAAGGAACCCCAAGCTTAATTCCAGCTCGTCCTCGAGTAGGTAAATGACAAAAACAGAACTTTTGATGTGGAATGCTACCTAACATATTCATCATATATTATTTTCTTCGTACCATGGACATTTGGACTTGAATGATTCAAAGCAATAGTCTATAATTTGACATGGAAACATCAATACTCAAGCATATTAACAACTATGTCTTTCAAAATATCAACGCTAAAGAAAGTTATCCCTAGCCCATTATGCTCAATCATTGATCCATTCATGAAACACACTCAGATATTAACTACATCCAATACACAAGTATGACAATAGTGTTCTCTAGTTGCTGCTTTATAAGAGAAGATGGAGGCTCAAAAAATTTGCATAAAAGTAAATAGTTAGGCCCTTCACAGATGGAAGCAGAGATTTGTAGAGGTGCCAGAGCTCATAGCTTAAATTGAGAGATAAAATTGTTTTGAAAGGCATGCTTTTCCTGTCAACATAAACGACCGAGAATTCCCAATATCATACATGCTAGACAAATTATAGGCAGTTCCCAAAGAAAAAGTAAAGTTTATTTCCTTTCCACCATTCTTTCACAATACATGGCTAGTCGTATCCACGGGTGCCTTCCATACCAACACTTTCCAGGGATTTATTATCATAGTATTTTTTTTCATTCGGGGACTAGGCATCCCTATTACTGGCCACACTCTCATGCAATGACAAGTGAATAAACACTCATCGTGAGAATAAAATACCTACCATGGAAAATATTGGCCACCCCCTGCCGCTTCATGAGCGGCATAGGTACACAAAACAGAAATTCATTTTGAAAATTAGAGTTGGCACATACAAACTTACTTGGAACGACATGGAACTGCCGCACATAGGTAGGTATGGTGGACTCATTTAGCACAACTTTGGGTAGAAGGAATTGGATGCACAAGCAATATTCCCGCTTAGTACAAGGGAAGGCTAGCAAATAGATTGAGAAGCAACCAACCAAAATACAAAAATGGTCATAAACGAGCATTCACTACAGGAATCAGCTCCATGGCAGACAACAAAGGTCTTTGCCATCAGCCGCGGACGGCAAGCATGCCCAGCACAATAAGTTACGGTAATGAGCTTCTTTGCCGTCTGTTTTCTCGCAGCGGATGGCAAAGACGTTTGCCGTCAGCTGGCAGACGGCAAAGCACAGACGTTAGTCACGTTATGTGGCTAACGGGAGGCTTTGTCGTCTGCCAGCTGATGGCAAACATGCCCTCCCCTTTGCCACGTGCCATTTGACGCTAGTAGACACGTCACTCCTCCCCGCTCTTTGCCATCTGCCACCAACGGCAAACCACCCCAGCCTTTGCCGTCTGCCACAAACGGCAAAGTGACCAAATGGGTTAGCTCCCAAGTTGCACATGCTGCTGCCACGTGGCCACTTTGCCATCTGTGGCAGACGGCAAAGAGCCTGCATTGCCTCTTTTTATTCTGTTTTTCTTATATCCAAGCATTTTCATAGCAAAATATATGATATATATATATATTTCACAGGGCAAGTTTCACAACAAACATATGAGATATCCAACACATAAGTTGCATCCATACATACATAGTTCCATCCATACATACATAGTCCCGTCCAGACATATTACAATAGTTTCATCCATATAGCAAGTTCCACATTGTTCATCGATACAAAATCAAAACAGAAAAGAAAAACAAGCACTCCATCAATGCAAGCTTCCGTGAAGTGAATGAAATCTTCAAAATGGGAAATAAGAAAGTTAGAAGAAGAAGACTAGAAGAATAAGAAGAAGAAAATGAAGAAGAAGAAGTATATGGCATTTATGAGCTAACTTAGATAAAATGGATCATTTATGAGCTAACTTAGGTAAAATGGATCATTTTGGAGCTAACTTAGGTAAAATAGTTCATTTTGGAGGTAACCTAGGTTTATGCCATTTTTGAGTTAACTAAGCATATTATGCCATTTTTGACATAAGTAAGCTAAGTATAGGTCATTATTGAGCTAACCTAGCTAACTAAGCATATTAGAGCTAACTTAAGCTAACTTAGGTCATTTTGGAGCTAACTTAGGTAAAATGGATCATCTTGGAGCTATGATGACCCACAAGTATAGGGGATCTATCGTAGTCCTTTCGACAAGTAAGAATGTCGAACCCAACGAGGAGCAGAAGGAAATGATAAGCGGTTTTCAGCAAGGTATTCTCTGCAAGCACTGAAATTATCAGTAACAGATAGTTTTGTGATAAGGTAATTTGTAACGGGTAAAAAGTAACAAGTGTAAATAAAGTGCAGCAAGATGGCCCAATCCTTTTTGTAGCAAAGGACAAGCCTGGAAAAACTCTTATATAGAGAAAAGCGCTCCCGAGGACAAATGGGAATTATCGTCAAGCTAGTTTTCATCACGTTCATATGATTCACGTTCGGTACTTTGATAATTTGATATGTGGGTGGACCGGTGCTTGGGTGCTGTCCTTACTTGGACAAGCATCCCACTTATGATTACCTCCTATTGCAAGCATCCGCAACTACAAAAGAAGTATTAAGGCAAACCTAACCATAGCATGAAACCTATGGATCCAAATCAGCCCCTTACGAAGCAACGCATAAACTAGGGTTTAAGCTTCTGTCACTCTAGCAACCCATCATCTACTTACTACTTCCCAATGCCTTCCTCTAGACCCAAACAATGGTGGAGTGTCATGTAGTCGATGTTCACATAACACCACTAGAGGAAAGACAACATACATCTCATCAAAATATCGAATGAATACCAAATTCACATGACTACTTATAGCAAGACTTCTCCCATATCCTCAGGAACAAACGTAACTACTCAGAAATCATATTCATGTTCATAATCAGAGGGGTATTAATATGCATATAGGATCTGAACATATGATCTTCCACCAAATAAACCAACTAGCATCAACTACAAGGAGTAATCAACACTACTAGCAACCCACAGGTACCAATCTGAGGCTTTGGAACAAAGATTGGATACAAGAGATGAACTAGGGTTTGAGAGGAGATGGTGCTGGTGAAGATGTTGATGAAGATTGACCCCCTCCCGATGAGAGGATCGTTGGTGATGACGATGGCGATGATTTCCCCCTCCCGGAGGGAAGTTTCCCCGGGAGAACAGCTCCGCCAGAGCCCTGGATTGGTTCCGCCAAGGTTCCGCCTCGTGGCGGCGGAGCTTCTTCCCGAAAGCTTGCTTCTGATTTTTTTTCAGGGTAAAAGACCTCATATAGCAGAAGATGGGCACCGGAGGCCTGCCAGGGGGCCCACGAGGCAGGGGGCGCGCCCAGGGGGGTAGGGCGCGCCCCCACCCTCGTGGCCAGGGTGTGGGCCCCCTCTGGTATTTTCTTCGCTCAGTATTTTTTATTATTTCCAAAAATGACTTCCGCGGAGTTTCAGGACTTTTGGAGCTGTGCAGAATAGGTCTCTAATATTTGCTCCTCTTCCAGCCTAGAATTCCAGATGCCGGCATTCTCCCTCTTCATGCAAACCTTGTAAAATAAGAGAGAATAGGCATAAATAATGTGACATAATGTGTATTAACAACCCATAATGCAATAAATATCGATATAAAAGCATGATGCAAAATGTACGTATCAACTCCCCCAAGCTTAGACCTCGCTTGTCCTCAAGCGGAAGCCGATAATGATAAATATGTCCACATGTTTAGAGATAGAGGTGTCGATAAAATAAAATACGGACATGCGGGTATCATGATCATTCTTATAACAGCAACATATATGGATATCGTCATATGTTTTCTTATGCTCAAGTAATAATCTATTCACAACGTCAAGTATGAATCAGAAACTTCATTGAGAAGCAACAAACTATAATCTCAGTCGTTGAGGCAATTGCAATTTATCATAACATCAGAAAGATTCAATATAAGAGCTTTTCAGCAAGTCCACATACTCAACTATCATTTAGTCTTTCACAATTGCTAACGCTCACGCAATACTTGTGGTTACGGAGTTTTAGTTGGACACAGAGAAAGATAGGGGCTTATAGTTTCGCCTCCCAACCTTTTACCTCAAGGGTAATGTCAACAATAATAGTTCATGCTAACTTACATCCAATTGGATATATATATATATATCAGGATCTTTCCAACACAATGTGATTGCCAAAGGATAAAATGTGAAAAGGAAAGGTGAAGATCACCATGACTCTTGCATAAGTAAAAGTAAAAGATAGGCCCTTCGCAGAGGGAAGCAGAGGTTGCCATGCGCTTTCATGGTTGGATGCACGAAATCTTAATGCAAAAGAACGTCACTTTATATTGCCACTTGTGATATGGACCTTTATTATGCAGTCCCTCGCTTTTATTTCTTCCACATCACAAGATCGTATAAAGGTTATTTTCTCCACACTAATAAATCATACATATTTAGAGAGCAATTTTTATTGCTTGTACCGATGACAACTTACTTGAAGGATCTTACTCAATCCATAGGTAGATATGGTGGACACTCATGGAAAAACTGGTTTTGAGGGTATTCGGAAGCACAAGTAGCATCTCTACTTGGTGCAAAGAATTGGCTAGCATGAGAGGGAAAGGCAAGCTCAACATGTTGGATGATCCATGACAATATACTTTATTTCAGATATAAGAAAACATAACCCATTACGTTGTCTTCCTTGTCCAACATCAACTCTTTGGCATATCATATTTTAATGAGTGCTCACAATCATAAAAGATGTCCAAGATAGTATATTTATATGTGGAACCTCTCTTTCTTTATTACTTCCTATTAATTGCAACAATGACCAAAACTATGCTTGTCAACTCTCAACAACTTTTAATCATCATACTCTTTATATGTGAAGTCATTACTCTCCATAAGATCAATATGATCTCTTTATTTATTTTATACTTTCTTTTTCTTTTATTCCCTCAAGATCATAGCAAAATAATCAAGCCCTTGACTCAACACTAATCTTTATTATATATAGCTCACGGACTCGATTACATAGAAGGGATCATAAGGAAAAACTCAAAACTAAATCATACTAAAACTTTATTCTACTAGATCAAGATATTACTAAAAGGATCAAACTAAGAAAACGGTAAAGATAGGAGTGTGATGGTGATACGATACCGGGGCACCTCCCCCAAGCTTGGCAGTTGCCAAGGGGAGTGCCCATACCCATGTGATTATATATCTTTCTTCCGGGGTGGTGATGTGATATTCCTGGCTATGATACCCCTTAGGATACGATTCTCGTCCTCGAGCTTGTTGACTTGCCGCTTAAGATCCATTATTTCCTTACGGAGCTTACCCGTGACGGTTAAAGCTCCTTGCACCCATGGATGCCGCATAGCTGCGGGAGAACAAGTAACACTCCTTTTCATATTTTCATAAGAGATAAATTTAACATTGGAAGGGATGACCGAGTTTGGGATAGCTGAGCTCTGTAGTTCCCCCATCGTGAATCCTGCCCGGAAACGAGAAGTAACTTCTTGATCCTCCTCCATGGCATCTATCCTTTTCAAATCAGCTTCCATCTCTTCCTCCGTTGAGGGCCCAAAATGATAAGCATCGTTGTTTGCCCCTGGACCTGGTGTCGGATGGGACACCCGACTCTCCCCGACTGACTCTTGAGAAGACATCTTGCTCTAATCCGCGGCAGAAACAACTCGAAACAAAAATAGAGGATATTTGCGTGGTACGGTGGTCAAAACCTTTGGGAGATTATATAATGAATTTTTACCGACCAAAAGAAGTATCGTGCTAGAAAACGGAGTCCGGAGAGCACACGAGGTGCCCACGAGGTAGGGGGCGCGCCCAGGGGGGTAGGGCGCGCCTCCCACCCTCGTGGAAGCCTCGTGTCCTTCCCGGACTACTTCTTATTTTCCTATTTTCTTAAATATTCCAAAACGGAGAAAAATTGCCATTAGAACTGTTTTGGAGTCGGTTTACTTACCGTACCACGTACCTATTCCTTTTCGGAGTCTGAAACGTTCTGGAAAGTGTCTCTTATGTATTCCTTCGGGGTTACGGTTTCAATAATATTGGTTTCAACATTTATGGGATTACCTGAGATATAATGTTTGATTCTTTGACCGTTCACCACCTTTGTATTTGTGCCTTCGAAGTTGTTGATTTTTATGGCACCGGAACGATAGGCCTCCTCTATAACGTAAGGACCTTCCCATTTAGATAGAAGTTTTCCTGCAAAAAATCTTAAACGAGAGTTGAATAGCAACACATAATCACCTACATTAAACTCACACTTTTGTATCCTTTTGTCATGCCATCTTTTAACTTTTTCTTTAAACAATTTGGCATTCTCATAGGCTTGGGTTCTCCATTCATCAAGTGAGCTAATGTCAGATAACCTCTTCTCACCGGCAAGTTTGAAATCATAATTGAGCTCTTTAATGGCCCAATATGCCTTATGTTCTAGTTCGAGAGGTAAGTGACATGCTTTTTCGTAAACCATTTTATACGGGGACATACCCATAGGATTTTATATGCAGTTCTATAGGCCCATAATGCATCATCAAGTTCTTGGACCAATTCTTTCTAGATCTATTAACGGTCTTTTGCAAAATTAATTTGAGCTCTCTATTACTCAATTCTACTTGACCACTAGACTGCGGGTGATACGGAGATGCAATTCTATGATTAACATCATACTTAGCAAGCATTTTACGAAAGGCACCATGAATAAAATGTGAACCACCATCAGTCATTAAATATCTAGGGACTCCAAACCTCGGAAAAGTAACTTCTTTAAGCATCTTAATAGATGTGTTATGATCAGCACTACTAGTTGGGATAGCTTCTACCCACTTAGTAACGTAATCAACAGCAACTAAAATATGTGTATACCCATTAGAGGAAGGAAACGATCCCATGTAATCAAAGCCCCAAACATCAAATGGTTCAATAACAAGTGAATAATTCATAGGCATTTCTTGACGTCTACTAATATTACCAATTCTTTGACATTCATCACAAGATAAGACAAACTTACGAGCATCCTTGATGGGAGTAGGCCAATAAAAACCGGATTGCGATACCTTATGTGCAGTTCTATCTCCAGCGTGGTGTCCTCCATAAGCCTCGGAGTGACACTTGCGTAGGATCTGTTCCTGTTCATGCTCAGGTATACAACGTCTAATAACACCATCTACTCCTTCTTTATAAAGATGAGGGTCATCCCAGAAGTAATGTCTTAAATCATAGAAAACCCTCTTCTTTTGCTGGTATGTGAAACTCGGTGGTATAAATTTAGCAACAATGTAACTAGCATAATCAGCATACCATGGAGCAGTACGAGAAGCATTTATGACAGCTAATTGTTCATCAGGAAAGCTATCATCAATAGGTAGTGGGTCATCAAGAACATTCTCTAACCTAGACAAGTTGTCTGCAACGGGGTTCTCAGCTCCCTTTCTATCAATAATATGTAAATCAAATTCTTGTAGCAAGAGAACCCATCTAATAAGTCTAGGTTTAACATCTTTCTTTTCCATAAGGTATTTAATAGCAGCATAATCAATGTGAATAGTTACTTTAGAATCAACAATATAAGGTCTGAACTTATCACAAGCAAAAACAACTGCTACAAATTCTTTTTCAGTAGTAGCATAATTTCTCTGGGCATTGTCTAGAGTTTTACTAGCATATTGAATAACATTTAATTTTTTATCAACTCTTTGCCCTAGAACAGCACCTACAGCATAATCACTAGCATCACACATAATTTCAAAAGGTAAATTCCAATCAGGAGGCTGAACAATAGGTGCAAAAATCAAAGCTTTCTTAAGTATTTCAAATGCTTCTACACAATCATCATCAAAGACAAAAGGTATATCTTTTTGTAATAAATTAGTTAGAGGCCGAGAAATTTTTGAGAAGTCCTTAATGAACCTCCTATAAAAACTGGCATGACCAAGAAAACTTCTTATACCTTTGATGTCCTTAGGACACGGCATCTTTTCAATAGCATCAACTTTAGCTTTATCAACTTCAATACCTCTTTCAGAAATTTTATGTCCCAAGACAATGCCTTCATTAACCATAAAGTGGCATTTCTCCCAATTCAAGACAAGATTAGTTTCTTCACATCTCTGCAAAACTCGATCAAGGTTGCTCAAGGAATCATCAAAAGAGGACCCATAAACAGAGAAATCATCCATGAAAACCTCGCAAATCTTTTCACAAAAGTCAGAGAATATAGCCATCATGCATCTTTGAAAGGTAGCAGGTGCATTACATAAACCAAAAGGCATACGTCTATTAGCAAAAGTACCGAAAGGACAAGTAAAAGGGGTCTTTTCTTGATCCTCAGCTGACACAGGTATTTGAGAGAAACCAGAATAACCATCTAGAAAGCAAAAATGTGTATGTTTAGATAGTCTTTCTAGCATTTGATCAATAAAAGGCAAAGGGTAATGATCTTTTTAGTAGCTTTATTTAATTTTCGGAAATCAATTACCATACTATAACCTGTAACAATTCTTTGTGGGATCAATTCATCTTTATCATTAGGAACAACAGTAATACCTCCCTTCTTGAGGACACAATGGACAGAACTTACCCACCGAGTATCAGCAATGGGATAGATTATACCTGCCTCTAGGAGCTTTAATATTTCCTTTCTTACCACTTCTTTCATCTTAGGATTTAGCCGTCGTTGGTGATCAATAACTGGTTTGGCGTCTTTCTCCAAATTTATTTTGTGTTGACATAGAGTGGGACTAATGCCCTTAAGATCATCAAGAGTATATCCAATAGCAACACGGTGCTTCTTCAGAGTTTTCAATAATTTCTCTTCCTCATTCTCTGAAAGGTTAGCACTAATAATAACAGGATATATCTTCTTTTCATCAAGATAAGCATATTTAAGAGTATCAGGTAATGGTTTAAGCTCAAACACGGGATCACCCTTGGGTGGAGGAGGATCCCCTAGGATTTCAACAGGCAAGTTGTGTTTCAGAATAGGTCCCTGTTTAAACAATACTTCATCTATTTCCCTTCTTTCATTCATGAACATATCATTTTCATGGTCGAGCAAATACTGTTCTAAAGGATCATTAGGAGGCACGGCAATAGAAGCAAGACCAATAATTTCATCTTTACTAGGCAATTCCTCATCACGGTGTTGTCTACTAAATTTAGCAAAATTAAACTCATGAGACATATCACCCGAACCAATAGTAACAACATCTTTTTCGCAGTCTATCCTAGCATTAACAGTGTTCAAGAAGGGTCTACCAAATATTGGGACAAATTCTATCTTGTGGGGAACCAAGAACAAGAAAATCAGTAGGATATTTAACCTTCCCACATAGGACTTCAACATCTCTAACAATCCCAATCGGTGAAATAGTATCTCTATTGGCAAGCTTAATGGTAACATCAATTTCTTCTATTTCAGCAGGTGCAATATCATGCATAATTTCTTTGTATAAGGAATGAGGTATTGCACTAGCACTAGCACCCATATCGCACAAGCCATGATAACAATGATCTCCTATTTTAACAGAAATAACAGGCATGCCTACCACAGGTCTATGTTTATCTTTAGCACAAGGTTTAGCAATTCTAGCAGTCTCATTACAGAAGTAAATAACATGCCCATCGATGTTATCAGCCAATAGATCTTTAACCATAGCAATTCTAGGTTCAACTTTGACCTGCTCAGGGGGTTTGTGTGTCCTAATATTACTTTTGTTGAGTACAGTTGAAGCTTTAGCATGATCCTTTAGTCTAACAGGGAAAGGTGGTTTCTCAACATAAGCAGTAGGAACAATAGGATCATTATAAGTGATAGTCTTTTCTTCAACTTTAATAGGTGCAACTACTTTTAATTCAATGGGAGGATTATATTTAAACCACTTCTCCTTAGGGAGATCAACATGAGTAGCAAATGATTCACAGAAAGAAGCTACTATCTCAGAGTCGAGTCCATATTTAGTACTAAACTTACGGAAAGCATCGGTATCCATAAAAGATTTAACACAATCAAACTTAGGTGTTATACCTGACTCCTTACCTTCGTCAAGATCCCAATCTTCAGAGTTGCATTTAATTCTCTCGAATAAATCCCATCTGAATTCAATAGTCTTCATCATAAAAGAACCAGTACAAGAAGTACCGAGCATGGAGCGATAGTTGTCAGAAAGCCGAGCATAAATTTTTTGAATAATCATTTCTCTTGAGAGGTCATGATTGGGGCATGAATATAACATTGACTCAAGCCTCACCCAAGCTTGAGCGATGCTTTCTCCTTCATGAGGCCAAAAATTATATATATATATATATAATTACGATCACGATGAACGAGATGCATAGGATAAAACTTCTGATGAAATTCCAATTTCAATCTTTTGTAGTTCCATGATCTCATATCATCACATAGCCTATACCATGTCAATGCCTATACCTTCAAAGATAAAGGGAAGGCCTTCTTCTTGATAACATCATCAGGCATACCTGCAAGCTTAAATAACCCACAAACTTCATCCACATAGATTAAGTGTAAATCGGGATGCAATGTTCCATCTCCTGCAAAAGGATTAGCTAGCAGTTTCTCTATCATACCCGAAGGAATTTCAAAGTAAACATTTTCAGTAGGTTCAGTAGGTTGAGGAGCAACTATTTCCTCTACTAGTCGGGGTGAAGATACCCCGAACAAGCCCCTCAAAGGATTACTTTCCATAGTAAAAAGTGACACTAAATTTCAGCACACTATATAAATTTTCCTTACCAAATTCCACCTGCCAAAGGCACTTCACTCCCCGGCAACGGCGCCAGAAAAGAGTCTTGATGACCCACAAGTATAGGGGATCTATCGTATTCCTTTTGCTAAGTAAGAGTGTCGAACCCAACGAGGAGCAGAAGGAAATGATAAGCGGTTTTCAGCAAGGTCTGCAAGCACTGAACTTATCGGTAACAGATAGTTTTGTGATAAGGTAATTTGTAACGGGTAACAAGTAACAAGTAACAAGTGTAAATAAAGTGCAGCAAGATGGCCCAATCCTTTATGTAGCATAGGACAAGCCTGGAATAACTCTTATATAGAGAAAAGCGCTCCCGAGGACACATGGGAATTATCGTCAAGCTAGTTTTCATCACGTTCATATGATTCGCATTCGGTACTTTGATAATTTGATATGTGGGTGGACCGGTGCTTGGGTGCTGTCCTTACTTGGACAAGCATCCCACTTATGATTAACTGCTATTGCAAGCATCCGCAACTACAAAAGAAGTATTAAGGTAAACCTAACCATAGCATGAAACATATGGATCCAAATCAGCCCCTTACGAAGCAACGCATAAACTAGGGTTTAAGCTTCTGTCACTCTAGCAACCCATCATCTACTTATTACTTCCCAATGCCTTCCTCTAGGCCCAAACAATGGTGAAGTGTCATGTAGTCTACGTTCACATAACACCACTAGAGGAAAGACAACATACATCTCATCAAAATATCGAACGAATACCAAATTCACATGACTACTTATAGCAAGACTTCTCCCATGTCCTCAGGAACAAACATAACTACTCACAAATCATATTCATGTTCATAATCAGAGGGGTATTAATATGCATATAGGATCTGAACATATGATCTTCCACCAAATAAACCAACTAGCATCAACTACAAGGAGTAATCAACACTACTAGCAACCCACAGGTACCAATCTGAGGCTTTGGAACAAAGATTGGATACAAGGGATGAACTAGGGTTTGAGAGGAGATGGTGCTGGTGAAGATGTTGATGAAGATTGACCCCCTCCCGATGAGAGGATCGTTGGTGATGACGATGGCGATGATTTCCCCCTCCCGAAGGGAAGTTTCCCCAGCAGAACAGCTCCGCCGGAGCCCTAGATTGGTTTCGCCAATGTTCCGCCTCGTGGCGGCGGAATTTCTTCCCAGAAGCTTGCTTCTGATTTTTTTTCAGGGTAAAAGACCTCAGATAGCAGAAGATGGGCACCGGAGGCCTTCCAGGGGGCCCACGAGGCAGGGGGGCGCGCCCAGGGGGGTAGGGCACGCCCCCACCCTCATGGCCAGGGTGTGGGCCCCCTCTGGTATTTTCTTCGCTCAGTATTTTTTATTATTTCCAAAAATGACTTCCGTGGAGTTTCAGGACTTTTGGAGTTGTGTAGAATAGGTCTGTAATATTTGCTCCTCTTCTAGCCCAGAATTCCAGCTGCCGGCATTCTCCCTCTTCATGCAAACCTTGTAAAATAAGAGAGAATAGGCATAAATATTGTGAAATGATGTGTAATAACAGCCCACAATGCAATAAATATCGATATAAAAGCATGATGCAAAATGGACGTATCAAGCTAACTTAGGTAAAATGGTTCATTTTGGAGGTAACCTAGGTAATTATGCCATTTTTTAATCAACTAAGCATATTATGCCATTTTTGACATAAGTAAGCTAAGTATAGGTCATTGATACGTCTCCAACGTATCTATAATTTTTTATTGTTCCATGCTATTATATTATCTATCTTGGATGTTTTATATGCATTTATATGCTATTTTATATGATTTTTGGGACTAACCTATTAACCTAGAGCCCAGTGCCAGTTTCTGTTTTTTCCTTGTTTTTTGAGTTTCGCAAGCAAGGAATATCAAACGGAGTCCAATTGACCTGAAACTTTACGACGATTGTCTTTGGACCAAAAGAAGCCCACGGAGTACCGGAGATGCACCAGAGGAGTCCCGAGGCCCCCACAAGGGTGGAGGGCGCCCCCACCCCCCTAGGGCACGCCCTCCGACCTTGTGGGCCCCTCGTGGACTCCCCTGACTTGTTCTCAATGCCAACACCTCTTATATATCCCCAAACCTCCAGAACAGAACCTAGATCGGGAGTTCTGCCGCCGCAAGCCTCTGTAGCCACCAAAAACCAATAAGGACCATGTTCCGACACCGTGCCGGAGGGGGGAATCGTCACTGGTGGCCACCTTCATCATCCCGGCACTCTCCATGACGAGGAGGGAGTAGTTCACCCTCGGGGCTGAGGGTATGTACCGGTAGCTATGTGTGTGATCTCTCTCTCGTGTTCTTGATTTGGCACGATCTTGGTACCGCAAGCTTTGCTATTATAGTTGGATCTTATGATGTTTCTCCCCCTCTTCCTTCTTGTAATGGATTGAGTTTTCCCTTTGAAGTTATCTTATCAGATTGAGTCTTTAAGGATTTGAGAACACTTGATGTATGTCTTGCATGTGCTTATTTGTGGTAACAATGGGATATTCACGTGATCTACTTGATGTATGTTTTGGTGATCAACTTGCGGGTTTTGTGACCTTGTGAACTTATGCATAGGGGTTGGCACACGTTTTCGTCTTGACTCTTCGGTAGAAACTTTGGGGCACTCTTTGAAGTTCTTTGTGTTGGTTTGAATAGATGAATCTGAGATTGTGTGATGCATATCGTACAATCAAACCCGCGGATACTTGTGGTGACATTGGAGTATCTAGGTGACATTAGGGTTTTGGTTGATGTGTGTATTAAGGTGTTATTTTAGTACGAACCCTGGGGTTGTTTGTGACACTTATAGGAATAGCCCAATAGATCGATCAGAAAGAATAACTTTGAGGTGGTCTCTTTATTTGTTCTCCGCTATTAGTAACTTTGGAGTGACTCTTCGTTGCATGTTGAGGGATTGTTATATGATCTAATTATGTTAATTATCATTGTTGAGAGAACTTGCACTAGTCAAATTATGAACCCTAGGCCTTGTTTCAAAGCATTGCAATACCGTTTTCGCTCACTTTTACTATTAGTTACCTTGTTGTTTTTATATTTTCAAATTACAAAAACCTATATCTACTATCCATATTGCACTTGTATCACCATCCCTTCGCCGAACTTGTGCACCTATACAATTTACCATTGTATCGGGTGCGTTGGGGACACAAGAGACTCTTTGTTATTTGGTTGCAGGGTTGTTTGAGAGAGACCATCTTCATCCTATGCCTCCCACATATTGATAAACATTAGGTCATCCACTTGAGGGAAATTTGTTGCTGTCCTACAAAACTCTGCACTTGGAGGCCGAACAACGTCTACAAGGATAAAGTTGCGTAGTAGACATTAGTCATTATTGAGCTAACCTAGGTAACTAAGCATATTAGAGCTAACTTAGGTTATTTTGGAGCTAACTTAGGTAAAATGGATCATTTTTGAGCTAACTTAGGTAAAATGGTTCATTTTGGAGGTAACCTAGGTAATTATGCCATTTTTGAGTTAACTAATCATATTATACCATTTTTGACATAAGTAAGGTAAGTATAGGTCATTATTGAGCTAACCTAGGTAACTAAGCATATTAGAGCTAACTTAGCATATTAGAGCTAACTTAGATCTAATTTAGGTCATTTTGGAGCTAACTTAGGGAAAATGGATCATTTTGGAGCTAACTTAGGTAAAATGGTTCTTTTTGGAGGCAGCCTAGGTAATTATGCCATTTTGACATAAGCTAAGTATAGGTCATTGTTGAGCTAACCTAGGTAACTAAGCATATTAGAGCTAACTTAGCATATTAGAGCTAACTTAGGTCATTTTGGAGCTAACTTAGGTAAAATGGATCATTTTAGAGCTAACCTACGTAATTATGCCATTTTCGACAAAAGTAAGGTAAGTATAGGTCATTATTGAGCTAACCTAGGTAACTAAGCATATTAGAGCTAACTTAGCATATTAGATCTAACCTAGGTCATTATGGTAAGCATATTGGAGGAAATAAAGCTAAGTCTAGGTCATTATGCATTTGTTAAGCAAAACACTAGAGAAAACTTACCCTCATCACGAAGGTGAAGCACTGGGGTTGCTCGTGCCGGTACCACCTGGAGAAGGATCGTGAGATGCTTGTCTGGAGTTACGTTGCACTAAAGATCATTTGCAATGTCTCATTAGCATGATGACACTCAAATGTTAAGACTAGTAACTATTGACCATTCAAATGAAACTCACATGGTCCCCGGAGCAATGATTGGCATCGGCGGAGGGGTCTGGCCGGTCTTTTCGCACACAGACTGCACATTTGGTTTTGATGAGTCAGTCATACTAGTTAGTAATGAAACGAACATTAAGTGCATGATTTGGCTAATATGCAGAAGAAACTGACCACAAGGAGCTCGTACATGGCCCGGTTATGCATATCATTCCGTGTACTCTCCTCCTCAAACATCCTAGCCGTCCTCTCCTCCAACTCCCACTCCTTCTCCGCCACCTGTCGGTCCCTCTCCGCCAGAAGCGCCTGGGTTCTATCTCTCTCTCTCTCTCTCTTTGAAGAGCAGCTTGCAACACCACTCCTCATTAGCATTGTAATCATCGATGGCCGCACACACATTGTAATGGAGGAAAGATAGCTAAGTCCGTATAACTAACCTCGAAGGCGAGCTCGACTAGCCGTTGACGAGGCCTTATCTCAGGAGCAAAGGTCGACTGGCTCCCCTTGATATCTGAGAGAGTGCGAGGACAACATATAAGTCCATCTCCAATGACTATCGAGCCATGGGACCTCCTGTCATCAGATATCATCACCAGCTCTGGATCAATGGGACCCTAGCTCGGGTTAATGTCCTCCCCTTTCCTCGACTTCCCCTGATCTCTGTACCTCACGAGCTTGTTGTGGGAGGAGGTGTTGGTGAACTTCTTTGGATGATCGAGGTCAGATGCAGAGAATGCCTTGACCTTCTTGTACGAGGTAGTATGGGCCATGGCATAGTGATCGATCTGAAAGAATAACTTTGACGTGGTTTCGTACCCTACAATAATATCTTCATTTGTTCTCCGCTATTAGTGACTTTGGAGTGACTCTTTGTTGCACGTTGAGGGATTGTTATATGATCTAATTATGTTATCAATGTTGAGAGAACTTGCACTAGTTAAAGTATGAACCCTAGGCCTTGTTTCGAAGCATTGCAATACCGTTTCACTCACTTTTTCTATTAGGCACCTTGCTTTTTTTATATTTTCAGATTACAAAAACCTATATCTACTATTCATATTGCAGTTCTATCACTGTCTCTTCGCCGAACTAGTGCATCTATACAATTTACCATTGTATTGGGTGTGTTGGGGACACAAGAGACTCTTTGTTATTTGGTTGCAGGGTTGTTTGAGAGAGACCATCTTCATCCTACGCCTCCCACGGATTGATAAACCTTAGGTCTTCCACTTGAGGGAAATTTTCTGCTGTCCTACAAGCTCTTGGAGGCCCAACAACGTCTACAAGGATAAAGTTGCGTAGTAGACATCAAGCTCTTTTCTGGTGCCGTTGCCGGGGAGGCTAGATAAGCGGCACTAACACCCCATCAACTAAGCTCTTTTCTTGCGCTGTTGCTGGGGAGGTTAGTACTTGAAGGTATATCTTTTGATCTTGCAATCGAATCTTTTAGTTTCTTGTTTTATCACTAGTTTAGTATATAAAAGAAAAATTTAAAAAATGGAATTGAGGTTGCCTCATATGCTTCATCTTTTTAATGTCTTTCATGAAAATAAGGATTCCGATAATTGTGCCAAAGTGTTAGAAGAAGAATGCATTAATTTTTTTGGCATAAAATCTTTGTATGATGAGCATGATTGCAATGTTGTTAGTATGAATTCCTTGAATATCCATGATGCTAATGATATGCAAATCCACAAGCTTGAGGATTCTATATTTGATGAAGATGATATTTTTTGTCCCCCAAGTTTTGATGAGACAATTCACTATGATGAAAGAATGCCTCCTATCTATGATTATTATTGTGATGCCATTTATGCTATAAAGAATAACGATAACCATGAAACTTGTCATCTTGATTTCAATTTTCAATCCCATGATAGTTATTTTGTTGAATTTGCTCCCACTATTCCGAATGAGAAGAATTTTACTTATGTGGAGAGTAGTAAGTTTTCCATGCTTATGAATCATGAAAAGAATGCTTTGTGTGATGGTTATATTGTTGAATTCATTCATGATGCTACTAAAAATTATTATGAGAGAGGAACATGTGCTTTTACATATTGCAATAATATCAAGTTTCCTCTCTATGTGTTGAAAATCTTGAAGTTATGCTTGTTTTACCTTCCTATGCAGGTTGATTCTTGTTCCCATAAGTTGTTTGCTCACAAAATCCCTATGCATAGGAAATGGGTTAGACTTAAATGTGCTAGTCGTATTCTTCATGATGCTCCCATTATGTTTTAATTCCTATCTCTTATGTGGGCATCATTGAAATCATCATGCCTAGATAGAAAGGCATTAAAGAAAAGCGCTTGTTGGGGGACAACCCAACATTTACCCCTACTATTTTTGCATGTTCACATGATTATGCTACTGTAGTAATCATGTTTTATAGCTTTTGTTTCAATAAAGTGCCAAGTAAGACCTTTGGGATGATTTACGGTGATAGTTGATTTGATCTTGCTGAAAAACAGAAACTTTTGTGCTCAGGAAAACAATTCTCATTTTTAGCAGAAGCGTGATAAAATATTGATTCTTTTTTAGAAGATTAACAAACAAATTGCCTAGGACTTCCTAATTTCTCAGGATAATTGCAGTTACAGAAGTATTCGAGAGTTACAGATTACTACAGACTGTCCTGTTTTTGACAGATTCTGTTTTCGATGCATAGTTTGCTTGTTTTATAGTTTCTATGGCTTATATTGTTTAATATAAATTGTAGAAATAAGTCAAACTAACAGGATAGGCTATGGCGCTCCCACCCACCCCTAAACCCTAGCCCACCGGCGATCTCCATTTCTCACCATTAATTTGGTGTTTTGATCCACTCATCTTGTTCGGTGTCTCAAGATCTTTCTGCTTATGTCTTCGGTGATGGATTCTTATTCGGGATCTACCCTTGATCTGGACTTCTCCAGGGGTAGAGTTTTTGCAGATGAGATCTATAGGGCATCTGGCCTCACTGTCCACCCCATGGGTGGGAGAGGGGCTTTTACCCTGGTTGTCTCATTTAGCAGGCATGATTTTAGGCTCAACGAGGACTCTGTGGCCACCGCTCTTGAATCGGCGTTGGGAGGATCTGCCATTGATCTTTGGGTCTCGTATATTGCTGACAAGGTATTTTGCTTCAATGTTTCATGCAAGGATTCTGGTTTTCATATTGTTGACACTAGATCATACTCTTGCCCTCAATTCAAATGTTATTTTCATTTGTGGGGAAATGGGGGTCCCAATTGGTATCGTGAATTCAAAATTTGGAAGAAAGAGTGTGATGCTGAGTGGATTTTGGTCAGCCCTTCTAAACGTAGGGCAGCCTTGGGCCTTCTTGCAATGCACAATCCTCCATCCAAATCAACCATTAAGTCTAGGTCTTCTGTTCAGAAAAAGTTATCTTTCGCTACGTTTCAAAACTATGATGCGTGCAAAGGGTACAGATATCAAGCTATGGCTGAGTGTATTGGGGCATCTCAGAGTGCTGGCTATGAGATCTCTGAGAGGGAGCGTGAGGTCATTCCTCCGCCCCAACCTGCTGTTCTTAATTGGACTGTTGCCTCGCCGCCGGTCGTCTTTGGCACGGTGAGCTCATCGAAGATCCAACAACGTATCGCGTCAAGGGGTCTTGCCTCGGATCTTGTGCCGGCAGGCACGAGCGGGATTTCTGGCCCTCCAAATCTGCCTCTTTTGGGTCCATCTGTGGCCGGGCCATCTAGTTCTATTGCTGTGCCAAGCCCATCAGAGGCTGAGGTTTCTTTTGATCAAATAATTAATGATATGGCGACGAAATTGTTACATGTCAGACTTGTTTTAAGCGAGGGCATTTTTCTTCTTCATGCACGTCAACTTTAAAGTGCTTGGGCTGTTCTCGGGTTGGCCATAGTAGGCGCGATTGCGTCCGTTTTGCTAAGCATTGGGTTTGGTTTGGAAACCCAAAACCCGCTAACGATTCAGTTTCCGAGACTGAAGCTACAGGGAACGAGAATATCTCTTTGTCCGGATTTGTACCAAACTTGGACTCCTCGGCTTTGATTGCACCGTCCACATCGCCCAACTCTGTTCATCTTGGTTCTAGGACTCCTCCTGGTTCTCCTCTAGCACCACCGTCGCCTCCTCCTAAGCCACCCTCGCCGCCGCCTGTCATGGCCAACTTCCCCTTAGACCCAATGTAGTACGTCCCTGCTGGACATCACATCATCGATGCAGGGGATGCAAGATGGCCGCGTACCTATGTCACGCCGCATGTCCCTATCGTGCGTCGTCATGAAGATTACATGCTTGCTGAGGTCATGCCTATGCTCGCTGCCAATGAGATTGGTGCTGCTCGCGAGGAGGTTGCTGAATGGCTGGAAGCTCATGGGGATCAGGTTCGTTCTGCTCAGCCTTGGCTCAATGCTGTCGGGCTGTTTCGAGTTAGGAATTCTGCAGTGCGTTTTTCTCTCCTCCAACTTCCTCCACAGCACCTTGGCAATGATCGGTTCATCTGCTTTATGAAGCATGATGAGGGGGAGGGCCTTCGTGGGGCTCAGGGTTTTCGTCAGGGTCTGATTATGTTGCTGGGCATCCCACTAGATCTTCGCAATACTGATAATATTAGAGAGGCAGTTAAAACCTTTGGAAAATTCCATCATTGGAACAGTGAAGATCCATATCTAGTCAGATCACTAGTGTTTGCATCTTTTCCTAAGGACTCTTTGGTTCCCCGTGATGTTGTTTTCAATGATTATGCTGCATGGGGGGTGGGGCAAGAGTGTCATGGACAGCGCCTATATATATTCTTGGTGCCAACTTTGCAGAGCAGATGCCACAAGATGAGGACTAGATGCCAATTAATGGAAATCCTCACCCCCTTCCTGGTGTGCCTTTTCCTGAACTTCCACAGTTTATCTTGCCTCCATACCCTGCTTTAGGCTGGAATGATGTGCCCCCACCTCCTCCAGAGCAACCTGACATGGGGGACAACAATTGGGGCAATGCAGTTTGGGGAGAAGATGAAGATGTGCAGAATGAAGTGGAAGTGGAGCAAGAATCTATGGTGCTTGACATCTCTGAAGATCATTCTGTGTCAGTGGATCAGCATATTCAACCAAATTTTGTGCTTGTTTTTTATGTGGATCAACCAGTTGTACTAGAAAGTGGGCAAGAGCAACCAGTTGCTGTGGAGCACAATATGGCTCCAGTTTATAATCCTGATGATTGGGCTTTAGTGGTTTATCAGCCACCTGCACCTGCTCCTGAGAATGGCCCTTCTATAGATGGAAATTTTGTGGTGGAGGAGGCCATAGATGCTTCCCTACTGATTGCTTCAGATGTCACTGCTGCTAAAGTTGTTTATGGGGCTGAGCTGCCCCCAGAGATGACTTTCAGAAGGAACTTTGAGGCCATCCTGCATTCTGATATCTGTTATGAAATTCCTCAGCCTATACAGGTGTTACCTCTTCAATCTGCTTTGCTGTCCAAAAGAAGCTGGGACTTGGCCTTTGAGGTGCCAAGACTGACTTATTATAGCACTGAACTGGAGCACAGGCCTGTGGCAAGGGCTATTTTTCCAGCACATCAGAATGATTCATCTCTTGTTTGTGAGACAGAACAGTTTAGTGAGCCAGCTGAACAGACTGAAATCATTTCTGCAAGTGAACAAAGAAAGGTTAGAAGGCCCAGGAAAACTGGCTCCCACCCCAGTTGTTGAAACTTCAGTCAGAAGGTGCACTCATGGATCTTTGCAGAGAGATGGTTTTAAACCAACTTTCCATGAGCTTCCAATGCAGTCAAAGAGGAGGAAGCCGAAGGCCAAGCCCTTCTCGGCTATAGTGTCTCAGAACATGCAGGAGGAGCCAATTGAGGATCTTCCACCTCCAACTCCTATTTCCAAGCTGCAGCAGATTGGCCAGGAGCTGGGCATTGCTGATGATCTGATTTATGTGGAGAAGCTTATGGCTGATACCTCTACTCCTACAACCCATGGTGCAAATGTTTAGTTGTCAGCTGGCTAGTTGGGGGTGGCAGGTGTTTTATTTTGTTCTTCAGTTATCAAGGCATTTGTCTTTTGCTATTCCTTGTAATAATCTAAATGTATCATGCTGGACATGTGTGCTTGTTGGTGGTGGTGGCATTAGGTGTCATCAGATTGTCCTCTCTACTCATAATGGTTTTAATGAGTAATGCTTGTAAGAACTGGAGTGTTTTATGCTGGAATGTTAGGGGTTTAAACTCTGATGCTAGACAAAGAGCTGTCAGACAGAAATTGGATGAGAGTCACTGTGCTATTGCCTGTTTTCAAGAGACCAAATGTGCTTCTTTTGATTTCAGGTCTATTAGATCTTTCTGCCCTAAAAGATTTGATAGTTGGCTTTTTCCCCTTCTGAGGGTGCTTCTCGGGGCATTTTAATAGTGTGGAATTCATCTTTTTTTGGGGCACTATCGTTGAAATTCAGCAGTTTGCAGTTGTAATTCAGTTCATCTCAAAGCAAAACAATGAACAATGGTCTCTTGTTTCTGTGTATGGTCCATGCCAAGGAGAGGCTAGGGACAACTTTTTCAGCTGGTTATATAACTTGCATATGCCAATGGGTGAGAACTGGCTTGTGGTGGGTGATTTTAACTTCATGAGATCTCTGGAAAATAGAAATTTGCCAAGGGGTGATCTGAATGATATATTCATTTTCAATGAAATAATTGCTCACCTTGGTCTGCTTGAGCTACCTCTTAAGGGGAGATCTTATACATGGTCTAATATGCAGGACAATCCCTTGTTAGAGTAGCTCGATTGGTTCTTTACATCTGCTGATTGGATCTCCTCATATCCCATGACTGAAGTGTCACCCTTGGCTAGAACTGCTTTTGATCATGTGCCATGTGTGGTCACAATTAAGACCTCTATTCCTAAATCTTCTATATTTAGGTTTGAGAATGGGTTGAGCTTGAAGGGTTTATGGAGTGTGTACAGCATGCATGGCAGAAGCCTTCTCACAAATCTCATATCACTGCTAGAATTGCAGATAAATTTAAGACTTTGAGAGGGGCCCTTAAGAGATGGCGGATGAGTATCTCTAAACTGAAAGTGTTGATCTCAAGGTGTAATGCGGTCATTTTGTGTCTTGATGGCCTTGAAGAGGTTAGGCCTTTGTATAGACCTGAATTTAATTTCAGGAAGGTGGTGAAACTACATGTGGAAAAACTATTACATCTTCAGTTTGTATATTGGAAGAAGAGGTGTACAATCAGGTATATTAAACTTGGTGGGGAGAACACCAAATTTTTCCATGCTATGGCCACTGAGAGGCATAGAAGAAATTCCATTGCTTCTCTGAAAGATGTAGATGGGTCTGTGGTCTCTAACCACTCTCAGATGGAGGGCATCATATGGAATTGTTTCAAAAATAGAATGGGAGTTTCTGCTGGAATAGTAATGGGCTTTGACTTGAATGCTTTGCTCAAACCAATTGATGGGTTAGATTTCCTAACAGAACCATTTACAAAAGAGGAAATGGATGATATTGTCAAGCATATGCCCATAGATAAAGCCCCTGGACCAGATGGATTTAATGGGTTATTTTTCAAGAAATGCTGGCATATTATTTGTCAAGATTTTTATGATCTGGCTGAAGCTTTCCATAATGGCACTGCAAACTTGGAAAATATAAATGGTTCTTAAATCACACTCATCCCCAAGAAGTTGGCTCCTGAAGGTGTTGGAGATTATAGGCCAATTTCCTTGACTGGGATGGGTCTCAAATTCTTGTCCAAGATGGCTGCCAACAGGTTTCAGAGGATCATTATGAAATGTATACATAAGAACCAATATGGTTTCATTAAAAGCAGAACCATTCAGGACTGTATTGGTTGGTCACTTGAATATTTGCACCAATGCCATCAGTCAAAGAGACCTATTGTTATTCTCAAATTGGATTTTGAGAAAGCCTGTGATTCCATTGAACATGAAGCTATTCTGCTAATTCTCAAGCACAAGGGATCATAAATGGATTTCTTGGGTCAAGCAACTGCTATCCACTGGAACATCTTCTGTCCTTTTGAATGGAGTACCTGGCAGACAGTTCCTCCGTAAAAAGGGAGTTAGACAAGGTGACTATCTTTCACCCTTACTTTTTGTGATTGCTGCTGACCTTTTGCAATTAGTAGTAAATGATATGTTCAAAAGGGGAATTTTAAAGCTGCCTATTCCATGCCATGACCAAGACTATCCTATAGTACAGTATGCTGATGATACCCTTATCATCTTACCAGTAGACAAAGCTCAACTCTTGGCTCTCAAGGACATTCTTCAGGTGTTCTCCACCTCTACTGGTTTAGTGGTGAACTACCACAAATCTTCCATGGTACCCATTAATGTTGATGAGAACACTACCATCGGTTTGGCTGCTGCTTTTGGATGTCAGGTTGGCAAAATGCCTTTCACATATCTTGGCCTACCTGTTGGTACTACCAGACCCAAAATGATGGATTTTATGCCCCTTGTTGACTGCATGGAGAGAAGAATGTTAGCTAGTTCTTCTTTCTTAAATCAGGGGGAAGGCTTCAGTTTTTAAATTCTGCTGTCTTCCATGCCCATCTTCTATCTTGGCAGCCTGCTTGTTCCTGCCGGGATTTTAAAGCAATTGGAGCGAATACAAAAGCAATGCTTATGGAGAAAGCATAGAGATGAGCCCTCACCATCCTTGGCAGCCTGGGACCTCATTTGTAGGCCCAAAAATAAAGGTGGATTGGGCATCTTAAACCTGGGTGTACAGAACATGGCTCTTTTGCTCAAACATTTGCATAAATTCCTAAATAGGTTGGATCTACCATGGGTCTCACTTATCTGGGATACATATTACCACTCTTCTGTACCCCAGGGGACTGATAGTTGTGGTTCTTTTTGGTGGAAAGATATCTGCAAATTATTGGATCATTTTAGGAGCACAACTTGGGTACAGATTAACTCTGGGACTTCAGCTTTGTTCTGGTCTGATAAGTGGAAGATTGATGACTCAGTGATCACATTGCAAACAAGATTTCCAAGGCTCTTTTCATATGTCAAAGATCCCCGGATTACATTTTCTGAGGCTTTTCACAGAATTTTACTCAGTTGTTCCACTTACCTCTATCTGCACAGGCCTACCAGGAGTATATGATTGTGCAAAATTTGATGGCCAATTGCAATAGGGAAGTGGAAGAAAATGACATCTAGTTCTGGCAGGGGACTTGCCATCCCTTTAAGCCCAAGCTGTTCTACTCTTTCATGCATTCAACCATGTCTTTCAATCCTCTCCTTTTGTGGATATGGAGATCTTCCTGCACAATGAAAATCAAAGTGTTTGCTTGGATGTTAATTATGGATAGGCTGAACACTAAAGATATGGTTGAAAGAAGGCACTGACATTTGGAGGATGGAGTAAATTGTGTGCTCTGTCCCTTGGTGACACGTGAGACCAGGAATCACTTATTCTTTGAATGTAATTTCAGTG
The DNA here is from genome assembly GCF_002575655.3 of Aegilops tauschii subsp. strangulata. Taxonomy (NCBI): domain Eukaryota; kingdom Viridiplantae; phylum Streptophyta; class Magnoliopsida; order Poales; family Poaceae; genus Aegilops; species Aegilops tauschii. The sequence continues at coordinate 291,803,451 of NC_053037.3, forward strand.
TGAGAATATGGAATTACCTTCAAATTTCATGGCCACCTGGAGATGATATGTCCACTATTGTCATGCAAGGTAAGCAAGATTTTGCAAAACCTTTCTTTACTGAGGTTATCTTTGTTGCTTGCTGGAACATCTGGATAATGAGAAATGCAAGAGTATTCAGACATGAGAAACGGAGTTTTAATAGATGGAGGAGTGCCTTCGTCCATGATATTACAATCATGCAGCATAGAGTCAAGCAAAGGTATAAGGAGGAGCTGTTAAGATGGATTTCTTTTTTACCTCCATGAGGTTGTTTGAGCTAGCTTCTTAGTTTAGTTTTATTTCTTCTTTCTGTTAGATTACCGCTTGTAATCCATGTAATTCTTCTGTTATTTTTTAATAAATTTTGAATGTTGTGGGGGGTTTTCCCTACAGTCACCAGTCAAAAAAAAATATAAATTGTAGAAATGATAGGGTACAGTAGGCATCATGTGAGAATAATTATGAATCTTGTCTTGATAGTACCTAAGTGGTGATTTTCTTTCTTATACTAACGGAGCTTATGAGATTTTCTGTTGAGTTTTGTGTTGTGAAGTTTTCAAGTTTTGGGTAAGGATTTGATGGACTACGGAATAAGGAGTGGCAAGATCCAGATGGCATCCCCTCTTTCGTCTTCAATCCATCGGTAACCTTACTTGGAGCTATATTTTTATTCACCACATTATATGTGTTTTGCTTGGAGCGTCATTTTGTTTTATTAGGATTTGCTTGCTGTTTGAATAAGGTACTTAAGATCTGAATTTTTTTATGAGAAGGAGTCTTCACATAGTTACATAATTATTCGACTACTCATTGATCTTCACTTATATCTGTTGGAGTAGTTTGTCATTTTCTCTAGTGCTTCACTTATACTCCCTCCGTCCCAAATTGCTCGTCGCAGAAATGGATGTATCTAGAACTAAAATGCATCTAGATACATCCATACCTGCGACAAGTAATTCTGCACGGAGGGAGTATCTTTTTAGAGCACGGCGGTAGTTTTATTTTGAAGAAATTGTTGAACTCTCATGCTTCACTTATATCATTTTGAGAGTCTCTAAACAGCGTGGTAATTTGCTTTGGTTATGAATTTAGTCCTAATATGATAGGCATCCAATAGGGATATAATAAAAACTTTCATATAAAGTGCATTGAATACTATGAGAAGCTTGATTCCTTATGATTGTTTTGAGATATGAAGATGGTGATATTAGAGTCATGCTAGTGAGTAGTTGTGAATTTGAGAAATACTTGTGTTAAGGTTTGCTTGTCCCGTAGCATGCACGTATGGTGAACTGTTATGTGATGAAGTCGGAGCATGATTTATTTATTGATTGTCTTCCTTATGAGTGGCGGTCGGGGACGAGCGATGATCTTTTCCTACCAATCTATCCCCCTAGGAGCATGCATGTAGTACTTTGTTTCGATAGCTAATAGACTTTTGCAATAAGTATGGGAGTTCTTTATGACTAATTTTGAGTCCATGGATTATACACACTCTCACCCTTCCACCATTGTTAGCCTCTCTAGTACCGCACAACTTTCGCCGGTACCAAACACCCACCATATACCTTCCTCAAAACAGCCACCATACCTACCTATTGTAGCATTTCCATAGCCATTCTGAGATATATTGCCATGCAACTTTCCACCATTCTATTTATTATGACACGCTTCATCATTGTCATATTGCTTTGCATGATCATGTAGTTGACATCGTATTTGAGGCAAAGCCACCATTCATAATTCTTTCATACATGTCACTCTTGATTCATTCCACATCCCAGTACACCGCCGGAGGCATTCATATAGAGTCATATATTTGTTCTAGTATCGAGTTGTAAAGTAAATAAAAGTGTGATGATCTTCATTATTAGAGCAATGTCCCATGTGAGGAAAGGATGATGGAGACTATGATTCCCCCACAAGTTGGGATGAGACTCCGGACGAAAAATAAAAAAATAAAAAAAAGAGGCCAAAAAAAGAGAGGGCCTAAAAAACAAAAAAATGAGAGAAAAGAGAGAAGGGGCAATGCTACTATCCTTTTACCACACTTGTGCTTCAAAGTAGCACCATGATCTTCATGATAGAGAGTCTCCTATGTTGTCACTTTCATATACTAGTGGGATTTTTTCATTATAGAACTTGGCTTGTATATTCCAACGATGTGCTTCCTCAAATTGCCCTAGGTCTTCATGAGCAAGCAAGTTGCATGCACACCCACTTAGTTTCTTTTTGAGCTTTCATAAACTTATAGCTCTAGTGCATGAGTTGCATGGCAATCCCTACTCACTCACATTGATATCTATTGATGGGCATCTCCATAGCCCATTGATACGCCTAGTTGATGTGAGACTATCTCCTTCTTCTTGTCTTCTCCACAATCATCGTCTATTCCACCTATAGTGCTATGTCCATGGCTCACGCTCATGTATTGCGTGAAAGTTGAAAAAGTTTGAGAACATCAAAAGTATGAAACAATTGCTTGGCTTGTCATCGGGGTTGTGCATGATTTGAGTATTTTGTGTGATGAAGATGGAGCATAGCCAGACCATATGATTTTTTTGGGATAAGCTTTCTTTGGCCATGTTATTTTGAGAAGACATAATTGCCTTGTTAGTATGCTTGAAGTATTATTGTTTTTATGTTAATATTAAACTTTTGTCTTGAATCTTATGGATCTGAACATTCATGCCACAATAAAGAAAATTACATGGATAAATATGTTAGGTAGCATTCCACATCAAAAATTATGTTTTTATCATTTACCTACTCGAGGACGGGCAGGAATTAAGATTGGGGATGTTTGATATGTCTCCAACGTATCTATAATATTTGATTGTTCCATGCTATTATATTATCTATCTTTAATGTTTTATATGCATTTATATGATTTTTGGGACTAACCTATTAACCTAGAGCCGAGTGCCAGTTTCTGTTTTTTCCTTGTTTTTGAGTTCCGCAGGAAACGGATAACAAACGGGGTCCAATTGACCTGAAACTTTACGACGATTGTTTTTGGACCAAAAGAAGCCCACGGAGTACCGGAGATGCACCAAAGGAGTCCCGAGGCCTCCACAAGGGTGGAGGGCGCCCCCGCCCCCTAGGGCGCATCCTCCGACCTTGTGGGCCCCTCGTGGACTCCCCAGACTTGTTCTCGATGCCAACACCTCTTATATATCCCCAAACCTCTAGAACATAACCTACATTGGGAGTTCCGCCGCCGCAAGCCTCTGTAGCCACCAAAAACTAATTGGGACCCTGTTCCGGCACCCTGCCGGAGGGGAATCATCACCAGTGGCCATCTTCATCATCCCGACGCTCTCCATGACGAGGAGGGAGTAGTTCACCCTCGGGGCCGAGGGTATGTACCAGTAGCTATGTGTTTGATCTATCTCTCTCTCTCGTGTTCTTGATTTGGCACGATCTTGTTGTACCGCGAGCTTTGCTATTATAGTTGGATCTTATGATGTTTCTCCCCCTCTACCTTCTTGTAATGGATTGAGTTTTTCCTTTGAAGATATCTTATCGGATTGAGTCTTTAAGGATTTGAGAACACTTTATGTATGTCTTGCATGTGCTTATCTATGGTGACAATGGGATATTCACGTGATCTACTTGATGTATGTGTTGGTGATCAACTTGCGGGTTCTATGACCTTGTGAACTTATGCATAGGGGTTGGCACACGTTTTCGTGTTGACTCTCCGGTATAAACTTTGGGGCACTCTTTGAAGTTCTTGTTGTTGGTTTGAATAGATGAATATGAGATTGTGTGATGCATATCATATAATCAAACCCGCGGATACTTGTGGTGACATTGGAGTATCTAGGTGACATTAGGGTTTTGGTTGATGTGTGTCTTAAGGTGTTATTTTAGTACGAACTCTGGGGCTGTTTCTGACACTTATAGGAATAGCCCAATAGATCGATCAGAAAGAATAACTTTGAGGTGGTTTCGTACCCTACAATAATCTCTTCATTTGTTCTCTGCTATTAGTGACTTTGGAGTGACTCTTTGTTGCACGTTTAGGGATTGTTATATGATCTGATTATGTTATCATTGTTGAGAGAACTTGCACTAGTCAAAGTATGAACCCTAGGCCTTGTTTCAAAGCAATGATACCATTTTCGCTCACGTTTACTATTAGTTACCTTGCTATTTTTATATTTTTAGATTACAAAAACCTATATCTACTATCCATATTGCACTTCTATCACCATCTCTTCGCCGAAATAGTGCACCTATACAATTTACCTTTGTATTGGGTGTGTTGGGGACACAAGAGACTCTTTGTTATTTGGTTGCAGGGTTGTTTGAGAGAGACCATCTTTATCCTACGCCTCCCATAGATTGATAAACCTTAGGTCATCCACTTGAGGGAAATTTGTTGCTATCCTACAAAACTCTGCACTTGGAGGCCCAACAACGTCTACAAGGATAAAGTTGCGTAGTAGACATTAGTCATTATTGAGCTAACCTAGGTAACTAAGCATATTAGAGCTAACTTAGGTCATTTTGGAGCTAACTTAGGTACAATGGATCATTTTGGAGCTACCTTAGGTAAAATGGTTCATCTTGGAGGTAACCTAGGTAATTATGCCATTTTTGAGTTAACTAAGCATATTATGCCATTTTGACATAAGTAAGGTAAGTATAGGTCATTATTAAGCTAACCTAGGTAACTAAGCATATTAGAGCTAGCTTAGCATATTAGAGCTAACTTAGGTCATTTTGGAGCTAACTTAGGGAAAATGGATCATTTTGGAGCTAACTTAGGTAAAATGGTTCATTTTGGAGGTAGCCAAGGTAATTGTGCCATTTTTGAGTTAACTAAGCATATTATGCCATTTTTTACACAAGTAAGCTAAATATAGGTCATTATTGAGCTAACCTAGGTAACTAAGCATATTAAAGCTAACTTAGCATATTAGACCTAACTTATGTCATTTTGGAGCTAACTTAGGTAAAATGGATCATTTTGGAGCTAACCTAGGTAATTATGCCATTTTTTACAAAAGTAAGGTAAGTATAGGTCATTATTGAGCTAACCTAGGTAACTAAGCATATTAGAGCTAACTTAGCATATTAGAGCAAACCTAGGTCATTATGGTAAGCATATTGGAGGAAATAAAACTAAGTCTAGGTCATTATGCATTTGTTAAGCAAAACACTACAGAAAACTTACCCTCATCACGGAGGTGAAGCGCCGGGGTTGCTCGTGCCGGTACCACCTAGAGAAGGATCGTGCGATGCTTGTCTGGAGTTACGCTGCACCAAAGATCATTTGCAATGTCTCGTTAGCATGATGACACTCAAATGTTAAGACTAGTAACTAATGACCATTCAAATGAAACTCATCGTGGTCCCCGAAGCAATGACTCGCATCGGCGGAGGGGTCTGACCGGTCTTCTCGCACACAGACTACACATTTGGTTTTGACAAGTCAGTCATACTAGTTAGTAATGAAACGAACATCAAGTGCATGATTTGGCTAATATGCAGAAGAAACTTACCACGAGGAGCTTGTACATGGCCCGGTTATGCATGCCATTCCGTGTCCTCTCCTCCTCAAACATCCTAGCCGTCCTCTCCTCCAACTCCCGCTCCTTCTCTGCCGCCTGTCGGTCCCTCTCCGCCAGAAGCGCATGGGTTCTATCTCTCTCTCTCTCTCTCTCTCTGAAGAGCAGCCTGCAACACCACTCCTCATTAGCATTGTAATCATCGATGGCTGCACACACGATGTAATGGAGGAAAGATAGCTAAGTCCGTATAACTAACCTCAAAGGCGAGCTCGACTGGCCGTTGACGAGGCCTTATCTCAGGAGCAGAGCTCGACTGGCGCGCCTTGATATCCGAGAGAGTGCGAGGACAACGTATAAGTCCATCTCCAATGGCTATCGATCCATGGGACCTCCCGCCACCAGATATCATCACCAGCTCTGAATCAATGGGACCCTAGCTCGGGTTAAAGTCCTCCCCTTTCCTCGATTTCCCCTGATCTCTGTACCTCATGAGCTTGTTGTGGGAGGAGATGTTGGTGAAGTTCTCTGGATGATCGAGTTCAGACGCAGAGAATGCCTTGACCTTCTTGTACGAGGTAGTTGTCGGGGGAAACGACACCTACGGGATCACGAAGAATCCCTTTTGCTACGGTTGGCGGTCGCGGGGCTGTGGAAAGAGCGGGTTTGAGGGATCAACACGGGGGGCTTATCTAGGTTCGGGCCGCAAGTGATGCGTAATACCCTACTCCTGTTGGTTTATGTTTATCTGGTGTTCTTGGACTAGCTACAAAGTGTGAAGGGTCCAAAAAGTTTGAATCCTCTCCTAGTATGCCGTGGGCCTCTTTTTATAGTCAAAAGAGGCTGCCACAGTGGCACACAGGAGGTGGAAAGTTGTACAGTAGTCGAGTCTATCTCCTGGCACCGTAGGACAAACGCATTTAATGCGCTGCCGACGTGCCCTTCTTGCTTTATCGGCGACGGCGAGGAAGCTCGTCCCAGCTGTCGCCGCCTCGCTTGGCTTCGACGAGCGTCCAAGCTGATGAGGCATGTAGTGCTACGCTAGCTGGCTGGCTGCTGAGTTGGTACGGTGGCAGAGTCTTCACGAAGAGATGCATGCCACCACGCAGGTGCTTGCTGAGTTGGCCTAGAGGCCGCACGTCGCCACGCAGGTGCTCGCCTAGTTCGTGGGCTGGCAATTGTGTGGGAATGGCGGTGGAGTCTTGGCTGGTGTGGGCCTGGCTGCGGCCCCGCTGATGTCTTCGGTAAGGGTCTTGCCGGGGCCCCGGCAAGGGTCTTGCCAGGGGATCTCGTGGGTATCCTCGGCAAGGATCTTGCCGAGGATCTTCGTCTTCTGATTCTCATCTAGTCTTGTATGTTCTTGGTCTTCACAAAGATTTGCATGCCACCATGGAGGCGCCTCCCGAGCTTTGGTTCCAATGTGGTTGAGGGCGTCGGAACTCTTAGGCTCAAGGGTGGCGGCCCTGCTGGCGTTGGGCAAGTTGCCCCGGCAAGGTTCTTGCCGGGGCTATGGAGGCCGCCCCGGCAAGGGCCTTGCCGGGGGAGTTCACCTCGCTCTTCTGCTCTTCGTGTTTCTGGCTTGGCGTTGCTCTCGTCGTCTTGTGTCTTTGCTTCCTCTGCCCCGCCAAGCGTGGCCAGGGGCGTGGGGCTGCGACTGCCCGCGCACAAGTAAAGGGGTACAAAAAGGGACCCCTACTTTTGTACGCCGACGGGAGCCCCCGGGCCTGGGCCACATATAAGCGCGGGGCGTTATTGGGCCAGGCCCAGAACGGTGCGCGGGCGCGCGCGCGGCGGAGTTTTTACCGCAGTAACTCCCTCGCTCGTTGCGTTTCCCCACGACCCGCGTTGAATGCATGACATGGGGGTTGTGCGTGGGGCGGTTTCTGCCCTCATGCGTCACATCATGGTAAATGGTAAAGAGGCGGCCCGCGCCTTCCCCATAAAAAGGAAAAACTGCAGGCGCGCTGCTCATTTACCCTCTACGCCTCTTCCAATCTCGGAACCGCCGTTCCTCTCTTCTTCCTCAGGCGAAAGATTCGAAGCTCTTGCCTCTGCTTTCTGTCGTCGCGCCCCCATTGCTCTTAATCCTTCGCCCTCTCCCAGCTGCCATGGCGCCCAAAACCAGCACGGGCAAGGGAGGGGCCAAGGATGCCGGGGAGAAGGAGGCGCCGGAGAGCGAGTTGGCGGTGCGGCGGATGCAGCTCGCCTACTTTCCGTGGACGGTCGATGCAGTCCACCTCAGGAACTACTTCTTGCCCCTGTGGGGGTAGAAGAGATGGGGCACCCTGCCATGTGTGTCGTCCCCGCCGATTTTGCCAAGGACGACCCAAATCGGTACCCCTTCTTCGTCGATTTCTTCTCTTGCAGGCTCTGCCCCCCTTTCTCCGACTTCTTCAACGACGTCATGCACACCTACGGCTTCCATCTTTTGGATATCACGCCGAATGCCGTGGCGTGCATGGCTCCCTTTGCCCACCTCTGCGAGGGCTTTGCCGGGGTGCTTGTCGGTGTCAAAACCGGTGGATCTCGGGTAGGGGGTCCCGAACTGTGCGTCTAAGGTCGATGGTAACAGGAGACAGGGGACACGATGTTTCCCCAGGTTCAGGCCCTCTCTATGGAGGTAATACTCTACTTCCTACTTGATTGATCTTGATGAATATGAGTATTACAAGAGTAGATCTACCAAGAGATCGCAATGGCTAAAACCCTAAAAGTCTATCCTGTATGACTACGATTATGATTCTTCTTGCCTCTACGGACTAAGCCCTCCGGTTTATATAGACACCGAAGGGGACTAGAGTTTGTACAAAGTCGGTTACAGAGAAAGAATCTTCATATCAGGACGCCAAGCTTGCCTTCCACGCCAAGGAGAGTCCTATCCGGACACGGGAGAGAGTCTTCGGTCTTGTAACTTCACAGCCCATCAGTCCGGCCCACGTACCATAGTCTGGATGCCCGAGGACCCCTTAATCCAGGACTCCCTCAGTAGCCCCTGAACCAGGCTTCAATGACGATGTGCCCAGCGCGCAGATTGTCTTCGGCATTGCAAGGCGGGTTCCTTCTCCAAATACTCCAACACAGTCTTCGGACACAACGACTGTGTCCGGCTCTGCAAAACGAGCACCACGCACAACCGCAGAGAGTATAATATTTCACGAGTCCAATCCGTTGACAAATTTTTGTAACGTGATACCACATCATCACCCGGTTATTATTTCGAACCGTTTTTCGGCCTGCCGCTTCAAGATGTGGTCTCATTGGCACGTCTTGTCAAAGCAGAGATCGTGTCCCTTATTGCGGGATTCTCATCAATACAGGCGTGGGTAATCGAACCGCGCCGCCTGCACGGCCCTTGGGAATAGGCGAGTTTTAGGGCGAGTGGGGAGGCGCTTGATATTCACTGCCTTTATAAGGAGATAAGGATTCCCTTCTTTCACCCACGCCTTCTCTCTCTCTCTGCCCTCCCATTCTCGAGCTCCAGCGCCCAAGTCCTCATCTTTTCCGCCTCGAGAAAGCACTCGACCATGTCCGGATCTGGAGCGCAAGGCAAGTGGATGGCCTCCTTCGTCAAGGAGAAGGACATCACCAAGCTTCGGGAGGCCAGGTACCTGGCGAAAGAAATCGCCCATCGGCTTCCGGCCAAGGGGCAAATCGTCCCCACACCGAAACCCAATGAAAGGGTGGTGTTCATCCCCCACTTCGTCCGCGGGTTACGGTTTCCTCTCCACGGTCTGTGGACTCATGTTCTATTACGGGCTAGATTTCCATGATCTAGCCCCAAACTCCTTCCTCAACATCTCGGCATTCATTGTCGTGTGCGAGGCCTTCCTTCGCATTCCACCCCACTTCGGACTGTGGCTTAAGATCTTCAACGTGAAGACGAAGGTGGTGGATGGCCAACACGCAGAGTGCGGAGGTGCCATGGTGAGCAAGATGCCCAATGTCACATGGCCCAAAGGTACTTTTGTGGAGACCGTCAAAGAGTGGCAGAAACTGTGGTTCTATATCACAAAGCCCCGCAACGCCACCTGGGCCGCGGCTCCCGAATTCAAATCCGGCGCCCCAATGCGGCTCACCTCCTGGCTAGAGAAGGGCCTGAATTGGACTTCGTCGGATGAGCTGACAGCGCTGCAAACGCGCATCCAAAGCATGGTGGACAAGAACATCAAGCTCGTCAATGTGATCCAGGTGATGCTCGTTTGCCAGATCCTTCCATGCCAGAGTCGGACTTGTCATTTATGGGAGTTCAATCCGGCCGAGCACCAGACCTTGCAACAGTTCTTCGGAACTACGCACAAAGATATCTAGAAGGTGCTCTTCAAGGGCAACGAGACGCCGCCGGAGACCACCAAGGACCGCAGGCACAACCTGGCCCATCCCACCAGTGCGGTAAGTCTTTCGCATTTCAAGGTGTATACTTTACTTGCTTAGTCAGGGAAGATATCTAAACCTCACTATTTATTTTTCCAGGGCTGGACAAAGAAGGTGGAGCAGATTCGGTGTCCGGCTCCACTGCCCGAGGAACCAGCAATTCCACTTCTGACGAAGATGCTGGTTCCGGCGCCCTACCAAGCGCCGGAGAAGAAGGCCAAGAAGAAGGCCAAGGGGGTCCGGAGTGGCCCCCACCGCAAAGGAGCTTCGGACATGACGTCCGAAGACAACGAGACTCACTCCTCCGCCACCAAAGACGACGACAAGGAGGAGGAAGAAAGCAGCCCTCCCCCTGAGGGGGGAAGGAAAAAGAGGGTGGCCTCCACAAATCTGGAGGCAGAGGCGTCCAAGAGGGGGAAGGGCTCCTTCGCGGATAACTCCGCGTGGGTCGTTGATAGCAGCCCAGAGCCGCACCCCCAAAACAAGTCCCTGGCCGCATCATGAGTACTAAAAAACCCTGACACGTCCATATATCCGGCCTCTCTACTTCATAGTTTTAACATGTTTAATTATGCAATTGCAGTCCGGCCTGCGACAGCTCGCTGCGATCCTCATTGGGGGATTCGCTGGATTCAAAGGCGATGGCCAGCGAGTCACCGTCGGCGGCTTACTCTCCCAAGGCCAAGGACGACACCGAGGTGCTGTCCCGAAGGACCTTCCTGGGCCAGGGAGAGGTTCAGGAGGCCGTCAGGGTGGCGCCAGAGGGTGACCCCTCGGCCGCCGGACACCGGGGGGAAAAACCCCCATGGAGACTGGTGATGAGGGCCATATCCAATTCGGCCCCCTGCCGGATACCATCCCGGAGACCTACACGGCTCCGGAATTAAGCGAGCAGCCTCCTCCGAAGGGAGGAGGTGCGCCTATTCCGCCAGTGACCTCTATCCATCCAGAGGCACTGGATAATCTGCTGGAAGCGCTACGAGGCGCTTCCATTGTGGAGTAACACCGTATCCTTATAGGTACGGTGGTTGAGAAGGTTCAGTCCGTTAAGAGCAGACTGACCGAAGCCTGACCAGCCTGCTGACAGGCTTTGAGGTAAGTGACGCAAAAAAGAAAGTCATAGAATAGACAGTAGCCCCTGAGACACTGTCCGGTGTTCGAAAAGAAAAACCGGACGGAGGATCAAGTAATTTTCGCAGGAAACTAACTAAATATGTCTTATGTGAATAAGCAGGCGTCGTTGCTGGCCGCAACCTCTCATGCTGCTGAGGTCTCCGGACTAAAGCAGAGTCTGGAGCGGGCCGAAGAAGAGCTCGGCCGTGTAAAGAAGCAACTGGAGGACAAGCAAGGTATGTGATGACCTTGTGTATATCCATAAAAGGATGAATGACTTGTGCTGACCATAGTGCAATGATATTTGTAGGGGCGGATACTAAGGTGGAAACCCTCACGAAAGCGCTGGTTGAGGCCAAAAAGAAAATGGCAAAGGAGCGAGCCGCCCGTGAAAAACACGAGGCCAGGGTTTGTGAGGTCCAGCAGGAGCTCCAGGACGCCGTCAAGAAGTGCGAGTCCTTGGAGCGCAATATTGCGGATCAAGAGACTGAACTCGCTAAGGTTCGCCATAGCGTGCAAGAGGCTCGGGTTGAAGCCTAGGGCGCCCTCCATGAAATCCAGGAGGCCAAGAAAATCGTGGCGGGTAAGGCTTTTATTATGCAAAGCAAGTATGTGAAGAAGAGGTATCTCTTACTAACCCGGATTTGGAGTTCTCCAGGGGCGTTTGCGGATCGGCCATGCAGCGTTTCTGATGCTGCTGAATTCTACCAAGCCGAAGAGGGGAGCTCAACGGAGAAGTTGTTCTGGTCGCAATACCTTGCGCCAGAACATCCGGTGCCCTTTAGCGACCAGCTAAAATAGCTGGTCGAACTGCATAGGGTGGCTGAACTGGCCATGAAGGACTTAATAATCCGGTTGTGGCCTGCCGAGGCCATACCCAGCAGCTACTTCGGTCTCGTGAAGCAGCTATTCAATGCATGCCCTCGGCTTGACACCATCAAGCGGTCAGTCTGTATCGAAGGTGCGCGGATGGCCTTCGCCTGTGTCAAAATGCAGTGGGCGAAGATGAATGCCGTCAAGCTCGCGACCGAGGGACCGCCCAAGGGCAAGGAGCACCACACGCCCGAGCGATATTTTAGTGATGTCCTAGATGGATCCCGCATTGTAGCGGAGCAATGTGCGAAAGATGTAATCTTTGAATGAATACATTTATGTTATCTCGCTCTGTATTATGAAACAAGTTCGGCTATGTAATATAATGCTTGTTAATATTTTACCTCCTGTGCGGCCGTGTTTATGAAATTTTGAGAGTTGGCCAGTCGTCGGCTTCAGCCCCCACGTAGGTAGTACGGGGGTGTTCGGGATGGAATCTAAACACTCTTGATCCAATTGTTTGGTCCTTGAAGGAGGTGTTTAGTGCAACGAACCAGGCAATCAGACTATGTGGCTTTATCACCCTCACTTAGACATAGGAGTTTGACAATGAAAATTTAGGCGCAGCCCCTAGTATCCGAACTAGGGTGCTGTAAACTCCTGATCGGGTAAGAGCCGATTCATCGCGTAATGCAGAAAAACTCGCTAAAGATTTGAGACCTCCGAAGAGCTGACTGGCTCACGCCGCATCATGACAGTCAGTTTTTGGCTTTCGCTACTGAGGTGCTCATTCGGATAAACCAGGACACAATCGCAGTAGTTCTCCCTTTACCACCCTAGCCGATATAGCGGAACGTAAGGTGGTAAGCACAGGAGCCGGGCAACCCAACTATTGACCAAAGACATGATTCGGAGCCAATGCATATAATGCTAAATTCGGGGTGCGGAACTATACTGTAAAAAGTGTTCGGACTTTGTTGTCGTATTATGGGTCGCAATGAAGCCCCTGGCAGATTAAAGCATACCAAAATGTACGGGTGCAATTTGATAAGAATATCAAAAGAAGAGAAAAGGGGGGGTAGCCGCAGAAGTTGAGCCGCAAACTGTTTCCATTATAGTTTGATTAATACATCAAAGCGTATTTGTACAAGTAGTGCAATAAGCGATAGGGCTATTTGACATGCCACAACCAAGGGAGAGCTGCGTGCGGGTCCTGAAAACAGGTAGAGTGATCGTTAAAGAGACCACCTAGAAATTCCCTTATGCGTCAGTGCTTCTTGCCATCTTGGTGTGTCTATCCTGTTGAGAGGACCGATGATCAGGTTGTCAGAAAAATCCTGTGGAAAAGAAACCTGAAAAGGATAAAAAAGAAAAAGTGAAAGTATGTGTGTCCAGGGGCGGTCGAGCCGTATTGTGGATCACAAGCTAGTTATGCCTCCGTCTATGCCCATGGTATTTTGAGTGCGTAGTTATGTACGCGCGGTACGAACGCCGCCACTTGGTCAGGACTGGACGGAGGCCAAATTGCTAGTCGAGCTCTTGACGAGCTGGGTTGTCCTGTTGCAGAGTAGTCCGGACTCGTTTGACAGTGTCCGGGAGCTTGGCCGCCGAATTACGGTTCTGCTTGAGGAGGCTGCTCTGTACTTCTGCTGTTAAAGCAGCGGTGTGCTCCTTGGTACGGAGGGAGCATTCCGTGTTTCCATTGACTGTTATGACGCCGCATGGTCCGGGCATCTTGAGCTTGAGATAAGCATAGTGCGGCACTGCATTGAATCGAGCAAATGTAGTTCGTCCAAGTAGTGCGTGATAGCCACTGTGAAAGGGGACGATATCGAAGATCAACTCTTCGCTTCAGAAGTTGTCCGGGGATCCGAAGACAACCTCAAGTGTGATTGGTACAGCGGGCCTCTACACCTGGTATGACTCCTTTAAAGGTAGTCTTTGTGGGCTTGATCCTTGAGGGGTTAATGCCCATTTTGCGCACTGTATGCCGATAGAGCAGGTTCAAACTGCTGCCACCATCCATGAGGACTCACGTGAGATGGAATCCATCAATGATTGGGTCGAGGACCAGGGCGGCTGAACCGCCATGACGGATACTAGTCGGATGGTCCTTGCGATCGAAAGTGATCAGACTGGAAGACCATGGGTTGAACTTTGGGGCGACTGGCTCCATCGCGTAGACGTCCCTGAGTGCGCGCTTGCGCTTCCTCTTGGGGATGTGGGTAGCATATATCATGTTCACCGTTTTGACCTGAGGGGGAAACTTCTTCTGTCCCCCTGTGTTCGGTGGACGGGGCTCCTCGTCATCATCCTCGCTTTGCAACCCCTTCTCCTTGATCTCGGCATTTAACTTGCTGGCCTATTTAAAAACCCAACAGTCTCTGTTGGTATGATTGGCTGGTTTGTCGGGGGTGCCGTGTATCTGGCTTGAGTATGCGGTCCAAGCTGGATGAGCCCGAATTGTTCCTTTTGAACGGCTTCTTCCGCTGGCCGGATTTGGAGCCACTGAATCCGGTGTTGGCCACCGTGTCGTCGGTGTTATCGCCGTTGTTTCGACGCTTGTGTCTGTTGCGTCGGGGCTTGCCGTTGCTATTTCTGGCTTCCACAGTGCTAGGCTCGCTTGCATTATTATTGCTACGGGCTAGCCAACTATCTTCGCCCGCGCAAAAGCGGGTCATAAGTGCCGTAAGGGCTGCCATGGACTTCGGCTTTTCTTGGCCGAGGTATCGGGCAAGCCATTCGTCCCGGATGCTGTGTTTAAAGGCCGCCGGGGCTTCGGCATCCGGACAGTCGACGATCTGGTTCTTTTTGGTTAAGAACCTAGTCCAGAGTTTCCTGGCTGACTCTCCGAGCTGTTGAATTATGTGACTTAAGTCGTCGGCATCCGGAGGTCGAACATATGTGCCTTGGAAGTTGTCAAGGAAGGCCTCTTCCAAGTCCTCCCAGCTGCCGATGGATTTTTCAGGCAGACTGTTTAACCAGTGTCGGGCTGGTCCTTTGAGTTTTAGTGGGAGGTATTTGATGGCATGGAGATCATCGCCATGAGCCATATGAATGTGAAGAAGAAAATCCTCGATCCATACCGCGGGGTCTGTTGTCCCATCATATGATTCGATGTTTACGGGTTTAAACCCTTCTGGGAATTCGTGCTCCATTACCTCGTCAGTGAAGCAAAGGGGGTATGCGGCGCCTCTATATCGGGCCATGTCACGACGTAGCTTGGATGGAGTCCGTCTACGTTTCTCAGCCCGGGCGTGATTATGATTGTTGCGTCCGGCTAGGTAGCCGTTGTCGCGTGTCAGGGCACGTCCCCGTGATCCATAGATCAATCTGTTATGACTTGCTCTACTGTCCAAGTCCTGCCGCGGGTCATATGTATGTCCCCGAGCTGTTTTATCTCTGCCTTTACGGTGAGGTAGAGCGGGCTGGTGTTCGGCTTGAGTTGCCGCTTTGTCCCGACCACGTGGTGGTCGGTCAACCGCATTGCGCGATGATGGTACGGGCTCCAGCGCCTCATCATCGAACTGATGTAGCAATTTGCACTTCGGGTAACTTTTGGCTGGGCGCTTGAGGCCATATTCCTCGGCTGCCAGGACATTAGTCCATCTATCGTTGAGCAGATCTTGATCAGCTTGAAGCTGATGCTGCTTCTTTTTCAGGCTCCTTGCAGTGGCTATTAGCCGGCGCTTAAAGCGCTCCTGCTCGAGGGGTTCCTCAGGCATGATAAAATCCTCGTTGCCGAGGCTCACCTCATCCTCGGAGAGCGGGAGATAATTACTGTCCTCGGAGTCTTCGTCTATGGCCTGTTCATCAGGGCTAACTTGCCCATCTTCCCGTTCGTCCTGTTCGGAAGTTGCCTCAACGGGGTCTTCATTGTCTTCGGCATCGTCTGGAGTATTGTTTTCTCTTGTCCCGGTATCGCTGTCTTTTCCACGTCATGACTTAGAGCGGCGCCGCTGACGTCGGTGTTTTGGCTATATCTCAGGAGGTTTATCCTCGACTGGATCCTTCTCGTTGTCACCATTGTTCTCTTTAGGTGTGTCGACCATGTATACGTCATACGAGGAAGTGGCCGTCCAACATCCGGTAAACGGTAGGTTTTGGGCCTCCTCTTCTCCGGCATCGTCGTCCATACCGTCGATGTCTTCGGAGCCGTAATCGAGCATGTCGGTTAGGTCTTCGACAGTGGCTATGAAGTGGGCCGTGGGTGGGAAGCGAAATTCCCCGTCATCAGCCTCCAGTTCGAACCAGATATAATTCGGCTATGAGTCCCCCGCTAAGGAGAGTGTTTTTAATGACTTTAGCATGTCACCTAAAGGCGAGTGCCGGAAGATGTCCGCGGAGCTGAATTTGACGATCGATGCCTGATCGAGCTCGACATGCGCGGACGCACATGGTTCGGAACCTATAGCCGGAAACGAGTCCGAGGTTCCGGTGACACAGATCCCACTCAGGGTTGGGTCTGTGTGCGTCTCCGACGCCGCTGAGTCTGCGGCTTCCGTGGCGGGATTGAGCCTCCCGCCCTCGGATGGCGCGATCTGCTCCGGATCTAGGGCCAGAGCAGTTACAGGCGCTATCTCCTGGGTATGGTCCGATGACAGATTTAAGTCATGTTCATTGCGGTGGCAGGGAGCGGCTGCCGTGGTCTCGAATCCGTCGAAGATCAAGTCTCCGCGGATATCCGCGACGTAGCTCAAGTTTCCAAATCTAACCTGATGGCCAGGGGCGTAGCTGTCGATCTGCTCTAGATGGCCAAGCGAGTTGGCCCGCAGTGCGAAGCCGCCGAATATGAAGATCTGTCCGGGGAAGAAGACTTCTCCTTGAACAACATTGTTCTAGATGATTGACGGGGCCATCGAACCTCTTGACGACGACGTAGCGGAACTCTCAATGAAAGCACCAATGTCGGTGTCAAAACCGGCGGATCTCGGGTAGGGGGTCCCGAACTACGCGTCTAAGGTCGATGGTAATAGGAGACAGGGGACACGATGTTTACCTAGGTTTGGGCCCTCTCTATGGAGGTAATACCCTACTTCCTGCTTGATTGATCTTGATGAATATGAGTATTACAAGAGTAGATCTACCACGAGATCGTAATGGCTAAAACCCTAAAAGTCTAGCCTGTATGACTATGATTATGATTCTTCTTGCCTCTACGGACTAAGCCCTCCGGTTTATATAGACACCGAAGGGGACTAGGGTTTGTACAAAGTCGGTTACAGAGAAAGGAATCTTCATATCAGGACGCCAAGCTTGCCTTCCACGCCAAGGAGATTCCTATCCGGACACGGGAGAGAGTCTTCGGTCTTGTATCTTCATAGCCCATCAGTCCGGCCCACGTACCATAGTCTGGATGCCCGAGGACCCCTTAATCCAGGACTCCCTCAGTGCTCCCTAGCACGGCGCTCTTCTGCCACTACTTCTCTCCTCGCTTTCAACCAGGGGGCGCCATCTCTGGCTGCATCACCTGGATCCCGAGGACCCAGGAGAAGGGCACGTATCCGGAGGGTGCACAGAAGAAGAGGTGGGAGGAGTGGCGGGGCCGGTGGTGCTGGATCGAGGAGAAGGACCCGCAGGAGTTCTGCCGAGTTCGTCCGAGCCCGACGACCCACCGCAGGGATTGGAGCGACCTCGACGCCAACGACGAGAAACTCACGGTTGCCACCACCAGGATTCATCGCCTCACCATGGCCGGGCTCACCCTCGAGATGATCGGGGCCGACTTCATCCGTCGCCGAATTGCCCCGCTGCACAACAAGGGGAGGCCGGCTTGGGATTTCAGGAACGCGGCTGACATCATGAGGCTCCGACCTGGCCTGAAGCACAACTTCACGGTGATGGTGCATGCCCATTTCTGTCAAAGGCTCTTTTAGCTCGACGTGGACAGTGATGGCAGGGCTGAGAGGACAGGCAGGGCCGCAAAGGCCGGCAAGGCCATCAAGGGGCCCCTGTTTGGGTTGCCGGCAGGAGTGGTACTGCTGAGCAACAACTCTCGCCAATCTGCCATCATCGCCATGATGCCGGACTTCAATGCGCATGGCCTTGAACCGGGTTGGGCCAAGCCGCCAGCGGAGAAGGTGCAGGAGTTCTTTGACACTTTGTCGAAGAGCTATGTCCGTGACGAGCCGCTGCTCATCCAGGACACCACCAAGGCGGAGCTGGACTACATCACCGCCAGGGCGGCGGAGGCGACGCTCGCCAGGGAGGCCGGCAGCATTGGCGCCATGGAGGACGAGGCCGACGCGGCCGCGGAGGAGACGGAGCTCGCCCAGTGGGCGGAGTGTGCCGGGTAGGCCAGTGGCCCCAACGCCGAGGCCCCCCTTGTTGAAGACGCGGGCGACAAGTCGTCCGGAGAGGAGGTCGAGGTGAACAACCCCCCGGCCACGGGGAGGCAGCGCGTCCTGTGGCGGGCCAGCTCTGGTGAGCCGGTCTGGCCCGGCAGGACCACGCAGCGGCAGCCGGCCCAGGAGCAGCTCGTGCGCGAGACGAGGGCGATGAAGGCCACGACAGCGAAGAAGGAGGTGAAGGTCGCGGTGGCGAAGAGGACAGCGACTGCTTCCTCCTCGTCCAAGCGGCACCGGACCCCTTCTCCTTCGGACAGCACCTTGGAGGCCGAGTTCGACCTCAGATATTTTAGCCCGGCGAGGAAGAGGAAGCTAGTGGAGGAGGAGGTGGAGGAAGAGTAAGTATTTCGCCCCACACATCATCTCCTGACTTTAATCCGGTGTTATCCTCTTTTGATTTGATGTTATCTTCACAGGGACGTGGAGACGCTGGCCTAGAGGGTGGCGAAGAGGGCTAAGGCCTCGATGGGCGACAAGCCCCCGGCGGGTACTTCGTGTACGCCGTTGCTGGTGGAGAGCAGCCCGGACAGCAGCCCCCGGCATAGCCCCCGCTTCAGCCCCCAGCGTAAGCTCATCACTCACTCCTCCACTGATGAACATTGGGGTGTGAATCCTTGATGCTGGCCTTGCCAGGTTTGCACGAGAAGAACGGCAGCAGGAGGAGCCGCCGAGGGCCACCCCCAACATGCCGCCCCCTCGACTACGCCGCCCCGAGGGGCGTCCCCGGCAAGGGCATCCACCACCCAGTCCACGCATATGGAGGAGGAGGAGGCGAACTTGGGTGCCGGGGGTTCTGCCCCGGCAACGAATGCTGACGGGGAGGGCGCCACTTCTTCCCAGCCTGGTGTGGGTAAGTTATTTGCTTTCTATCCCTGTTCTTTCTTCTCCTTTTTGAACCTTGACCTTGGCTCCGTCTCATTCCCCTTCTTGGTATCTAGACCCTTCCTCGGCGGGCCGGGAGGACATCGACACCGTCATCGAGGAGGTCGCCAGGGACATCGGGGCCGAGGCCGACAAGATCGCCGCCGAGGAGGCTGCCAAGACCGCCGTAGAGAATGCCACCAAGGGGCCTGCCGGGGAGGCCAGCAAGGCCGCTGCCGAGGAGGGGTTGATTGACGACCAACCTTCCTCCTCTGTTGCCTCTGGCTCGGGCAAGTACTTGAAGGTGGCCGACGACCTGTTCGTCCACCTCCCGAGAACGGCGAGCACCAGGGCGCCAACCGAGGGGGAGGTGTTCAACGACAAGGCGCTCGCCGCCGCCGGGCTTGAGGTTGTTGACGAACCGAGCGCTGGTGGCGGCGGTTCCCAAGTGGAGCAGCTCCTTCGGGCCATGAGCGTTAACTTCCAAAAGCTCTAGGCGCTCCACCGTGCCTGCCTGGACAAGGCAAAATCCAGGATGGCGGCGGTGGACAAGGCAGAGACGAATCTCAAGGAGCACATCGCCGAGACGCAGGCCTAGTTCCGGAAGGCCCACGAAGAACTGAAGGTTGCCCAGGATCTGCTGGCTGAGCAAAAACAGGAGCTCATCCTAAAGCAGGCTGATGTCGAGAAAGCCCAGGAGGTGGCGAAGGAACAGGCCGCCAAGGACGAGGCCGCTCGGCACCAGCACCAGGCCGAGCTGAACCCCTAGGAGGAGGACCTTGCCGCTCGTGAGGAGGCGCTCGCCGCCACACTCCGTGGCAAGGATGAGGAGGTCGAGAAGCTCGTCGCGCAGCGAACCCAGGAACTGGAGTAGAGGCACAAGGAGGCACTCAATGCTCAAGCCCTGGTCCATGCCGGCAAGGTGAAGGAGCTGGAGGTGGAGCGGGATGGGCTAAAGAAACAGGTCCTGGAGCTGACGAAGGAGAAGGACACGATCAATGGCGCTCTGGTGGAGGCGCAGGCCGCAGTCCTCGGCAAGGTCGAGGTGCTCTCCAAGGCCAACGACTCCATCACAGACCTGAAGCTGAAGCTGGAGGGCCTTGAGGGGACGCTTTCGGAGGTCAGGGCCCGGGAAGAGACCCTGACCAAGGACCTGGAGGAGGAGAGGCAGCTGCGAAGGAATGACGCTGCCGAACACAAGGAGTACGCGGAGGGCATAAACCATTGGGTCAGCCGCCTCGCCGACGTCGCCGGCAGGACCACTACGAAGCTGGCTGCCATGGGGATGCCAAATGTGAGGTACTCCCCAGAGCCGAATGTGAGTCCCAACGCCAAACTGACCCTGTTCTTCGAGGGCGTTCTTGGAGCCCTGGAGCAGCTCCGCTCCAACCGGGCAACTTATCTGGCCAACGAGTCCCGGAGGCTCTGCCGGGGTGCCCTGACCAAGGTGCTCACCAAGGTGGCATTCTGGAACCCCCACCGTCAACTTTGCCAACGCGTTGGAGAGCTTGCCGGAGGAGGCGGACCTCACGGTGCTCAAGGAGCGTATCAAGCCCATCATCGACTGCGTCGACAGAGTTGAGAGGGTGGAGGGCCAGCGCCGGGACTAGGCACCCCATTTCTCGTCGCCGCTGAGAGTTCAAGACCAAGACAATTTTATCTTAAGTTAGAACCCCAGCGATTACTTGATGTAATATAACTCTGCAGTACTTCAATATCACGCATGCTATCTTCCCGTTAGATCTTTCTTTGTATGTTTGCACCCTACGCTTGGTGAGATAAGGCTGTCGGCACGTAAACCCATGCCGGGGTGCTTTGAGGACGGATCCTTAGCAGCCTACCGGGGGGGCGCTTGCTGCCGGGCAAGCCACCTTGCTACTCCCAGCGCGGTCGCTTGAACTGTCGAGCGGACTCAAAACAGGACAAGAGCGCTACTAGTAGGGGGTAGGCCACCTTGCCATTCTCAGTGCGGCCGCATGAACTGTCGAGCGGACTCGAGACAGAGACAAGGGCGTTGCCAATAGTGGAAGGGTCACATTGCATGCAGGTTTCCCATACAAGGAACGAGATCTTTCGAGGAAGACAGACTTATATAAATGAAATTAGCCAAAAATTTGCATGACTTAGCTTTTCGGGGCCACGCGGATGGCTGTCGAAGTTGCGAACGACACCAGAGGGCGGCTGATCGACGCCGCCCTCTCCCTTCGAGCCATCCCCATGAAAGAGTCGATGCGCTGACCTTCAAGCCGGATTTTCACAGCTTGCGCCCCCTACCTGGCGCGCCAAAGATGTCGGGGCAAACGACACCTACGGGATCACGAAGAATCCCTTTTGCTACGGTTGGCAGGCGCGGGGCTGTGGAAAGAGCGGGTTTGAGGGATCAACACGGGGGGGGGGGGGGTCATCCAGGTTCGGGCCGCAAGTGATGCGTAATACCCTACTCCTGCTGGTTTATGTTTATCTGGTGTTCTTGGACTATCTACAAAGCGTGCAGGGTCCAAAAAGTCCGAATCCTCTCCCAGTATGCCGCGGGCCTCCTTTTATCGTCAGAAGGGGATGCCACAGTGGCATACAGGAGGTGGAAAGTTGTACAGCAGTCGAGTCTATCTCCTGGCACCGTGTTGTCGACGTGCCCTTCTTGCTTTATCGGGGACGGCAAGGAAGCTCGTCCCAGCTGTCGCTGCCTCGCTGCTACCTCTTGAGCACTGCGTTGGTTTTCCCTTGAAGAGGAAAGGGTGATGCAGCAAAGTAGAGTAAGTATTTCCCTCAGTTTTTGAGAACCAAGGTATCAATCCAGTAGGAGGCTACGCGCGAGTCCCTCGCACCTACACAAAACAAATAAATCCTCGCAACCAACGCGATAAGGGGCTGTCAATCCCTACACAGTCACTTACGAGAGTGAGATCTGATAGATATGATAGGATAATATTTTTGGTATTTTTGTGATAAAGATGCAAAGTAAAATAAAAGAAAAGTAAAAAGCAAAGAAAATAACTAAGTATTGGAAGATTAATATGATGAAGACATACCCGGGGGCCATAGGTTTCACTAGTGGCTTCTCTCAAGAGCATAAGTATTTTACGGTGGGTGAACAAATTACTGTTGAGCAATTGACAGAATTGAGCATAGTTATGAGAATATCTAGGTATGATCATGTATATAGGCATCACGTCCGAGACAAGTAGACCGACTCCTGCCTGCATCTACTACTATTACTCCACACATCGACCGCTATCCAGCATGCATCTAGAGTATTAAGTTCATAAGAACAGAGTAACGCCTTAAGCAAGATGACATGATGTAGAGGGATAAATTCATGTAATATGATAAAAAAACATCTTGTTATCCTCGATGGCAACAATACAATACGTGCCTTGCTGCCCCTACTGTCACTGGGAAAGGACACCGCAAGATTGAACCCAAAGCTAAGCACTTCTCCCATTGCAAGAAAGATCAATCTGGTAGGCCAAACCAAACTGATAATTCGAAGAGACTTGCAAAGATAACCAATCATACATAAAAGAATTCAGAAGATTCAAATATTGTTCATAGATAAACTTGATCATAAACCCACAATTCATCGGTCTCAACAAACACACCGCAAAAGAAGATTACATCGAATAGATCTCCACGAGAGAGGGGGAGAACATTGTATTGAGATCCAAAAAGAGATAATAAGCCATCTAGCTAATAACTATGGACCCGAAGGTCTGAGGTAAACTACTCACACTTCATCGGAGGGGCTATGGTGTTGATGTAGAAGCCCTCCGTGATCGATGCCCCCTCCAGCGGAGCTCCGGAACAGGCCCCAAGATGGGATCTTGTGGGTACAGAAGGTTGCGGCGGTGGAATTAGGTTTTTGGCTCCGTATCTGATCGTTTGGGGGTACATAGGTATATATAGGAGGAAGAAGTACGTCCGTGGAGCAACAGGGGGGCCACGAGGGTGGAAGGCGCGCCCTGGGGGGTAGGCGCGCCCCCTACCTCGTGGCCTCCTCCTTTATTTCTTGACGTAGGGTCCAAGTCTCCTGGATCATATTCGTTCTGAAAATCACGTTCCCGAAGGTTTCATTCCGTTTGGACTCCATTTGATATTCCTTTTCTCCGAAACTCTGAAATAGGCAAAAAACAGCAATTCTGGGCTGGGCCTCCGGTTAATAGGTTAGTCCCAAAAATAATTTAAAAGTGAATAATAAATCCCAATAATGTCCAAAACAGAAGATAATATAGCATGAAGCAATCAAAAATTATAGATACGTTGGAGACGTATCAAGCATCCCCAAGCTTAATTCCTACTCTTCCTCGAGTAGGTAAATGATAAAACCAGAATTTTTGATGTGGAGTGCTACTGGGCATAATTTCAATGTAATTCTTCTTAATTGTGGTATGAATATTCAGATCCGAAAGATTCAAGACAAAAGTTTAATATTGACATGAAAATAATAATACTTCAAGCATACTAACAAAGCAATTATGTCTTCTCAAAATAACATGGCCAAAGAAACTTATCCCTACAAAATCATATAGTTTGGCTATGCTCTATCTTCACCACACAAAGTATTTAAATCATGCACAATCCCGATGACAAGCCAAGCAATTGTTTCATACTTTTGACGTTCTCAAACTTTTTCAATCTTCACGCAATACATGAGCGTGAGCTATGGACATAGCACTATATGTGGAATAGAATGGTGGTTGTGGAGAAGACAAAAAG
Source organism: Aegilops tauschii subsp. strangulata (assembly GCF_002575655.3). Taxonomy (NCBI): domain Eukaryota; kingdom Viridiplantae; phylum Streptophyta; class Magnoliopsida; order Poales; family Poaceae; genus Aegilops; species Aegilops tauschii. Next base: position 291,827,209 of record NC_053037.3, read on the forward strand.
GGAGAAGATAGTCTCACATCAACTAGGCGTATCAACGGGCTATGGAGATGCCCATCAATAGATATCAATGTGAGTGAGTAGGGATTGCCATGCACCGGATGCACTAGAGCTATAAGTATATGAAAGCTCAACAAAAGAAACTAAGTGGGTGTGCATCCAACTCGCTTGCTCACGAAGACCTAGGGCTTTTGAGGAAGCCCATCATTGGAATATACAAGCCAAGTTCTATAATGAAAAATTCCCACTAGTATATGAAAGTGACAAAATGAGAGACTCTATCATGAAGATCATGGTGCTACTTTGAAGCACAAGTGTGGTAAAAGGATAGTAACTTTGTCCCTTCTCTCTTTTTCTCTCATTTTTTTTATTTGGGCCTTTTCCCTTTTTTTATGGCCTCTTTTTTTTCGTCCGGAGTCTCATCCCGACTTGTGGGGGAATCATAGTCTCCATCATCCTTTCCTCACTTGGGACAATGCTCTAAAAATGAAGATCATCACACTTTTATTTTCTTACAACTCAATAATTACAACTAGATACTTAGAACAAAATATGACTCTATATGAATGCCTCCGGCGGTGTACCGGGATATGCAATGAATCAAGAGTGACATGTATGAAAGAATTATGAACGGTGGTTTTGCCACAAGTACGATGTCAACTACATGATCATGCAAAGCAATATGACAATGATGGAGCGTGTCATAATAAACGGAACGGTGGAAAGTTGCATGGCAATATATCTCGGAATGGATATGGAAATGCCATGATAGGTAGGTATGGTGGCTGTTTTGAGGAAGGTTAATGGTGGGTGTAAGATACCGGCGAAACATGCGCGGTATTAGAGAGGCTAGCAATGGTGGAAGGAAGAAGAGTGCGTATAACCCATGGACTCAACATTGGTCATAAAGAACTCATATACTTCTTGCAAAAATCTACAAGTTATCAAAGCAAAGTATTATGCGCATGCTCCTAGGGGGATAGATTGATAGGAAAAGACCATCGCTCGTCCCCGACCGCCACTCATAAGGAAGACAATCAATAAATAAAGTATGCTCCAACTTCATCACATAACGGTTCACCATACGTGCATGCTACGGGAATCACAAACTTTAACACAAGTATTTCTCAAATTCACAACTACTCAACTAGCATGACTCTAACATCACCATATTCATATCTCAAAACAATTATCAAGCATCAAACTTCTCATAGTATTCAACACACTCATAAGAAAGTTTTTACTAATCTTGAATACCAAGCATATTAGGATTATTTAAGCAAATTACCATGCTATATAAGACACTCAAAATAATCTAAGTGAAGCATGAGAGATCAATAGTTTCTATAAAATAAATCCACCAACGTGCTCTAAAAGATATAAGTGAAGTACTAGAGCAAAACTATATAACTCAAAAGATATAAGCGAAGCACATAGAGTATTCTAACAAATTCCAAATCATGTATGGCTCTCTCAAAAGGTGTGTACAGCAAGGATGATTGTGGTAAACTAAAAATCAAAGACTCAAATCATACAAGACGCTCCAAGCAAAACACATATCATGTGGTGAATAAAAATATAGCTCCAAGTAAAGTTACCGATGGAAGTAGACGAAAGAGGGGATGCCTTCCAGGGCATCCCCAAGCTTTGGCTTTATGGTGTCCTTAGATTATCTTGGGGGTGCCATGGGCATCCCCAATCTTAGGCTCTTGGCACTCCTTGTTCCATAATCCATCAAATCTTTTACCCAAAACTTGAAAACTTCACAACACAAAACTTAACAGAAAATCTCGTGAGCTCCGTTAGCGAAAGAAAATAAAAGATCACTTCAAGGTACTGTAATGAACTCATTATTTATTTATATTGGTGTTAAACCTACTGTATTCCAACTTCTCTATGGTTTATAAACTATTTTACTAGCCATAGATTCATCAAAATAAGCAAACAACACACGAAAAACAGAACAGTCTGTAGTAATCTGTAACTAACGCAAACTTCTGGAACTCCAAAAAATCAGCCAAAATAGGACGACCTATACAATTTGTTTATTGATCAGAAGCAATTGGAATCAATATTTTATCACGTTCTGGTGATTTTTAACAATTATTTTCGTGAACAGAAAGTTTCTGAAATTTTCTGCAAGATCAAATAACCATCATCCAAGAAGATCCTATAGGTTTAACTTGGCACAAACACTAATTAAAACATAAAAACACATCTAACCAGAGGCTAGAACAAAAATTTATTCCTAAACAGAAGCAAAAAGCAAAAAACTAAAAATAAAATTGGGTTGCCTCCCAACAAGCGCTATCGTTTAACGCCCCTAGCTAGGCATTGAGATTTCGATGATGCTCACATGAAAGACAAGAATTGAAGCACAAAGAGAGCATCATGAAACACGTGACAAACACATCTAAGTCTAACATACTTCCTACGCATAGGCATCTTATAGGCAAACAAATTACCATAGCAAGCAAAAACTAGCATGTGCAAGGAAGCGGAAAGAAACAATAGCAATCTCAACATAACGAGAGGTAATTTATTATCATGAAAATTTCTATGACCATATTTTCCTCTCTTATAATAATTACATGTGGGATCATAAGCAAACTCAACAAAATAGCTATCACATAAAATATTTTCAACACGATCCACATGCATGCAAAGTTGACACTCTTCCGAAATAGTGGGATTAACATTAACTAAAGTCATGACCTGTCCAAACCCACTTTTATCAAAAATTTCATAAGATTGAATATTCTCCAAATATGTGGGATCTAAAGTTGACACTCTTCCAAACCCACTTTCAATATTATTGCAAACAATATTATCAATCTCATATTCATCATGGGGATTAAATAAATTTTCAAGATCATAAGAAGAATCACCCCAATCATGATCATTGCAACAAGCAGTAGACATAGCAAAAATAGCGTCCCCAAGCTTAGGGTTTTGCATATTATTAGCACAATTGACATCAAGATAATTTATAGTAAAATCATTGAAATCATGCTTTTCATCGAGGGAACTATCAAGCATGGGTGCAATAGCAACGATCTCATTTTTAACATAAGGAACTATAGCAAATTCGTCTTCATAAATATTGGCATCATGGCCACAAGAATAGCAAGCATCATGTTCATCAAGGGATATTTCAACCAAATCATCGAAATCATCATTATCTATAGATTCATGAATATCATTATTTTCTTCCAAAGCAACAGTCATTCTCTCAATAAATTCTTTGACATAGAAATTATGAGCATAGTTTTCATAGCAATATTTAAGTATGTCAAAATTTTCAGATTCGTAGAGAGTAATATCATACTTTTCAATCAAAAAAACAACTTCATAAGCACCCTTAAAAGCAACAAATTCTTTAATTTGTTTGATATCATAGTAACTATAAACACCCTTTGCATAAGAAGATAAGATTTCATTATCATTAAACTCACATAGGTAGGGAGGTGTTTTTAGGGATCTTAGAGCAACAAGTAAATTCACAAATTTCACAAAGATTCCAAGCATAACATAGCAATCTGTTTATTTGATACCATAAGAGTTTCCCTTTTTCAGACAAACGGTGACGCACAAAATGAGCATGCTCATCTAAAGACTTCCCATCAACTAGGCTAGTTGGGGTTTCAGCACGAGCGCATAAGGATCGAAGATGATCCAAGTAGAACACTTTAAGTGGATCCATATCAATAGATTTTTAGAAAGCAAAGATGCAAGCAAATAGAAGGCACATGGAAGCACAAACAAAAGGACATACGGCAAGAAGGCGAAGAAAAGGCGAATAAAACGGCAAGGGTGAAGTGGGGGAGAGGAAAACGAGAGGCAAATGGCAAATAATCTAATGCGGGAGATAAGGGTTTGTGCTGGGTACTTGGTATGTTGACTTTTGCGTAGACCTACCCGGCAACGGCGCCAGAAATCCTTCTTGCTACCTCTTGAGCACTGCGTTGGTTTTCCCTTGAAGAGGAAAGGGTGATGCAGCAAAGTAGCGTAAGTATTTCCCTCAGTTTTTGAGAACCAAGGTATCAATCCAGTAGGAGGCTACGCGCGAGTCCCTCGCACCTACACAAAACAAATAAATCCTCGCAACCAAAGCGATAAGGGGTTGTCAATCCCTACACAGTCACTTACGAGAGTGAGATCTGATAGATATGATAGGATAATATTTTTGGTATTTTTGTGATAAAGATGCAAAGTAAAATAAAAGCAAAGTAAAAGGCAAAGGAAATAACTAAGTATTGGAAGATTAATATGATGAAGATAGACCCAGGGACCATAGGTTTCACTAGTGGCTTCTCTCAAGAGCATAAGTATTTTACGGTGGGTTAACAAATTACTGTTGAGCAATTGACAGAATTGAGCATAGTTATGAGAATATCTAGGTATGATCATGTATATAGGCATCACGTCCGAGACAAGTAGACCGACTCCTGCCTGCATCTACTACTATTACTCCACACATCGACCGCTATCCAGCATGCATCTAGATATTAAGTTTGTAAGCAGAGTAACGCCTTAAGAAAGATGACATGATGTAGAGGGATAAATTCATGCAATATGATAAAAACCCCATCTTGTTATCCTCGATGGCAACAATACAATACGTGCCTTGCTGCCCCTACTGTCACTGGGAAAGGACACCGCAAGATTGAACCCAAAGCTAAGCACTTCTCCCATTGCAAGAAAGATCAATCTAGTAGGCCAAACCAAACTGATAATTCGAAGAGACTTGCAAAGATAACCAATCATACATAAAAGAATTCAGAAGATTCAAATATTGTTCGTAGATAAACTTGATCATAAACCCACAATTCATCGGTCTCAACAAACACACCGCAAAAGAAGATTACATCGAATAGATCTCCACGAGAGAGGGGGAGAACATTATATTGAGATCCAAAAAGAGAGAAGAAGCCATCTAGCTAATAACTATGGACCCGAATGTCTAAGGTAAACTACTCACACTTCATCGGAGGGGCTATGGTGTTGATTTAGAAGCCCTCCGTGATCGATGCCCCCTCCGGCGGAGCTCCCGAACAGGCCCCAAGATGGGATCTCGTGGGTACAGAAGGTTGCGGCGGTGGAATTAGGTTTTTGGCTCCGTATCTGATCGTTTGGGGGTACGTAGGTATATATAGGAGGAAGAAGTACGTCGGTGGAGCAACAGGGGGCCCACGAGGGTGGAGGGCGCGCCCCCCTACCTCGTGGCCTCCTCCTTTATTTCTTGACGTAGGGTCCAAGTTTCCTGGATCATATTCGTTCTGAAAATCACGTTCCCGAAGGTTTCATTCCATTTGGACTCTGTTTGATATACCTTTTTTGCGAAACTCTGAAATAGGCAAAAAATAGCAATTCTGGGCTGGGCCTCCGGTTAATAGGTTAGTCCCCAAAATAATATAAAAGTGAATAATAAATCCCAATAATGTCCAAAACATAAGATAATATAGCATGGAGCAATAAAAATTTATAGATATGTTGGAGATGTATCACTCACCTGGCTCCGACGCGCGTCCGAGCTGATGAGGCGTGTAGTGCCACACTGGCTGGCTGGCTGCTGAGTTGGTGCAGTGGCAGAGTCTTCACAAAGATCTGCATGCAACCACGCAGGTGCTTGCTGAGTTGGCCTAGATGCCGCACGTCGCCCCGCAACTGTGTGGGAACGGCGGTGGAGTCTTGGCTGGTGTGGGCCTGGCTGCGGCCCCGCGGATGTCTTCGGTAAGGGTCTTGCCAGGGCCCCGGCAAGGGTCTTGCTGCGGCGTCGTAGGCGTCCCCGACAAGGGTCTTGCCGGGGATCTCGTGGGTATCCTCGGCAAGGATCTTGCCGAGGATCTTCGTCTTCTGATTCTCATCTAGTCTTGTATGTTCTTGGTCTTCACAAAGATCTGCATGCCACCATGGAGGCGCCTCCCGAGCTTTGGTTCCAATGTGGTTGAGGGCGTCGAAACTCTTAGGCTCAAGGGTGGCGGCCCTGCTGGCGTTGGGCAAGTTGCCCCGGCAAGGTTCTTGCCGGGGCTGTGGAGGCCGCCCCGGCAAGGGCCTTGCCGGGGGAGTTCACCTCGCCCTTCTACTCTTCGTGTTTCTGGCTTGGCGTTGCTCTGGTCGTCTTGTGTCTTTGCTTCCTCTGCCTCGCCAAGCGTGGCCAGGGGCGTGGGGCTGCGACTGCCCGCGCACAAGTAAAGGGGTACAAAAAGGGTCCCCTACTTTTGTACACCGACAGTAGTATGGGCCATGGCATAGAGGTCGTGCACCTCTAGCACCTCCGCCTTATTTTGTCGCGCCTAAAAGAGAGGAACAGAGTAAATTAGTAATTAAAGGGCTCAAGCTAGCATGAAGAATGAATTGCTTGAATCATGAAGCAAACCACATACCCAGTTCCGCCCGAGCTGATATAAGTTGGCGCTGCCTTGATGGTGTTGCACACCTTCCATTTGGGCACACCGGTCCTTGGCATTGTTGTGGCGGTCTAGCCATTGGTCTAAGCACCACTCATCCACCAACACCTCCCAACAATCCATCTGATCTGCACACCATCTCAGGGGCACCTAAGTTAGTAAAGAGAAACTTGAGTGCTACGCCTACGAATCAAATCAAGGAAACTAAGTACAAGGCCTTAAGAATAGGTAATTACCATCATGTACTAATCCTTCTTCAGAAACTTCTCGCGTCACGCCGGCTTGGTCTTCTTAATACCACGCGAGGCATAGTAGTCTCGAACAACCTGCACCCGAGCCTCGTGCCGTAAGTTTTGTAGTAGGCGCTTGCACTCGGCATCGATAACCTATGCCGCGGCCTCCTCGTATCCCTCCTCAAACCTGTAGAAGGTCTGCAATCAAACGAGACAACATTGATTAGTACAATAACTAACTATTTGAAGATTTTTAATTGTGTAAAGGAGAAATTACCCAAAACTTTCTGATCACCATGTCTGCCCTCATGTGGCACAAGACACCATTGATCATCTCCTCGGGCGGGGCCAGGGCAGCCAAGTAGTGCTCCCAGCTCAATCCAAGTTGTGGAAGCTGACCCTCACCGGGCAACGCGACAAACCCCGGGAAGTTTTGCCGACAAAGCACACCAAGGATGGTGTTGGGCCTGTGGACAACAGGAGTGTGGTCCCAACCCCTGCAGTATGACAAGGCCAATGCATTAGATATATTTGAAGAAACGTGAAGGCAAAAGGTACAAAAAGAGTAAATGCACTTACCTCTCCCCATCAGGGAAAATCAACCACCTCTGCTCACAGGTCACCGGCACGGGTGGGAGCTGTGTACAACCACGCTGGTAGATGGTGGCCCCCTCAACCACCTCGCCCTCGCTATCAGCCAGATCCCCGCCACCATCAGCATGGCCACTCGGCCTCTCAGGCGGATCCGCCCAGGTACCCCATCCGGACGTCTCCTGGGACGTACCCTGGTCTGGAGTCTCATGGGCCGAAGGCCCGTCGACCCGAGGCTCGTGGACCGGAGTCCGCGTAGCCTCCTCCTCAGACGTGTCCACCCTACCAGTCCTGTGCTTGGGTGAATCAGCTGGGGGTGATGGCGAGGAAGGCGTAGGAGCCTGCCTACCTCTCCCACGGCCACGTTCTTCCCGACATCCTCTCCCGGTGGGCAACGACGCCGACGAAGAAGCGCCCACCGGTGTCTGCAGACTGTCGAGCAACGCTCTCCAGAGTGACTGGGGTGGAATGGAAGTACCCCTCCCACCACGCGTCGATGAAGAAGGAGCCTCTGAGCGGTCCAGACCTGCGCCCACCATCTTTCAACACCTGTCATGACAAAGAGTAAACGAAATTAGTACAACATAAAAAATTTAATACCGACATGAATAATAATATGTATATAACTTAAGTGTATCCTCATCAAGTACAACATAAAAAAATGAATACCTAACATGAACTAACAATATATATGTATATAATACAAATTGAATACGTGACATGAACTAATAATAATCTTGATCGTCTATATATGCTCTGGGATCAATAAATGCATCATCATCATCACTATCATGAATGACGTGCTCATTGGGTTCAGTGGCATCAACATGTAGAAGGCCACCTTTATGTAATCGGTCAAGCATTGACAGGTCATCCGCAGCAGTAACCTCTTCTTGTTCTGGCTCAGGGGTGAAGTTGGATTCACTGTCGTTGTCTACTTCAATGTTCTGGGGTGAAGTAGAGCGGTTCTTGAAATGTTTTTTGGAAAGACGTGTTTCTTGGAAGAATTATCCTTCATATGTGTCTGGGTTAATGTGAGGTTCATAATCCTCTTCATTGGGGGGAGGTGGTCTAACATGTGGCGGCACTTCATAAACGACATCCCAGCCATTCAAATTTGGATCAGTTTGGCAGGCCCACGGTAGATAGAAAACTTGGGTCGCCTATTGAGCCATAATATAGACATCGGGAACATCTAAATGGGTTCTTTGTTTGATTTCGACTAGCCCTATATGTTCATGAGTCTTTCTAGTCTCCTTCGTCTGGAACCAATAACATTTGAAGACTACGACGTTCGGTGGGTTTTCACCATAGAGCAGAAGTTCATAAATTGCTTCAACTATCCCATAATACTCGGTACCTCGTTCGGCGATAGTAGAGACACAACAATTTATAGACTTTCGGTCAGCCATAGATAGCTCTTTGCCGAAGGTACAAAAGCGATACGCGTTGATGTCGTATTTGTCAAATGAACGGACCTTATAGTCAAAACCATTAGCGACTTGTCTCAATTCAGTGTCCATAGACTCTGAATTAGCCTACAAGTTTAATACGAAAGGATTATTGCATTAGCTGCAAATTAGAAGAAGAAATGAGAATGGTCTCATGGAAATTTCCGTTTGTTTGAACCAAGAGATGAAACCGGGAAAGCTACCTCCATGCTTTGCTAGAAGATCATACTCTTCGATGGATTCCTTTTGGATCACCGCTCCATCCAAGAATTCGGCGACGTATTGACTGTATCAAATATCCGGGAATAAGAGCAGTTCAAAGGAATTAGAAGTTGCGAAACAATGTACCAAGAACTTACTCGATGTACGGTTCACACTTTTGTTAGGTTGTTGAAGATATACAACGAAATGGTCCACCATTCTTCGACATCCAATGATATTGGTTTCGAAGCACTGGCTGGTGCGAGATTCCCTTTGAATAGGTTGAGGTTGGATCCACCTTTTTTAGGGTCACCAGCATTGTACCGAGGCTCCAAATTATGCAAATGACGATTTTTGGCTTCGTAGTGTGTTGTCACGAAGTTTGCCGCCTCCTCAGTAATGAATGCCTCGGCCATCGATGCTTCAGTTCTATGTTTATTTTTACATTTTGCTCCAAGCGTCTTCTGCATCCTCTCAGTTGTGTAGCACCAACAATTTTGCATGGGCCCCCCAATCTTGCCTCGGTAGGGAGATGCAATATCAAATGATGCATTGGATTAAAGAAGCCCGGTGGAAAGATCCTCTCTAACTTACAGATCAACTCCGGCGCCAACTCTTCCATTTCTTCTAGCATGCCATGTGATAGTTCTTTCGCACAAAGAACACGGAAGAAATAGCTTAGCTCTGCCAGTACTAGCCATTCATCCTCAGGGATAAAGCCATGCAACATCACCGACATTACCCGCTCAAGCCATATGTGTCAATCATGACTCTTGAGACCAACTATTTTCAATTTTTCAAGACTCACTCCCCTCTTTAGATTCGCTGCATACCAATCAGGGAACATCAACTGAATTTTCACCCACAAGATAATTTCCCTCATAGCTGGCCTTCCAAGATTGAACCATGCCTTTGGCTTCGTCCAGTTCTGCTTTCCTTTCGGTTCTTGCATGTTTTGTAACGGTCTATCACATAGAGCCTCCTGATCGACTCTAGCCTTAGTATTATCCTTTGACTTCCCCTCTATGCCGAACAATGTACCAAAAAGGCCTCGGCGATATTCTTTTCAGTGTGCATCACGTCGATGTTTGATACGTCTCCAACGTATCTATAATTTTTGATTGTTCCATGTTGTTATGTTATCAATCTTGGATGTTTTATAATCATTTTATAGTCATTTTATATCAATTTTTGGTACTAACCTATTGACATAGTGCCGGTTGCTATTTTTTGCATGTTTTTTACATCGCAGAAAATCAATACCAAACGGAGTCCAAATGCAACGAAACTTTACGGAGATTTTTTTGGACCAGAAGACACATAATGGGCCCTGGCTGCGCCTGGGGGTGCTCCGAGGAGAGCACAACCCACCAGGGCGCGCCAGGAGGCCCAGGCGCGCCCTGGTGGGTTGTGCCCACCTCAGGTGCCCCCCCGAACCGCCTCTTTGCTCTATAATTAACCCAATATTCCCAAAACCCTAGGGGAGTCGACGAAATATTCATCCAGCCACCGCAGACTCTAGAACCACCAGATCCAATCTAGACACCATCTCGGATGGGGTTCACCACCTCCATTGGTGCCTCTCCGATGATGCGTGAGTAGTTCTTTGTAGACCTTCGGGTCCGTAGTTATTAGCTAGATGGCTTCCTCTCTCTCTCGCTGAATTCTCAATGCAATTGTCTTTCGGGGATCCATATGATGTAACTATTTTGCGGTGTGTTTGTTGGGATCGATGAACTTTGAGTTTATGATCAGATCTATCTTTTTATATCCATGAAAGTATTTAAGTTTCTTTGATCTCTTTTATGCATGATTACTTATAGCCTCATATTTCTTCTCCGATATTTGGTTTTTGTTTGGCCAACTTGATCTATTTATCTTGCAATGGGAAGAGGTGCTTTGTAGTGGGTTCGATCTTATGGTGCTTGATCCTAGTGACAGAAAGGGAACCGACACGTATGTATCGTTGCTACTAAGGATAAAACGATGGGGTCTATCTCTACATAGATAGATCATGTCTACATCATGTCATCGTTCTTATTACATTACTCCGTTTCTCCATGAACTCAATACACTAGATGCATGCTGGATAGCGGTCGATGTGTGGAGTAATAGTAGTAGATGCAGGCAGGAGTCGGTCTACTAATCTTCGACGTGATGCCTATGTAATGATCATTGCCTGGATATCGTCATGATTATTTGAAGTTCTATCAATTGCCCAACAGTAATTTTTTCACCCACCGTTTGTTATTTTTCTCGAGAGAAGCCACTGGTGAAATCTACGAGCCCCGGGTCTCTTTCTCATATTATTTGCCTTTGCGATCTATTTTCCTTTGCATTTATTTTCAGATCTATTAAACTAAAAATACAAAAATACCGTGCTGCAATTTGTTCTTATTTATTTTGTTTGGTGTTCGATCTATCAATCTACTACAATTTATCTCATGTCCGTTTGCCTATCTTGAGGCGCCGTACCCGGAAGGGATTGACAACCCCTTTAACACATCGGGTTGCGAGGATTTGTTATCTGTGTGCAGATGTTGTTTACGTTGTGTTGCTTGGTTCTCCTACTGGTTCGATAACCTTTCTTTCACATCTGAGGGAAATACCTACCGCTGTTGTGCTGCATCATCCCTTCCTCTTTGGGGAAATACCGACGTAGCTTCAAGCCGCATCAAAAGGAATTTTTGGCGCCGTTGTCGGGGAGGATCTTCAACATATACTAGGTTCCTAATCACAACTCTCATCTCCTCGCAATTTACATTATTTGCCATTTGCTTCTCATTTTCCTCTCCCCCACTTCACAAAAATTTGCCGTTTTATTCGCCTCTCTTTTTCGTTCGCCGTTTTCTTGTCAGATCTATCCTTTGCTTGCAATCATGAGTGATTTCGGTATGGCACCAACAGATGATGGCCTAACTCCTAAGATTGGACATACGGGCAATCTGGATGCTAACACTTTTATCTTGGGGCAAGGGAATGTTATGGGAAAAGAACGTATCCAAGAATTTTTCAATTGTGTGGGAAATTTGGGTCTTGATGGTGCTCCTATACTTAAAACTACTAGATCTTATGCGGATGCTATTTCAGCACTAGTTTTGAAACTTCAAAGTAAATTTATTCGTACCCATCCTACTTTGCTGAGATTGTTTGTAACACCCCGCATGTAACTTGCCATATTTGTAACTCCGACTCTTGCCATTTCCGGCTATGTGTCATGATATTCTCTCCGTGGTCGGGTTTTGTCTTTCGTTTTGTTTTTTGTTCATGTCATGCATTTGTTATCATGTCATCATGTGCATGGCATTTGCATACATGTTCGTCTCATGCATCCGAGCATTTTCCCCGTTGTCCGTTTTGCAATCCGGCGCTCCTATCTCCTCCGGCGCACCCCTCTTGTTTTCTTTCGCGAGCGGGTGTCAAACGTTCTCGGAATGGACCGAGACTTGTCAAGTGGCCTTAGTATACCACCCGGAGACCACCGGTCAAGTTTCGTTCCATTTGGAGGTCGTTTGGTACTCCAACGGTTAACCGGGCATCCGCAAAGTCCTTTTGAGTGTCCAGCAGAAACCCCCTAAAAAACCAGCCCAAAACCCACCAAACTCTCTTCCATGCTCTAGGTCGTTCGATCTCGATCGTGTGGGCGAAAACCGCACCTCATTTGGAGCCTCCTAGCTCCCTCTACCTATTTAAATGCATCCCTCCCGAAAAACAAACACAGTCCAACCCTAACCCTCGTCCCTAACCGCCGCCGGACACGTCCGGTTTGCCGCCGCGCCCCGACGAATCGCAAGCCGACACGTCACCGCCGCCGTCCCCGCGCCGCCGCGGCCCGCCGGGCCCGAGGCCGGCCCGCCCGCGCGCGACCGGGCCCCGAGCCGCCGCCCGATCTCTGCCTCGCCCCGCCGCCTCCGCGCCGGCGCCGCGCCGCGCCGCCCCGCCGCCGGCCGGCCCCGCGGCGCCCCTCGCCACCGGCGTCCCTCCCCGCCGTCGCCTCGCCTCCCTCCGCCCTGCTCCTCTCCCTCCAGCGCCGACCGCCGCCTTCCTCTCCTTCCCCGTCACAGGCCGGCGAGCTCCTCAGATCTGGATCGCCCGAGCCCGTAGAGGTTGACTTTTCCCGTGCCTAAGTTTTTTTCCCCAAGTCTTTATTTTTCTACAGCAAGTGCCCCTGTTCATCGTTGCATAACTCCTTGCATGTAGCTCCGTTTTGCGCGTGTAATATGTCAAATTGTTCGTCTCGTGATACTCTACATTCTGTTCAATTGCACCATGTTCATTAGAGGGCATCTTGATGCCCAAATCTCTGTTGCAAGAGGGCTAGTTGCTGTTATCCTCTGGTTCTTAGCAGAACTTGGAGATTTGTCATTTTTGTATCATTTAATCTGTGCATCTTATGGGCATGAGCTCTACATGTGTTTTGTTGTATGCCATGCCATCTTTCCAGTGGTATATGCCATGTATTTTTGTGATCTCTGTGGTGACTAGCACAAGCATGCAAAGTAGGCTCCGTAATGTTTCTGATTTCAGGGACGTAGTGATTTCTGTCCTTGTCTGCTGTTATTTTGTTGCCATGTAAACTTGACGCTACAGAGAGGTCCATGCATATTTTGGTGATGTTCAGTAAGGATGTTCTGTAGCTATAGTTGTAATTGATCCATTCCTGCTCTTGTTTGCAATTATGGAGTGCGATAGCATGACTCAATCTTGCTCTACTTTTGCTATAAAATATTTCTGGCAGATTCTTAACATGATATTCATTTTTGCCAAGCTTATTGTAGTTGATCCATACATGCTATGCTATTTTTCTTGCCATGGTTAGCTTCATAAACATGCCATATTGCTGTAGGTATGCTTGTTTTGTCATGTATTTCTCTGTAGTGAGTGCATCAAGCTCACAAAGAGACCTTCATATTATTGTTTCTGCCATGCTCTGTTTTCTGCTAAGTCTGTAGCATTGTTACTTGTTGCATTTTAAGTGCTATCATGCTGTTAATCGTAGATTCGTGTCATTCTTGTTTTGCTTGCCATTTGCAAACCGTGCATCCGTTTCCGGTGATCTTTATATCGATTTCGACCGAAATCATCTCATCTTTCCAGTGGCATGCTTGGTTTGCCAAGTTACTGCCATGTTCATCATTTTCCTTCCGGAGCACGCATATGCATCGCATATCATATCTTGCATATCATACATGTTTTGCATCATGTTGCTTGTGCATTTCTCGTGGTTGATTGTGGTTCCGTTTGTTTGTGTTCTTGTCTTGGGTAGAGCCGGGAGATGAGTTCGTGAACGAGGAACCTGTCGAGTACGCTTACGAGGATCAAGCTTTCGACAACTCTGAGAACCTTGCAGGCAAGATGACCACCCCTCGAAATCACTTCTATCTTTGCTTTGCTAGTTGTTCGCTCTATTGCCATGCTACGCTACCTATCACTTGCTATATCATGTCACCCATTTTGCCATGTCAGCCTCTAACCATCCTTTCCTAGCAAACCGTTGTTTGGCTAAGTTACTGCTTTTTCTCAGCCACTCTTATAGCGTTGCTAGTTGCAGGTGAAGTTGAAGTTGGTTCCATGATGGAACACGGATATGTTGGGATATCACAATATCTCTTATTTAATTAATGCATCTATATTTTTGGTAAAGGGTGGAAGGCTCGGCCTTATGCCTGGTGTTTTGTTCCACTCTTGCCGCCCTAGTTACTATTATACCGGGATTATGTTCCTTGAGTTTGCGTTCCTTACGTGGTCGGGTGATTTATGGGACCCCCTTGACAGTTCGCCTTGAATAAAACTCCTCCAGCAAGGCCCAACCTTGGTTTTACCATTTGCCACCTAAGCCTTTTCCCCCGGGTTTTCGCGAGCCCGAGGGTCATCTTATTTTAATCCCCCCGGGCCAGTGCTCCTTCGAGTGTTGGTCCAAACTGAGTAGACTGCGGGGGCCCCTCCTGGAAACTCGAGGTCTGGTTTTACTCGTAGGATGTCTCATCCGGTGTGCCCTGAGAACGAGATATGTGCAGCTCCTATCGGGATTTGTCAGCGCATTGGGCGGCTTTGCTGGTCTTGTTTTACCATTGTCGAAATGTCTTGTAGACCGGGATTCTGAGACTGATCGGGTCTTTTCGGGAGAAGGTTTATCCTTCGTTGACCGTGAGAGCTTATGATGGGCTAAGTTGGGACACCCCTGCAGGGTATTATCTTTCGAAAGCCGTGCCCGCGGTTATGAGGCAGATGGGAATTTGTTAATGTCTGGTTGTAGAGAACTTGTCACTTGACCCAGTTAAAATACATCAACTGCGTGTGTAGCCGTGATGGTCTCTTCTCGGCGGAGTCCGGGAAGTGAACACGGTTTGAGTTATGTATGACGTAAGTAGGAGTTCAGGATCACTTCTTGGTCATTACTAGATGACGACCGTTCTGTTGCTTCTCTTCTCACTCTCATTTGCGCAAGTTAGCCACCATTATGCTTATTGCCGCTGCAGCTCCACCTCATTACACCATCCTTCCCTATAAGCTTAAATAGTCTTGATCTCGCGGGTCTGAGATTGCTGAGTCCCTGTGACTCACAGATTCTACCAAAACAGTTGCAGGTGCCGACGATGCCAATGCAGATGATGGGGTCGACCTCAAGTGGGAGTTCGACGAGGAACGTGGTCGTTACTATGTGTCTTTTCCTGATGATCAGTAGTGGAGCCCAGTTGGGACGATCGGGGATCTAGCATTTGGGGTTGTCTTATTTTCATTTGGATCTTGGCCGTAGTCGGTCTATGTGTGTATTTTGGATGTTGTATGAATTATATTTATGTATTGTGTGAAGTGGCGATTGTAAGCCAACTCTTTATCCCATTCTTGTTCTTTACATGGGATTGTGTGAAGATGACCCTTCTTGCGACAAAACCACTATGCGGTTATGCCTCTAAGTCGTGCCTCGACACGTGGGAGATATAGCCGCATCGTGGGCGTTACAAGTTGCTAATCAGAGCCATCCCCGACTTAGGAGCCCCCTGCTTGATCGAATCGTTGGCGTTGTTGAGTCTAGAACAAAAATGTTTTGAGTCTTAGGATTATATATATCGGAGAGTAGGATTCTTTTTACTCCTCAGTCCCTTCGTCGCTCTGGTGAGGTCTCCTGACGTAGAAGTTTTGACTATTCTCTCCTCGTATTTCACTAAAAAAAATTTAGGATCACGCGAGTATCTTGGAATCGTTCCGATGGTTTTGTGACGAGAACATTGTTCTTGGTGCCTCCTGTCATTTAGGGGTTGTGGCAGTGTCCCGGGGAGTTGAGCTCCGAGGTGTTGTCGTCACAATTTTATCGTTGCAGTTCTGGAATACCTGAGTTTCGCCGACATCGAAATCTCTTTTATACAGTTGTTGGTGAGATCACCTCGATGCCACCCAGTACTGGGGCGGGAGTTCGGGAGTATTGCCATAACTTGTATAACGGATGTTTTTCGAAGGTTGAGGTAAACGATTTCCAAAGGTTTCTTGGTTATGTGTTGACGGATGGATACAGCTGGATCTAGGGATTGTTAGTTTGGGTGATATATTTTGTGTCCCCTGTATCCCCAACACCAGATTGCATAACCAGAAAGTTTCGGGAGTTTATAAGTGGGAATTCAAGTAGCCTTAGGATATCTTTCCGACAGACGCATGATATGAGATTGGGGTTCGACGTCTAGTGGTCCGCCTGTACACGGTTGATTTTACAGTGGTCTCGTAGTGTCTTAAAGAGTCCATGGCTATGCCGACTCAGGGACGCTTCGTATGTCATGTGCACAGGCTTGTACATGATGGTGTTGTACGATTGAGCCCGTGTGGGCCCCACCACGAAAACTTCGGACGAAATATCTATCATATGTTTGTTCCGGCTTATTCTGCAAGCCAATACTTTGTTTTGTTTTCATTTGTGGTATTCGAGTTGCTTCGAAGTCATATGTTGATTCCATATCTTTTCTAAGTGGCTTCTCAACTTATGGAAGTGTGATGATTTACTACGGAATTCATTCGTTCATCTTCGTTCGAATGTTTATTGTGAAGACTATATGTTGCAATTTCTATCCGTTGATTCTACTTATCTATTTGTCTATCAAGATGCTAACGGATGTCACCCTCTTCAGGATGGCTCCGCCAACGCGTCAGAATCCGGATCGCAATGAAGGGAGTCAAGCGAACCCTCCGCCACCACCTCCACCTCCGGAGGCATGGCAAGCTATCATGGCAGCCACCAACGCCAATGCTCAGATGATTCTGCAACTCTTGCAAGAACGTACTCAAGGGCAAGGCAATCAAGGCAATCAAGGTCAAGGCAACAATCAGCCTAACTTCTCTACACTCAACCAGTTTCTCGCAAATCAGCCCAAGTCTTTCAGCTGCTGTGCCGAGGCCACGGATGCCGATGATTGGCTCGTGGACATCAACAAGCATTTTGAATGTAGCAATGTCAGGCCTGAGGACTATGTCAAGTTCGCTTCTTTCCAGCTCAAGGACCAAGCTGCTGATTGGTATCAACAATACAAAGATTCCAGAGGAGGTCGTGTGATCACTTGGACTGACTTCTGTCGGGACTTCAAAGCGCACCATATTCCACAAAGTGTTGTTGAGAGCAAGCGTGAGGAGTTCCGCAATCTCAAGCAAGGCAACATGTCTGTGTATCAATACAACATCCAGTTTCAGAAACTTGCTCGCTTTGCTAAACAAGACGTTCCTGATGAAAAGAGCATGATCTATCACTTCAGAGGTGGTCTTAGAGAGGATCTGCAGTTAGCTCTCGTTCTTGTTGAGCCTACTCAGTTCGATCAATTCTACAATATGGCACTAAAGCAAGAGGCTGCTCAGCTCAAGTGTGAGGCTTCTAAGAAGAGAGTCAGAGACGCAGTTCAATCTTCTTCTTCCTCACTTGTGGCAGCTAAGCAACAGAAGTTCTGGTTGCCTCCTCCTCCTCCATTTCGTCAGCCTTACCAGCAGAAGAACAAAGGTGGCCATGGTTCTTCCAACTCTTCCAACTCTGGCTATCAGAACAAGTCTCAGAATCAAGCTCCAAAGTCCAATGCTCCTTATCACCGTCCACTCTCAGAGGTGACTTGCAACAAATGTCAGCAGAAAGGTCACTATGCTAACAAGTGCTTCAACCAAAGGCGGCTGCCTCCTCCTCCTCCTGTCAGATCTTCAAGCAATGCAGTGGTCAAGCATAATCCAAAGTCTGCAAAGGTGAACATGATGAATGCAGCTCAAGCGGAGGAATCTACTAATGTGATAATGGGTAATCTTCTTGTTAATGATATTCCTGCAAAAGTTCTTTTTGATACTGGTGCTTCGCTTTGTTTCATGTCAAGACCGTTTTTTGCCAAGCATTAATTCACTTGTTCTCATCTGAGTAAACCCATGGATGTCGTTTCTCCGGGTAAACGTTTGAGTTCTAGTATGATGGTTCTGGATGTTTCCATCAAGATGGGTGACTATGATTTTCAGTCTTCTCCAGTTGTTCTTGGTGACTCGGATATTGATCTTATTCTCGGGATGGACTGGCCTTCTAAGCACAAAGCTCAACTTGATTGTGCCGCCAGGGAAATTCAATTGACACATTCTTCTGAGGATGTCATCATCTATGCCGCTCGTGATGAAACCATTCGGTTTTTCTCTCTCAATGAGAAGGGCGAATTGAATGCCATCTCTCAAATTCCAGTAGTTTGTGAGTATCAAGATGTCTTTCCGGAAGAGCTTCCGGGTATGCCTCCTCATCGGCCAGTTGAGTTCGTTATCGAACTAGAGCCTGGCACTGAACCCGTTTGCAAGCGTCCATACAAGCATGGACCCAACGAGCTGATGGAATTGAAGAAACAGCTCAATGAACAAGAGCGTCTGGGTTTGATCAGACCGAGTTCTTCTCCATGGGGTTGTGGTGTTCTTTTTGTCAAGAAGAAGGATGGCACGGACCGACTTTGTGTCGACTACCGTCCATTGAACAAGAAGACAATCAAGAACAAGTATCCACTTCCCAACATCAATGAGCTATTTGAGCAACTCAAAGGTGCTAAAGTTTTCTCCAAGCTTGACCTTCGTATGGGTTATCATCAGATTCGCATTCGTGAAGAAGATATTCCCAAGACAGCATTCAGAACAAGTTTTGGTTCTTATGAATATACTGTCGTGTCTTTCGGCCTTGTCAATGCTCCTCCAGTTTTCTCTCGGATGATGAATTACATCTTCAACCCCTATACCAATGAATTCGTCCTGGTGTATCTCGATGATATCTTGGTCTTCTCCAAGAATAAGAAGGATCATGCCAAACATTTGCGATTGGTGCTCGACAAGCTCAGAGAGTATCAATTTTATGTGAAGTTCTCCAAATGTGAGTTTTGGCTCGATGAAGTTCTTTTCCTTGGTCACATCATCTCTGCCAAGGGCATCGCTGTTAACCCCGAGAAGGTGTCCGCAATTGTGAATTGGGAACCCCCTCGGAATGTCAAGCAGCTCCACAGTTTTCTTGATCTTGCAAGCTATTGCCGAAGATTCGTTGAGAATTTCTCCAAGATTGCAAAGCCTCTTTCCAACCTCCTACAGAAGCATGTGAAGTATGTCCGGTCTCCTGAGTGTGACGTTGCTTTCAACACTCTCAAAGAGAAACTAGTCACAGCTCCTGTCTTGACTCCTCCTGATGAATCCAAGCCATATGAAGTTTTCTGTGATGCTTCTCTCCAAGGTCTCGGTGCTGTGTTAATGCAAGAGAAGAAAGTTGTGGCCTATACCTCTCGTCAGTTGAAGCCCAACGAGAAGAACTACCCCACTCACGATCTTGAGTTGGCGGCAGTTGTCCATGCATTGATAACGTGGAGACATCTCTTGTTGGGAAGACAAGTGGACATTTTCACCGATCACAAGAGTCTCAAGTATATCTTCACTCAGCCCAACCTCAACCTCAGGCAGACTCGATGGGTTGAAATGATTCAAGAGTACAATCTGAGTATTGAATATACTCCAGGCAAGGCCAATGTCATTGCAGATGCTTTGAGCAGGAAGGCTTATTGCAACAGCCTTATTCTCAAGCCTTTCCAACCGGATCTTTGTGAAGCGTTCCGCAAGCTGAATCTCCAAGTTGTTCCTCAAGGCTTTCTTGCCAACCTCATAGTCTCTCCTACTTTGGAAGATCAAATTCGTGAGGCACAACTTCTTGATGCCATGGTGAAGAAGGTGAAACGTGGTATCGACAAGGGTTTTTCCAAATACAAGTGCTATCGCATTGATGACAGAGACACTTTATTCTTCGAGGACCGGATTGTGGTTCCTAAAGGTGATCTAAGGAAAGTCATTATGAACGAGGCGCACAATTCTCTCCTATCCATTCATCCTGGAAGTACGAAGATGTACCATGACCTCAAGCAGTCATATTGGTGGACTCGAATGAAGCGAGAAATTGCTCAATTCATAAATGAATGTGATGTCTGTCGAAGAGTGAAAGCAGAACACCAACGACCAGCTGGTCTCCTCCAACCTCTTGCTATCCCAGAATGGAAGTTTGATCATATCGAAATGGACTTCGTGACTGGTTTTCCAAAGTCCAAGCGTGGAAATGATGCTATCTTCATTGTCATCGACAAGCTTTCTAAAGTGGCTCATTTCCTTCCAATCAAAGAATCCATCACAGTAGCTCAGCTGGCAGAGCTTTACACCTCCAGAATTGTCTCCTTGCACGGCATTCCACAATTGATTTCTTCTGATCGTGGAAGCATCTTCACCTCTAAGTTCTGGGACTCCTTCCAGAAGGCCATGGGCACAAACATTTGCTTCAGCACAGCTTTCCATCCTCAAACTAGTGGCCAAGTCGAGCGAGTCAATCAAATTCTTGAAGATATGCTCAGGGCTTGTGTCATTTCCTTTGGCATGAAATGGGAAGATTGTCTTCCATATGCTGAATTCTCCTACAACAACAGCTTCCAAGCGAGTTCGGGCAAGGCCCCATTCGAGATTCTCTATGGCAGAAAGTGCCGTACTCCTCTCAATTGGTCAGAGACTGGTGAACGCCAACTTCTTGGCAATGACTTAATCACTGAAGCTGAAGAAATGTGTAAAGTCATCCGTGATAATCTCAAAGCCGCGCAATCGCGCCAGAAGAGTTACTATGATAGTAAGCACCGTGATGTGGCTTTCGAGATCGGAGACCATGTCTACCTCCGCGTCTCTCCAATGAAAGGCACTCGTCGCTTCAGTATCAAAGGGAAGCTTGCCCCTAGATACGTGGGTCCTTTCAAGATCACTGGCAAAAGAGGCGACCTCGCCTATCAACTTGAGCTTCCTTCCAACTTCGCGAACGTGCACGATGTGTTCCACGTGTCACAGCTCCGCAAGTGCTTCAAGACGCCTGAGCGCACTATCAACTTCGAAGAGATTGACCTCCAAGAAGATTTGTCTTATCATGAGCACCCCGTTGCTATTCTTGAAGAAACTGAGCGCAAGACTCGCAACAAGTCAATCAAATTCCTGAAAGTGAAGTGGTCGCACCATTCCGACCGGGAAGCCACCTGGAACGCGAGGACCATCTCCGTTCCGAATATCCGGAGTTCTTTCAGTCCTAGATCTCGGGACGAGATCCTCTCGTAGTGGTGGAGTGTTGTAACACCCCGCATGTAACTTGCCATATTTGTAACTCCGACTCTTGCCATTTCCGGCTATGTGTCATGATATTCTCTCCGTGGTCGGGTTTTGTCTTTTGTTTTGTTTTTTGTTCATGTCATTCACTTCTTATCATGTCATCATGTGCATGGCATTTGCATACGTGTTCGTCTCATGCACCCGAGCATTTTCCCCGTTGTCCGTTTTGCAATCCGGCGCTCCTATCTCCTCCGGTGCACCCCTCTTGTTTTCTTTCGCGAGCGGGTGTCAAACGTTCTCGGAATGGACCGAGACTTGTCAAGTGGCCTTAGTATACCACCCGGAGACCACCGGTCAAGTTTCGTTCCATTTGGAGGTCGTTTGGTACTCCAACGGTTAACCGGGCATCCGCAAAGTCCTTTTGAGTGTCCAGCAAAAACCCCCTCAAAAACCAGCCCAAAACCCACCAAACTCTCTTCCATGCTCTAGGTCGTTCGATCTCGATCGTGTGGGCGAAAACCGCACCTCATTTGGAGCCTCCTAGCTCCCTCTACCTATTTAAATGCATCCCTCCCGAAAAACAAACACAGTCCAACCCTAACCCTCGTCCCTCTCCGCCGCCGGACACGTCCAGGCGGAGCCGGACGCGTCCGCCGCCGCGCCCCGACGAATCGCAAGCCGACACGTCACCGCCGCCGTCCCCGCGCCGCCGCGGCCCGCCGGGCCCGAGGCCGGCCCGCCCGCGCGCGACCGGGCCCCGAACCGCCGCCCGATCTCCGCCTCGCCCCGCCGCCTCCGCGCCGGCGCCGCGCCGCCCCGCCGCCGGCCGGCCCCGCCGGCGCCCCTCCCCGCCGTCGCCTCGCCTCCCTCCGCCCTGCTCCTCTCCCTCCAGCGCCGACCGCCGCCTTCCTCTCCTTCCCCGTCACCGGCCGGCAAGCTCCTCAGATCTGGATCGCCCGAGCCCGTAGAGGTTGACTTTTCCCGTGCCTAAGTTTTTTTCCCCATCTTTATTTTTCTACAGCAAGTGCCCCTGTTCATCGTTGCATAACTCCTTGCATGTAGCTCCGTTTTGCGCGTGTAATATGTCAAATTGTTCGTCTCGTGATACTCTACATTCTGTTCGATTGCACCATGTTCATTAGAGGTCATCTTGATGCCCAAATCTCTGTTGCAAGAGGGCTAGTTGCTGTTATCCTCTGGTTCTTAGCAGAACTTGGAGATTTGTCATTTTTGTATCATTTAATCTGTGCATCTTATGGGCATGAGCTCTACATGTGTTTTGTTGTATGCCATGCCATCTTTCCAGTGGTATATGCCATGTATTTTTGTGATCTCTGTGGTGACTAGCACAAGCATGCAAAGTAGGCTCCGTAATGTTTCTGATTTCAGGGACGTAGTGATTTCTGTCCTTGTCTGCTGTTATTTTGTTGCCATGTAAACTTGATGCTACAGAGAGGTCCATGCATATTTTGGTGATGTTCAGTAAGGATGTTCTGTAGCTATAGTTGTAATTGATCCATTCCTGCTCTTGTTTGCAATTATGGAGTGCGATAGCATGACTCAATCTTGCTCTACTTTTGCTATAAAATATTTCTGGCAGATTCTTAACATGATATTCATTTTTGCCAAGCTTATTGTAGTTGATCCATACATGCTATGCTTTTTTTTCTTGCCATGGATAGCTTCATAAACATGCCATCTTGCTGTAGGTGTGCTTGGTTTGTCATGCGTTGCTCTGTAGTGAGTGCATCAAGCTCACAAAGAGGCCTTCATATTATTATTTCTGCCATGCTCTGTTTTCTGCTGTCTGAAACCTGATAACGAAACTTGCTATGTTTACGTGCTTGCTATCATTTCTTCTGGCCCTTTTTGGCTTATGGTCAGTAAGGGACTTTTGTCATATACATTTAGGAAAATACTTCCATGCCTTGTTTTGCCATGTTAAGTTCCTGTAGCATGTTGATTTCATGCTCTGAACATTGCTACCTGATGTTGTTTACTGCCATGTCCAGTTTTTCACTTTTGAGTCTGTAATCCTGTTATCTTTTGCACTTTTGCCATGCTTGTTTGAGCTTGATATGTTGTGATCTAGCCGTAGCTTAGTGTTCATCTTTTGTCAAGCATCTCCTTTAGATTACTGGCATGTGCCTTGTTGCTATGTTGGAGTGCTGTAGCATTGTTACTTGTTGCATTTTAAGTGCTATCATGCTGTTAATCGCAGATTCGTGTCATTCTTGTTTTGCTTGCCATTTGCAAACCGTGCATCCGTTTCCGGTGATCTTTATATCGATTTCGACCAAAATCATCTCATCTTTCCAGTGGCATGCTTGGTTTGCCAAGTTACTGACATGTTCATCATTTTCCTTCCGGAGCACGCATATGCATCGCATATCATATCTTGCATATCATACATGTTTTGCATCATGTTGCTTGTGCATTTCTCGTGGTTGATTGCGGTTCCGTTTGTTTGTGTTCTTGTCTTGGGTAGAGCCGGGAGACGAGTTCGTGAACGAGGAACCTGTCGAGTACGCTTACGAGGATCAAGCTTTCGACAACTCTGAGAACCTTGCAGGTAAGATGACCACCCCTCGAAATCACTTCTATCTTTGCTTTGCTAGTTGTTCGCTCTATTGCCATGCTACGCTACCTATCACTTGCTATATCATGTCACCCATTTTGCCATGTCAGCCTCTAACCATCCTTTCCTAGCAAACCGTTGTTTGGCTAAGTTACCGCTTTTGCTCAGCCCCTCTTATAGCGTTGCTAGTTGCAGGTGAAGTTGAAGTTGGTTCCATGATGGAACACGGATATGTTGGGATATCACAATATCTCTTATTTAATTAATGCATCTATATTTTTGGTAAAGGGTGGAAGGCTCGGCCTTATGCCTGGTGTTTTGTTCCACTCTTGCCGCCCTAGTTACTATTATACCGGGATTATGTTCCTTGAGTTTGCGTTCCTTACGCGGTCGGGTGATTTATGGGACCCCCTTGATAGTTCGCCTTGAATAAAACTCCTCCAGCAAGGCCCAACCTTGGTTTTACCATTTGCCACCTAAGCCTTTTCCCCCGGGTTTTCGCGAGCCCGAGGGTCATCTTATTTTAATCCCCCCGGGCCAGTGCTGCTTCGAGTGTTGGTCCGAACTGAGTAGACTGTGGGGCCCCCTCCTGGAAACTCGAGGTCTGGTTTTACTCATAGGATGTCTCATCCGGTGTGCCCTGAGAACGAGATATGTGCAGCTCCTATCGGGATTTGTCGGCGCATCGGGCGGCTTTGCTGGTCTTGTTTTACCATTGTCGAAATGTCCGGGAGAAGGTTTATCCTTCGTTGACCGTGAGAGCTTATGATGGGCTAAGTTGGGACACCCCTGCAGGGTATTATCTTTCGAAAGCCATGCCCGCGGTTATGAGGCGGATGGGAATTTGTTAATGTCCGGTTGTAGAGAACTTGTCACTTGACCCAGTTAAAATACATCAACTGCGTGTGTAGCCGTGATGGTCTCTTCTCGGCGGAGTCCGGGAAGTGAACACGGTTTGAGTTATGTATGACGTAAGTAGGAGTTCAGGATCACTTCTTGGTCATTGCTAGATGACGACCGTTCCGTTGCTTCTCTTCTCGCTCTCATTTGCGCAAGTTAGCCACCATTATTGTTATTGCCGCTGCAGCTCCACCTCATTACACCATCCTTCCCTATAAGCTTAAATAGTCTTGATCTCGCGGGTCTGAGATTGCTGAGTCCCTGTGACTCATAGATTCTACCAAAACAGTTGCAGGTGCCGACGATGCCAGTGCAGATGATGGGGTCGATCTCAAGTGGGAGTTCGACGAGGAACGTGGTCGTTACTATGTGTCTTTTCCTGATGATCAGTAGTGGAGCCCAGTTGGGACGATCGGGGATCTAGCATTTGGGGTTGTCTTATTTTCATTTGGATCTTGGCCGTAGTCGGTCTATGTGTGTATTTTGGATGTTGTATGAATTATATTTATGTATTGTGTGAAGTGGCGATTGTAAGCCAACTCTTTATCCCATTCTTGTTCTTTACATGGGAATGTGTGAAGATGACCCTTCTTGCGACAAAACCACTATGCGGTTATGCCTCTAAGTCGTGCCTCGACACGTGGGAGATATAGCCGCATCGTGGGCGTTACATTGTTTTTTGAGCTTCCCGTTGTAAAGAATCCTAGGGCTAAAAAGTTGGCCACTCTCGTTCTTATGAATGAGTTTGACAACATAATACGGGAAGCTAGGGAAATCTTTGATTTTTATGGTATGAATCGTGAAAAACCGGTGATAGATGAAATTATTTACAATAGTGACTATGCTTTAAGAAATTTTCTTGGGGATAATAAAATCTTTGATGAAAATCTTAAAAAGGAAGTCCCCATTTGAGATATAATCCAACAAGTTTTTAATAATGTTAATCAGCATCATTCTTGGATTGTTGCGGGAAATCAAAGAGGGTATGATGAAAACCAACTTAGGAATGCTAAGGTTTCTATGGATAATATGTTTTATGTTGTGTTTACAAAACCCCATGATGAGAACACCTCTAAGAAAATTAAGAAGAAGGATGAAAAAACTTAGATCCTTGCTTTATGCCTAGCTAAGGGCGTAAAACTATAGCGCTTGTTGGGAAGCAACCCAATGAATAAATTTTCTTTTTTTCTTTTTTGCTTTATGTTCTTGAATGTTAGCACAATTATGCTACTTTTATGATTGTGTTTTTTGTGTTTAGGTTAGTGTTTGTGCCAAGTAAATCCTTTAGGATCTTCTTGGGTGATAGTTGTTTGATCTTGCTGAAAAAACAGAAACTTTTGCGCTCACGAAAAAAACTCATTTTTTACCAGAGCGTGCTAAAATGCCAATTCTTTTTGCAGTAGATTAATATAGAAATTTCTCAGGTAGTCCTAATTTTTCAGAATTTTTGGAGTTCCAGAAGTTTTCGAAATAGTCAGGTTGCTACAAACTGTTCTGTTTTGACAGATTTTGTTTTCTTTGCGTTGTGTGCTTATTTCGATGGCTCTATGGTTTTCTTTGATGAGTTTTTGCCATAGAAAAGTTGGAATATAGTAGATATAATGCAAAAACAAAATATGAATTGGTTTGGTACAATACTTATAGTAGTGATTTGCTTTCTTACACTAACGGATCTCACGAAGGTTTTGTTGAGTTTTGTGTGATTGAAGTTTTCATGTTTTGGGTTATCTTAAGATGGATGAAGGAATAAGGAGAAAGAAGATACTAAGCTTGGGGATGCCCCGGCATCCCAAGCTATTATCCAAAAATGAGCAAAGAACTAAGCTTGGGGATGCCCCCGAGTGGCATCCCTGTTGGGGATATAACTATTGGGTTAACCCGCCCAGGAGGGGCCGGGTTAAGTCCGTTGGCGGTTTATCAAGACAAAGCCCATGAAGACACTTAAGGTGGTAGTCTATTATGTAGAGGACAAGGCCCGGAGCCTGAAGGCAACTTAAGGCCCAAATAATTGTAGACCGACATATGTATGTAACTTGTATTATAAGGCATGTAAGATAAGTCACCGAGCCGGACATGTTTGTATGAGCCGGTCGGGACTCTGTAAGCCGCAGGGCGTCAACCCATGTATATAAGGGGACGACCCGGCAGCGGCTTAGGGCAAGAGACAACAGATCGAGAGCCAGGCAAAGTGTATTTGCTCCCTGGTAATCGAAACCCTAGCAATACCACCTCAAGCTGGTCTAGGCCTTTACCTTCACCGCAAGGGGCCGAACCAGTATAAACTCCTCGTGTCCTTTATCCCGTTTAACCCCTTTAAGCTAACCTCGTTTCAATGGCCCCACAACTACGTCCTTCCATGAGGACATCTGCCGTGACACTTCCACGACAGTTGGCGCCCACCGTGGGGCCCGCGCACAGTGGTTTTGAGTTCTTGAAGGGCAGCTTCGAAGGGATCAAAGGATACGCCATGGGCCGGATGACCAAGAGTCATCACGGCAAGCTCTACATCGACGATGCAGACTGGGGCCCCGAGGCCGGCTCAGTTGAGTACTGGTACCGGGTCCCCTTCTGTGGAATCCATGTCTTCATCGGCAAAATCGGCGAACCGGGCCCTGAACCGGACATCTGCAACGACATCATCGAGACGGCTCAGCGTGCATGACCCGCCCGGATTAAACCCGCCGTGAAGCATGCCTTTGTTGGATGTGTCCATGGGCTGAGTTGGAAGGCTCTGTGTCTGGCGGTGAGACGGCCATCTACTCTGATGGTGAGTCGTCCACGGGCGAGACCGACTCATTGTGTCAACTACAAGATGGATGGCTTGGGGGTTGTTCCGATGGCGACAGTATTCCGGACCCCCATGAGCTGCCGAACAGGGTGGCGATCTTCATGGCTGGCAAACAGCCGGTTCTCGGCTCGACAGCCGCCGCGGCCATGACTTCCAGTGCAACAACGGTGACGGCAGCGGGTGCTGGTGGTTCAGCGCGCCAGCCGGCTCAAGTTTTGACAGATCTGTTGGAAGCTCTCGTGACTCTAATGGAGACAGATGTAACTCCATACAACCAGGAGCAGCATAAGGCGGAAGTAGCTAAGTTGCGTGATGAGATAGCGCAAGCTAAGGCGGAATTGGCAGCAGAAAACGCTAGGATGGCTGTAGAACGGGCCGTCTTAAACGCCCAAGCACAACGAATTCAAGCAGATTCATATCGGCTTATGGTGGATCAGAATGCTTCAAACAAAGTCTTGAGGAGAAAACACCAGAGTCGTCTGCCCTCAATTTATGAATCAAGGAACCTCTTCAACACACCCGGAGCGGGGGCTAGTAACCCGCCGATGATAAACCAGACGGTTGAGGCACCAGGAGGTGTAGTGTCGGGTCAGCCGTGCGTGGCAGGTTCTCCACATATGAATAACACCCCGCCTCGGCACGTAGTGACGCCGCCGGGTCATTACTCCACCCCTCTAGACAACATGATTGCTACAGCTACGTGATTGGTGGCTCTGCCAGTTGAGGGTGAGACTCCAACAGCGATTGAAACCAGAAGGGCCAGGGAAGTTCTTCAAACGGCTTTGGTACAATAGCAGGCTTATTCTTATAGTCGTGACCAGATTCATTCGACCCCTCGTTCAAGCTGGAGCTACAGTAGGCACATTGACTCGCTAGCAGTTTCGAGTACTGAGCGGCGTCGTAACCAGCCACATGGTCATGACCCGGCGCGCAATGGTGCCAATGCACAGGATTTGGTGGACCAGGGAAGAGCGCGCCGGGAGGCCGAGCTGGCGGCTCCGCTGGCGGCTCATCAACACGCGCCGGTTTACCCGACGGCTTCAGTTGAGACGGGTGTAACTTCTAGAGCTTTCGGTGTGCCGTGTCTAACGGCGGCTCTATGGAACGAGCGTTTGCCCAAGGACTTCAAAGGCCCTCGCAAGGTGCCCAATTACACAGCAGATCAGCCCCCTGAGGCTTGGGTGGAGAGTTATGAGATGGCTATGGAGATGCTGGATGTTAGTGAGGCTGCATACGCTAAGTACTTCACCATGATGCTGGAAGGGACGGCTCGTACCTGGTTGAAGGGGCTGCCGGCTAACTCCATCGGGTCATGGGCAGAGCTGAAGGCCCGGTTCATCTAGAATTTCAAAGATACATGCAAGCAACCAATGTCGATCGTGGATTTGGTTTCTTGTGTTCAAGTTGAGGGCGAGTCAACGACCAGCTGGGTGCGCCGGGTCTCGACTATCATACATTCTTCAGATAACATCAACGTCCGGTCAGCGGTTCTAATGTTGGAGAAAAATTGCCGTTTTATTCCACTCAAGCAGAAGCTTGGGTGGCTTAAGCGTCATTGCAATGACATGGGGGAGCTAATGGCGGCTCTTGTTAAGTATGCCGACTCTGATGGTACCAAGGACCCCGACTCTGAGGATGCAAGATCGGGAAAGGGAAAGAAGAGTAGCGACATGAAGGGGCAGCATTACAACCCTACCAATCAGGGCGGCAATGGTAAGCGCAAGGCTGATGATTTTGTGGCTAACACCGGTGCGCGCAGTTATAACCAGCGTCGTAAGGGACCGCCGGCTCAAGGGACAAGGTTTGACCTTGATGCAATATTAAATCAGCCATGTCCAAAACACGAAACGGATCAGAAGTCGGCTACTCATCTGTGGAAAGATTGCAGCATAATGAGAAGCTTTAGGGAGTCCATCCAACACAACCATGGCCCGAACGGCGGTTCAGGGTCCGGCTCTCATGGTCCGGGTCGTGGAGGCGGCGGTTCAAATTCCGGGTTTCAAGGCCACGACAACCAAGGTAATTACAACCAGCTGAATAATCAAGGGAATCAGCAGCAGCAACAGTCTGGTTATTAGAGCAACCCGAAGCTACTGAATAGTGGGCAATACCACGTCTTCACCACCAGTTTGTGTAAGCGGGGTCAGAAGTTTCACAAGAGAGCTGTGAATGTTGTTGAGCCGGCGGTGCCACGTTATTTACGGTGGTCAGAGCAGCCTATTGTGTGGAGTCATGAGGATCATTCGCCCCGGGTTGATAATCCGGGTCACCTGGCTCTGGTGGTGGCGCCTCAGGTTGGGGGCTATAAATTTACTAAGGTACTCATGGATGGAGGTAGCAGCATTAACATACTTTACTATGAGACCTTCCGTCGCATGGGATTGACGGATAAGAATCTTAAGCCGTCAAACACTGTTTTTCATGGTGTGGTGCCGGGTAAGTCAGCCTACCCAGTGGGTAAGATATCTCTGGAAGTTGCCTTTGGAGATGAGCATGATTCCAGGTCTGAGACTTTGACTTTTGAAGTGGTCAAGATCAAGAGCCCTTATCATGCTCTGTTTGGGCGGCCGGCTTATGCTAAGTTCATGGCAAGGCCTTGTTATGTTTACTTGCAGCTTAATATGCCGGGTTATAAGGGCACCATCACAGTGCATGGGAGTCGCAAGGTGACCTTGGAGTGTGAGGAAGGTGATGCGGCTTATGCTGATCAGTTTATGAAACAGAGGAGCTGAAATTTTACAAGGATAATGTTGACCCGGCAGATATGACATCCTTGAACAAGCCGACCATAGAGCATGATCCTTCGTTAAAGTTTAAGTCGGCAGATGATACTTAATTGGTTGACTTTGTTCCTGGCGACTCATCTAAGCAGTTTAGTATCAGTGCTAACCTGGATCCGAAATAGGAAAGCGCGCTCATCGAGTTCATCCATGAGAACGGGGACATCTTTGCATGGAAGGCTTCAGACATGCCGGGTGTAACGAGGGAACTTGCTGAGCACACTCTTAATATTGATCCAAAGTTTAAGTCGGTCAAGCAATTTCTTCGTCGATTTAACGAGGAGAGGCGGAAGGCCATTGGTGAAGAGGTGGCCCGGCTCTTAGCGGCCGGGTTTATCGTTGAAGTTTTTCATCTTGAGTGGTTGGCTAACCCGGTGTTGGCGCTTAAGAAGAATGGCACTTGGCGAATGTGTGTGGATTACACGGACTTAAACAAGGCTTGTCCGGCTGATCCGTTTGCTCTCCCTCGTATTGATCAAATCATTGATGCTACGGTGGGTTGTGAGCGTTTGAGTTTTTTGGATGCTTATTATGGTTATCATCACATCAAGATGGCAGTTAAGGACCAGGAGAAGACAACTTTCATTACTCTGTTCGGAGCCTTCTACTATGTGTCTATGCCTTTTGGGCTCATGAGTGCCCAGGCGACTTATCAGCGGTGTGTGCAGAATTGCCTTCACAATCAGATCAGGCATAATGTTCATACTTATGTGGATGAAACTGCGGTAAAATCCAGGAAAAAGGAGACCCTGATTGATGATTTGAAGGAGACATTTGACAATCTCCGGGTCTACAAGATGATGCTTAACCCGGCCAAGTGTATTTTTGGTGTACCAGTAGGCAAGCTCTTGGGTTTTCTGGTTTCTAACAGAGGCATTGAAGCTAACCCGGAGAAGATCAAGGCCATTACTTCATTGGCTAAGCCGGCGTGTGTTAATGATGTTCAGCGTCTGGCGGGTCGTATTGCAGCTCTAAGCCGGTTCATAAGCCGGTTAGGTGAGAAGGCTATTCCTCTTTATCAGATGATGAAGAAGACAGATCATTTTGTTTAGAGTGATGCGGCTAATCAAGCATTTGAGGATCTGAAGAAACAGTTGGCTGAGCCGCCCGTGCTTGCTGCCCCTATTGATAAGGAGCCTCTATTGTTATATGTGGCTGCTAATAGTCGGGCCGTCAGTGTAGCTATTGTGGTGGAAAGGAAAGAGGCAGGCAAGGAATACCCGGTTCAACGGCCGGCTTACTACATCAGTGAGGTGCTTATTGAGTCCAAAGAGAGATATCCACACTGGCAGAAGCTTGTGCATGGGGTTTTCATGGCAAGCCGGAAGCTTAAGCAATATTTTCAGGGTCATCCCATTACTGTGGTTAGCTCGGCTCCTTTAGGAGACATCGTCCAAAATAGGGAAGCCACAGGCCGGGTTGCTAAATGGGCCATTGAGCTTGGACCTCACGGTTTAAAGTATGTGCCTCGTACGGCCATCAAGTCCCAAGCACTTGTGGATTTCATCAATGATTGGCAGAGTTGCAGGCACCTGAGGAAAAGCCGGATAACACATATTGGACTATTCACTTTGATGGATCCAGGCAGTTGGAGGGCTCGGGGGCTGGAGTTGTCTTGACTTCCCCACGAGGTGATAAATTTTCTTACGTTCTCCGACTAATGTTCCCTTTTACTAACAATGCAGCTGAGTATGAGGCCCTGCTCCATGGTCTTCGGATGGGTAAAGAGATGAATTTAAGCCGGGTGAGGTGTTTTGGCGATTCAGATCTGGTAGCTCAACAAGTCTCTGGCACCTGGGATTCTAAGGATCCACTCATGGCGGCTTATCGCCGAGAGGTTGATGCTATTGCGGGTCATTTCAAGGGTTATCAAGTTGAGCATATTGATCACAGGAAGAATGAGGCGGCTGATACTTTAAGCCGGTTAGGGTCTCAGCGTAAGCTGATGCCACCTAACACGTTCCTGGATATTTTGCTTAACCCTTCTGTCAAATTGCCTACAGAGGAGGATCTTGATGTCCCTGACCCGGAAGCACAATTGGTGGCGGCTCTTCATGCTATTCCTGATTGGACAGTTCCGTATTTGGCTTACATGACCCAGGGTGAGTTGCCAGAGGATGAGATCTTGGCCAGACAGATAACCCGGCGGTCCAAATTAATGTCAATTGTCAATGGGGAGTTGCACCATCGCAGTGTCACAGGGGCGTTTCAGCGTTGCGTCTCTCCTGAAGAAGGCTATGAGATTCTACGGGAGATTCATGAAGGAGATTGTGGTCATCATGCCGGCTCTAAATCTCTTGTAGCCAAGGCTTTTCTTCATGGGTTCTATTTGTTGACGGCTCATGCTGATGCTGAGGATTTGGTAAGCAAGTGTGATGGTTATCAGAAATTTTCATGACGAGCTCATGTGCCGGCTAAAGAATTGAGGATGATTCCAATTACTTGGTCATTTGCAACTTGGGGGCTTGATATGGTTGGGCCTTTTAAGAGGTCCAAGGATAAGAAGACCCACCTTTTGGTGGCCGTCGATAAGTTTACTAAGTGGTTTGAAGTAGAGCCGGTTAGTAAGTGTGATGCAACAATGGCGGTTCAATTCATGAAGAAGGTGATCTTTCGTTTTGGCTTTCCACACAGCATTATAACAGATGATGGTACTAATCTCTCTAAAGGCGCCATGAAAGAATTTTGTCAACAAGAGCATATCCGGCTTGATGTTTCCTCTGTGGCTCACCCTCAGTCCAATGGTCAGGCGGAACGAGCAAATCAAGAGATTCTGCAAGGTATCAAGCCCCGGCTTATGGTTCCTTTGCAAAGAACGCCGGGTTGTTGGGAAGAGGAGTTACCGTCAGTATTATGGAGTATCAATACAACCCCCAATAGATCAACAAGTTACACACCTTTCTTCATGGTTTATGGAGCAGAGGCGGTTCTCCCTAGTGACATCCGTCACGATTCACCCCGGGTGGCGGCTTACGTTGAGGCTGACAATGAAAAGGCACGTCAAGATGCACTTGACCTATTGGATGAGGAGCATGATCACGCGGCGGCTCGTTCGGCGATTTATCAGCAAGACCTACGTCGTTATCGCAGCCGCCGGGTCAAAACCAGAACCTTTCAAGAAGGCAACTTAGTGCTCCGGCTCATCCAGGACCAAAAGGATATGCATAAACTATCGCCGCCTTGGGAAGGACCTTTTGTGGTCAGCAAGAATCTGCATAACGGGTCATACTATCTTATTGACGTTCGAGACCACAAGGACTCACGCAATTCGGAGGAGGAGACCCGTCGGCCGTGGAATATAGCTCATATTCGGCCCTACTATACTTGAGCCACCGGCTCTCATGATGTACATAGTCAGATGATGTATATATTATAAATAGTATAATAAAGCCAGCATCCCTGATAATTCAGGGCCTCTATCGTCTAACTTCCTCGAAGCTAAGTCTTTATCATCATCTTACATATTCATTTAAGAGGCTCAACGCCCAAACTTCAGGGGCCAAAGAGAGTTGGATGCACAGCACAGCTCAAACATAGGTCCCTGACGAACATGACTTGTCAGTATGTCACTTGGGGGCTTCCTGCTCAAACATAGGCGTATTCGACCAAAGAGAACATAGCGTTACTACCCTCTTGACCAGGTTATCTGTCCAAACATAGGCGTATTCGACCAAAGAGGACATAACCTTTCCGGGTCATCCTACCTATATACCAGCTGCTTCAACTCCATCAGGTAATCCCGATTGACCCGTCCAACTCTTAACGACCAATCTTTACAGCATATTTGACCAAGATCTGAGCTTGTTAAGGTTCAAACGGCGGCTTGTCATGCGAGAGCACGGTTTACAGATAGTCAGGATAGACCCAGGCTTCATAAGCCGCCTTCCTTGAAACTTGGGTAAATCAGCCCGTGATGTATGCTGTAACTCTGACCCCGCATACTCCTGATAAGTCTATCTTTGAGCAAGACCTGACTTTATCTGGGTTCAAATGTCGATTGGGTACTGTGAGTCAGGCTCACGGAACGCACGTGCCTTCTAGTGGCTCCGGCTAGTTTCATCGAAGAAGACACTTTGGCTTGGCAGCCTACAAAAGCCTCGAATTTCTTTTGACTTCTTATTTATATTCTATGATCTTTTCTTTGCCTTCTGGTTTTTTACAAGTTGGGCCCAGCTGCCTTACTTACGGCTCATATTTGAAGCATATTTTGGGTTTCTACAACCCGTCAGGAGGGCTGACTCTAAGTCGCCAGAATATCATACTCTTATGTTTAGAGTTACAGCTCTAACACCTCTAACCGCACGAAGCTGATAAGCCGGCAGTATAAGCATATACGACAGGTATGACATCTTATTTAACAATTCAGACCGGCCCTGGCTATGGACTATTCATACTCAGTGGCTTCAATTGGGTATCATGACCCGCCCGGCGGTAAGCCGCCAGGGTATTTGTACTTTCTTTGTGTGCAGGATAATAATCGATTTGATCGGTATAAATCAAATGTGGTCATAAAAATAAGGTGATGTTTTCTCATAGTGGAAATCAGCAGTCTTGCGCAAAATCAGAAATGTGCACGATGGCATGGCAGATTCAAGTTTTAATTACCCGATTACATGGCTCCGTGAGCCAAATGAGATCAAGTATTTTTTCCAAGGATCAAACATATAAACCGACTAGCAGTTCACTCTACTTGGCCTTGCTGACTGGAGGGCACTGGATCATCATTTGCCGGTTCATCTGCCTCCTCTTCACCCAATGGCAGGAAGTTAGTAGTCGACCAGTTGATCCCAGTTAATGCTCTGAAGACAGCTTCATCACTTATAAGTGTGGATGGATCAACATCAGGGGCGTAAGTGTGCTTACGGATCGGAGGAGTCAGGTCCGGAGCATCACGATTCGGCACCTTCACCTTCTTATTATCGGCATCATAAACCGGCTGATAATGGGTCAGATCAGTTTCTTCAGCCAGTTTGCTAGCCAAAGTGCGCATTTCTCTAGTCAGAGCGGCGAAGTCGTCTGCGGTAAAGGTGATCCATCTTCTTTTATGCTTGGGCAGCCGTTGGCTAAGTCTGTCGGCTCAAGATCGGCTAGCCATGCTTTGGCACGGGTTAGTGCAGTAAGGGCCCCGGCTCTGGCGGCTGATTTTTTGAATTTCCCAATCCGTGCAGGCAGCATAGCTAATTTATCCAACGTATCCTTGATAAGGGTTGGGGCCAGCCTGTTGTGAGCGGCTGTGCATATAGCTCGCTATGCGCCTATATAGAGTTGTTCTATGAGTGTATAAGCAGCCTTCAGCTTCATCCACATATCTGTGCCCAGATGGGTAATCCGGGATCCTGCAGTGTTAAGGATGTTTTGTAAGACAGGAGCATGATGGATAAACAAATGTTCAAAGAGTAAAGAAGAAATTATTTTACCAAAGACAACAGCAGTTATGGCGTCAATTTGCTATTTTAAGCCGGCAAGCTCTGAAGATACCGGTTCAAGGGCCGCTTCAGCATTTTCAGCCCTTTTCAGCAGAGTTGCCTTCTCTGTTTCCCAACCTGTTTGTTCCACTTTGAAGCTTTTCTTCATTTTTTCCATGGTAGTTAAACCACTAGTCAGATCATCCTTGGCCTTGGAAGCTTCGGCTTGTTGTGACTTAATATTTTCTTGGAGATCAGCGACTTGGGATTCTTTACTGCTAAGTTCAGTCTGCAAAAGATAAACAGTACATAAGATGTCAAAGGAGTTATATGAAGTCCCGAGTACAATACAAGTATTATACTTGGCACTTGGGGGCTAATGTCTATTGCTTCTTCAAACATTGGGAAGTCCCAAGCACAATACAAGTATTACACTTGGCACTTGGGGGCTAATGCATATTGCTCTTCAAACAATGGATTTATTTGCTGACCTGGCTAAATAGGGATAAAACGGCTTATGAAGGATATGACTGGAATTATGGATGTTAGTCTCGATTTAACATATTTTGTTAAGCCGACCATTGGGGCCTACGGATGCAATGTTAACTATTGCTAGGCTAAGAAGTCTTGGCTCAACATATTTATTAAGCCGGCCCTTGGGGCTACAAGGAGTTGATCTATGCAATTATTGAAGTTTATAGCACATGTTAATCTATCATATTAAGTAAACTTGGTGGCTAAGGGGAAAGATATTTATGTAACAAGAGATTGCAGTGTTTACCTCATATCGCTCTTTCATCAGATTCACTAAGCCGGCCTCAAAATCACGACTTATGTAAAGGCGATTTAAAAAGCCAGAATGGAGATCTTGGGCGCTGAAATGACTATAGCTCTCCAAGTATGTGTTCCACTTGCCTTTGTCTTCAGCAGTAATTTCCTCCTTGGCACTGTGCTTGGATAAAACATTAGGCTGATCCGGAGTTGTAAAACCAAAGCCGGTGAGAACAACATCATCAATTTTTTGTTTGGAAGGTTTGATTGGGCTTGGCGGCTTAGAGGTGGTCGGTTCAACATCCACATGATTCGTGAAAGCTTCATGATCTTGCGGAGGCGCGTTATCGGTGGTGACCTCTGCAGTTTGTTGAGGATTTGAAGATTCTAGCTGCTTCTTCGGTTCAGACAGATTAAGATCGTCTGTCGGCTTAGCTAGCCTAGCCTTCTTGCTGGGTTTAGCTTGACCACTGAAAAACAAAAAGGAAAAGAAAGTCAAGGTGATGATCAGGTATATAAGTTGGAATAATTGAAAATGATCTTACCCAGGTACAGTTTTGAAAGCTGGAATTTGTGTTCTTGTTGATTCGCCAGAGGAGGAATGAGAAGTACCCTGGTAGTTTGAATCAGACGGGTTAAGAAGTTGTCGAAAATAACCCGCCTTCGGGTAAAGTATGTCAGAAATATATAAGACCTCTGGGCGGCGTTTGCGAAGCAGGGTGTTTGGTAAGCCGACAGAAGTTATCACATTGCCACTATGCCGGGTCGTGCGGCGAACTTCATGTTGTTGTTTATTCAAAAGAAAGTTTGGATCCAAGTGAGCTAGAGGGTGAGAAAAGCTTACTTTCCGGCTTGCTTGTCGGGTTTTTGGTGTTGGGAGAGGTTCTGAGCCGGAAGAAAGAATAATTACCTCTGCATCACCGGCACGGCTTGCTTCTGCATCGTCCTGATAACAATCATTGTCAATGAGATGTATAAAAAAGGATCCAAGAGAATCAAGTTCTACCTCTGACTCATGATCGTCATCATCATCATCATCAATGTTTAAGTCAGCGGATTCGGTAGCTTTCTTCTTGGAGAGCTTCTTGTGAGCCTTGGTTTTCACGCGAGTCGCTTTTGCCGGCTTATCCTGTGTTCTCTTATTCCAAAATGGATCATCAGCCTGTGAAGATTGAGAAGATCATAAGTTGATATCAAAATATGGATTAAGCATAAGAGGGGAAATTCTTACAGCTGGCGGCTGGTTGAAGGAACAGAATGGACTAAGTCCAGTTTTGCTGCATTCTTTTACAGGTTCATTCAGCAGCTTCTTAGTGGCTTCAGTGACTTCAGCATCAGACAGTTGAATGTTACAATGGCGTTGAGGGTGATTTACATCACCAGTATATTCACACATTAAGCCGGGGCGGCGGCTTAACGGCAAGATACTCCAAGATATCCAGCATCAGAAGAAGTCGACGCCTGTTAAGCCGTTTGCCATAAAGGCTCTGAGCTTTGAAAAAGTTGGTGCGTATTTGGCTCTTTCCCTCGAGCTGAGCCATCGGGGGAGCAGATGCGTGTTGCTAAGCCGGTCTTCATGGTAACCCGGCAGAGGATTCTCACCATCTGGAGATGTATCTCGACAATAAAACCAAGTTTGGTTCCAGTCTTTGGGGTGACTATGCAGTTTAGCATGAGGAAAGATGACATCCTTCCTTTTCTGAATAGAGACTCTGCCAAGTTCTTAACACGGCCCATCAACGAATTCTGTCTGGCGGTTCAGGTAATAAAATTCTTTGAATAGCTCAACACTGGGCTCTTCTTGAAGATAAGCTTCGCAAAATACTTGGAAGTTGCAAATATTGGACACAGAGTTGGGTGCGATGTCTTGGGGGTGAAGTTGGAGAAAGTGCAATACATCATGAAAAAAATTGAGCCGGGTGGACTGAATCCTCGGCTCAAGTGATCAGCAAAAACGATTATTTCTCCATCTTTTGGTTGAGGGGGAACTTCCCCAGTAGGAGCTCTCCAATGGATGATCTCCTTCTTGGCTAAAGCGCCAGTGGTGACAAAGTTGTTCAACTCTTCTTCAGTAACCCGGGATTTGACCCAGTCGCAAGATGTATATGTCTTGGCCATCTTATCAATGATCTGAAAGAAAGATTATGCCGGTTCAATATGACATGGGTAAGCCGGCCTATGGTAACAAGGAAACGGTCAATGAAGCATGTATAGGTGTTAAGCCGGAGATTTGCATCGCAAAGTTATGAGGAACCATTGGCAGCTTACAAGGGGAGTAATGACACTACAAGAAATATGTCAACTTATGACCCTCACTATTGGTCCCTGAAAGGTCATTGATTTTCATTTGCGACCTTTTTTGACCAAAAACAGATGGTCAAAAGCTGGCGGTCGTAAACTGAAATTAACGACCTTCTCTGTGAGAAGGTCGTGGAATTCCACGACTAAAACAAAAGGTCGTTGATTCCATGACCTTCTGTTTTGGTCACTAGCTCTCTGCCCAGGCCACGTCGGATCCGACGTGGCAATCTGACGTGGCAAAATTGTGACCAATTGAAAAGGTCAAAAATTAGAATCAGCCCGGTCCAATTGGGTGTTTATATGGGCCGAGCCCATTAATTCAGCCTTTTTTACATTTGTTCTGTTAATTTTTGCTAGCTACATGGGCCTGGCCCAGTAATTTAGCCTTTTTATTTCAAGGCCTCATCTATTTCGGAGTCCATTTCATTAAGCCTTTTTGTATCATATTTGCATCATTGCACAATATTCCGCGCACTATTGTTTGGGCCATTGCCTTTTTAGAGCCCAAATATTATTCGATCCAATAGAACATTCAATCTTTTTCAATCACATATTTCAATTTTACACATTTCAACAGCAAACAATAAATAATTTTCTCAATTAAATGATCAAATCCAGAAATCACTAAATGAAACTCAAACAGCACGTACACGACTACACGGTCCATCAAGTGTACATACAATCAAATACACAGGCACCAAAACATGGTGGCAACATCAACTAAAACTATGATGCACATCTCCAGGCTGATCTTTGGTCACAACAGCAGCCACCTCGACAACATAAGATCCTGATCTATATAAATTATTTACTTAAAGATTCTTCTCCTGGAGTTCCTTGTACACCAACTTTTGACGAATGAATGCCAAAATCTGCGGATTATGAATCAGAAAAGTTAGGGAACATAATCAAGTGTAGCCCTGCATATAACATTCTCCTAACAATGAAACATAGCTGCAGAATTTGAGATCTAATAAGAAACCATGCATATAACATTCTCATAACAACAAAACTGAGATATATTTGGAAAGGGCGAATGACAAGTATCAACCTGCTGCTAGATAACAGAGCAAACATGTCAAAATTATTCAGATATCCTGATGTGTGTGTCACATTATACATGCATCAAGCTATATAACATTCTCCTAACAATGAAACATAGCTGCAGAATTTGAGATCTAATAAGAAACCATGCATATAACATTCTCATAACAACAAAACTGAGATATATTTGGAAAGGGCAAATGACAAGTATCAACCTGCTCCTAGATAACAGAGCAAACATGTCAAAATTGTTCAGATATCCTGATGTGTGTGTCACATTATACATGCATCAAGCTTCAGGCCATCAATTTTAGGATGAGTAGATACCTAACTTCATGTCGATGATATGGATGGGGTTGTAGTAGAACATCTGGTAAGCATCATCTTCGACGCTGAACGTTGCAGATACTTGTCCATTTAGTAGTCTATCATGCACTCCTGCCATCGCGCCAGAGAGGATATGGTAAGTCTAAAATACTATTAGCAGCCCACAATGCTAAAAAGGTGCTTTAAGATAGTGAACCAGTGGATATCACTCAAGTAAACTATTTTACTCCTTACATACAACAGTCAGGAATTAGTACAGTTGTTGAAGCAGGAGTAAGCTGATCATATAACATAAGAGTCAGGAATTCTATGCTTATTGTTAAGAAAAAAATGATACAAGTTAATATTTTGTTTAACAGTAGGTCTAAGAAAAAAACTATGCATTTGGTGAGAATATAGCAACAGATTAAGAGCATATTGTTCAGCATCACACAGATAGTAGAACAATGCTACAGGAAGCTATTTGCATAAAGTAGAGAACTACAAAACAAGCTATTGACCATCCTACTGGTAGCAAGGACATAAAGATAATCACTTAATAAGATAAGAAGCAGACATGAATAAATCACATAACTATGTACAATTCAATATCCCAGCTGAGAGTGAACATGTATTCAACATTTCCTGCATTTCAATACATGCACGACAGATTCACAGCAAAACTATATATAGCTGTACAAACATGCATGAACAGGAAAGCAACCAAACTACAAGAACATATAAGGAAACAGAGGGAATCACTATAACCTATGGAGTGACAAGACATATATGAACTCAAAATAATGCCCAGCTAGACCAAAAGAAGCTGGATTAGTCGGAATCAGGCGACGGACCGACAACGTTGATGCGCCGGCTGTTCGAAATGGAACGCGTTAAAGGGATGCGATTTTGCGGACGGGGAGGAGGCACGCTCGGCTCGCCTAACAACCGCCTCTGTCGCCGCTGACGAGAGCCGTGCCGCCGAGTCCCGCAGCCACCAACTCGCGCCGCTCGCCGCCGCAGTCACCACCTTCGTCGTCGACGCGACGGTGCTGCCGGACCAGCAAAAAACAGAGGAGGCGTCTGGAATCAGGCGACGGAATCCAGCGAATGGACATCACACTTGCCAACTAATTAACTATAGCATGCTACAGAAACATTTCATTAACAAATTTGATTCAGGAACTAGCTTATTGACTATGACAAAAATGCTTAGAATAAAAATCATTTCAAGAAATGCTGCAGTAGCTAAAAATCATTATGTCAAGGAAAGCGGATACTTCGTCTAAATAAATACATCTTATGCCAGACTTATTAAACTGAGAGAAGTCACAGCAACACAACATACTTGAAAATGCCAGATTTAGCATACCTCTATTCCTACGTACTACACATAGGTTAACAACTAGGAGAGCAACAGAGCATGCCAAGACTGCAATTGGCCAACTAATTGCTTTAGGTCACAGTGCCAAGAACACTGCTACATGTACAAGTACAACAACAGAAGAATCTCAGGCCTCTATAATTCGCTAGTTTCTTAGGCAACAAACATCATTGCAAATTTTGATGAGATGCATAGGTCCAGCCGATGACTACACAACAGCAACTACTCCAGACATTGGCTAGAGAAATGCTCATCTTTTTTATTCTTTGTAAAAGAAATTTTGAGTTCAAGCAGTAGCACTAGTTACTGACCACACATGTATACAGTGCAATAGCATAACTATAAGTGTAGATTTTTAACCAGTAAGTGCACATAACCTGGACTATTATAGCATCCGATTTTTAACATTTGGACTATTATAGCATCAGATTTTTAACAGGAGGTTAAACCAGTAAGTGCACATAACCTGGACTATTATAAGTGCAGATTTTTAACCAGGAAGTGCACATAATCTGGACTAGTAAACCAGTAAGTGCACATAAGGCTTGGGCTGCACACAAACACACACATACATGTATCAGAAGCAATTTAGTCAACACTCTTGGCAGGCAAGAGGCAAGTTGGCACTCACAGGGTTGAGATAATAGCAGGAGACGTGCATACCTGAAGGGGCGAGCGATTGGTCCGAGCCCGGAGAGCAGAGGAGGCATGGCGGCGGTGTGCTGGCGCACCTTGGAAGCCCGGGAACGTGGTGGTACCGATGGTCAAGGAAGAAGAGGAGCAGAGCAGGCCCTTGATGGCCAGCTAGATGCGTCCCTCCTTCTGCTCCTCGAGGATGGGTGACCTGCAGTAACAGATATGTTATACAACCCAGGATCAAATGTAGCACATACTATCGTTGTAACAGTCTTCTCTTGTGTCTGGCAGTATCCAAATTTACTGTTACTTTTTAAAGTTAAGTTGAATTGTCTTGTAGGAACAAAAGAAGAAACGAGTTGAATCATTATGTTGCCTAAGGAAGTTTTCATTTTCTTTGGACAAAAAAACCATTTTCCATTTTTCGAGTGCCCAAAAGGAGGTTTTTTGTGAAGGACCTCCCAAATAATTGTTGCAAAATTGGGCCAAATAAATTTTCTAAAACACTAGGACATATTTAATGCACAATTGACAAAATGGTTGGGTGTAAAAAGTTTTGATCCACCTCTCGTGAAAAAGACAAATTTTCGCCGATTCAGCTGGAAGCGGGTCAAATTGAACTGCAGCTGCCTCATAGTTTGCTATTTACTTTTTCCAAAAATAATTTCTAGTTACATAAGTACCTATTTAATCATAAATACATGGTTTGGTGGCGATACGTCGAGGTTTGGGCGGTGGCCGAGGGCCCCAACTCTAGAGCGCGTAAACTCGCATGCCCGTCGCGTGGTCTTCGCGTGACCGTGGCGTTGCCATGTGTTCTGGGTGGCCTAGGCATGTCTAGTGGGTTGGGCACTCCCCAGGTAGGTGCTAGGAAGAAAATTACAACATAAGATTCTCACGAGGAGACCGATCGATGCTCAAACATGAATAGCAGCCAAGTGTTTGATTAGCGGTACGGGAAATGTACATGGCTAATGGGCGTGAGTTTTGGTTGAGGATGATCAGTTACTAAGAAGACTGTCTTCACAAATTTTCAGCTCAACAGGAGGAGCCTAGGTGGTACTTGCTTTTTAAAGTACCACACTGGACATAAATACAAATGTTGAAGCTGGGATCAAAATAATGAATGGATTGAGCTGGCATTTGGTGGAGGATGGTTTTGGGCATAGGAAAGCACCGTAGAAAATGGATACTATTTGGACATGCCAAAGTGGTACTTCCTTCACAAAGTGTTGTTCTGAACAAAATAGGAAAATGAATATTGTTGAATTATTTTTGAACTAGGCAAGGCAGTTTTTCTATATATTTGACAAAGATATGACCCAAAGAATTTATGAGATTTTTTTGGGAATTTTGGGAATGACAGAAATATAGGTTGCTTCACAACCTGGGGCAAAAATTGCCACATGGACATGACACATAGGCAAAACTGATGAGGTGGCGCCTAGTCATAGCAACCCAAATTTACAAGGTTATGACCATCTATATTGGTCGTGATCAGCTAGAAATAAGGCAGCGGACCAGTGCTATCTGCTTTATGACTATTTCGTGTAAGGAAATTACGACCTTTCTGACCAAAATGGTCGTTATAGTTTAGGGTTTGGAGCCCCCCAAACAGCTTTTGACCAACTGGTCTGAAATGGTCATAGATCTATGACTAATTCTTCCAGGGTCACTGACAGAAGGTCACTAGTTGACATATTTCTTGTAGTGTGATACCTGACAAGTTACTATTTCTGAGCTAAGCCGACCATGCAGATATTGGAAGGATAGATCTGGAGATGGAAAAATCACTAGGTGCTGAGAAAAATAGTTTTCGCAGATTGATGCTATAATTTTGGATCTACCGTGTGTCAGTTAATACAAAAAAAATCAGACCTAAAATATCAGTGCTTGGGCAGTTCATGG
The DNA here is from genome assembly GCF_002575655.3 of Aegilops tauschii subsp. strangulata. Taxonomy (NCBI): domain Eukaryota; kingdom Viridiplantae; phylum Streptophyta; class Magnoliopsida; order Poales; family Poaceae; genus Aegilops; species Aegilops tauschii. The sequence continues at coordinate 291,871,478 of NC_053037.3, forward strand.
TCCAGATTCGTTTCCTAATACAGAGGAAATATTCTAATAGTAAAAGGGATTGCTACGACTACTGCGATGTAGGAGGAGTACCGAGTTTGGATCCGAAAATGAATGCTACAAACAAGAATAGGGACGAGCTTCGATGAACTCCGTTCAATCCCTAGCGGATCTATGAAGAGAGGAAGGAGGAGAACTAACCAGAGCAGTTAAACAGCGGAGTGCACGGAAGCAATCTGATTCGAACAGGTTGATGCGGCAGCCAATGTTGGGGCAGAAGCAAAGGTCAACGGTCGCAGCAGAGCTCGAGGGTTCGGGCGTCGTGAAGAAGAAGACGGAGATGAAGAGGCAAGGGGGAAAAGGAAAAAGGGACCCTCGGTCCTATTTATAAGGCAGATGGATAAGTGTCAGATGCGGGAATCGAGGAGGCTGAAAAACAAATGTGACAGATACAAATGCCGCATTTTTCGGAGATTCATTAAAAAGAAGATTTATTGAGAGTTGGGCCTAGTACGAATATTAATGACAGATGACGTCACGGCGGGTTATCAAGAATTTGGAAGATGACGTCATGGCGAGTTACAAGATTTTGCAAAAGTAATGAGGAAAATATTTTTTCTAAGTGTGGAACATTAATATGAACAAGTTCAAATCAACCTCGGGCCTAATGTTGGGGATATAACTATTGGGTTAACCCGCCCAGGAGGGGCCAGGTTAAGTCCGTTGGCGGTTTATCAAGACAAAGTCCATGAAGACACTTAAGGTGGTAGTCTATTATGCAGAGGACAAGGCCCGGAGCCCGAAGGCGACTTAAGGCCCAAATAATTGTAGACCGAGATATGTATGTAACCTGTATTATAAGGCATGTAAGATTAGTCACCGAGCCGGACACGTTTGTATGAGCCGGCTGGGACTCTGTAAGCCGCAGGGTGTCAACCCATGTATATAAGGGGACGACCGGCAGTGGCATAGGGCAAGAGACAACAGATCGAGAGCCAGGCAAAGCGTATTTGCTCCCTGGTAATCGAAACCCTAGCAATACCACCACAAACTGGACTAGGCCTTTACCTTCACTGCAAGGGGCCAAACCAGTATAAACTCCTCGTGTCCTTTGTCCCGTTTAACCCCTTTAAGCTAACCTCGTCGCAATGGCTCCACAACTAAGTCCTTCCATCAGGACATCTGTCGTGACACTTCCACGACAATCCCCTCTTTCTTCTAACGACCATCGGTATTTTACTCGAGGCTATATTTTTATTTGTCACATACTATGTGTTTTGCTTGGAGCGTCTTGTATGATATGAGTCTTTGCTTATTTTATTTTGTGTTTTAAGTCTTGATTCCTTGCTGGACACACCTATTTGAGAGAGCCAAAATTATGTCATGACTTGTTAGAATTGCTCTCTATGCTTCACTTAAATTTTTATGAGCTATGGACTTGCTCTAGTGCTTCACTTATATCTTTTTTAGCATGGTGTGCTTTAGTATTTTTGAAGAAATGCTCTCTTGCTTCACTTAGATTTATTTGAGAGTTAGTAAATTTTTCAAGAAATTCTCTCTTGCTTCACTTAAATTAATTTGAGAGAAAGAAAGAAAAATTATGCTCATGATCTTCACTTATATTTGTTTGAGCTTGTCAAAAGCAACATATGAAAATTAGTTCCAAAGTGATAGATAACCAAGAAGGATATAATAAAAACTTCCATGAAGATCATTGGACAAAATACACTTGATTCTTAGTAATAGTTTTGAGATATGATGGTGTGATATGTGAGTTATGTTGATGAGTAATTATGCTTTAGTAAGAATATTGGTGTTAAGGTTTGTGATTCCCTATGCAAGCACGAAAGTCAATAATTATGCAATGAAATTATATCCTACTTGTGGTGCATTATTCGGTGTTAATTATGCTTAATGCTCGCTTATGAGATTATCCGTGTCTTGGTTGGTCGCTTCTCAATCTTTTGCTAGCCTTCATTTTGCACTAAGTATGATCTCTACTTGTGCATCCAAAAACCTTTAAACCAGTTTTGCCACATGAGTCCACTATATCTACCTATATGCGGTATTCTTTTGCCCTTCTAAGCAAATTTGTATGTGCCATCTCTAATTTTCAAAATAAACTTCTCTTTTGTGTGTTCGTTTTGCTCGCGGAGCGGTACGGGGTGGCTAATATTTTCCATGTTAGATGTGTTATTCTCAAGATGAGTGTTTATTCACTTATCATTGCACGAGAGTAAGGCAAAGGTACTAGGGATGCCCAGTCCCGAAATGAAAAATTAATTTACTTTATGTTGTCAAATAATAAATTCCTTGGAAAGTGTTGGTATGGAAGGCACCTGTGGATACGGTTAGCCATGGAAAGTGAAAGTATGGTTGAAAAAGGAATAAACTTTATTTTCTGTTTGGGAACCGCCTATGATATATCTAGCATGGAAAGTGTTGGGAACTCTAAGTCATTTTCGTTGGTGGGAAGGATACACCTCCCAAAATGTTTTTATCTCTAAGTTTTTCGCTTTGAGCTCTGGCACCTCTACAAATCCCTACTTCCCTCTGTGAAGGGCCTTTCTTTTGCTTTATGCAATTTTTATTTTGAATTTGAGTCTCCATCTTCTCTTATAAAAGCACCAACTAGGAGGCAATATGATCGTACTTAAGTATTGGGTGTAACTAATATGCGAGTGTGTTTCATGAATGGATCAGTGGTTGAGCATGATGGGCTAGGGATAACTTATTTTAGAGTTGATATTTTCAAAGACATGGTTGCTTGTTGATATGCTTGAGTATTTAAATTATCATGTCAAAACTAGACTATTGCTTTGAATCACATAAAAGTCCAAATGTCCATGCTATAAAGAAAAGAATATGATGACATGTTAGGAAGCATTCCACATCAAAAATTCTGTTTTTATCACTTACCTACTCGAGGACGAGTAGGAGTTAAGCTTGGGGATGCTAATACGTCTCCAACGTATCTATAATTTTTGATTGTTCCATGCTGTTATATTATAAATCTTGGATGTTTTATAATCATTTTATAGTCATTTTATATCATTTTTTGGTACTAACCTATTGACATAGTGCCAAGTGCTAGTTGTTGTTTTCTGCATGTTTTTTACATCGCGGGAAATCAATATCAGACGGAGTCCAAACGCAACAAAACTTCATGGAGATTTTTTTTGGAGCAGAAGGAACATAATGGGCCCTGGCTACGCCCGGGGGGTGCTCCGAGGAGAGCACAACCCACCAGGGCGCCGGCGGGTTGTGCCCACCTCGGGTGCCCCCCGGACCGCCTCTTTGCTCTATAAATACCCCCAATATTCTCAAAACCCTAGGGGAGTCGACGAAATATTCATCCAGCCGCCGCAGAGTCCAGAACCACCAGATCCAATCTAGACACCATCTTGGATGGGGTTCACCACCTCCATTGGTGCCTCTTCGATGATGCGTGAGTGATACGTCTCCAACGTATCTACTTTTCCTAACGCTTTTCCTCTTGTTTTGGACTCCAATTTGCATGATTTGAATGAAACTAACCCCGGACTGACGATGTTTTCAGCAGAACTACCATGGTGTTGTTTTTGTGCAGAAATAAAAGTTCTCGAAATGGAACGTAACTTTGCGAGGAATTTTTATATAATAAATAAGAATTTCTGGAGCCAAGACCTGCCAGAGAGGGGCACCTGGGTGGGCACAACCCACCAGGGCGCGCCCCCCTCTCCTGGCGCGCCCAGGTGGGTTGTCCCCACCTGGTGGCCCCGCAGACCCTGAAACCGACGCTATAAAATCATATTTTTCCCGAAAAAAACAGGGAGAAAGAATTATCGCGATCCACGAGACGGGCCGCCGTCACCTCCTGTTCTTCATCGGGAGGCCAGATCTGGAGTCTGTTTGGGGCTCCGGAGAGGGGGATCTTTGTTCTTCATCATCACCAACCCTTCTCCGTCGCCAATTCCATGATGCTCCCCATCGGGAGTGAGTAATTCCTTCATAGGCTCGCTGGTCGGTGAGGAGTTGGATGAGATTCATCATGTAATCGAGTTAGTTTTGTTACGGCTTGATCCCTAGTATCTACTATGTTCTAAGATTGATGTTGCTATGACTTTGCCATGCTTAATGCTTGTTACTTTGGGCCCGGGTGCCATGATTTCAGATCTCAACCATTTATGTTATCATAATTATATCCATGTTCTAGATCCGATCTTGCAAGTTATAGTCACCTACTACGTGTTACGATCCGGCAACCCCGGAGTGACAGAAACCGGGACTTCAACCGGTGATGACCGGAGTTTGAGGAGTTCATGTATTCACTATGTGTTAATGCTTTGTTCCGCTCTCTATTAAAAGGAGGCCTTAATATCCTTTAGTTTCCAATATGGACCCCGCTGCCACGGGAGGGTAGGACAAAAGATGTCATGCAAGTTCTTTCCATACGCATGTATGACTATTTATGGAATACATGCCTACATTATATTGACGAACTAGAGCTAGTGCCGTATAACCCTAGGTTATAACCGTCTCATGATAAATATCATCCAACAAGTCACCGATCCAATGCCTACGAATTTATCTTATATTGTTCTTGCTAAGTTACTACTGCTATCATCACTGTTACACTTGCTACAAAATTACTGCTATCACTGTTACCGTTATTGTTGCTGCTGCTACTATTATCAAAACTATCATATTATTTTGATACTGATCACCTTGCTACAGATAATTAATCTTCAAGTGTGGTTGAATTGACAACTCAGCTGCTAATACCTTCAAATATTCTTTGGCTCCCCTTGTGTTGAATATATAAATTTGGGTTGAATACTCTACCCTCAAAAACTGTTGCGATCCCCTATACTTGTGGGTTATAAAGTCCTTTTCCTTGCGCCGTTGCTAGGGAGCATAGCTATATTTGTTGAGTCACTTGGGATTATTATCACTATGAAGAATCTGAAGGATGCCAAGACTAAGATATTTCCCTCAAAGACGAGGGGGGGTAAGGAACTGCCATCCAGTTCTACTTTAGATTCACCTTCTATTATAAGTAAACTTGCAACACCACCACATGCTATTAATTCTAATATGTCGCGAGTTATTGATAATGCTACTTCTACTATGAATGATGCTTATGATGGTGCTAGTACCTTGCTTGATAATGATGGTGTGCCACTTGGTGATTTTCTTGATAAACAAATTGCTAAAGTAATACAACATGATGTTGTTGAATCTGATGATGAGCTTGAAACTGAAACTCCTGAAACACCTACTAGAACTAGCCTTCCTAGATATGAATTGCCTAAGGTACCGGAAGGTTATGTTATGAATGAAGAAACAACTAGATATATTCTTGCTTGTAAGGATAGAGATGATCTAGAGAGATTATTATGCAAGTATAAAGAAAATTCTCTGAATGCTATAATGAAATATGATCCTAAGTTTGCTACTTCACCTATCTTTATTGATGATAAGGATTATGAATTCTCTGCCGACCCAGAGTTAATTACTTTGGTTGAATCTGATCCTTTCCATGGTTATGAAACTGAAACTGTTGTGGCACATCTTACTAAGTTGAATGCCATAGCCACCCTTTTTACTCATGATGAGAAAACTCGTTTTTACTTTATTCTCGAATTATTTCCTTTCTCATTAAAGGGTGATGCTAAAGCTTGGTACAATACTCTTACTCCTGGTTGTGTGCGTAGTCCCCAGGATATGATTTATTACTTCTCTGAAAAATATTTTCCTGCTCATAAGAAACAAGCTGCTTTACAGGAAATATTTAACTTTGTGCAAATTAAAGAAGAGAGTCTCCCACAAGCTTGGGGGGGGGGGGCTTTGCCAGTTACTTAATGCTTTGCCTGATCATCGTCTTAAGAAAAATGAAATACTCAATATCTTCTATAATGGACTAACCGATGTTTCTAGGGACTTCCTAGATAGTTGTGCTGGTTGTGTTTTCACGGAACGAACTGTTGGACAAGCTGAAGAATTATTGAATAACATATTGAAAAATTATGATGATTGGACTCTTCCTGAACCACCGCCTAAACCCACTCTGAAGAAGAGGGGTATATTATATCTCAGTCCTAAAGATATGCAAGAGGCAAAGAAATCTATGAAGGAAAAAGGTATTAAAGGTGAGGATGTTAAAAATTTACCTCCTATTGAAGAAATACATGGGCTTAATACACCACCAATGCCTAAGGTGGTAGAGGTAAATTATTTAATGAAGTTCAATGATAATGGCAATCCTCACAATATGCACCCTAGCCAATGCCTTTATGAGTTTGAAAACTACAGCAGAAAACAAGATCACTTCAATGCAAATGTTATGAAACAATTGAAATACAATTCTAATATGATTGCTCGTTTGAGTGACTTGTTATTTAGAATATCAAGTGATGTTAGAGGTGTTGTAAAGCATGCTTCTATGGTTCAAACTCAGTTAGAACAAGTTGCTAGATCTCAAAGAGAGTTGCTTGATGAAATGAATAACAATATACATGACTTTGTTGTTTGAGTTGCAACTAGAGGAGGTAAAATGACTCAGGAACCACTTTATCCTGAGGGACACCCTAAAAGAATTGAACAAGATTCACAAAGAGTTAACACTGATGCACCTAGTCCTTGTAGAAATAAAAAGAAAAGGAGAAATGATAGGACTTTGCATACTTCTAGTGAACCTGAAATAGAGAAACCTCCTGATAATGATAATGAAACTTCTATCTCTGATGCTAAAACTCAGTCTGGTAATGAACACTCACTTAGTGATAATGAAAAAGATAATGATGAGGTTCATGAAGACACTCAAACAAATGAAAAAGAACCAGATAATGATGTTGAGATAGAACCACCTGTTGATCTTGATAACCCACAACCTAAGAATAAAAGGTATGATAAAAGAGACTTCATTGCTAGAAACACGGTAAAGAAAGAGAACCGTGGGTTCAAAAACCTATGCCTTTTCCACCCAAGTCAACTAAAAAGAAAGATGATGAAGAATTTGAATGCTTTGCTGAAATGCTGAGGCCAGTCTTTTTGCATACTCGCTTGACTGATATCTTGAAAATGCCTCCTTATGCAAAGTATATGAAAGACATTCTCACAAATAAGAGAAAAATACCGCAGCTGAAATCTCCACTATGCTTTGCTAATTATACTTTTAAAGATGGAGTGCCAGAAAAACTTGGAGATCCGGGAATACCAACTATACCTTGTTCTATCAAAAAGAATTATGTGAAAACTGGTTTGTGTGATTTAGGAGCTGGTGTTAGTGTTATGCCTTTCTCTTTATATAGAAGACTTGACTTGAATAAACTCACACCTACTGAAATATCTTTGCAAATGGCTGACAAATCAACTGCCGTACCTACCGGTATTTGTGAGGATGTGCCCGTTGTTGTTGCTAATGTTACTATTTTGACTGACTTTGTTATACTTGAGATGCCCGAGGACGACAACATGTCGATTATCCTTGGTAGACCCTTCTTGAATACTGCAGGGGCTGTTATTGATTGCAATAAAAGCAAGGTCCCTTTTCATATCAATGGTAATGAGCATACGATGCACTTTCTGAAGAAACAATTCCAAGTGAATGGTATTAATGTTATTCAAAAATCTCCGACAATCACTATTGGAAGTTTTCAAATACCTCTACCTACTGTCAAAAAGAAATATGAAATGCTTATTGTTGGGGACATTCATATCCCCATTGAGGTAACTTAGTGATTTACGAAAGTTCTTCGGTTTCATGCTAATCAAAAGTGGTTGTTAATAAGACCTGATCAACCTTATTAATGGATCATTTTTGAACGATATGAAGTTGATGAATTTAGTTTACCTTATGTCCATACTCTTTGTTTTCTGTTTTTATTAGTTAAATAAAATAAATTGCCATGTTTTGTCTGTTTTCTGAATTTCCCGTGCAATAAAAAAATGACCCAAAAAAAAAGTTCTCAGAATGCCCTGAAAATTTAATACAATTTTTTCTGAATATTTCTGAATTTCTGGTGCAAATAATATCAGAGAGAGGTGCACCAGGTGGGCACAACCCACCTGGGCGCGCCAGGACCCCCAGGTGCGCCCTGGTGGGTTGTGGTCCCCACATGGGACCCCTCACTTATCTCTTCATCCCACATCATCACTTACCTCCAGAAAAAATCTCCATTGCTCTCTCTCCCATGTTCTTGCTCCCAAACCCGCGGATTTCGATCTCTTTGCTCGAAGCTCCGTTTATGAAACTGTTTCGGGGGATTGTTGCTTGGTATGTGACTCCACCGTTCGTCCAATTAGTTTTTGTTTTAGTGGTTTATATTTTGAATAATTATCTACTCTTGGTGCTGTTGTAGGTGAGCTTGCATGTTAAATTCTTAGAGTTCTAAGTAGTTTGAATGCTTGCTATGGCCTCTATGTATCCCTATGAGTAGTTGGTATCAATTTTGTGAAGTTTTGTTGAGAAAATTTTGTGGCCTAATAAATTTCAGAATTTTGTTCATAGGAAACCATGAATATCTTTAGGAAGTTTGGATCCAAGAAGAACTCCAAGGGTGTTATTGGGGAGTCATCTGATAGTGATCTCCATCCTCGGAGGTTGGCGGAAGTACGGCCGTGTGAATGGCTGCACACCCCATTCCTGGAAGAGGTTGGAATCCTTCAGGAGTTCACACAATATGCTGCTAATGCCGGCCTCACTGACTTCATCACATATGAGTGTGAGCAGCATCAAATCCTCACAAACAACTTTGTTCAAAGTTTTACTTTCCTGCCTAGGAATAATCCTCCTGAAGTGAGCTTTGATTTATATGCTGAAAACCCATCAGATACCACTTACTGAATTTTGTGACATATGCATGATCCCTTCTGATGGGAGCTTCGCCGAGCCTAGGTCGACTGGGTTTGAGGCCTTTTATCGCACTTTGACAGTGGGAGATGAGAGAGGGGTGTCAGCTACCACTGCCGCTGGCTTGCATTTTCCTGCTGTTCATTACTTTGCACTTTTCATTACAAAATGCTTGCTTGCTAGGGAGAAGGTGGGTGCACTTAGTTCACCAAACCTTGCTGTTTTACATCGTGCACTAGAGGGCAACAACACTTATAGCTTGGGAGCTATTGTGGCTCGTCGCCTCCATATTAATAAATCCGAGGGTAAAATACATGGTGGGATTTATGCTACTCGTTTGGCGGCTCACTTTAATGTTGAGATAGGCCCTCATGATTACCGTCTAAACAAGGTTTACCTAGACCGCGCAGCCATGGAACACCATCATTTTCTTGCACGAGATTATCCTAACATCCCTATTCCTTATAACCTGGTTTTTAGCGTTGAAACTCGTGATATTATTCAGTTGCCTGCTCCTGCTTTGTTTGATTCTGTTGCCAGGGGCGGATATAGGATTATGCCTGCAGACATCATCGCCTATCGGAACGTTCAGGCTGCCGTAGAGGCAGCGGAGGAGCCTCAGCAGTGGGATGAGTGGATGCCCGCTCCGCAGCACCCCTACTACCATTCAGGCTACTGATCGACTACCAAGTTAGGCCAAAAACCTAAGCTTGGGGGAGTACGTGTTTTCCACTGACATTACATTCATGTTCACTTATTCCATTAGTCGGTGTTCACACTTTTTCAGTGTATCATCCATGCTTAGATTTATTTTCTTACTTTCTTCTTGTGTGTTTGAAAAACTTTAGAAAAACCAAAAAAATAGTTGTAGCTAGTTTACTTTCTATGCATGCTTAGTACTAGCACTAAAAAGAAAACCCAAAAAGATTTCCTTATTCTTCTTTTGCTTGTTGGGAGCTTTCCCGTGTAAATAGTTTTTCTCATTTTTGCTTTTCCCTTTTATTTGCTTGTTCAAGAAAACCAAAAACTCCAAAAATATTTCAGTGTGTTTCTCTGAATTTCTTTTCCTTTTTATTCGAGTCTTACCGAGGAGAAGACCACCATGAAAATGTTGAGTGGCTAACATATGAATAATTTTTTAACTAATAAAGAGCACATTTTACCTTGTCCTCTCCTGTTGAATAAAATGTTTCGCAGATTCCAGCTTAGTCCACGGCACTCTTGCACTATTATTATTTTCATACGTTCAGTCATGCAAGTGAAAGGCAATAATGACGATATTCGATGAACTGGCCGTGGCAGAGAGAAACGGGTATGAACTCGACTTTTTCTGTTTGTGTAAATATGTTTAACCTAGTATCCATGATTCAGCCCATTATGATTAAACATGTTTGCAATGACAATTAGAGAGTATAGTTTCTCATGCAATGCATAAGTAGCTAGGAGTGGATAATGATTTATCTTGGATATCAACATTGCGTTAAAATGATTGTGATGTAGTATGATGATATGGTATCCTCCTCTGAATGTTTGAGTGGCTTGACTTGCCACATGTTCATGCATGTAGTTGAATCAAAACCAACATAGCCTCTATGATATTTATGTTCATGGTGTTCATATCTTACTCATGCTAGTGTCCAATGTTCCTTACGCATAATGCATGTTTATGACTGTTGTTGCTCTCTAGCTGGCCGCTTCTTAATCTAATTGCTAGCCTTCGCCTGTACTAAGTGGGAATTCTGCTTGTACATCAAAAACCTTGAACCCAAAGTTATTCCAGATGAGTCCACCATACCTACCTATATGCGATATTACCCTGCTGTCCTAAGTAAATTTGCATGTGCCACCTCTAAAAAACTTCTAAATAAATATCCTTTTGTGTGCCTAGATCGTTCATGGAACGATAGGAGGTGGTCGGTATCTTCCATGCTAAGCGGGTTATTCTCAGGTCAAGTGTTTATTCACTCGCCATCGCACGAGAAAAGGGCGGTAATAGGGATGCCCAGTCCCAAACTGCAAACTGAAAAAGAGTTAATCTCTTAACTAATCAAACAAAAACTCCCAATGGAGTCAAAACCTTTACTTTTATCGCTTGGGAACCGCCACTACCGTGCTTAGCATGGAAGATATTAATAACTGATAGTCGTGAAGTAAATGAGAAGGGTGCATGTCTCAAAATATCATATACCTCTGTTTTAAATTCTTGAGCTCTGGCACCACTGCAAATCACTACTTCCCTCTTCGATGTTGGGTGCATCATGACTGGATCTTTTCTACCATGAATTACAATGTTTAGTCGCTGCTTGAACTTTGGAGGTGCTCTGCATTTATGTTTTGCGGTCTCAGAAACGGCTGGCGAGATACCACTATCGTCATATTATATCATGGTTGTTTTGACAACATGTTGCCATTTGAGATATCTTATTATTGCTCGCTAGCTGATTATGTCATTAATATGAGTCATTATAATCTTTAAGAGTTATTGTCGGCATGGTTAGTTATAATGTGGCTGAAAACCTGGGTGCTGTTTAAGCTTATTTATGCAAACAAGAGCAAAAGAGTTCATAAAAGTTTTTCTTTTTCACTTTCAGTTTATCTACTGAACTACTTGAGGACAAGCAAAGGTTTAAGCTTGGGGGAGTTGATACTTCTCCAACGTATCTACTTTTCCTAACGCTTTTCCTCTTGTTTTGGACTCTAATTTGCATGATTTAAATGAAACTAACCCCAGACTGACGCTGTTTTCAGCAGAACTACCATGGTGTTAATTTTTTGCAGAAATAAAAGTTCTGGGAATGGAACGAAACTTTGCGAGGAATTTTTATATAATAAATAAGAATTTCTAGGGCCAAGACCTGCCGGAGAGCGGCGCCTGGGTGGGCACAACCCACCAGGGCGCGCCCCCCTCTCCTAGTGCGCCCAGGTGGGTTGTCCTCACCTGGTGGCCCCGCAGACCCTGAAACCGACGCTATAAAATCCTATTTTTCCAGAAAAAATCACGGAGAAAGAATTATCATGATCCACGAGACGGAGCCATCGTCACCTCCTGTTCTTCATCGGGAGGCCAGGTTTGGAGTCCATTTGGGGCTCCGGAGAGGGGGATCTTCGTTCTTCATCATCACCAACCCTTCTCCATCACCAATTCCATGATGCTCCCCACCGGGAGTGAGTAATTCCTTCGTAGGCTCGCTGGTCGGTGAGGAGTTGGATGAGATTCATCATGTAATCAAGTTAGTTTTGTTAGGGCTTGATCCCAAGTATCCACTATGTTCTAAGATTGATGTTGCTATGACTTCGCCATGCTTAATGCTTGTCACTTTGGGCCCGGGTGGCATGATTTCGGATCTGAACCGTTTATGGTATCATAATTATATCCATGTTCTAGATCCTATCTTGCAAGTTATAGTCACCTACTACATGTTATGATCGGGCAACCCCGGAGTGACGGAAACCGGGACTTCTCCCGGTGATGACCGTAGTTTTAGGAGTTCATGTATTCACTATGTGTTACTGCTTTGTTCTGGTTCTCTGTTAAAAGGAGGCCTTAATATCCCTTAGTTTCCAATACGGACCCCGCTGCCATGGGAGGGTAGGACAAAAGATGTCATGCAAGTTCTTTCCATAAGCACGTATGACTATTTACGGAAAACATGCCTACATTATATTAACGAACTGGAGCTAGTGCCGTATCGCCCTAGGTTATAACTGTCTCATGATGAATATCATCCAACAAGTCACCGATCCAATGCCTACGAATTTGTCTTATATTGTTCTTGCTAAGTTACTATTGCTATCATCACTGTTACACTTGCTACAAAATTACTGCTATCACTGTTACCGTTATTGTTGTTGCTGCTACTATTATCAAAACTATCATATTATTTTGCTACTGATCACCTTGCTGCAGATAATTAATCTCCAGGTGTGGTTGAATTGACAACTTAGCTGCTAATACCTTCAAATATTCTTTGGCTCCCCTTGTGTCGAATCTATAAATTTGGGTTGAATACTCTACCCTCGAAAATTGTTGTGATCCCCTATACTTGTGGGTTATCAGTGAGTAGTTCTTTGTAGACCTTCGGGTCCGTAGTTAGTAGCTAGATGGCTTCCTCCCTCTCTCTCTCTCTCTCTCTCTCTCTCTCTCTCTCTCTCTCTCGCTGAATTCTCAATACAATGGCCCCTTGGAGATCCATATGATGTAACTCTTTTGCGGCATGTTTGTTGGGACCGATGAACTTTGAGTTTATGATCAGATCTATCTTTTTATATCCATGAAAGTATTTGAGTTTCTTTGATCTCTTTTATGCATGATTACATATAGCCTCGTATTTATTCTCCGATATTTCGGTTTTGTTTGGCCAACTTGATCTATTTATCTTGCAATGGGAAGAGGTGCTTTGTAGTGGGTTCGATCTTACGGTGCTTGATCCCAGTGACTGAAAGGGAACCGACAAGTATGTATCATTGCTACTAAGGATAAAACGATGGGGTCTATCTCTATATAGATAGATCTTGTCTACATCATGTCATCGTTCTTATTGCATTACTCCGTTTCTCCATGAACTTAATACACTAGATGCATGATGGATAGCGGTCGATGTGTGGAGTAATAGTAGTAGATGCAGGCAGGAGTCGGTCTACTAATCTTGGATGTGATGCCTATGTAATGATCATTGCCTGGATATCATCATGATTATTTGAAGTTCTATCAATTGCCCAACAGTAATTTGTTCACCCACCGTTTGCTATTTTTCTCGAGAGAAGCCACTAGTGGAATCTACGACCCTCGGGTCTCTTTCTCATATTATTTGCCTTTGCGATCTATTTTCCTTTGCATTTCATTTTCAGATCTATTAAACTAAAAATACAAAAATACCTTGCTGCAATTTATTCTTATTTATTTTGTTTGGCATTCAATCTACCAATCTACTACAAATTATCTCACGTCTGTTTGCCTATATTGAGGCGTCGTACCCGGAAGGGATTTACAACCCCTTTAACACGTCGGGTTGCGAGGATTTGTTATCTGTTTGCAGGTGTTGTTTACGTTGTGTTGCTTGGTTCTCCTACTGGTTCGATAACCTTGGTTTCACATCTGAGGGAAATACCTACCGCTGATGTGCTGCATCATCCCTTCCTCTTTGGGAAATACCGATGTATTATCAAGCCGCATCAATGTTGTGTGGGCAAAGGAGGTCTTTTAAGTAAGGCAAATCCCACAAGCATGTCTTGTGAGTCCAGGCGTGTTCCGAAATATACCCCTTGAAATACCCTGGATGCTCTGGATCTGGCTCGAGAGTGTTTAACTGATCCAGGGAATCTTGGCCTGTCAACGCAGGTGGTGCAGAGTTTTTGACAACTCTACCTTTGATGAAGTTCTTCTTGTCTTTCCTGAACTTATGGCAAGGATCCAGGAACTGTCTATGCAAGTCGAAGCAAGACAACTTGCGACCCGCCTGCAGCCAACAGAACTGAAGATCTGCCTTGCATGTGGGGCACGGGAACCTTCCATGCACACACCAACCAATGAATAGCACATACGCCGGCAAGTCATGCATCGAGTACATGTACCAGACACGTATTATGAAGTTCTGTTTGCTAGCGGCGTCGTATGTCTTGAACCAATTATCCCAAGTTTCTTGCAATTCACCCTTAAGCGGTTGCATGTACACATTCATATTCTTCCCCGGATAGTTGGGCCCTGGAATTATCAATGCCAGGAAAATGTTCTTTCTTTGCATAATTTGTTGATAACCCACAAGTATAGGGGATCCCAACAGTTTTCGAGGGTAGAGTATTCAACCCAAATTTATTGATTCGACACAAGGGGAGCCAAAGAATATTCTCAAGTATTAGCAGTTGAGTTGTCAATTCAACCACACCTGAAAGACTTAATATCTACAGCAAAGTATTTATTAGCAAAGTAGTATGGAAGTAACGGTAACGGTGGCAAAAGTAACAGTAGTAGTTTGTAGCAATCCTAACAGTGGCAACGGAAAAGTAACTAAGCAAAGATCAATATGTGAAAAGCTCGTAGGCAATGGATCAATGATGGATAATTATGTCGGATGCGATTCCTCATTCAACAGTTATAACATAGGGTGACACAGAACTAGCTCCAGTTCATCAATGTAATGTAGGCATGTATTCCGAATATAGTCATACATGCTTATGGAAAAGAACTTGCATGACATCTTTTGTCCTACCCTCCCGTGGCAGCGGAGTCCTATTGGAAACTAAGGGGATATTAAGGCCTCCTTTTAATAGAGTACCGGACCAAAGCATTAACACTTAGTGAATACATGAACTCCTCAAGCTACGGTCATTACCGGAGGTGGTCCCGATTATTGTCACTTCGGGGTTGCCGGATCATAACACATAGTAGGTGACTATTGACTTGCAAGATAGGATCAGGAACTCACATATATTCATGAAAACATAATAGGTTCAGATCTGAAATAATGGCACTCGGGCCCTAGTGACAAGCATTAAGCATAGCAAAGTCATAGCAACATCAATCTTAGAACATAATGGATACTAGTGATCAAACCCTAACAAAACTAACTCGATTACATGGTAAATCTCATCCAACCCATCACCGTCCAGCAAGCCTACGATGGGATTACTCACGCACGGCCATGAGCATCACGAAATTGGTGATGGAGGATGGTTGATGATGACGACGGCGACGGATTCCCCTCTCCGGAGCCCCGAACGGACTCCAGATCAGCCCTCCCGAGGAAGATTAGGGCTTGGCGGCGGCTCCGTATCATAAAACGCGATGAATCCTTCTCTCTGATTTTTTTTCTCCCCGAACATGAATATATGGAGTTGGGGTTGAGGTCGGTGGAGTCCTAGGGGGCCCACGAGGCAGGGGGCGCCCTGCACCCTCGTGGACAGGGTGTGGCCCCCCTGATGCTGATTGTTTCGCCAGTATTTTTTGAAAGTGCGTTATATCGACTAGAGGGGGGTGAATAGGCAATTTTTATGAATTCTTCACTGAGGAATTTCAGGGTGAGGAAATTCCTAGGTGAAGAACTAGTTGCAGCGGAATAAGTACTCAGATACAAACATGACATAACATAAACATGGACATCATGATGAAATGAAAACAGATACAGAGTACGGGAAGCGTAAGCACAGGATAAAACAGGATGAAGACAAACAGACTGAAGAAATTGAACTAAGGAAATTGAGGAAGTCTTCAGTCAAAGTCTTCAAACAGATATGAACAAGCACACAGCACAGTAATGAGGAAATGAAAGAGTTGAGGAAATAGAACCAGTAGGCTTGGCGAAGACAATGATTTGGTAGACCAGTTCCAACTGTTGTGACAGTTGTACGTCTGGTTGGAGCGGCTAGGTATTTAAACATGAGGACACACAGTCCCGAACACACAGTCCTCACCGTATTCTCCTTGAGCTAAGGTCACACAGTCCTCGCCCAATCACTCGTGGTAAGTCTTCAGGTGACTTCCAAACCTTCACAAACTCAGTCACTTGGCGATCCACAATTTCCTCTTGGATGCTCTAGACCATGACGCCTAACCGTCTGGAAGATGCACAGTCTTCAAAGGTAACAAGCATCAGATCCATGCAAGATCAATCTCTTCAGTGATGCTCAATCACTTTGGGTTTGTATGTGTTTGGGTTTGGGTTTCCTCACTTGATGATTTTCACTCAAAGTCCTCGGAGGATGGGATGCTCTCAAATGATAAGTGTCAGTTTCTCACGGAGCAGCCAACCAGCTAGTGGTTGTAGGGCGCGGCTATTTATAGCCTAGGGAGCAGCCCGACATGATAAGACATAAATGTCCTTCAATGATATGACTGTTAGGTGGGTAGATATTTTGGGACAGCTGGCGCATAGCACAGCAACGGTCGGAAATTTGACTATCAAATTCCTCAGGGCTATCATGTTCCTCACTTGTAGGCAATCCGCACTGGCGAATTCCTAACTCCTCAGTTAGAACAAATTCCTCAGAGACCATAAGAACTTCGTCTCTGTCACTGAAGAAATTGACTGAACTATATGAGACTTCCAATGGCTTCACTCGAAGGGATTGGTAGGTGTAGGATTTTGAGTTGAGCATCACTTGGAAATTTTTCCTTAGTATTTCCTCGACCCCCTTTAACAATACAGCGTTTCCTGTGACTCAAGAAAGAGAAAATGAAACTACGAAAACAAAAGTCTTCACGCTAAATGTTCCTCGAATGAATACCAAGTCTTCGCTTTCAAAGTCTTCAGAAAGTCTTTAGAAATCCAAAGTCTTCAGTCGAAGAACTTCATTTTTAGGGGTCGACTTTCTCTGTAAATATCAAACTCCTGATAGACTTATAGACCTGTGTATACTCACAAACGCATCAGTCCCTTAACCTATAAGTCTTCAATACACCAAAATCACTAAGGGGCATTAGATGCACTTACATTTTTCATTAATACCAAAACGTGTCTCCGTGGATTTTCAGGTCATTCTGAGAACTTCTATTTCTGCACAAAAATAACACCATGGCAGTTCTGCTGAAAACAGCGTCAGTTCGGATTAGTTCCATTCAAATCATGCAAGTTAGAGTCCAAAACAAGGGCAGAAGTGTTTGGAAAAGTAGATACGTTGGAGACGTATCATCTGTCCCGGGGGGGATTGAGTGGAATGACAAATACGGGCCAGCAACTGTATTGGGTTGCCGTCAGACCAAACACATTGAACCCATCCGTGCTGATGGTGACTCGAGGACGCCTTGGATCTGCCGCTTTTTTCTCATATAATGCATTGAAGTACTTCCACGCAGAACCATCCGATGTGTGTACCATCATCAGATCCCCATCTGCATCTAGTTCGATTATTTTGCCCATTTTGTGCCATGTCATCTGTCTGGCTGTCTCTTAGACCATGAAAAGACATTGAAGTCTTGGTATGATTGGCATATACTGAAGAACATTAACGGGGATTTTGGTCCGCGTCTTCTCATCCATACCATTGTCTACCACAATATACCTGGAAGACTTGCAAATGCGACAATAGTTCAAGTCCGCATACTCAAGCCTAAATAAGGCACATCCTTTCTCACAGGCATGTATCTTCTCATAGGGCATCTTAAGTGCACGGAGGATTTTGTCCGACTGGTACAGGTTTGCAGGCATTACATGGCCTTTGGGTAGAAAGCGTCCAAATACTATCATCATCGCGTCGTAGCATTCTCTGCCCAAGTTGAGCCTTCAGAGCCATTACTTGTGAGATGGCATCCAGCTGACAAAGCTCAGTGTGCTCGTGGAGAGGACGTTTTGAAGACTCCAACATTTCATTAAAGGCATTTGCAGATTCCTCCATCTCATCGTCCGAATCCCGAGCATCATCAAAGTCTTGCACCATGTCTTCCATCCCAGTACCATGCTCCTCGGTGCGACGACGAACCACCTCAGCTCTGGCATGTTGGGCAGACTAACCATGAAATGTCCACACCATTTAACCGGGCGTAAAACCACTCTTCTGCAGGTGTTTGCCCATTTCATCCTCTGTCCTCTTGTGCCAATTATTGCACTGGACACAGGGGCACCAAGTTTTTCTCTGGCCACTTGCAAATGCGGCTCTCACAAACCCCTTGCTTTTTCTTAACCATTCATTGGTCATGTCTTTCTGACTAGTGTGACCGATGTACATCCACGCACGATCACTCATCTTGCCTAGCTACTGGACACACAAGAAATATATATATAATTCAGCATGTATATTCATCAGTTAATCTAGTTTGTCAATTTTATTACCTCCATGCAAGCTACACTCTAATAGGTAAAGATAGGTCCTAATCCTGCCCGAGTATGTGTAGATTGGGTTCGTTTTCCCATGCTCTGCTCCGGATCCGACGCAAAATTTTGGCAGCACCTCCCCGCTATTCTCCTGATACACGTCTCTGCAATAAGCAGAGAGGATGTGTACCCGGAGAAAAACAGGGAGGCACTGACGAATTTTATGCGTCAGATCCGGAGCAAAGCATATGGGAAAAAGAACGCAATCTACACATACTCGGGCTGTCCATGGATAACGTTGGACAATTCGAAAGAATCACGGTTATAAATATGCAAATGCTTGCATATTTATAACTGTAACCCTTTCGAACGGGAGACCCATACTGGTCACGCATACTGATGATTGAAGACACCAATAGCTAGCAAGTTTCATTGGCATGAAGACCGGAACAGAGCAAATAATGAAGGGGGAGGAGGAGATGTCATTTGTGCTCACCCACGAACGCAGGGGCGGAGCTCGTCGAACACCACACCCTCGCAGCGACGAATCAACTGCACATTTAAATCCAAAGATGAGTAACATAGCATTATTGTTTTTCCCGTCAACCTAACTAAATATTTACAACAGGATGCCACATAAATATATGTCATTCAGGGTTCCGGCGACGTCGAGGCACCCCTAACCTAAATAGTCGTCATTTAGGGTTCCATCAACGTCGAGGACCCACCTAACCCGCTTGTCCCCAGGCGCCCTCAGGTATGGCGGCGCATGGGGGACGGGTCAGCACTCGGACCGGGGTATTCTCAGCCTGGGCGACGGTGCCGGGACCAGCGGGACCCACTGGCTCCACCATCTATCCCCTCGGCGACCGGCGATCCTTGACCCTCTGCCCCGACCCTCGACCCTGTTTTGGCGACCGGCGATCCTCAACCCGGTTTCGTCGGCGCCGATGCACCCCTAACCTTGACCCGGTTCTTCTTCTTATTATTATTTTTTTCATCTTTCTTCTTTCTTCTTAACCTAAACTAAACCTAAATTAAATTAAACTAAACTAAACTAAATCTAAACCTAAACCAAAAAATAGGAAAAAAAACCTAAACTAAATCTAAAAAAAAGAAAAAAAGAGGAGAGCTCACCTTCGGAAGGGGCGACCGGTGGAGGAGGTGGGCGGGGCGGCCCAGGGCAGGGCGGCGGGGTGACCGCGGCAGGGGCGGCAGTGGCGACGGGGCCGCAGGGCTCCGGGGCGGCGGGGTGGTGCGGCGACGGGGTGGTGGGGCGACGACAACGTCCGGGCGGCGGCAGTGCGGCTGCGGGTGAGATGCGGGCGGTGGTGCGGACGCGGGTCCATAGAGAGGGCGTACAGACGTACAGGGGAAGTTCGAGAGGTCAAAATAACGACCACTCAACCTGTTGTCAGGTCCCACACGCAGCTCGCCTCTGGTCATGGCATGTTAAATAGCCGGTTTCTTCTCGCACTATTTGTATTAATGCACTTTGACGCATTAACCCAATTATAATGGAAATAGTTCGTGGCTCAAGTTTAAGGGCCCCAGATATCACCTCTGCTTTCTTTCTGTTTTCCGTTAATAACTCATCTTCTAGCATCCGTACACTTTGGTATGTTTCATATTTGCCAGGGGCTCCCAGGCGCCCCACAATATGGCAACAAAGTCCGAACACTTTTTATAGTATAGTTCGGCACCCCGAATTTAGCATTATATGCATTGGCTCCGAATCATGTCTTTGGTCAATAGTTGGGTTGCCCGGCTCCTGCGCTTGCTACCTTACGTTCCGCTATATCGGCTAAGGTAGTAAAGGGAGAACTACTGCAATTGTGCCCTGGTTTATCCAAAGGAGCACCTCAGTAGAGAAAGCCGAAAACTGACTGTCATGATGCAGCGAGAGCCGGTCAGCTGTTCGGAGGTTGCAAATCGTTGGAGATTTCCTCCGCGTTGTGCGAAGGATCGGTACTTCCCGATCAGACGCTTATGGCACCCTAGTTCGGAAAACTAGGGGCTGCGTCCATGTTTTTATTGTCGAGCTCCTATGGCTAAGTGAGGGCGTTAAAGCCGAATAGTCTGGTTGCCTGGTTCATTGCGCTAAACAACTCCTTCAAGGACCATACAATTGGATCAAGATTGTTTAGATTCCATCCCGAACACCTCCGTACTACCTACGTGGGGACAGAAGCCGACGACTGGCCAACCCTCAGATTTCATATAACACGGCCGCGCAGGAGATAAAATTAAAGACATATCAATCATTATATTACAAACCCACTTTGTTTAACCATACAAGGGAAACATAACATGAATGTATTCATTTGAAAATAATGTCCCGCCCACACTGCGTTGTTACAATGCGAGACCCCTCCAGGACATCCGCAAAATAGCGCTCAGGTGTACGGTGCTCCTTGCCCTCTGCGGCCCCCGGGCCAGCTCGACGGCGTTCATCTTCGCCCACCACATCTTGCAACGGGCGAAGGCCATACGCGCACCTTCAATACAGGCCGATCGCTTGACGATGTCCAGCCGTGGATAGGCGTTCACCCGCCGCCTCACGAGTCTGAAGTAGCTGCCGGGCATAGCTTCGGTTGGCCATAGCCGAATTATCAAATCCTTCATGGCTAGTTCGGCCACCCTATACAGCTCCACCAGCTGTTTCGGCTGATTGGTGAAGGGCACGGGATGCTCTGGCACAAGATATTGCGACCAGAATAGCTTCTCTGTGGAGCTCCCTTCTTCGGCTCAGTAGAACTCTGTGGCGTCGGACACACTCCGCGGCAGATCAGCAAAAGCCCCTGGAGAACTCCGAATCCGGGTTAGTAAAAGATACTTCCTCTTTGCATATTTGCTTTGCATACTAAATGCCTTACCCACCGCGATCTTCCTCGCCTATTGGATCTCTTGGAGGGCGCCCTGGGCCTTGTTCCGGGCCGTCTCCGCGCTCTGGTGAGCCTTGGAGAGTTCGGCCTCTTTAGCCGACACGTCATGTTCCAAGGTCTCACACTTATTCACCGCGTCATGGATCTCTTGTTGGACCTCGTTGACCCGGGCCTTGAGCTTCTTACGAGCAGCCTGCTCCTTGACGGCCTTCCCCTCGGCTTCGCCCAGGGCCTTTTTCAGGGCCTCGACCTCAGTCGTTGCTCCTGGTCATATCACGACACTTCGGTCAATATATAACATCCTACTCTTTCCGAATACTCCCTGGGTTATTATATACCTTGATTTTCCAGGAGCTGCCTCTTCACCTGGCCGAGCTCCTCCTCGGCCTTCTCCAGTCTCCGCTTAAGTTCGGAGACTTCGGCAGCATGTGAAGCCGCGGACAGAAGCGACACCTGCATATTCATTCCCGACAAATTTAGTTAGTTTCCTACAAGTAAGGATCAACCCACTGTCCGGCTTTTCTTTCCGAACACCGGACAATGTCTCAGGGGCTACTGACTATATTGGGATTTTTGCGTCGCTTACCTCAAAACCTGTTAGCAGGCTGCTGCAGGCTTTGGTCAGCCCGCTCTTGGTGGACTGGACCCTCTCAATCACCGTACCCATAAGGATACGGTGCTCGTCCACAATGGAGGCACCTCGAAGCGCCTCCATCAGATTATCCGGTGCCCTTGGTTGGACAGGGGCCACCGGTGGAATGGGCGCACCCCCCTCTTGTCGGTGTCAAAACTGGAGGATCTCAGGTAGGGGGTCCCGAACTATGCGTCTAAGGCACATGGTAACAGGAGGCGGGGGACACGATGTTTACCCAGGTTCGGGCCCTCTCGATGGAGGTAATACCCTACTTCCTGCTTGATTGATCTTGATGATATGAGTATTACAAGAGTTGATCTACCACGAGATCGTAGAGGCTAAACCCTAGAAGCTAGCCTATGGTATGATTGTTGTTGTCCTATGGACTAAACCCTCCGATTTATATAGACACTGGAGGGGGCTAGGGTTACACAGAGTCGGTTACAAGGGAGGAGATCTACATATCCGTATTACCAAGCTTGCCTTCCACGCCAAGGAGAGTCCCATCCGGACACGGGACGGAGTCTTCAATCTTGTATCTTCATAGTCCAACGGTCCGGCTAAAGGATATAGTCCGGCTGTCCGAGGACCCCCTAATCCAGGACTCCCTCAGTAGCCCCCGAACCAGGCTTCAATGACGATGAGTCCGGCGCGCAGATTGTCTTCGGCATTGCAAGGCGGGTTCTTCTCCAAATTCTGAGTACCTGTCGAGTAGTGTCTGGCTTCCCATAAATGTTGCACTCCTTGGCTTCCGCGCCTAATAATGGCTATCTTCCACGTGTCGAGCGAATGCGAGAAGCCAGGGCATTTTTACATTTGCCACCCTAGCCATGTGAGTAAATCGTCTATTAAAGAGACGGGGATTCTCAGATCCAGATCACACCATCCTCCCACAGCGAGTATCCATCGGAGCGCGCCCGGAAAAATCCATTCCAACATGGTCGGCCATCGCAGCTCCTCCTCTCGCTCCCGTAGCCCCAAGCCCGGCAATTGGAAGAAGTGTTCCGTCCCCCACAGCCAATTAGTAAAGTTACAGACCCAGGGATTTCTCCCTCCAGCGTATATGGTCCCCGTTCGAGCCGGGCTCGCGACCTACAATGGCGGGGAGCAAGCGGAGAGCTTTCCCAACCCATCCACGGGGGAGCGGGTATGCCTTGTCCCTTACTTATTCAGAGGGCTTGGATTTCCAATTCATCCTTTCCTCCGCGGGCTCCTGGAGTTCTACGGCCTCCAGATACATAATTTTACTCCCATCTCCATATTACACATCGCTGGCTATGTCGCCCTTTGCGAGCTGTTTCTGGGCTGCGAAGCTCATTGCGAGCTATGGAAGAGGCTATTCTGCCTCGTACCCCGTACACAGGAGGGGTCAATATATCAAGTGGGCAGAGCCGAAATATGGCGCATCGCCGGGACCGGGTACCTGTCCGGTACTCCGAAGAAGACATCCGAAGACTGGCCTTCGGAGTGGTTTTATATGGAGGACGTCCCCCTTCCGGACCCTATTCGGATGGGCCTTCCTGAGTTCGACAATGCTCCCTTGAAGAAACGCCACAGCTGGTGCCCTCGGAGCCCTCAAGAGGAAGATAACGGGGAAGTCCTTTACCTGATGGGTCGGATACAGATGCTGGCCCAGTCAGGATTGACAGTAATCGAGGTTATGTCAATATGTATAATGCGGGGGGTGCAGCCACTTCAATATCGGGGGCAACCCATGTGGCACTTCAACGGAGAAGACGATGCCACCCGCTGCGGTCGTAAGGGACCGGACTCAGTCGCTGCTCTAGCAAAAATTATGTCCGATTTGTACAAAGGAGAGGAAGAGGAGTTCATCCGCATCAAGCCGCGGGATGGATTCTCCATGTACAACCCTCCAACCTGGGTGAGCTGCTACTTTTTCCTCCCAACCTTCCCGCATTCTTCGCCATAAGTATTTACCTTGCCATTTCATAGCAGGAACTGCGAAAAGCTGTAAGGGAGGTTCACAGCCCGCCTCCACAACCGGAGGACCCTGACCGGGCCCTCGACCCCGGACTTGAAGAAGATCCGGACACATTTGTGGAGCTTATTGACAGGAAGTTCTATCAATTAAGCTGCGATGATGCCATGGTGGCCATCATAGCCGATTATCCGGGACTACTCCCTGCATCGCATGTAAGTAAAACCGGAGTCCTAACTTCCAAGAAGGATCCCTTTTTCTGCACTTCACCTACTTCACACATACGGTGTTTTACAGGGAAGGCCCTCAGGACGCCATGCCGAACCCGCGGTGGTTCACCAACAAGGGGCACCGAAGCCGGGTAGGCTTAAAAGGAAGGCGGTCAGGACTGAGACGCCGTCGCAGAGGTACGAAAGAGAACCCCGCTCCGTGGTGATCGTCTTTTAAAATATAATAATGCCCATGTTTCCTAGTAGGAAAAACGCTCATCGGACTATATCCGGAGAGGTTGCCGGTCACGCCTCCACCAGTCGGGCTCCAGAGCCGGACATAGAGGCGGACGCTAACATGGGGCCAACGCCGGAGGTTCCTCCTACAGAGGATGCGGATAGTCTATGCGCTACAAATTCCGAAGTGGAGAGCGCCATGAATCACAGGCGTCGCCGGGCCGTACTCTGTGACGCTTGTTTCTCCCAAGAGGCGTTTGATGCCTTCAACTCAGGAGACGCGTACGTCCGAGCTGCTCAAAATGGTCTTGCCAGAGCCACGGACCAGTATGTGAAGGATATATGGGTAAGGAAATCTAATAATTATGTATATCAGTAGCCCCTGAGACTTGAAACAGTTGGCACAACTGATTTAAGGATCATTGTTTGCATAGGTTCTTACGGAGAAGAATACCCAGTTATCTCTAGAGCTGGAGGAGTGCAAAGCTCAGCTTCAGGCCGCAGTTGCCGCAGTGAAGGAGTCTGAGAAGGCCCCATCAGGTAACACTTGTTTTTATTGCAAAGAATGTCGTGTATCAGGTAGTATGCGGCATGCGTGCAAATCTAACAATAGATTCTGCAGATGACTCTGGAGTGAATCCAGAGGTCATGCGAGGGGATGAGCAACATGCAAAATGACAGCTAAAGGCTGGTGAGCGCATGCTTACACGGGTTAGGTGGGAGAAAAACGAGCTCCAAGACGCCAATACCCGGCTGGGCGTTGAACTGAAAGATGTTCGAGCCCAGCTTGCTGACTCCGTAAAGGAGAATAAGAGGCTTCGACACGGCATTTTCAGTAAGTGCTTGAACGAACTTTTAAAGAGTTCGGCGAAGAAACCGGCTGACAGAGTTATATCTGTAGGTATGCTGACGGGTCGTCCCGCGGAGGAGATGCCCGGGTCTACAGGCGATCTTCTGCCGGAGCTCTCACAACTGCACAAACAAGTGCGGCAAGTGATGCAGGGCATAGCCCAAGCCTTGTGGCCATCTGCCTCCCTGCCAGGAGGCATGAGAGAGCTTGTAGAAAAGCTCAAGGGAGCGCGGCGGCGCTTCCGATTATGGAAGATATCAGCCTGCCGACAAGGTGCAAGGGAAGCCTGGGCCATGGAGAAGACGCGATATACCAAGGCTGACCCGAACCACATGGCTGAGGTCGGGCCTGTGGGGCCTGACGGGAAAGAGATCCCTGTCAGTTTGGTTTATGACCAGGTAGAATTAGCCGCAAAGTATTCTCAACAGGACTGTAGGCTAGACCGCCTGTTGGATGGTATAGAAGAAGAATTTAGTCAGTCTAAGTGACTGTGTACTTCAAGTGACATATATTGTCCCTAGCCGGATTGTAAATCATTTGTCATGGCGGACCCTTTCGCTTCAACCTCCGGACCCGACCGTCCGGAGTGTATCCGAATACCCGCTCAGTTATGTAAAAACTGGGATATGCGTGGAAACCAGGCGTAGGGGTCATAAGTGCTTGAACAGACAAGTACCCAACTAGCTATGTTATATTACATGGATAGTAAGAAACATCTTCCAGGGAGAATAGTTCCGTTAAGGGTTCCTTTCCCTGGGTACGCATGCATTAATGTGCATGTCCGGACTGCGAAAAGAGATGCAGGATATAGACATCTGGGGGCATGTATTACAATAAATAAAAGTCATCTTTTATTCACCGACCAAATATTCCCTTAAGAACGCTAGCTTTCGGCTTCACCCAGTCTGAGGTACACATCCGGCTGACCTGGCAGTAACAATCGCAGAGGTGCTCCCCTTATGCCCTAGCCGAATTAACGGGAACGTAGGGCATAAACACAAGAGCCAGGCAACCCAGCTTGGCCAAAACTTAAGTCATATCGATGCATATAATGGCGAAAAAATGTACATGTGGAAGAATAACACATGTGTGGGGCATAGAGCCCGGAAAATAGTTGTATTAAGCTTCTGTATAAGAAGCCCCCAGGTATAATGAGCGCGGCTAGCGCATCAAGATTGTGTAGTCAAGACACATTTTAGCCTTTTAAGGCCTTGAAAAAGGGAAGAAGGAAAGAAAGAAAAGACAGATAACGAATATATAAAAAAATTGACAGAGGTAAGGAGACTAACACCGAGTCCGGCACTAGGCGTAGAACCTTCGGAGTCTGGCTGCGTTCCATGGGTTCGGCTCGAGTCGATTGTCCGATGCATCCCGCAGACGGTACGCTCCACCGGTCAGGACTTGGTCAATAACGAAGGGACCTTCCCATTTGGGCTTGAGCTTGTTCTTTTTCTTCTCCGGTAGGTGTAGAACGAGTTCGCCAACGTTATAAGTTTTGGCCCGTACTTCTCTGCTTTGATACCTTCGAGCCTGTTGCTGATAGAATGCGGAACGGGCTTTTGCCACATCACGCTCCTCCTCCAGGGCGTCCAAACTGTCCCGCCGATCAAGCTCGGCTTCTTTCTCTTCATACATGCGCACTCGAGGTGAGTCATGAATTATGTCGCAGGGCAGTACCGCCTCTGCGCCGTACACCATAAAAAACGGGGTGTACCCGGTAGTGCGATTCGGCGTGGTCCGCAGCCCCCATAGTACGGAGTCGAGCTCCTCTACCCAGTGCGTATCGGATTCCTTCAAGGATCGCACTAATCTGGGTTTAATGCCGCTCATGATAAGACCGTTTGCTCGCTCGACTTGATCGTTAGTTTGTGGGTGATAGACAGAAGCATAATCGAGCTTGATGCCATGTTGCTGCACCAAAGTTTTACCTCGTCGGCTGTGAAGTTCGAGCCATTATCGGTGATGATGCTGTGGGGAACGCCATAACGGTGTACAACCCCGGATATGAAGTCTATCACTGGTCCGGATTCGGCCGTTTTAACTGGTTTGGCTTCTATCCATTTGGTGAATTTATCCACCATGACCAATAAGTATTTTTTTCTTATGGCTCCCCCCTTTGAGGGGTCCGACCATATCAAGCCCCCAGACCGCAAAGGGCCAAGTAATGGGGATTGTTTGGAGAGCGGTAGGCGGCATATGGCTTTGGTTTGCAAAAAGCCGGCAACCGACGCAACGTTGAACGAGGTCCTGTGCATCTGCTCGGGCCGTCGGCCAGTAAAAACCTGTACGGAAGGCCTTGCTTACAAGGGCCCGAGCTGCGGCGTGGTGGCCGCCAAGTCCAGCGTGAATTTCTGCCAAAAGTTGCCGCCCTTCCTCTTTGGAGATGCACCTTTGAAGGACTCCGCTAGCGCTTTTCTTATAAAGCTCTCCCTCGTGGACCTTGTAGGCTTTAGACCGCCGCACAATGTTGCGCGCCTCATTTGGGTCCTCGGGTAGTTCCTGCCTAGTTAGGTAGGCCAGGAATGGTTCTGTCCACGGGGCGATGACAGCCATTATCACGTGGGCGGGCGGTGTTATTTCGGTGGCAGAGCCGCCGATTATGTCAGAGCGTTCAGTATCTGGTGTTGTGGCCGGGTCCGGACTATTGTTACCGGTCTCTCCTTCCCATACCATGGATGGTTTAAAGAGCCTTTCCAAGAAGATATTAGGTGGGACAGGGTCGCGCTTAGCGCCGATGCGGGCGAGGATATCCGCCGCCTGATTGTTTTCCCGGGCCACATGGTGGAATTCAAGCCCCTCGAACCGAGCTGACATTTTGAGGACGGCGTTGTGGTAAGCCGCCATTTTTGTATCCTTGGCGTTGAAGTCTCCATTTATTTGAGATATTGCGAGGTTCGAATCCCCACGCACCTCTAGGCGTTGAATGCCCATGGAGACTGCCATCCGGAGACCATGTAACAGGGCCTCGTATTCTGCTGCATTGTTGGAGTCTGTGTATAGTATTTGGAGTACGTATTGGACTGTATCTCCGGTGGGGGATGTCAGGACGACACCAGCCCCCAGACCAGCCAGCATTTTAGAGCCGTCAAAGTGCATGATCCAATTGGAGTATGCGCCGTACTCTTTAGGGAGTTCGGCTTCTGTCCATTCGGCGGTGAAATCAGCCAGTACTTGTGACTTAATGGCTCGCTGTGGTTTGTATATTATGTCGAATGGGAGGAGCTCAATAGCCCATTTAGCAATCCGGCCTGTGGCCTCGCGGTTGTTTATTATGTCGTTGAGTGGTACTTCAGAGGCCACCGTAATTGAACACTCTTGAAAGTAGTGTCGTAGTTTCCCGGATGCCATGAAGACCGCGTATGCTATCTTTTGATAATGTGGGTACAGTGACTTGCATGGAGTGAGGACAGTGGATACATAGTATACCGGCTTTTGAAGCGGGAACTAATGTCCGTCCGTCTCTCGTTCGACGACGAGCACTGCACTTACAACTTGGTGTGTTGCCGCTATATATAACAGCATTGGTTCGCCGACATTTGGCGCGGCCAAGATTGGGTTTGTGGCCAAAACGGCTTTTATTTCCTCTAGTCTGGCTGTGGCCGCATCCGTCCACTCGAAGTTTGTTCAGTGCGTCGAAGGAGGCGATAAAGAGGCAGTGCCTTTTCTCCTAATCAGGAGATGAAGCGGCTTAAGGCAGCCACGCATCCAGTTAGTTTCTGGATTTGCTTGAGGTCTGTTGGGATGGCCAACTGTGACAAAGCTCGGATTTTAGCCGGATTTGCTTCAATTCCTCTATTGGAGACGATGAAGCCTAAGAGCTTTCTGGCGGGCACGCTAAAGGTGCATTTTTCCGGATTGAGCTTAATGTCGTATGTTCGGAGATTGTCGAACGTGAGCCTCAAGTCGTCTATTAAGGATTCGACGTGTCTGGTTTTAATGACCACATCGTCTACGTATGCCTCCACTGTTTTGCCAATCTGTGTCTCCAAGCATGTCTGAATCATGTGTTGATAGGTTGCACCGGCGTTTTTTAGCCCGAAAGGCATGGTGTTAAAACAGAAGGGGTCATATGGAGTGATAAATGCCGTTGCGGCTTGATCGGACTCCGCCATCTTGATTTGATGGTATCCGGAGTATGCGTCGAGGAAACACAATGAGTCGTGTCCTACGGTAGCGTCGATAATTCGATCGATGCGAGGGAGGGGGAAGGGATCCTTGGGGCAAGCCTTGTTAAGGTCCTTGAAGTCGACACATAGGCGCCAGGATTTGTCCTTCTTTGGTACCATCACCAGGTTTGCTAGCCAGTCTGGATGTTTTATTTCTCGAATGAATTCGGCCTCCAGTAACTTGGCTAGCTCCTCTCCCATGGCTTGTCGCTTAGGTTCAGAGAAACGCCGAAGAGTCTGCTTGACCGGCTTGAACCCCTTTAGAATGTTAAGGCTATGCTCGGCCAGCCTGCGTGGGATTCCTAGCATGTCTGAAGGATGCCAGGCGAAGATGTCCCAATTTTCGCGCAAGAACTCCCGTAGTGCGGCGTCTACTGTGGGGTTTAATTGTGCCCCGATGGATGCTGTTTTTGTAGGGTCCGTTGGATGGACTTGGAATTTGACTATTTCATCCGCTGGTTTAAAAGAGGTGGACTTGGATCTTTTGTCGAGTATCACGTCGTCCCTGTCCACTGTGGAGCGCAGTGCAGTTAATTCCTCGGCCGCGAGGGCTTCGGATAACGCCTCGAGGGCCAGTGCGGCTGTTTTATTTTCGGCGCAGAGAGCTATGTCGGGATCACTAGCTAGAGTGATGATTCCATTGGGCCCGGGCATTTTGAGCTTCATGTACCCATAATGGGGTATAGCTTGGAAGATCGTGAATGCCTTCCGCCCTAGAAGGGCGTGGTATTCACTATTGAACAGGGCCACTTGGATGTGATTTCTTTGGACCTATAATTCTCCGGCGTGCCGAATACCACATCTAGTGTGATTTTCCCAGCACATCGTGCCTCCCGACTAGGGATGATTCCTCTGAATGTCGTGCTGCTTTGCTCAATGCGGCTTTTGTCTATTTCCATTTTTCGAAGAGTCTCCTCATAGATGAGGTTTAATCCGCTGCCGCCGTCCATGAGCACTTTAGTAAGCCGGAAGCCGTCCACAATTGGGCTAAGGACCAAGGCGGCTGGTGCTCGGGCTGTTCGGAATTTAGGTTCGTCACTGGCATTGAAGGTGATAGCCGTATCGCTCCATGGATTTATTGCTGCTACATGGCAGACTTTGGCAAGGCTGCGGAGTGCTCTCTTACGCCTATTATTTGAGGCGAAGGTGTCGAATACTGTCAATACTGTATTGCTGTTTTCCACGGGATGGTGCTCTGCGGTATTGTTGATGAGGAGATCCTCACCGCTCTTGGCCACCTGCCGGAGTACCCAACATGCTCTAAGGCTATGTGTTGGCATGGTATCCGCTGTACTATGAATTTTGCATGGCCCATTAAGCCATCCCTCCAATATGGTTCCGCGCCCTGTAGCGGGCTTTTGTTTCTTTGTTATTGGATCGGGTGACTTACGAGAGTACACCCTTTTAGTTCGGACGGGGGGTTTTGTGAGGGCCGGAGGATCCCAAAATTTTGTTTGGGTTTTCCAGGTGCTTTCCATCGCACAGTACTTCCGTACTATGGCCGCCAAGTCAGTGAAGTGTGCTATATCACGGCGACTTATGGCGTTGAGGATTCCCTTGTCTGTGCAATTATTGCAAAAGAATGAAATTGCGTCTTCCTCGTGACAGTCCTTAACCTTGCTCATTGCAAGGAGGAATCTGGCCCAATAGTGGTGTACTGTCTCTTGGGGCTCTTGTCTAATGTGGGAAAGATCACTTATATCTAGGTGGGTGGGTAGACTTAGGTCCGAACCCTGACCCGATCTGAGACCCAGGGGCGGAGGAGTTTCCGATCTTGGAAGTTCGGGCTCCGGGATGTTGCCCGCTAGGTCTGGCCCGCTATCTGATTCTAGGTTCAAGGCTTGGGCCATGTCCTCCCGTAGACGGGTATGATATGAGTATTACGAGTTGATCTACCACGAGATCGTAGAGGCTAAACCCTAGAAGCTAGCCTATGGTATGATTGTTGTTATCCTACGGACTAAACCCTCCGGTTTATATAGACACCGGAGGGGGCTAGGGTTACACAGAGTCGGTTACAAGGGAGGAGATCTACATATCCGTATTACCAAGCTTGCCTTCCACGCCAAGGAGAGTCCCATCCGGACACGGGATGGAGTCTTCAATCTTGTATCTTCATAGTCCAACAGTCCGGCTAAAGGATATAGTCCGCCTGTCCGAGGACCCCCTAATCCAGGACTCCCTCACCTCTTTCAAAGGAGGTCGCTCCCGGATTCCGGAACCGTATGGGTCTCCGTAGTCATATTTGGCTGAGGGCCGAACTGAATACGGCCCTCCTCGCCAATCTCCGTGGGGATTTGCTCCCCCGTGTGTCCGGCGGTAGAGGTTTTGCCCTCTGGCGCCCTCTTGACAGCGTCCGGAGCCTCTCCTCGGCCTGGAGCGGTCCTTCGGGACAACACCTCGGTGTCTTCCATGGCCTTGGGAGAGTGAGCGGTCGGCGGTGACATGCTGGCCATCTCCTTGGAGTCTAGCGAACCTCCTGACGAGGATCGCTGGAAGCTGTCGTGGGCCGGACTGAAATAACACAACTAACCATGTTCATACAATGAGGAAAAGAGGTCGGACATATGTGTATGCATGAATCGTAGTACTTACGATGCGGCCTGAGGCTTAGCGCAGGAGCAGCGCTCCGGACTACTGTCGACATCCCATACGAAGTTATTCGCAAGGGAGCCCTTCCTCTTCTTGGGCGTCCCCACCTCCAGATTCGTGGACGCCGCCCTCTTCTCCCT
The DNA here is from genome assembly GCF_002575655.3 of Aegilops tauschii subsp. strangulata. Lineage (NCBI taxonomy): Eukaryota > Viridiplantae > Streptophyta > Magnoliopsida > Poales > Poaceae > Aegilops > Aegilops tauschii. The sequence continues at coordinate 291,903,694 of NC_053037.3, forward strand.
CCCCTCATCACGGGGAGGGATCTCCTCCTCCTCCTCCTCGTCATCGTCCTCAGGGACGGAGGAATGGGTCTCTTCGTCCTCGGACGTTACGTCCGAAGTACCCATATGGCGGGGGCCACCTTTGGCCCCCTTGGCCTTCTTCTTGGCCTTCTTCTCCGGCGCCTTATAGGGCACCGGCACCAGCATCTTCGCTAAACGTGGGATGACTGGTTCTTCAGGCAGCGGAGCCGGACACTGGATCCGCTTCGCCCTCTCATCCATTCCTGAAAAAGCAATGACGGTAAAAGTTCGGATATCTTCCTTAGAGCAGACAAGTAGAGGACGTGTTGGAAACTCACCTCGCTGGCGGGGTGGTTAATGTCGTGTCCACAGTCCAAATCCGTGGCTGGTGGTATCTCGTTGCCCTTGAAGAGCAATTTCCAGGCATCTTCGTGAGTGGTCTCGAAGAGCCTCTTCAGGGTATGGTGCTTCTTCGGATTGAACTTCCATAGCGGGAGGCTTCAGCTCTGGCACGGGAGAATCCGGCGAACTAGCATCACCTGGATGACATCGACAAGTTTGATATTCTTGTCCACCATGCTTTGAACGCGCGTCTGCAGCGCTATCAGCTCGTCTGGCGAACACCAGTTCGGGCTCTTCTCGACCCAGGAGGTGAGTCGCAGGGGAGCGCCGGAGTTAAATTCGGCAGCCGCGGCCCAGTTTGAGCCGCGGGGTTCTGTGATGTAGAACCATTGTTTTTGCCATTCCTTGACAGTCTCCACGAAAGTGCCTTTTGGCCAGGAGACATTGGCCAGCTTACTCACCATGGCTCCTCCGCACTCTGCGTGCTGGCCGTCCACTACCTTCGGCTTCACGTTGAAGACTTTGAGCCACAGCCCGAAGTAGGGTTGGATGCGGAGGAAGGCCTCACACACGACGATGAACGCCGAGATGTTGAGGAAAGAGTTCGGGGATAGATCATGGAAGTCTATCCCATAATAATACATCAGCCCGCGGATGAAAGGGTGGAGTGGAAACCCTAGCCCGCGGAGGAAATGAGGGATGAATACCACCCTCTCGTTGGGCTTGGGCATGGGGACGACTTGCCCCTGGGCTGGTAGACGGTGGGCGATTTCCTTCGCCAAATACCTGGTCGCCCGAAGCTCGGCAATGTCTTTCTCCTTGACGGAGGAGACCATCCATTTGCCTTGACCTCCGGATCTGGACATGGTCGGATGCTTTTCGGAGATGGAGAAGGATGGGGACTTGGGCGCTGGAGCTCAAGGATGGAAGGGCAGAGGAAGGGGAAGGCGTGAGTAGATAAGGGTGAATTATTATTCCCTTGTAAAGGGCCGCGAATATCAAGCGCCTCCTCACTCGCCTTAAAACTCGCCTATTCCCAAGGGCTATGTAAACAGCACGGTTGGGTTACCCATACCCGTATTGATGAGAATCCCGCAATAAGGGGACACAATCTCTGCTTCGACAAGATGTGCCAATGGCAACCGTGTCTCGAAACATGGAACGGCAGAACAAAATGGTCTGAAATTATGACCGGGCAGGCGTGATGTCACGTTGTAAAAAGTTGTCAGCGGATTGGACTCGTGGAGTATTATATTCTCTCTACGGTTGTGTGTGGTGTGTGATAGGTCCGGATACAATCATCGCGTCTGGAGACTACCTTGGAGTTCGGAAAGGAGGGAACCCGCCTTGCAATGCCGAAGACAAATCTGCGCGCCGGACTCCTCGTCATTGAAGCCAGGTTCAGGGGCTACTGAGGGAGTCCTGGACTAAGGGGTCCTTGGGCGTCTGGCCTGTTAGCCATGGGCCGGACTGATGGGCTGTGAAGATACGAAGACCGAAGACTGCACCCGTGTCTGGATGGGACTCTCCTTGGCGTGGAAGGCAAGCTTGGCGACCGAATATGTAGATTCTTTTCCTTTGTAACCGACCTTGTGTAACCCTAGATCCTCCCGGTGCCTATATAAACCGGAGGACTTAGTCCGGAAAGGACAGATACTCATTACCATAGTCATACAGGCTAGACTTTTAGGGTTTATCCATTACGATCTCATGGTAGATCGACTCTTGTAATACTCATATTCATCAAGATCAATCAAGCAGGAAGTAGGGTATTACCTCCATAGAGAGGGCCCGAACCTGGGTAAAACATCGTGTCCCTTGTCTCCTGTTACCATCGACCTTAGACGCACAGTTCGGGACCCCCTACCCGAGATCCGCCGGTTTTGACACCGACAGAGAGAGAGGGGTGGGGTCGGGACGACAAAGAATCTTTGTCGTCCGCTAGCTGACGGCAAAGAGGTGGGGGTGGGCCGTTACAACGGTGGCCTAAAATGGACCCCACCCATCTCTTTGCCGTTTGCTAGCGGATGGCAAAGATTCTTTGCCGTCTGCTGGCTGATGGCAAATTGTATCTTTGCCACCCGCCAGTTCTTTGTTGTCTGTTTTTTGTAAGAAGATGGCAAAGACCTTCTTTGTCGTCAGCTAGCAGACGACAAAGAACTGGTTGATGGCAAATTCTCTGATTCCAGTAGTGATTGAAAATAATTAACACTGAATAATGCACCACAAGTAGGGTATAATTTCATTGCATAACTATTGACTTTACGTGCATGCATAGAGAATCACAAACCTTAACACGAGTATTCTTACTAAAGCATAATTACTCATCAACATGACTCACATATCACCATCTCCATATCGCAAAACTATTGCAAGAAATCAAGTTCATAATTTCCAATGGTCTTCATGAAAGTTTTTATTATATCCCCTTTGAATATCTATCACTTTGGGACCAAATTCATATCTCGTGCAAATTACCATTACTATTCTTTAACTCTCAAAAAGATATAAGTGAAGCACAAGAGCATAAATATTTCTTCAAAATTTTCATCTCTCAAAATAATATAAGTGAAGCATGAGAGCATATTTCTTTAAAGTTTACTAACACTTAGAATAATATAAGTGAAGCATGAGAGTTTATTTCTTCAAAATATAACCACCGCCATGCTCAAAAAGATATAAGTGAAGCACTAGAGCAACTGCCTAGCTCAAAAGATTTAAGTGAAGCACATGGAGTATTCTAGCAAATCATGATATGCCTGTGGCTATCTCAGACAAGCAGTGTATTCAGCAAGGATGATTGTGACAAACTAAATAATCAACAAAGCAAAGACTCATATAATACAAGATGCTCCAAGCAAACCTCATGATATGTGAGGAATAAAAATATAGCTCCAAGTAAAATTACCGATGGTCATTAGAAGAAAGAGGGGATGCCTTCGAGGGCATCCCTAAGCTTAGTTGCTTGGGAGTCCTTGAATATTACCTTCGGGTGCCTTGGGCATCCCCAAGCTTAGGCTCTTGTCACTCCTTATTCCTTCATCCATCATGATCTCACCCAAAACTTGAAAACTTCAATCACACAAAACTTAACAAAACCTTCGTGAGACCCATTAGTATAATAAAGCAAATCACCGCTTTAAGTTGTCAGTGTACAAAAGTAGGGGCACTCCTTTTTTACCCCTTTACTTGTGCACGGGCAGTCGAAGCTGCACCCGCGGCCACACTAAGCAGGGCAGAGGAAGGAAGCCGAAGCGCAAGACAAACGAGGCAATGCCAAGACCAGAAGCGCAAAAGAGCAAGAGGGCGGGGAGGACTCCTCCGGCAAGACCCTTGCCGGGGCAGCCTCCGCGGCCCTGGCAAGAGCCTTGCTGGGCAACTTGCCCGATGCCAGCAGAGCAAGCCACCCTTGAGCCCTCGGGTTCCAACACCACCAACCAACTACATTGGAACCAAGGCTCGGGAGGCACCTTTGGTGGCATGCAGATCTTCGTCAAGATCATGAACACACAAGATCAGATGGGGACCATAAGACGACGACCCTCGGCAAGATCCTTGCCGAGGAGATCCATGAGACCCCCGGCAAGACCCTTGCCGGGGACGACCATGGTGCCGCGGCAAGACCCTTGCCGGGGCCCGGCCAAGGCCCTTGCCAGAGACACTTACGGGGCCGCGGCCAGGCCCGCGTCTTGCTCGGATCTGTGTCATGAGTTCGTTGGTGCCTTCACCGGAGGCCACCAAGCTCATGGCCAGGCGAGTGATTTGCATATCATTCCCCAGAAGGAAGGTGAAACCCTGCGCAAGTACATACAGAGGTTCGGCCGGGTGCAATATAACATCCCAGATGTTCATCCCGCCGCTGTGATCAGCGCATTCCATCAGAATGTGCGTAACCGCAAGAAGCGTGAAGAGCTGGCAATGAACAAGGTCAAGGATGTGGCCAAACTTTACGTTCTGGCCGATAGATGCGCTCGAGCCGAAGAGGGGAGGAAGTACCCCGGCGAGGATGCCGGCGCGGAAACCGACTCTACTGACGAAGACACCGCCATCCGGACGAAGAAGGGTCGGCGTCGCAACAGGAAACGCAAGGGCAAGGTCGTGCTTGCCGTCAAGGGATCCGACGATACCGGCGCTGCCAAGAAGGCCAAGGCAGACGACCCCGGCAAGGAGATTGCCGAGTGCGCCGCTTGCCGGGCCTTGGCGGCTGCCGACAAGCCAGGGGGCTTCGACAAGCAATATTGCAAGATCCACCGCACCAAGGGCCACGACCTCCAGAACTGCCGACAAGTCAAGCTGCTTGCTGAAAAGCAAAAAGCCGAGTATGAGAGGCGGGACAAGGAGAAAGGTCAGGACGGTGCCGAAGGATCCGGCAAGAAGCATGGCGGCCAAGGAGGCCGCCGCGGCAAGGATAACCAGCAAGAGAGGCCCGCTCGGGGCCGTGATAAGAAGCAGGAAGACGACGATCATGACGAGGACGACGAGTTCGGCGAGCATGAGTTTCAGAAGGCTACGGAGGCCATGTGCATCGATGGTGGCGCCTCACTGCATACTTCTCACCGCCAGCTCAAGCAGTGGGCGCGTGAGATCACAGCAGCGGAGCCATCGTTCAATGCTCAGAAGGCGCTGAAGTGGTCCTACACACCCATCATCTTTGACGGAGAGTATCACCCTGATCGCACAACTGCGGTCGGGTGTTTGCCGTTGTTGGTTTCACCAACGATACGCAACCTCAAGGTGAACAAGATGCTGGTTGACGGCGGGGCCGGTCTGAACTTGATCTCACCCGTTGTGATCAAAAGGCTGCAAATTCCTGATGGAGACCTCGAGGAGACGGGCACGTTTCAAGGGGTCAACCCGGGAAGAAGCCAGCCGAAGGGGAAGGTCACGTTGCCTGTGACATTTGGAGGCGAGTTGAACTATAGGACGGAAAGGATTATCTTCGATGTAGCCGAGATCCCCTTGCCCTACAATGGGATCCTCGGCCGCCCGGCACTAGCCAAGTTCATGGCGGCGGCGCATTACGCCTACAACACGCTGAAGATGCCTGGGCCGATGACCATCATCACTGTCCCCTGCGACGAGAAGGATGCGATGATCTGCCCCAACCTACTCTACCGGGAAGCAGTTGCAGCAGCTGCCGCCAAGGTACTTGCTCCTGCCGCTGAAGCCCCGGGAGGGAAGAAGAAGACCGGCAAGACCTCTCGCACCCACTCCGGCAAGCGCACCTCTTCGGAGTGTTGTGCTACAGTCAAGGACGTGCCAGAGAGCTCCACCGACAAGAGCAAGAAATCCAGAGCTGTGCCACCAGAGACCAAGAAGGTGTCCATCAAGGAGGATGGCACGGGAGGGGCTTTCACCATAAGCTCCACCCTCGACAACAAATAGGAATGCGCGCTCATCACTTTCCTGCAGGCGAATGTCGATGTGTTTGCATGGCAAGCATCCGACATCCCCGGCGTTCCCAGGGAAGTGATTGAGCACCATCTTGCTGTCTGCCCCCATGCGCGACCCATCAAGCAGAAGGTCAGGAAGCAAGCTTTGGAATGGCAGGAGTTCATCACAGAGGAGATCAAGGAGTTGGAGGCAGCAGGCTTGGTGAGAGGAGTACTCCATCCGACGTGGTTGGCCAATCTGGTGGTGGTGCGCAAGGCAAATGGGAAGTGGAGGTTGTGTATTGACTACACAGATATCAATAAGGCTTGTCCCAAGGACCCTTTCCTATTGCCGCGCATCGACCAGATTGTTGACTCCACGGCCGGGCGTGATCTGTTATCATTCCTCGACGCCTACTCAGGATACCACCAGATCTTCATGACAAGGGAAGACGAAGAAAAGACAGCATTCATCACCCCATGTGGTATGTATTGCTTTTTACGGATGCCCTTTGGGTTGAAGAGTGCTGGCTCAACATTTGCAAGAGCAGTCCAAATTGGTTTTGAGCCCCAGCTACATAGAAATATGGAAGCATATATGGATGACATAGTAGTCAAGACCAAGGACGGGGCAACACTTGTACAAGATCTGGAGGAGACGTTTGCAAATTTGCGCAAGATCAACCTCAAGTTGAACCCTGAGAAGTGTGTCTTCGGAGTTCCGTCCGGCAAACTTCTCGAATTCTTTGTCTCACAGCGTGGGATCGAGGCGAACCCAGACAAGATCAAGGCTATCGAGTAGATTGAGGCGCCCAAGCGGATCAAGGATGTGCGTCGGCTCACCGGCTGCGTTGCCGCCATGAGCCGATTCATCTCCAAGTCTGCTGAGCGTGCCCTCCCCTTTTTCAAAATCTTGAAAAAGGCAGGCCCAATGGAGTGGACCCCGGAGGCCGAAGCGGCACTGCAAGACCTGAAGAAATACCTCTCCTCTACACCAATACTGGTTGCGCCTAAACCACAAGAGCCATTGCTATTGTATCTGGCGGCGACGAATCAAGTGGTCAGCGCCGCGCTAGTGGCGCAGAGGGAGGTCGACGAAGAGGCAGTGGCAACGGCAGGATAGGTGGATGGCGAGTGAGGGAGTCCTGGACTAAGGGGTCCTCGGGGCGTCCGACCTGTTAGCCATGGGCCGGACTGGTGGGCTGTGAAGATACGAAGGCCGAAGACTACACCCGTGTCTGGATGGGAGTCTCCTTGGCGTGGAAGGCAAGCTTGGCGACCGAATATGTAGATTCCTTTCTTTGTAACCGACCTTATGTAACCCTAGATCTTCCCGGTGTCTATATAAACCGGAGGACTTAGTCCGGAAACGGAGATACTCATTACCATAGTCATATAGGCTAGACTTCTAGGGTTTAGCCATTACGATCTCGTGGTAGATCAACTCTCGTAATACTCATATTCATCAAGATCAATCAAGCAGGAAGTAGGGTATTACCTCCATAGATAGGGCCCGAACCTGGGTAAAACATTATGTCCGCTGTCTCCTGTTACCATCGACCTTAGACGCACAGTTCGGGACCCCCTACCCGAGATCCGCCGTTTTTGACACCGACATTGGTGCTTTCATTGAGAGTTCTACTGCACCGTCGACGAAAGGTTCGATGGCCCCTTCAATCGTCGATAGTGACGCTGTCCAAGGAGAAACCTTCCTCCCCGGACAGATCTTCATGTTCGGCGGCTTCGCACTGCGGACCAACTCGTTTGGCCACCTCGAGCAGATCGATAGCTATGCCCCTGACCATCAGGTCAGATTTGGGAGTTTGAACTACGTTGCGGACATCTGTGGAGATTTGATCTTCGTCGGATTCGAGACCGCGTCGACCGCTCCCGGTCACCTTGACGAACATGACCTAAATCTGTCGTCAGGCCGCATCCAGGAGATAGCTCCTGTGACCACTCCGGCCTTAGATCTAGAGCACACTGCGGCATCCAAGGATTGGAGGTTCAACCCCACCATGGAGGCCACAGATTCTCCGGCGTTGGAGCCGCACATGGACTTAATCCCACGCAATACTCGTGTCACCGGAACTCCGGACTCTTCTCTGGGTATGAGTTCCGAACCACGCGAGTTCACGGATACCGAACTTGAGCGTTTATCGATCTTCGAGTTCAGCACTGCAGACATCTTCTAGCACTCGCCCTTGGGCGATGTGCTAAACTCATTAAAGAGCCTGTCCTTGGCGGGGGACTCACAGCCGAACTCTGTCCGGTTTGGATTGATGATCGAGAATTTGTCTTCCCACCCGCCACCCACTTCATAGCCACTGTCGAGGATTTAACCGACATGCTTGACTATGGCTCCGAAGACATCGCCAGTACGGACAACGATGTCGACAAGGAGCAAGGCCAAAACCCGCCATTCACTGGACGACGGACCGCCACTTCTTCCTACGACGTATACATGGTGGACACGCCTGGAAAAACTAACAATGATGACAAAGAGGATCCAGTTGAGGATAAACCTCCTGAGAGATAGCCCAAAGATTGCAGTACGGGCACCGGAAAAAATAATACTCCGGACGATGCCGAAAATAATGAAGACCCCGTCAAGGTAACCTCCGAACAGGGGGAACGGGAAATTGGGTAAGATAGCCCTGATGAACAGGCCATACACGGAGACTCGAAGGACATTAATTATCTTCCGCTCTCCGAGGAAGAGGAGAGCCTCGGCAACGAGGATTTCACTGTGCCTGAGGAACCTCTCGAGCAGGAGCGCTTCAAACGCCGACTAATAGCCACTGCAAGAAGCCTGAGAAAGAAGCAGCTGCAGCTTAAAGTAGACCAAGATCTGCTCAAGGATAGATGGACCGAAGTCCTCACCGCCGAAGAATACGGCCTTAGTGGCCCAGCCAAAAGCTATCCGAAGCGTAGATTGCTACCTCAGTGCGATGACAAGGCGCTGGAGCCCGTACCATCATCGCACGATGCGGCAGGTCAACCACAAGTCGGTCCGGATAAAGCGGCAACTCAAGCCGAACACCAGACCGCCCCACCTCGCCGTAAAGGCAAGAATAAAACAGCTCGGGGGTGTACATACGACCTTCAACAGGACTTGGATAGTAGAGCAGGACACACAAGATCGATCTACGGATCGCGAGGACACGCCTCGACACGCGACGATGGCTACCTATTCGGACGTGACAAACCTAGCCACGCCCGGGCCGAAAACCGCAAATGGACTCCATCGGAGATACGTCGCAGTGTGGCCCAACATAGAGGTGCCGCACACCCTCTTTGCTTCACAAACGAAGTAATGGAGCATGAATTCCCAGACGGGTTCAAGCCCATGAATATCGAATCATACGACGGAACAACGGATCCCGCGGTATGGATCGAGGATTTCCTCCTCCATATCCACATGGCCCGCGGAGATGACCTTCATGCCATCAAATACCTACCACTAAAACTCAAAGGACCAGCTCGGTACGGGTTAAAGAGTCTGCCTGAAAATTCTATTGGCAGCTGGGAAGATTTGGAAGATGCCTTTCGCGACAACTTCCAAGGAACATATGTCCGGCCACCGGACGCCGATGACTTAAGTCACATTATCCAGCAGCCCGGAGAGTCAGCCAGGAAGCTTTGGACTAGGTTCTTAGTAAAAAGAACCATATCGTCGACTGTCCGGACGCGGAAGCCCTCACGGCCTTCAAACACAGTGTCCGGGATGAATGGCTTGCACGCCACCTCGGTCAAGAAGGACCTAAATCCATGACAGCCCTTACCGCTCTTATGACTCGCTTTTGCGCGGGAGAAGACAGCTGGCTCGCTCATAGAAGCAACAGCGCCAGCGACTCGGGCACTTCCGAAGTCTGAGATGGCAATGGCAAACCACGACGAAGCAAACACAACAGTCGCGATGATAATGAAAGATCACGCGACACAGCGGTCAACGCCGGATTCAGCAATCCCAAACCCGGTCAACGGAAAAAGCCACTCAAGGCGAACCGAGATGGACCATCCAACCTAGACAGGATACTGGACCGACCCTGCCAGATTCACGGCCACCCCGGTAAACCAGCTAATCATACCAATAGAAACTGTTGGGTCTTCAAGCAGGCCGGCAAGCTCAACGCCGAACACAAGGGGAGGAGGCCGCCAGGAGATAGGGACGACGGAGAGGTTCACCAACCAAACACCGGGGGTCAGAAGCAATTTCCCCCCGAGGATCGATCAACCCCAAAGCGGAAGTAGCAGTTCGGCTTCCGCCGCCCACCTCACATACACGCAAAATTTGTACCGCGCATACACCACTACGCACTTAAGATACCATGGGCATTGGCAGAAGCACAATACGGCAAGCATTCCCGTAACATTCTTTATCTACTTTCCTTTTTTCTTTTTTCATTATCTCTTAAAAACAGGTGAAGCAAAGGACAAACATCTCAACCGACTCCATCGGAGTTCGGATCCGTACACTCACCTAAGGGGCTACTTCCGTCAAGGATTCCCCTCGCCGAGGACAGGCGGCGCAGACGTGCGACAGGAGGTCCAAAATAAACTTTTTGTAGACCGCATTCTTTATTTCGAGCCTGTAATATGCCTTTTTCCTCCGCCTTCGACCCCGGGCATGTCAAATAGCCGGGGTTGAGGTCTTTTTATATATAAAGTAACCATTGGCATACCGCTCAGGTCCCAGTAAACATTATCCGAATTAATCATTCGTGCCTTTTCTCAAATGAATATGGCTCCTATGGTTGTCTTACAGATATACCTTGGCATAACCTACGAGGGGCTCGGTATGGTAACAAATGAGTTGCCGGCAAGTCCGAACAGCTTTATAGTGTACTTCGGCGTCGCGAGTTTGGCCTTATATGCATCAGTTCCGAATCATGTCTTGGGTCAATAGTTGGGTTGCCCAGCTCCTGTGCTTGCTACCCTACGTTCCGCTCTATCGGCTAGGGTAGTAAAGGGAGAAATACTGCGATTGTGCTTCCGGTTCATCTGGTCAAGCACCCCAGTAGAGAAAGCCGAAAACTGACTGTCATGATGCGGCGAGAGCTGGTCAACCACTCGATGACTTATCGGAATATTTAGCGATTCTCTCCGTGTTATACGAAGGATCTTTTTCAGATCATCTGTACAGCGCATCGTACTAAAAATAAGTCGCTTACATACCAGGGGCTATATCGTAGACCCACCATAAAACTCCTATGGCTAAGTGAAAGTGTTAACGCCCTATAGTCTGATTGCCTTGTTGGCTGCATTGTCACCTCCTTCATGGACCAAGACGTTGGGTCAAGAGTGATCAAATGTTTTTCCGAACACCCCCGTACTTCCTACGAGGGGGCTGAAGCCGACGACTGGAAAACTTTCAGATTACATAAAAACGGCTGCACAGGAGGAACAAAAAGCTTTCGAGCAAAACTTAAAAATAGATTAAATATAAAATTGTCTTCTACAATTCCCTTACACCTCACTCGAATACTATGTCTTTCGAGCATTGACCCTCTATCAAGCGGGCAGCCTCTAAGACGTCTTCAAAATAATGCTCCGGTGCGTGGTGGTCCTTGCCCTTGGGTGGACTCTTCGCCGCGACATCGATGGCCTTCATCTTCCCCCAGAATGTCTTAACTCGGGCAAAGGCCATCCGTGCACCCTCAATGCACACCGACCGCTTCACAGCGTCGATACGTGGCACCGCATCAACAAGCCGCTGCACCAAGCCAAAGTAGCTATTCGGAACAGGCTCAGTTGGCCACAACCGGATTATGACGTTCTTCATGGCAGCACCGGATATCCTATGAAGCTCGGCCCATTGGGATATCTGTTCATTCAGCAACAGAGGGCGCTTCGACGCGCCAAATTGTGACCAGAAAAGCTTCTCCGTTGCATACCCCTCTCGCGCCTGGTAAAACTGCGCCGCATCGGAAGAACTCTTCGGCAAGTCTAAAAACTGGTCCGGAGAACTCCACACTTGGTTAAGCTGAGCATAGTTCGGATCACCAAACTTAGTTTGTAGCAAAAAGGGCTTACCAGCCGCAATCTCCCCAGCTTGCCGGATCTCCTCACGGGCCACTCTGGATTCCGACCACGCTTCGCTCGCCTCTAGTAAGGCCTTGTCAAGTTCAGCCGTTTTGGCTTTATTCTCCTTCTCAAGAAGTTCACAGCGGCCAGCAGCATTTTTTAGTTCGAGCGCCATCGTGGATATCTTCTCCTCGTCTTGGCGCCGAGCAGCTTGTTTGGCTTTCAATTCAGCCAATGCCTTTTTGGCAGCCGCATTACTAAGCCGGGCCTGCTCCTTGGCCCGGGCCAGCTCCGCCCGAAGAATTTCAACGGCGGCAGCACCATCTGCAGTCATGCATATTCCAGTATATAACTTTCAGCGCCATGCTTATATCACAAAAACGTATGTGAAGGGACTGCCCCGAATACATACCTTGCGACTCGTCAAGACGCATATTGATTAACGCAATGTCATCCCCTGCCACATCAAACTTCCGCTGCAGCTCGGCAATTTCCGTAGTCTGGGAAGTAGCCAGGGGGAAGCACCCTGTGTTCAAGTTAATTAGATTAGTCCTTGAATGTTTCTTCTCGATCCTTCGTTCGCCTCCCATGGGAAACCAACCCGAGTCTCAGGGGCTACTACCTATACACAGGTGCATCTTTGTAAATAAAATATAGTTGAAAACATTACATCACAAACCTCAAAGCCTTTTAGCAGGCTCATGAAGGCTTCATTCAATCCGCTCTTCGTGGACAGAATCTTCTCAACCACCGTACCCATCAAGGTACATTGTTCCTCCGAGACAGATGCTTTTCGCAGCATATCTCGCAATATATCCGGCGTCGCCGGGTCTCCGGAAGCCGCTCTGGGAGCACAACCATCCTTTGAAGGAACCCGTTCACCCATCTCCAGAATCATTGTTGGCTGAAAACTGGACAGTCCAGGGCCTTCATTATTGGCCCCCGAATCCCGAACGATCGGAGGTCCGCCTTCGGGTACTGCCTCCTTCATCCCCTGCGCAGCTTGTTGATCAAGAAAAACCCTCCGAGATGACACTTCGGAGTCGTCCACCTTATTGGGCGAGGAGGTCGGGGGAGGCGTCTCGCTTTCCATCATCTCTGGGAGGAGATCACCCGAAGAAGAGGATTGCCCGGAAAAACTCTGTGCCGAACTGTAAAAATACGCAGGCACGTTACGTATCTCTCCGGTAACAGGAAAGGAGCGGGACGCTATCAAAGCACCCCGGATTCACTTACGGTTTGGTTGAGGGCTTGTCCTCATGATGGAGCTGTTCAACGGCGTCGCCTTCCAAACCCGAGCCGCTCGACGGTGGCATCTTGCCCCTCTTAGGAGACCGCCCCTCCCAACCTTCGGAGGCGGCCCTTTTCCTCCCGAATGGAGAAGGGATACTGGCTTCTCTTTCGCCTTTGTCTTCAGGCGAAGAAGTGTCGATTTCTCCGGACTCAGTATTTGATTTACCTCCGGAACCAAGGTCATCCCGGGTCTTCTCACTCTCCACCTTGCCCTCCCCTGCCGGCACCTGGTATGGTGCCGGTGCTAGCATCCTTGTTAACACGGGGTCTGCTGAGTCTTCGGGAAGAGGGGCCGGACACCTAATCCGTTCCGCTTTCTTTATCCAGCCCTGGAAAAGGATGGTTTGCTCAGTATCTTACCACAGGATATCTGATTATGAGGCGTTCGGCAGATGAGTACTTACCGGGGTGTCCGGATGGTTACAGTCTAGGCCGGTATCCTCGGTGGTGCCCAGCCATTGTTTTCGTCTCCCGAAGAATAGTTTCCACATTCCTTCATGCGTAGTGCCGAGGAAGTGCTGAAGAGTCCGTGGCCCTTCTGGGTTAAACTCCCATAGGCGAAGAGGCCATCGCTGGCACAGCAGGGTCCGGCGGACTAGCATTACCTAAATAACGTTGACAATATTGATATCCTTATCAATGAGGCTTCGGATGCGACTTTGTAGAGTCCGCACCTCGTCAACTGATCCCTAGTCCAACCCCTTATTGATCCATGATGCAAGCTGAATTGGGGGGACTGGATCGGAATGTAGGCGCAGCTGCCCACTTGGAACCACGGGGCTCGGTGATATAGAACCACTCCTGCTGCCATAAGTCGGAAGATTCTTTGAAGGATCCTTTTAGCCAAATCGCGCTGGTAAGCTCGCTCACTGAGGCACCACCGCACTCCACCTGCTCCCCCTCTATCACTTGCAGTTTCACATTGAAGGTCTTGAGCCACAAGCCGAAGTGTGGAGGAGTTCGGTGGAAGGCTTCGCACGTGACAATAAACGCCGAGATGAGAAGAACAGAGTTCGGGGCGAGATCGTGAAAATCAAGTCCATAATAGAACATGAGCCCCCGGACGAAGGGATTGAGGGCGAACCCTAACCCTCGGAGGAAGTGGGAAATGAACACGACCCTCTCGCTGGATCTAGGGGTAGGGATAACCTGCCCTTCCGCGGGAAGCCGGTGGAGGATTTCTGCGGTCAGATATCTTGCCGCCCGAAGCTTCGCGATATCCTCCTCTGTGACAGAAGAAGCCACCCACCGTCCTTGACGACTAGGTCCGGACATGACTGAGGCTCGCGGAGATTGAAACCTGGGTGTTGGAACTCGAGGTAGTAAGGGTTGAGGAAGAAGCAAGCGTGGAGAAGAAAGACGGGTCTGTACCCTGTTATAAAGGCTGTGAATAACGAACGCCTCCTCCCGGGCCTTAAACTTTGCCTATTCCCAAGAAGTTGTACCCTAAGGACGGTTGGGTTACCCACGTCTGTATTGATAAAAGAATCCCTTAATAAGGGGACACGATCTCTGCTTGGATAAAACGTGTCAATGACAACCGCGTTTCGGAACGTGGGGCCACAGGCGAAACAACGGTTCGAAATAATGACCGGACTGACATGATGTCATGTTGTAAAAAGTTGCCAGAGGATTGGACTTATGAATTATTACGCCCTTTGTGGAAATATATGCTGCTCATGCTGCCAAGCCGAACTCGATCATCCGAAGACCATTGTGAAGCATCCGGAAAGAGGGAACCCGCCTTGCAATGCCGAATACAAATCTGCGCGCCGGACTCCTCGTCATTGAAGCCAGGTTCAGGGGCTACCGAGGGAGTCCTGGACTAAGGGGTCCTCGCGGTGTCCGGCCTGTTAGCCATGGGCCGGACTGGTGAGCTATGAAGATACGTAGACCAAAGACTGCACCTGTGTCCGGATGGGACTCTCCTTGGCGTGGAAAGCAAGCTTGGCGACCGAATATGTAGATTCCTTTCTTTGTAACCGACCTTGTGTAACCCTAGATCTCTCCGGTGTTTATATAAACCGGAGGACTTAGTCCGGAAACGGAGATACTCATTACCATAGTCATACATGCTAGACTTCTAGGGTTTAGCCATTACGATCTCTTGGTAGATCAACTCTCGTAATACTCATATTCATCAAGATTAATCAAGCAGGAAGTAGGGTATTACCTCCATAGAGAAGGCCCGAACCTGGGTAAAACATCGTGTCCCCTGTCTCCTGTTACCATCGACCTTAGACGCACAGTTCGGGACCCCCTACCCGAGATCCGCCGGTTTTGACACCGACAGCGAGCCATAGATTCCCCCGGCAGGGCCTGGCGCCGGCAAGGCAAGGCCCCCGGCAGAGTCTGACGCCATCGGGACGGGGCCCGCGCAGCCAAATGAAGTGGTGCAGAGGAATAAGATGATGCAGCACCCGGTTTACTTTGTCAGCTCCCTCTTGCAGGGGGCTAGGTCAAGGTACTCCGGTGTGCAGAAATTGCTCTTCATTCTCCTTATGGCCTCGAGGAAGCTGCGTCATTACTTCTAAGCACACGAAATCACCGTCGTTACCCGCCTCCCGTTGCAACAGATACTGCATAACCCAGACGCAACCGGGAGGATCGTGGAGTGGGCCTTGGAAATGTTGAGCTTTGGTTTGAAGTTTGAAAGTACTTCAACAATCCAGAGCCGAGTCCTGGCGGAGTTCATTGCGGAATGGACCTCAACGCCCGACGAAGAGATCCAGGAGACCACTCTCCCCGGAAAGGAAGCAAGTCGCAACTGGATCATGTACTTTGACGGGGCTTTCTCGCTGCAAAGCGCCGGTGCTGGTGTGCTACTAGTCGCACCCACCGGAGAGCACCTCAAGTATGTAATCCAGATGCACTTTCCCAGGGAGATGTCCACAAATAACACCGCTGAATATGAAGGGTTGCTTGCCGGTCTCAGGATCGTGGCAGACCT
Organism: Aegilops tauschii subsp. strangulata; assembly: GCF_002575655.3. Taxonomy (NCBI): domain Eukaryota; kingdom Viridiplantae; phylum Streptophyta; class Magnoliopsida; order Poales; family Poaceae; genus Aegilops; species Aegilops tauschii. The sequence continues at coordinate 291,919,678 of NC_053037.3, forward strand.
CGGGATTAAGAAGCTCATTGTCATGGGTGATTCACAGCTTGTCATCAGGCAAGTCAACAAAGATTACCAGAGCCCGTTGATGGAGGCCTACATAGATGAGGTGAGGAAGCTGGAAGAGTGCTTCGACAGTATACAAGCGGAGCATGTTCCCCGAGTGGCGAACGACATCGCCGATTACCTATCGAAGCGCGCTGTGTTCAAGCTACCTGTGGAACCAGGTACTTTTGTGCTTCGGTTAACTCAACCATCCGTTGAACCATCAACAGAGCAGAACAAGCGAAGGAAATCAGGCCCCGGCAAGTACTTCCCCGCCGAGCCCCCTGCGGCCGCCGGCGAGGATGTTGTCGTGGGAACTGGGCCTACCAAGGGGCAACTGACTCCGGCAGGGCGTCAAGCCCTGGCCGTAGAGACGGCCGCTCCCATGGCAGAAGAAATGCCTTTTTGGTCCTTGCCGTCGAGCCCAGGCTCCAGCATGGGCACAGCATACCATCCGATTCCTCCAAATAGGGGAGCTTCTTGAGGAGCAGGAAGAAGCGGAGAAAGTAGCCCGTCGGTCTGCTATGTATCAGTTCGTCGATGACGTCCTGTACAGGAAAAGGCTGAACGGTGTGAAATTGAAGTGCATCCCCCGGGAGGAAGGACTGGAGCTGTTGGCGGAGATACACGGAGGCATATGTGGCTCCCACATAGGGTCGAGGGCCCTTGCCGGCAAGGCGTTCCGGCAAGGTTTCTTCTGGCCCACTGCCCTCCAGGATGCAACGGCACTAGTAACCAAGTGTGAAGCGTGTCAGTTCCATTCGAAGAAGCTTCATCAACCAGCTCAAGCCTTTCAAACAATTCCTCTCTCCTGGCCATTTTCGGTCTGGGGGCTCGACATACTGGGCCCTTTCCCCCGCGCTGTCGGGGGCTTTGAGTACTTGTACGTTGCAATCGACAAGTTCACAAAGTGGCCGGAGGTGGAAGTAGTGAGGAAGGTGACAGCACAGTTAGCCGTCAAGTTCTCAAGGGGCTAGTCTGTCGTTTTGGTGTGCCAAACAGGGTAATCACCGACAACGGCACGCAGTTCACAAGCCGCACCTTCATGCAATACATCCAGGACCTCGGCAGCAAGGTCTGTTTCGCTTCCGTGGCACACCCACGGAGCAACGGCCAGGTGGAGAGGGCAAATGCTGAAGTACTGTGAGGCCTGAGAACAAAGACTTTTGACAAGCTGCACAAGAGTGGAAGGCGCTGGATTGATGAGTTGTCGGCGGTTCTTTGGTCGATCAGAACGACGCCAAATCGAGCCACCGACCAGACACCCTTTGCCCTGGTATACGGGGCAGAAGCAGTTCTCCCCACGGAACTCACATACGGGTCACCTCGAGTGCTCGCTTATGACGAGCTTGAGCAAGAACAATTGCGGCAAGATGACGCAACGCTCCTTGAGGAAGATCATCTTCGGGCGGCTGTGGGAGTAGCGCGCTACCAGCAAGCCTTGCGCCGCTACCATAGCCGCAAGGTTCATGCCCGAAGCTTTGAGGAAGGCGACCTTGTTCTTCGGCGCGTTCAATCGGCCAAGAATTCCAACAAGTTGACGCCAAAGTGGGAAGGCCCTTATCGGATAATACGAGTCACCAGGCTCAGCGCAGTCCACCTGGAGACCGAATATGCTATTCCAGTGAGCAACTCCTGGAATATTGAACATTTTCGCAAGTTTTACCCATAAGGCGCAGTTGCCCCCCCCCCCCGGCAAACCACCTTTTGTACGAGCCTTGCCGGCAAGCCATGTAACCCTCTGTACAAAGCCAGGCGCAGACCCTGAGCATAAATAAATGAAGCGCTGGCGCCCTAAGTTTTAGCATGCATGCTAGGTTGAGTCTCTCCCTCGGTTAGGGTTGATAGTGCTTAGCGTCGACTAACCCCTAGCATAGAGGTCGAGTGTGCGTTTCTCCGTTCCTTTCCATCCTCTTTGGTTCGCAGGGTACATGGATGTTTCTGCTGAGTTGTTTGGAAGAAAGAGAACGAGCCGGCGCCCCGGCCTCGGCAAGCCAAGGTTGCCAGGGGCTGCAGATACAAGAATCCAACCACGGCAAGCCAAAGCTGTCGGGGGCTGCAGATTCAGACAAGTCTTTCATCCTTTGTTGTGCATTTCCATATGAAGTTGGGGCGCATGAAACCTCGTTTTGCTCCTGGACCACCGTGCTCCCCCTTTTTCCTGTACCCAAGTCCCTGAGTCGGAACCGGGTCGTAGTCGCAGCGGCGAGGAAATAAACGAGGGGCCTAACTCTACTTCGCCCCTGTCTCCGCCAAGAGCGTGAGAATGGTCGGCTGAAGAAAGGGGACGGCAAGGCCTGTTGCCGGGCATCAATGTTTATCTTAAAAATAACAAGGATTCACTCCTTGGCATGGGCCTCGCTCACGCACAAAGAACCCGACAAGCACCCTTTTTCATTAAAAATGTCCCATACAGGTACAGATCATACGGGATGAAAAACATGAGCAAGGGGATTACAAATTTTAAATCTAACAAGTGCCCGCAGGCTTACAAACTAAAAAGAGATAAGATGCCCGTAATCCCTTTCTTGTCCCTCTCCTCAGAAGGTGGAACAAGATAGCGGGAGGGCAAAAAGAGCACCTAGGCGAGGTACGAGGAGCAGAAGGCACCAAGAGAACGTCCCAGTGCCGGCAGGGGAGCTGGAAGATGAGGCAGCGGACCCACAATATGCGACGAAGGCGTCGGTGCCCGCGTACTCCCACTTGACGGCCGCCACCCGCCTTCTCCAACCCTCCTACGCCAGCCACCCAAGGAGGCGATGGGGAACGCGCCGATGGAGAGCTTGACGAGGAAGGCCCTCGGCAGGGCGCGTGGCTGATGGAGGGGCAACACCGTCAGTTGGAGTTGAGGTCGGCGTCCTGCTGCTCGACGCCCTTGTCGTCGCTGTCGCTGTCCTCCTCGTCACTCCCACTTGAGGAGGAATCTTCATCGTCGGAGGAGCTCTCCACACAGCACTTTAGGCGAGTTCCAAGATCTCCAAAGACCTTGACGGAGAGCAGGCCACCCTCCATTAACTTGAAGTAGAGGACGAGCCCCGCCATCAGGCTGTGGACGCGAGCAAACGTCTTCCATCCGCGACGGAGGTACATGACGTGAGGAGCGGGGAAGTCGACGTCGACCCGCGTACCGCCGTTCCCGCAGCCCCTCATGTGTAGCCTGAGGGTCTGGGGCGGATCAAGCTCCATCTCCCGAGCAAATGAGGTAGGGAGACGGAGACGACAACGCGGTGGCCGGCACAGCCTGATGAAGAACTCACGGGGCTGGTCCCCGACGTGGCCCTCCATCGCGGGAGGCATCGCTGGCGGGGGCAAGGCCGGTGCGCCGCCCCGTCCCCCTCTTCCCCGAGCGCCACGGCGACCTTGGCCTCGCCCTCTCCCCCTTCCTCTCGTGGCCGGCTCCGCCGCCGCAGGCTCTTGGGAAGGAGTCCACCCTCGCCGCCACCGTTGAAGGGCCTGCGCCCCCTCTCGCCATGGCAGATGGAAGAGAGGAGCGGAAGTGGAAGGAGATGGATGCTGGTAGAATGTGGGATGACACCCCCTCCCCCTTCTTATAAAGAAGCGGGGTCGGGGCTCGGCCGCCCCACTCAACCAATCCAACCGTCGGGGGCGCAGGGAATCGGGACCGACCCACTGCCCCAATCAGCGACGGCCCAGTTTCCTACCTCCGCCACCTGCCACATGCATGGGGGACACGTGGCGAGCGAGCAGGATCGAGGGGACGGGTGAGGTGAGCGTTCCCCACCCCGTGATCATGGGGCGCGGGCGCCTTGAAGACCACGACCCGAGTCCACTCAGTAATGAGCCGCGCCTCTGCGCCTCCCTCTTTTTTATGGGGAAGGCGTGAGCCGCCTCTTTACCATGATGTGACGCATGCGTGCGGAAACCGCCCCACGCATGACCCCCACGTCACGCACGACCCTCCACGTCGTGTGTTCAACGCGGGTCGTGGGGAAGCGCAAGCGAGCGAAAAGTTTGCATGGTAAAATCCCGCCTTGCCTGCCTGCGCACAGTTCTGGGCCTGGCCCAACAACGTGTCGCGCTTATGTGTGGCCCAGGCCCGGGGGCTCCTGTCGGTGTACAAAAGTAGGGGCACTCCTTTTTTACCCCTTTACTTGTGCACGAGCAGTCGGAGCCGCGCCCGCGGCCACACTAAGCAGGGCAGATGAAGGAAGCCGAAGCACAAGACAAATGAGGCAATGCCAAGACCAGAAGCGCAAAAGAGCAAGAGGGCGGGGTGGACTCCTCCGGCAAGACCCTTGCCAGGGCAGCCTCCGCAGCCCTGGCAAGAGCCTTGCCGGGGCAACTTGCCCGATGCCAGCAGAGCAAGCCACCCTTGAGCCCGCGGGTTCCAACACCACCAACCAACTACATTGGAACCAAGGCCCGGGAGGCACCTCTGTGGTGGCATGCAGATCTTCGTCAAGATCATGAACACACAAGATCAGATGAGGACCAGAAGACGACGACCCTCGGCGAGATCCTTGTCGAGGAGATCCACGAGACCCCCGGCAAGACCCTTGCCGGGGACGACCACGGTGCCGCGGCAAGACCCTTGTCGGGGCCCCGACAGGCCCTTGCCAGAGACACTTACGGGGCCGCGGCCAGGGCCGCGTCTGCCAAGGCTCCACCGCCGTCCCCATGCAGCTGCCAGCTCAACTAGCTGAGCAGGCACCTGCGTGGCGACGAGCGGCCTCCACAACCGACTCAACAAGCACCTGCGTGGTGACATGTAGGTCTTCGTGAAGGCTCCACCACCGCGCCAGCTCAGCAGCCAGCTAACGTGGCGCCACGACGCCTCATCAGCTCGGACGCGTGTCGAAGCCAGGCGAGGCGGCGACAGCTAGGACGTGCTTCCTTGCCGTCCCCGATAAAGCGAGAGGGGCACGTCGGCAGCGCATTAACTGCGTTTGTCTGACGGTGCCAGAGGATAGACTCATCCACTGTACACCTTTCTACCTCCTGTGTGCCACTGTGGCAGCCCCTTTTACCTATAAAAGGAGGCCCGAGGCAACCAGGAGGAGGATTCAGATCGTTTGGGCAAATTACACCCCGTAGCTAGTTCAAGAACACAAGAACACTCAAATACATCCACCAAAGCAGGACTAGGGTATTACGCATCTCCGCGGCCTAAACCTGGGTAAACGATCTGTGTGCTTCCTGTCAGACCCGCTCTTTGCACAACCCCGCACCCGCCAACCGTAGAAGGAATCCCCGTGATTCCACAGGTGTCGATTTCCCCCGACATAAGTACTATTGCAAACCCATTCATATTTTGTTATTGCATTATACCTATTGTATTCTAACTTTACCGTGGCTTATACCCCCCGATACAATCCATAGATTCATCAAAATAAGCACACAATGCAACAAAAACAGAATCTGTCAAAAACAGAACAGTGTGTAGTAATCTTAACTTTGACCATACTTCTGTAACTCCACAAATTCTGAAAAATTAGGACAACGTGGGAAATTTGTATATTAATCATGTTTAAAAAATTCAGAATTTTATCATGCTCCAGAAATTTTTAACTATTCTGCTACTAGACACAAAAGTTTCTATTAATGCATAGAATCAAATCAACTATCACCCAAATCATCCCAAAGCTTTACTTGGTACAAACACTAATTAAAACACTAAAACACAATCATAACAATAGCATAATTGTATATTTATCGAAAACATAGAAGAAGAAATTAAAAGATAACTACTGGGTTGCCTCGCAACTAGCGCTATCATTTGACGTCCCTAGCTAGGCATAATGCAAAGTTTCAAGTATTGTCATCTTTGGTTTTGGTTCCATAGGTGGCCCTCATGGTTGACTCATATGGTGGCTTAATTCTAGTTCTAGGGAAGTGTTCCATACCCTTCTTTAATATACCCTTCTTTAACGGAAACTAAAATCTAATGTTCATAAAAATGATCTACCAAGTATGATGGGGCAACACAGATTGCAATAAATGTCAAGTACAATAAAATGAACGGGCACATAGTTCCTATTTGCAAGAATAAGAACATCATTAATTCTACCCAAAGGCTTTTTAATAATAGAATACGACAAGTGCAAATTAACAGAACATTCATGCATATTGGTAAACCTAGCACATCACATAGAGATTTTGGAATTATGGAAACACTAGCACCCAAATCACATAAAGCATTGCATTCATAATTTTTAATCTTGACTTAATGGTGGGTTCCCATTCATCATATAATTTTCTAGAAATTGAAACCTCTAATTCTAGCTTTTCTTCTAAAGCTTTCATCATTACTTCTAGAATATGTTTAGTAAAAGCTTTATTTTGTTCATACGCATTGGGTGGATTTAACATGGATTGCAACAAATAAATACACTCAATCAAAGAGCAACTATCATAATTAAAATCTTTGTAATCCAAGAGAGTGGGCACATCATTAGTTAAAGTTTTTACTTCACCAAGCCCACTTTTAGTAATTTTGTCACCAAGTTTTTCAGCCTCCGAATCATGAGGACACCTTCTAACTAAAGTTGACTCTTCTTCAGTCCTCTTATCATAAATTTTAACATTACTAAACGAGGAATCAATATAAGAAACTCCAATCATTTTAATCTCCTCATCATTAGGAATCGTTTTTTCTACTAAGCACAATGGTTCTTTTCTTACTTTCATACATAGAGACATATAAAGGTTTAATTGATTCATTAATATCAACCTTGGGTGGCAAGATTTTATTCTTAAGATTTTCTACACCATGAATAATTATATCAATGCTTCTAGAAATATCATCAATTTTACTCAACTTTTCTTCTATCGTAGAGTTGAAAACATTTTGTGCATTGATAAGTTCTTTAATATTACTTTCAAGATCACAGGGCGGCCTATTATTATTATTATAAGAATTACCATAGGAATTGCCATAATTATTAGAGGAATTTATAGGAAACGGCCTAGGATTAAAATTACCTCTATAAGCATTATTATTAAAATTGTTTCGCGAGACAAAATTCACATCTGTGGGATCATTATTTTGCTCAATCGAAGTGAAAAAAGGCACATCATTAGGATCAACAGGAGCACTTTTACTAGCAACCAATTTCATAAGGGCATCAACTTTATCGCTCAAAGTACTAAGTTCTTCATTAGAATTCACCTTACTAGTAGGAGCTCTTTCAGTATGTCATTGTGAATAATTTGCCATAATATTATCAAGCAATTTAGTAGCTTCACCCAAGGTAATCTCCATAAAAGTACCACCCGCGGCGGAATGTAAAACATTTCTAGAAACAAAATTCAATCCCGCAAAAATTTTGTGTATGATTATCCACAAATTTAAACCATGAGCAGGGCAATTTCTTATTACCATTTCATCCTTTCCCAAGATTGGGTAACATGTTCATGCTCAAGTTGCTTAAAATTCATAATTTGATTTCTAAGGGAAATAATTTTCGCGGGAGGAAAATACTTAGTAATAAAAGCATCCTTGCACTTGTCCCAGGAATCAATACTATTTCGCGACAAAGATGAAAACCAATTTTTTGCTCGATCACGCAAATAAAAATGGAAATAACTTTAATTTCACAATATCATTGTCCACATCGTTTTTCTTTGGCATACGCGGCATCCTCATTAAATTACCGGAAAATTGCTCTTTCATAACAAGATTCAAAAAGAGGCATTAATATCATAAGACTCCGCACTAGCGGGGGAGGATCAATCGGAGTACTAATAAAATCATTATTATTAGTATTAGAAAAATCACACAATTTGGTATTTTCTTGAGACATCGTGACTACGCAAACAAGATCACAAGCAAACAAAAAGATCAAACAAGAAAAAGACAAACATAAATTATTCTTGTATTTTTGTAAAAACTTTTTAGAAGTGGGGGAGATGAAAACGAGAGGAAAATGGCAAATAAATTAAATGCAAGGAGATGAAAGTTTATGCGTAGGTACTTGATAGATGTTGATGATGTCTCCCCGGCAACGGCGCCGGAACTTCTTCCTGCTACTTGTGAGTTGCGTTGGGATTTCCCCGAAGAGGAGAGGATGCTGCAGTACAGTAGAGATAAGTATTTCCCTCATTTATGAAACCAAGGTTATCAATCCAGTAGAAGAACCAAGGGACACTATGTAAACAACACCTCCACACAAACAACAAATACTTGCAACCCAACGCGTAGAGGGGTTGTCAATCCCTCAACAGTTATGAGCAAGATTAAATTGTATAGGTTTTGATAGATAGATCTAACTAAAATACAAAATAAAGTAAATAAAATAAAATTACAGCAAGTTTTTTTTGTTTTTAATATATGATAGAAAATAGACCCGGTGGTCATAGTTTTCACTAGAGGCTTCTCTCGACAAAATAGCATACGTTGGGTAAACAAATTACTATTGGGCAATTGACAGAAAAGCAAATAATTATGACGATATCCAAGGCAATGATCATGTATATAGGCATCACTTCTAAAATTAGTAGACCGACTCCTGCCTATATCTACTACTATTACTCCACACATCGACCGCTATCCAGCATGCATCTAGTGTATTAAGTTCATGAAAAAGCAGAGTGATGCTTTAAGCAAGATGACATGATGTAGACAAGATAAACTCACGTATGAATAAACCTCATCTTTTTACCCTTAATAGCAACAATGCATACGTGTCATGTCCCTTTCAGTCACTGGGATTGAGCACCGCAACATCAAACCCATTACAAAGCACATCTTTCCATGGCAAGATAAATCAATCTAGTTGGCCATTGGCCAAACTAAACCAATAAACCAGAGAAGAAATACGAAGTTATAACAATCATGCATAAAAGAGTTTAGAGAAAATCAAAATAATATTCATGGATAGATTTGATCATAAACTCACAATTCATCGGATCTCAACAAACACACCGCAAAAAGTCATTACATCAAATAGATCTCCAAGAACACCGAGGAGACCATTGTATTGAAGATCAAAAGAGAGAAGAAGCCATCTAAATACTAACTACGGACCGTAGGTCTATGGTAAACTAATCACATATCATCGGAGGGGCATCAAGGATGATGAAGAACCCCTCCGTGATTGTTTCCCCCTCCAGCAGAGTGCCGAAAAATGCCTCTAGATTGGATCTCGTGGTTCTGGAACCTGCGGCAGCGGAAAAACTATTTTGTGGACTCCCCTAAGGGTTTTGGGATTTTAGAGTATTTATAGAGGCAGATGTAGGTCAAACGAAAGGCTATGGGCCCCACTACCCACCAAGGCGCGCCAGAGGCCCCTGGCGCACCCTGGTGCCTAGTGGGCCACTCCTCCATCTTCTCGTGGCCTCCAAAAGCTTCCAGGGTCTCTTATCACCAGAAAAAAAATCTCCAAAAAGTTTCGTGGCATTTGGACTTGGTTTGGTACTGATATTCTGCAAAGTAAAAAACAAGGAAAAAAACAGCAACCGACACTGGACACTAAGTCCCAAAAAATGATATAAAGTTGCTACTAAATGTATATAAAACATCCAAGATCGGTAATATAATGGCACGGAACAATAAAAAAATTATAGATACGTTGTAGACGTATCATACATCGCTATAACATGCGCTCAAATATTAGATCTAGCATTCAAATATAGATTTCGAGTTCACCACCTATGAGCGAAGATGGAGGGCATGTCTATCTCTGCCAATTTAGATATTTTAAAGTTTTTAACAAACAACTTCCCAGTTGAATATTGAATTATGCAATCAAATCTCACCTTTGTCCCCGGGCCGCAACACCCAACCCTCGCATCGCCGTAGTTGTGCCCACGCCACGAGGTAGCAGAGTGTTGAGCTCGATGACAGGATGGGCGACAGAATCCATGCTGATCATGGGGTTGAAGTATAGTATCCAACACGTCTCCTCCCAAGCACAACCTTCCTAAAGAGATTAGGATCAACCGGGCTACAACTAGAGAGAATATAATAAAAATAAGCAATGAATTGCTGAAGAATGAGAGAAAGAATAGTAAAAAGAAGCAAACTGAATTACTGAAGGATGGGAGAAAAATTGATGGCGTAAAATCAAGATGAAGAAAGCTCTTCCTTTTCAACTTTTAACCACCGCATACTTTGTCCTTGTCCCATCTAGGATTTTCTCTTCTTTTCCAGCCTTTAACCACCGCGTATCATCTCATTCTCTCTCTAATCAACTTCCTTCCTTCCATATCATTCCAATCTAGAACCAGACAAGGAAAATAAATTAGCATAGCTACGACAACAACAGTTTGGGAGGGCGGTAATCTAACAGAGCTTTACTCGGCAATGAGTACAGCCGCCAGATTGGCTGATGTGGCAAGTCAGCCATGGGAGACGGCAAAACCTTGGCTGCGCTCTAGCGGGGGCATGTGAGGGGAGAGGCAGAACGGGGCAATGGCGCACAGAGATGCTGGATCCTAGCGCTCAAGGATGCGTCTTCCGTCGGCCCTGTGGCATGCGAGATCCTACAGTAGGAGTCACTCCACGTCACCCTCGTCAAAGGATCTCAAATTCTAGCGTCTCATCGCGGTATAGATTTGCTGAGTTGTTGTCGTTTGGTGCTGGAGTACAGACGTGGCCGTCTGACGCCGGCGTGCCAGGCTGATTTTTTTCCTTGCTCCTGCATGTTTTGTATCCAACTAAGAAAGCCTCCTTCTTTATCTTCTACTTCTCTGAAGCTCTGTCTATTATGATTCCCAAGGCCATGTTCTAAGCATTTTTTACTGCTGATGCTAATCTCTCTAAAGTGATGCTAATCTCTCTAAAGTTCTCCAACAAAGTCTCCTTTGCCTTTGCTTCCTCATATGTTTCAACCTCTGTTTATTTATCCCAAGGCAGCTTATTAGATACCAAGAAAACTTAAAAAACGTATATAAACTAGATGATACCCCGCACGTTGTTGCGGGAATATCTTGTAACATATCTCAATGTGATTCATTGTATGAAACATATATAAAAGGATAAAACTGAAACTACATGTACTTTATTATGTTTGATCACTATATAGTTGTAAAATGTTTATTAAATATAAATAGAATAATAGAATATAAATTCGCATGTTGAGATAGGTCTTTTTTCATGCTACGACAACAACAGTTTGGGAGGGCGGTAATCTAATAGAGCTTTACTCAGCAATGAGTACGGCCGCCGGACTGGCTGATGTGGCAAGTCAGCCATAGGAGACGGCAAAACTTTGGCTGCGCTGTAGCGGGGGCATGTGAGGGAAGAGGCAGAACGGGGCAATGGCGCACACAGATGCTGGATCCTAGCGCTCAAGGATGCGTCTTCCGTCAGCCCTGTGGCATGCGAGATCCTACAGTAGGAGTCACTCCACGTTATCCTCGTCGAAGGATCTCAAATTCTAGCGTCTCATCGCGGTATAGATTTGCTGAGTTGTTGTCGTCTGGTGCCGGAGTACAGACATGGTTGTCTGACGCCGGCATGCTAGGCTGATTTTTTCCTTGCTCCTGCATGTTTTGTATCCAACTAAGAAAGCCTCCTCCTTCTTTATCTTCTACTCTCTGAAGCTCTGTCTATTCTGATTCCCAAGGCCATGTTCTAAGCATTTTTTTACTGCTGATGCTAATCTCTCTAAAGTTCTCCAACGAAGTCTCCTTTGTCTTTGCTTCCTTATATGTTTCAACCTCTGTTTATTGATCCCAAGGCAGCTTATTTGATACCAAGAAAACTTAAAAAGTATATAAACAAGATGATACCCCGCACGTTGTTGCGGGAATATCTTGTAACATATCTCAATGTGATTCATTGTATGAAACATATATAAAAGGATAAAACTGAAACTACATATACTTTATTATGTTTGATCACTATATAGTTGTAAAATGTTTATTAAATATAAATAGAATAATAGAATAGAAATTTGCATGTTGAGATAGGTCTTTTTTCATGCAGGTTTCATGATGAAGTAGCATGCTTGCATGTTGCGAGACATATGATAGTGAGTGTGGGGCTTTTCTCGTGCATGTTGTGCGATGATGTGGCATGCTTGCATGTTGAGAGAAATAATTAGTGGGGGCTAACTATTTAGATATAGAAGATACCCCGCGCGTTGTTGCGGGAATATTTTGTAACATATCTCAATGTGATTCATTGTATGAAACATATATAAAAGGATAAAACTGAAACTACATATAGTTTATTATGTTTGACCACTATATAGTTGTAAAATGTTTATTAAATATAAATAGAATAATAGAATAGAAATTTGCATGTTGAGATAGGTCTTTTTTCATGCAGGTTTCATGATGAAGTGGCATGCTTGCATGTTGCGAGACATATGATAGTGAGTGTGGGGCTTTTCTCGTGCATGTTGTGTGATGATGTGACATGCTTGCATGTTGAGAGAAATAGTTAGTGGGGGTTAGCTATTTAGATATAGAAGATTGATGAGATTACTTATAGGGACCAAAGTGAGACTATTTAATAAACGAACCACCACTTTTGTCATTGCAAACTGAAACAAGTTAGTTGGCTACAATCTTCGTTTTTTTTTTTGGAAACCACCTTTGGTTGTAAGACATGAGATCGTGAGTTCAACCTCTCACTACGACAACTATTTTTGCCTCCTCGGATGGGCCAAGATTTCCCACTATTTTTGCCTCAGCCAGATGGGCCAGGATAAGTGAGCTGGCTTCATGAGCCAAAACTCAGTCGCGCGACAATTCGTTTCATCGGACGTGCAAATAAACGGGAGCGAGCGGATGGATGAAAATATGACGTATGGAAATTATGATGGTAAGAACGAAAATCCGCATCTGAGCCCGGGCTCAGATACTCCCGCTCGGAAAAAATTCAATACAAATACTATAAAAATTCAAAAAAAAATCCTATTTTTTTGTGTGGTAGATAATTTGATGCGTGAGGTCCACTTCAAATTTCAACTCATTTGGATATCTGAGCAGTTCTCGGTAAAAAGACAAATCGAGTCAAAACAGTTCGTGAACAATAAACTTTTTTACAGACCCTGATTTTGTCTTTTTTTGCAGAGAGCTGCTCAAATGACCAAACGAGTTGAAATTTGCAGCAAACCTCACGCATCGAATTATCTACCACACAATTTTTTTTTGATTTTTTTTTATTTTTTCTAGTATTTGTTTTGATTTTTTTCGTTGGAGCGGGTCCAACTGAGTCCGGGAGCCAAATTGGCCTTCTCTGGTAAGAAACGCTTCTCCTTCTATTAATATGTATAGATTCTGAACCATGACGACACACAAATAGTTAACTGATATTTTTATTAACAGAGAGAATCTACACTACGACCGATTTGCCGTGTCAATTTTTTTATCGATTTGGCGGCATTCCGTGTTAAAAGAATGGATCATCCATTTATTTGTTCTAAATCATATATACTACCTCTGATTCATAATAAGTGTTGCAATTTTGAATTAACCCTAGTTCAAAAACGTGACACCTATTTTGTATCGGAGGGAGTACTATTTTTCATGACAACGCTAGTTATTTATAGATGAATGATTAGAGATGGCCAATTTGGCTTCCAGGCTCAGCTGCACCCGCTCCGACGAAAAAAATCAAAACAAATACTAGAAAAATTCAAAAAATTCCAATGATCGGGTAGCAATTTCGCACTAGATGGTTAACTCTAAGTTTTTTCTGAAGTAGGTTGTTCAATGCTAGTTCAATGATTGAGCCATCTTCCTATCACCAATAACAAATGGATAGCATGCGTTGTGCAACCAATCCTACCCTCAGTTGTAGTAAGCTGAGTGTGATCCGCAGAGAGCAAAGTGTGTATCACATGAATTTGATAGCTCAGGCCTTGGAAGGACCTTTTTGGCACTAGACAGACTCTTTAATATGGATGGCAGCAACTATCCATTTTCACAATCAGATTACTGCGTGTGCGCTTGTGTGCTCCAATCTTTAGTAAATAAAGCAAAGATTTCTGAGCTAGGAATCAGAGGAAATGCTCTGACTCAAATCCAGATACAATTTGATATGTTGGAGACCTGTGTGACTCTCTACATGTATTTGAAGAGTCCCTCAGGATCATATCACAATAAACTAGACTGGTCAGGATGCTCCAACTAACAATCTAGAATCCATACTTGATAGGATCAAGAATAAAAACATGATATCAAGAATAGCATATTGAAAGATCCCAATCATTTTTCTTGATAACTTCTTCAACCTACGTATTTTTAGTATAAATTGGATCAATTATTAATAAAATAAGGAGCAAACATAGGTATCAGATATCAGGAACATAAGCTTACCCGGGAGAAATGCACTCTGTGTTAGTCCGATCACTTAGCTTTTGCTTTTGCACTCCCTACTGATGCCTATTGCATGACTCTCATTCAGTCAAACTAGAAACTGTGTTTACAGCTGGAACGATGAATGTAATCCTACTATTCTTTAAGGAAGGGTAGGGTCGTCTGAGTACGGTACTATGGACATCAGGGCATATTGAATATAGTCATATAATTTGGTGTGCTGATACACCTAGAAAGGTTTCTACCTACGCAAGGAAAATGAAGAAAGCAAGCCAAATACTGAAATGTATTAAGCTATCGATCGGGGGACATAACACTATGAGGGTTGTTAAGGCGGGGCTAGGAGCTTGATATGCTGCCGACTCAGAATCAAATGAGCACAGGGGACCCTAGTCAACATTCATATTTCTACCCACCGGTGGATGATCGGTCACCTTAGTTCCAATTTAGCTACTGTTCATTTTGTTGAACTCCAAGAAGGACCGATTGCTACGTACTCTTGAGAAACAAGATGTTATGACGCCGCTGTGCCCGCGGTCCAATGATCCACCTATGTTTGTGTCGGATCTTATCCATGCTGCAACCAGGCCGTGGAATATGAAGGTGGTCAGAGAACATATGTATGAGATGGACGCCGAAGCAGTAGCGAACATTCCCATCAGTCATGTTGCCCAGCCAGAAAGAATGGAAGAGGATTTTTCATATCACATTCGTACTGACTTAACAGGATCCGTCTCCCATAGTAATATTATGACAGTCTCTCTTGCCCCTTCGTACTTACTTGAAACAGGAATTTCTTGGTGCTCAACTGCTTATTCTGCTTTTCCTGGTACCGGTATAGATAGATAGAAAGCGCATTCAATCGAGAAAAGGATCAACTGATCCACATCTTTACTTTTTGGTTTTTATTCGGCTGTTTCAGCATAGGTTGCATTTTAAAACAAAAGAAAAGAGCTAGTTCCCACAAGCGAAGAGCTGCTTCCGAGAAATCTGTTACCCCCTTTACGCCCTTCGGGGCTGCTAACAACGAGCTAATACACAGGAACGGCACGGCTCCTACACCGCTTAACTCCAATAATAGAACCTGGTCCCACATCCCTTGCATTTGATAATGAAACAATCAGAATTTGTTGAATTGAAATATGTTCAATCTCATTTCTTTTACGTGGTTTTGGCAACTATCAATTATCTCTTTCCTCGGCTTCCTACACGGATATAGCCGTAAACGGTATCTAGTAGGCAACCTGGGAACTACATTAGCTTAGGGGGATCGGGTAGCGAGCGCTCTCCTCGGCAAAGCAGACAAGAAGCAATTCCACCATTGGGAACGGCACGGCCCCTTCCCTAGGGCTAGAGGTATTTACACGCTGCATTGAACCTAACGCTAGAGCGAGTACTACGATGAAAATCACTTTTACGAGCGATACCTTTGTCTTTGGTGCTTGAGTTGTCCTCCCAGCGGTGTGGTCCTCGGTTTCGGAAATTACATATTGAACCGGTATCTTTAGCATATAAAAAATCCTTTGTTTGACGGCATCCCTCCTCTAAAGCTGCTTCCTTCCTTTCCGGTTCGTAGTGGTTACGAGCAGAAGTGCAATTCAAAGCACATTCAATAGTTGTATTAGATAGTTTAGATATAGTGACCCACTAGTTCGAGATGCACTGACCTTGGCCATTGCTTGCTAACTACGGTCATTATATGTCAATTCGGATCGCACACCGGAAGCAAAGATCAGGGGATTGCCAACTTGAATGAATGTAATCCAGTTACGGTGTAGGGGAGATTTATTATTGAGTTGATAACGCACTCCGTTTACTAACATTGAGAACTATGCCACGGAATGGAATATTCCCATTTCCGATTGTTGAAAACAAATGCGACTTTCAAAAGGCACATCAAATGTATGGACACAATGATTTGCCCATTGATTCATTGATTCATTAGCTGCGCTGCTTTTGTGAGTTCCACTGGCGTGAAACTCCGAAGGGAGAGCCCGGAGGGAGCTTATTCATTCCTTTCGTGGCTTGCCATGGTTATTTCCTTGCCCAGGGCACAGTCTGGTTATTTGTTTGTGCCTCATCGGGCACCCAAGGGTTTATCTTATGAATGGTGCGATCCGGCATCCTTGAAGCTCGGAACTCCTCTCTGGAATTTTGACCATGAAAATGCCATTTACCCTTAGCAATGAAGAAATCTATTGAACAATCTGTTTCATTGCAATACCTCGCTCTAACAACTCCTATTCCCACGACATTACTACAAGGATTTCCTGTTTCCCCGATCCACCAGCTACGTTCGCACACTTCCAAATAGTAAATGCTCCCGCGGTTGGAGTTGAGACTTTCTTATCCCTCTTGTTACGACGATCGAGCATATGATTCTTTTCTTGATTGAAATCATTCACTTTTCCTTGAAATCGTCACAAAGTAATTGGAAGAACTCTCGACTAAACACTTAAACAATTGGATCCAGTAGGGTTCAATAGAGGTATGGTATCGGCAACCTTTTAGGGAGCGAGATTCTTTGGAATAAGATAGCTGCCCAGAGCTTGCGACGTACCTACCCCCTGGGCGTAGATAGAATTAGGTAAGATAAAAATCGATTGGAAAGTCCTAAATTAGACCAATTCAATTCCGTCTGCTAGAATAAGAAAAAAGTGCTTCTGAATTTCTCTCATCCTTTATAATGAGAATTTCTCTTTGTTCAGTAATAACTTAATCTTGCAATAAAACACTCTTGCTTGGAAGGTATGGTAAAGGTAAACTGTTTCTATTTTTTGATATAAAAAAGAGAGTGCTAAAGGAGTCATTCAGAAGTGAGTGAAGGGGCAAAGCTCATTTCTTTCATTCAGGAATGGACACTGGACCAGAATGAAATGTGGGAATATCGGGATTGGCAGATTTTTTATATTGAAATAAAAAAACTCAACACGACTAGTGAATTCAAATTAGAGTCACTTGCGGATTTCTTCAAATTGTTGTAGTGTAGTATTGTGGTTTTTCAGTAAAGACCCCGACCTATAAATATTCACAGCCCGACTCATACGGGTGGACAATATTCACCCAGAGCCCCGTTGCGACCGCAATGCTGTTCTTGAAGGACCTTACCTTAGAGCAAAAAAAGGGAATAGAAGTTAGGAAGACTACTGACGTAGGGCGGCGGGTGAGCTCAACCTCGAACCAAACAAGCAACGGATTGAGCAACTAGCACGAAAGCCGTTGCGCGTTAGGGCATCCGTTTTCTTGCTCCATCGTTATTAGTTTCTATTCTCTCCCTGCACGAACCTCGGTCCAATCAATTTGTTTGGAATTGGGGTTAGGACCGGTTAGAACTCCCATTTCCCGATCCGAGGTTTGAGCTGCTATGGCAAGCTTTTTTCCGAATAGTGGGTATGGGGAACCCACCGTACCAACACGATTGGCTGGTGTTGCTGATACCGGACCCGTTATAACCCCGATTGGAAGGGCGGGCCAGTCTGAGGCTCTGGGGATGCGAGGCCATTGAAAGTGAGTATCCCATATTCTATGATGGAGATAGAGCATTAATTGCAATTTTCACCCCCACCTTAACGACCGAGCGAGGGATGAAATCTTTCGACGACTAGGGAGGCGTCACCCGAGGCCGATTCTAGTGGATCACTATAGAATCTTCTAGAAGCAGGTTCTCCGAGCACTATGGTAGGACATGGATCGATCATGACGAGAATGGACTTCTCCGTCATGTAATGGTTTAGAAGAGTCACGGTCCTGTCCCCGCCGGGCTTTTTCCCTTCTCGACTAGACGAAGGAGATATTCATTCCATTCAGGCAGGTGAGGAAGGGCGGCGTCGGCTTGACCCTGTCTTCTCTCTTGGTCGGGTCGGAGGCTAAGTTTCTCATTCAGTGGTGAGGTGTTCATAGAAAGCAAGGCCTCGCCCAACGAGTGGCGGATTTGGTTTGGATGGGGTCTCGCTTGGACGCTGGGGAGATCCATAGATCTGGATAGAGTCTTTCTCACTCAGTAAAGAAGAGTACGCGCGCTACGGCTTACGCAGTGGATCTTCGGGCAACCAACCCGGCACATCCAATTCCGATCAACAACTTGGAGGTATGGCTGAGTGGCTTAAGGCATTGGTTTGCTAAATCGACATACAAGAAGATTGTATCATGGGTTCGAATCCCATTTCCTCCGGCACGGAAGTAGAACGGGCGGACGAAAAAAAGTGCAATGTTTTCGTTTTTTTCTGGATCGCATTCCTCCAGCTTTTGTTCTTTCTGACGAAAATCACTCTTCTTTACTGGGATTCTAGTACGCGACTATTGCTTTCGCTTTCACCACTCGTAATAATAGTGATCTTATATTTGTATTGCAAAATGGAGAGGGAACTACTCGCTAATGGTAGTAAAACCGCCCTGCTCTTCTTGGTTAGTATGGAGAGAAGTTATCCGAAAGGTTGAAAGATGCCAACGTGAGCTAGCGTCTCGTTATGCTTAATAGCATTCCAATCTTTTAATAATTATCACTACTTGTATCTCTTTTGCTTCGCTTGGTTGATTAGTTTCACTACTTCAAATAAAACAATGAACCTTTTCCTGTGTGGCCAAAGGGACTATGTTCCTAAAGTTTGAATTGATCATTCAATCGATCTAGGAATCATGCATGGCACAAGGTAAAGGATGGAATGAGACATCTGATAAAGAGCCTAGAATGACCTTTCCCGATCTTTTGAAGGGTAAGAATAAGAACTCTGTTGTCTCGATGCACGGCTCTCAGGCGAGATTGAACACGAAAAAAGGTGCATCAAGGCGTGAATAAGGAAGAAGTCACCTTTGTCGGTTTTCAAATTGAGGACCAACTGTGCTCCGAAAGTGAGAGAAGAGATCTCAAAAGACCGACACCCACATCAAGAGAAACAGATGAAGCAGCTCAAGCAGAGCTAGAAATGGAAGTCGAAGCAGCATCTTCTTCCTTTTTCCATACAGAGAAAGGTGCCTTCGCTTAGATTTTTTTCTGTTGATCAGAATTCCTTAGAAGAAATTGGAAGAAAACCGTAGCGAAACGGTTGAACCTTAGCGAAGTACTTTGGGTTCATTACAACCTTCTCCTATTCAGAATCGGAGAATAGGAACGAAGTAGCTCGCCTAAAGAGGGACTACAATTCTTCTTTACTTCGATTAAGAAACTAGATTCTCAATAGAGTTGCTTAAGCATAGGTATTTTTATGGGGATTCTTTTTATCGCTGTAGGATTCCTATTCAAGATTACTGCAGTTCCTTTTCGGGCGGCTGTAGGACGGATGGCCCCCTATAGGTAGTAGGGTAGGGTGGGTGGTACCGCTCAGATAGCGGCCAATCCTCCTAACTGCGCGCGGGCCGGGCTTAGAGCGCGTGAAACTCATCACTACCCTTCGGGGTCAACCTAGCGGCTTCTATGAGGAAGGCGGCGCAAAGGAGGCTCGAGGGCTTGTTAAGGAAGGCGGCTAGGGCCGCTGAAGGGGGGAAAACGAAAGGTGTTTTCTGGTCTCCCCTTCGCCTGGGGGTGCTTGTGGGGGGGTGTGCCACGATGAAACAAGGGAATGAAAGGTCGCTTTGCGTTGGATGCTCTTTACCCTCCCCACTATGAGGGCTCTATTGTCTTGGGGAGCGTTGAAGCTTGCTTCTTTTCCATACTTTTCTTGGTCATCAATACGACGACCTATTCTTAATAGAACCGATCTTATTTTCACTACAAGAGGAATTTCGTGCTTCTGCCGGATCCTCCCTATCTCCTGATCGAGCTTGTGTAGGTAGATATTGCTTGGTAGGGCCGATAGTAGTACACTGTTTGGGATGGAGTCAGGGCCCTTCTCACCCCCTACGAGTCGTCCGGCGGAAAACTTTTTCTGAGTGGGGTAAAAGAACTTGGAATCGGCGATCTCTTCCTTCAAGATTGAGATGAATCGATGTCGGTCGATGGTGTGAAAACACTTCCTGATGTCGAATTCCAAAAACCAGCGAGAGGTTCCCCACTCTTCTTTGATCCGTCTGAGGGCCGAGTGGCAGCCTCGACCCGAGTGGAAGTGCGATGTGTCTGGAAACTCGGGATCGTAAATGGATTCGGGTACCATTCTGATCGCCTCTTTCATGATCTTTTCTATTGGTAGAACTACTGTGAGCGGTCATTGGCTAAGTCGCTAAGTCATTGCGGACACTTGCCATCCTCTCATATCCAAAGACGAGCAACGACTTCCGGGGTAAAACGGAGGGCTAAAACCTGAGCCTCTTTTTCCATCCCAGGGGGTAGCGATTTCAAGAGTACTTGGTTTAAAACTTCCAGTTTATTCAAGTAGTTTCACTCGATGAAAAATGCATGCAAAATGCATTCTATTGCTGATTCTCTGTTAGGCATTACACCTCTGTCCCAAGCTGTTCGTGTTAAGGTGGCCGATGGCGCTGAGTTAACTTCCTTGTTTCTTCTGCTTGATTTGATCTTTGCAAGTATCTGCCGATACCGCTCCATCACATCAGCCAAGGAGCCCCACATTCCAGAGTGCAATGAATGCAACTCAGAAGCCATTCTTATCTGTCTATGCCCCATATCTTGGATCCGGGTCTGCGTATGAATAGTATTCGTATCACAGCCGAGCAAGAGGATTGACTTACTCATTTCAAGCGGAAGTGGGGATTGAACCCAGTAGATACCTAGCAGCTAAAAGAGGTCCAAAGCACCGGATATGGCTCAAATAGTCCTTATAGAAATGATCTACGAACTATAACCTTTCGATAAGAAAGATTAGTTACACAAGATATATTATTCTTTCTCACTTCGTCTAGAAACCAAAGGGAGAAGGAGTGAGAGTTGAAAGCGGCAGAGATGAAGTACCAGCAGCTACAGTCGTAGGTGGAAGCCTTTCTTTCTTCTTGCACGTATTGAGCTTGGCGCTCCTTGAGATCTCGGAATAGCTCCGAACCAACGACCTTGAGCGGGTCTCCTCAAAACCACCGTAACTACCCGCTGCAAGCCATGCTCCTTGTATGCTAAGGCGGAGATTAATTAATTGCTGCCATAGCAGGCGCCTATCTATAGACAGATTGGATCGATAAATATAAAAAAAACTTGTCAAGCTTTGCAAGGTCCCCTTCTCAGAACATCAGCAAGTCAGCACCAGGTCAAATTCTCCAATTACAGTAATATACCATAAACAATCATCCTTTAGGAGCTATATTATCCCTCTAGGGGAGCTAGTATAGTTGGCCATAAGGTCACACCCCTTCTTCATTCCATTTTCTATTTTAGAACTTCGGGTTTCAAAGACTTTTCCCACAATAGAGGCTTTGTTCTTTTTGAGCAGAAAGAATGAATCTAGTATCGACGGAATGGTATCTATCTTCTTAATATTCGTTTTCCAAGGGAATGAGCCAACCCACACAAGAGTGCCTACTAGCTTGTCACGAACACAGAGGAAAAGAAGTAAGATACCCCCGCCCCCGAGCCGGGACCCCTTCTTCTTATACCGCTAGTGGTCTTGGATGAAGAACCACAAGAGCAACCTGAGGTAGTCGAGGAGGAGCCACAAGAGCAAGATGGAGGTTAAAATGAGACATGTGGTAATACTTCTTTGGAATTGCCGCTTGCACTACGCGGAGAGACTAGGACTAATGCTGGAAAGCCTCCGGTCCGATATGGCTATGAGCATGACATCGAAAACTAAATGCAGCAACTATGTTTTCCAAATACCCCATTCCTATCATAGAAGACCGGCACTTTTGGATGAGGTGTGAACTAAGATAGATTTGAGGGCTGGTTATCACCAAATAAGAATGAAAGGAAGAGGATATCTACAAAACAGCCTGAAGGACCGGCTTTTTGAATTCAAGGTGATGCCCCGGCAACCTTTCAACAACTCATGAATAGTGTTTTTAAAGAGATATGTTGGAAAGGGGTATTGGTCTTTTTCGATGACATTCTAGTGTACAGTTCTACCATGGTGGAGCATCTCAAGTTGCTAGAGGAAGTGTTCCGGCAGAACAAACTTTTTGTGGGTGAGCCAAATTTCATAAAGGAAATACATTATTTATGAAATTGGGGTATCTACTGATACAAACAAGGTAGAGGGCATGACAGCTTGGCCAAAACCAGCCAATGTCAGAGAACTCCGAGGTTTGCAGGGGTTATTACAGGAAGTTTGTACCGGGGTATGGAGCTATCAGCAGGCCTTTAACTGAGTTGTTAAGGAAAGGTGTGGAGAAGAAGCCAGAAAAGCATTTCTCAAGCTCAAAAGTGCTAAGATATGGTGATGCCTTTGAACGTTGACTGGGAGAGCGGCTCGAAAGAGTTGGGACAGACTAGAAGCTTTGAAGTTTACGTTCTTTAAAAAGATAATAGCAATCTTGACTTACATCCGGTCAAGATCCCCGTGAAGGAATGCTGATTGAACATCGAGCTGATAAAGAGGGAGTACCATACCCAAGATACTCCATTAAAGGAAAGGTATGCTTGTTTGGTTTCTTTGGTCCGAGAACACACACCACAAACTCTCGCAGTCGATGAGGAACCGTTAGTCAAACTACATTTCAGTAATCCGTCTGGCCTTAACCTCTACACAAGGAGATCTTACGTATAGACCCATGATTAGGTAACTACTTCTTCTTTTATTCGGAGTATCCAATGGAAAGTGGGCCTCTATCTACAGATCATGGATACCTGGGCGCTAGAAAGGTTACCGAACCAGGGTTAAGTGAGGCTGTTCAAACTTCACGGCCTTCACTATCGGATGTATATGAGTAAAATCAGACATCAGTATCACAACCTAGATAGAGAGTGATCTTTCCTTCTTGTCGAAGAAAGATATGACGTTGGGAAGGGAAAGGGAGTAGAAACGTTTTCGTAGCCTTGGGGCGAAGGGTTGAGAGTTCTGTGATCCAGTTCTTTGAGCATACATAGGTTGAGGATGGAACTCCTATAGTAATCGATGTGGAAAAAGGCAACAGTCGAGAATACAAAGCAGAAAAAGCGAGTGAGATCTTGACTTTCTATTATCATACAACATAGAAGTATTTAATCAAATCAGAAAGAGCCCTGGGATTTGACCAAAACGGCAACAATGAAGCATCAGCATTATGCTTCTGTCCCGTGATGAAGAAGGATAGAAGAATGGTAAGATATGATCGTTGACGACTCTCCAAATAGAGCACTTACTTCGTTGACGACAAGAACCCCATTTCCACTAGCCAAAGAGCAATTCATTTCTTCGACTCGATGCCTCCTCATTTGCTCCCATTCCCATATTAATAAAAGAATTACGGAAATGCGAGGGAAAAGAATGCCAAAAGCATTTAGAGATTTGACTGGGATTCGTTCTGGCTCAGATGGCGAGGGATTGCTATAACTATTTTGAGAAGCATTAATGAGATCTCTTTTTTTCACAAAGTGATATGGAAAAAATAGCTCTTCAACCAGAAATAGCAAGCAACATGTTTTTCTTCTCTCTTCCGGGCACACACCCTATCGGGTGACGCCACTGACAAACACCCTAAAGGGGAACGCAACACTTCCTATAACAGAAAAAGCAATATCTGAAATCTTTAAGCAACTAAAAAAGACGTATACTAAAAGATATGTGTTGAAAAGGGATGGTCAATAACAAGATGAACCCAATGCCCAATCTTCCCAATAGTATTCCTTAACTCTTGAATTGATACACTTGTTCATGGCATCTATTCTCTATCTTCACTTTTCACCTTCTCATCCTTAACCTCAGTGATCTGTTCCTCCTAGACATCCTTCTGCGTACAAAAATAGAAGAAGAAGCACGGGCATAAATCAATAGAATAGTTTAGTTTCAGAAGTCTTTTTTGATTTGTATATCAATCATGGTTTATAGGGAAATAGTTAGAATAGGAAAGATCTGTTAGTTACTAATGTTTGGGTTTTTGTTTACGGCAATAGTAGGTTTCTTGCTTGTCATATTTAGAATATAAGCATCAGTTACATTTGACGTCCAGCCTTTTTATAGAAGAGAAAGGAAGGTTAAGGGCAAGGGCGCATCATAATATATAAGAAAAACTTGATCTTTGAGGGGAAAATTTTCCAACTAGACCGATAAATGAGAAAAAGTACCAGTCGTACCAAGAACCAAAGGCGCCAGCTTTCATTGATATATATACCGTATCTTTTAGCTGAAAAATCTATGGATAAGAACCGGCTCTGGGAGGAGGGGTGGCACGACAGAGCAATGGAAAGCTGGGATCTTTCCTTATCTTCGGTCGTGACGCCTTTTCCTTTTGTATGAGAAAGCGCTACAAAACATCCTTCTCGCGGGTTATCTTCTACTCAAGCAAGCTCTCTCCTATTCTTCATCCACCAACTAGCAGGAACGTAGGAGCACAAGAGGGTCATCATCTTCTGAAACGATTGGCTTTCGATCTGCTTTCCAAGAGGTGGTTTCTGACATGACAAGAAAGAGTGGAATTCTTGTTAGGATTGGCATGTCAAGTTGCTTTCTCGGACCCTAACATAAACCACCTTATCCTCACTCAGATTGTTCTTTTGGACTGAGCAGAAGCACGACCTCTATCTGACGTTTTCTCTATCCCTTCTAATCTCTCAATGGCATTTCCATCTCTCTATTCAATCAATCAAGTAAGTCCGGATGACACTTGTCTTTATTTAGTGTTTCCCCGACTATTCAGCCATTACTTGCATCTCAGGTTCTTTGTACCCTTTTTTAGTGCCATGCACACTGAGGTTTCTAGCATGACCGAATCTTTTGAGAATATTGCTTATTACGTTAATTTCACTCTTCTTCCTCCCCACCTACCCGGTAGGTAAGTAGTGGCCTCGGTTTCTCTATTTGCTATGAGAAACCTACACAAGTAAATTTCTATTTCATGCGCGATCCCAATCATGGACTTTCACAATTAAGTCGATATGGGGTTTATCCTTCATGTTATTTAAAAATAAAGGCATCGCCCTGAAATGCCCTCGAGGACCTGGTTTTTTTTACCCGTTTTTCCTCGCTCGCATTTTCCAGGTTAAGATCCCTGTAAATTTCTTCCAATTTGGTTCGGGCAGCTTACGATTTCGACAGGATCTCAGAACATTCTTTATTTGCTTTTTCAACAACGAAATGGAGGGTACTTCTGGGTTGGGCAGGGTGTGGCTTGCGGATGGCTCCGACCGAAACCCATCTTTTCCAAAAACAAGGAAAAAACAGCAACCGACACTGGACACTAAGTCCCAAAAAATGATATAAAGTTGCTACTAAATGTATATAAAACATCCAAGATCGGTAATATAATAGCACGGAACAATAAAAAAAATTATAGATACATTGTAGATGTATCATACATCGCTATAACATGCGCTCAAATATTAGATCTAGCATTCAAATATAGATTTCAAGTTCACCACCTATGAGCGAAGATGGAGGGCATGTCTATCTCTGCCAATTTAGATATTTTAAAGTTTTTAACAAACAACTTCCCAGTTGAATATTGAATTATGCAATCAAATCTCACCTTTGTCCCCGGGCCGCAACACCCAACCCTCGCATCGCCGTAGTTGTGCCCACGCCACGAGGTAGCAGAGTGTTGAGCTCGATGACAGGATGGGCGACGGAATCCATGCTGATCATGGGGTTGAAGTATAGTATCCAACACGTCTCCTCCCAAGCACAACCTTCCTAAATAGATTAGGATCAACCGGGCTACATCTAGAGAGAATATAATAAAAATAAGCAATGAATTGCTGAAGAATGAGAGAAAGAATAGTAAAAAGAAGCAAACTGAATTACTGAAGGATGGGAGAAAAATTGATAGCGTAAAATCAAGATGAAGAAAGCTCTTCCTTTTCAACTTTTAACCACCGCATACTTTGTCCTTGTCCCATCTAGGATTTTCTCTTCTTTTCCGGCCTTTAACCACCGCGTATCATCTCATTCTCTCTCTAATCAACTTGCTTCCTTCCATATCATTCCAATCTAGAACCAGACAAGGAAAAGAAATTAGCATAGCTACGACAACAACAGTTTGGGAGGGCGGTAATCTAACAGAGCTTTACTCGGCAATGAGTACAGCCGCCAGACTGGCTGATGTGGCAAGTCAGCCATGGGAGACGGCAAAACTTTGGCTGCGCTCTAGCGGGGGCATGTGAGGAGAGAGGCAGAACGGGGCAATGGCGCACAGAGATGCTGGATCCTAGCGCTCAAGGATGCGTCTTTCGTCGGCCCTGTGGCATGCGAGATCCTACAGTAGGAGTCACTCCACGTCACCCTCGTCAAAGGATCTCAAATTCTAGCATCTCATCGCGGTATAGATTTGCTGAGTTGTTGTCGTTTGGTGCTGGAGTACAGACGTGGCCGTCTGACGCCGGCGTGCCAGGCTGATTTTTTCCTTGCTCCTGCGTTTTGTATCCAACTAAGAAAGCCTCCTCCTTCTTTATCTTCTACTTCTCTGAAGCTCTGTCTATTATGATTCCCAAGGCCATGTTCTAAGCATTTTTTTTACTGCTGATGCTAATCTCTCTAAAGTTCTCCAACGAAGTCTCCTTTGCCTTTGCTTCCTTATATGTTTCAACCTCTGTTTATTTATCCCAAGGCAGCTTATTTGATACCAAGAAAACTTAAAAAACGTATATAAACTAGATGATACCCCGCACGTTGTTGCGGAAATATCTTGTAACATATCTCAATGTGATTCATTGTATGAAACATATATAAAAGGATAAAACTGAAACTACATGTACTTTATTATGTTTGATCACTATATAGTTGTAAAATGTTTATTAAATACAAATAGAATAATAGAATAGAAATTCGCATGTTGAGATAGGTCTTTTTTCATGCTACGACAACAACAGTTTGGGAGGGCGGTAATCTAATAGAGCTTTACCCGGCAATGAGTACGGCCGCCGGACTGGCTGATGTGGCAAGTCAGCCATAGGAGACGGCAAAACTTTGGCTGCCCTGTAGCGGGGGCATGTGAGGGGAGAGGCAGAACGGGGCAATGGCGCACAGAGATGCTGGATCCTAGCGCTCAAGGATGCGTCTTCCGTCGGCCCTGTGGCATGCGAGATCCTACAGTAGGAGTCACTCCATGTCACCCTCATCGAAGGATCTCAAATTCTAGCGTCTCATCGCTGTATAGATTTGCTGAGTTGTTGTCGTTTGGTGCCGGAGTACAGACGTGGATGTCTGACGCCGGCATGCTAGGCTTATTTTTTCCTTGCTCCTCCTGCATGTTTTGTATCCAACTAAGAAAGCCTCCTCCTTCTTTATCTTCTACTTCTCTGAAGCTCTGTCTATTCTGATTCCCAAGGCCATGTTCTAAGCATTTTTTTACTGCTGATGCTAATCTCTCTAAAGTTCTCCAACGAAGTCTCCTTTGTCTTTGCTTCCTTATATGTTTCAACCTCTGTTTATTGATCCCAAGGCAGCTTATTTGATACCAAGAAAACTTAAAAACGTATATAAACTAGATGATATCTCGCACGTTGTTGCGGGAATATCTTGTAACATATCTCAATGTGATTCATTGTATGAAACATATATAAAAGGATAAAACTGAAACTACATATACTTTATTATGTTTGATCACTATATAGTTGTAAAATGTTTATTAAATATAAATAGAATAATAGAATAGAAATTCGCATGTTGAGATAGGTCTTTTTTCATGCAGGTTTCATGATGAAGTGGCATGCTTGCATGTTGCGAGACATATGATAGTGAGTGTGGGGCTTTTCTCGTGCATGTTGTGCGATGATGTGGCATGCTTGCATGTTGAGAGAAATAATTAGTGGGGGCTAGCTATTTAGATATAGAAGATACCCCGCACGTTGTTGCGGGAATATTTTGTAACATATCTCAATGTGATTCATTATATGAAACATATATAAAAGGATAAAACTGGAACTACATCTAATTTATTATGTTTCACCACTATATAGTTGTAAAATGTTTATTAAATATAAATAGAATAATAGAATAGAAATTTGCATGTTGTGATAGGTCTTTTTTCATGGAGGTTTCATGATGAAGTGGCATGCTTGTGAGACATATGATAGTGAGTGTGGGGCTTTTCTCGTGCATGTTGTGTGATGATGTGACATGCTTGCATGTTGAGAGAAATAGTTAGTGGGGGCTAGCTATTTGGATATAGAAGATTGATGAGATTACCTATAGGGACCAAAGTGAGACTATTTAATAAACGAACCACCACTTTTGTCATTGCAAACTGAAACAAGTTAGTTGGCTACCATCTTCGTTTTTTTTGAGGAAACCACCTTTGGTTGTAAGACATGAGATCGTGAGCTCAACCTCTCACTACGACAGCTATTTTTGCCTCCTCGGATGGGCCAAGATTTCCCACTATTTTTGCCTCAGCCAGATGGGCCAGGATAAGTGAGCTGGCTTCATGAGCCAAAACTCAGTCGCGCGACAATTCGTTTCACTGGACGTGCAAATCAACGGGAGCGAGCGAATGGATGAAAATATGACGTATGGAAATTATGATGGTAAGAACGAAAATCCGCATCTGAGCCCGGGCTCAGATACTCCCGCTCAGAAAAAAATTAATACAAATACTATAAAAATTTAAAAAAAATCAATTTTTTGTGTGGTAGATAATTTGATGCGTGAGGTCCCACTTCAAATTTCAACTCATTTGGATATCTGAGCAGTTCTCGGCAAAAAAAGACAAATCGAGTCAAAACAGTTCGTGAACAATAAACTTTTTTACAGACCCTGATTTTGTCTTTTTGCAGAGAGCTGCTCAAATACCCAAACGAGTTGAAATTTGCAGCAAACCTCACGCATCAAATTATCTACCACACAATTTTTTTTTGAATTTTTCTAGTATTTGTTTTAATTTTTTTCGTTGGAGCGGGTGCAACTGAGCCCGGGAGCCAAATTGGCCTTCTCTGGTAAGAAACGCTTCTCCTTCTATTAATATGTATAGATTCTGAACCGTGGCGACACACAAATAGTTAACTGATATTTTTATTAACAGAGAGAATCTACACGACGACCGATTTGCCGTGTCAATTTTTTTATCGATTTGGCGGCATTTCGTGTTAAAAGAATGCATCATCCATTTATTTGTTCTAAATCATATATACTACCTCTGATTCATAATAAGTGTTGCAATTTTGAATTAACCCTAGTTCAAAAACGTGACACCTATTTTGTATCGGAGGGAGTGCTATTTTTCATGACAACGCTAATTATTTATAGATGAATGATTAGAGAAGGCCAATTTGGCTCCCGGGCTCAGCTGCACCCGCTCCGATGAAAAAAATCAAAACAAATACTAGAAAAATTTAAAAACTTCCAATTTTTTCGTGTGGTGGATAATTTGATGCGTGAGGTTCGCTGCAAATTTCAACTCGTTTGGACATTTGAGAAGCTCTCTGCAAAAAAGACAAAATCGGGGTTTGTAAAAAAGTTTATTGTTCACGAACTGTTTTGACTCGATTTGTCTTTTTTGCCGAGAGCTGTTCAGATATTCAAATGAGTTGAAATTTGAAGCAGACCTCACGCATCAAATTATCTGCTACATAATTTTTTTTGAAATTTTTCTAGTATGTGTTTTAAATTTTTTTCTGAGTGGGAGCATCTGAGCCCGGGCTCAGATGCGGATTTTCATGAATGATTATATTAAATTAGTACAAATGCCCGTGCGTTGCACCGGGCGAGAAAATGGACACGACCTGCTTCATGTGCCAAAAAAAGTGTATTCCTCACAACATTATTGAGCAATTAATAAAGCGTGTGGTTAGCCTAAAAAACCTGCTTCATGTGCCGTTGTGCATCATTTTCTTATACCAAATTTTAATAAATGTTGATGATAAGGCTAAACGTGGAAAATTTCTTATTTTTAATAAAAGTTAACGTTTACATAAAAATCGGAACACTTTTTTAAGAATAGTTAACGTTTTTAGTAAATTGGAACATTTCTCTAAAAAAGAAATTTTTTAACAGATGTTTTTTACATAATGTTTTGTCTTTTTGAAAATTATATTATATTTGTAATTGTTTTTTGCACTATTTGGGCTTGGAGCAAACATAAGGACTTGCCTACACAAACGCGCATGCTCTCAGAAAAAGAAGACACTTTCGTTGCGAGATGAATTGCACTCACTGTCTCTCTTCCCGTTCCCCATCTCATTATCCCTTGTAAACGAATAATTGCCCCTCTTCATTTAATTGCCCATGCGTTGCAACATGAACCGTAACATAATTTGCATGTTTGAAAAGTCGCCCGGGATTCAGATATCTTGGCTAAAGCAAATCTTTCCCTACTAATAAAGCAATTACTGAATCTCGCTGAAGAATGAAGAATGAACTGTGATATAATTTGCACGTTTGAAAAACTTGACTGAGATTCAGTCATCTAGTCTATAGCAAATACGTAACTCAATGCCTCACTGTGATATGGATAAACGTTATGGCCCTCTTAAACACAAACAATGATAATTCTTGTGGGGTCTTCTCTCACATAGAGTGTGAGAATTGCAAGAGCATGACAAATAATCATACAGAAAATCAGAGCTAGTCATGATCCACCCACCCAGTTGCTCCGTTGGCTTCATGTATTTGCTCACCTCTCAACAAAGCGACCTCTATAACATTGAACTGCCCCAAGTAGTGTTCCTCTATGTCGTCTCAGTGTTTCATTTTTCCACTATTATTCACCAATGAACATAGAAAGGGGTCACCAAAGGTATCTTCAGATATAACTTATACAGGGCCATCAGTTATGGTATAAGCATCCAAAGGTATATTCAGATATAACTTATATACAACAAATAGAGCCAACAAAGGGTGTCTTCAGATATAAAGCCATGTAAAAAATTGTCACCCTGGAAAAATATTGCATGCTTGAGAGATCTGTATGCACGTTTCCATCTCTGTTTACAATTTGCGACCATGTGAGCATTGTCTATGTTACAGTAAAAGAAAGCGAAGAAAAACTGTACCGGAACAGATGACCTTTGTACAGGAAGGAAAACTAACCATGAATAGATTAGCTTTAAGTCACATGATGGGGAAAAGGTAGATTTACCATTTGGAAAAAAATAGTTCTTATTAGCACTAAGACTCACATCAGGCATAAAAGATAAGGAATGCCAACAGAAGCACCACAATTTGAGTCCAAACCTGACATGGGTAATAGACGATTACTTTTGCTTGAAAAAAATACATCAAAGCTTCCATCGGTCACTGAAACTTCTCCGGGCAGAATATATGGTCCAGCAGAAAGCTACACTACCGGCAAGTATTCAAGCTCATCCATGTTATCTGTTTTGCATCTTCTCTGAAATTAAGGACATTACTGGCATAATTGGCCCATCAATCACCCGCTCCTAAGTGAAAAATAATTGAACAACTGAAGTGGGGCCACACACTCTATATTAGATAGCATATCAAACAATACCAAATGTACCAAAACTCAATGAGAAAGAAACAGAGGTAGACATGAACATTTAAGAGTTTAAACAACATGCACTTTACAAGAAAAATTGGACTGGTCTCTCTTGTCATTATCTTTCAAGTAGATTCCTTATCTTTCAACAGATTAACAGATTCAGATTCTACTACATATATGTGTCAATGCATTTTCTTATGAGTCCTGCTACTACAGACTTGAGCTCCTTATTCCGAGGTAGTGAAGAAAAATTGGACTGGTCTCTCATGTCCGATATTATAGTAGATTGATTGACACTCTTGCCTAACATGCTGAATTCTACACATGAAAAAGCATCACCTCGAGGGTCAATTCTAGACATGAAAAAGCATCACCTAGAGGGTCTGAAAATTAACGCAATGTATGGATTTGGATGATGATTGACACTCTGTGCATACATGGCTGAATCAAATGTTGGACTTGGCTGATGTCTACTCTGCTCACGGCGCTTGTTAACAGGGGTCAAGTGGAAGCATACCTCTGGTGTAGATGCCGTAGGCGACATTGGAGTGCTGGACGGATGTTTGTGTACCTCCGGCGAACTCGGAGCTTCTTCCTCCCGTGACGCTCTTAACTGTCGTATCTGAAACATATGAGAATTTTGTTTGCAACCAATTAGGTGATGATATGGAAACTGTTGTACCCACTCAACAATTGGAAAAGGAGGCCATGGATCTTCAGAACGAAGAGCAAAACAAGATGGTTGAGGACCAGTGTCAAGAAGATGCAGCAGAAACTGCACCAGTTTCCTCTGACGAGCAAGATGGTAGCACTGAAGAAATAGAAGAAGAGGCCATGGATCCTCATAACGTGTTATCAGGGTTCAAGGAGAAGCATACCTCTGGTGTAGACGCCGCAGGAGACATTGGCGAACTCGGAGCTCCTTCCTGCTGCGAACTCGGCGGAAACATTGGATGTTTCGTCGACAATTAACGTGATGGAGATTCCAGCGTAGTACTCTTCCTTCTTATAGCAAAAAAGAACAATCCGGGTCAAACACTCGATTGAGTTTTGTTGGACAAGGACACGGTCTGCATCATCTAATCGTAATCGGATCCCCTTATGTACATGTCTGCATTTGGTCTACTGCTAAGGTTCCATCACCGTGCTTCTTCCTGATCCTGCCCCCTCTTGCGCAGCTCTTGCTTTCCTGGATCTTCCTCAGCCACTGTACAAGAGATGATTGTGGAATGGACGTTGAACACCGAGTACCCGCGCTCGGCCTAGCTCTTGACATACACCGAGGGAGCTGGGAATGCGCGCTCCTGGTCGCCGCTGGCATACATGAGCTGGTGGAGACGCCGGTCGGCGTGCGGGATGGAGTCGGCGGGGACGGCAGCCACGGCGCCGCCGCTGGCTTCCGAGTCTCGCGGAGGAGGGGGGCGAGGCGGGCCTCGATGCGCTCCACACCGGCGGCGGCCACATCCTCGTCCCGCAGGTAGACGAGGCAGGCGAGGCGGCCGCGATGCGACCACGCCCTGGCATCGACGACGCTGCAGCTCATGTCGGCCAGCACGGCGAACACCTCGGAGATGAGCCCCGTGCGGTCGGCGCCCGTCAGCTCAAGCACGGTGGCCGTGGCCGTCGCCGGCGACGCCGTTTGTTCGCACGGAGAGGCGAGGTCGAGGAGGAGGCCGGGATTGCGGAGGACGGCGGCGCGGCGTGGCTGGGGCCTCGGGGTGGCGCGCGTAGAGGTGCGACGGTCGCTGCTTGTGGTCGCCGGCGACGGCGTGTGGCGAGTGGCCGCCGGAGCTGTGCAAGGAGGCGCGAGGCGTGGGCACAGGAGCTCGGGAGCGATCGCGCCTCTCCGCGCCGTCCATCCTCCCGGCGAGCGCACTCCATCCTCCCGCGCGAGGCACGGCGGCCGCCGGCGCACGACGGAATGGGCGTAGCCGCCGGCGTAGAGTGGATAAGAGAAAGGAAAGGACTGCGGACTGAATTGAAATGCCTATAGGTTTTTTTTTTTTAAAGTCAAACATTTTTTCTGGATGCCACTAAAACAGGGACTGCGGGTTGATTTCCTGTAAACTGAGGGGGCTTTTTGCAAAACAACCACAACGGACAACTAGAGGTAATAGCTGGTTTATCTTTATCTTTACCTAATAATAATAAAAGAGCTATTGCTTCCTCCCTAATTTTGGTCCGCCATTACGAGATTTTCGTCCGTCCGTTGTTACAGGATTTTCGTACGTCGTCAAAAACAGTTCGCGTACATGGGCCCGCTTGGGCCTCTGGGTCAGCACGGCGAACGCCTCGGAGTGGCCCAACAACGAATCCAGCAAAAAATAGCTGCTGCCACAAGGGATCGAACTCACAACCTGCCATCAGTTTTCCTTACATAAATCCAACTGGTCTACATCATGCTTGTGTGAACTATAAAGAGGTTTTGTATATATTACATAGTACCACCTCGCTTCTTTGCTTATAATTTCACCAATTTATATATGAGTACGAGTTAGAATCAATAAGCGCCTCGGGATTAATAAGGAGAGGATAATAAGTGGCCGATGCATCTGGATTAATGGAGAGAGAGAGAGAGATCCGGGCATCTGGAATTAAATCGGCAGCTGATTAGAGTTAATTAAGGGAGTCCATTAATTAGTGGAAGATGGAGAGGGATTCCTGGAACATGCAAGATGACGCCTTGATTAAATAAGTGAATTAATTAAATTAATTAATGAAGGCGAGGATTTGTGCGGAAGGATTCGAATCAACATAGTGTGATTTCTCACTCCCGACGGTACATGATTTTCTCATATTGTACCGACTAAGAAATTATATTATGATTATGTTAATTCTCAGACCACTACTCGAGCAAATATACACACTAACTATTCACTTTTAATATGCTGTAAAAAAATATTCACTTTCAATATAGTTTTTAGATTTTTTGTGCATTGAATTTCCCGCAAAAAAAGATGACGCGCATACAAAAAAATTGCAGGTGTCTATGGTCCGGCTCTATCACGTTGGACGTCAAGGAGATCGTGGTGTAGGAGCTAGAGACAAACACATGTTTCAACTATGGCCGGGGCTCCGCCCGTCCGGGCTGTCACCATCAAGATAGAGGTCAGCATCATGGATAGCAATGGACGACTTATCTGACGCGAGAAACCCCATCTCCCTCTCTTTGTCAATCGCATATCTAGCGTAGAGATCACATTTTGCGCTCGCAAAGGTTCCGTGTTTTGCGTGGAAACTGGAATTTCATCAAGTGGTCACATTATTACAAATGTTTTGTATAACTGGCCACCCACCATTGTTGAATAGATGGATAACTTGGTGTAGGAGCTAGAGACAAACACATGTTTCAACTATGGCCGGGGCTCCGCCCGTCCGGGCTGTCACCATCAAGATAGAGGTCAGCATCATGGATAGCAATGGACGACTTATCTGACGCGAGAAACCCCATCTCCCTTTGTCAATCGCATATCTAGCGTAGAGATCACATTTTGCGCTCGCAAAGGTTCCGTGTTTTGCGTGGAAACTGGAATTTCATCAAGTGGTCACATTATTACAAATGTTTTGTATAACTGGCCACCCACCATTGTTGAATAGATGGATAACTTGGTCACCGTTTGTGACGGCAGCAAAGATTAGAATCGACAACATGGATGGGTGAGGCGTGCAAGCATTTGTTTCTCCCGTTGCAACGCACGGCCACATTTGCTAGTTAGTAGGTAAAGATAAAAGAGGAAAAAAAGAGCGATGCGCGAATTACAACCCCAACGAGTCCGATCGCGCGAAGGCCAGCCCAATCCCGTGCCGATCGGGTCAGACCGCACCAGTTCGCCCGCACCCGCACGCACGGAGGCAGCCCTTTCTCCCTCCTCCCTCCTGTGGCCTTGCCATCGGGTCAGACCGCACCAGTTCGCCCGCACCCGCACGCACGGAGGCAGCCCTTTCTCCCTCCTCCCTCCTGTGGCCTTGCCTGCATACGAGGAACCACCCCCACCGCCCCGCGAGCAATCCACCGGTCCCTGATCTCCGTCGACGCCACTGCCTCCGGCAACCTAATACCGCAATACAGATCTTCGGTGGCCTCCTCCGGAGCCCCTCCTATTGCCAGGACCCACCACCTGTCTCTTCCAGGCTCATCCGTTGCAAACCCTAACCCTAGCTCCCGGTGCGGGCTGCGTAGGTGCGTCCCCTGCTACATCGAATGCCCGTCTCGGTACCCTTCTGCCTTCCGCCGTCGCCTAGGGTCGCAATTGAGGTGTTGAGTAGGCACCGTGCTGCGGGGGGGGGGGGGGGGGGGGGGGTAGACATGTTCGAGTGGCGTTACTGTGCTGTTGCTCTTGAATTGCGCTTCATTTGTGTTACGCGTGGAGGAATGCCCGTGCTAGTCTTCCCTATGTATTCGGCAGTGTGTATGCAGTAGTCGTTGGCATGGGTGGGGTTGAACTGCGCCGTGGTTTGGGATGTTGGCACGGTGTGTCCCTCCAAGTGTGTGAGATGACGTGGAATATAGATGAAAATGTGATATTTGTTTTGCCCAGTTATGCAGGGCATGCACTGTGTATGAACGGATACTGGTCAGGATAGCCATCTGTTGTTATGTGTGCTTTGTTCGAATGCAAAAGGTTGTAATGTCGTTGCGCATGCTCGTTCCATTGGGCAGAGGATGACGCATGTCATATTTGGCTGGGCAATTATTGTGCTTATAAAACCCCTTAATTTGATTCTTAGTATGGATTGATTTTATTCTGGTTTACATGATCAATTATTTGTTCGCAGCTCTGTTTATTATTGTTTTCTGTAGTTATCTTGTTGTTTATGACGGTCTATCGGTTTACAGGTCAGGTTTTTATTGTGTCTTGCGAATTTGTGAGGAGGTCATGCTCGTTTGATGGCTTGGAGTTCTGAGAAAATGCGCTTGTAGTGATGTACGGGCAAAGCCTGCTTCTGTGGTCAAGTGGATACTGAGCCGTGCTCTATGGGAGGAATTGTTGAATGTGGTCTGAGCACTGACACAAAAACTTCCCCTCGCCGTGTGGCCATAGAGAAAGCTCAGGAGGAGCTGAGGTACATCTACCACCATGTTATTCTTCACTTTACGTTTTTGATGGATACCTGATACCTTTCTGTACACAAACTTCAGGCAGGAGTATGATGTCCGTGAAGAACGGAGGAGGGAGCTTGAGTTTTTAGTTAAGGTACGTGCGAACTACATCATCATATGGTGTTGTACATTTTCATTTTCCCCTGGTTTATTCACCTATCATGCAGGGAGGCAATCCCTTGGATTTCAAACTTGGACATGTAGTGTCGCTGAGTGTACAGTCCACTTCTGTCACAGATCAGATAGCCGAACAAAATGTGATGAGGTGATAATTAGTTCCTGATCTGTCATGTGATAACACTTACATTGTTATTGGTTGATTTAAGCCTTTAGTTCTTTCTTGCACTGCAGTGAAGCAAAAGGTAGTTTCACATTTGCTGCATCACCTCATGGAGATTCGTTTGATAGTAGTGGCAGACCAGGAAGTTCATGTCGTGAAGCCAACACAGCTGATAATCTTATGCTTTTATATGGAGATACCAGCAAAATAGGTGGGGAGAAACTTGTGAAACGCGGCACTAAAAGAAGTAACACACCTCAACCCGAGATGTCCTTTTGCAATGATGGCCAGAATAACACAAAAGAAGCTGAAGATTCTGGTCTGTTCCGCCATGGGGCAAAGAGCCAAGCGTATGCTCGACGCAGGTCAAAGTCAAGCAGGGAGAATGTAAATACTGTGCCTATTAGGTCTCCACCAGTTCCTCCCTTAAGTTCTCACCGGGAAGATGCAAAAGGTGTAGTACAAGAAGCAAAAAATGATGATCATGGCGCCTCATCCAGTGCGGCTCCAATACCGAGAAGTTCAAATGGTAACGATATGTTGAATAATGCGCCAAATAATCAAATGGCAGTGAAGATGGGCAGTGTTCAAGCAATTCATGAAGGCAAGCTAGAAGAAAAACAGGAAATAACGAACAACCAACATGTTACTCTAGCTCCCGAAATCTCATCAAACAGCGTGTTTGATAATTCACAGCATGCTGCAGGTGGCCAGATGCCTAGTGCAGCTGCTTCTGCCGAATCTCCTCATGCTATTACAAAAGAAGCTTCTTCAAGGACAGCTTCTTTGCCATCTACACACAACGAAATCTTTAGAGAAGCACATACTCCTGAAAAGGCAGACATCAGCTGCTCTGACAAAAGAATGGTTTATGCTCATGCAGTTGATATCGAAAATGAGGCTTCTGTTCTGCAGCCAGCCATAGAAACTGCTAGATCTAATGAAAATGAAGTGGATCTAACTTGTACAGATGCCACCAAGACTACTGATGAGCATTCAGGTAAAAATGCTAATTTTGTATCAGTGAAGGTTGGTGAAAATTCTGATGAAGGCTTGAGTAACACAGTACCTGGTGATAACGACGACAAAAGAGATGACCAACTGGAAGGCCGTAGCAGCCCCACTGCTGTGGTTGACGGATGTACTCTTGTACATCCAGAAGTCTGCACTGCTGTGAAAGATGAAATTGAAGTTTGTAACGACGTGGCTGACACGCAAAAGGATACAGGACGTCCTGCTACTTCTGACCACAACAAAGTGACTAAGGAGGCAGGTTCTGATTTGGATAGAAACAACAACTGTTCCAGTGCTTTGAGTGGTTCCGATAAGTTGGCTTCTGTTGATGTGCCCCCTGCTTCGCTCACAGAGGATATGCCTAATCCTGTGCTATCAACTAAATATTCTACATGTAACTTTGACAACGATGTTACAAAATGTAGCCGAAATGATGCAACAGTTACGGAAAAGGAATGTGAAGATCCTATTATGATAAAGAAGGAATATGAAGATTCTATCCTTAGAAGGGCTCGGTTTATAGAGGTACGGTCATATAATGCTCTCCTTTTATGCCAGTATTCTTGTTACTGAAAAGGAAGTCATTACTTGACAGCTGAACGTTAAGAGAGCTGGTGAACAAGCTCTTTGCAATATTTCTTTGGAGAAGAAGCGGAAAAGTCACTGGGAATTTGTTCTGGAGGAGATGGCTTGGATGGCAAATGATTTCATGCAGGTACTTCCTCAACTGATCTTATTTTCTTCATTGCACTCATATGAGCTGTAAGATTTCTTATGTTGTTGTTTAACATTGTTATTACATACATGTAACCTAACTATATCCTATATAATAGGAGCGTCTGTGGAGAAGTACAGCTGCAGCCCAGATGTGCAACTGGATTGCTTCCAGTGGCCGAGCAGCATTTGAAGAAGCTAGTGTTCACAGAAAGCAGAAATCTGCTGCTAGAATTCTGGCCAAGGGCATAATCAATTTTTGGCGTTCAGCTGAGACTTTACGAGCTACTAGTGGTGAGATTCCTAAAGCGTCACAAATAGAGAAATCAAAGGGGATTGAAGAAATGAAGCTTGCTGGCACCAAAGCAGAAAAAGAACTGGTATTAAAAATCAATAAAACATTAATCATTTATTTATATTCTTTTTCCATATTCGTTGATTCTGATGAGTATTACATGTAACGGCTAGGGTGGTTTTGGCTTTCTTGTAGCCTCAGAATGAAATAGCTACAAATGTTGCTTCATGTCATTTTTTTGAAGTGCATAAACTTTGTTGTAGACTTATTAGGCTTGATATGTTTGCAAGTTGCAAGTGCAAGGTTGATGTGATTTATGGAATTTGAACAGGGTGACGAATCCTTTGAACAAGAGAAGCCTAGGTGGTCTCACCACTCTTATATTCAGAGTTACGCTCTTCGGTTTCTGGAGTTCAACTGTAATGTGTCTGAGTGTCTTTCATTAGCTGAAGCACCATCAACTCCAGACAGGCTAAATGATTTTGGCATTTTAAAAGTGCCAGATGAACTTTCAGAAGTAATCTATCTGGCTCTATGGTTTTGACAATTTCCTTCTTTCTTTACGTCCTTTTGCATTCCATCTCATTCTATATGATTTACTTAATAAAGCCTGGTACCATTTTTGTTAGTATGAGAAGAACATGCACAAATAACTTGCCTAAATATTGGTTAATGATACATTTCCTATCTTTCAGACAAATCTCTTTTATGAGGTAGCCCCTGGTGCAATGCACACATACAGAGAGTCTGTGGGGTGTATATCTGTTTATAATAAGGTAAGATGATACTTTCGGTACACCAAAGCAGCAATTATGCCCTTTTTCCATCTTGTGGGAGTTCTGTTAAAATGTGATTGGGGCTTTAACTATTTAGTGTTTTGTTGCTCAAACAAAATCTACTTAGTGTTTGTCCTGGCAAATATTTCAGTTGCTTCAGTCGTGGAGTGTACAAAATTCTTGCACATCTAAATTTAGTGTTCTGTTGCTTTCAAGAGATTAATTGGTGTTATGGGCTCAATGGACATTTGATATTACCAGTTGTCATTTCAATGTTAAATCACTAACAAGAACATTTATGCTATAAATTGAGGAATTACACATATAAGTCTCCATGTTTACTACTTGCATCATTCTATTTATTACTATATTCCAAAGTTAACTTCTTTTGTATCCATGTACTGTCAAATTAACTATTTCTGTATTACAGAAATTTGTTAACACTGAACACAAGGAGGATTATGAGCCATCTACATGCGATTATGTTCCAGGTTTATATACCACTCCTTCTCAATACCTGTAACGTGATGCAATCTTCTTATCAATGTTTCATTTTTTTGTTTAGATGTACATAGGGAAAATGCATATGAAGATGATGAAGCTGAGGCATACACTTATTTATTGCCTGAGACATATGATGGTGGCTTGGCATCGAAATCGAGTCACAAGAAGAAACAACAGCAGAGGATGAATGGCAGAAGGCCGTATGATAATGGTGTTGACCTGCCTTATGATCCATGCTCGGAGAGCAAGCCAGGAAACCATCCATTTTTATCGAATAGTAAAAGACCTCCGGATTTCCTTTCCATTCCTACAAAACGCATACGGACAGCTGCTAGACAGCGAGTTGCAAGCCCATTCTCTGCTGGTGTTGCCGGAACCCCTCAGTTCACAAGTAAAACAGATGCCTCTAGTGGAGACACAAACTCCTGCCAAGATGATCAAAGTTCATTACAAGGCGGTTTTGTCCCCAGGAAGAATGCAGATATTGAATCCACTGTTGACTTTGACAGACAATTTATATATGATGGCAGTGAGGTGTCTACTAAGTCTAAAAAGAAGAAAAAGCCTAAGCACCCCGGGTACAAGGCACCACAAAGTGTGACCGAGTCCTATACCTTGATGTCTGGAAAGGTCAGATTCTCAATGCAATTCTCTTCATTGTTCTGTGAACTGTGGTTGGTAGAGAAAGTTTATTCTGCTTATGTTTCAGGCCATTGCCCATGATCCTAGGCCTCAGGTTGATTTGATTGCTCAATATGAGCAGGTATTATGTTTAGCTGTATGTGATTAAGCAGCCAACATTCTTACGGTCAATCCATTAGGTTGTGCTTGGTCAATCTGTCTGTAAAGTCAAACTGAATACTGATACTCCAGCAAGGAATACAATTCTTCCAAATAGCCCCATAGTCATTTTGAAGCGGCTACACATACATGTTCTAGCAACAAACTAGTGAACATTATGCTAAAATGATGTTTGAAGGCACGCAAGTGAACTATAGCATAACACAATTGATTGATTTCAGATTTTCAGTCATCCTTTATGAGTTATGGAGTGTATTCTAGTTTGAGATTAAGAGAGTACTGTAGGGTGTAGTGAACCCTATGCAGCACTGTGAGCCTCCAAAGTTCAGTACCACCAAACATTTCTGAATAGAACTACAGTAAGCATGTAGTTTCTCTAATTTCTGGATACTGTCTCTTTCCTGTACCAGAAGGATTATTTGAAGAAAAGACAGGAGGCTAATCAGTTTGATTCAAATGGGAATATTGGTAACTTTTTTTGTCTCTGCTTCAGACATCATATTTTTATCGGCATATAACATGATAATTATTGGTTCTTATTTGAGGGGGCACGAGAATAACTTCTGACATGTTAGATGCTGATCTATTAACAGTGGTAAATGGTCAGCATGCTTCTAAGAAGAGTAAACTGTTACATCAAGCGCCAGATATTTCATTAGAGGCTCTTACACCAGTTGGCCCACTGGCTTCTCCGGCAGCATCACAAATGAGTAACATGGTAAACCCGACGAAGATTATAAAGATCATCACTAATCGGGATCGTGGAAGAAAAAGTAAAGCACTGAAGGTATTCGTATGTTTTGACATTTTGGTCGTATATATGTTTTGCACCTTTATCTGCATATAGCCATAGACACTGTTTTACTGTGCTGCGCCTTTTCCTTTACAAATGAAAACCATTTTTCTTTGCACATGCATTACTTTTCTTTGTTAGCAATTAAAACTATTTGAGTTTGAATTCATTATTTGCTGAAACCAAATTGATGTTAATAGTTTATGTACTTCTGGAAGGGGAGCCTTGGCGCAGTGGTAAAGCTGCTGCCTTGTGACCATGAGGTCACGGGTTAAGTCCTGGAAACAGCCTCTTACAGAAATGTAGGGAAAGGCTGCGTACAATAGACCCAAAGTGGTCGGACCCTTCCCCGGACCCTGCGCAAGCGGGAGCTACATGCACCGGGCTGCCCCCCCCTTTTTTTTTTAGTTTATGTACTTCTGATTGTAGTACTATCAAGTAGATAACTAAGTTCATCCTATGCTTGGTTCCTCTTTTGTTTCTGGCCTTTTGGTTCTCTTGTGTAACTGAATGGACTGCCCAATTACCCAGGAAGCTTTTCCTTCTCATTGGTTGCTGAACTGTAGTATGCGCTTCCTTATGTCACAACTAGGGCTGGGAACTAACTGAGTTCAAGAAAAGACAGACATCCCAGGAAGCTTTTCCTTCTCATTGGTTGCTGAACTGTAATGCGCTTCCTTATGTCACAACTAGGGCTGGGAACTAATTGAGTTCAAGAAAAGACAGCCAGGCTTATTATGAGCTTGCCTCATTTTACATTCTGGGCTTCTGGCTTGGATGAAGTTCTCCAGCGTG
Organism: Aegilops tauschii subsp. strangulata; assembly: GCF_002575655.3. Lineage (NCBI taxonomy): Eukaryota > Viridiplantae > Streptophyta > Magnoliopsida > Poales > Poaceae > Aegilops > Aegilops tauschii. The sequence continues at coordinate 291,962,404 of NC_053037.3, forward strand.
AATAGAGGGATGATTGTTAACTTTTGTGCTGCTTGAATTGGCTCAGTAGTATGTTTAGGATTTTTACCTTTAAATTTAGCATATTCATCATTTGTGCTCCCAGCCTGAGCAAAGGTCAGTTGAGATCAAAATTAGCACAAATTTGATTTCATGCTCAATTAAACTAGAAATGAGCTCAGTCTGACCTGACCCTTGTTGAATTGTGCCAATTTTTTTATTTCTAACGTTTTCTGTTTCAGCTAAGATTATTGTTTAGCATGCAAGCACAGCCATCTATGGCATTTTTGCTTACCAACTACTTTCTGAAATATTGATCTGTTGGTCAGATCGCTGCTGTCGACTCCACATTGAGCCAAAACTTAGCCGATCCTTAGCCTCATGTTTTTCCAGCCTAACTGTTTTAGTTGAGCCAAGATATTTATTTATCATGCCAACACCTCAGCTCTGGCATTTTGCTCATCAACTACTTACTGAAATGTTGATCTCTTTTTCAGATGACTGCTGGCCACTCCGGTCCTGGAAGTCCATGGTCAAATTTCGAGGATCAGGTTATTCTATGTTTGAAATTACTTGATCTTGCAACATTTTGCGGAAAACTGCTAACATCTTAAAAAAAACCAGGCTCTTGTGGTGCTTGTACATGATATGGGTCAAAACTGGGAACTAGTGAGCGACGCACTGAATAGCATTGTCCAACTGAAGGTAATTATGTTATTTAGGCAATATCTAAGCCATGTTGTTTCCATTTTCCTTTTCTAGCGTTTACTTATGATTGATTGACGTTAATTCTTTTTAGAAATGCTGAATATTACTACTTTCTTCCTTGTATATGGATGAAATTTTTCACCATATTCTGGTGGCTTTAAAACATTGGTCATCAATTTCTTACTTAATGCCTTAATGGTGGACTCTTCCATCCCGATATTTGCAGTGTATATATAGAAGGCCTGATGAGTGTAAGGACCGTCACAAGCTTCTGACGGATAGAAGTTCTGGTGATGGCGCTGACAGCGCAGATGACTCAGGCTCATCTCAACACTATCAATCCACATTACCTGGCATTCCGAAGGTATGCTCTCTCATTTATGTTATACCTATCCTCCGTTCCAAATTAGTGTCGCTGGTTTAGTACAGAAGTTGTACTAAATCAGCGACACTTAATTTGGAACGGATGGAGTAGCTTTTTTTATGGAAATGATATTAACTGCTAGATCCTTGATTAGTGGCTATAGGATTTCTGTAAATCTGCTCAGCTTTTATTGATCGCTATAAATTTCACGAATAAGGCCACCTTTTCTTGTCCAATAAGCTGCACGGAGATGCACACAAAATGTCATTTCTTGAACAATTAACACTATGAATCCCTCGTGTGAATATCAGGGCAGCGCCAGACAGCTGTTTCAGCGCCTTCAAGGACCGTTTGAGGAAGAGACTCTTAAGACACATTTTGAGAAAATAATATTCCTTGGGCAGAAATTGCATCCATGTCGCAGAAAGGTTAGTATTATCTTCCTTTGAAAACCTCTCACTGACTTGATTTTGCGTGAGGCATAGCTGCCATTTTCCTTCGTCGTAGTAGCCATGTTTCCTTTTCCTGGTAATTTTGCTATGCTGTTTTATGCCTTCCTTACTGTCTGTAAGGACAATCATCTGCTGCTGTTGGATATGCAGAGAATGCTGATCCTCATTTTAGGTTTGTGAAGATTGGCTATCCTCTCCCCATTTACTTTTGATGTATCATATATACCCCTAGACGCTCTGTGGAGTTGAGTCAAAATGGCCCCATACTTTCACGAGTCTGGGGCTTTGCCACGCAGGCTCACACGAGCCAGGTTTTTCTCTTTCCAAAATGGGCATCACTCACGTAGACGCTCGAGACTTTGAGTATTATGCACATTTATAAGATCCCTTGCCTGTGTAAAATGAACAAAATTTTGGGGAAAAAGTTGCCATTACAGAACTTATCCTTTTTCTGGTTCAGCCACAAGTGCAATAGTTGCTTAATAATTTTCCTCTGTGATTTGTTTTCTGATTCTGACTGAAATAAGGATTATTTCTGGGCAGGACTAGGTTTGCCGAGTCTCACTTTATAGTTTTCTGTACCTAAACTGGCCACCAAATTTGTGCGGAATCTGGTGACCACTGATCCTGATCTTAAGTAAACTACATAGTTTACTCACCTTTTTCCCTGATCATTTTTGGAAGAACATCAAGTATAAATATAAATTGACGATATTGCGCCGTTTCTTGATTAGGTTTCGCTAGGTTGAAGCAATATATTTTCACTTGAAACCACATAACAGTTGTTTGCAAGTCACACCCTGATACGCCATAGGGGTATGGCAATTTGGGTACAGTGATCACGATATGATATTTCCTCCAAACAGGAAATGTATGCATGCTTTTCAATGTAAATGTAATTCCTGATTAAACCTTGCTACTTGGGTTGGTCTGATAATCTTTCTGATGTTTCCTTCCAATTTGCTGTAATTTTTGTGTTATTTTTGTTTATCGTTCTCATTGAGTATTATCAATATTTGCTTGCTGACATGATTCTCGTCTCTGTCTGTCCTTTATGTGTGTATTCATTTTTGGTCATTAAGGGGGAAATGCAGGAGCTTAAGCCAATAAATCCACTTCATACTTCTCATGTTCTTGCACTTTCTCAAGTGTGCACAAGCAACTTCTCTGGTGGCATTTTGACGTATGTGCATACACTTCAAACTAACCTTTTTAGATGTTAATTGGCGCCCCCTATATTATTCAGTGTATTCTTATCTAATCCAGCTACTGCTGGTCATTTTGTGTTCTATGCTTCTTTCTAATTCAAAACATTTATAGGCCACTTGATCTTTGTGACACAATAACTTCAATTCCGGATGCACTTCCTGTTGGTTACCCGGGATCACATACAAATGTGTTAACGCTTCCGAACCATCACGGTTCAATTAGTCCTGCTCTTCCAACTTCAAATGTGAACCCAAGGTTATCAGGTTCTCCTGGTATGGTACTAGGAAGCAGTTTGCCATCACCTTCAACATTGAATGGCCCGGCTAGGTAAATGACCCTGTTGTCTTCTCTAGCTGATATTTAATAAATTTGTCTTTTAATGTTTGTTTCTGCATGTATGCTCAAAGGTATGGTGTGCCTAGACCTACCTCTTTACAGGGCGACGAACAACAAAGAATTCAGTATACTCATATGGTTAATGGCAGAAATCTTCAGCAGCCTGGAGTTTCTGTTCCTGGTGTGTTGCCCGCTGGAGTTGATCGTGGTGTTCGAATGATGCCTGGTGCTAATGGTATGGGAATGATGACTGGACTTGCTCGATGTGCACCTGTTGCAAGGCCGGGTTTTCCAAGGATTGGTTCCCCAGGAATGCGAAATATGGTTTCATCTGGAAACATGCTATCCAGTGGTCAAGGCATGCAAAACTCGGTAAATCTTCACCCTGGTTCTGTACCTGGCCCTGGAAATACGATGTTGAGGCCACGTGATCCGATGCAGATGATTCGGGTACGCATCCCCTTTCATATTATATTATGATATGTAAATTTCAGTGTATCTCCTTTTTGCACTGACCGGTTTAGTAGAAGCACTTTAGTAGAAAGTACTATGCATGCCATCTGTCTTTCCTTCTTCCTAAAATGATGTACTGGTTAACTGATGATCCTTAACAACTGTCTGGTCATACACGTCATCTCTGACAGTGCCAATATAAACAAAACAGTGTTTTTCCAACATTTACTGCCAAGACTGGTTGGTTTACCATATAGGCCAATACTTGTCCCAGACAACCTGCAGCAAATGTTTGCTGGTTGTTTTCTGAGCAGGCCGTATTACCTTTCCATCTGGAGAGAAGCCCACAGACTTCATGGGTATTGACACTTGCTCTTTTAAGTGATGCTAAAACCACTTTCACCCTGCTCTCTCCTTGCCCTACTATATGTCTAAGAATGACAAACCAGCTTTTAAGTTATGCTAAAACCACTTTCACCCTGCTCCTTCCTTGGCCTCCTATATGTCTAAGAATGACAAACCAGCTACTGTTGTGATTGCTGGTCAACAATGAGATAACTACCATGCTGCCGATATCCAGACAGCATGGCAGCGAGGGATTGGGTAGACATAGATTGAGACTAGAGAATAATTTTGGGTGAGATCATATTGGTTATTCTTGCTTGATTTCCAAACCTTACATGACCTGCACATTTATAATACCTCCCAACTTGACACCTAGGGTGTCTCTGAATCCATACTTTACCTAATCCTTGCTGTTCAGAATTAAGCATTCCTAATTCTGTCTCTAACTCATCTTTCTCAGTTCAAGTCGGATCCTTCCTGAACTCTTCCCTAGCCGACTCTTTGAATCTCATTGGGCGTATCTTTCTGTACATAACTCACATACAAGTTGCACACCTTGCCGGCCGGCCGGTTGGCCACAATACATCTGATGCTGCTTTGAGGCCATGTACTAATGTCCACAACGCACCCCTCCTGGACAAGCAGCTTGTCCCCAAGCTGCAGGCTAGCGACCATGGTTTCGTTTCTCCCAGAAGTCCATGCCTTGGCACCATTTGCTGCTACTGCTGCAGAATCACACGTCACATCTGTACACAATGCTGTTTTTTCTTCTTCGAGAAAACGCAAAAGACCTTGCGTTTCTTTTCATTGAATAGGTAGGGGGTCAGTTACAGTCGTCCTAGGACGAATAAAGCGAGAATCAGGTACAAGGCTCAGTGCACATCCCATGTAGGGGGGAGGACTACTCTAAGACCTGCCGCTCCGGCCTTAGCCCAGGAGCCAGCTTCCTCCTTGATTCGGTCGACGAGCGTGCGGAGGGAATTGGAGATCCAGCCCTTGCCAGGCGCGTCCCTTGTCTGTTCGCGAGAGCCATAGCCACCGCAGTCTGAGCGCAAGCCCGGTGCGCTCTAGGTCGCGAACCCCGAGACCTCCAAGCTCGAGGGGGCGGGAGACAAGGCGCCAGTTCACATGGCAGTGACCGCCGTTGGCGACGGCTCGCCCAGCCCATAGGAATCCTCGTTGAATCTTCTCGAGCTGCCGCAGAGTTTTTTTCGTGGGGGCAAAAGCAAGCAGCTGGTGCACCTCGCGCAAAGAACCGACTTGACTAGGGCAAGCCTGTCGGCTCTGTTCATAAGCCATGCTTTCCAGGTGGGCAAGCGCCCGGCGACCCTGTCGACCAAGGGCTGTAGCTGACCGGCGGACGGGCGGCGCGTCGTCAAGGGTATGCCGAGGTAGGTGACTGGGAGCGCAGCGGTCGTACAGCCCAGGCCGGTGATGATCTCAGTGGCGACCTGCTCCCAATGCAAGACCGTGGCCGAGCTCTTGGCGTAATTTACTTTGAGGCCGGACGCTCCTCCAAACAGGCCAAGTATTTCCTTGACCGCAGTTATATCGCTCTCCGTGGCATGGCAGAATAGCATGACGTCGTCGGCGTATAAAGATATAGCCGGAATAGGCCTCCGCGGGTGCAGCGGCAAGAGTATGCCCGAGTCGTGGGCGCGTCGAATCAGCCGTCCGAGGGTGTCAACCGCGAGCACGAATAGCTGCGGGGACAGGGAGTTGCCCTGCCGCAGCCCTTCTCTGTGCCAAATCGGAGGTCCTGGCACACCATTCAACAGGACCCGGGTGCTCGCCGAGGACAGGAGGATGGCAATCCACTCGAGGAAGCGATGACCGAACCCATATTGGCGCAAGACCTCGAAGAGGAATGGCCAGGATATGGAGTCGAATGCGCGCGTGAGGTCAAGCTTGAGCATGACCCGGGGGCCCCAAGTTGGCTCAATAGCTTGAGCGATTGCCGGACGAGCATGAAGTTGTCGTGGAGGCTCCGTCCGAGGATGAACGCGTTTTGATTGCGGCTGACAAGGTGGTCAAGTTTTGGAGCTAGTCGGAGCGAGAGGGCCTTGGCGAAGACCTTGGCCACAATGTGAATGAGGCATATCGGCCGGTAGTCTCGCAGCTCTAGGGCGTCGGCGCGCTTCGGAAGCAGAGTTAGAAGTGCCTGGTTGAGCTTGCAGAAGCCGCGGCCGCACATCTCAAAGAGCTGCTGGAATACGTCCATGAAGTCCTGCTTGACGATACTCCAACACGCGTGAAGGAATTCGGCGTTGAAGCCGTCGGGCCCGGGTGCCTTATGCGCGGGCAGGCGTTTGACTGCCTTCCAAATCTCCTCCGGGCAGAAGGCCGCATCAAGATCGGAAAGATCACTTCCGTCGATAAGCTGCGACAGATCCAGCGTGTGGTCGCGCTCGACCGCCGTGCCAAGCAGGGCGTCGAAGTGCCGGAAAGCAGCCTCGGCCATCTCATTGTGGTCGGTGAGCAGCAGGCCGTTCACGGAGAGGCGGAAGATGCGGTTCTTCTGTCGTCGGAACGAGCATTGCCGGTGGAAGAAGGCGGTGCTGGCGTCACCATCTTTGAGTGAGGCGATGCGGGCGCGCTGTCTAGCAATCGTCTGTTCCAAGGAAGCCAGTCCTAGGTACGAGATTTTCATCTGTTTGCGTAGCCAATCCTCCGGGGGCGTGAGGATTCGGTCTTCCTGGGCCTTGTCAAAGCGTGCGATAAGCTCTCTCGCGATGGCTAGCTTGGTCTTCACGTTGCCGACCGCTTTGGCACTCCAGCTCGTTAAGCATCGCGCCGTGGCCTGGAGGCGCAACATAAGGCGACGGAAGGGATCGGGCTCGTGAACAGAACCCCACGCCGCGGCCACCGTCTCGTGGAAACCGTCCAGGCGCAGCCAGTGATCCTCGAAATGGAACCTGCGGTGCAGCACGGGAGCGGGGGCGCAGTCCAGCAGCAGGGGAGAGTGATCCGATACGACGGACGCCAGGCATGTCAGATGGCATTCGCCGTGTCCGTCCTCCCAGTCCGACGTGCACAGCACTCGGTCGAGGTGTACCAGGGTCGGGAGGGATTGTTCGTTCGACCACGTGTAGCGTCGCCCGTTGAGATATACCTCCTTGAGCGCGAGGTCGTTGACGAGGCGGCGGAACTTGCCCATCATGCGCCTGTTGAGGTTGTCCGTGTTCTTGTCCTCGGAGCGGAGGATGAGGTTAAAGTCCCCGCAGATCATCCACGGGCTGTGGCAGTCCGCTCTAATCTCGCGTAACTCCTCCAGGAAGGCGACCTTGGCCACGTCATCCTGTGGCCCGTAAACAACGGTGATCCACCACGGCGTGCCGCCGGCCGTGGCGACGCGGGCCGAGATCGCGTTGTTGGTGAACAGGGTGTCAGAGATGGACACATCCCTGCTTTTCCAGGCCAGGAGGATGCCGCCGTGCGTGCCCAGCGCCGGGAGGTATGTGTAATCGTCGAACTCCGAGCCAAGCGTGTCAAGAACAATGGACGAGCAAAGCAACTCAATCTTCGTTTCTTGTAGACGTACAATGGAGGCGCCGGTGGTGTCAAGCAGCGTGCGGATGGCGTGGCGCCGCGCTCGTGCGTTGAGGCCGCGCACATTCCATACAATGATCTCGAGGCCGTGATCCATAGAGAGTGGATCGATGGGGGATCGGCGTCCAGGAGGATCTAAGTTGCGCACACCGGGTCGACGTGCGCCGCAGCAGCGGTCTGACTTGTCAGGCAGGCTGGGATCTCACGATCGACCAGCGCGGCCATGGCAGACAGCACGGACAGCGGGATGGGTGCAGCGAATAGATCGTCGTATGCCTTCATCTCCGCGGCCGTGATCTTCTGGTTAGTCCCGACGATTCCGAGCGTGCGGAGGACCTGAACTTGCGCACGTCTAGCGGCCGTGGGAGGTGCAGCGGCCGTGGTCGTGGTGGGGAGGCAGATCGGCCACGGCGAGGAGTGAAGTCAGAGGCCGGCGAGGCCTCTTCCCGGGCGCCGGCAGGGTAGCATTCAGCTCCTTGGTGGCTGCGGCGAGGAAGTCCCCCAGTGTCCAGGGGCGGGCGGTGGCAGCCGGTCCGCGCGATCGGCGCATGATTATTGGCGGGGAGGCGAAACGACCGGGTCCGGATACATGCATGCCCGACCGAGCCAGACCGGCGTTGGCGGGTGTCGCAGCGGGCCCGGGGGAGACTGGGGCCGCGCAGTGCTGTGCGGGCGTTTGCGGGTCCCGCTGGGCAGGGGTGGGCGACGTGGATCTGTCCCTGCATGGGGTCACCGATGCGCGGGTGGGAGAAGCGGCATGGGGCTCAGGCGCGGCACTGGCCAATCCAACGCGCTCGACTGGGGTCGCGACCAGGTCAGCATCTGGCGCCTCCTCAGGATCCGCATCGGGAGGGGTGCCACTTTGGCCCGACAAGATGGGCGTCATCGTCTGCGCTGCCTGCTGCGAGTTGGGGACCTCGCTGAGCACGGCCTAGTCCCGACAGGCCGAAGGGGCAGGAGAGGCAGCAGGTGGCCCCGCGGGATCGTCCTCGGTCTCTGGGGGAGGCACCGGATTCAAAATTCCGGTCGTGTCCATGGCTGCCGAGGCCACAGGCGAGTCGCCAGCTGGCCCAGACGAGCCAGACTGCGCTTCCGCAGGGGCGCCGTCACCGCTGCGAGCCTGGCCCGCAGGCAAAGTAGGCTTATCTTTCCTTTTACCCTTTCCTTTTCTGGCTCGATGACGACGGCGGCGGGCCCCATGCTGACCGGGCCACGGAAGCATGCCTTTCTGGGGCAGGGTGGCCGTACTCGTCGCCGCGCCGGACGCGGCAGGCCAGCCCGCCGCTATGGCGACGCCGTCCGCGCGGGAGGTGAGGCCTCCGGTGCGCCAGCCGAGACAGTCGACCGCGATGCCATCAGCGCGGCCGGAGAGCTGCGGCTCTGAGCGTCTCCGCTTGCGGCCACGGCCATGCCCGTTGCCGTTGTCGTGGTCATTGCCCGCGCCCCGGTCGCGGTCCGGGCCCTGTCCTGCCGGTGCGTTGGGGAGGGCAGCGTGGATCATCTCGGCGCGGACGATGGAGATGGTGATGGGGAAAGTGAGAATTCTGATTGACGGAGCTTCCGAGCTAGAGCGTGCGGGAATCTGTTCGACGATCTCCAGAATGGCGGCTCGCCGGATGCCCGTGGGGTCGTGCGTGCGCCTGGACAGGCGGAACGTGGCGAGGTCGTCGCGGGAGCGAGTTTGGGGGTGGAGACGCTCGATCCAGCAGCTTCGACTGAGAATATGCTCGGCGGTGGAGAGGTGCCAGGCCTGGGTAGGAATACCGCGGAGTTCAAGCTCGACGCGGTATTTGAACTCACCAAGCCAGCATGCGCGAGCTTGCTCCACGGGCGCATCGAGAGGGAGAAGCGGGGGGAGCGGATGAAGTGCTCTCCGGCGAGACGATCCATGGCTGTCTGCGAGCCGAAGAGAATCAGGAAATCCTCCGGGTGATGCGCGTGCACGGTGAAGTCTCCATTGACCAGCCCGAAGGAGTCGTAGAGTGCCGCGGCGACCTCATCCGCAGAGACTAGCGGGCGGTTGCCGGTGACGGAGGCCACCAGAGCGCGGGCCAGGACCCGCTCCGCCTCCTCCATTTCCACAGTGTGCGACACAACAACGCGCTCCGGCTCGAGTGGGCGGGCGTCGGGTGACGGCGCGGACTGGGTAGGCGTCGGAAGGAGGGGGCCCAGAGGACGGGGAGGGGTCACAGCCGCCGGCCTGGGCTGGCCCGAGAGGGCACGAGGGCGGCGTTCCTCATCTTGACTGGGAGCGTCGCAGGAACAGGAGTCGTGGCCGGATGTCGGGCAGCGGCGGCATCTGATTTCGTTGGTGCAGTCCCGCACGCGGTGGCCCGGGTCCAAGCACTGGAAGCAGAGGCCAGCCACCTCTTCAGGGGAGGGGCTGAGCGGACGGCGCGGTGGAGAGCTGGGCGCGGCGCCCTGGCGCGGGCGGCGGCGACGGTGCCTGCGCCGTGGCTGCTGGAACCCGTCCGCGTCGACCGTGCTGGCGTTGGTGGCGTTGGCGTTGGGGACGCGGTGCACCTCCGAACGGGGGCCGAGGCGGCGCTTAGCAGGCAGCCTGGGGATCGCCGCCGCAGAGCCGTTGGCAGGGGGCGCCGGCGCCGGGGATGCGGGAGGAGCCGCGGGGCGGCGCGCCACCTCGCAGTAGGAGCGCGCGGAGGACTCGCTCCCCGAGTCGAGCCTGCGGTCGCCTGAGGACACGCGCTCGTCGGAAAGGGTCGCTCCACGGCCGGCGAGATCAGCGCTGGAAGACGCCATGGCGGGGACGGGTGAGGGCTGAGAAGGAAGGGAGGGCCACCGGCAGGAGGCGGCGGCGGAGGGGCTGGGGGGAGGGGAGGTGGGCTACCGGCGGGGATTCGACAGCGGCAGGGGGGCTGCGGGGCTACGCGGAGCTAGGCGGGAGGGGAGCGGAGCGAGAGCGAGAGCCCATCGCGTCAGGACACTGACTTGTTCGGTCGCGCATGTGAATTTTTCTGTACACAATGCTGCTGCTGCCGGAGCTAATGCTGTAGGCCTTGCTCGTAGCAACATCGTGGTCACTCCTGGTTCTTTTGGGCATGTTGCTGCTGCTCCTGTTGTGTCGATCTCTATCATTGTTGTGCCTGGCTGCACTGCGGCAGCTCCTCTGACAGTGCTTCTAGCTTCTTCTCGCGCTTGCTCTTTGTGTATCGAGCTTTGCTGCTACGTCCGCCAGAGTTGCTATAGTTGGCTGCTCTGCTGTCGTTTGCATCATAGTTTTTTAAAACCAGACTGGACTGCTGGTCTGACCGGAAAAAAACAGAACCGGTGACCCTGTCGGTTTTTTAAGCTCCATGGACCGTCCCCGCCTACCGTGGTGGAGATAGTTAGACAGCCTGGCTCTGAGGGATTGGGTACACATAGGTTGACACCCAGGGTGTTGTACTCTTAACTAGGAACCCACTAATACGAGTATCTGAATCCATACCTACCTAATCCTTGCTGTTCCGAATTAAACATTCCCAATCCTGTCTCCAGCTCATCTTTCCAAGTTCAAGTCGGTCCCTTCCTGCACATATCAATTGTACGTCTTGCCAGCTGTCTGTCTGTAATACATCTGATGCTGCTTTAAGGCAATGTACTAATGTCCACAACAGCTACATATTATTGTTCAATTTTCATCGACTACTATGAATGAACTAAAAGACTGTATTCTGGTATATAAAAAGTGATTCCTGGATGTGCGTTTCAAGATGGTGCGTTAGAAGTTTGTGAAGGATATCACAGCTAGAGAGTAAGATACTATTGGTTCATTACAATGTGATTCATTTAGCAACTTGCATCTCTTATTCTTTTGGTATGACCCAGTTAGTGATGTTTGCTTGACCTGGTGTACTTGTGGTATCAAATTTAACTTAATAAAAAAAGCTAAGATTAAATATAGGAGTAACTCCTTTTCTTTTGGGGTACGGCATTGCTGATGCTACACCTCTGTTTCTTGTAGCCTGGCCAGAATTCGGAAGAGCACAGACAAATGATGGTGCAGGAGTTTCAGATGCAAGTTCCACAGGGGAATAGCCAGGCTATCCATTTCAGTGGCACACCATTTCCCCATGCCGGAACATCTTCACCTGTTCAGTCATTTCCTGTTCAGCAGTCCCAACCACATCAGATGCCACAACAGGCACACATGTTTGGAAATACGCAGCACTCTCATATCCGAGGGGCAAACCAGTCAAGCCCACAGCATCAGGCTTATGCACGGTTAGCTAAAGAGAGACACATTCAACAATCCATGATGTCCCAACAACAGCACCCACTTTCTGCAGCTAGTGCAGTGCCAACTGTGCAGAATGGTTCACAAACGCAGCCACAATCTGCTGTCAATGCTGTCCCATCTTCACAATCGCAGCATAAGAAGCAGCACCCGACGCAACATCCACAAGATAGCTCAGTTCCTCCCAATCAGCCTGCCAATAGTACATCACATAAGCAGAAGAAGCAACAGGCTCAGCAGCAGTCAAGACAAAACCAACAGCAACGGCATCAAGGTAGCCAGCAAGCTAAGCTAATGAAGAGCTTAGGCCGAGGGAATATGACGCAGCAGAATCCTTCAGTTGATGGTACTCAACTCAGCGGCATTCCTGCAACCTCAAAAAACCAAGTCTCTGATACAAATATGATGCAGCAGGCCCCAGCGTATTTTACTGGTAATAAGGGATTGATTCCATCAGTGCCTCAGCCTGGGAATCAACCAAAAATGTATGCTTCTCATACACCGCAGTCACCAATACAATCATCAGATATTGGTAATCAAGGTTCAATACAGGGTTCTCCCAACCAGACCTTGTTAGCTTCCCAACAAGCTCCAGTTCATTCATCATCGCAATTGGCTACACAACAGCAGCAACAACAGCGGCACATGAATCCATCACATAATAATATCCAAAGATTGATGATGCAACAAAACCGCCATATGAACAGCGATGTTAGGATCGAGTTGCCTGTTGATCAAGTCAATCAGGTAATTCCGTCTACATCAGTTGCAAGGAGTACAGACTCAGGTAGCCCAGGTGTTTCATCTATACAACATCGGAAACAGGATTCATCTCAAGATCCAACTGCTGTTGCCTCGACCTCGCAGCTAGCTAGCTCGCCTCAAGATAGCTTTGTTGGAAATGAAGCTTTCTTGTCAGCACCTAACCAAGGCATGCTGCAAAGGCAAATGTCAGGGGGTGTTCCTATACATGGAAATGTTATTGGCACCCAGCGGCAGCAACAGCAGGCTCGGCTGCAACTTCAAACTCAGCAGCAGCAGCAGCAGCAGCAGCAGAGACCTGATGTTCAAGGCAGTTTATATGCTCATCCTTCAAATTCGGGAGCAGGATGATGATATAATCACTCCAGGTTGATATCTTCTGCAGAACATTGCTTTCTGTTGTAAAGTTACTGTACAGGTATCCTCTCTTACCTTAAGTTATTCCTTGGTGTTTGTGTGAGTGCGATGCAAGATATTTTTGTCAAATCCTTAGCATGTTTGATTCCTTCAATGCATGCACATGTCATCAAGATGTTTTTTTGTGAACTGCACAATAAGTTTTATCAACCATTACGGAACTGATAACACTCGCACTTTATTTCTCTTCTAGCTATTATTTTTCTGCTATTGGAATTTGGGGAATCCGTGGTTCGCGAGAAGGAAAAAGGACTAATCTTTTGTTACATCTGGCACGAGATGAAAAAGAGAGAGCTTCGTCTATCGATGAACAGCAGATTGACGGAGCTCTTGGCATTGCTTTGTTTTTCTCTCCTTTCCCACTTTATTTCTCTTCTAGCTATTATTTTTCTGCTATTGGAATTTGGGGAATTGACACGTAATAGGTCTAGGCAAGTACACCAAACCAGCTTAAGGCCCAGTTCTTTCGGGTGATTCTCCCAGAATCTTGAGAATCGGACCTCTCCCAACTTCTCTCAGAATTTTGAACCCATATTCTTTTGACAATCCTAGCTAGTTAGGATGAAAATAGCTAGGATTGTCAAAAAAATATAGGTTCATGATTCTGGGAGAAGGTGAGTGAAGGTTCGATTCTCAAGATTATGGGAGAATCGGCCAAAAGAACTGGACCTAAACAGTTACGTTTGGTGCTGCATTACGTCAATTATTATGCAGTTTGCCTAATATAGCTAGTTAGCTGTAAATTGTGCTTTTGACCTACACCTTTGAAAAATAATCCAGTAACAGAATTTGCTCATAAATTTGAAGGAATATGCACATATAACTTGACTGTTTTTTTTTTTGAATCTGGATAGCAAGGGCCAAGTTAATTATGTTAGTGGACTTGAATCTTGAATATAAAACATGCTAATGCTGTTGCAGTGACATCTTCAAGTTAACTGAGTATTTTCATCGCAAGCTTATCTCAGTAAGCGATTGTCAGTATTTACTTCAATTTTCCAATTTTGTGCCTTGTTGCTAGGTCTTACGTACCGTGGAAGCCGCTCAGATGATAGCGCACCGCATCCCCTAACTCTGAAGCTAATTGTAGTTACCTCAATGTCAGGTAGATAATTGTTTCTGTTCCATTTTGGCACCACCTTGCAAGCAGCTTGGTTCTAGATTGCTGGAGATAGCTCTTGTAACGGCGAATTCCTTTTGTTGTTGGATTCTAACTCTAATTTGGGCCCAGCTGTATATTTGTCTACGGGGTCCATGTTGGTAGAAACAGTCTTCTTTTGTATAAGCCTGTGCATTTAGCTCACAAGTTAGTGAATGCAAAAGTCTTCCTTCGGCGTGGACGTCTTCATCCCCATATCCAGAAGTTCTAACTCGCAAGCCCTTCTTGCAACATGGTCAGCTGTCGATGACTTGGTTCTCTTTGAGAATCCATCCATTGGGAAGCCTTGCAAGTTTGATGTGGCAGGCTTGGTTTCTTTTGTGCCGGTGAAGTATGTTCTACACTTCTACTTTCCTTGTGACTGTGAGTAGTTGGGATGGCATTTTGTAGCAAAGTTAATATGATTAATTAATAAGAAGAAAGGCGTGCACACGAAAGGTGTACACGTATTATTGCGTTTGAAACAAACAGCTGTTTACGTATTGGTGACCGGCGGTGTTGATTTAGGCCAGTTTTTTTCTGGCTTTTTTGGGCTTTCAGAATAAACTGACCTCTATCCAACTTATTTTAGAGGCCCAACTAAAATTTTCATTGTAGAAGTCTATTAGTCAAGTCTTAACTACTACTCTCTTCGTCTGATGAAAAGTGTACAATTGGGTTTAAAATTTGTTCACAAAAGAGTACTTCTCTATCTTCTCAATGCACTTTAAAGTATTTTTTTTCATCACACGGTAATCAAGACCAGATAGCATTTTATATAGTCTTCTTAATTTCTACATGCACTCAGCTCATTGGGGGTGCATTTTAAAGTATTTTATCTCATCACACGGTAATCAAGATCAATAGCATCCTATACATAGTCTTCTTAATTTCTACATGCACTTAACTCATTGGGGTTGAGTAATTAAAAAGAAGAGAGAAGGTGGCTTGCATCTTCTCAATGCATTTTTTACTCTACTTCATAGTTTGTCCTAATATTTCTAGATGTATACTTTTCATCGGATGAAGGGAATAGGCTTCTAAATTTGATTGGGCTTCTAGAATAAGCTGGATAGGGCTACCCAACTTATTCTAGAAGCCAACAAAAGAACTGACTCTTATCTTTTCTAACACTAATGCCCATTGCACCGATGACACAAGAAGCCAATTAGAATAATGTCTTATGTGGACATTCTAGGGCAAGTGCGAGAAAGCAAGATAAAATTATCAGTGTTTATTGTATTTTCCCAACTTTCTGTTTTATAGAGCTCATCCAAAAAAAAGGATCCCGATAAATGTCACACATGTGACACAAGCAATTCCGTCCATACATGTAGGCTGAAGTAGGTCGGGCTAAACGTCTTTCTAGCCACCTGTTGTGACACGTTAGCCTTTTTGTTTTTTCTACACTTGCATGTAAATAGGGATAAGAGCAGATGATGCCTTTTTGTTCTTTCTACACTTGCATGTAAATTGAGACAAAAACAGACGATGTTAATGGAAATCTTTCGGGGTTTTTGAACTTTCAAATGTTTTATCTTTTAAATGAAAAATCTGATTGAAATCTATTTTCACCATTAAATTCGTCAGCCTTTTTGTTTTTTCTACACTTGCATGTAAATAGGGATAAGAACAGAGGATGCCTTTTTGTTCTTTCTACATTTGCATGTAAATTGAGACAAAAACAGATAATGTTAGTGAAAATCTTTCGGGGTTTTTAAACTTTTAAATCTTTTATCTCTTAAATAAAAAATCTGATTGAAATCTATTTTCACCATTAAATTCATTGTGATGAGCACTTTAAAACTAGATCTCATATCGATATGTTTTGACAATATTTTTTAGCGGTCAAAAGTTGAAATGTCTATTGCACATAAACTACCATAGTGTCTACACAGAAGTTGCCATGGTATGTGTTCAACTATTTTTCCTTCTAAATTTAAAGTAATTTTTGACATGTTATAATAAAGGAAATTAAAAAAATAAACTTGTCATCGAGAGTTACTAAAATTTGCCGTGGTCCATGAAATAATGTTGGCATGGTTCATAATTAGAAAGAAATTCCTCGTCAATTATTTAAAAAATGCAGTCAATGGCTCAAATTTGCCATGAACCAGAAACTAAAATTGCCATGGTGTTTACTTAAATTTACCATGATACATGCATTAAATTTTTTCATTAAAATTCTAGAATTGTCATGATCAAAATACTGAAATTGCCATGATCTATAAACTAAAATTGCCATGATGAATTACTAAAAATTGCCATGATCCATGAATTAAATTTGTTGTGGTTAATTACTAAAAAATGAAGGGGAGCCTTGGCGCAGTGGTAAAGCTGCTGCCTTGTGACCATCAGGTCATGGGTTCAAGTCCTGAAAACAGACTCTTGCAGAAATGTAGGAAAAGGCCGCATACACTAGACCCAAAGTGGTCAGACCTTTCCCCGCACTCTGTGCAAGCGGGAGCTACGTGCTCCGGGCTGCTTTTTTTAATTACTAAAAATTACCATGGTCAATTAATAAAATTTATCGTGCAAGGTAGTTGAAATACAATGGTAGCTTTAAATCTAGAAGAAAAAAAATAGATGAAACACATCACGACAACTTCAGTGTAACATCATGACAATTTTTGGCCCTAAAAAATTGTCGAAACATATCAATATGGAATCTAGTTTTGAATATCTCTTCGAGACGGATTTAATGATGAAAGCAGATTTTTTAATTTAAGAGATAAAACATTTTTAAGTCCGAAAAACAAAAAATATTCCGCTGATGTCATCTGTTTGATGTGGCAGAATTGATGATAATGAAGGCGTTTGGACCATGTTGCTTCGTGCCACATGTGTGACACTTGTCATTTGGGAAAATATTGTTTTTTTCCTTTTTTAGTTACTAACCAGGTTCAGATTTTGAGGTGAAGGTCCATGGTACTCCCAAATTTTTGTTTTATAGGGCTCGCCTCTATTTTTTTTTTCTGTTTTGTTAGTCTACTACTTACCATCGCATGTTCATTGAGCGCACAATTACTTTTGCGAACTATGAAATTTATTCCATCAGTCATCATCTATCTTGGTTGAAGAGATTTTTAGATTGAGCCTTATAAACCGAAAAGAAGGGAGTATTTATAGTAACTAGATGACCCAGAGACCAACTACAACCTCCTTCGCTATATGAGATATAAAAGGGAAGTCAAGTGAACTATTTTAAGAGACCAACTGATCGACTACAATTTAGAAGTTAAATGAATTATTTGAAACATAAAATGAAAATTAAATGAATGAACCGCCTTAGTCTCTTTGGAAACTGGCGCAAAAGAGATCAGATCGTAATCGCAATGCCCTGTGCTTTCTCAAAGACAATTATGTGACCCCGTATTAGGTACCAACTACAATTTAGAAATTAAATGAACTATTTGAAACATAAAACATAAGTTAAACAAATTGTTCGGCCTACGAAAATGGTTTAGAGTGAATAATTATGTTCATACTTTGTTTTTATTTGCCCATGAGGTCTGACCTTTACCCGCTTTACACCCTTGTGATCGTTCCTACTTATTTGTACATGTCGTACCCCGAAAAGATACCTGCTATAGAAGACCCTACACTTGGATAATAAAAAAACTACCACACAATCAAAAAGGTGCATAAAAAGGGACAAACATTTGTGTGAGCGGCTCTTTAGACAGCCGGCTAGGAGACCCATGGGCCGAACGGGCGCCCGCACGGCAAGCTGGAGCCCGACGGGCTGAATGGGACCGCACGGCCAGCTGAACGGGCCTCCGGACAACTGCCCTTCAAACAACCATGTAGCAATAGAGCCCGTGCGCCATGAACGATGCACACACGTAGCCACATGTCGCCAATGAAATAACCCGCGACAAGCCCCACGCGCGGATGCCGACAGACGGGCCATTATCACCAACTTAACAATGATAAGTATAGAGCGTGAACAAAGCTAACACACTTGTGTAATCGAGCCTCGAAACCGACATTCTATAGGCCCGACCAATGATAATGAGCTGGACTTCCGAGTGTTTTCTTTTATGCCAATATTCTTCTTGTAGTTTACTTCCAGTGTCTCTCCTACTTACAGCAGAAACACACAACTCCAAGAATGGCGCAAGACTGGGACATCTTGGCTGTCATGCCCGCGACGGGATAACATGGGTGGGGACAGAGTCCTTTAAATAGTTTGCTTAACTTCCGGTCTGCAATTTGTATCTGCACCAATTGTGGATGGCGACAGAGGCGTTATTTGCAAACGCGAATAACAAACCCAGGAAAGCCGCACATGTGCGTAAGCTGGGGTGCACGACGACGAGTATCAGGTAGGCAAAGCCCGAATAAAGGCGTTGCACCGTGCTCGGGTGTGCAACTCGCTGGAGAGACTTAGGCAAGGCTGTGTCTACGTGACGCCCGCAAAAACGACCAACTTATTAGGCCGATCAACCAACCGTCCATTCCAAGGCATTTCGAGCCGTCCGAGTGAAACATCCCGGCGCAAAGCGAGCGATTCGGTGTGCCCGCCAGAATAGGGAACCAACCCGGCAGGGAGCACACACATGCAGGAATTTCTCTGTCTCGTCTCTGGCTGGATGGAACTACCCTAGCCGGCTGTCACCCGCGTAATGCGGCCCCCACGCGCTTGCCGGGAAGGCACCGAGAGCGCTCTAACCGGGTGCCACTGCAGTCATGTGTAGTGGATGTGCTTGGCCCTTTTATGGACCTAGATGTTGAGTTCCTCTGGCCGGAGGAAGAAGGAGATGCGCTAAGTGAATTATATGAAACTGAAAGTCAAGTGAACTATTTGAAGAGAACAAGAAGAGAAGCAACTAATACGATCGAAAATTTAGATGAAATGTTTGATGGATGTTCGTATCTACATCGCCCATGCTCATCTTTTATGTAAAATTGTTCCAAATGGTCTGCAAGTGATTATGTCCATAATGCGTTTGTATCTGCCCTGTATATTTACCAGTGTAGGATAATGAGGATCATTTCCCATATTATTCTTTGGCTGGTGAGGGCAACCCAATAGCCGTTTCGCGTAGCTGTCTCCCACATACCCGACTTTTATGCTCGGTCTAACACATAACCATACTTTCTACCATGCCATGTCATGCTCGACCACCCCGGTTTAGCAGCGCGACCGATTTTACCACGGGCAGATCAAACAACTCATAGCGACCCTTAGGGGGTGACCTGCCCGGACCATCGCCGGCACTTGTTCTAGCCGGCTAGGGCCCTGTGTCGGCTTGTTCATGCTTGGTTCGACAGTTTGGCGCACAGACCAACTACAGCCCGCCAGTTCAGGGAACTATTTGAAAAGAAATTCCTTAACTGTTTGCAAATGACTATGTTCATACCGTGTTTCCATAGCCTCAACAATGATCATTGCCCATAGCTTTATTTTGTGATTTTTTTATAACATGTGACTGCAGCCCGGAAGTTAAGCAAAGTAATTGAAACTACAACTAGGAAACTAAGCAACCGTATGGGCAACATGTAAATATTTGTTGTATAAATCACAAGAGGCCAAACGAATTACTGTATAAACGACATGGTAATACTATACTGGAAGAACTAAATAAAAACTTAAAGCATCAACAAATTGAAAGTGCCGGGACTAATCTCAAAGACGATAAACACGCAAGGAAACTCAAATTGCAGGACCCATGACTATTCATTGTTATTAACAAACACAAGATACAACAAACACATCGACCACATAGAAAACAACAACAAAACAAAACTACAACTAACCTGATACACCAATCCTAAATGGACATTAAAGGAATCACAGTTCAGCGTGCAGATGTTTTTCTCGGCCGACTGCAAGTCATCGATGATGCCTCATTCGTTGTGAATCAGATGCACAACCCGTCCCTCAAGGCTGACCGGCCGCCGCCGCTGTTGATTGGATAGGATGGCGACGTAGCCCGTCTTCCATGATCAGGATCCTCCGATACATTTCTTAGCCCACGTACGCATCCTTCACAACATAAGGTAAGTGTAACAAAGTAGTAAACGGCTTCCACTCCCAATATTCTTGGTATCCTGGCATGAATTCGTTCTTCATGCAGGCATACAAGCGGTGTATGATGGCCTTTGCAAGGTCTGCCATACAATCCCTTTCTCGGCCACCTTTAATTCGGAACTCCTCCTGGATGTCAACGTGGAACATCTCTGGAATCACATTAAGGGATTGTAGAAGGACCTTCCGGTCTCTGCTAGTGTCGACACCAGCGAAGATTATTCCCTTGCGCTCGGAATAATTATCGAGCACCTCAGATTGCCCCTTTGCCCTGCAAAAATGGTGGACACGAATGTGTTCACGCATTGATAGCTGCAGGACGGCAACTGTCCATCGCCTGTAAAGATTCTCACGGGTGTACTCAATGTCTAACCCTACGAATCTATACTTTTCCTCCTGCAACCATTGCTCGTACATAGCAATGACCTCATCTATCTTATGATTCTCATTGGTCTACACCACATCCAAGTTCGTGGTGCCAAGGGCAGTGACCGTTGTCCATCGCAACAAAGATACCTGTGACAGGAATTCCCTGTGCACGTGTACAATCTAAGCAACGAGAGATGTACATTACGAGCGGAAATGAGGCAAAAGACTCAAAAAGTCATAGTTTAATGCAAACATGATCAGTTATGACTCCGTCGATTGGGACTAGTGCCATGAAGACGTAAGACGGCTTCCAACATGTGCTACCGCTCAGGAAATGTGAGCAATTAACCACAGGCTTGCACCATCGCATGTACCCAATATCATCAACCTGAGTTTGATGAACCAACGGTTCTACAACTCCATGTTTCCGTCGAACTGAATTGGAACATGCACAAGAAACTCTTTTGTCAATTCCTCTGACTACGAACCGTCAGCATGAAAGAGTGGACGAGAAAGACGCGATCAAAGGGCTCGTGCCAGTCGTATACACACGTACGCCCGTCTCACACCTCGTGACGAACTACTTGGCTCATGCTAGGCGGCCATGCGCGTCCGGACGCCTATGTCCGACTGGTCATCTGCCTGTCGGTTGCGCTCGGTCTATCCAGTGCCATGGTGCGTCGGTGTGCTAATCGGCACGCTCCAAATGCATTTGCATATGCATAGCCATGCATGAAACCAGACACCCTCCAATGGTGTAACACAGTACGACGTTCATTCAACATACTATTGCATAACCTAACAATGTATTCGGAGCAGACCGGGTTCTTTGTTCTGTCGAATAAACAGAGATGCAACCAAAAAAGCACCAATGACAAGCATGTCAATGGTAATCGTGAAGAAATGGGGCGACCTTCTTTTCTAAAAACATGTGCACGGTAGGGACAAATTGAAAGATAAGGTAGAGTCGACCATGTTTTGTGGCTATGATGACCCACAACTATAGGGGATTAATCATAGTCCTTTCGATAAGTAAGAGTGTCGAACTCAACGAGGAGCATAAGGAAATGACAAGTGGTTTTCATCAAGGTATTTTCTGCAAGCACTGAAATAGTCGGTAACAGGTAGTTTGATAGCAAGATAATTTGTAACAGACAAGTAACGGTAACGGTAAATAAAGTGCAGCAAGGTAACCCAATCCTTTTGTGGCAAAGGACAAGCCAAAACGATCTCTTATGATAAGCACATCGTTCTTGAGGGTACACGGGAATTTCACCATATCACTTTCATCATGTTGGTTTGATTCGTGTTCGCTACTTTGATAATTTGACATGTGGGTGGACTGGTGCTTAGGTGCTGTTCTTAGTTGAACAAACCTCCTACTTATTATTAACCCCCTCGCAAGCATCCACAACCACGAGAAAAGTATTAAGATAAAATCTAACCATAGCATTAAACATTTGGATCCAAATTGGTCCCTTACGAAGTATCGCATAAACTAGGGTTTTAATCTTCTGTCACTCTAGCAACCCATCATCTAATAACTACTCCACAATGCATTCCCTTATGCCCAAAGATGGTGAAGTGCCATGTAGTTGACGTTCACATGACACCACTAAGAGAATCACAACATATATATCATCAAAATATCGAACACATATCAAGTTCACATGATTACTTGCAACAAGATTTCTCCCATGACCTCAAGAACAAAAGTAACTACTCACAAGTGATAATCATGCTTGAGATCAGAGGGGTATTAAATAACATAATGTATCTGAACATATAATCTTCCACCAAATAAACCATATAGTAATCAACTACAAGATGTAATCAACACTACTAGTCACCCACAGGTACCAATCTAAGGTTCCGGTACAAAGATTGAACACAAGAGATGAGCTAGGGTTTGAGAGGAGATGGTGCTATTGAAGATGTTGATGGAGATTGTCCTCCCAAAGATGAGAGGGTTGTTGGTGATAACGATGGCTTCGATTTCCCCCTCCGGGAGGGGAGTTCCCCTGGTGGAATCGCTCCGCTGGAGGGCAAAAGTGCTCCTGCCCAAGTTTCACCTCGAGACGGTGGCGCTTCGTCCCGAAAGTCCTCTCCTTATTTTTTCTATGTCAAAATGACCTATATACCAGAAGATGGGCACCGGAGGTGGGCTGGGCTGAGCACAACCCACCAGGGTGCGCCTGGGGTGCCTGGCGCGCCCCGGTGTCTTATGCTCAGCAGGTGGCCCGCCACCGGTAGTTATTTGCTCCAGTATTCTTTTATTCCAAAACAATTCTCCGGAATTTTTTAGCTCATTTGGAGATGTGCAGAATATGTAACTCCGACATAGCTTTTTCAGGTCCAGAATTCCAGGTGCCAACATTCTCCCTCTTTGTGTAAACCTTTCATATTATGAGAGATAAGGCATTAGAATCACTCCATAAAGCATTATTATGCATAAAAACATTATAAATAACAGTAGGAAAACATGATGCAAAATGGACGTATCAACTCCCCCAAGCTTAGACCTCACTTGTCCTCAAGCGAAAAACCGACATCGAAAAACATGCCCACATGCTTAGAGAGAGGTGTCGATAAAAACAAAATATGGATATAGAAGCATCATGCTTATTATTACAACAACAAAAAACTTTATCATATAACTTCTCATGAACAAGTAACAATTCAGCACAACCTCGAAGTAGAAGCATAAATTCTATTGAAAACCAACAAAGTATGTTCTTAGTCAACTTTGCAACTACAATTCATCATCTTTTCAGGAAAGGGTCTCGTATCGGAGCCTTTTGGCAAGTCCACATACTCAACCATCATATAGTCTTCTATGATTGCTAACACTCATCTCATACACATGAGCAAAACGTTTCAACCAGACACATAGAAAGATAGGGGCTTATAGTTCCGCCTCCCCACGTATTCACCTCAAGGGTGATGTCAACAATAATAATTCATGCTCACTCATATCCAACTAGATATATGTGCCTAGATCTTTCCTCACCACATGATGCTTGCAAAAAGAGAAAAATAAAAAGGAACAGGGAAGAATACTTTGACTCTTGCATAAAAGTAAATACATAAAAGTAAAAGACAGACCCTTCGCAGAGGGTAGCAGAGGTTGTCATGCACTTTTTGGTTTGTATGCTCAATATCTTAGTGCAAAAGAACGTCACGTTATATTTCCCCTTATGATAGCAACCTTTATTACGCAGTCCGTCGCTTTTATTATTTTTCCATCACAAGTTCGTACAACGCTCAATTTTCTGTTACACTAAATGATCCAACACATTTAGAAGCAATTTTTATTGCCTTATTGCACTGATGACAACTTACTTGAAGGATCTTACTCAATCCATAGGTAGGTATGGTGGACTCTCAAAACAAGATTTTGGGTTTAAGGTTTTTTGGATGCACAAGTAGTATCTCTACTTAGTGCGGAATTTTTGGCTAGCGAAGATATTGGGCAAGCACCACATGTTAAAGGATCTATGACGATATACCTTCTATGTGAATATGAACAAGCATAAATCATTACGTTGTCTTCCTTGTCCAACGTCAACAATTTTGGCATATAATATTTTCATGGGGGCTCACAATCATAAAAGATGTCCAAGATAGTGTATTTGCATGTGAATCTTCTCTTTCTATCGTGGAATTAACACGTCAGATGTCCTTAGTGTCAGGACTTAGTCGTGAGGCCAACGCATCTATGTGGTAGCTTGAGAGGGGTTGAGCGGAATCATGAGACGCAACACAAGACAAGGATTTAGACAGCTTCGGGCCCCGGGAAACATCATCTGGTAACAACCCTACATGCTGTTTGAGGCTAGGTCTCATTATGATCACGGGAGAGTCACCGGGAACCGGCTCTCGGTGTTTAGCCCTATCGATTGTTTCTCGTCCCCTCTTGGGGTGCCCCGCCCCTCCTTATATAAGCTGAAGGGGCGGGTTACATGTAGAGTCCAACTCGGACTTAAGATTTAACCTTACTTTGACGTCTCACCATGGGCTTCTTAACGTCTTGGGCTTCTTACAATCTGGCTTACGATCTGACTTACCATCTGGCTTACCATCTGGCTTACCGTCTGGCTTACGATCTGGCTTACCATCTGGCTCAACATGTGCCGGGTTACATGACTTGTCTGCCGGGTTACATGACCATGTCTGCCGGGCTACGATGTTCAACTGTTCCCGCGAGCTTAACCTACTTAACTGTTCCTGCCGGCTTATAATCTGCCGGGTCATCAATGAAACACCCAATCCCAGCCGGGTTACATCTCAGCCGGGTCATACTGCGGGGTATATCCCCGACATTAGCCCCCAGTTTAATTTGGATTCATCCATGTTAAACTGATCCTATAAAACAACACAAGAACAATTTTAACAGGTTACGCTCCAGGTTAAAACATCTTTGTAAGCCAGCACCTGATCATCCTTAACTCCTTGTTATTTCCTTCTTCAAAAATCCGGGTCAAATAAGCCAACTTCATAATCAATCTGCTGACCCGGCTTAAATCCTGGTCTTGAAATACTCATGTGACCTTCAACCGGCTTAAAGATGAAAAAACTTGCCAGGTTATAAATAGATGATGCCGAGTCATAATTGTCGCCGATGCTGGGTCAAAACTGAGAATTTTGAAGACTTCTCTCCCTCATATCCATATTACCTGTAGCCCCCAAGTCTTGAGGGGAGAAAAGCGATGACTTAAGACTTGCCTCAATATAAATATTACCACTTTGAAGAAATCCATGTTGCTCATCTCAATCACTAGTCAAAACTGAGTATTCCACATATGTAGCCCCCAAGTACTGGGTCATTATACAATAATGAGCAGGGACTTTATAGATATGATCATGTAGACTTGAGCAGCAACGTGTAGTCCCCAAGGGCCGGCTCATTAAGATAATACTGAGCTGGGACTTATATAATTTATTGATGATAACATCACATGATGTAATCTCCACCATGGGGCTTGAACCCACGTCCATAAGGTTAAGAGCTTTGTACTCTACCAACTAAGTAGTGGATCTTTCAGTATAATGAACTGAGGCTTGTGTACCTTGAATTTTTGACATGAGCAATTGGTAGCCTCCGAGGGCCGGCTCATTACAATGGGATGAGTCGGGTCTTCAATGAAGTGAGCAAAAAATGACTTTGCATTAGCCCCCAAGTGCCATGGTGCATGCTGGCAGTGACATGGGACTTGCATATTTGATGTTATCTCAATGTAAATAATGTAGCCCCCAAGTGCCGGGTTGTAAGCCTGCAGCGACTCGGGACTATCCCTTTCATTGTAGAATAAATCATATCCATTGATAAAATAATATCCATTGCGCCAAAGCGACTTTGAAAACCTCAACCATAACATTAGTTACTGATAACCATAATAAAAATCCAGCCATGCTGGCTATTAAACATTTGAATAACCCGGTTTGAAACCTCAATCATTCAATATCATAGTGAAAATCCAGCCAAGCTTGGCTATTTAAAGATTCAAATACCTTATCTGTTGACAAATAAATCCGGAGTTTAAATACCCGGAAATTTTAGAACCCGGCGGCTTATAGCCTTTGAGAAAATCAAGAATTGACAACCCTTTCGAGACACCAATTTCAATCTTGATGACGGTCTTGAACTTAATCATTTATGTAAGTCATAGCCCTGTAAATCCTGCACAGAGTTTAAACAACATATGCCCTGGCGACTTAACGTTAAAAACCAGAGTGGGTAATCACCCAAATGTAGTCTTATCCTGCATACAAGTAGATCACAAGATCCCTTGGCGGTTTACCGCAAGTCGGGTCATTATATCTCACATATAACCATTGTGATATTGATTTTGTACTGCCGGTTTACATGACCTGTGCAGTAAGGGTGATAACCCAATCCTTAGAAGCCAATGCTTCCACATAGATGATGATTGTCATAAGCTGGCGATTTATCATCGAAAAATCAAGCCGGGTTAAATAGCAACCACTCATATACACTTTTCATATGAAAAAGAGCTTCAAATAAAATCCCAAAAACTATTTGTCAAAAGAAACTTCAAAAAATCTTGGGGCTTCTGATTCGAATACGATCAGAAAACCGTCCCAAAGGGGTTAAGCTAAGATTCGAATACGATCATATAGCCCCCAGTGGCTTTGGCGTTGCCGATCAAGAGGGTACCGACAGCTATGTTCTCTTTGGTTCGAATACGACCTATGTTTGAACAGGAAGCCCCCAAATGACCTTGAGAGTTGTTTAACGACGCTGATTCGAATACGATCCACGTCGGTTCCCAAAAGGGGTTGAGCTATGGTTCAAATATGACCAAGAAACTCCCCAATGAGCTCAGCAGTGTGCCGATCAAAAGGGTATCGACAGCTATGTTCTCTTTGGTTCGAATACGACCTATGTTTGAACAGGAAACCCCCTAGTGATCATGAGAATATTTAACGACTCTGATTCGAATACGTTCAGGGTCACACAAAAAGGGTTAAGCTAAATTCGAATACGATCAGCTCCCAATGGTCCTTAAAGTAGGGTACCTATGTTTGAGTTGTGCTTTGTAACAAACTCTTTGGTCCCTTTAATTTTCCCTGAGAACTCGAACTTTGCGAGAGATAACCTCTTTTTGAACCAGAAATTTGTAAATCGGATATTAAGAGCTTCAAAGCTTTATAAGATACAAATTTACCTTGAGCCGGACGATTGAACCGGATTTGAGAGCTTCAAAACTTCGCGGGAGAAAGATATCTCTTGAACCGGATTTTATACCGGAATTTTTATTTGAACCGGCAATTTTCTGACGGCCTTTAAAGTTTCCTCAATATGGTAGCAGCCTCCGGAACCGGGTTATCATTTCCTCTAACGATCCGGGGTTCCCGAGTCATGTCACTGTAGCCCCCGAGTCTCAAGATGACTCGAGGAGTTGGCTTGAGATTCTCCATATTTAACCGTGATATAAACCGGTTTGAGTCCTGCATGGGAAAATTTGCAAGCCAAAGTAATTGCTCTTTTAAATAAAATATACTGGATGGATTTCACCTGATATGTCATGCTAGTGATTATCAACCGCGGAGTTGTAAGCCAGCGTGGACGGGAGAGTCGGCCGCGGAAGCGGACTGGTGAGTTATCTGTGGTATTATAAACCGGCACAAATGGGAGAGCCGGCGCGGTGTTGTTGTTGCAGACTAAGCCACAGAGGCGGCGGTTCGCACCCACATTTATTCATAACATGACATCGCTTTTATAATGAACATCAGTCCTGCATGATTAAAATATACTGGCCGGAATATTTGTTCCTCAAATAAAATAACCTGTTATGAAACAGTTTGGACAGATATCACCTGAGCGGACGACAGATGATTTGGTCCACGCGCAGTCTGGCGCAGATACATGTACTTTGAACTCCGTACATTGTAATTAGTAGTATGTATCGAGGTATTTTTGTGTTGACCTGTGAGAATCCTGGCAGATACTGCCACAACTGACCAGCCACTGATTTTTGTCCTCATTAGAGCCAATGAACAATTTAATATTGTGCCCTTCGATGAAAACCTTACAGGGCCCGCCTTGTCTGGTGATATGCTAACAGTATTGTTACCAACAGCAAGCAGAATCTCCAATATATCCCTTGACTTCTTTTTCTCCTAACCCGCCCCCTCCTGTCCCTACCTTAATTCAGCAGAGGAGTGGGCGAGAGCAGAGACAAGCAGTTAAGCCGGCGGTGAGGGCGGTGACCAGACGGAGGCAAAGCAGCGCAGCTGGAATCGGTGAGTTAGCAAACACGGGCCCCGGGAGGTACAAGAGCCGGCGCTGGGAGGCAGTTCGGAAGCGCTGGCGACGTGAGGCCACATCGGTGAGACGGGGCCACAATCGCGACGGGTCGCAGCGGTGGCAGATGTGGTTCGGTGGCCCGGGTCGCAGCGGGATGGCGGCTCAGATGGGCCATGGGATCAGCGGCTCGTCGGCAGCCGGCGACGGGTCGACGGAGTGATGACTGGTCAACAGAAACACAGCAGCAGCTCGGCGCCGGGGGGCGAGCTTAACGGCAGACAGGTCGGGTCACGGTGCAGCAACTTGATGGCGACTTAGAGACTGACGAGGCGGCTTACAGCAGGGGCTTGATCCGGCGGCGGTTCAAGGGAGCATGCGGCCGGAGTGGAGGTGGCAACGGGGAAGCCGGAGCCGGCCAATCAGGGGCGCGAGCCAGTGCGGTGATCCGGCGATGCGAAGATGGCAAATTAGCGGCGACGCGGCTGACAGGTGACGCAGGGCGTGCGGTGGCTGCAGCAACACCTCGCCTCCTCGCCTAGCAGCGCAACACGGCGGGTTAGTACGCCGGTGAAGGGGACTCCTGGTGCGGCACGAGGCCTTGGCGAATCGAAGACGGGTTGAGCTTTTGAACCGGCGGGTGCGGTTGACGGAGTGAGGCGGCGCTTGGCAGCTCGTCTCACAGTGGTAATTGCAGTAGAGGGCCGGCTCGGGGCACAACAGCCGGCGGCGACGATGGAGGCGACTCTCCAGCGGTGGCGACTCGCGTCCAAAACCGAGGCGGTGACTCGGCGAAGGCAGGCGAGCGGCGGAAAGCCATGGCGGCTCAACCGCGGTGGAGATCAGGCGGCGACTCAATGGAGGCGGACAAGACGGAGATGGCGGAGATGAGCCGATGCGACGGCTCATAGTAGTTCTGCGAGGACGGCGACTTGAGGCCGGCGGTCCGAGGTTGTGGCGACTTGTGACACAAGTAGGCGGGTCGTGGCACTTGGCGGTTTGGGGACGCATCCAGGATGGCCCGGCGCCGGTTCATTGGCAGCGAGACGAGCAGGGCCGGCTCACGGGGCTCGGGAGCCGGGTCGCCTGAATGGAGGCGCGGCGCAGAGGACCGCGGCGGTCTGGGCGTCGAGGGTTGAGAAGCCGGTGCAGAGCAAACCGGCGCCGTGGCAGAACAACAGAGGTCGGCGACTCGGCCAGGGCACCTTGGGGGCTCAAAATCCAAGGCGGCGGCTCACGGGCGGTTCGTCCGGCTTGCAGGTGACGGCCGGGGCACGAGCACGACCCGCCGGTGTGGTGAAGCGGCGGAGGTGGGCAGAGGCAGCCGGTGATCTGAGGCCGCATCCGCGGTCGCAAGCTGACAGCCGCGGCGGAGATGAGCCACCGTCTCGATGCAAGACCCGATCGACACCCGGGCGGGTCAACGAAGGAGCCCGGGTCCAAAGACAATTCGCCCCCAGATCGTGGGCTCTCCCTTTTTTTTTGCTTCATCTGATTCCAACAGATAAAATAACTTTCTTTTCCTCCTGGTCCCAGTGGGTTGCCTGAATCCGTACCGGACTTCTTTTTCCTTTTCTTTCAATGTAATATGAGCAACGCAGGGCACACGGACTGTAGTCGCCGCTTTAGAACTTGGCGCTCTCTGGGCCTTGTACATCAGTATAGTATTCCTACGTTGTGAACACCACTTAAGGGAAAAAAAAACCCTCCGATGATTGATCTATTCTTTTGCTGCCACCGAAAACCTTTTTGATCTCGATCGATGAAGTCAAAGTCAATGTAGATACTTTAGTGCCGGTTTAATCACGAGCTTCTTCATAGTAACCCGGTGCCCGGCGGTTCAACAGAATTCTTGTTGGTCTCGGCGACCCGGGGATAATTGAATCATCCACATGACGACGGTGGACAGCGCAATTTTAATCTCAGTAGAACTTAAATCTCTCGAATCGTAAATCTGAATTGATGAACTCAAAAACTGATGTAGATCCTTTCGAACCAAGCCTTCTTCAACTGGCTAATCTTGTTGAGCCGGAAAATTGCGAACTTCTCGAACCCCAGAAAGATCCCTCCAAGAACTCAACACCACCGTGCGCGAGCCCCACGGTGGGCGCCAACTGTCGTGGAATTAACACGTCAGATGTCCTTAGTGTCAGGACTTAGTCGTGAGGCCAACGCATCTATGTGGTAGCTTGAGAGGGGTTGAGCGGAATCGTGAGACGCAACACAAGACAAGGATTTAGACAGCTTCGGGCCCCAGGAAACATCATCCGGTAACAACCCTACATGCTGTTTGAGGCTAGGTCTCATTATGATCACGGGAGAGTCGCCGGGAACCGGCTCTCGGTGTTTAGCCCTATCGATTGTTTCTCGTCCCCTCTTGGGGTGCCCCGCCCCTCCTTATATAAGCTGAAGGGGCGGGTTACATGTAGAGTCCAACTCGGACTTAAGATTTAACCTTACTTTGACGTCTCACCATGGGCTTCTTAACGTCTTGGGCTTCTTACAATCTGGCTTACGATCTGACTTACCATCTGGCTTACCGTCTGGCTTACGATCTGGCTTACCATCTGGCTCAACATGTGCCGGGTTACATGACTTGTCTGCCGGGTTACATGACCATGTCTGCCGGGCTATGATGTTCAACTGTTCCCGCGAGCTTAACCTACTTAACTGTTCCTGCCGGCTTATAATCTGCCGGGTCATCAATGAAACACCCAATCCCAGCCGGGTTACATCTCAGCCGGGTCATACTGCGGGGTATATCCCCGACACTTTCCCTTATTAATTCTTTCATGAATTGCATCATTGACCAATGCTATGTTTGTCAACTTGCAAATTTTTTTACCACTTGTACTTTTCTTTATGTGATTTCATTACTTACCATAAGATTAGCATATGATCTTTTTCATTATTTCCTTTTATTTTGATTGAAACATAAAAGTAAAGAAAGCATACTCGAACTAAACTTTATTATATATCTCGCACACGATTACATAGATAGATAGATCACTAAACAAACACTCAAAAATAGATTGAACTAAACTTTTATTCAACTAATTCAAAATATAACTAAAGATCAAACTAAGATAGATAAAGGCAAAGAGAGTGGTGGTGATACGATACCGGGGCACCTCCCCCAAGCTTGGCACAAGCCAAGGGGAGTGCCCATACCGTGTACTCAAGTCTCCTTTGGTGGTGAAGAAGGTGATGGTGGTGGTGATGTGGTAGTGTTCTCCAATATGGTCATGAGTAGCCCCCTCAAACCTTGAATCAGTCGAAGGGCTCGATGAAGTAACTCAATATTTTGCTCCACTTCAGCCATAATATGTTTATTCTCCGGGCCCCAAGAGTTTGTTCCCGCATCACTTTCTCTAGGGCGAGGTATGTCCCAATTGGACGACAGGTGCATATGAGGAGTATTCTCAAACCCATAATTGTGAATCAAATTATAAAAATTGTTTCAATGTAACCTGTGTAAAGGCCTCCTTGGAGGGAGTTCTTCTTGCACTTCAGGGCTTTCCTGGCTGTTATTTATATTTCCTTATAGCATGATAAATGTTTATTATTCATGCTAGAATTGTATTAACCGGAAACTTAGTACATGTGTGAATACATAGACAAAACAGAGTGTCCCTAGTATGCCTCTACTTGACTAGCTCGTTAATCAAAGATGGTTAAGTTTTCTAACCATAGACATGTGTTGTCATTTGACGAACGGGATCACATCATTAGAGAATGATGTGATGGACAAGACCCATCCGTTAGCTTAGCATAATGATCGTTTAGTTTTTATTGCTATTGCTTTCTTCATGACTTATACATGTTCCTCTGACTATGAGATTATGCAACTCCTGAATACCGGAGGAACACCTTGTGTGCTATCAAACGTCACAACGTAACTGGGTGATTATAAAGATGCTCTACAGGTGTCTCCGATGGTGTTTGTTGAGTTGGTGATGTAGGGTGGAACCCTATACGGCCGATCTTTCACGAAAGGAGCGGATCCTGCGAAGAACACGAAGAACACGGGGAAGAATGGAGAGAAATCACAAGGGGGAACACTCAAGAACAAGTCCAATCACACATCCACTAGACAATCAAACACACAAGATCCACAAGGTACATGAACAACAAAGGTAAAGATACAAGGTAGAGTTCATCTCCATGAGGAGGTCTTGAAGGGGGCCACCCAAGAGGGGCTCTTGAATCCAAGGTGATCTTCTCTGTAGAGGGGCCGCGGTCTCTCACTACAAAAAAAAGACACTTCCGTGATGATACGTGTTTGTCACAGTAGGTCACGTTTTCTGTCATGCATGTACATCCATGACAAATTTATGACAGAATCAAGATAGTCATACCTGTGCTCTCGTAGAAGTGTTCCATGACATTACCAAAATTATCATCACGGAAGTGTCCACTTCCATGACGATAAATCGCGCGTCACAGAATTGCTTTCGTCAAGGGTGACTGATACGTCTCCGTCGTATCTACTTTTCCAAACACTTTTGCCCTTGTTTTGGACTCTAACTTGCATGATTTGAATGGAACTAACCCGGACTGACGCTGTTTTCAGCAGAATTGCCATGGTGTTATTTATGTGCAGAAACAAAAGTTCTCGGAATGACCTGAAACTCCACGGAACTTATTTTTGGAAAATATTAAAAATACTGGAAGAAGAATCCACGTCAGGGGGGCCTCCACCTGTCCACGAGGGTGGGGGGCGCGCCTGCCCCCCTCGGCGCGCCCCCTGCCTCGTGGGCCCCCTGTTGCTCCATCGACCTCAACTCCAACTCCATATATTCGTGTTCGGGGAGAAAAAAATCAGAGAGAAGGATTCATCGCGTTTTACGATACGGAGCCGCCGCCAAGCCCTAAAACCTCTCGGAAGGGCTGATCTGGAGTCCGTTCGGGGCTCCGGAGAGGGGAATCCGTCCCCGTCGTCATCATCAACCATCCTCCATCACCAATTTCATGATGCTCACCGCCGTGCGTGAGTAATTCCATCGTAGGCTTGCTGGACGGTGATGGGTTGGATGAGATTTATCATGTAATCGAGTTAGTTTTGTTAGGGTTTGATCCCTAGTATCCACTATGTTCTGAGATTGATGTTGCTATGACTTTGCTATGCTTAATGCTTGTCACTAGGGCCCGAGTGCCATGATTTCAGATCTGAACCTATTATGTTTTCATGAATATATATGTGTTCTTGATCCTATCTTGCAAGTGTATAGTCACCTACTATGTGTTATGATCCGGCAACCCCGAAGTGACAATAATCGGGACCACTCCCGATGATGACCATAGTTTGAGGAGTTCATGTATTCACTATGTGTTAATGCTTTGGTCCGGTACTCTATTAAACGGAGGCCTTAATATCCCTTAGTTTCCATTAGGACCCCGCTGCCATGGGAGGGTAGGACAAAAGATGTCATGCAAGTTCTTTTCCATAAGCGCGTATGACTATATTCGGAATACATGCCTACATTACATTGATGAATTGGAGCTAGTTCTGTGTCACCCTATGTTATGACTGTTACATGACGAGCCGCATCCGGCATAATTCTCCATCCCCGATCCAATGCCTACGAGCTTTTCACATATTGTTCTTCGCTTATTTACTTTTCCGTTGCTACTGTTACAATCACTACAAAACCCAAAAATATTACTTTTGCTATCGTTACCGTTACTTCCATATTATTTTGCTACTAAATACTTTGCTGCAGATATTAAGTTATCCAGGTGTGGTTGAATTGACAACTCAACTGCTAATACTTGAGAATATTCTTTGGCTCCCCTTGTGTCGATTCAATAAATTTGGGTTGAATACTCTACCCTCGAAAACTGTTGCGATCCCCTATACTTGTGGGTTATCAAGACTATTTTTTGGCGCCGTTGCCTGGGAGGCATAGCTCTGTTCTTTGAGTCACTTGGGATTTATATCTGCTGGTCACTATGAGGAACTTGAAAGACGAGAAAACAAAAATTTATCCCTCAACTACGAGGGGAGGTAAGGAACTGCCATCTAGCTCTGCACTTGATTCACCTTCTGTTTTGAGTAAGCTTGCGACACCTAAACCTGCTTCTGCTATTAATTCTGATATGTCACATGTTATTGATTATGCCACTTCTGCTATGCATGATACTTATGATGAAACTACTTCTATGCTTGATACTACTGTGCCACTTGGTGAATTTCTTGATGAACAACTTGCTAGGGCTAGAGAGAATGAAATTATTGAAACTGATAATATTGATGATAGTGATGATGAAGACTCTCCCCCTAATAAATATGAATTACCTGTTGTTTCTGAGGGTTATGTTATGGATGAAGAAGCTGCTAGAGCTATTTTAGCTTGCAATGATAGATATGATCTTAAGAAGTTATTAGCTAAATGGAAGTAGCAATCTCTTAATGCTAGAATGAAACCTGACTCTGCTTTTGCTACTTCACCTATCTGTGTTACTGATAAGGATTATGAATTCTCTGTTGATCCTGATATAATTACTTTGGTTGAATCTGATCCTTTTTATGGCTATGAACCTGAAACTGTTGTGGCACATCTTACTAAATTAAATGATATAGCCACCCTGTTCACTAATGATGAGAGAACTCGCTACTTTTATGTCCTTAAAATATTTCCGTTCTCATTAAAGGGTGATGCTAAGATATGGTTTAATTCTCTTGATCCTGGTTGTGTGCGTAGTCCCCAGGATATGATTTATTACTTCTCTGCTAAATATTTCCCTGCTCATAAGAAACAAGCTGCTTTAAGGGATATATATAATTTTGTGCAAATTGAAGAAGAGAGTCTCCCACAAGCTTGGGGGAGGCTTCTCCAATTACTTAATGCTTTGCCTGATCATCCTCTTAAGAAAAATGAAATACTTGATATTTTTTATAATGGACTAACCGATGCTTCCAGAGACCACCTGGATAGTTGTGCTGGTTCTGTTTTCAGGGAAAGAACACCAGATGAAGCTGAGATTCTATTGAATAATATGTTGACAAATGAAAATAATTGGACACTTCCTGAGCCAGCTCCTGAACCTATTCCTAAACCAACTCCGAAGAAAAGAGGTGTTCTATTTCTCAGTCCTGAAGATATGCAAGAGGCAAAGAAATCTATGAAAGAAAAAGGTATTAAAGCTGAAGATGTAAAGAATTTACCTCGTATTGAAGAAATACATGGTCTTAATTTACCGCATGTTGAAGAAATATATGATCTTAATTCATCACCTACCGAAGAAACTCATGGTCTTGATAACCCGACACAGGTAGTAAAGGTAAATTCTCTCTATAGATATGATAAAGCTGAAATCCCTCCTACTAAGTTTGCTAACCAATGTTTGGATGAGTTCGATAACTTTATGGTTAAGCAAGAAGATTTTAATGCTTATTTTGGTAGACAATTAAAACAAAATGCTTATATGATTGAACACTTGGGTGATTATATGTCTAGAGTTAAGGGTGAACTTAAACTCATTAGTAAACATGCTTCTATGGTCACCACTCAAGTAGAACAGGTACTTAAAGCTCAGAATGATTTGCTCAATGAATTGAATAGTAAGAATAATGACTATGCTGTTAGAGTGGCTACTAGAACTGGTAAAATAACTTAGGAACCTTTGTATCCTGAAGGCCATCCTAAGAGAATTGAGCAAGATTCTCAGAGAAATAATTTAGATGCACCTAGCCTTCTAAAAAGAAGAAAAAGAAAAACGATAGGACTTTGCATGCTTCTAGTGAACCTGTTGCTGACACACCTGAGAATCCAAATGATATTTCTATTTCTGATGCTGAAACACAATCTGGTAATGAACATGAACCTAGTGACAAGGCTAATGATGATGCTCAACCTAGTAATGACAATGATGTAGAAATTGAACCTGATGTTGATCTTGATAACCCACAATCAAAGAATCAATGTTATGATAAGAGAGACTTTGTGGCTAGGAAGCACGGTAAAGAAAGGGAACCTTGGGTTTAGAAACCCATGCCTTTTCCTCCCAAACCATCCAAGAAAAAGGATGATGAGGATTTTGAGCGCTTTGCTGAAATGATTAGACCTATCTTTTTGCGTATGCGATTAACTGATATGCTCAAAATGAATCCTTATGCTAAGTATATGAAAGATATTG
Organism: Aegilops tauschii subsp. strangulata; assembly: GCF_002575655.3. NCBI lineage: Eukaryota > Viridiplantae > Streptophyta > Magnoliopsida > Poales > Poaceae > Aegilops > Aegilops tauschii. The sequence continues at coordinate 291,998,681 of NC_053037.3, forward strand.
TTACTAATAAGAGAAAGATACCGGAAGCTGAAATTTCCACCATGCTTGCTAATTATACTTTTAAGGGTAGAATACCTAAGAAACTAGGAGATCCAGGAGTACCAACTATACCATGCTCCATTAAAAGAAACTATGTTAGAACTGCTTTATGTGACCTTGGAGCCGGTGTTAGTGTTATGCCTCTCTCTTTATATCGTAGACTTGACTTGAATAAGTTGACACCTACTGAAATATCTTTGCAAATGGCTGATAAATCAACTGCTATACCTGTCGGTATTTGTGAGGATGTGCCTGTTGTGGTTGCAAACATTACTATTTTAACGGACTTTGTTATTCTTGATATTCTCGAGGACGATAGTATGTCTATTATTCTTGGAAGACCTTTTTTGAATACTGCAGGGGCTGTTATTGATTGCAACAACAGCAATGTCACTTTTCATGTTAATGGTAATAAGCATACGATACACTTTTCGAGGAAACAAACTCAAGTTCATAGTATCAACTCTATTGGAAAAACTCCATCAATTATTTTTGGAGGTTTTGAATTTCCTCTACCTACTGTCAGGAAGAAATATGTCTTATTATTGAGGATGTGCATATCCCCGTTGAGGTAACATAGTGTTATTCGAAATTTCTCCGGTTCCATGTTATTCGGAATGAGTTTGTTAACAAGACTTGATCAACCTTGTTAGTGGATTCCTTTTGATGATCATGAGATGGATGAAGTTAGAAGGCACAACCTTCTGTACCCTCCTTTTACCTTCTGTTATTTAGTTGAAATAAAGCAAAAATAGTATTTTCCTGTTTGTTTTCTGAATTATCCGTGCAATATAAAAATACCTCGAAAATAAAAGTTCTCCAAATGCCCCGAAATTGAAATATGATTTTTTCTGGAATATTTGAGAATATCTGGCACTGAGAACACATCAGGGGGAGCAAGCACCTGGCCACGAGGGTCCAGGGCGCGCCCACCCCTACAGGGCGCGCCCCTGCCTCGTGGGCCCACGGTGGCTCTCCTCCACTTATTCCTGCACCCACACACTTCTTCTTCCTCCCAAAAAAATCACCATCCAACTCAAGCACGAGTTCTAGCTCATTTTGCTGCGATTTTCGATCTCCTTGTTCAAAGCACCTCTCACAAAACTGCTTTGGGGGATTGTTCCTTGGTATGTGACTCCTCCATTGGTCCAATTAGTTTTTGTTCTAGCGCTTTATTCATTGCAAATTTGTGCTGCCTAGGTGACCATGTTCTTGAGCTTGCATGTCAAATCTATATGGTTCCAAGTAGTTCTAATGCATGATATAGTCTCTAGGCACTTGTGGGAGTAGTTTCTACCAATTTTGTTGAGCTTGGTTTCCTTTTATTTGAAGTTACTAAAAAATTTCAGAAATTTTTCTGAGGAAGAAATATGCTTAGGAAAATGTACCAAGGTGGTTCTTCAAGGAAGTAAGGACCCAGGCTTGCAATGCGTGATGCTGACGATGAGCCACCAAGGAATGCTCCAGTGCGGCCATGTGAATGGCCTTCAGAGGGCTTTATGGATCGAGCAGGAATCAAGGAAGAATTTAACGCATATTTGCGTAACGCTGATCTTGTGAGCTTCGAGGAGGAAAAGTGCCGCCAGTACCACTATCTCACTAGTTCCTTTGTGAGGAGGTTTGAATTTTCATCTTCACGCAATTCTCAAACTGTCCTGTTTGATCTCTATGAAAAATCTTATACGATGGACTTAGAGGATTTTACCACTGCTTGCAAACTTCCACAATGGGGTAGTGCTAGTGAACCTCGCAAATCTGAATTTAGAGATTTTCTTGCTAGTATAACTGTGGGGGAATCTAGAGATATAGCACAAGCTACCATAGGGAGCATTCATTTTCCTGCTATACATTATTTTGCTCTCTTTATAGGTAGGTGCATAAATGGTAAAGATGAAGCATGTCATATGTGTGTCCCTGACCTTAGTATTCTTAGGAGTGCTGTGTTAGGAGACAAATCTTATAATTTGGGAGCCATTGTTGCGCGTAGGTTGCATCACAATAGATTTAATGGAGATTTCTTTGGTGGAATTTATGCAACCCGCTTAACTGATTTTCTTGGTGTAACCATACGTGATGATGATATTGAATTTCCTCCTACTTATCTAGACTTTAATGCTATGGTTCACCATCAGTTTGTCGAGAGGAATGAACCACCTCTCCAGTACCGACTAATCTTTGACAGGCGTCACGCTGTCAATATTGTCCTCCCTGCTCCTGCTCTCTTTGACTTTCAGGCAAAGGGAAGACATTTTATAACCAGAGAGGAGGCAAATGAGTACGAAAGGAGGACGAGGGCAGCTCGCCTCCAAGCTGCAACCCATGATGCAATAGCCGCTGCATCTCAGTACGACCCCGGCTATAACTATGGATATCCGCCAGGTCATCTGTGGCAATAAACCAACTTAGGCCAAAATCCTAAGCTTGGGGGAGTACATATTTCCCACCGACATTACATTTATGTTCACACACTCATTGCTAGATGTCGGTGCTCATACTTTTTCACTGTAATATCCATGCTAGTTTATTTTCTTTTCCTTGCCTTCTTCTTGTGTGTTTGATAAACCTTATCAAAAAACCAAAAAAATAGTAATAGCTGTTAGTTAGTTTACTTTTCTTGCTGTAGTAATAATTGAAAAGAAAATCCAAAAAGATTTCCTGTTCTTCTTTTGCTTGTTGGGAGCCTTCCCGTGTAATTAGTTTTATTTCTTTTCTTTTCTTTGGGGGTCGATAGGAGAAGACCATAATTAAATTGTTGAAGTGGCTCTTATATGCATTATTGTTGATTTAACCAAGAGCCCGTATTGCCTTGTCTTCTCCTATTTATTGAATGCTCGCAGATTCTAGCTTAGTCCAATGCACGTGCACTCTTATTATTTTCACATCGTTCGGCCGTGCAAGTGAAAGGCAATTATGACGATATATGATGGACTGATTGAGATGAGAGAAGCTGGTATGAACTCGACCTCTCTTGTTTTTGTAAATATGATTAGTTCGTCGTTCCTGATTCAGCCTATTATGAATAAACATGTTTGCAATGATGATTAGAGATTATAGTTGCTCGTGCCATGCTTGATTATCTATGAGTTATAATGGTTTATCTTGCGTGCCAACATGCTATTAAAATGGTTGTGATGTGGTATGATGGGGTGGTATCCTCCTTTGAATGATTTAAGTGACTTGACTTGGCACATGTTCACACATGTAGTTGAAACAAATCAACAAAGCCTTCACGATATTTATGTTCATGGTGGATTATATCCTACTCATGCTTGCACGTAATGTTTATTAATTTTAATGCATGTTCATGACTGTTGTCGCTCTCTAGTTGGTCGCTTCCTAGTCTTTTGCTAGCCTTCACTTGCACTACACGGGAATACTGCTTGTGCATCCAATCCCTTAAACCCCAAAGTTATGCCATATGAGTCCACTATACCTTCCTATATGCGGTATCTACCTGCCGTTCCAAGTAAATTTGTATGTGCCAAACTCTAAACCTTCAAATGAAATTCTGTTTTGTATGCTTGAATAGCTCATGTATCAACTAGGGCTGTCCTTATCTTCCATGTTAAGCGGGTTATTCTCAAGAGGAGTGGACTCCACTCCTCACTCACGAGAAAATGGCTGGTCATCGGGATGCCCAGTCCCATGCTTTATGCAAACTAAATCAAAATAATTGCAAACAAAACTCCCACTGGGACTGTTGTTAGTTGGAGGCACTCGTTGTTTCGAGCAAGCCATGGATTGATGCTTGTTGGTGGAGGGGGAGTATAAACTTTACCATTCTGTTTGGGAACCGCCTATAATGTGTGTAGCATGGAAGATATCGCCATCTCTTGGTTGTTATGTTGACAATGAAAGTATGCCACTCAAAATATTATCTATCTCTGCTTTAAAATCGAGCTCTGGCACGTCTACAAATCCCTGCTTCCCTCTGCGAAGGGCCTATCTATTTACTTTCATGTTGAGTCATCACCCTCTTATTAAAAAGCATTAGCTGGAGAGTGCTGCTGTCATTCGCATCCATTACTATTAATCTATATTGGGTATGACTATGACTGGATCTCTTTTACCATGAATTACAATGTCTAGTCAGTCCTTGATCTTTAAAGGTGCTCTGCATTTATGTTTTGCGGTCTCAGAAAGGGCTAGCGAGATACCATCTTCTTATATCATATCATGATTGTTTTGAGAAAGTCTTGTCATCCGAGATTTATTATTATTGCTCGCTAGTTGATTATGCCATTGACATGAGTAAACATGAGACCTAAATGTTATTGTGAATATGGTTAGTTATAATCTTTGCTGAAAACTTGAATGCTGGCTTTACATATTTACAACAACAAGAGCAAACAGAGTTTGTAAAAGTTTTTCTTTATCACTTTTAGTTTATCAACTGAATTGCTTGAGGACAAGCAAAGGTTTAAGCTTGGGGGAGTTGATACGTCTCCGTCGTATCTACTTTTCCAAACACTTTTTCCCTTGTTTTGGACTCTAACTTGCATGATTTGAATGGAACTAACCCGGACTGACGCTGTTTTCAGCAGAATTGCCATGGTGTTATTTATGTGCAGAAACAAAGGTTATCGGAATGACCTGAAACTCCACGGAACTTATTTTTGGAAAATATTAAAAATACTGGAAGAAGAATCCACGTTAGGGGGGCCTCCACCTGTCCACGAGGGTGGCGGGCACGCCTGCCCCCTGGGGGCGCCCCCTGCCTCGTGGGCCCCCTGTTGCTCCACCGACCTAAACTCCAACTCCATATATTCGTGTTCGGGGAGAAAAAATCAGAGAGAAGGATTCATCGTGTTTTACGATACAGAGCCGTTGCCAAGCCCTAAAACCTCTCGGGAGGGCTGATCTGGAGTCCATTCGGGGCTGCGGAGAGGGGAATCCGTCGCTGTCATCATCATCAACCATCCTCCATCACCAATTTCATGATGCTCAACGCCATGCGTGAGTAATTCCATCGTAGGCTTGCTGGACGGTGATGGGTTGGATGAGATTTATCATGTAATCGAGTTAGTTTTGTTAGGGTTTGATCCCTAGTATTCACTATGTTCTGAGATTGATGTTGCTATGACTTTGCTATGCTTAATGCTTGTCACTAGGGCCCGAGTGCCATGATTTCAGATCTGAACCTATTATGTTTTCATGAATATATATGTGTTCTTGATCCTATCTTGCAAGTCTATAGTCACCTACTATGTGTTATGATCCGGCAACCCCGAAGTGACAATAATCGGGACCACTCCTGGTGATGACCATAGTTTGAGGAGTTCATGTATTCACTATGTGTTAATGCTTTGGTCCGGTACTCTATTAAGAGGAGGCCTTAATATCCCTTAGTTTCCATTAGGAACCCGCTGCCACGGGAGGGTAGGACAAAAGATGTCATGCAAGTTCTTTTCCGTAAGCACGTATGACTATATTCGGAATACATGCCTACATTACATTGATGAATTGGAGCTAGTTCTGTGTCACCCTATGTTATGAGTATTACATGATGAACCGCATCCGGCATAATTCTCCATCACCTATCCAATGCCTACGAGCTTTTCACATATTGTTCTTCGCTTATTTACTTTTCCGTTGCTACTGTTACAATCACTACAAAACCCAAAAATATTACTTTTGCTATCGTTACCGTTACTTCCATATTATTTTGCTACTAAATACTTTGCTGCAGATATTAAGTTATCCAGGTGTGGTTGAATTGACAACTCAACTGCTAATACTTGAGAATATTCTTTGGCTCCCCTTATGTCGAATCAATAAATTTGGGTTGAATACTCTACCCTCGAAAACTGTTGCGATCCCCTATACTTGTGGGTTATCAGTGACCAACATGTGGCATCCACCGTAACGGAACACCGTTAAGCTACCGGGTCTGGTTTTGGATCTGATAACCCGTTAACAACCCTGACCAATGGGGATTTTCCACGTGTAAAATCATCATTGGCTGGAGGAAACACGTGTCGGCTCACCGTTGGGACAGATGTCATCCACTCATTGGACGCAAGGCGCCTATGATACGTCGACACGTGGCACGGCCCAACAGAGGCCCATTCCTATGAAAAGGCCGGCCTATTTGACTTGGTCAAAAGGTGGCGGGCCGGCCCACGGAAAGCCTGTTAATGGCATGTTCGCATATAGCCCATTTACAGCCCGCTAACTCACGGCCCGTTACGACCTAACGGAATTTGGCCTAGTAGCGTCATCTGGGCTGTCCAATATGATTCCAGCCTGTTGTAACTTCCGACCCATGTATGGCCCATGACGTATTTCGGCCCATATGAGCCCCTTTGTAACTCTTGGCCCATTAATGGTCCGTGGTGAAACCGGCCCGTAATGAACAGTGTATCGCTTTATACCCATCAGCGGCCCATTATTCCATTGGGTCGTTTCCAGCCCGTGTTACCTTTCGGCCTTCTCAAGGCCCATTTATTCTTGGGCTCATTTCCAGCATTCGTTACTTACGGCCCATTACTGGCCTTTTCTGCTTGTGGGCCAAATTCAGCCCGTCATACAGTCGGCCCGTTTGTGGCCCGTTAATCTGTTGGGCCATTTTCATAGCATCATCAAATACGGCCTATTAACGGTCCGTTATGGTCAGCCCATAAAACATACAATTTCCACTCTAGCCCGTTTACGGCCCCTTATACGGCCCGTACAAGGCCCGTAGATGAGACGGCTCGTAGAAAGCCCATGCATCCTACGGGACGTAGAAGGCCCATTGACCCGACGGCCATAGAAGGCCCATTTATCCGACGGCCCATAGAAGGCCCATGGATCCGACGACCCATAGAAGGCCCATGGATCCGACGGCCGATAGAAGGCCCATGGATCGTACGGCCTGTGGAGGGCCATGGTCACTACAATGTTTGGGCGATTTGGCCCCCGTTTGAACGATATAGCATATTCAAAGAATTATCCTACTCTATACTATCACCTCTAAAAAACATACACTATACAATAAAGAGACTAAGGCATAGAAACGTAGAATAATCCTACACTATACAATAAAGAAATTACAGCCGATTATACCCACTGGGCATTATGGTTCGGCATCAGTGATAATAAAGCATACACAAACAGCAAATTACATACACTGGGCAAATACAACTCATACATCATGGACGCGCATCAACATAACTTACCATTTGAACTATAATCTCTTCAGAAAATAGGATTGGCTGGATTTAGATAGCACCAATTTCAGTCTGCAAAATCTCCAATTCCTGAAATGTTTCTGTAAGTACACATGACTAGGGCAAAACTATAGTTACAACAGTGAAGCGAGCAAGACAGACTATTTTGTACATGGCAAAATAGGACTAACAATAATGTTACAAGTCATGAAGCATAAGCAGGTGATATTTTAAAAATTATAAAAAAGGTAGTCTGTGCAGCCTGCATACAGAAATCTCTCTTAGCTCACCAGAGGAGCATGATGTTGGGGCCCAATCCAAAACACAGACAAGTTACAAATTTAGACAGCACATTGCGTAGAAGTAAGCAAGTAGTTGGCCATTCTGTAGCTCAATTAAAGTCTTAGGGAGCATAATGAACAACAGAGGGTTTCATACAAACATACTACAGCAAGCAAAACTATGCAATCATTAGCCTAGTATAAACTAGATTGTGAGCCTCATGCAATAATAGTTGGTTAATAGACTTCAAAGCTTCAGGCACACTTCGGCAGAGTAATTAAATGGTAAGGCCTTTAATTATGTCAACTAATAGTTATACAAGTACCCAACATTAGGCATCATTCTTTGGGCATCTCATTAACCGAGGACAAATAAAGCAATTGAAAAGAGCAAATTAACTATGCCTGAAACAAACAAGGAATTGAACTGTTGAGTTGGATACAGTGACTTACCTTAACAGGTTGAAGAGGCTCAGCGCAACTCCTACTTCTCTTGCAAGGCTCCTTCCTAACATCTTGTACTTGGAAATCCTCAATCTTATCTTTATTGCACCCCCTCTGCAAGGTGACACAAACTAGTTACTCGTCTCCTTGGAAGATAAATATGCATACTTTCCAGTCTGTGAACACAAAAGGATGAGATTATAACAAAACAACACCACATAATGAAACATGCCGCATCTCTTGCACTTGCACACAATGAAATGAGCATTTACTATGTCTGCACTATGTAAAAACTAGGCATACCTTCGAACTGGATCTCCAGGTACTCTTGGAGAGCCTACTTTAGTGTACATCCAAACCTTTATGTCACCTATGAGTTAGAAAAGGCCCCACTACAGCAGCCCTTAGTGTTTAAATCATTGACAAGCTCTGTTAGAGTGTTAGGTCAAGAATAGCAAGTAATCAAAGCAAACAGTCCTAGTATGGCTGGCTGATGCAAACAAGCAATTGAACAGATGTGTGAGCAAATCTTACATATCAAGAAAAGAAGCAAAGAAGGAGGCTTAAAGACCATCACTTGACTGACCAGATTTAAGGGGCATTTAAACATCATGTGCAACGTATGAACTAACATAAACATTGCATATTCCAGATTCTACAATGGAATGCACATGTATTAGGTTATGCCATGTATGATGATGCCTAAATGTACACTATAGTAGGCAGGAGTGATTCATCATTGCACGCAAAATTGAATTGCAGGTTAAGGGCCAGTTCTATTCCGCCTTTTCAGGGCTTATTGTCAAAATACGCCATAAAAGATGTAAAGAAGTCATTTTTTGAGTTATGGGCTTGGGCTTAACTAATTTTGCTTTGGAGGGGGGTATTTCGGGTAGAACCTCACTAAAAATTGAAGGGAAGGGGAATAGTGAAATGACTCTGTTGTCTGCCTATATTACACTCAAAATGCAACTGCTGACACCCGCGTCACACCTCACCCTCAAGTAAAAACAAACATGCAAGCGTTCATTGCCCTGCCCGCTTGCATCTCCTCTCCCCTTTCCCTCTACCTTGATCCCCTGCCTGCAGCACTAGGGTTCCTCTAGCGAGCCGTCGCCACTAGTCCCATCTGGCCTGGTCCTCGATGATGCTTTGTCCAGCTAGGCTACATGGCCGGCGGGTAGGGGCAAATCTCCCTGGCTGCTCCTCCCTCTGGTGCCGCCCCTCATTCTCATGGTCTCCAGCACCTGCTCCACTGTGGTTCGTCCAACGCACTACTCCGGCAGGCGCTGCACAACTACAGCTGATGCCACACTGCGGCAGAAGGCACCTTATTCCCCCTCCCCACCTCCCAGGTCGTGGCCTTGAGGTGCTGTTGAAGGATGAGCTCATCCAACAAGGTGAGGATCTCCTCTGATTTTTTGCCAAATTTTCATTCTAATCCACTATACGATGAATTTCTATGAGCTGCTTCTGCTGCTGCTATATGATGCATTGCTATGTGCTGCTCTTGCTGCTGCTATATATGAATTGCTATGAGCTGCTGCTGCTATATGATGAATTGCTATGAGCTGCTGCTGCTATATGATGATTGCTATGAGCTGCTGCTGCTATATGATGAGTTGCTATAAGCTGCTCCTGCTGTTGCTGTATGATGAATTGCTATGAGCTGCTCCTGCTGATTCTATATGATGAATTGCTATGAGCTGCTCCTGCTGCTGCTATATGATGAATTGCTATGAGCTGCTGCTGCTATATGATGAATTGCTATGAGCTGCTGCTGGTATATGATGAATTGCACACTGCTCCTGCTGTATGATGAGTTGCTATGAGCTGCTGCTGCTATATGATGCTTTCAGGTGGTGCTGCTATATGATAATAACCAACCACTTAGACCATCGAATTTCAATAAATAATTGTTCTTCATTTAAATGTGGGTCATGCGTTCTTTGTTTAAATTAGGCAATGGGATCTCTATGGAAAACATTGACCAAAGTAGATTGTGCCAAGTAGATGGTATCTTTGTATTTGCATTTTGAGCAAATAGTGATGGTCTGTTTTCCTATCATATTAATTACTGCACTGGGTTCAATTTGTGATGTTTGCAAGTCAAATTAATTTTCATATGGGCAGCAAAATGAAAAAATATAATGCAATCTAGACTTTTCACTGATCATACCAAAGATAAGCTGGAAACACAATGAAAAGAACTGGTTGGCTTATTACATGGAGCTTATATTCACAGGTGCTTATTTTCTTAGGATAACTCGTAATAACTGTCCCTAAGAAACTTGGCCAATAGAACTGACATACAAATAACATGTCACGATGATTTCAATGGAGGAGTGACGTACCATAGCACACTGTATAGGCTCACCGCTGGCTCTCCTTTTTTTGCGATGTTCCATGAAATTGTCACATATATCTTGTACTTTTTCATTGTGTAACCGTATCTGCAAGTTGACACGGCTAATTTCAGACATCTCTACATGATAATACATTGCATATCCCTTGCGCATATTTAAACCACCAATTAATGATTGTGTGCGTAGCATAAACTAGCCATGACTCTGTGTGCTGGACTAGCATGCACTCTAAGGGAGCCTAGTGTAGTGCACTGGAACTCCTACATGCCACCTACGATTTTGTGTAATGTACTGCCTCTGTTCCTAAATATATGTCTATGTAGAGATTCCAGTATGGACCACATACAAATGTATATAGATGCATTTTCGAGTGTAGATTCACTCATTTTGCTCCGTATGTAGCCTATAGTGGAATCTCTAGAAAGACTTATATTTAGGAACGGAGGTACGAGTTAGTATCATGTATGACATCTACATATATAATTTAGCAGCCGGTAGTAGAAATCATTGTCTGCGCAAAGGGATTACTGGTCGAAAATCCTAGCAAAGCACGCTGGCAGGCACAGGACAATACAAGAGAGAGACGCGCTTACAAGATCATAGCAATGCCTCGGTCCAGGATCTTGGTTGGCCAAGCTGTTAGATCCAGAAGAAACATCGTCCTTGTAGTTTTTGCCAGCTGCATAACAGGTAACAACGACCTGATAGTATATTTGAAGTACATTGGGCAGGTGATGCTGGACGGGTTTAAAGGTGACAAGTACCTAGGCCGTGGCGGGTGCTTGGCATCTTGCCAGACGGTGGGAATCAGGTTAGAAACATCAAGGGTGATGATGCTGCGCTGGCCGTCGGGGTCCGGTAAGGAGATCTAGAACCGTTGAGTAGGGTGTTGTGGAGCGGCTCCGGTAGGGTGGACTACGGTGTGGGCGAAGTGGATCTGTGGCCGTGGACGAGGGCGTTGGTGAAGCTGCTGCGGTGGTTGGGTTAAGGATGGTGTCGACGATGCGGATCTGCGGCCGTGGACGGGGCGTCAGAAGCTGCTCCGGTAGGTTGGATGAGGGTGCGAGGAAGCGGATCTGAGGCCGTGGACTTGTGAGTTGGCAAAGCGGCCCCGGTAGGGTTGAAAATGGTATAGGAGAAACTACTCCGGTGGGGTTGACGATGGTGTCGGCGAAGCGGCTCCGGTAGGGTTGAGGAAGGTGTCGGCGAAGAGGATCGGAGGCCGTCGACGGGGGCGTCGGTGGGGCGGCTCCGGGGGGGGGGGGGGTGGACGAAGCGTCTCCGGTGGGGAGTACAAATGAGCCGCTGTAGATGCGCTGCGGTTGACGAGAGTACCAGCGAAGCAGATCCGGCGTCGTGGACAAGGCCGACACTGAATGGGCTGTGGTACAGTGGTGGATGAGCAGTCTACTTGTTTCTAGGGGAGGTGGGAGGGGTAGATGCGGCTGCAGAAGCAGATCCGGCGAGGTGGACGCCGCTGGCAGTGAATGGGCTCTGGTACGCCGATGGATGAGCAGTCTAGGGTTTCGAGAGGGGAGGGGAGAAAGGCCGATGAAGTACGGACGGCGTGATGTGAGATGCTCTGGTGCTGTAGAGTTAGTCGTTTTTGCGGGAGGGGGAGAGGAAATGGGGGTGCCGTGTAGTGGGGGGAGCCGGAAGTTACCAAAGCAGCCTGACCTATTATGTAGATGAGGGCGGTATTGTAACTGTTGGTCTCCATGCACCAAGGAAAAAAGGGGAATTTCGCATGCTAAAGACTAAGGTGGTGGAAATTTTAGAAGGAGGCGGGAGATTTTGCCGCCCGCGGGATCATTCTTATCCAGTTTCAACTAATTTTGGACCGTGCTAGCGGGAAGGTCATGCGAGACTGTGTACATGGGGCACGCGTCAGCAGTTAATAACTGGTGTGAAGTCCACCCCAGAAAAAAGACAATAACCCGGGATGATGCGCCGATAACTTGGACGTTCACACGGGCGCGGCCAATCATACGGGTGTAGTGGCGCGTTCACAAAAAAGGGATCAAATGCTCAGCCTATGTATTTCTCATGTAAATAGATAATTTAGTGCAATTGGTTATTTACTTTAAACATAATGCATTGACGTGTTAGTTTAGAGGCGCACAAAAATAAATGGATATTGTAGTCCGCTACTTAAAAGTGTTACCTCATATGATTACATAGCCTCCATTTCATAAATTGCGTACCCGTTGAATTCATATATGAATATTACATATATTACTTCATAATAGAACCTTAAATCATCCAAGACTAATGATTTTGAATGCAAGAGTAACAATGGTGCATGTACATGATAGCTACATTGGTTGTTTGAAGAAACATCACTGTAACTTTGGCATGCACAACTGAAAAGGTTTATTTAAACAGAAAAAAATGTGATATGTGAGTGTCCAATCTTTATAGCGTTGAATCGATATTGTACCTTTGGCCATGATACGAAGTAGATATTGATTTATGTTCAAGCGATGCACGTCCACGATCGCTAGATAGTGATACATGAATGAATTGTGCAATCTCTCTCACACGCATACATATCTCATTTCCCTGTGGGCATCGGAATCACACACACGCACTTCGTGTATTTCTCTCCCTCTGTCAAGGTTAGAATTCGTATTTCTACCCCGTCCTACAAGCCTCTCACACAGAAACACACACGCTCTCTCTGTCGAACACGCCCACCCCTTTAATTCCGCCCACCCATAGCCACTAATGTCTGAAAGTATAATAATGTCTCTCACACATATGCCTAAGGTTAAATCGAGTTCCGGAACCATATGAATACATACAATGGGATTCCAGTAGAGCACCTTTTGTTTTGAGATTTCACTCTCTCTCTCTCTCCCCCCTCTCTCTCTCTCTCACACACACACACACACACACACACACACACACACACGCGCGCGCGCGCGCACACACACACACACATTGTTTCTCGCTTCATTTTTTCCGGCACTTGCATGCACACAATTTTGTTTATCTTCGTGATGCTTTAAGTATGCCTCGCACAAATGCTATCTACCTATCCATTAATATAGCTAGATATGTGTCACACAAACTCCTTCTCCCTACTAGCAAGATGCCCATGCATTGCACAGAACATCAAGATGCATTTGTATGAGTAGTTTATCTTGTGGGAGAAAAGGATGAACGAGGGAATGCCTTGTTTGCAAATGTGGAGAGGGGTGTGGGTATCTTTTTGCAAAATTGCCATAGTTTCCTTCCTATCCGTCGGATATAAATCGGATGGCCTATATTGCAGGATGGCAGGAACACCATCATCACCAACTCTGTTTTTATAAGAGTAGGGATATGTAAGTGTCACTGCCCCCCCAACACACACACCCACACCCACACAACCACACACACACACTTCCCAACACCGAAGGAGTAGGGTGACACCTCGATCTTGATACTAATCTATCGACTGGCTTCTCTTTCAAACACACACACACGCACACACACTACCCGACACCGAAGGAGTAGGGTGGCACCTCGATATTGATAGTGATCTATCTACTCCTCTTTCAAACACACACACACACACTCACTAGTTGTGCCTCTGTGCCTACCGCGCACACTCTCGATACGTATTTCTCTCCCTCCCCCTCCCCCCACCCCAACAATGACAACAGAAGGGTGAAAACTCGATCTGATCGTAATCTGTCAATTGGTTTCTCTCTCGAACATTGTGTCTCTGTGCCTTGCTCAGTATCCCCCTCGACATGTAGACTTCTCGCGCGTGCATAGCTGTAGTGACGATGACGCTGAACCCAGTGTGCCTCGTTTTTACCGGCCTCATGTGATAGTTTTCACCCTGTTTTCTGTTAATTAACAAGGCAACCTTTTCTTTGTTACTACTAGTGAATCTGAAATCATTCGGGGCAGACATAAAATATATCACTTCAACCCAATTATCGCAGTAAATATTTTAAAAGAAACTAGCTAGATGCCCGTGTGTTGCACGGAACATCAAGATGCATTTGTATGAGTAGTTTATCTTGTGAGAGAAAAGGATGAACGAGGGAAGGCCGTATTTGCGAACGTGGAGAGGGGTGTGGGTATATTTTTGCAAAATTGCCATAGTTTCCTTCCTATCCGTTAGATATAAATCCGACGGCCTATATTGTAGGATGGCACGCACACCATCATCACCAACTCTATTTTCTACTCCCTCCGTTCCTAAATATTTGTCTTTTTAGAGATTTCAACAAGTGAATCTACACTCTAAAATATGTCTACATACACATCCGTATGTGGTAGTCCATTTGAAATCTGAAAAAGACAAATATTTAGGAACGGATGGAGTATAAGAGTAGACATGGAGATATATCTCCAGCATGGTCTACAACAAAAATGTGCTGGACTGGTTAGCGCCGGATGCTCGCAACACAATGACATGAGTTCGAATTCTGTCTTTAACTTTAGATTTTTATATTATATATTACTTATTTAATATATACTTCTTTCGCTACTGTACTGGCAGTGGAACCCACAGAGTACTTAGAATACAAGATTAAGGATGGACTTGTTTCTTTTTAACTTTCTGTACGAAGCTGTAGCCACCCTGCAAGTCACGTGTACACTATACATGCAATTAACTTTTTATAGAGGGACAATCATACACTCAATTAACTCAAATGGATTGGATGTCACTCTATTATTTCCGCGGAGGACGACATCAAACGCCAGCGGCATACATTTTCACAACTCTAACCAACTAGATGAAATTCGTGCAAACACGGACTGATTTCATATAAGCAAGAAGGATTTCGTATAAAAAAGCCGGATCTTCATATAAACATGATGTATTTCATTACATTTATATGAACTAAGCGGTGCCAGTCCGGCTCTCTTGGTATAATTAATACTCCCTCCGTCTGGAAATACTTGTCCTAGAAATGGATGTATCTAGACTTATTTTAGTTATAGATACATACAATTTATCCATTCTTAGAACAAATATTTCCCGCCAGCTGGAGAGGGAGTACATAATCTAAATGGCCGCCCGCGGATCCCTTTGTCTTCCTCATGTCCGGCAGACACTTTGTGGGGTCGACGAAGGTCCTCGGAAGAGACGAAGAAGCAAAGAAACCACCTGAATGTGCAGTCGTCGCCTCGGCGGTGGCCTTCATGGGACCCAAGTGGCGACGGCCTCCCGTAGTCTACTTCTCCTCGATGATGGTGGCGGACACGGAGAAGCTGGCCACCGACTTGTCGCTCTCCACGCACCCGGCTTCTGTCTCTGCCTGCATGGCGCTGCCGCAGGCACGGGAGGCGCGCCCACAGACACGGGAGGCGCGGCACCGCAGACATTGGTGGCGCGGTACGACGCGGCAGCGACGACGCCCGTAATGGTGTGCCCGCCGCCGTGCCGGCGTGGAGCAACTCGACACTCCTCATCGAGCTGAACTGGAGCAGCGAGTTGCTGAACCACGCGCCTGCTTGGGGCGGCAACTGGCTCCGTCGGGCCAAGCGAGGTTGGTGAAGCACCGAGCGGCCTCGCCCGTATCTGGAGGGCTCGGCGGGCCACCCAGCCGGGTAATATGCCGGAGAACGGCTCCTCGGAAGCCATTGGAAGAGTGGAGAAAATGGTGAAGGAGGAGATGGGGGAGCAGTGGAGGGGTGCGATTCTTGCCCGCTGTCTGTCTGGCCTCGTGTAAATAGAGGGAGGACGGTAGGAGCTTGGCCGGCGTTTGGCCTCGTTTAAACTGAGGGCGGACGGGAGGAGCTCGGCCGGTGTTGCATTTAATTCCGGCCCGCTCATGAACGGACATGTGGCCGGAGTAGGTTTCTCGGTTTGCATGCGGGTTTAGCAGAGGGGTTTGATGGAGGTGAGGAGGCGTGTTCAGCCGGGCGTGCAGCGGGCAGCGCAGTACTATTCGATTTGACAGCAGGCGGTGCAGTTCCCGATACGGCTTTAATGCAGACGAGGGAGGGAGTAGCGGTTCCCGAAATGTTGAACGGCCAATGCATCCTCCTTCCATTAATGCACGAGGGAAGTTATGGGAGGAGGACCGGGAAAAGAGGCTGCACGATGTGAATGCAACGCAGTTTCCCCTCATATAAAGGCGCCCCTCCATTCCAATGCATCTACCACATCGTACGCACCTAAGCATTTGCCTAAGCACCTACACTAAGCGCAAAAGAGCTCACTCCAGACCCATGGCGGTGATGCGCGCGAGCGGCCTGCGGCTGTGCCAGATGGTCCACGACGTCGGCCTGCAGCATGGCACCGAGGATCGTCTCCAGACGGTGTTGGAGACCGGCTGGTGGATGGCCGCCGTCGACGCCAACTACAACTCTCAGTTGGACCAGATGATCGTTGCCACCACCAACAAGTTCACCATCCTCAAGAAGCTCACGGACGACATCGCCGTACTCCTCCAGCCCGCGCGCCCGGGCTCCTCATTACCCGCCACCCCAATCGGCCTCCATGGCCGGAACCTCTTTCAAGCACTGGTGGCCCTGCGACTGCCCGCCGACACCACGAAGAATGTCCACCTGGAGGTCGCACTCACCGCGAGGCGCCTCGCCCTGCAATAATTTGTCGACCTACACATCAACGTGTACGAGCAAATCGTGTACATAGGTATCTACAAGGCCAGTGAGGACGCTACGACGTTGGCCTTCCTCAACTGGCTGGAAGCCTTGGATGCCTTTGCTGAGAAGCACCTCGACCTCGCCACAAAAGCCGCCGCTCCTTAGCCGCCGGTCAATGGCCCGGCGCGCTAAGTTGAGGAGGAGGAGGTCGTACGTTGATGGATGCATCTTTCTTCTTGCCTTCTGTAACCACCACTGCGATCGCATCATCATCGTGGCCTTAATTCTTATTGTGCTGTTGCATTCTCATTCTAGTCAATACCGACATGTGCGATCCCTTTGCTTAATTATATGCATCACTGTAACTAGTACTCTATCCGTCAATTTATAAGTTGTGCTTACCTTTTCCATCAACTTCGTGCAACGCGCGGGCATCTTGCTAGAAACACTAGAACATGTCGGACCGCGTGTGACCAAACCGACGATGCGCCAACCTAGCTACTACGTACCCTGCCTATCTGGCAGAAATAGCCCCGCCCTAGCATTTCCAATCGTTATTTCTATCTATCGATCGTGCCAAGGAGCAAAACCAAAATGTTACAATTTATACATGTTTCTCTACTCCAACTTCTATAAAAGACTCAGTTGGTGATGGTGGTGTGTCTGCCATCCGTCGTTTCTGACCATTAGATCTGCATCTAACGGCTGTGAGGTAAGTTGTGGCATTTTTGCAACAATAGCCCACTTCTCTGCTCCAATTTACAGAAAACCCCTTATTATGTTGAAAGCAACCACATCCCTCCCTCACCTCATCAAAACAGCTTGAGAAATATATTTTGAGTGAAAAGTACTCCCTCCGTTCCTAAATATTTGTCTTTCTAGAGATTTCAATAAGTGACTACATACAGAGCAAAATGAGTGAATCTACACTTCAAAATATGTCTATATAATCCGTATGTGATAGTCCATTTGAAATCTCTAAAAAGACAAATATTTAGGAATGGAGGGAGTAATATATTAGGAGTATATCAAAACAAGAGTGATTTCTTTCAAGTTCATGAACAAGTACTACTATTCTACTACTTTGGATCGTCGCAACACACGGGCACATTGCTAGTAAAAGGAAAAGGCCTGCCGCTTTCGCGTCGCACTCCCCCCACACATGCCCGGGAATCGGGAGTACTCCACGCCCCGTCCGGCACGACACATAACTTAGGGAAGGCGTGTTGCCTAGAATTTTCACTTTCATGTGGGACCGCCGTTGAGCAAACCGACTATTGGCAAACCGCACCCCGCCCGCCGCCGGGTTGGAAAACAGAAACGAGGGGAAGATCTAGCTATAGCACGGAAGCCAAAAAATTTGGTGTCAGATGGGGCTCGTTGATAGAGTAGGAGCATTCCATACTACTCTACTCCTACTACTACCAAGTTTGTACTATACAACTAGTACTACCACTATACAACTAGTAGGTACGTGCACGGCACAACATCGTAGGAACAAAAAAGGGAAGATCTTGTTTTGGGTGATTTATCTTTTTTTCAGTCAATGTAGTATGAATAATATGATGTGGGGGGCACTCATGAAGCTTATGTGGCTTGGTTGCATGGCTACGAAAGGTTAGAGAAAAATAAATAGATAATGTGTTTGGAGTGCACTCCACTAAACAGATATACTTTGGATCCATTGCAACGGGCCGGCACATCTATATCTATACCCCATATATAGTGTGTGAATAACTTTGAAAGTTGGTCGTTGGATGAAGCCAATCCGACGGTACAAAGATGGCAAATCCGAGCACTACTGGCCGTTGGATATCATCTACATTCCACTAGATTCTGCCACATGTAGAATCTAGAAGACTCCATGGTTGAACTTCATTCATGACTAACTTTGCCACAACTATGCTTAGGCAAAGTGTGCCTGCCACAAAAAATGTGGCTAACAAAATGGCCACCACAAGTGTGGCAAGATTTGGCAAGAAGTTGAGTCTATGACATGTGGACCATGTAGCTAGAAAAGTGTGGCAAGCCACAAGTGTAGCAATGAACCAAACACATGCCTGGTGTGTTTGGTAGGGTGTATGAAGGGAACATGATCCCAAGAGTTCCCTTCTCGACCCACTTTTGGGTGTTTGGTAGAGTGTATGGAGGGTGCATGAGTCCACACTAGATTAGCACAAATACACTAGAAGCATGCATGAAGAGAGCATACATGAAGAGGGGTGTTGAGTTGAGCATGCATGAAGAGGGAACAACTATGCTGAGACGAGAACGCAACCAAACACACTTGTGGCACGCCTAAGCTTAGGCGTGGAAACCTTATTCTGCAAACCAAACATCTATACCCCTATTTAGTGTGTGAACATAATTGGTTTGATGCCAACAATTGGCATTGCCAATATTTGGCAAGCCAACATTTGGCAAAATCAAAATTTGCCAAATGTTGGCAACTTTTTGTGAGATTGAGAAGAAAAGTTGGTAGCCAACCAATCACTAGCCAACATTTGGCATTTGCCAAATATTGGCATGCCAACTTTTGGCATCAAACCAATCATGCTCTAACTTTAAAAGTTGGTCGTTGGATGAAGCCAATCCGACGGTACAAAGATGGCAAATCCGAGCACTACTGGCCGTTGGATATCATCTACATTCCACTAGATTTTGCCACATGTAGAATCTAGAAGACTCCACATGTAGAAGCATAATGCACAAACCACCAGAATCTCATGCGTGCAATGCACGTGTACCTTACTAGTAGTTGGTAGTAGTAAGAAACAAATTCCGGGTTTGGCACGAGCTCGTACTGCGGGAGCACCACAAGGCCTGCCACAGGAGTTACATTTCCCTCTCGGGGCCCACGGGACCGAACTTCAGTGGCTTAGTGCCCGGCCTATGAGTCAATGACATGCGGACCTTAAATGTGGCTGTCCCACATGTCATTCTCATGGTGGTGGTGTGGTTCACGACTCACTCGTTCGAGATGAACTGGCCTGTGGTGGCGTGGCCGTGGCGAGGGTGCCACAGCTGGGCGTCGGGGCGTTACGAGGCGTAGATGGCCACATGCTACCTCTTGAGCACTACGTTGGTTTTCCCTTGAAGAGGAAAGGGTGATGCAGTAAAGTAGCGTAAGTATTTCCCTTAGTTTTTGAGAGCCAAGGTATCAATCCAGTAGGAGGCCACGCACGAGTCCCTCGCACCTACACAAACAAATAAATCCTCGCAACCAACGCAATAAAGGGGTTGTCAATCCCTTCACGGTCACTTATGAGAGTGAGATCTGATAGATATGATAAGATAATATTTTTGGTATTTTAATGATAAAGATGCAAAGTAAAGAAAGCAAAATAAAAACGGCGCCAGAAATAGCTTGTTGTCGGGAGATTAAATATGATGGAAAATAGACCCGGGGGCCATAGGTTTCACTAGTGGCTTCTCTCGAGAGCATAAGCATTACGGTGGGTAAACAAATTACTGTTGAGCAATTGACAGAATTGAGCATAGTTATGAGAATATCTAGGTATGATCATGTATATAGGCATCACGTCCGCGACAAGTAGACCGACTCCTGCCTGCATCTACTACTATTACTCCACACATCGACCGCTATCCAGCATAAATCTAGAGTATTAAGTTCATAAGAACAGAGTAACACCTTAAGTAAGATGACATGATGTAGAGGGATAAACTCATGAAATATGATATAAACCCCATCTTGTTATCCTCGATGGCAACAATACAATACGTGCCTTGCTGCCCCTACTGTCACTGGGAAAGGACACCGCAAGATCGAACCCAAAGCTAAGCACTTCTCCCATTGCAAGAAAGATCAATCTAGTAGGCCAAACCAAACTGATAATTCGAAGAGACTTTCAAAGATAACCAATCATACATAAAAGAATTCAGGGAAGATTCAAATATTGTTCATAGATAAACTTGATCATAAACCCACAATTCATCGGTCTCAACAAACACACCGCAAAAGAAGATTACATCGAATAGATCTCCACAAGAGAGGGGGAGAACATTGTATTGAGATCCAAAAAGAGATAAGAAGACATCTAGCTAATAACTATGGACCCGAAGGTCTGAGGTAAACTACTCACACATCATCGGAGAGGCTATGGTGTTGATGTAGAAGCCCTCCGTGATTGATGCCCCCTCCGGCGGAGCTCCGGAAAAGGCCCCAAGATGGGATCTCACGGGTACAGAAGGTTGCGGCGGTGGAATTAGGTTTTTGGCTATGTATCTGGTAGTTTGGGGGTACGTAGGTATATATAGGAGGAAGAAGTACGTCGGTGGAGCAACGTGGGGCCCATGAGGGTGGAGGGCGCGCCCAGGGGGGTAGGCGCGCCCCCCTACCTCGTGCCTTCCTGGTTGATGTCTTGACGTAGGGTCCAAGTCCTCTGGATCACGTTCATTCCAAAAATCACGTTCCCGAAGGTTTCATTCCGTTTGGACTCCGTTTGATATTCTTTTTCTGCAAAACTCTGAAATAGGCAAAAAACAACAATTCTGGGCTGGGCCTCCGGTTAATAGGTTAGTCCCAAAAATAATATAAAAGTGTATAATAAAGCCCAATAATGTCCAAAATAGAATATAATATAGCATGGAACAATCAAAAAATATAGATACATTGGAGACGTATCAAGCATCCCCAAGCTTAATTCCTGCTCGTCCTCGAGTAGGTAAATGATAAAAACATAATTTTTGATGTGGAATGCTACTTAGCATTATTTTCAATGTAATTCTTCTTGTTGTGGCACGAATGTTCAGATTTAATATGATTCAAGATAAAATTTTAATGTTGACATAAAAACAATAATACTTCAAGCATGCTAACCAACCAATTATGTCTTATCAAAATAACATAGCCAAAGCAAGTTATCCCTACAAAATCATATAGTCTGGCTATGCTCCATCTTCCCCACACAAAATATTCATATCATGTACAACCTCGGTTTTAGCCAAGCAATTGGTTCATACTTTTTAACGCGCTTCAGCCTTTTCAACTCTTACGCAATACATGAGCGCAAGCTATGGATATAGCACTATGGTGGAAATAGGTATAATGGTAGGGGTTATGTGGGAAGACAAAAAAGGAGAAAGTATCACATCAACGAGGCTAATCAACGGGCTATGGAGATGCCCATCAATTGATGTCAATGCAAGGAGTAGGGATTGCCATGCAACGGATGCACTAGAGCTATAAGTGTATGAAAGCTCAAACAAAAGAAACTAAGTGGGTGTGCATCCAACTTGCTTGCTCACGAAGACCTCGGGCATTCGAGGAAGCCCATCATTGGAATATACAAGCCAAGTTCTATAATGAAATTTCCCACTAGTATATGAAAGGACAAAACGAGAGACTCTCTATCATGAAGATTAAAGTGCTACTTTGAAGCACAAGTGTGGTAAAAGGATAGTAGCATTGTCCCTTCTCTCATTTTTTATTTGGGCCTTTTTATGGCTTCTTTTTTTAGTCCGGAGTCTCATCCCGACTTGTGGGGGAATCATAGTCTCCATCATCCTTTCCTCACTTGGGACAATGCTCTAATAATGATGATCATCACACTTTTATTTACTTACAACTCATGAATTACAACTCAATACTTAGAACAAAATATGACTCTATGTGGATGCCTCCGGCAGTGTACCGGGATATGCAATGAATCAAGAGCGACATGTATGAAAGAATTATGAATGGTGGCTTTGCCACAAATACAATGTCAACTACATGATCATGCAATGCAATATGACAATGATGGAGCGTGTCATGATAAACGAAACGATGGACAGTTGCATGGAAATATATCTCGGAATGGCTATGGAAATGCCATAATAGGTAGGTATGGTGGCTGTTTTGAGGAAGATATGAGGAGGTTTATGTGTGATAGAGCGTATCATATCACAGGGTTTGGATGCACCGGCGAAGTTTGCACCAACTCTCAAGGTGAGAAAGGGCAATGCACGGTACCGAAGAGGCTAGAAAATTGCGGAAAGGTAAGTGTGCGTATAATCCATGGACTCACATTAGTCATAAAGAACTCATATACTTATTGCAAAAAAATTATTAGCCCTCGAAGCAAAGTACTACTACGCATGCTCCTAGGGGAAGGGTTGGTAGGAGTTAACCATCGCGCGATCCCGACCGCCACACAAAGGATGACAATCAATAAATACCTCATGCTCCGAATTTGTTACATAACGGTTCACCATATGTGCATGCTACGGGAATCACAAACTCCAACACAAGTATTTTTCAATTCCAGAATTACTCAACTAGCACAACTATGATATTACCACCTTTATATCTCAAAACAATTATCAAGCATCAAATTTCTCGTGATGTTATAATTAAATAAAATTGCCATGATATTTCAAGACTCTCAAAATAATATAAGTGAAGCATGAGAGATCAATAGTTTCTATAAAACAAATCCACCGCCGTGCTCTAAAAGATATAAGTGAAGCACATAGAGTATTCTAACAATTTCCGAATCATGTGTGTCTCTCTCAAAAGGTGTGTACAGCAAGGATGATTGTGGCAAACCAACAAATAAAGACTCAAATAATACAAGACGCTCCAAGCAAAACACATATCATGTGGTGAATAAAAATATAGTTCCAAGTAAAGTTACCGATGGAAGTAGACGAAAGAGGGGATGCCTTCCGGGGCATCCCCAAGCTTTGGCTTTTAGGTGTCCTTAGATTATCTTGGGGTGCCATGGGCATCCCCAATCTTAGGCTCTTGCCACTCCTTGTTCCATAATCCATCAAATCTTTTACCCAAAACTTGAAAACTTCACAACACAAAACTTAACAGAAAATCTCGTGAGCTCCGTTAGCGAAAGGAAACAAAACACCACTTCAAGGTACTGTAATGAACTCATTCTTTGTTTATATTGGTGTTAAACCTACTGTATTCCAACTTCTCTATGGTTTATAAACTATTTTACTAGCCATAGATTCATCAAAATAAGCAAAGAACACACGAAAAACAGAATCTGTCAAAAACAGAACAGTCTGTAGTAATCTGTAACTAACGCAAACTTCTGGAACTCCAAAAATTCAGCCAAAATAGGAAGACCTAGAAAATTTGTTTATTGATCAGCAGCAATTGGAATCAATATTTTATCACGTTCTGGTGATTTTTAACAATTATTTTCATGAACAGAAAGTTTCTGGAATTTTCAGCAAGATCAAATAACTATCATCCAAGAAGATCCTATAGGTTAAACTTGGCACAAACACTAATTAAAACATAAAAACACATCTAACCAGAGGCTATATAAAATATTTATTCCTAAACATAAGCAAAAAGCAAAAAACTAAAAATAAAATTGGGTTGCCTCCCAACAAGCGCTAAATCGTTTAACGCCCCTAGCTAGGCATTGAGATTTCGATGATGCTCACATAAAAGATAGTAATTGAAACAGAAAGAGAGCATCATAAAACATGTGAAAATCACATCTAAGTCTAACATACTTCCTATGCATAGGCATCTTATAGGCAAACAAATCAAGTCAAGCAAAAACTAGCATATGCAAGGAAATGGAAAGAAACAATATCAATCTCAACATAACGAGAGGTAATTTAGTAACATGAAAATTTCTACAACCATATTTTCCTCTCTCATAATAATTACATGTGGGATCATAAGCAAATTCAACAAAATAGCTATCACAATAAATATTTTCAACACGGTCCACATGTATGCAAAGTTGACACTCTTCCAAAATAGCGGGATTAACATTAACTAAAGCCATGACCTCTCCAAACCCACTTTTATCAAAAATACCATAAGATTGAACATTCTCCAAATATGTGGGATCTAAAGTTGACACTCTTCCAAACCCACTTTCAATATTATTGCAAAAATTATTATCAATCTCATATTCATCATGGGGCTTAAATAAATTTTCAAGATCAAAAGAAGAATCACCCCAATCATGATCATTGCAACAAGTAGTAGACATAGCAAAACTAGCATCCCCAAGCTTAGGGTTTTGCATATTATTAGCACAATTGACATCTAGAGAATTTATAGTAAAATCATTGCAATCATGCTTTTTATCGAAGGAACTATCAAGTATGGGTGCAATAGCAACGATCTCATGTTTAACATACAGAACTATAGCAAATTCATCTTCATAAATATTGGCATCATGGCCACAAGAATAGCAAGCATCATGTTCATCAGGGGATATTTCAATCAAATCATCGGAATCATAATTATCTATAGATTCATGCATATCATTATTTTCTTCCGAAGCAACGATCATTCTTTCAATAAATTCTTTGACATAGACATTATGAGCATAGTTTTCATAGCAATATCCGAGTATGTCAAGATTTTCAGATTCGTAAAGAGTAGTATCATACTTTTCAAGCAAAGAAGCAACTTCAAAAGAACCCTTAAAAGCAACAAATTCTTCAATTTGTTCAATATCATAGTAGCTATAAACTCCCTTTGCATAAGAAGATAAGATTTCATTTTCATTAAACTCACATAGGCAGGGGAGGTCTTTTTCAGGGTTCTTAGAGCAACAAGTAATATCACAAATTTCACAAAGATTCCAAGCATAACACAACAATTTGTTTATTTGATTCCATAAGAGTTTCCCTTTTTCAGACAAACGGTGATGCACAAAATGACCATGCTCATCTAAAGATTTCCCATCAACTAGGCCAGTTGGGGTTTCAGCACGAGCGCATAGGGATCGAAGATGATCCAAGTAGAACACTTTAAGTGGATCCATATCAATATATTCTTAACAAGCAAAGATGCAAGCAAATAGAAGGCACGTGGAAACACGAACAGAAAGGCATACGGTAAGAAGGCGAATAAAACGGCAAGGGTGAAGTGGGGGAGAGGAAAACGAGAGGCAAATGGCAAATAATGTAATGCGGGAGATAAGGGTTTGTGATGGGTACTTGGTATGTTGACTTTTGCGTAGACTCCCCAGCAACGGCGCCAGAAATCCTTCTTGCTACCTCTTGAGCACTGCGTTGGTTTTCCCTTGAAGAGGAAAGGGTGATGCAGTAAAGTAGCGTAAGTATTTCCCTTAGTTTTTGAGAGCCAAGGTATCAATCCAGTAGGAGGCCACGCACGAGTCCCTCGCACCTACACAAACAAATAAATCCTCGCAACCAACGCAATAAAGGGGTTGTCAATCCCTTCACGGTCACTTACGAGAGTGAGATCTGATAGATATGATAAGATAATATTTTTGGTATTTTAATGATAAAGATGCAAAGTAAAGAAAGCAAAATAAAAACGGCGCCAGAAATAGCTTGTTGTCGGGAGATTAAATATGATGGAAAATAGACCCGGGGGCCAATAGGTTTCACTAGTGGCTTCTCTCGAGAGCATAAGTATTACGGTGGGTAAACAAATTACTGTTGAGCAATTGACAGAATTGAGCATAGTTGTGAGAATATCTAGGTATGATCATGTATATAGGCATCATGTCCGCGACAAGTAGACCGACTCCTGCCTGCATCTACTACTATTACTCCACACATCGACCGCTATCCAGCATGCATCTAGAGTATTAAGTTCATAAGAACAGAGTAACGCTTTAAGTAAGATGACATGATGTAGAGGGATAAACTCATGCAATATGATATAAACCCCATCTTGTTATCCTCGATGGCAACAATACAATACGTGCCTTGCTGCCCATACTGTCACTGGGAAAGGACACCGCAAGATTGAACCCAAAGCTAAGAACTTCTCCCATTGCAAGAAAGATCAATCTAGTAGGCCAAAC
Organism: Aegilops tauschii subsp. strangulata; assembly: GCF_002575655.3. Taxonomy (NCBI): domain Eukaryota; kingdom Viridiplantae; phylum Streptophyta; class Magnoliopsida; order Poales; family Poaceae; genus Aegilops; species Aegilops tauschii. Next base: position 292,025,293 of record NC_053037.3, read on the forward strand.
CAAACTAATAATTCGAAGAGACTTGCAAAGATAACCAATCATACATAAAAGAATTCAGAGAAGATTCAAATATTGTTCATAGATAAACTTGATCATAAACCCACAATTCATCGGTCTCAACAAACACATCGTAAAAGAAGATTACATTGAATAGATCTCCACAAGAGAGGGGGAGAACATTGTATTGAGATCCAAAAAGAGAGAAGAAGCCATCTAGCTAATAACTATGGACCCGAAGGTTTGAGGTAAACTACTCACACATCATCGGAGAGGCTATGGTGTTGATGTAGAAGCCCTCCGCGATCGATGCCCCCTCCGGCGGAGCTCTAGAAAAGGCCCCAAGATGGAATCTCACGGGTACAGAAGGTTGCGGAGGTGGAATTAGGTTTTTGGCTCCGTATCTGGTAGTTTGGGGGTACGTAGGTATATATAGGAGGAAGAAGTACGTCGGTGGAGCAACATGGGGCCCACGAGGGTGGAGGGCGCGCCCAGGGGGGTAGGCGCCCCCTACCTCGTGCCTTCCTGTTTGATGTCTTGACATAGGGTCCAAGTCCTCTGGATCACGTTCGTTCCAAAAATCACGTTCCCGAAGGTTTCATTCCGTTTGGACTTCGTTTGATATTCTTTTTCTGCGAAACTCTGAAGTAGGCAAAAAACAACAATTTTGGGCTGGGCCTCCGGTTAATAGGTTAGTCCCAAAAATAATATAAAAGTGTATAATAAAGCCCAATAATGTCCAAAACAGAATATAATATAGCATGGAACAATGAAAAATTATAGATACGTTGGAGACGTATCACCACATCGGCGGGTACTACCTGTAGTATAGAAGTACTCCAGCTGAGGATTGATGCCGGGACAAAATGTGTCACAGCCGCTGGATGAGAATTCGATGGCGCGGGAGTACGGATCGGAGCACAACAGCGGAGCAGGCAAACCGCGTCCAATCGGGTGCGGCTGTGGTAGAAAGTTGATGGTCGCCGCAGTTCAGCTGGCCCGCATGTCATGCACACAAAGGCAGAGGAGCGGTGTGGCCGAGAGGGATGAGGCGCACGTCGGGGGGATGAGGATCCCCTGACGTGAACAATCCTTCCATTCTATCACTGACATGTGGGACCCCCAAGTGTGGGTCCCACCAGTTAGCGAAGGAAAGGCAGGGTAAGGCAGTGATAGCCATGTCAGAGGATCCATGTCCACGTTGGGGGACGTCGTGCTTACAGGTAGGGTTGGAGCGGCGTCGTGGGAATCGCGTGTGGGTGTGGCAGTGGTAGAAACAAGAAATGTGATGGTCGCCGTGGTTCAACTTCCATGGACAAGCTGTCATGTTTGCTGACACATGTATATCAAAACTAGAATGCTTATATTTCAAGCACGTGAACAAGTATTATTCTACTACTTTGGATCCATTGCAACGCACGGGCCAGCACATTGGTAGTAGTAGTGTCTATCTCTATCTCTAGAGGCCTTCCCTCGTTCATCCTTTTCTCTCACAAGATAAACTACTCATACAAATGCATCTTGATGTTCCGTGGAACGCACGAGGATGTTTCCTTGGGGGTCTCTCCAGCGCGGCGTGGCCGTAGTTGCAAGTTGACGCCCCTTGAGATGCCGACGTTGAGGGGCTCTCGGATTTCCTCCGATGAGCAGGTAAGATGAGTTTGATCACGTAGTAAATGCATTCTAAAGACTACTTCCGTGTCCATTTCCTAATTCTCCCCCTGCCCACTGTTTCACAGGTTAGGCTTGGTGCGAGTGGAGATTGGCTTGCATATGTACGGGAGGGTACCAACATCAATTTGCACAACATTTACAACGGTGACACAGTTCCCGTAGAACCTTTGTCCAACATTGGGATCAGCCATGCAACGGGCCACCACATGAATTGGTACGATGGAACCACGGTGAGATTGAATAAGATAGCACGAACCTTGCACATGGCGGTCAAAGGTGTACCATGCTGTCTGCGGCCAATTTGTTGTCGTACGAGTATGAAGACGCTGTGCTCCTTTCTAACCGCATCTTCGCGGTGACAAACCAGGGGACTTGTTTCGTATGGGACACATCCTACGATATACTCCCTCTCTCCCAGTTTATTTGTTTTGAATCTTTTTGTTTTATAAGTTTCAAATTCAAATTTAGAGCTCCCCATCACATGTTGAGATTACAATGTCCATTAAATCATTGCGTGCATGTATAGTAAAGAAAAAAATCTCGAGTTTGGCACGAGTTCGTGCAGCGGTAGCACCAGCCTGGCGCAGGAGTTACAGTTCCCTCTTAGGGCCCTCGGGGCTGAGCTTCAGCGCCTTACTACACCTGCCTTTGAGTCAATAACATGTGGACCCGATAGGTGGCTGGTCCACATGTAATGCTCCTGAAGGCAGAGGGGCAGTGGGGCCGAGAGGGGTGAGCCGCAGGTCGGGGGACATGTGGTGTCATGGGTTTGTGCGACGTTGTGGGAATCGCATGTGGCTGTGGTAGAAACTTGATGCTCGCCGCATTTAAGGTGGCCCACATGTCATGAACACAAAGGCAGAGGGGCGGTGCGGCCGAGAGGGGTGAGGCGCACGTCGGGGGACGTGGTGCCGTGGGTTGGAGCAGCATCGTGGGAATCGCGAGTGGCAGTGGATGAAACGTGATGGTCGCCGTAGTTGAACTTCCATGGACAAGCTGTCCTGTCTACGGACACATGCATTGCATACCGATCACTGGAAGGAGTAGTAGAGAAAGCTAGGCGGATAAATAGTTCCTTATAGTCAAGCGGACCCATGCTACTACTTGTTCCAAAGACATGCACACCATCGAAATAGTCCATCTATATCAATATACATAGAGAGGGAATATTTTTTTACAAGAGAGGAAATAGTTCATCCATCCATAATGCCCTGCTGCTGGTGCAGCATCTTCTTCTTCTTCTCATTTTCTGTGGGAGATGGCTTCGCAACAAGCTCTCTGGACCTTGCAACTATCTCGAAACTCACACGGGCATCGAGGGCAGCATATTTTATCCGCTCGTATGTCAAGGGATAATTCTCCCATCCAAACAACCTTAATGCCAGCGTCTCGTCACCCTTCTGAAGATTTGTTCCTAGCACAAAATTTGCTACGTCGAATAGGGATGGTGTCGGTTTATCACAATCTTCTACAGGAATTTTTATTTTGGTTTGTAGGTCAGCGATGCTTTTGAAATCAAGGTTGTACGGCTCCAACTTCTGTTTGTCCCCTGCGATGGCTGCCCCACAGAAGTATATGTCCTCCCGAGACAAGAAATCATGAAGCTCACCTGCTATGGAGGGCACGTGTATGATGTGGTACACCAAAACATCATCTTCGAGGCACAGCTGAAGGACAGCGGCGCGTTGGATCTTCCCAGTGGCACGCTCCGTGTACTCTGCGTCGAGACCGATGACATTTATCTCCACCTTTTGGAGGGAGTTGGAAACATTGTTGATCCACTTCCGAACAACCATTGGGTGGTCGGTGACTGTGGGAACCATGCTCAACGAGACTTCGATGAGGACATGTTGGACGCTAAAAACCTGCATCTCGAGCTCTTTCGCCATTTGGAACCACTGGACCGGAGGGCTATGGTTTGGAGAATTAGGATTAGATGGGTAGTCTAACTAAAGAAGATGATTATTTATAGGGGCTTCGGAATTACTCCAGGAGGATGTGAAGAGGTTAAAGCAATGTGAATGAAGTGTGGTTTGGATGCAAATGAAGATCAAGGAGTAGTGAAAAAGCCGAGGAAAATCGGTTCCCGATGGAGAAGTAAATGGGAGAAGTTATGCGCATGCATGAGGAGAGCTGCGGTGGTTTGACTGCTGCATGCAATGGATTGGACGGGCTCTTCGGTTGCCTTTTCTCTCTCCCACGCGCACAGAATGGCCCACTTGCATGCTGCAGTTTATTGGCTGGAGTCTGGCTGCAGCTGCTCATGCGTACGCTAATTAATGCTGTGAATGCGGGGCATGGAGGGAAATGGGCGCATGCAAAAGGGTATATACGCAGACTAATTAGAGAAATACTGAAAAAAGTTATGCGCAGACAAAAGAGGACCGGAGGGAGTACTACTCATGTTCCTACTACGGTTAAGGAATATGCGGTTATCCTCAAACAAGAAAAGTCCTTCTTCGCGCTTGCGCATGCACGAGAATTTGGTTCTGCTCGCAATATGGATGATAGCTGGAGGATGAAGTGAACCCAGAGGCATGCTAGCATGGGAGTACTACTCATGTTCCTACTACTCCTACTAGCAGTAGTAGTACAACTGTGGTACACTTGATGGTCAAAATACTATTATTCATCCGGTCCTCATAGTGAAGTGACAAGACCCTACGCCCGAGGTGACACCAGTCTAGGCGGCGTGTCCGGGTTACCAAAGTCAGCCTCACCTTGTGCACTGTGCAGTCACTGTCACCGCCGCTGTATAGCATGTGAAAGTGCGTTATATCGACTAGAGGGGGGGGGTGAATAGGCGACTTCTATGAATTCTTCACAGAGGAATTTGCGGGTGAGGAAATTCCTTAGCGAAGAGCTACTTGCAGCAGAATAAGTACTAAAGAGTAAGCATAGCAGAACATAGGCATGGTCATCATGATGAAATGAAGACAAACACAGAGTACATAAAGCGTAAACACAGGATAACACAGGATGAAGACAAACAGACTGAAGAAATTGAACTGAGGAAATTGAGAAATTCTTCTGTCAAAGTCTTCAAACACAGATATGACAAGCACACAACACAGTAATGAGGAAATGAAAGAGTTGAGGAAATAGAACCAGTAAGCTTGGTGAAGACAATGATTTGGTAGACCAGTTCCAACTGCTGTCTCAGTTGTACATCTGGTTGGAGCGGCTAGGTATTTAAACCCGAGGACACACAGTCCCGGACACACAGTCCTCACCGTATTCTCCTTGAACTAAGGTCACACAGACCTCGTCCAATCACTCATGGTAAGTCTTCAGGTGACTTCCGAACCTTCACAAACTTGGTCACTCGGCGATCCACAATTCCTCTTGGATGCTCTAGACCATGACGCCTAACCTTCTGGAAGAAGCACATTCTTCAAAGGTAACAAGCGTCGGATCCACGCAGGATCAATCTCTTCAGTGATGCTCAATCACTTTGGGCTTGTAGGTGTTTGGGTTTGGGTTTTCCTCACTTGATGATTTTCGCTCAAAGTCCTCGGAGGATGGGATGCTCTCAAATGACAAATGTCAGTTTCTCTCGGAGCAGCCAACCAGCTAGTGGTTGTAGGGGGCGGCTATTTATAGCCTAGGGAGCAGCCCAACATGATACGACATAAATGCCCTTCAATGATATGACTGTTAGGTGGGTAGATATTTTGGGACAGCTGGCGCATAGCACAGCAACGGTCGGAAATTTGAGTATCAAATTCCTCAGGGCTATCATGTTCCTCACTGTGTAGGAAATCCGCACTGGCGAATTCCTGACTCCTCAGTCAGAACAAATTCCTCAGAGACCAGAAGAACTTCGTCTCTGTCACTGAAGAATATGACTGAACTGTATGATATTTCCAATGGCTTCACTCGAAGGGATTGGTAGGTGTAGGATTTTGAGTTGAGCATCACATGGAAATTTTTCCTTAGTATTTCCTCGACCCCCTTTAACAGTACGGTGTTTCCTATGACTCAAGAAAGAGAAAATGAAACTACGAAAACAAAAGTCTTCATGCTACATGTTCCTCAAATGAATACCAAGTCTTCAAGGTCATACCAATTTCTTCACTTTCAAAGTCTTCAGAAAGTCTTCAGAAATCCAAAGTTTTCAGTCGAAGAACTTCATTTTTAGGGGTCGACTTTCTCTGTAAATATCAAACTCCCCATAGACTTATAGACCTGTGTACACTCATAAACACATTAGTCCCTTAACCTATAAGTCTTCAATACACCAAAATCACTAAGGGGCACTAGATGCACTTACAATCTCCCCCTTTTTGGTGATTGATGACAATGTAGGTTAAGTTTTCAACGGGGATAAACATATGAAGTGTAAATACTGATATTGAGGAATTTGATTGCAAGATATAGAAGAACTCCCCCTGAAGATGTGCATAGTGAGGAATTTTCTTTTGAAGCGATGCACACTTGAAGAGTTGAATCATGGAGATCTCCCCCTATATCTTGTAATTCATACACGCATTTGACATAATATATGAAGAATTTGAAATGCATGATGAAATATGGTGACTGATGTAATTTAGCATGCGTGCAATAACATTAATGAGGAATAAGCATGCAGAAGAAACATCAAAAGTATCAGGCCACCATAGAGTTTTAAGTTTACAACTCGATCCAACAAAGTCATCAGAAGAACGAGAGTTGTAACTTAGAAAAAAAAAACGCCCATAAAAGATAGACCCGCTTGAAGACTAACTCAAATTTCTCCCCCTTTGTCATCGAATGACCAAAAGGTTCAAAAATGAGGACTAATGCCCCTGAAGAATATCAAGTTGATGAAGGAGCGCCAGCGTTGTTGGGGTCGTTTGTTGATCTAGGGCCTGCCGCAGTGTCGTCCAAGTCTTCATGCTCATCAGTTTCACACGATGAAGAATAGGAGCTGGCCACCAAGGAAGGAACCTTGACCTTCTTGTATTTCTTCGGTGGAGGTGCAGACCAGTCAAAGTCCTCCTTGAGACCCATGTTCTTCAGATCTTCTTCGTTGTAAATGTGAGACCAAACAACCCAGGTGCGACTGAAGACTTCATGGAGGTAGTAATGGTTTTTCTTCACTGCATTATGTGTAGCAGTCATGTTGTGAAGAATTGAACCAAACTGACGCTTAACCCATTTATGGTTTCGATCCACCTTCTGGTGAAGACTTAGCATAAGTTCACGGTCAGTCATCACACGAGGAGCAGTAGCTTGAGGATTTGGCTTGGAGGCATGGGCAGTAGAATCATGAGTGGCAGAGTCATCATTGGTGGAATAAGATGCAGCCTTGCGAAATTGACCATCCAATGGACGAATGCCTTCATCTATAATAGCTGGTGCCTTGCCCTTTTCGTCAGCTGAGGAATAGGTCCACTTGAGGACTTCAATCGGGGCAAGTAGCTGAGGTGATTCTGAAAATCAGCTTTGTAGTTGAGTGAAGACCTTGTTCTGATGAATCTCATAATCCACGGTGCATAAGGCTTCAGCTCAAACGGTGAAAGTGCAACATTTGCCAGAGTCCAGATGAAGAAATCGTGATAATTGACAGGAATTCCATGAATGATGTTGAAAACCAGATTCTTCATGATGCCAACAATTTCCTCATCAAACGAGTCGTGGCCTTTGATTGGACTCATAGTCTTTGTCAGAATGCGATAGACTGTCCTTGGTACATACTGCAATTCCTTCACGAGGAATTTTGTCCTTGAGGCTTGACCTGGTTTCAATGGCTTCATCAGCACTTGCATATAGTGATCAGTAAGCTCAGGTTCTTGGTACATGCAACGAGCTCCTTCAGGTGGAGAACTGATGGGTAGGGCATGAAGTAATTCAGTGGCCAGTGCCTTATAGTGAGTATTTCAGTCATCCAGTCCAAAACCCAGGAGTTCACATTGTCAGGATCTCCTGTGATGTGCAAAGTTGCGTAGAATTGAAGAATGAGTTCTTCATTCCAATCAACTATGTCTGTGAAAAAGTTGAGGAGGCCTGTGTCATGAAGCACACTAAGGACAGGAGTGAAGCATGGCAGTGATTCCATGTCCACATGAGGAATATGCTCATGGTCGAAGACTTTGTCCTTGTTGAAGAGTAGTGAAGAATAGAAGTTGGCCTGGCTGGCGGTCCAGAAGCGCTTCCTTCTAAGACGAGCAGAATCATAGGGATTGTAGTCAGTGAAGGACACGTGCTCGCCAAAGAAATCATCAGCCTTGAATTTCTGCTTCTTTGAGAATGGATCCTTTGGCTTGGGCTGAGGAGTGTCAGTCAATTGCATTATCACCTCAGGAATCGCAATCTCAGGTTCTTCAGGCTGAGGAATTTCAGCTTCTACTCCAGTGACAGCCTGGGTCTTCAATTCTTCATTTACATTTTCTTCAGCACTAGTGGCTGGAATTTCTTCATGGACAGATGGGGTTGCACGAGGTTCATCAGATCCCATTTGAACTGTAGTTGCTGGGGACTGAGGAATTTGTTGTAATGGCGTGAAGAGTGGAGAGTTGGGGTGCTGACTTACCCAAAAGTCATCATTCAGCACAGGTGTGGTACAGCCAATGCCCACATCTTCACCTTCCATTTCTTCAACGCCGGCCTCTTCAGAAGTAAACTGAGGCATAGGCGAGGAAACAGCTGGAGTTGAAGGGATTTCATCCACTTCAATTTCTTCATCCATCTGCTCTGACGTAGCAGCAGAAGGATTTTCTTCATCATATCCGCTAGGGATCACGTATTCTTCATCAAAAGGGACGATTTCCTTTGATGGCATGGTAGTGAGAGGAACAGCATCAATTGGGTTTGCAAATGAGCAGGTCATTGACTTCATCTTCTTCGGAGCTGAAGAATATGATGAAGTTGATGCCTTCCTTTTCTTCACTGTTGCACGCTCTGCAGCCTTGGTCTTCTTTGCATCTGATGCAGATGGAAGAATTGGAGTTGGGGTAGGCGCAGGAGGAGTAGAGGAATGTGGTTGATTTTCTTCAGGCACAACTGATGTAGTTTCCCTGACCTCTTCATTTTCTTCAGGCGCACCACTAGTGGATGCCCTGGCAATTTATCAGCGGCTGGAATGCAGTCATCAGCCCTGGAACTCACATTTTCTTCAGCAGCCTGAGGACTTTGATTTCAGACTGGATCTTCACAAGATCATCAGTTGTCATAGAGACAACGTTGTTCTTCAGGAATTTCTCCTTCCTGTACTGCGCTTTCTTGATCTGCCTGGCCTTCTCAAATTTCCATTTCTCTTCTTGGATGAAGGCAGTCAGCATATGATTTTGGCCAGGAGTCAGCTTGAAGTCAGGCATAGGAGTGTTCGGGTCCTTGTGCCAAAGATTAATGTAATCAAGGATCAACTTTGGATCCAAAAGCAGAGGCACATTTGTGCCCTTGGCTCTAGCGGCACTGACTTGCCTATCTCTGATGATTTCAGCAAGTTCTTCATCATCAGCTTCGTCTTCTTCAGACGGCACTTGGAAGGCGACCTGCTTCTTGTGAGGACTTGGGCGAGAACCTCGTCCAGTAGTGGTCTTTGTCTTCAGCAGAGAGAGTCCTGTTGAAGAATTTGGAGCAGCTGAGGAACTAGCTGAAGCTCTTGAGGCAATAGAGATCCCTGTAGTCCTTTGGCACGTGGCAAGATGCACAGGTGCTGAGGATTTGGTCGGAGCAGCTGAGGAATTATGCGGAGGAGCTGAGGATTTTGGAGGAGTAGGAGCAGGAGCAGCGTGAGGAATTGGCCGTGAGGGCTTTGAGGATTCTGGCCATGAGGGCATTGCTGAAGAACTTGGCCTTGAGGGCATTGAAGGTGAAGCACTTGGCTTACGCGCAGGCTTCTTTGCCATGGATTTCTTCAGCTTGACAGAGGCCTCAGCGGCAGCAGCAGCAGCAGAGTCTTCATTGAATTTCCTCACTGCTTCTCTGGCTTGTCTAGCCAGCTTGGCCTGGTGCTTGGCCCATTCATCAGGATAATCCTCACCACGCTTGAGGCTGGTGGGATCAGCTTCTTGGCCAGGTGCCAACGGAGGTCTTGGGCATGGAGGATTGAGTGCGAATTTCTTCATGTACTTGGGAGTCAGATACCTGTACTCCCTCCACTCTCTTGCCCATCTCCTCTCTATCTTCTGAATGCGCACCTTGTGCTGATTTTTATCTTCCTCAGGGGGTGTGCAGTACCCAACATAGATGTCCTTAGGGATTTCAAATGCAGTATTGACCTCAGGCCTCTTTCCTCATTTCTGTGGCTTCTTTCCATCAGCCATTTTCTTCAGATGAGGAATTTGAACAATTGAATTCTCTGAAGAAGTATGCAACTTTTCTTCGAGGAACGCTGCAAATGAGTTAAGTTGATGAGAACCTAGAGATTCAGCAGCGGACATGAGTACCTGTGAACAGAGTATAGTTGCGAGGAATTTGGAGAGGTCATATGCGTTCCCAGAAGGTTTTTCAAAAAGAACAAGTTTGAGGAATTTGACCAGATGAGTCTTGAAGAATTTCACTAAGCGTTCTTTGTCTTAGGTTCCAGAGTTGTATAGATCGAAGATCCACACAATTGAGGAATCTTGAAGAAAAATTATTGCTTAGAGAAACGAATCAAGAACAGATGACATGTGAGGTGTTTAGTGTGTGGAGAATTTGAAGAATAAACACCTTTGAAGATTTTGTAGAAATCATTTGAATCAAAGAGGGCAGTAAAAGTAACTTTTAATTACCCAGGACAAAGAACACGATGAACTATGAGGTAGAGATGAGAAGTTCGTCTGTGCAGATCTTCCACGCCCTAAGTCAGCAGAGGAAGACGGCTACGGCGGCGGCGGAGTGAAGATTTCCGCGGCCGGCGCGAGTGCGGCGGCGACGAGGTCGAGGCAGTGAAGCTCTTCCTCACCAGCGATGATGAAATAGCGGCGGCGCTAGGGTTTGAGAAGCTCGAGCTGGAGAGAGGTCGAGCGGAGTAAAGGAAGTGAGGAAGGGGAGAGGGGGTATTTATAGCCACGGTGAAAAACTGTTCGCCCGAAGATTTTGGACGAACGTGCCCCTGACCCTTCTCATTCGCTTGACTGTGTCACCCACGTGCTGAGAAGTGGAGATCGTGTTAGATCATGGGTGAATAGGTAAGTATTTCGTGGGATGCGGAACGGTTTGAGCGGCAAAGCCAAAAATTTGGATAAGATAAGTTAAAAGTTCCGTTCGCAAATTCTTCAGCTGACAAGGATACAGTGAAGATTTTGAACGAGTTTCAAATAGAACGCACATGAAGAATTTGTGAATAGATTGGGTTGAGTATAGCATAGAGGGCGAAGGGTCCGATCACATTCACTTAGCAGAAAAACCAACTTGAAGAATTAGCCATAAGTGAATGTTGTAGAGGACATAAACATATATATATATATATATATATATATATATATATATATATATATATATATATATATATATATATAGCCAATGAAGAAAACGACGAAAACAGTGAAGACAATGCAAAGTTGAAGAAAATGAACAACTGAGGAAAAAGTCAAATTGAAGATTTTCAACTTTTGGTGGTGGCGTGACCCACCGTATAAGAATGATGATTTCAGACACCGCGTACAATTTTCGTAGGGTTCTGAGAATCAAATTCTTCGTTAATTTATTCACACTTAGAGTGTTATTCTTCATTGATTGAAGAAAAACGTTTCTTCATGTGTTGCACATCTAAGTCATCAATTTTGCATAAGTGTTAGGATGAGTGTCCTTTTCAAAGAACATTCGAAGGTTCTAAGATATTTAGCTCACACCGCAACTTGCTAAATCTCTTCTCATCCAAGGGCTTTGTGAAGATATCGGCTAGCTGTTCTTCAGTCTTCACATGCTCAATAGAAATGTCGCCCTTCAACACATGATCACAAAGAAAATGATGACGAATCTGAATGTGCTTTGTCTTCGAGTGCTGAACTGGGTTGTGAGCAATCTTGATGGCACTCTCATTGTCACGGTAGAGAGGCACATTCTTCATGTTGACGCCATAGTCCTTGAGAGTTTGCTTCATCCATAGCAATTGAGCACATCAAGAACCAGCAGCAATGTACTCAGCTTCAGCAGTAGACAGTGATACGCAGTTCTGTTTCTTCGAGGACCAACAGACCAAAGATCGTCCGAGGAAATGACATGTACCAGATGTTGACTTGCGGTCCACACGATCACCAGCATAGTCAGAGTCAGAATATCCAATGAGATCAAAAGCCGAGCCTTGGGGTACCATAATCCAAGTGTTGGTGTGTGAGCTAGATATCGAAGAATATGCTTCACAGCCTTATGGTGTGATTCCTTCGGTGTAGCTTGAAATCGGGCACACATGCAAACACTAAGCATAATATCTGGCCTAGATGCACATAAATACAATAAAGAACCAATCATGGAGCGGTATACCTTTTGATCGAAGTAAATACCATTTTCATCAGTGCACAGATGGCCATTTGTGGTCATCGGAATTTTGACGCCTTTGCAATCTTGCATGCCGAATTTCCTCAGTACATCCTTGAGGTATTTCTCCTGAGATATGTATATGCCATTGCGCTGTTGACGAATTTGAAGACCTAAGAAGAATTTCAATTCTCCCATCATAGACATTTGATATTCTTCACTCATCATATAGGCAAATTCATCACTATAACGTTGGTCAGTACAACCAAAGATAATATCATCAACATATATTTGGCACACAAACAATTCACCATCATAAGATTTAGTGAAAAGAGTAGGGTCGAGTGAACCGGGTTTGAAGCCTTTCTTCATGAGGAATTCCTTCAAAGTATCATACCATGCCCGAGGGGCCTGCTTGAGGCCATAGAGGGCCTTATTGAGTCTGAAGACTTTGTCAGGATGCTTTGGATCTTCAAAACCTGGGGGTTGAGCAACATATACTTCTTCCTCAAGCTTACCATTGAGGAATGCACTTTTCACATCCATTTGATATAAAGTGATATCATGATGGTTAGCATAAGCAAGTAATATGTGAATAGCTTCAAGTCTAGCAACAGGTGCAAAAGTTTCATAGAAATCAATTCCTTCAACCCGTGTGTAGCCTTGAGCTACAAGCCGTGCCTTATTCCTCACCACAAGGCCATTTTCATCTTGCTTGTTGCGGTAGATCCACTTTGTGCCAATGATATTGTACTTGCGAGGATCTGGACATTTAACCAGTTCCCAGACGTTGTTGAGCTCGAATTGATGTAATTCTTCTTGCATGGCATGAATCCTCTCAGGCTCCAGAAATGCTTCATCTACCTTAGTGGGATCCGTGATAGAGACAAAAGCATAGTGCCCACAAAAGTTAGATAAATGTGAAGCTTTTGAGCGTGTGAGAGGACCTGGTGCTTCAATGTCATCGATGATCTTTTCAACTTGCACTTCTTTTGCAACGCAAGGATGAGCTGGTTGTCGTCGAGGAATTTGATCAGCATTTTCTTCACGTGCATTAGCTCGACGTTCTTCACGTTCTGGAATGAATTCTTCAGCAGATTCTTCGGTAGGAATGACATCCTCAGTAGCCTTGAACTTGATAGTTTCCTCAGGTGCTGGTTCATCTATCACAGAGGGTAGGTGCTCTCTTTGCGAGCCATTAGTTTCATCGAACCGCACATCTACAGTTTCAACAACCTTGTGAAGAACGTTGTTGAAGACTCTGTAGGTGTGCGGGTCCTTTCCGTAACCAAGCATAAAACCTTCATGTGCTTTCGGTGCAAATTTAGCATTGTGATGAGGATCTCTAATCCAACATTTAGCACCGAAGACTTTGAAATAACTCACATTGGGTTTCTTGTCAGTGAGGAGTTCATAGGCAGTCTTCTTGAAGAATTTGTGAAGATATACCCTGTTGATGATGTGGCATGCAGTATAAATTGCCTCAATCCAGAAGTGACGAGGTGTCTTGTACTCATCAAGCATAGTGCGAGCCATCTCAACAAGAGTTCCGTTCTTGCGCTCCACGACGCATTCTGCTGAGGAGTGTAAGGAGCAGATAACTCATGAGTAATACCAAGTTCATCAAGATAGTCATTAAGACCAGAATTCTTGAACTCAGTTCCATTGTCATTTCTGATGTGCTTGATTTTCACACCGAAGTTGGTTGAAGCCCTCGAGGAAAATCGTTTGAAGACTTCCTGCACTTCATGTTTGTAAGTGACAATATGTACCAAGTGTAACGAGAGTAATCATCAACAATAACAAAGCCATAGAGAGATGCATCATTTGTGACTGATGAGTAATGGTTAGGACCGAAGAGATCCATATGAAGCAATTCAAATGGTCGAGTAGTGGTCATGATAGTCTTTGCTGGATGCTTAGCCTTGGTCATCTTTCCAGCTTCACAGGCTCCGCATAAGTGATCCTTGAGGAATTTGACATTCTCAATGCCAATGACGTGCTTCTTCTTCGCAAGCGTGTGCAAATTCCTCATGCCTGCATGACCAAGTCGTCGATGCCATAGCCAGCCTTTTGAAGCTTTTGCAAGTAGGCACACGGCTGGTTGCGGTCCTGTAGAGAAATCAATAATATACAAGTCTCCTCTCCTAAAGCCTTCGAAGACTTTGGAATTGTCAGCTTCCATAACCACAACACAACGATACTTGCCAAAGACAACAACCATATCAAGATCACAAAGCATTGAGACAGACATGAGGTTGTATCCTAAGGACTCGATAAGCATGACTTTGTCCATGTGTCGATCTTTGTGATCGCAACCTTACCTAGATATAATACCTGACTTTTGCCTTTGTCAGCGAAGATGATATGCTTCAGATGCGATGGTGATAAGGGAGCATCCATCAATAGATTCTTGTCACCAGTCATGTGATTTGTACATCCACTATCGAGGACCCACTCAGTGGCTTTGGGTTGATCATCCTGCAGATGAATTAGTGCAGCTTACGAACTTCATATACTTCATCAGTGAAGAATATGACATCACAATTCATCAGACCAATTTCATCAAGCAATGCAACAGTTAAAACAGTATGAGGACGTGAGAAATGAAAGTTCATTTCTTCATGATTAGCCTGCGTCCTTTCAGGCACTTTTCAGGTCTCTAGCAAATTCTTCAGACGTTTGAGCACATTTGGAGACCTGACCCTACATAAGAGATTAGTCCTTTTTCTTCACCACCCACATCTGAAGGGGTGGCAAAGAGTTCATCACTCTGCGAGCTCCATACGAGAAAGGTGGCATAGAAGCCAATCCATTTCGTTTCACATAAGAGGAGTTAGGGTAAGCATATGAATAAGTAGAGAAATTCTTCGAGGACTTATGAACATAATGATTAGAAGAATAATGCTCATATTCATAGCCCTTAGCTCTTCCCTGCGAAACAGAGTTGTTAGCACGATGATGTTCATATGAGGACTTTGATCCTTTTGAGGAATATGATCCACGTGAGGAATTCGATCCGTATGAGGACTTGGATCCATATGAAGAATTTGGTCCATATGAAGAATTTGATCTGGGGTTCCTATTCTTCACAGGTGGTGTCATGAGGACATTCACCTGAAGACTTTCAAGGCACCTTTTGGGAACCCAGATTTTCTTCATAGGAGAACTGTTCCTGCAGTTAGTGCCAACATATCTAGCAAATACTTCACCATTCTGATTTTTAAACAGTTTATAGTTGGAGTCAAATGACTCATCAGAAGAATGAGAAGATTCACATGTAAAGCCAGATAAATTAGATGGATCAACTGGAGGTCCCTTTGCAGCAACCCATGAGGTTTTGGGGTACTGCTTAGGCTTCCAATATGTACCATCAGCATTGAGTTTCCTCTCAAAGGCAATACCCTCTTTCCTAGGGTTCCTATTGAGGATCTGCTTTTTAAGCACATCACAAAGAGTCTGATGCCCTTTGAGGCTTTTGTACATGCCTGTCATGTACAATTCCTTCAGCCCTGCATCGTCAGTGATACTAGCAATGTCCTTAGATGAGGAATTAGTGATAGCAGAGACAGTTGAAGAATTTGTAGCATTAGAAGCATTTGAACATTCAGGTGAAGAATTAGCAGATTCACGTTCAATGCATTTCAAACATGGAGGAACAAATTCTTCCTGAGCAGCGCTGATTTGTTGAGCAAGTAATGAATCGCGCTCCTTCTGAAGATCTTCATAACTCACTCTTAGCTTCTCAAGATCTTGCTTTCTTTGAAGAAATTCATAAGAAAGCTTCTCATGATCAGATACGAGAGTGTTATGATGACCTTGAAGGTTGTCAAATCTAGACTGAAGTCTCTGAAGATTTTCAGTCAAGGTTTTAGTGCGATCCATTTCTTCACCCAACATATCATCACTTTTATCTAGCATGTTTTGAACCTTTTCCAAGGCCTTTTGTTGTTTAGTGGCAATACAAACAAGCTTGGTATAGCTAGGTCCAAAATCATCATCAGATTCATCATCACTAGACTCGGATGAGGAACATTCAGTTACCTTGGCACCTTTTGCCATGAGGCATGGTGCAGAAGATGATGGTTCAGGTTCGAAAGTCATCGTTTTGAGTGATTCCTTGAAATCCTCAAACCAGGGATCATGACAAGTTCAATGACCTTCATAGACGTCAAAGATTCGGTCCCAGATAAGCTTCGCATTGCAAAGATGCATAATGCGGCTGAATTCATCTCTGGATAGGCAGGAACAGATGATATCCTTCGCCATGATGTCAAGTCGAGTGTACTTGCGAATATCATCAGTGTCCGCCATCTTGCATAGATCGGTAAGACCAATCTCAGTGACGGTCCACAGCTCGCTGTTCTGTGCCATGAGGCGCTTCCTCATCATGGCCTTCCACTTGGGATAATCATGACCGTCAAAGATGGGGCATGTCACTTTCTTCATACCTGCGGTCGACATAACTAAAACTCCAGGCGGTTAAACCAAAATCAAATAGAACAAGCGAGTACCTTGCTCTGATACTAATTGAAAGTGCGTTATATCGACTAGAGGGGGGGGTGAATAGGCGATTTTTATGAATTCTTCACTGAGGAATTTGCGGGTGAGGAAATTCCTTAGCGAAGAACTACTTGCAGCGGAATAAGTACTCAAGAGTAAGCATAGCAGAACATAGGCATAGTCATCATGATGAAATGAAGACAAACACAGAGTACAAAAAGCGTAAACACATGATAGCACAGGATGAAGACAAAAAGACTGAAGAAATTGAACTGAGGAAATTGAGAAAGTCTTCTGTCAAAGTCTTCAAAAACAAATATGACAAGCACACAACACAGTAATGAGGAAATGAAAGAGTTGAGGAAATAGAACCAGTAAGCTTGGTGAAGACAATGATTTGGTAGACCAGTTCCAACTGCTGTCTCAGTTGTACATCTGGTTGAAGCGGCTAGGTATTTAAACCTGAGGACACATAGTCCCGGACACACAGTCCTCACCGTATTCTCCTTGAACTAAGGTCACACAGACCTCGTCCAATCACTCGTGGTAAGTCTTCAGGTGACTTCCGAACCTTCACAAACTCGGTCACTCGGCGATCCACAATTCCTCTTGGATGCTCTAGACCATGACGCCTAACCGTCTGGAAGAAGCACGGTCTTCAAAGGTAACAAACATCGGATCCACGCAGGATCAATCTCTTCAGTGATGCTCAATCACTTTGGGCTTGTAGGTGTTTGGGTTTGGGTTTGCCTCACTTGATGATTTTCGCTCAAAGTCCTCGGAGGATGGGATGCTCTCAAATGACAAATGTCAGTTTCTCTCGGAGCAGCCAACCAGCTAGTGGTTGTAGGGGGCAGCTATTTATAGCCTATGGAGCAGCCCGACATGATAAGACATAAATGCCCTTCAATGATATGACCGTTAGGTGGGTATATATTTTGGGACAGCTGGCACATAGCACAGCAACGGTCGGAAATTTGAGTATCAAATTCCTCAGGGCTATCATGCTCCTCACTGTGTAGGCAATCCGCACTGGCGAATTCCTAACTCCTCAGTCAGAACAAATTCCTCAGAGACCAGAAGAACTTCGTCTCTGTCACTGAAGAATATGACTGAACTGTATGAGATTTCCAATGGCTTCACTCGAAGGGATTGGTAGGTGTAGGATTTTGAGTTGAGCATCACATGGAAATTTTTCCTTAGTATTTCCTCGACCCCCTTTAACAGTACGGTGTTTTATATGACTCAAGAAAGAGAAAATGAAACTACGAAAACAAAAGTCTTCACGCTACATGTTCCTCAAATGAATACCAAGTCTTCGAGGTCACACCAATTTCTTCACTTTCAAAGTCTTCAGATAGTCTTCAGAAATCCAAAGTCTTCAGTCGAAGAACTTCATTTTTAGGGGTCGACTTTCTCTACAAATATCAAACTCCTCATAGACTTATAGACCTGTGGACACTCATAAACACATTAGTCCCTTAACCTATAAGTCTTCAATACACCAAAATCACTAAGGGGCACTAGATGCACTTACAGCATGCCTCGCCTCGTCTCCCTCTCCCCTAGCACCACCCCATCTCCATCTCCGTCTTGCCGGAGATCCCGAGGTCACTCTTCATCATCTCACTGTGCCCCCGCGTACCCTCGCCTCGCTCGCCTCCCCCAGTACCACTATTCCCTCGCTAGCCGCTCCAGCACCGACAACCTTCTCCCCCGTAAATCAAGCCCCCCAAAACCCCACCTTCCAAACTCCACCATGGCCGAACGCGAACCACGCAGCATCCATATGAGCCGCGATTGGAGCAATCTCCCCAGTGACGTCCTCGACCTCTGTTGTTCGTGTATGGATATGTTGAGCGCCCTGCGGCTGGCTGCATGCTCGAGGGGCATGCACACGGCCATCATCGAAGCGAGGCCTAAGCTTTTCAAGGCACCCTGCTTGCTGCTATCTCGTCTTGCGAGATTGGCTCACCATGATACGGAGGCGTACATGATGCCCCTCGACTTCAATCCGATCTCCATTAGCCGAAACTTCTTTGCATGTATGTAGTGGGTCGCCGTACATCATTTCCCTCGACTTCAGTCCGATCACCATCGCCCGAAACTTCTTGGCAAGTATGTACTGGGTCGGCATGAACTCCCACTGGATGGCTGCCTTCAGAGAAGACGGTAAAAAGTTGGTGCTCGTGAACTTCCAGACCTCCCATGAGATTATCCTTCCTCCGTTGGATTATATAGAGTTTTACCATCGCAGTCCAAGTCATCTAGATTACCACGTTAGTTGGACGGACCTTGTTTTGCAGAAGATTGTAATCTGCCAAGTGCCCACACGACATGCGAATTACGCAGACTTCAAGCTAATTGCCTTGTTCGACCGCGGACTCACCTATCTTTACGCTGGTGCCTTCTTTAGCTGGAGACAACTCAGCTCGCAGTGGATCATCGTCAAAACTGATACACACTTCTGTGATGCTATTGAACACAATGGCATCATCTACGTGATCGACAAAGCAGATGGCACCACGTATTGCTGGGACGGCGCGTGTAAGTTGTTTCCGTCTCATGTTAATGATGATGCCATGACAGTGTTTGAATTTTTTGTGATGATTGGCATATCCCTGTTTGAGCAGGATTTGAGTAGAACTATGGCAATGTATTAGAGACGCCGTAAATCAGCTATATTTGGAATGAGTTAATTCATGCGATTGTGATCATGTCATTACAGCCAATTTGGACCCTTGAATAATCAAACGGTTATGAATATATGGATATTCTCCTTATTTTACAGTAATCTATATACTACTACTAAATATGAGTGTGTATTAATGGCCATGTTAGTTTCCTCATTTTCATGATGTAGAAACATGCACCACACTGTTGGTTTCATCTAACCATACATTAGGGAAGTAAATGTGCATATGGAGAACTCTATATTTGGAAGTCGTGAAATCCTGTAATGCTTACCATGTGTACATACCTATATTCGCCCTTCAGCAATCAATGGCTAGAATAATATCCTCACAAAATTTTTGCCCACAGAACACGAGTATATAACAATGCATGGTCTGTTAGTTACCTTGAAGAATTTGTTTGTGAGGACAGAACATGATTACATAACATGCATGACATGGTAGTTTCCTGTGAAGAATCGATTGCGAGATAACATGAGTATAACCATGCATGACACTTCTATATTTTCGAACCCAGTATACATTTCCCTGTATTTTCCTCCCAGTTCCAACAAGGACATATCAATGCTGTTTCTTGCATTATCCTACTCATACTATGAACAATGCTGATCTTACATTAACAATGCCTGTCCTTTTTGATATGACGCAGTGTCCCTACAGTTACTGCCCTTTGTAATCACACCACCTTTGCCAAAAACAGGGAAGCACAACTGGTTCCTCGCTTGATCAGACGACGGCAAAAGACTGATGATCATTCGGACACATGAGCCGGAAAAGTTATATTGCAAAACCCCCACTGTATACAAGCACCGTGAAATACGTGAGTATCCGGACAGTGGCTGTTACATCTATGAGCAGGATACCAACTTGTTGGGGCCTTCAGGATTTTTTAGTTGGAGGCGGGTAAACAGCCTTGGTTCACACTCTCTGTTTCTCAGACTCAATTATCCGATTAACCAGGAGATCACCATTGGCAAGGACCTTGATGGCAGAGAGGCTCTGTTTTCTATGGAAAACTGTGTCTACACGGCGAGCCCTAGGAGTTCGGGAGCAAACTCCCCTGATTGTCAACGATACAGCCTGCAGCCAAAAAGAAGGTGAGAATGACAAAGGCATCCGGATTAACTTTGATCCTTGGATGTCTTAATTATGACAGGCAGTGATGTGGTTCAAGCCTTCAGGTTGATAGATAATTGGGCTGTTGCGTCGAAAGGGTGGAGTACTGGTGTCTCCGGATCATTGGTCGCTGAAGCGGGGCTGCAAATTATGATGGTGTTGTATCATCTCTTCGAATGACTTTGTTGTCTTTGCTGCTTGTTCTGGATGGGTAGTTCTTTCTTTTGTTATGCATATTCCTTGTCATTTGGTCATCCTCGTCTATGTCACTCTTACTATGTAATAGTTGCTTCTGTTTAGAATGTCATTCTTGTCTGGATCACGAGAGTCTGAGCGCTGCAGATGGGTGCGTTTTGGTGGTGTAGCAAGACTTCTTATGAACTATCATGTGTTGATGTTTATGTCAGTAGTAGTCACTAGTCAGTGTTTGAATGTTGTATATATCATTGTTTCGAACTGTTTATTGTCTCGAACTACTGGTGGGCTAAATGAGGGCATCACCATTCTCCAGTGTTCAGAGTGTATCTCCTTTTTCAAGTTATATAATTTGAGCTCAGTGTCTTTTCGATGATGTACACTTGTTTGGGCCAGTGAGGTGTTGTTGAATATGGGCTGAGTAGTAACACAATGCCAAACAGGTCAATTATGACTCTCAGGCCGGGCTCTCAAAAGATCCAAAAAAAGGCCGGGCTCTCCAAAAAAGAAAGAATAAGGACTCTTAGGCTGACATGTGGGCGCCACAGGTGTTTTCGTGCGCTTGCACGCCGAGAGCATATTGGTGCGTGTTCGAAATTCAAGCTACCTTTTCATCCCCAATCTCCCGCCCCTCCCCCACCTCTGGAATCTCAATTCCTACTCCAGTTCCCCCAAATCCCCCTCCTATACTCCCTGTACTCAAGCTCACTATCATGTCGCCGGTCAACGCGGATCTCCGAGCCGGAGATCCTGAGGTCCATCCTGCCTTCGGTCCCTGCGTGCTGTCGCTCAACAGTGGCATGGCGGCGCTTGACGACCAGTTTGCCGGCAAAGTGCTGATGGTAACCATCAACGACGACCGGCCTCCCGTCTCGCCGGACGACCTTGTCAAAGCTCTTGGCATTGCGCACGGCATCCAAATAATTGACTTGCTCATCGAAGTCTGTCTGCCACCGGCTGATTTCTTCGTCAGGTTCCGGACAACTTTCGACTGCAGTCGTGTGTTCGAATCTTGACGGCGTTTATTCTGCGATGGCGCGCTGGTGAGCTTTGATCGGTGGCACCCAGGATGGGGCTCGGTGCCCTCAGAGCTTGAGTTTTTAACAAATCTTACCTTCCACGACATGCCTCGACGTGCTTGGAACAGCGAGTCCATGAATGAGCTTATCAACGACCTTGGAGGTGAGCTCATAAGTATGTTTGTTCCTCCAGACAGCTCGGCTCTGACGGTTATGGCATGGATGAAGAAGCCGTCCACCATACCGAAGGTGATTGGTGTTGAGATACCGGTGCAGGAACCGGGGTTGTACTATTCGTCACCACCAAGGCCGTCGCGGACCACGTTAGGGATGTACCTGTATCGAGTGTTCGTGCATGTCAAAGAAGTGGTCAATCCATCAATCGAAGTCCTGCCATCGCCGCTGGTGCCAGGGTCCGTCGACGACGTCCATTACAGGAGTCAACGTCAGACTTTCCCCATGTTGCTCGGAACGATGGATGGCATAGGGCCTACTCCATCGCGCGGCGGAGGCCACTGCTTCTTTGGGAGAAGAGGCAGGGCTAGCTGCTTGGATGTGCTCTAATTTGAGGTAACAACTGAATCTTGTCAGATACTAGTTAAATCCGAGCTATGGGTGTGAAGCACTGATGTGCCAGTACATTTGATTGTGACCTGTTCTAGTTTTGTACCTAAACTTTTTTTAGAAAGGGATGTACGTCAACTTAATGTGCTAGCAGAACTTATTGTGTTGTCTGTCTGTTTTCTTTGCGCAACATTCAAGATATTTCCCCGTCATTGATAAAGACGATGAACCGTTATGTACGAGTTCGTTGGTTTCAACATAGCCCTACCCGTAGCGATCCACTGCTTCCATCCTGATTGTGCCGCCTGCGTGAAATTTTTGCATGCAAGTTCATTGTGCTATGATGTTCTATATGATTGTGTCAACTATATAAGTTTTTACTGAGCATTAGCAATGCATATGGCTGAAAGATGTATTTACGAGCATCGACCGATGGGTCTCTCTCTCTCTCTCACATACACACACACGCACAGACGCACAAGTGGGACCCGTTGAATTATTTCTTTGCTCGTGACAGCTTTTAATTAGGTCCCACTGTAATCTAACTTTTTTCTTAAGTTATTAATTGAGCTCAGTGACTTCAAAAAGTTGTACAGAAGGCTTGTTTGGGCCTTTTCGGCGTCGCTGAATGTGGGCTGAGTAGCCATGTTAGGTTGTACTGTACTACACAGGCCTTTTTTCAACATCAGCAATGCAACTGGGCCCACAGTTGTACACAATATCCGGGTCAACTTGTTATTCTCCGCCCCGCTGGGCTTCAAACTTTCCTAGGAGGTATGCATTAGGCTTAACAAGAAAATGGAATTTAAGAAATAATAAATGGGATGTAATTATAATAACTGGGCAGTAACTATAAAAAATGCACCAAACGCGTAATTAGTTTAAAAAAATATTATTTTTGGAATTTGAAAATTTTAATTTCATTACTTGTTGTGCGCGCAATATTTCGTTGGATTTTAACGTAATACAACTTTATTTTGAAATTATATTTAATCTGACTAGAAATTTCGGATAAAAATATTTCGGATCCCATAAAAATGTGGGAACTTTTTTTGAATTCTGTTTTGAGCGGTTGGTTGAAATTATTAATCGTTGTCCTAGCTAGAAAATGGGCTGTACTTTTAACAAACTCTAAATGGGTTGAGTAAATTCCATTAGAATTAAAAAAAGGGCTTTACATTCTTACAAATCGCAAATGGGCCATATGTTCTCTGCCACACACTTGTGGGCCTTCTAAGTTGACGCGTCCCCTAAAAAATCTAAGTTGACGCGTATGCAAGGCTTTGTCAACAACATACGGTTCTGGCAGCTGTGGCCGTTGGATGTCCATCCAACGGATGTCGTGCTTCTTCTTCAATCTCGGATATTCTTGCTTCAGCCGCCCAAAAAATGATTCCCCCCTGACATCTGGGGCACACCGTTTCGGAGGCTGACCTGTGGGCCTACTAAGTTGACGCGTACCAAGGGCTTTGTCAACTTAGTCAATATAAACGATTCTAGCTGCAGTGATCGTACGATGTCCATCCAACGGCCCTAGTGCTTCTTCAACCTCTGGTCTTCTTGCTCTAGCCGCCCAAAGCAGTGCCGGTCGTGCCGCGTGCTCCTGCCTCTTGTGGCCGGCTGTGATGCCGCGGAGGCCTCACCGCCCCCTACTACTCCCACCGCTGGCCAGGCCATCCCTCTACTCACCCACACCCCCTGTTATTCTGCGGCGACGGCAGCCTCACACCGCAGCCGAACCAGTGAACCCTCGTACTCCTCTCCGCGCAGGCTTCCACTGCCGCGTCTTCCCTAGCTCCGCGTCGTCCCCTTCCTAGGCCTCGCCATCGTCCACCGCCCTGGTGCTCTCGGCGCGGCGTGGTCAACATGGTCAAGGAATGGCTTCCATCGGACGTGGACTGTACGTGGAGAGGCTGACAGCTGGGTCCACGGCCGCAGCAAGGAAGTGCCTCCTTATTACGCGCAAAAATAATTATTCCTCCACCTGACAGCGGGGACCCACCGGACGGGCCACCGTATTTCACGAAAAAACATTTCCCCCTGACTGCTGGGACCCACCAGCTACATCTTCGCATGCAAGGAAGTGCGTCCGGGCAAAAAAAATGATTCGCCCCCCTGACTGCTGGGACCCACCAAGTACATCTTCGCACGCAAGGAAGTGCCTGACATTCGGGACCCACCTGGTCGAAGCGTACGTAGCATTGTCATTCTGGTCGCGAACGTGTACGTACATACTAGTCGATGTAGAGGCGCTCATGTGTCGTAGTAGAGGCGCGCACGTAGCATGTACATGTACGTACAACGGCCAGGGTGCAAGAAAGTAAATACGGCCACGTATGTACATACGGGCGGGGTCTCGAACGCCTACTCGTGCGTACGTACGGCCAGGGCTCGTGTACATGGCTGGGTCGGAATGGAGAAACTGCGTCGTCGTCGTGTTCATGGGGAGGCAACAGAATGCGTCGTGTTCATCGGGAGGCAACAGAGCGCGTGGGAGCCAACCGGCTTGGACAGAACAGCCGATGGAAACGAGGCCTGGCGTACCGCAAAACGGAGGAAACGGCCTTGTGTTCGACTGACCACGGTCGAAACGGGATCCTGTTCATCGGGAGGGGTCTGTCGTACCGCAAAACGGAGGAAACGGACCTCCTACAGCCGAAACGGGGGTCCTGTTGATCGGGAGGGGTGTGGCGTACCGCAAAACGGAGGAAACGGACTTGTGTTGGAGCGCTATGGTCGAAACGGGGGTCCTGTTCATCGGGAGGGGTGTGGCGTACCGCAAAACGGGACTCCACGGGATACTGTTCATCTCCACTATCGACCCCCTCCAGCCTCCACGGGCTACTGTTCATCCACCGTCGACCTCCTCCAGCCTCCACCTGCGACTGTTCATCCACGGGCTCCTGTTCATCCAGCCTCCACCGCGCGCTACTCCACCGGCTACTGTTCAACCAGCCCTCTCCACGGGCTCCTGTTCCACCACCCCTCCACGGGCTACTGTTCATCCAGCCCTCCACCGTCTACTATTCATCCAGCTCCACGGGGTGGTCCTGTTCATCCAGCCCTCTACGGGGTCCTGTTCATCCAGCCCCAACCGGCTCGATCGATCGGGGTCCTGTTCATCCAGAGGCAACACCACGGGGTCCTGTTCATCCACCCCCACCGGGAACTGTTCATCCAAACCCCCCAGCAATGCTCACTGTTCATCCAGAGGCGGCATCGATCGGCTTGAGTTAGCAGCAGTAGCGAAGGAATCGCTCGATCGGGTTCAGTTAACAGCCATCGATCGATCGCTCGGGTTCAGTAACGTGTAGCCTGCAGTGCAATCGCTCGGGTTCACTTAGACCCAACGCCTCGCACCCACGCGCGTGCGTGTACGAGAGAAATGCGCACCGCTCGGCCCCGACCACCCACCGTAACCGGGAACACCCCGATATTTTCCTCGCCCTCGCTTCTACCATGGTTTTTTCCGTCATGGACGACCCAAAGAATGTCATGCAGCTGCGTCTCCGGCTCGCCCAGGACGAAAAGCCCATTTTCTGTCATGATTTTTTGTCATAGAAGTAGGAGCCCACCACATCTATGATGATACCGGGTTTTGTCACAATTATCGTCATACAAGTGTCATAAGTATGACAAAAAAATTTCGTTCGGCCCAAAATGTCACGGATGTGTCTTTTTTTGTAGTGTCTCTCGTGGAGTAGATCCGTAATGTATGAGCAAAGCTCTATCTCAAATGAGCTAATCCTTTGCTAACCCTAACTAGAGGAAGGGGAAGGAGTATATATAGGCTAGTCCACGAAGGGGCAAGTGAGAAGGGGGATACATGGGCCTCTTGCCCGGCTGTGCACGCGCAGGTGCCAGATGTCCGGGCTAGGGGCCGGATGTCCGGGCTGAAGTGGCCAAACTTCTGGTGCGTTCTGTCATCGATGCCGGATTTCCGGGGGAGAGGCTGGATGTCCGGGAGTTGGCGGGGCGCCGGATGTCCGGCCACTGATGCTTCGGCCGTCTGTTGGTGCAGCTGTTGGGCGGCTGCACAGGCGCCGGATGTCCGGCCTCTGGCCCGGATGTCTGGCCGCTGTAGCTTCAGCAGCTCGTCTTCTTCCGTCGTCGCTTCCAGGCTTCCCTCGCGGATGGTGTAGTTGTTCCTTGGCGCTCGCACTCCTCATCGTCCGTAGTGTTCCAACAATACCTATGCATGCACACGAGTGGAGTGTCAAGTAGTATACCATCCTCGAAGGGGTCAAGTGAGCACGTGTAAAGGAGATGATTCACCTTTGTATATGTGAAGTAGATGTCGCACGTGTCACTTGCCGAACGGACTCTTGACATGGTGATGTCCATAGGATGCTCCGCATCATCTCCCCTCCCTTGGGAAAGATCCGACCTCGGATCGAAAACCAAATCACCATGGGAAAGAGATGGCTTCGCCGTGTAGAAGTGGACGTTCACCGAGTACTCGTCATCTTCAAGCTTGCAATGGGCACTCTCCAATGTCGCACCCTGTAGTGATTCCTTCAAAAGGAGCAAAAACAACAAACACTTGGGAAAACAAATGTGGTTAGCGTTAGTGCAAAACCAAGCATTCAAGTGGTGATTCACCCAACAAGTGTTGTCATCATGCAAAGCATATGGTTTCACAAAGGATTGTGACATGGTATGTAAGCACATAAATTGAGCACAAGCAAATATAGCATGGGGACAAGCATGTAAATGTGAGGTAGTGATGCCAATGTGTGTTACAAGAGAAGAAGCATCTACCTCAAAGTCATAGCAAGCATTTACAAATTGCTCAATGAAAGGTCTATGGTAGGCATATGAATTATTCACAACACCAAAGAAGATGATATGTCTAAACACATGGGTCAAGTGCAAGACAATCCAAGCATAGTGTGCATGGGGTGTAGTGAATATCGCGTGGCACTCAACACAATGGAAAGAGCAATTGTTCATCATGTGTGAGGCAATCAAGGCAAGCATGTAGCAATCAATGGGACATGGCATATGTGAAGTGATGACATTGTTGCAACCAAACATATGAGAGGAGCAAGTAATCCAAGAATTGGACGCAACATACAAGGCATATATATCATGATGCATGGAACTGTGAAAATGACAAGTCAAAGCAAGATCTCTAACATGTGCGCAATCAAATGGTCCAAGATGACCAATAAGTCTCAAGGTGCAAGCAACACAAGTAGTATGATCCACAATATCAATGCTCATGGTTTGGGGGTTCTCAAAAGAGAAGGATATCACCTTGAAAGAATGTCCTTGTGCGTCCTTCACAATGCCGAAGCACAAGCAAGTGCGATGTAGAATCGTCGGGGTAGAAGGTGGTTCACTCTCAAGAGCTCGGATTGTCAACTCACGTGACGTGGAAGTCGACACAAAGTCCAAGTATCCTACAATGCACACAACAAAACAAAGAACGTATGGGCATGGTAGATGAACACATCCTCCATCATGATGGTTCTCTTCTTTTGCACATAACCATTAGAAGCACAAGTGCATGAGTAATATGATGCAACAATGGCTATATTCATGGCACGAGGTATATGGTGCAAAGAAGGAAGGCAAGCATGCTTCACAAGAAATATGTCAAAATCTCCAAATATATGTGAGAATGCTATGGGGGCAATCTCATGAGCGAGATTAGAATCATTGTTGCACTCAATACATGGCAAATTGTCTAACATGAGAGAGGCAACACATGGAGATATATGACAAGAAGCAATAACAATCATGTGTAAAGCATGTAGATGGTTGTCATCAACCGCATGAAATGAGCAAGTATGAATCATCGGTGATGCAACAAGGCAAGCAATCATGGTAATCAAGTCGTGAAAGCTAGTAGTGCGAAGATGCAACATACTAGAGGAAATCATGGCAATCATGTCATGTGAGCAGGTAATAGGCATAGGAATGCACATGACATATCGCAAGCACGAACACAAAGCAAGATCATAGTATCATCATAGGAATGGGTCATAAAGCAAACATGGCAATAAGAAGTGATATCTCCACCAAGCTTGCAAATACACATACAAGTAGTAGAATCAATCATCATGTGTAATGCAAAGCATGGGTCACAAATGCATGGCAAAGGCATAGGAATGAGCATATCATGCAAAGTGAACATGGCAAGATGGGCATAGAATATGTATTGGATAATAACCCATAGCCAAGTGAAGGCCATGTAGAATAAATGCGTGAAGTCTTTGCGCGAAGAGAGTGGTGGGAAAGACAATCCATGGGATCCCAAGTCATCATTGCTCTCTAGAGCTCGTTTTGTCAACTCATGGGATTGCGAGGTTGACAAGTATTCATGGGTATCTACACAAAAGAGACACAAACCAAAAAATTGTGTGCATGGTAAATGTACACATCATCCATCATGATGTGTATGTGCATGTGTGAGTTAGCACAAGATAAGAAATGCTCAAAGAAATTTGATGCATGGTACAAGAACATGTCATCCATCATGAAAGAATAGTTATTGTGTATAAAACGATTGGGACACAAATTGAGAATGCAAGTATATGGCACATCAATAGCATGTTTATTCATGGGAAGCATATTGTGCACATAAGTATGAGGATCATGCAATGGATAGGATGAATCAAAATCTCCTAACATGTATGAGGAAACTATGGGGGTCTCCTCATGAGCAATATTGGAAACATCATATGGAGAAAATGGACAACGTCCAAAACAATGCATATCCGAGGCTAGGTGGTCATGGCACGGCATATGAGATAAATGATGCAAAGGGAGCATATCAATATCATCACAAGAGAAACAAATGCCAATAACCATGGGCTTGTCATCTATGCCATAAGTGCAAATTGGGTTAATTTTAATGGCATATGCATAGTCATTATGAAGAGATTGCAAATATGACATATGATTGATCTCATGCATAGCATATGACAAGTCAAGCGGATTGTTAAACATGATGTGACCTAAAGAATTGTCACAAGAAATCATATGTAACATGGCATCACAACTAATAGAATCCACATGAGAATCATCATACTCATCATAAATGGGTAAATCATCGCATGGGGAAGTCGCACTAGCATGAAGCATGGTAATAGATGGATCAACATCATGCAAGCAATCAATGTCAAGAATGTCCACTAGTGGGACTAGAGCATCACCTTCACCTATGTTACCTTTGTCATTCCACTCAAGTGTTGTAGGTGAGGTGGGAAAGACCAAATGGTGGTCATCTTCATCTTGATGGAACCATGTGGGGGGGTGCATCATATTCCACCATGGCCATCGTCTTGTCCAAAGGAAGGACGAAGTCATCATGTATCGACGTGTCATCATATATGGGACTTAGTACCAAATGAGAAGAGACAATAGAGGTAGAGGTCAAGTTGTTAGAAATGCAAATGGTGTCATGAGACCTATCAACTATCTCACTCTCTCTTTGTGGTGGCTCACGCACTCCCTCAAAGTAGGTGCACTCAAAGTCACATATGGTGTAGTCACTCGTCTCACTCAAGTGGTGGGGGTTGTGGCTCTCCTCACATGGGAATTGGGGCAACTCGTCATATATGGGGCTAGTGGTGAAGTCACTCTCACTCTCAATATGGTGGCAAAAGTCACTCAAATCATCATACGTCGCCATGGTCGAAGTGAAATACTCAACCATCTCATCGCTGACGCCATGGATGAAGGCCGAAGATGGCACATCATCACTCTCCTCCATGACCGAAGGGAAAATCCCATGCTCGATCATCTCGTCATCATCGCCGTGGATGAAGGCCGAAGATGGCACATCAGCACTCTTGCCTCCCAAGATGGAAGCATCATCCTTGCTTGCCACCTTGTTGCTCGCCTCCAAAGCTTGGTCCTTAATGGTATCGGTAGTTGAAGTCGTCGCCGCACCATCTTGAAAAAGAGTCGTGGTAGACTCGGGATCATTAATGCCACAAAGAGGGATGGCAGTGAAGTCGAACTTAGGAGCATCATCTTGGAGCTCGTCGGGCTTGGACATCTTGGTGATACTATCCTCATGCTCGTCGTCTTTGAGCTTGGTCTTCGAGAAGTGTGCTTGGGGTGGAGAAGCCTTGGACTTCATGAGTTCTTGTTCCGCCTTGAGAGCACCAATGTAGTTGTCGTCGAGGGACTTGTAATTCTCGTGGAAGATCGTCTTGGAGATGTCGTTGTGCAATCCCATCATGAAGTGGAACTTCATTGAAATGGGGTCGTCCATGCCGGCTCGTCGCAAGGCTTTCTTCATCTCCTTGAAGTACTCGTCGATGGACTTGGATCCTTGGATGGTGTTCTACAATTGGCGTAGAAGTTGTTCCGTGTAGGTTGGAGGCACGAACTCTCGCCACATAGCTCTCTTCGTCTTGGGCCAACTCATGTCGTAGGTCTTTGAAGGTGTGTGAAGCCACCATGTGTACGCGTAGTCGTGGAATTTCCTTGTGGTGCACTTCACTTGATCTTTGGGACGAACTTGATGTAGCTTGAGGTAGTCGTCCATTAGGCGCTCCCACTCGAGATACTCCTCGGGTTCTTGAGTCCCATAGAAAGGAATCTCGTGGTCGTTGTCGAGGTTGTAGTAGCTCGTGGAAGTCGTGGACTTGAGCTTGGGGAGCTTCTCTTGAGCGTAGTCTTGGGGTGCTTGTTGGCGAAGATGCCGTATGTCCGTAGGCGAAGATGCCTTGAAGTCGCTTGGCGAAGATGCCAAGGGAGATGGTGAAGTCGTTGAGCGGTTGTTGGTGTTGAGCTCTTGACCTTCATGTTCGTGGTGGTGATGGTGTCGATGCCGATGTGATCTTGCCAGAGATGGTAGCTCAGAGGCATGTGCTCATGAGCGTCTTCTCGAAGATGAGGAAGATCTCTTGTAGGACTTGATGAGGGCTTTGATCTCCTCCATTTGAGCTTGCATCTTGGCGTCGATAGAGTTTTTCGTGGCATCGAACTCGTAGTTGTTGTTGTAGACCGAATGTGAAATGCCTTGCCTATCCATCACAAGACTCGAGTAGAGGTGAGTAGGAAATGAGATAAACAATACCAAGTTACCTTTTCCCAAAGTTGAGAATGTATCCCGTTTCACTCAATGTGAAATGAAAGAATAGTGGAATTGGTACCAGACTTGTTCACTCACACCTATCAAGTAAAGCTGATGGAGTAGCTCGGTGAGGATAGTGGCACAAAAATGTAATGCAAAATGTTAGCAAGAGTCAATAATGTTGAAAAAGATTCACAAATTCGCAAGTGAAACAAGTAGACCAATAGCAATATGTGGCACACGGAAACACACACACACGGATAGATAAATGGGGTCGTGCAACCAAGGAATGAGCACAAAATGTGGAGTCCACGGAAAACGCTCATGTTGCACAACTCAAGAGAGACACTAGCACGATTGCTCTATAGGCGGATACGACACTTGTGCACAACCTATGATATGCAAAATGTATAAACTTTCTATCCCAAGTATGCTATGTATGTATGGTTCCCGATGTTTCTCTCAAGATGATCCAAGATGATCGGATATGATATATTGTAATGCACTATGATGCTATGGCACTTGCTTACAAGCTTATTTGCTCTTTCTCTTGCTTAAAAGCTTATTCTTTTTTTTGGATATGGCCACAATGTGAAACCAAGATAACAAATGTGTATATGCGGGAACAATCTTGTGGCACAAGAGATGATATGATACCAATATGATATGGTATGTATGCAATGGAAGGGATGATTACTAATGTGCACAAGTAACGTTGCCGGCAATACTCAAATGGCTAGTCTCGATAGGCAAGTGACGCAAAATGGGCTAGGGGTTAACAATGTAATGGCAAGGGAGAATGTACAATGATATCGTCGAGGTTACCGTCGTTGGCGATGATGAGTGGCGATGTTCTTGATGGAGATACCAAGATGATGGAGACTCGTCCCTAAGTAGCCGAAACACCTTAGGAAAAGGAAAAACCGCGAACTCAATATCTCAAAGGCAAATGTCAAATGGTGGTAGCGGGAATGCGGTGGTGGTTTTGCGGAAATTCAATGGGATTTCGGGAATGGCAATGATGGGTTTTGAGTATGCAATGCAGAAGTGGAGGGTAAGATGGTGTATTATACACGATGCCGAAGTTGAGGTCACCGTCCCTAGGTAGCCGAAACACCTTAGGAGACACAACACACAACTCAAACAAAATTGGGTTAAGTTGGGGTGGTGGAAGTGTATGGTGGGTAAGCCTAAGCGGAAGTTATGGTGGTGGTTGATGAAGAAGCAATCATCCCTAAGTAGCCTAAACACCTTTGGAGACTCGAATCACAACTCAAACAACCACTAATGCTATGGGGAACAAAATGGGTTAGGTTGCGAAAGGCTAAGGTGGTTTTGCGGATGATATGGTGGAAGCCCTAGGCAAAGTTGCCAAAGTGCCAAAAACTGGATGGAGTAAAATGGTGATGTAACCTATCTAGATGTATAGAGGTTGTCAATAGCTACTCAACGAGCTAAAGAATGCGAAAATCGGACTCCGGATGTGGAAATTATGGGCAAAACGGTGAAACACGGGAGGCTGATGCTCCAGGGGTCAGACATCCGGGGTCGGGGCCGGATATCCGGGACCTGATGTCCAGAAACTTGCACGATTTTGCGGTCCAAGAGCCGAATGTCCGGCTTGGGGCCCTGATGTCCGGCCAGATGGCCCGGATGTCCGGCCTGAGGCCCGGATGTCCGGCCCGACGATTCCATATCGGGATTTGGACTTCGAAACTCGATTTGGGGGCGGAAATAGATGATTTCGGAGGCAAAATTGGGGAGATTTCGTGGATGAGAAGTGGGGAAACTTGGGGAAATGCTAGATCCACTCAGAACCAAGCAAATCCATGGATCAAAACCAACAAAACATCATCAAACCAACAAATCACAAAAAAAATTGGGGCTATTTTTGATGGGGATTTTCGAAATTTGGGACAAAATCAACAAAACTAGGCTAGAAAACACAACGGGGAGGCTCCGAAATCATGATCAACGTGGCTCATGATACCGAGATGATGTAGGGTGGAACCCTATACGGCCAATCTTTCACGAAAGGAGCGGATCCCGCAAAGAACACGAAGAACACGGGGAAGAATGGAGAGAAATCACAAGGGGGAACACTCAAGAACAAGTCCAATCACACATCCACTAGACAATCAAACACACAAGATCCACAAGGTACATGAAGAACAAAGGTAAAGATACAAGGTAGAGTTCATCTCCATGAGGAGGTCTTGAAGGGGCCACTCAAGAGGGGGTCTTGAATCCAAGGTGATCTTCTCCGTAGAGGGGCCGCGGTCTCTCTCGTGGAGTAGATCCGTAATGGATGAGCAAAGCTCTATCTCAAATGAGCTAATCCTTTGCTAACCCTAACTAGAGGAAGGGGAAGGAGTATATATAGGCTAGTGCACGAAGGGGTAAGTGAGAGGGGGGATACATGGGCCTCTGGCCCGGCTGTGCACGCGCAGGTGCCGGATGTCCAGGCTGGGGGCCGGATGTCCGGGCTGAAGTGGCCAAACTTCTGGTGCGTTCTGCCGTCGTTGCCCGATTTCGGAGGGAGAGGCCGGATGTCCGGGAGTTGGCGGGGCGCCAGATGTCCGGGCCCATGGGCCGGATGTCCGGCCGCTGATGCTTCGGCCGTCTGTTGGTGCAGCTGTTGGGCGGTCACTGTAGCTTCAGCAGCTCCGTCTTCTTCCGTCGTCGCTTCCAGGCTTCCCTCGCGGATGGTGTAGTTGTTCCTTGGCGCTCGCACTCCTCGTCATCCTTAGTGTTCCGACAATACCTATGCATGCACACGAGTGGAGTGTCAAGTAGTATACCATCCTCGAAGGGGTCAAGTGAGCACGTGTAAAGGAGATGATTCACCTTTGTATATGTGAAGTAGATGTCGCACGTGTCACTTGCCGAATGGACTCTTGACATGGTGTTGGTCCATAGGATGCTCCACATCAGTTGGCATAGATCGAGATTAGGATTTGTCACTCCGTGTATCGGAGAGGTATCTCTGGGCCCTCTCGGTAATGCACATCACTATAAGCCTTGCAAGCAATGTGACAAATGAGTTAGTTGTGGGATGTTGCATTATGGAATGAGTAAAGAGACTTGCCGGTAACGAGATTGAACTAGGTATGATGATACTGACGATCGAATCTGGGACAAGTAACATACCGATGACAAAAGGAACAACGTATGTTGTTATGCGGTTTGACCGATAAAGATCTTCATAGAATATGTAGGAACCAATATGAGCATCCAGGTTCTGCTATTGGTTATTAACCGAAGATGTGTCTCGGTCAAGTCTACATAGTTCTCGAACCCGTAGGGTCCGCACGCTTAACGTTCGGTGACGATCGGTATTATGAGTTTATGTGTTTTGATGTACTGAAGGTAGTTCGAAGTCCCGGATATGATCACGGACATGACGAGGAGTCTCGAAATGGTCGAGACATAAAGATTGATATATTGGATGACTATGTTTGGACATCGGAATGGTTTCGAGTGAGTTCGGGCATATACCGGAGTATCGAGAGGTTACCGGAACCCCCCGGGGAGTATATGGGCCCTAATGTGCTTTAGTGGAGAGAGAGAGGGGAGGCCAGGGCAGGTCGCACGCCCCGCCCCCCTCTGGTCTGAATTGGACTAGGAAGGGGGGGCGCCCCCCTTTCCTTCCTCCCTCTCCCCCCTCCTTCTCTCCTAGTCCAACTAGGGAAGGGGGGAATCCTACTTCCGGTGGGAGTAGGACTCCTCCAGGGCGCGCCATAGAGGCCGGCCCTCCCCCTCCTCCACTCCTTTATATACGGGGGAGGGGGGCACCCCATAGACACACAAGTTGATCTCTTAGCCGTGTGCGGTGCCCCCCTCCATAGATTTCCACCTCGGTCATATCGTTGTAGTGCTTAGGCGAAGCCCTGCGTCGGTAACTTCATCATCACCGTCATCACGCCGTCGTGCTGACAAAGCTCTCCCTCGACACTCAGCTGGATCTAGCGTTCGTGGGATGTCACCGAGTTGAACGTGTGCAGATCGCGGAGGTGCCGTACCTTCAGTGCTAGGATCGGTCGGATCGTGAAGACGTACGACTACATCAACCACGTTGTCATAATGCTTCTTCTTATGGTCTACGAGGGTACGTAGACAACACTCTCCCCTCTCATTGCTATGCATCACCTAGATGGATCTTGCGTGTCCGTAGGATTTTTTTTGAAATTACTACATTCCCCAACAGTGGCATCCGAGCCAGGTCTATGCGTAGATGTTATATGCACAAGTAGAACACAAAGAGTTGTGGGCGATAATAATCATACTGCTTACCAGCATGTCATACTTTGATTCGGCGGTATTGTTGGATGAAGCGGCTCAGACCGACATTATGCGTACGCTTACGCGAGACTGGTTCTACCGACGTGCTTCGCACACAGGTGGCTGGTGGGTGTCTGTTTCTCCAACTTTAGTTGAATCGAGTGTGACTACGCCCGGTCCTTGTTGAAGGTTAAAACAGCAAACTTGACGAAAAATCGTTGTGGTTTTGATGCGTAGGTAAGAACGGTTCTTGCTAAGCCCGTAGTAGCCACGTAAAAACTTGCAACAACAAAGTAGAGGACGTCTAACTTGTTTTTGCGGGGCATGTTGTGATGTGATATGGTCAAGACTTGAGATATAAATTGGTGTATAAGATGATCATGTTTTGTTAAAGTTATCGGCAACTGGCAGGAGCCTTATGGTTGTCCCTTTATGGCATAAGATGCAAGCGCCATATAATTGCTTTACTTTATCGCTATGTGTAGGATCGAAAGTATGTCTAGAGGGGGGGGGGTGATTAGACTACTTGACCAAATAAAAATCTAGACTTTTCCCAATTTTAAGTCTTGGCAGATTTTAGCAACTTAGAACAAGTCAAGTAAGCAACCTACACATGCAAGTCTAAGAGTATTGCAGCGGACTGTAAAACATTGCAGATGAAGGTAAAGGGAGGAGTTTGGAGGGAGCAAAGGCAATGTAGACATGGAGATTTTTGGCGTGGTTCCGATAGGTGGTGCTATCGTACATCCACGTTGATGGAGACTTCAACCCACGAAGGGTAACGGTTGCGCGATTCCACGGAGGGCTCCACCCACGAAGGGTCCACGAAGAAGCAACCTTGTCTATCCCACCATGGCCATCGCCCACGAAGGACTTGCCTCACTAGGGTAGATCTTCACGAAGTAGGCAATCTCCTTGCCCGTACAAACTCCTTGGTTCAACTCCACAATCTTGACGGAGGCTCCCAAGTGACACCTAACCAATCTAGGAGACACCACTCTCCAAAAGGTAATAGATGATGTGTTGATGATGAACTCCTTGCTCTTGTGCTTCAAATGATAGTCTCCCCAACACTCAACTCTCTCTCACAGATTTGGATTTGGTGGAAAGATGATTTGAGTGGAAAGCAACTTGGAGAAGGCTAGAGATCAAGATTCATATGGTTGGAATGGAATATCTTAACCTCAACACATGAGTAGGTGGTTCTCTCTCAGAAAATGTATGATGGAAGTGTAGGCATGTTCTGATGGCTCTCTCCACGAATGAAGAGGGGGTGGAGGGGTATAAATAGCCTCCACACAAAATCTAACCGTTACACACAAATCACCAAACTTGGTGGGATCGAATCAGAAAACTCGCTCAGACCGATTCAGTTCAAAATGTGAACGTTAGACTTTTCGGTGGGACCGACATATCAACTCGGTGGGACCGACATATCAACTCGGTGGGACCGATTTCATTAGGGTTAGGGCATAACATAATCTCGGTGAGACCTATTACACAAACTCGGTGAGACCGATTTGGGTAACAAGCTAACAGAGAGTTGGTCAGGCAAACTTGGTGGGACCGATTCGCTCATCTCGGTGAGACCGAAACGTTACGAAAGGGAAACAAAGAGTTTGCATTGCGAACTAGGTGGGACCGATCTCTCATTTCGGTTGGACCGAAACGTTAAAAGGGAAATAGAGAGTTTGCAATCCCATCTCGGTGAGACCGAGATCCCTATCGGTGAGACCAAAATGACTAGGGTTTTATGGCAGTGGCTATGTCAACTGAACTTGGTGGCGCCGGATAGAAAGTTTCGGTGGGGCCGAGTTTAACTTTTGGTTTGGGACATATGTGG
Source organism: Aegilops tauschii subsp. strangulata (assembly GCF_002575655.3). Classification (NCBI taxonomy): domain Eukaryota; kingdom Viridiplantae; phylum Streptophyta; class Magnoliopsida; order Poales; family Poaceae; genus Aegilops; species Aegilops tauschii. The sequence goes on from NC_053037.3 coordinate 292,062,601, forward strand.
ATGTGTGAAAGTGGTTCAGGGTTTTGGAGCATATCACTAAGCAATTTGAGCAAGCAAGCCATTAAGCAACACCTCATCCCCTTTTAATAGTATTTGCTTTTCCTATGGACTCAATGTGATCTTGGATCACTAAAAGTAAAATGTAGAATCTTGAGCTTTAGAGCTTGAGCCAATCTTTTGTCCTTAGCGTTTTGAGGGGTCCACATTCCTAATACATGCCATGCCAATCATTGAGCTTTCCTGAAATATTTATCTTGAAATGGCATTAACTCAATGAGCTATATGTTGTTAATAATTACCAAAACCACCCAGGGATAGTTGCATTTTCAGTCTCCCCCTTTTTGGTAATTGATGACAACATATAGATCAAAGCTTCGACAAATGATAATAAAACTGAAATACATCGTCGCTTTGAGAAGTATGTGATAAGCAAGAGCTCCCCCTAAATTTGTGCATTATTTAGGATTTGCTTTTGAATGCAAATGCACAATCGATTAGGATCATGGGTCATTCTTCCATGTCACATACATCTTAGTCGAGCGCTCAAAATGATAGAAAATTAAAAGTATGCACTCATCACCAAGCAAAGTGAATGATCATATAAGAGATATAAGAAATGATATCATCCAAGCAAGCATTAAGGTAGCATATGATCAAACACATGATCAAATAAGTATCTCACACAAACATAGAGTATCAACCAAACACACAACAAGTTCAACCAAAAGCAAGAGAGATAAAAGGCAAACCACTCTCTCTCTCGAAGCCTATGATCTATACATATTTCTCCCCCTTTGGCAACAAGTTACCAAAAAGTTCGAAAATGCATAGTGCTATGCGTCTCTCAGGCTTGATCTTCGGGAGGTGGTGTAGAGAGAACTCCGAGAACCAAGGCATCTGTTGATGTAGTAGGAGCTAGTGGAGTGGCCGCTGGAGGTGGCATTGAAGCTGTGGCTGCTGGTGTTGATGCTGTGGCTCTTGAGTCAGGTACATGCACTATAGCAGACCTCTGTCCTCTAGGCACTCGCTGAAAAGCATCAGTAGTTGCCTTCCATTTCCTCTCTTCTGCTTCCTCCTGGAGCTGCTCAACTGCTGTTTGGATCTCAGTTACCTTTAGGTCAAGATCATAAATTTTTGTCTCTATGATCCTCTCCAGACTCTCCTGGTTTTGAGTCAGGGTGGCCAATCCCTTCTCAATCCTCAGTATAGATTGGATCAGATATCCAAGCTGATCTTGTTTGCTCTTCAGGAAAACTTGAGATGCTTCCTCAACACTAGGCATCTTGGCAGCTTTCTCAGCCTTAGCTTTGGCTCTCTTTTCTTGTGCTTGAGCTGATGAAGGTTCATCCTCATTCATCACTATAGTGTTGTCTTCAAATTCAGGATATAGAGGCAGATGCTCCTTGTCCAGCAAGTATGTTCCTGTGCCCATCTTAGCATTGATGAGCTCCTGAATATGTGGAGCATACCCACAACTTCTCTTTTGGTCAGCAGTTGTCCTCTTGATTGTCTCTACAATCAGATCATGACCTTAAACTTTTGAGGGACATCAAAGATCTGCAATAAGTTGATGGACTGTCCTCTGATCATCTTGTGATCTCCTGACTTGGGTAGCAGAGTGTGCCTTAGGATTGTATTGATGGTGGGCAGACCAGACAACAAGTAATGTACTGATCCAAGGTTGTGAGTCTCCAATGCTTTATCTGGGATCTCTTTGTACATGTTTGCCATGGTGTTGTGGTCTTTCTTCTTCTTCTTTGCATACACATCCAAGTCATCCTCATGTTCCTCTGGGGCATTGATCAATTCAGCCCATTCTTCAACAGTGGATTGGTACCTAGTATCTTCAGACATCCATATGATCTTCCCATCTGGGTAAAAGTGAGCACTGGAGTAAAACTGCATGATCAGCTCATCATTCCATTTTTTGAGCTTCTGCCCAACAAACTTATCTACTCCACAAGCTTTGAAGCTGTCATATACACCTGGGAAGTGATCTTCCTTCTCCTTGATGTAATCCCAGTCAACCCATCTCATGTCACATACAATTGGCTTCTTGTCAAGCAAAATTGTCTCATAGAAGTCTTGCTGTTCTTTGGTATGAAATCTGTAATCAACTGCAGTCCTCCTCCTCACAGCATAAGGATCAGGCTGTCTCCAAAGTCTCAATCCAACATCCTTTCTAATGTGCATGTCCTCAGCCACTGGATGAGCATCATTGTTGTCTGGAATCTTGGGTTTTAGCTTTCTCAAAACAAGAGACTCATCATCCTCTTCTTTAGCTTGAGGCACTGGGGCCTTGTTCTTCTCTTCTGCAGGAATACTTCTAGTGTTCCTCTTGGGCTTTGGGGGCTTCTGAGCTTGAGCTTTGGGAGCAGTCTTGGGCTTTGATGGAGCAGCCCCTGACTTGATAGCATCTCCCATAAGCTTCCGAGCTTTGGGTGCTGGTGCAACATCCTCTTCCTCTTCCTCTTCTAACTCTCTTACCATAGTTGATTTTCCAAGAACTTTTGCTGTTGTGGTTCTTGCCATGTTCTTTTTCTTGTCATCTCCTGCTGCTTCACCATCATCAGATTCTATGGTAAATTTCATTGTCTCTCCTGTTGCAACCTTTCTTGGCTTTGACATTGGAATTCTTCTGGCAGGTGCCTTCTTGTTCAAGCCTGGCTTTATTGCAGCAGCTGTGCCATACTCCTTTTTCAAGACTTTCTTCTTTGAGGTGGCCTCATCCTCAACAGCCACATAGTCCTCATCCTCAGAGTCCGAGGTTCTCTTCTTCCTTGCTCGAGTGGCTGCCTTGGGCAAGTTACTAGGTGTGCTTCTACTGCCCTCATCATAGCTGCTTGAGGGATCTGAACCCTCACTCAATTGCACTTGTTCCTCAGATTTGTTCTGACTGTCACTCTGGTCAGACATCTTGGCAATCTCACTAACAACAGACCCTGTGAATAGATATAGATGAGGTAGAGAGGATGAGCATCACAAAGTGCAGAGTTTTTGCAAAACAGATGACTCAAAAACTTAGTTTTACTTCTCCACAGAAAGCATTTCGGAGCTACCGATTTGATAAACTCGGTGATACCGAAGCAATTTTGGAGCCTAAACTAGTGAACTTGGTCAGACCGAGTCACAGTTCGGTGGCACCGAGACTGCTAGGGTTTCACAGAGAATCGAACTCGGTCACACCGATGTGCAGTTTTCGGTCAGACAAAAAATGCATGTGCTATGGCCTAAGCCAAATCGGTGAGACCGATTTCTACAACTCGGTCGGTCCGAGATGAGTTCGGCGGAGACCTAACCCTAAATTTTCAAATCAAATCTAACCTAAAGGATGTTTTCTGTGGATAGAACATTTGCATACGTGGTAAAGATCATGGCAATGCAATGTGCTATGAATCAAAGTTAAAGGAATAGCACACAGAGTCGAACCCATACCCTAGTTCGGCGGAGGTTCGCTACGGCGGCAACGCCGGAGCAGATTTCCGTTGACGGCGATGGAAACCAGCGGCGGGAGGTCGCTGGTGGCGAGGAGACGATCTGAAGACCCGAGGAGGCAGAGCAGGACACACGCGCGGGCTGAGGAGTTTGAAGAAATTTCCAAAATCTCACCCGTGGGTTTATATATCCCGACCCTGTCGGTGTGACCGAGTGGAACAACTCGGTGGCACCGAGATGCAGAATCGCAAGCGGTTACTGCAACTCGGTGTGACCGAAAAGTTCAAATCGGTTGCACCGAGATGGAAAACCTAGATCAACTTAGTGAACTCGGTGTGACCGAAGTGGATGACTCGGTCATACCGAAATGCACAAAGAGGTTTTGGAAGTTTAAGTCTATGACGAATCGGGGACTCTGAGTGCTCCTCACACAGAGTGGTTCGAATCTGACTTGATCAAACTTTGTGATGTAGCATGAATAGAGTTTGAGACGAGAAAAGCATAGATAGCTAGAGGAAGTTCTTATGCATTCTTGCCCATCCATTTGGCAAAAGAGAAAAAGCCAAACATTCAAAGCAACAAATGGATGTCCTCGAATGAGTAAAATATGCAACCAACATGCTCACAAAAAAATGACAAATGAAATATGTGACAAAGCATGCACAAACACTCTAGCATCTATCAAGAAATTGGCGATGGCTAGGTCATCTATATCTGAGTATATTGACTTAGGAGTCAAATGAGAAAATTTGATCATAGGTCATACTCATCGTTTAAGTACAAGTGGGGTTACCACTTTTACATAAAGCATTGTTGTGTTCACATCATTAGAGTTGCTTTAGCTCAATTGATTAGAGTAAAGCTCCCCCTAGATGTGATATCCCCCCTAAGAGGGATGAACTAACCTTGGGTTTTGTCGATGATGAATTCATGTAGGTGTCGAAGATGTGGATGCTCAATGTTGATGTAGATCGTTTGGAGCAATCCATTGGAGTGAGTTGCACTTTCAATACCTACATGGGTTAGTCCCACAAGGAACAAACAAGGATATCCATAGACATAGAGTGATGTACACATAGATGATGTCCATGAAAGTATTAGGTTACCTTTTCCCTTGTCTTACCAACAAGAGGGTTTGTGACTCCTTGAACTTGTGCAAGATATGGAAGTTGTTTGCACACATCCTTGCCAAAAGATATGAGTGAAGTATATTGGCGGATTCACCCTCAAGAACTCTCTAGTTCTTCTTCTTCGGGATCCACATCATCTTGATGGGAATCCTTGGAGTTGTAGTCGTACTTGATGAAGTAGAACTTGATGTAGTCCTGGGAACCCACTTGACCAAGGCCTTAGGAGCTTCTTCAAATGCATCAATCTCCTCTTGAAGCTTGTCCTTGCCTTTTTGCTTGTGGTCTTGTGGTGGAAGATCATCTTGAGCTTGTGTTCCTTGGAAAGAAGTAGGATCATACTTCTCTTGTTGAGGAACAAACTTCGTCTTGGGGTATTGATCTTCTTCCCACTCAACTCCACTGACATTGAACTTTTGTTCAAAACCGACACCTTGATTCTTCCGGTGTCTTCCTTGCTTGCGTACAATTTCCTCAAATTGCTTACTTCCGGCAAGACTCTTGTAAACACCCTTCTCTATAATTCCCTTCAATAAGCTATTTTCTTGCTCAAGTGTAACTTGGCTAAGAGAATCATTAGTGGAATCAAGGGAACTACTAGAAGCAACAACATTGGATTTAGCATGATTATTGTTACTAGTAGATGAAGAATCTTTCTTACTCTTGTTACTAGATTTTACTTGTGGCATGTAAGTAGACAAGAGTAAACGCTTGGCAATGTAAGAAGAACTTTTCTTGTGAAGATCATCATTGATTGCTCTTAAGAACTCATGCTCTTGCTCAAGGTTGAGCTTTTCAAAGAGTAGCTTCTCATGAGTCTTTAAAAGTTCTCGATGATCTTCCAAGGTAGTTTCATGAGCTAACTTAAGAGTGTTTAATTCTTTAGTTAGACGCTCAATCTCCTTCTTATCATCGTCATTCATTTTATCTTGATTAGCATGATTAATAGCAAGTTCATCATAATTTTCAAAACTAGAGTTATCAACAAGTAAATCATCATCTCCTAGCAAATCATCTTCATCACTATTGAAATCAACATACTCGGGGTGTGATACCTTTGGGCCTTTAGCCATGAAGCATCTTCCAATTCCTTCATTTGGTGAGTCAAATATGTGGTAGGAGTTGGTTGACACAAGTGCTAGACCGGCAACACCTTCATCTTGAGTATATTCGGAGTCGGACTGATAACTTCTTTCGGAGTGATGGTCGGAGTCGGAGCCGGATACCCATTCACCAACATGAGCTTGATGTCTTCACTTTGTGTAGCTCCTTGATGATTTGTCCTTCCTTTCCGAATCCTTGCTTCTCCGAGAGGTTCTACGTTCGTAACGATCATCTCTACTCCTTCTCTCTCTTGGTGGTGATTCTTCTCTTCTACTTCTTCTTTTAGGATAATCTTCTCTTCTTTTGTAGGGAGCCGTACACTCATTGGAGTAGTGTCCGGGTCTTCCACAATTGTAGCAATTTCGTTCATGACTTGAAGATCTTTTGTCATTGTAGGACCTTGACTTGGAACTTCTTTCCTTGCTTCTACTCTTGTAGAACTTGTTGAAGTTCTTCACCATTAGGCTTAATTCTTCATTGAAGGTTTGTTTCTCACTTGATGATGTGGGAGAATCACATGAGGCTTTGTAAGCACCACTTGACTTGTTGTGAAGCTCTTCCTTATCCTTAATTGACATCTCATGAGCAACAATTCTTCCAATGACTTCAGTTGGCTTGAGATCTTTGTAATTTGGCATCATTTCGGTCAATGTGCACACGGTATCATATTTTCCATCCAATGCTCTTAGGATCTTCTTGATGATGAATCTATCGGTCATTTCTTCACTTCCTAAGCCGGCAATCTCATTTGTGATGAGAGCAATCCTAGAGTACATTTCAGCGACACCTTCACCATCCTTTATTTTGAACTTGTCAAGTTGACTTTGAAGCACATCCAATTTGGATTCCTTGACGGAGTCGGTACCTTCGTGCATATCAATCAAAGTATCCCAAATTTCATTTGCATTCTCAAGATGACTGATTTTGTTGAATTCTTCGGGGCACAATCCGTTGAAGAGAATATCACAAGCTTGAGCATTGTATTGCAGCATCTTCAACTCTTTCGCGGTAGCTTCACGGTTCGGTTCTCTCCTATCAAAGAATTCACCTTGCAAGCCAGTACACACAATAGCCCAAACGGCGGGGTTATGTCCAAGAATATGCATTTTCATATTATGCTTCCAACTAGCAAAATTAGTACCATCAAAGTAAGGACCTCAACAGTGGTAATTTCCCTCGGTAGACGCCATACTCTCCTAGGTTGTGAAACCAAGGCTATGATCACCAAAAGATATGGAAATCAAGGCAAATGGAGACCAAAGCTCTGATACCACTTGTAGGATCGAAAGTATGTCTAGAGGGGGGGGGGGTGATTAGACTACTTGACCAAATAAAAATCTAGCCTTTTCCCAATTATAAGTCTTGGCAGATTTTAGCAACTTAGCACAAGTCAAGTAAACAACCTACACATGCAAGTCTAAGAGTATTGCAGCGGAATGTAAAACATTGCATATGAAGGTAAAGGGAGGAGTTTGGAGGGAGCAAACGTAATGTATACACGGAGATTTTTAGCGTGGTTCCGATAGGTGGTGTTATCGTACATCCACGTTGATGGAGACTTCAACCCACGAAGGGTAACGGTTGCGCGAGTCCACGGAGGGCTCCACCCACGAAGGGTCCACGAAGAAGCAACCTTGTCTATCCCACCATGGCCATCGCCCACGAAGGACTTGCCTCACTAGGGTAGATCTTCACGAAGTAGGCGATCTCCTTGCCCGTACAAACTCCTTGGTTCAACTCCACAATCTTGACGGAGGCTCCCAAGTGACACCTAACCAATCTAGGAGACACCACTCTCCAAAAGGTAATAGATGGTGTGTTGATGATGAACTCCTTACTCTTGTTCTTCAAATGATAGTCTCCCCAACACTCAACTCTCTCTCACAGATTTGGATTTGGTGGAAAGATGATTTGAGTGGAAAGCAACTTGGAGAAGGCTAGAGATCAAGATTCATATGGTTGGAATGGAATATTTTGACCTCAACACATGAGTAGGTGGTTCTCTCTCAGAAAATGTATGCTGGAAGTGTAGGCATGTTCTGATGGCTCTCTCCACGAATGAAGAGGGGGTGGAGGGGTATAAATAGCGTCCACAAAAAATCTAACCGTTACACACAAATCACCAAACTCGGTGGGACCGAATCAGAAAACTCGGTCAGACCGATTCAGTTCAAAATGTGAACGTTAGGCTTTTCGATGGGACCGACATGTCAATTCGGTGGGACTGATTTCATTAGGGTTAGGGCATAACATAATCTCGGTGAGACCGATTACACAAACTCGGTGAGACCGATTTTGGTAACAAGCTAACAGAGAGTTGGTCAAGCAAACTCGGTGGGACCGATTCGCTCATCTTGGTGAGACCGAAACGTTACGAAAGGGAAACAAAGAGTTTGCATTGCGAACTCGGTGGGGCCGATCACTCATTTCGGTTGGACCAAAACGTTACGAAGGGAAATAGAGAGTTTGCAATCCCATCTCGGTGAGACCGAAATGACTAGGGTTTTATGGCAGTGGCTATGTCAACTGAACTCGGTGGCTCCGGATAGAAAGTTTCGGTGGGTCCGAGTTTGACTTTTGGTTTGGGACATATGTGGATGTGTGAAAGTGGTTGAGGGTTTTGGAGCATATCACTAAGCATTTTGAGCAAGCAAGCCATTAAGCAACACCTCACCCCCTTTTAATAGTATTGGCTTTTCCTATGGACTCAATGTAACCTTGGATCACTAAAAGTAAAATGTAGAGTCTTGAGCTTTAGAGCTTGAGCCAATCTTTTGTCCTTAGCGTTTTGAGGGGTCCACATTCCTAGTCCATGCCATGCCAATCATTGAGCTTTCCTGAAATATTTATCTTGAAATGGCATTAGCTCAATGAGCTATATGTTGTTAAGAATTACCAAAACCACCCAGGGATAGTTGCACTTTCACTATGCGATAGCAATAGTTGCAAAAGCAATAGTTGGCATGACGACCATGTGACGACAAATTGATAAAGATCAAGACGATGGAGATCATGGTGTCATGCCGGTGACGATGGAGATCATGACGGTACCTTGGAGATGCAGATCAAAGGCACAAGATGATGATGGCCATATCATGTCACATATTTTGATTGCATGTGATGTTTATCTTTTATGCATCTTATTTTTCTTAGTACGACGGTAGCATTATGAGATGATCCCTTACTAAAGTTTCAAGGTATAAGTGTTCTCCCTGAGTATGCACTGTTGCGACAATTCTTCGTGCTGAGACACCACGTGATGATCAGGTGTGATAAGCTCTACGTTCACATACAACGGGTGCAAGCCAGTTTTGCACACACATAATAGTCGGGTTAAACTTGACGAGCCTAGCATATGCAGATATGGCCTCAGAACACTAGAGACCGAAAGGTCAAGCGTGAATCATATAGAAGATATGATCAACATAGTGATGTTCACCATTGAAAACTATTCCATCGCACGTGATGATCGGACATGGTTTAGTTGATTTAGATCACGTGATCATTTAGATGACTAGAGGGATGTCTATCTAAGTGGGAGTTATTAAGTAATATGATTAATTGAACTTTAATTTATCATGAACTTAGTCCTGGTAGTATTAGCATATCTATGTTGTAGATTAATAGCTCACGATGTAGCTCCCCGATTATTTTTTATATGTTCCTAGAGGAACTAAGTTGAAAGATGATAGTAGCAATGATACACACTAGGTCCGTGATCTGAGGATTATCCTCATTGCTGCACAGAAGAATTATGTCCTTAATGTACCGCTAGGTGACGGACCTATTGCAGGAGCAGATGCAGACGTTATGAACGTTTGGCAAAGCTCAGTATGATGACTACTTGATAGTTTAGTGCACCATGCTTTACGGCTTAGAGTCGGGACTTCAAAAACATTTTGAACGCCACGGAACATATAAGATGTTCCAAGAGCTGAAATTTGTATTTCAGACTCATGCCCGAGTCGAGAGGTATGAGAGCTATGACAAATACTTTGCCTACAAGATGGAGGAGAATAGCTCAACCAGTGAGCACGTGCTCAGAATGTCTGAGCACTACAATCGCTTGAATCAAGTGGGAGTTAATCTTCCAGATAAGATAGTGATTAACAGAGTTCTCTAGTCACTATCACCAAGTTACTGGAACCTCGTGATGAACTATAATATGCAAGGGATGACGAAAACGATTCCCAAGCTCTTCACGATGCTGAAATCAGTGAAGGTAGAAATCAAGAAAAGCATCAAGTGTTGATGGTTGACAAGACCACTAGTTTCAAGTAAAAGGGCAAAGGAAAGAAAGGGAACTTCAAGAAGAATGGAAAGCAAGTTGCCACTCCCACAAAGAAGCGGAAAGCTAGACCCAAGCCTGAAACTGAGTGCTTCTACTGCAAAGGAAATGGTCACTGGAAGCGGAACTACCCCAAAATACTTGGCGGATAAGAAGGATGGCAAAGTGAACAAAAGTCTATTTGATATACATGTTATTGATGTGTACTTTACTAGTGTTTACAGCAACCCCTCAGTATTTGATACTGGTTAAGTTGCTAAGAGTAGTAACTCGAAACAAGAGTTGTAGAATGAACAGAGACTAGTTAAGGGTGAAGTGACGATGTGTGTTGGAAGTGGTTCCAAGATTGATATGATCATCATCGCACACTCCCTATACTTTTGGGATTAGTGTTGAACCTAAATAAATGTTATTTAGTGTTTGCGTTGAGCATGAATATGATTGGATCATGTTTATTGCAATACGGTTATTCATTTAAGTCAAAGAATAGTTGTTGTTCTGTTTACATGAATAAAACCTTCTATGGTCATACACTTAATATAAATGGTTTATTGAATCTCGATCGTAGTGATACACATATTCATAATATTGAAGCCAAAAGATACAAGGTTAATAATGATAGTGCAACTTATTTGTGGCACTTCCGTTTAGGTCATATTGGTGCAAAGCACATGAAGAAACTCCACGCTGATGGGCTTTTGGAATCACTTGATGCTTGCGAACCATGCCTCATGGGCAAGATGACTAAAACTCCGTTCTCCGGAACAATGGAGTGAGCAACTGACGTTTTGGAAATAATACATACTGATGTATGCGGTCCGATGAGTGTTGAGGCTCGCGACGAGTATTGTTATTTTCTGACCTTCACAGATGATTTGAGCAGATATGGGTATATCTAGTTGATGGAACATAGGTCTGAAACATTTGAGAAGTTCAAAGAATTTCAGAGTGAAGTGAAGAATCATCGTAACAAGAAAATAAAGTTTCTACGATCTGATTGCAGAGGCGAATATTTGAGTTACGAGTTTGGCCTTCAATTTAAACAATGTGGAATAGTTTCGCAACTCACGCCACCTGGAAGACCACAGCATAATGGTGTGTCCGAACGTCATAACCATACTTTATTAGATATGGTGTGATCTATGATGTCTCTTACCGATTTATCACTATCGTTTTGGGGTTATGCATTAGAGACAGCTGCATTCACGTTAAATAGGGCACCACCTAAATCCGTTGAGACGACACCGAATGAACTATGGTTTGGTAAGAAACCAAAGTTGTCGTTTCTTAAAGTTTGGGGTTGCGATGGTTATGTGAAAAAGTTTCAAACTGATAAGCTCGAACCCAAATCGGAGAAGTGCGTCTTCATAGAATACCCAAAAGAAACTATTGGGTACACCTTCTATCATAGATCCGAAGGCAAATATTTTGTTGCTAAGAATGGATCCTTTCTAGAGAAGGAGTTTCTCTCGAAAGAAGTGAGTGGGAGGAAAGTAGAACTTGATGAGGTAATTGTACCTTCTCCCGAATTGGAAAGTAGTTCATCACAAAAATCATTTCCAGTGATTCCTACACCAATTAGTGAGGAAGCTAATGATGATGATCATGAAACTTTAGATCAAGTTACTACCAAACCTCATAGGTCAACTAGAGTAAGATCCACACCAGAGTGGTATGGTAATCCTGTTCTGGAGGTCGTGTTACTTGACCATGACGAACCTACGTACTATGAGGAAGCGATGATGAGCCCAGATTCTGCGAAATGGCTTGAGGCTATGAAATCTGAGATGGGATCCATGTATAAGAACAAAGTATGGACTTTGGTTGACTTGCCCAATGATTGGCAAGCAATAAAGAATAAATGGATCTCCAAGAGGAAGACGGACGCTGATAGTAGTGTTACTATCTACAAAGCTCGAATTCTCGCAAAATTGTTTGCGACAAGTTCAAGGTGTTGACTACGATGAGATTTTCTCACTTGTATCGATGCTTAAAAGTCTGTCCGAATCATGTTAGCAATTGCCGCATTTTATGAAATTTGGCAAATGGATGTCAAACCTGCATTCCTTAATGGATTTCTTAAAGAAGAGTTGTATGTGATGCGACCAGAAGGTTTTGTCGATCCTAAAGGTGCTAACAAAGTGTGCAAAGCTCCAGTGATCCATCTATGGACTGGTGCAAGCATCTCGGAGTTGGAATATCCGCTTTGATGAGTTGATCAAAGCATATAGTTTTATACAGACTTGCGGTGAAGCCCGCATTTACAAGAAAGTGAGTGGGAGCACTACAGCATTTCTGATAAGTATATGTGAATGACATATTGTTGATTAGAAATAATGTAGAATTTTTCTGGAAAGCATAAAGGAGTGTTTGAAAGGAGTTTTTCAAAGAAAGACCTGAGTGAAGCTGCTTACATATTGAGCATCAAGATCTATAGAGATAGAACAAGACACTTGATAAGTTTTTTCAATGAGTACATACCTTCACAAGATTTTGAAGTAGTTCAAAATGGAACAATCAAAGAAGGAGTTCTTGCCTGTGTTGCAAGGTGTAAAGTTGAGTGAGACTCAAATCACGACCACGGCAGAAAATAGAAAGAGAATGAAAGTCATTCCCTATGCCTCGGCCATAGGTTCTATAAAGTATGCTATGCTGTGTACCAAACCTTTTTGTGTACCTTGCCATGAGTTTGGCAAGGGGGTACGATATTGATCCAGGAGTGGATCACTTGATAGCGGTCAAAATTATCCTTAGAAGACTAAGGAGATATTTCTCGATTATGAGGTGATAAAGAGTTCATCGTAAAGAGTTACCCCGATGCAAGCTTTTACACTGATCCGGATGACTCTGAGTCTCAATCTGGATACATATTGAAAGTGGGAGCAATTAGCTAGAGTAGCTCCATGCAGAGCATTGTAGACATAGAAACTTTGCAAAATACACACGACTCTAAATGTGGCAGACCCGTTGACTAAACTTCTCTCACAAGCAAAACATGATCACACCTTAGTACTCATTTGAGTGTTAATCACATAGCGATGTGAACTAGATTATTGGCTTTAGTAAAACCATTTGGGTGTTAGTCACATGGAGATGTGAACTAATCACATAAAGATGTGAACTATTGGTGTTAAATCACATGACGATGTGAACTAGATTATTGACTCTAGTGCAAGTGGGAGACTGAAGGAAATATGCCCTAGAGGCAATAATAAAGTTGTTATTTATATTTCCTTATATCATGATAAATGTTTATTATTCATGCTAGAATTGTATTAACCGGAAACTTAGTACATGTGTGAATACATAGACAAAACAGAGTCCCTAGTATGCCTCTACTTGACTAGCTCGTTAATCAAAGATGGTTAAGTTTCCTAACCATCAACATGTGTTGTCATTTGATGAATGGGATCACATCATCAGAGAATGATGTGATGGACAAGACCCATCCGTTAGCTTAGCATAATGATTGTTTAGTTTTATTGCTATTGCTTTCTTCATGACTAATACATGTTCCTCTGACTATGAGGTTATGCAACTCCCGAATACCGGAGGAACACCTGGTGTGCTATCAAACGTCACAACGTAACTGGGTGATTATAAAGATGCTCTACAGGTGTCTCCGATGGTGTTTGTTGAGTTGGCATAGATCGTGATTCGGATTTGTCATTCCGTGTATCGGAGAGGTATCTCTGGGTCCTCTCGGTAATGCACATCACTATAAGCCTTGCAAGCAATGTGACTAATGAGTTAGTTGCGAGATGTTGCATTACGGAACGAGTAAAGAGACTTGACGGTAACGAGATTGAACTAGGTATGATGATACTGACGATCGAATCTCGGGTAAGTAACATACCGATGACAAAGGGAACAACGTATGTTGTTCTGCGGTTTGACCGATAAAGATCTTCGTAGAATATGTAGGAACCAATATGAGCATCCAGGTTTCTCTATTGGTTATTGGCCGGAGATTTGTCTCGGTCATGTCTACATAGTTCTCGAACCCGTAGGGTCCGCACGCTTAACGTTCGGTGACAATCGGTATTATGAGTTTATGTGTTTTGATGTACTGAAGGTAATTCGGAGTCCCGGATATGATCACGGACATGACGAGGAGTCTCGAAATGGTCGATACATAAAGATCGATATATTGGATGACTATGTTTGGACATCGGAATGGTTTCGAGTGAGTTCGGGCATATACCGGAGTACCGGGGGGTTACCGGAACCCCCCGGGGAGTATATGGGCCCTAATGGGCTTTCGTGGAGAGAAAGAGGGGAGGCCAGGGCAGGCCGCGCACCCCCCTCCCCCTTTGGTCCGAATTGGACTAGGAAGGGGGGTGCCCCCCTTTCCTTCCTCCCTCTCTCCCCCACCTTCTCTCCTAGTCCAACTAGGGAAGGGGGGGGGTCCTACACCCGGTGGGAGTAGGACTCCTCCAGGGCGCGCCATTGAGGGCCGACCCTCCCCCCTCCTCCACTCCTTTATATACGGGCGAGGGGGGCACCCCATAGACACACAAGTTGATCTCTTAGCCGTGTGCGGTGCCCCCCTACACAGATTTCCACCTCGGTCATATCGTTGTAGTGCTTAGGTGAAGCCCTACGTCGGTAACTTCATCATCACCGTCATCACGCCGTCGTGCTGACGAAGCTCTCCCTCAACACTCAGCTAGATCCAGAGTTCATGGGACGTCATAGAGCTGAATGTGTGCAGATCGTGGAGGTGCCGTACCTTCGGTGCTAGGATCGGTCGGATCGTGAAGACGTACGACTACATCAACCGCGTTGTCATAACGCTTCCGCTTACAGTCTACGAGGGTACATAGACAACACTCCCCCCTCTCGTTGCTATGCATCACCTATATGGATCTTGCGTGCGCGTAGGATTTTTTTTGAAATTACCGCGTTCCCCAACATGGATATGCCCGCAAGTGTGCCCCTCTCAGAGGCCGGAGGGTGAACTCCAAGTAAGCTCCCCTCACCTTCCTCCATGGAAACATCCTCAATTCCCTCTCCCTCTAGCTCCTCCTATAGCAAGCAAGCATCGTCTTCCACGTTGTTGGAGGAGGGGGAAGACATGATGCCTAGCTTGAAAGATATGACAGAAAACAACAAGAAACAAGAACAGAAGATTTCTCCGCGATACGGCGGTCAATATGTCCAGGGGGTATATAATTTTTTTAAACTTGGGAAACAAGCAAAACGAAGGGAAAACAGAGTCTGGAATGTTCCTGAGGTGGGCACAACCCACCTGGGTGCGCCAGGCAAGGCAGGCGCGCCCTGGTGTCTTGTGCCCTCCTCGGTTGCCTTCCTGGCTATTTCTTATTTTCCTAATTTTTGTAATATTCCAAAACTGACAGAAAATATTTGTGCGGATTTTTCGGAGTCCGTTTACTTACCGTATCACGTACCTCCTCTTTTTCAGGGTTTTGGAGAGTTCCAGAAGGTTTCTTTTATGTTTTCCTTTGGTGTCATGGTCTGAATAATATTGCTTTAAACATTAATAGGCGTACCTAAGATATAGTGTTTAATTCTTTGCCCATTGACCACCTTCGGGTTAGTACCATCGGCATTATTTATTTTGATAGCTCCAGAGAGATAAACCTCTTTGATAATATATGGTCCTTCCCACTTGGAAAGAAGTTTTCCAACAAAGAATCCAAAACGATAGTTGTACAAAAGAACATATTCCCCAACTTTAAATTCCCGCTTTTGGATTCTTTTATCATGCCATCTTTTAACTTTCTCTTTGAATAGTTTGGCATTTTCATAAGCTTGGGTTCTCCATTCATCTAATGAGCTAATATCAAATAACCTCTTTTCTCCAGCATGTTTGAAATCATAGTTGAGTTCTTTCATTGCCCATATGCTTTGTGTTCTAACTCAAGAGGCAAATGACAAGCTTTTCCGTAAACCATTCTATAGGGAGACATACCCATAGGATTTTTATATGCTGTTCTGTAGGCCCAAAGTGCATCATCCAATTTCTTCGACCAATTCTTTCGGGACTGATATGTCTCCAACGTATTTATAATTTTTGATTATTCCATGCTATTATATTATCCATCTTGGATGTTTTATACGCTATTTTATATTATTTTTGGGACTAACCTATTAACCTAGAGCCCAATACCAGTTTCTGTTTTTTTTCTTGTTTTTGAGTTTCGCAGAAAAGGAATATCAAAGGGAGTCCAAATGAGCTGAAAATTTACGATGATTTTTTTGGACCAGAAGAAGCCCCCGAAGCAAAAGAGTTGGGCCAGAAGAGCCACGAGGCATCCACAAGGGTGGAGGGCTCTGCTTGATACGTCTCCGACGTATCTATAATTTTTGATTGTTCCACCCTGTTATATTATCATTCTTGGATATTTTACAATCATTTTATAGTCATTTTATATCATTTTTTGGTACTAACCTATTGACATTGTGCCCAGTCCCAGTTGCTGTTTTCTGCTTGTTTTTTACATCGCAGGAAATCAATACCAAACAGACTCCAAATGCAGTGAAACTTTTTTGTGGATTTTTTATGGACCAGAAGACACCCAATGGGCCGGAGAAGCACCTGGGGGGTGCCCCGAGGGGGCACAATCCACCAGGGCGCGCCTGGGCCCCCAGGTGGGTTGTGCCCACCTCGGTGGCCTCCCGCACCGCCTCTTGCCCTATAAATACCCCAATATTCCAGAAACCCTAGGGGAGTCGATGAAAATCAATTCCAGCCGCCGTGTCACGCCCAATATGCGACTCTATCCTAAAGGAACTCGAAGGTCCCATCAAGGATAGAAGCGCATATTGGAGACGCTTTTGCAAGGTGGATATCATTACATCGTACCATTACATAATAGTTGGGGGATACATACAAGGCATACAAATGCCGCAAGAATACATGAAACATCATACATGAGAACAACATCCGACTACGGATGAAACACAAATAGAAATTCAAACGACATCCACCCTGCTAGGCCAGGCTGTCGACCAGGAACCTATCCCAAGACCAAAGAAGAAGAAAAACTGAAAAACAAGTAAACATCGCCCTCACGTCATGACCATTGATACGTCTCCAACGTATTTATAATTTTTGATTGCTCCATGCTATATTATCTACTGTTTTGGACAATATTGGGCTTTATTATCCACTTTTATATTATTTTTGGGACTAACCTATTAACCGGAGGCCCAACCCAGAATTGCTGTTTTTTTGCCTATTTCAGAGTTTCGCAGAAAAAAAATATCAAACGGAGTCCAAACGGAATGAAACCTTCGGGAGCGTGATTTTTGGAACGAACATGATCCAGGAGACTTGGACCCTACGTAAGAGAAGCTTCCAGGAGGCCACGAGGTAGGGGGGCGCGCCCTCCACCCTCGTGGGCCCCACGTTGCTCCACCGACGTACTTCTTCCTCCTATATATACCTACGTACCCCCGAACGATCAGATACGGAGCCAAAAACCTAATTCCACCGCCGCAACCTTCTTTACCCACGAGATCCCATCTTGGGGCCTGTTTCGGAGCTCCGCCGGAGGGGGCATCCATCATGGAGGGCTTCTACATCAACACCATAGCCTCTCCGATGAAGTGTGAGTAGTTTACCTCAGACCTTCGGGTCCATAGTTAGTAGCTAGATGGCTTCTTCTCTCTTTTTGGATCTCAATACAATGTTCTCCCCCTCTCTCGTGGAGATCTATTCGATGTAATCTTCTTTTTTGCGGTGTGTTTGTTGAGATCGATGAATTGTGGGTTTATGATCAAGATTATCTACGAACAATATTTGAATCTTCTCTGAATTCTTTTATGTATGATTGGTTATCTTTGCAAGTCTCTTCGAATTATCAGTTTGGTTTGGCCTACTAGATTGATCTTTCTTGCAATGGGAGAAGTGCTTAGCTTTGGGTTCAATCTTGCGGTGTCCTTTCCCAGTGACAGTAGGGGCAACAAGGCACGTATTGTATTGTTGCCATCGAGGATAACAAGATGGTTTTTTTAATCATATTGCATGAATTTATCCCTCTACATCATGTCATCTTGCTTAAGGCGTTACTCTGTTTTCATGAACTTAATACTCTAGATGCATGCTGGATAGCGGTCGATGAGTGGAGTAATAGTAGTAGATGCAGGCAGGAGTCGGTCTACTTGTCTCAGACGTGATGCCTATATACATGATCATACCTAGATATTCTCATAACTACGCTCAATTCTGTCAATTGCTCAACAGTAATTCGTTCACCCACCGTAAAATACTTATGCTCTTGAGAGAAGCCACTAGTGAAACCTATGGCCCCCGGGTCTATCTTCATCATATTAATCTTCCAACACTTTGTTATTGCCTTTGCTTTTTTACTTTGCTTTTATTTTACTTTGCATCTTTATTGCAAAAATACCAAAAATATTATCCTATCATATCTATCAGATCTCACTCTCATAAGTGACCATGAAGGGATTGACAACCCCTTATCGCGTTGGTTGCGAGGATTTATTTGTATTGTGCAGGTGCGAGGGACTCGCGCGTAGCCTCCTACTGGATTGATACCTTGGTTCTCAAAAACTGAGGGAAATACTTACGCTACTTTGCTGCATCACCCTTTCCTCTTCAAGGGAAAACCAACGCAGTGCTCAAGAGGTAGCAAGAAGGATTTCTGGCGCTGTTGCCGGGGAGTCTACGCAAAAGTCAACATACCAAGTACCTATCACAACCCCTTATCTCCCACATTACATTATTTGCCATTTGCCTCTCATTTTCCTCTCCCCCACTTCACCCTTGCCGTTTTATTTGCCCTCTCTTTTTCGTTCGCCTCTTTTTCGCTTGTTTTTGTTTGTTCGTGTGTTGGATTGCTTGCTTGTCACGATGGCTCAAGATAATACCAAATTGTGTGACTTTACCAATACCAACAATAATGATTTCCTTAGCACTCCGATTGCTCCTCTTACCAATACTGAATCTTGTGAAATCAATGCTGCTTTGCTGAATCTTATTATGAAAGATCAATTCGCCGGCCTTCCTAGTGAAGATGTCGCTACTCATCTAAATAGCTTCGTTGATTTGTGTGATATGCAAAAGAAGAAAGATATTGATAATGATATTGATAATGATATTGTTAAATTGAAGCTATTTCCTTTTTCGGTTAGAGATCGTGCTAAAGCTTGGTCTTCGTCTTTGCCTAAAAATAGTATTGATTCTTGGAACAAGTGCAAAGATGCTTTTATCTCTAAGTATTTACCTCCCGCTAAGATCATCTCTCTTAGAAATGATATTATGAATTTTAAGCAACTTGATCATGAACATGTTGCACAAGCTTGGGAGAGGATGAAATTAATGATACGTAATTGCCCTACTCATGGTTTGAATTTGTGGATGATTATACAAAAAATTTATGCCGGATTGAATTTTGCTTCTAGAAATCTTTTAGATTCGGCCGCGGGAGGCACTTTTATGGAAATCACTTTAGGAAAAGATACTAAACTCCTAGATAATATTATGGTTAATTATTGTCAATGGCACACTGAAAGATCTACTAATAAAAAAGTGCATGCGATAGAAGAAATTAATGTTTTGAGTGGAAAGATGGATGAACTTATGAAATTATTTGCTAGTAAGAGTGTTTCTTCTAATCCTAATGATATGCCTTTGTCTACTTCGATTGAGAATAATAATGAATCTATGGATGTGAATTTTGTTGGTAGGAATAATTTTGGTAACATCGCGTATAGAGGAAACTTTAATCCTAGGCCTTATCCTAGCAATTCCTCTAATAATTATGGTAATTCCTACAACAATTCTTATGGAAATTTTAATAAGATGCCCTCTGAATTTGAGACTAGTGTTAAAGAGTTTGTGAATTCGCAAAAGAATTTCAATGCTTTGCTTGAAGAGAAATTGCTTAAAGTTGATGAATTGGCTAGGAACGTTGATAGAATTTCTCTTGATGTTGATTCATTAAAGCTTAGATCTATTCCTCCAAAGCATGATATCAATGATTCTCTCAAAGCCATGAGAATTTCCATTGGTGAGTGCAAAGAAAGAACCTCTAGGATGCGTGCTAAGAAAGATTGCTTTATGAAAGCGTGTTCTTCAAATTTCTATGAAAATAAAGATGAAGATCTAAAAGTTATTGATGTGTCCCCTATTAAATCTTTGTTTTGCAATATGAATCTTGATAATGATGGGACTGAATATGATCCACCTTTACCTAGAAGGCGTTCCAAAAATTCGCAGTTTTTAGATCTTGATGCTAAATTTGATAAAAGTGGGATTGAAGAAATCAAAACCCTAGATGTTGCTAAACCCACTATTTTGGATTTCAAGGAATTTAATTATGTAAATTGCTCTTTGATTGATTGTATTTCCTTGTTGCAATCCGTGCTAAATTCTCCTCATGCTTATAGTCAAAATAAAGCATTTACTAAACATATCGTTGATGCCTTGATGCAATCTTATGAAGAAAAGCTTGAGTTGGAAGTTTCTATCCCTAGAAAACTTTATGATGAGTGGGAACCAACTATTAAAATTAAGATTAAGGATCATGAGTTCTATGCTTTATCTGATTTGGGTGCTAGTGTTTCCACTATTCCCAAAACTTTGTGCGATTTGCTAGATTTCCACGAATTTGATGATTGCTCTCTAAACTTGCACCTTGCGGATTCCACTATTAAGAAACCTATGGGAAGAATTAATGATGTTCTTATTGTTGCAAATAGGAATTATGTGCCCGTAGACTTTATCGTTCTTGATATAGATTGCAATCCTTCATGTCCTATTATTCTTGGTAGACCTTTCCTTAGAACGATTGGTGCAATTATTGATATGAAGGAAGGGAATATTAGATTCCAATTTCCATTAAAGAAAGGCATGGAACACTTCCCTAGGAAGAAAAATAAAATTTCCATATGAATCTATCATGAGAGCCACTTATGGATTGCCTACCGAAGATGGCAATACCTAGATCTATTCTTGATTTTATGCCTAGCTAGGGGTGTTAAACGATAGCGCTTGTTGGGAGGAAACCCAATTTTATTTTTAGTATTTTTGCTTTTGCTTCTGTTTAGGAATAAATATTTGATCTAGCCTCTGGTTAGATGTGTTTTTATGTTTTAATTAGTGTTTGTGCCAAGTTAAACCTATAGGATCTTCTTGGATGATAGTTATTTGATCTTGCAGAAATTTCCAGAAACTTTATGTTAACAAAACTAATTGTTAAAAATCACCAGAACGTGATAAAATACTGATTCCAATTGCTGCTGATCAATAAACAAATTTCCTAGGTCTTCCTATTTGGCTGATTTTTTGGAGTTCCAGAAGTTTGCGTTAGTTACAGATTACTACAGACTGTTCTGTTTTTGACAGATTCTGTTTTTCGTGTGTTGTTTGCTTATTTTGATGAATCTATGGCTAGTAAAATAGTTTATAAACCATAGAGAAGTTGGAATACATTAGGTTTAACACCAATATAAATAAAGAATGAGTTCATTACAGTACCTTGAAGTGGTCTTTTGTTTTCTTTCACTAACGGAGCTCACGAGATTTCTGTTGAGTTTTGTGTTGTGAAGTTTTCAAGTTTTGGGTGAAAGATTTTGATGGATTATGGAACAAGGAGTGGCAAGAGCCTAAGCTTGGGGATGCCCATGGCACCCCAAGATAATCTAAGGACACCAAAAAGCCAAAGCTTGGGGATGCCCCGGAAGGCATCCCCTCTTTCGTCTACTTCCATCGATAACTTTACTTGGAGCTATATTTTTATTCACCACATGATATGTGTTTTGCTTGGAGCGTCTTGTATGATTTTAGTCTTTGCTTTTTAGTTTACCACAATAATCCTTGTTGTACACACCTTTTGAGAGAGCCATACATGATTTGGAATTTGTTAGAATACTCTATGTGCTTCACTTTTATCTTTTGAGTTATATAGTTTTGCTCTAGTACTTCACTTATATCTTTTAGAGCACGGTCGTGGATTTGTTTTATAGAAACTATTGATCTCTCATGCTTCACTTAGATTATTTTGAGAGTCTTAAATAGCATGGTAATTTGCTTAAATAATCCTAATATGCTAGGTATTCAAGATTACTAAAAACTTTCTTATGAGTGTGTTGAATACTAAGAGAAGTTTGATGCTTGATGATTGTTTTGAGATATGGAGGTAATAATATCAAAGTCGTGCTAGTTGAGTAGTTGTGAATTTGAGAAATGCTTGTCTTGAAGTTTGCAAGTCCCGTAGCATGCACGTATGGTAAACGTTATGTAACAAATTTGAAACATGAGGTGTTCTTTGATTGTCCTCCTTATGAGTGGCGGTCGGGGACGAGCGATGGTCTTTTCCTACCAATCTATCCCCCTAGGAGCATGCGTGTAGTGCTTGGTTTTTGATGACTTGTAGATTTTTGCAATAAGTATGTGAGTTCTTTATGACTAATGTTGATTCCATGGATTATAAGCACTCTCACCCTTCCATCATTGCTAGCCTCTTCGGTACCATGCATTGCCCTTTCTCACATTGAGAGTTGGTGCAAACTTCGCCGGTGCATCCAAACCCCGTGATATGATACGCTCTTTCACACATAAACCTCCTTATATCTTCCTCAAAACAGCCACCATACCTACCTATTATGGCATTTCCATAGCCATTTCGAGATATATTGCCATGCAACTTTCCACCATTCCGTTTATCATGACACATTCATCATTGTCATATTGCTTAGCATGATCATATAGTTGACATAGTATTTGTGGCAAAGCCACCGTTCATAATTCTTTCATACATGTCACTCTTGATTCATTGCATATCCCGGTACACCACCGGAGGCATTCATATAGAGTCATACTTTGTTCTAGTATCGAGTCGTAATCATTGAGTTGTAAATAAATAGAAGTGTGATGATCATAATTTAATAGAGCATTGTCCCAATAAAAAAAGAGAAAGGCCAAAAAAAGAAGGCCCAAAAAAAGGAAATAAAAAGGGGCAATGCTACTATCCTTTTTTCCACGCTTGTGCTTCAAAGTAGCACCATAATCTTCATGATAGAGAGTCTCTTGTTTTGTCACTTTCATATACTAGTGGGAATTTTTCATTATAGAACTTGGCTTGTATATTCCAACAATGGGCCTCCTCAAGTGCCCTAGGTCTTCGTGAGCAAGCAAGTTGGATGCACACCCACTTAGTTTCTTTTATTGAGCTTTCATACATTTATAGCTCTAGTGCATCCGTTGCATGACAATCCCTTTTGTAGGGATGAACTTTCTTTGGCCATGTTATTTTGAAAAGACATAATTGCTTAGTTAGTATGCTTGAAGTATTATTATTTTTATGTTAATATGAACTTTTATCTTGAATCTTTCGGATCTGAATATTCATACCACAATTAAGAAGAATTACATTGAAATTATGCCAAGTAGCACTCCGCATCAAAAATTCTATTTTTATCATTTACCTACTCGAGGACGAGCAGGAATTAAGCTTGGGGATGCTTGATACGTCTCCAACGTATCTATAATTTTTGATTGCTCCATGCTATATTATCTACTGTTTTGGACAATATTGGGCTTTATTATCCACTTTTATATTATTTTTGGGACTAACCTATTAACGGAGGCCCAGCCCAGAATTGCTGTTTTCTGCCTATTTCAGAGTTTCGCAAAAAAAGAATATCAAACAGAGTCCAAACGGAATGAAACCTTCGGGAGCGTGATTTTTGGAACGAACATGATCCCGGAGGCTTGGACCCTACGTAAGAGAAGCTTCCAGGAGGCCACGAGGTAGGGGGGCGCGCCCTCCACCCTCGTGGGCACCACGTTGCTCCACCGACGTACTTCTTCCTCCTATATATACCTACGTACCCCCAAACGATCAGATACGGAGCCAAAAACCTAATTCCACCGCCGCAACCTTCTGTACCCACGAGATCCCATCTTGGGGCCTGTTCCGGAGCTCCGCCGGAGGGGGCATCCATCACGGAGGGCTTCTACATCAACACCATAGCATCTCCGATGAAGTGTGAGTAGTTTACCTCAGACCTTCGGGTCCATAGTTAGTAGCTAGATGGCTTCTTCTCTCTTTTTGGATCTCAATACAATGTTCTCCCCCTCTCTCGTGAAGATCTATTCGATGTAATCTTCTTTTTTGCGGTGTGCTTGTTGAGACCGATGAATTGTGGGTTTATGATCAAGATTATCTATGAACAATATTTGAATCTTCTCTGAATTCTTTTATGTATGATTGGTTATCTTTGCAAGTCTCTTCGAATTATCAGTTTGGTTTGGCCTACTAGATTGATCTTTCTTGCAATGGGAGAAGTGCTTAGCTTTGGGTTCAATCTTGCGGTGTCCTTTCCCAGTGACAGTAGGGACAACAAGGCACGTATTGTATTGTTGCCATCGAGGATAACAAGATGTTTTTTTAATCATATTGCATGAATTTATCCCTCTACATCATGTCATCTTGCTTAAGGCGTTACTCTGTTTTCATGAACTTAATACTCTAGATGCATGCTGGATAGCGGTCGATGAGTGCAGTAATAGTAGTAGATGTAGGCAGGAGTCGGTCTACTTGTCTCGGACGTGATGCCTATATACATGATCATACCTAGATATTCTCATAACTATGCTCAATTATGTCAATTGCTCAACAGTAATTCGTTCACCCACCGTAAAATACTTATGCTCTTGAGAGAAGCCACTAGTGAAACCTATGGCCCCCGGGTCTATCTTCATCATATTAATCTTCCAAAACTTTGTTATTGCCTTTGCTTTTTTACTTTGCTTTTATTTTACTTTGCATCTTTATCACAAAAATACCAAAAATATTATCCTATCATATCTATCAGATCTCACTCTCGTAAGTGACCATGAAGGGATTGACAACCCTTTATCGCGTTGGTTGCGAGGATTTATTTGTATTGTGCAGGTGCTAGGGACTCGCACGTAGCCTCCTACTGGATTGATACCTTGGTTCTAAAAAACTGAGGGAAATACTTACGCTACTTTGCTGCATCACCCTTTCCTCTTCAAGGGAAAACCAACGCAGTGCTCAAGAGGTAGCAACCATCACATTACCTGTACCTGCAACTGCTGGTGTAGTAATATGTGAGCCACGAGGACTCAGCAATCCCATTACTATGGGTATCAAGACTAGCAAAGCTTAATGGGTATGGAAAGGATAAGTGGTTAGGTTGCAGCAGCGACTAAGCAAAATATGGTGGCTAACTTAGAATACAAGAGTAAGATGAGAAACTACGCAAACGGCCGCAAACTAGTAATGATCAATAAGTGATCCTGAACTACTTACGTTCAAACATAACACAATTGTGTTCTCCTCTCGAACTTCCCCGAAAAGAGACAGTCACGGTTACGCACGCGGTTGGTGTATATTAATTGAGTTTACTTCATGTCCTCTACAACCGGATATTAACGAATTCCCATCTGCCACATAACCGCGGGCACGGCTCTCGAAAGTTTAAACCCTGCAGGGGTGTCCCAACTTAGCCCATGACAAGCTCATGATCTGTGTAGACAATCCTCCATCGCGGGACCCTCCGATCAGACTCGGAATCCCGGTGCACAAGACATTTCGACAATGGTAAAACTAATCCAGCAAAGCCTCCCGACGTGTCGACACCCTGATAGTGTCCGCGCGTATCTCGTCTCAAGCCATGTCCGGATAGGTCAAGCTACGGGTAAAACCAAATACCTCGGGTTTCCCCAAGGCGGCCCCGCAGGCTGCCCGTTTGGGACCAACACCATCAACGCTGCCCCCTGCTATGTAGAAAGAATCCTCGGGTTCATGACGCCCTATGCCAATTAATTATTTAGTTCAATATTATTATGGCAAATGTTAAAACCAATGTTGGGCCTTGCTGGAAGAGTTTTATTCAAAGCGAACTGTCAAGAGGGGCCCATAAACACTCACCGTGTTAGGGACGCAAAATCAAGGAACATAACACCGGTATGACGGAAACTAGGGCGGCAAGAGTGGAACAAAACACCAGGCATAAGGCCGAGCCTTCCACCCTTTACCAAGTATATATGTGCATTAATTAAATAAGAGATATTGTGATATCCCAAGATATCCATGATATCCATGTCCCAACATGGAACAACCTGCAACTAGCAATGCTATAATAAGGGCTAAGCAAAGCGGTAACATATCCAAACAACGGTTTTCTAGGAAGGGTAAAAAGGTTAGAGGCTATCATGGCAATTTGGGAGGCTTGTTAAACAAGTGGTAGGTAGCGCGGCATAGCAATAGCATCGAGACAACTAGCATAGCAAAGATAGTAGTGAGATCCAAGGTGACGGTCATCTTGCCTGAATTCCCGCTAGGAAGAAGAACGAGTCCATGAATAAGACGATCCCACGTAGTTGAACGAATCCTCACAATCGCAACGAAACAGGAACTATCGAGAAGGAGCACAACCGGAAAGAAGCAAACAACATGGTGAACACACAACACATAAACATGACATGATGCTCAACCAAGTATGATGCATGACAAGTATATATGATGCTACTCATGGCAAGAGATGAAGCATATAAGAACAACACATCAAAGCAAGTTTAAATGAGGCCGGAATCAACACATAACACTTCCGGAAACTCCCCATATGCAAATTTAGAAATTGGTCCAGATCTGAACAAAAAATTATGTTAAAGTTGTTAAACAGCAAGTTAAAGTGCACCAAGATGATCTACTCGGTTTCCTAGTCAAGTTACATATAAAGTTCATTTAATTCGGAGCTACAGCCTAGAAGATATGAGCAAAACAAGTTAAACATGGCATTGATGCAAATGCAAGTAAAACAACATCACAAACGCTCCAAAACAAGGATGCAACAAGGCATGATGAAACTACATGCAAAACCAAGCAAGTTTCATATAGAGCATGCTCCAAACGGAGCAACGGTTCAACACATACACTCAATACAAGTTTCAAACACAATCTGCCCAAAACAGCAACTAAGCACTTTGCAATCAAGGAAATAACATGCTACATGAAACATATGGACACAAACTTGATATTTAATTAAAGTATAGATTACACTTATTCAAATAACAATAATATTCATGTTCATAGGCATCAAGATTAAACCAAGATGATCAATGCAAAAAGCAACTTTATAACACAGATTAGGACTTGGTGAAAAAGAGGACATACATGTGAGCAGGAATAACATGTTGACATGTTGAAGGCATGAAACAAACATGCTACATTGCAATATCATAGAAAACAGAAACATGAAATTAAATTAAATATTAATCATGGAAAAATATGGTTACTAAACATCTCCATATAACCCCTAGATCAATGGCATTCATCAAGACAAGATTGCAAGTTAAAAACAGTTTCTCAGACTTAGTGAAAAACAGAGTAAGGCTGAAAACAGATTCATGATGCATACTTTGAGACAACAAAAGTATATACTACGGGAATATTTCATGGAACGAAAGGGCATGGTAAGCATTTGCGTGTAGAGAACTACAAAACATGAACAATGAGCTACTAATAGAAACCACTAGAACATGCTCAAAACATCATGGCAAGATTGCAAATGATAACAGTTTCACAGACTTGGTGAAATTTAGTGAACATGGCAGGAACAGCAACAAGTAGGCATGTGTGCAAGCTTGGAACGGAGGTCATATGAAGCCCAAAATTATCAAACTTGGCATGTGGACAAAGTACTCATAGCATAATGCAATTCATGTAATTGGAGCATCTCCAAAAGAGGCAGAGATTAATTAATAACAAGCTCACAACATGTCATCATGAAGTTAACAGAAAACTGGAACATCATTTAGGCATGTTCATGGCAATGAAAACATATGCTACAGGACATATATGGGGCACCAAAAGGAATGACATGATATAACATAACATGGACATCAAAATATGTCAACTAGGCATCTCCAGATTATGCATGAATACGATGGTAGAATCAAGTTAACATGGCAACATAATGTAACAGCTACAGACTTAACAGAAATTACTAAGTCACAGAAACAGCAAACAACAAGTAGCTCACTTCACAATCTTGACGCACTCACCACAAGGCACATAAAAAATACACGGATTACACCACTATAAATATGGCATGAATATGCTACTAAAACATGTTAACATGATGCTCAAAAGATAAACACACAAAATGCTATGAAAAAGACAAATCAGCAAGTTATGACAATCTTCAGCAGTTTATAACATTTAGCACTATTGCAACGATGATTAAGGCATTGAGATGAATGGTAACATGCATGCAGATGACACTAGCATGTAGAGCACTCGGAGATGAACATTTCGACATATCATACACACAAATCGGAGCAAGATGCACAAAGTTACAAGGTTCACAAGATGCACACATGATGCTGGTAACCTGGGGACTTGGTCGAATTTTCAGAAAAACCGAGTGAGCGCAGGTTAGCTATTTGACGCACGGGCGGGGGATGGACGTGCGGGGGCGCTCACCAAGCGGGCCAAGGCCTAGAGAGGTGGTGGATCGGGCCGGTGCGGAGCAGGCCGGCGGGATCTGGGCCGCGGGAAGGCCGAGGCTGGGCCAGCCGATGCGGGGCCCACGCGGGCGCGATGCGGGCGGGACGAGCAGCTCCTGTGCTCGTCCCCAAGCAGGGGCATGGCGGCGGCGGCGGTGGTCCGTTCCGGCGACGGGGCGGTCCGGCAGACGACTGGGAGGACCGAAGATGGATGGATCTGGGCGGCGCCGACCCAGATCTGGCCGGAGGCGGGGCTCCAGGCAGCGGGGAAGGTCAGGCGGAGCCCCTGCACACAGAGAGAGAGCGAGAGGGTGAGACAGAGAGAGAGGAAGGAGAAGGGAGGGCGCGACGGGGCTCTGGCCTGGCGAGGTCGCCGGCGGCGGCGCGGGCACACGCTCCGGCGCCGGCGGAGGAGGCCCGGCGAAGGGCGCGGGGCAGCGCGAGGCAGATCGGGAGGCGCGACGACGAGCGGGAGATCGGGATCGAGCGGCGCGGCCGGGCTACGGCAGCGGCGACTTCGGGCCCGAGCGGGCGTCGGATGGGCTCAGTGGGCCGCGCGGGATGGAGGCGCGCTAGTTGGTGGCGGAGAGGCGATGTGGCGGGCACCGGTTGGGCAAGGACGGTGGCGCAGGTGACGTGGTGGCTCCCGGTTGGCCGGGGTGACGCCTCAGGCGGCGCCAAGTGGCGGGGCTCTGGTGGCTGGTGCGGAAATCTAGGGCAGCGACGCTGATTTCAAGGTGGAGGTGGCTGGGAGGTAAGGGAAGAGGTAGGGGATGCCAAAAATGGAGAGGGGGTGTCCATATATAGCCGGAGGGGCTAGGGTTGGAGGTTTGAGGGGGTTTCGGAGCCCTCCGATCGCGACCGTGCGGTCCAAAGCGGAGGGGGATTAGGTGGGCTGTGTAGGGGGGTGTGGGCTGAGGGAAGAGAAGAGAAGGAGAGGCCCGACGGCGGTTTCGGAGACCGAAACGTCCGACGAAAATACAGGCAACGGTGCCGCTATATGTTTAACGGTTGGGCTATCAAACGGACTCCGAATGCGACGAAATTTGAGAGGCGGTCTACCTACACTATAATAAGACCGCACACCATGTTTCATCCCATTCCAAGAACGTTTTTATGCCACTTATAAAAATAATATTTCGGAGGTGCCACGGGCGCATGCGAGTGTGTTTGGGCTCGGAACGGACAGCGGAAGGAATTGGGAGACCCGAACGGATGCATGTTTTAAAAAACATGCAGATGCAATTCATATGATGACATGGCAAAGTGCAACACACACGTGAATGACATGGCAACAACAGAGAATAACTGGACGACACCTGGCGCATCGGACTCGGAGCGTTACACGCCGCAAGTTCCCGAACCACCAGATCCAATCTAGACACCATCACGGAGGGGTTCATCATGTTCATTGGTGCCTCTCCGATGATGCGTGAGTAGTTCATTGTAGACCTATGGGTCCGTAAAGTAGCTAGATGGCTTCGTCTCTCTCTATTTTGATTCTCAATACAATGGTCTCTTGGAGATCCATATGATGTAACTCTTTTTGTGGTGTGTTTGTTGGGATCCGATGAACTTTGAGTTTATGATCATATCTATCTTTTTATCCATGAAAGTTATTTGAGTCTTCTTTGATCTCTTATATGCATGATTACTTATAGCCTCGTATTTCTTCTCCGATATTTGGGTTTTGCTTGGCCAACTTGATCTATTTATCTTGCAATGGGAAGAGGTGCTTTGTGACGGGTTCGATCTTACGTTGCTTGATCCCAGTGACAGAAGGGGAACCGACACGTATTTATCGTTGCTATTAAGTATAACAAGATGGGGTCTATTTCTACATAAATAGATCTTGTCTACATCATGTCATCGTTCTTATTGCATTACTCCATTTCTCCATGAACTTAATACACTAGATGCATGCTGGATAGCGGTCGATGTGTGGAGTAATAGTAGTAGATGCAGGCAGGAGTCGGTCTGCTAATCTTGGACGTGATGCCTATATAATGATCGTTGCCTGGATATCGTCATGATTATTGAAGTTCTATCAATTGCCCAATAGTAATTCGTTTACCCACCGTATGCTATTTTTCTTGAGAGAAGCCACTAGTGAAATCTACGGCCCCCGGGTCTCTTCTTTATTGTATTTGCCTTCGCGATCTATTTTTATTTGCTTTTATTTTCAGATCTATTAATCCAAAAATAAAAATACCTTGCTGCAATTTATTCTTATTTATTTTACCTCACATTCCCGCGAGATCTAATTATCCAGTCTACTACAATTTTACCTATCTTTTTACCCATGAGGGATTGACAACCCCTCTCTTACGTCGGGTTGCAAGTATTTGTTCTTTCTATGCAGGACCTGTTTAAGTGGTGTTGCGTGGTTCTCCTACTGGTTCGATAACCTTGGTCTCATCACTAAGGGAAATACCTACCGTTGCTGTGCTGCATCATCCCTTCCTCTTTGGGGAAATACCGACGTAGTTCAAGCAAACATCAAAAGCAATTTCTGGCGCCGTTGCCGGGGAGACATCATCAACATCTACCAGGTTCCTAATCACAAATCTCATTTCCTTGCAATTTACATTATTTGCCATTTGGCTCTCATTTTCCTCTCCCCCACTTCACAAAAAATTGCCGTTTTATTCGCCCTCTTTTTCATTCACCGTTTTCTCGTCAGATCTGTTTTTTGTGTGCAATCTTGTTTGCCACTTTTATCGTTATGGATAGTTCTTCCGCTATTGTGTGCACTCCTGAGAACGAGGTTCTTAACTTTAAACAAAGGGAAGGGAGAATTTAAAAGATGCTTGGTATAGAATTTGCAATGCTCATAATAGATTTATCTGTAAGCAATCTATCGTTGATTCTCTTTGCTGTTTTTATGTGGGCATCACCACTTGGTATATATAGATTCATCCTTGATAGGGTTACCGGTGGAAATTTCTTGATGTGTCCCTCTCTTGATGCGTTTAATGATATGGGAAATTTAGTGGGTTCACCACCGCTTATGATTAATGAAACAACTTTGACTCTCAAGCATGTTATGGAAAGACTAGATGCTATTGAAAAGAAGATGCTTACCGCAGAACATATTGAAAACTTGCATAAAAAGATGCATAATTTTGCTACCAAAATTGGGTCAAAAGCGGGGGAAGTTTTTAAGTTGTTAAAAGAAAAGGGGACCTTAATTCATGAAAGAATTGAAGAAAGCCCGTCTCGGATTGATAAACTGGAAGAAATCTTTAGTAATCTAAGTATGGCTTTTGCTTCCGCTCAAACTATTGAAAAAACCCACGTAAAAATTAGCAAGATTACTCAAGTTACTAAGAACATGCAACTTCTAGTAATAATAAAGGAGATCTTAAAATGATTAGTATTCACCTGAATTTTGTTGAAGTTGTAAGAGATCCCATTGATAAGAATGAATTCCTCAATTTTATGCCTAGAAGTTTTGCTATTCTACTTGCTAATTCTTCAAAGAAATCTGATTGTGTGATTGAAGAGTTGGAGACCAAAGATGACAATACTTAGATCCTTGCATTATGCCTAGGTAAGGGCATAAAACGATTTCGCTTGTTGGGAGACAACCTAATGAATAAAATTTATTTTTGTCTTTTGCTTTCTGTCCTTGAGTGTTTGCACAATTATGCTACTGTTATGATTGTGTTTTTTGTATTTTAGTTAGTGTTTGTGTCAAGAAAAGCCTTTAGGATCATGTTGGGTGATAGTTAATTTGATTTTGCTGAAAAAACAGAAACTTTTGCACTCATAAAAATAATTTTCATTCTTAACAGAAGCGTTATAAAATACCAAATATTTTTGCAGAAGATTAATATACAAATTTCTCACGTTGTTCTAATTTTGCATAATTTTGGAGTTACAGAATTATTCGAAATATTCAGATTGCTTCATACTGTTCTGTTTTTGACATATTCCATTTTCTTTGCGTTGTGTGCTTGTTTTGATGATTCTATGGTTTCCTTTGAAGAGTTTATGCCATAGAAAAGTTGGAATACAGTAGATATAATGCAAAAATAAAATATGAATGGGTTTGTAACAGTACTTATAGTAGTGATTTGCTTTCTTATACTAATGGATCTCACGAAGGTTTTGTTGAGTTTTGTGTGATTGAAGTTTTCAAGTTTTGGGTGATGTTACAATGGATGAAGGAATAAGCAGTAAGAAGAACCTAAGCTTGGGGATGCCCATGACATCCCAAGCTATTATACAAAGAGAAGCAAGCAACTAAGCTTGGGGATGCCCGAGTGGCATCCCCTCTTTCTTCTAACGACCATCGGTATTTTACTCGGAGCTATATTTTTATTCGTCACATACTATGAGTTTTGCTTGGAGCGTCTTGTATGATATGAGTCTTTGCTTGTTTTGCTTTTTATTTTAAGTCTTGAATCCTTGCTAGACACACCTATTTGAGAGAGCCAAAATTATGCTATGACTTGTTGGAATTGCTCTCTATGCTTCACTTAAATCTTTATGAGCTATGGAATTGCTCTAGTGCTTCACTTACATCTTTTTGAGCACGGTGTGCTTTGTTATTTTTGAAGAAATGCTCTCTTGCTTCACTTAGATTTATTTGAGAGTTAGTAAATTTTTAGAAAATCTCTCTTACTTCACTTAAATTAATTTGAGAGAAAGAAATATTATGCTCATGTTCTTCACTTATATTTGTTTGAGCTTATTAAAAGCAACATATGAAATTAGTCCCAAAGTGATAGATATCCAAGGAGGATATAATAAAAACTTTCATGAAGATCATTGGACAAAATAAACTTGATTCCTTGTAATAGTTTTGAGATATGTCGATATGATATGTGAGTCATGTTGATGAGTAATTATGCTTTAGTAAGAATATTGGTGTTAAGGTTTGTGGTTCCCTATGCAAGCACGAAAGTCAATAGTTATGCAATGAAATTACATCCTACTTGTGGTGCGTTATTCGTTGTTAGTTATGCTTAATGCTCTCTTATGAGTTTTTTCGTTTCTTGGTTGGATGCTTCTCAATCTTTTGCTAGCCTTCGTTTTGCACTAAGTATGATCACTACTTGTGCATCCAAAATCCTTTAAACCAGTTTTTCCATATGAGTCCACTATACCTACCTATATGCGGTATTCTTTTGCCGTTCTAAGCAAATTTGTATGTGCCATCTCTAATTTTCAAAATAAATTTCTCTTTTGTGTGCTCGTACCGCTCATGAAACGGTAGGGGGTGGCTGATATATTTCCATGCTAGATATGTCATTCTCAAGATGAGTGTTTATTCACTTGTCATTGCATGAGAGTACGACAAAGGTATTAGGGATGCCCAGTCCCGAAATGAAAAATGAATTTACTTTATGTTGTCAAATAATAAATTCCTTGGAAAGTGTTGGTATGGAAGGCACCCGTGGATACGGCTAGCCATGGAAAGTGAAAGTATGGTTGAAAAAGGAATAAACTTTATTTTCTGTTTGGGAACCGCCTATGATATATCTAGCATGGAAAGTATTGGGAACTACTCGGTCGTATTCATTGACAGGAAAAGCATGCCTCCCAAAATGTTTTTATCTCTATCTTTTTTCCGCTTTGAGCTATGCACCTCTACAAGTCCCTACTTCCCTCCACGAAGGGACTTTCTTTTACTTTATGCAATTTTTTTACTTGAGTCTCCATCTTCTCTTATAAAGCACCAACTAAGGGGCACTTTGATCATACTTGAGCATTGGGTGTAGCTAATATGCGAGTGTGTTTCATGAATGGATCAATGATTGAGCATAATGGGCTAGGGATAACTTGCTTTAGCGTTGATATTTTGAAAGACATGGTTGCTTGTTGATATGCTTGAGTATTAAAGTCTTCATATAAAAACTAGACTATTGCTTTGAACCATATAAAAGTCCAAATGTCCATGCTACAAAGAAAAGAATATGTGATGAACATGTTAGGCAGCATTCCACATCAAAAATTCTGTTTTTATCATTTACCTACTCGAGGACGAGCAGGAATTAAGCTTGGGGATGCTGATACGTCTCCAACGTATCTATAATTTTTCATTGTTCCATGATGTTATATTATCATTCTTGGATGTTTTACAATCATTTTATATCATTTTTTGGTACTAACCTATTGACATTGTGCCCAGTGCCAGTTGCTGTTTTCTGCTTGTTTTTTACATCGCAGGAAATCAATACCAAACGGAGTCCAAATGCAGCGAAACTTTTTGTGGATTTTTTATGGACCAGAAGACACCCAATGGGTCGGAGAAGCACCTGAGGGGTGCCCCGAGGGGGGCATAACCCACCAGGGTGCGCCTGGGCCCCCAGGCGCATCCAGGTGGGTTGTGCCCACCTCGGTGGCCTCCCGCACCGCCTCTTTGCTCTATAAATACCCCAATATTCCAGAAACCCTAGGGGAGTCGACAAAAATCAATTCCAGCTGCCGCAAGTTCCAAAACCACCAGATCCAATCTAGACACCATCACAAAGGGGTTCATCATGTTCATTGGTGCCTCTCCGATGATGCGTGAGTAGTTCATTGTAGACGTACGGGTCCGTAGTTAGTAGCTAGATGGCTTCCTCTCTCTCTAGTTTGATTCTCAATGCAATGGTCTCTTGGAGATCCATATGATGTAACTCTTTTTGCGGTGTGTTTGTTGGGATCCGATGAACTTTGAGTTTATGATCAGATCTATCTTTTTATCCATGAAAGTTATTTGAGTCTTCTTTGATCTCTTATATGCATGATTACTTATAGCCTCGTATTTCTTCTCCGGTATTTGGGTTTTGTTTGGCCAATTTGATCTATTTATCTTGCAATGGGAAGAGGTGCTTTGTGATGGGTTCGATCTTACGTTGCTTGATCCCAGTGACAAAACGGGAACCGACATGTATGTATCGTTGCTATTAACGATAACAAGATGGGGTCTATTTCTACATAAATAGAACTTGTCTACATCATGTCATCGTTCTTATTGCATTAATCCGTTTCTCCATGAACTTAATACACTAGATGCATGCTGGATAGTGGTCGATGTGTGGAGTAATAGTAGTAGATGCAGGCAGGAGTCGGTCTACTAATCTTGGACGTGATGCCTATAAAATGATCATTGCCTGGATATCGTCATGATTATTTGAAGTTCGATCAATTGCCCAACAGTAATTCGTTTACCCACCATATGTTATTTTTCTCGAGAGAAGCCACTAGTGAAATCTACGGCCCCCGGGTCTCTTCTTTAATATATTTGCCTTCGCGATCTATTTTTATTTGCTTTTATTTTCAGATCTATTAATCCAAAAATACAAAAATACCTTGCTGCAATTTATTCTTATTCATTTTATCTCGCATTCCCGCGAGATCTATTTATCCAGTCTACTACAATTTTACCTATCTTTTTACCCGTGAGGGATTGACAACCGCTCTCTTACGTCGGGTTGCAAGTATTAGTTCTTTGTCTGCAGGAGCTGTTTACGTGGTGTTGCGTGGTTCTCCTACTGGTTCGATAACCTTGGTCTCATCACTCAGGGCAATACCTACCGTTGCTGTGCTGCATCATCCCTTCCTCTTTGGGGAAATACCGACATAGTTCAAGCAAACATCACGAGCCCCCCAGGGCGCGCTACCCTGCATTGTCGTCGCCTCATGGACCCCCTGACTTGTTCCCGACGCCAAAAATTCCTATAAATATAGAAACCCCCAGAAATAAACCTAGATCGGGAGTTCCGTCGCCGCAAGCCTCTATAACCACGGAAAACCAATCGGGAGCCCGTTCCTGCACTCTGCCGGAGGGGGAAACCATCGGAAACCATCACCGGTGGCCATCTTCATCATCCCAGCGCTCTCCATGACAAGGAGAGAGTAGTTCACCCACAGGGCTGAGGGTATGTACCAGTAGCTATATGTTTGATCTCTCTCTCTCTCTCGCTTGTGTTCTTGATTTGGCACGATTTTGATGTACCGCGAGCTTTGTTACTATAGTTGGATCATATTGTGTTTCTCCCCTCTACCTTCTTGTGATGAATTGAGTTT
Organism: Aegilops tauschii subsp. strangulata; assembly: GCF_002575655.3. Taxonomy (NCBI): domain Eukaryota; kingdom Viridiplantae; phylum Streptophyta; class Magnoliopsida; order Poales; family Poaceae; genus Aegilops; species Aegilops tauschii. The sequence goes on from NC_053037.3 coordinate 292,099,049, forward strand.
TACCTTTGAGGTTTCACTATTATCGGATTGAATAATAGCATGGATTTGAGAACACTTGATGTATGTCTTGCCTGGGATACCCGTGGTGCCAATGGGGTATTCTATTGATTCACTTGATGTATGTTTTGGCACTCAACTGGCGGATTCCCAAGGTGACATTGGGGTAATCTATGCATAGGGGTTGATGCGCATTTTCGTCCTTGTTTCGCCGGCAAGAATCTTGGGGCGCTCTTTGAGGTTCTTTGTGTTGGATTGAATATTATGAATCTGAAGTTGTTTGATGCATATCGTATAATTGACCCACGGCTACTTGTGCTGACATTGGAGTATCAAGGTGACATTAGGGTTGATTGACGTGTGTCATATGGTGTTATTTTACTACGAACACTAGGGCTGTTTGTGACACTTATAGGAATAGCTCAATGGATTGATCGGAAAGAGTAACTTTGAGGTGGTTTCGTACCCTACAAGCAATTTCATCTTATGTTCTTCGCGATAGGAACTTTGGAGTGACTCTTTGTTGCGCGCTGAGGGATTGCCATATGATCTAATTATGTTATCATTGTTGGGATAACTTGCACTAGTGAAAGTATGAACACTAGGCCTTGTTTCCAAGCATTGCAATACTATTTTCGCTCACACTTACCACTTGCTACCTTTCTGTTTTTATATTTTCAGATTACAAAAACCTATATCTACCATCCATATTGCACTTGTATCACCATCTCTTCGCCGAACTAGTGCACCTATACAATTTACCATTGTATTGGGTGTGTTGGGGACACAAGAGACTCTTCGTTATTTGGTTGTAGGGTTGTTTGAGAGAGACCATCTTCATCCTATGCCTCCCACGGATTGATAAATCTTAGGTCATCCACTTGAGGGAAATTTGCTACTGTCCTACAAAACTCTGCGCTTGGAGGCCCAACACGAGTCTACAAGAAGAAGGTTGCGTAGTATACATCAAGCTCTTTTCTGGCGCCGTTGCCGGGGAGGTTAGTGCTCAAAGGTATATCTTTAGATCTTGCAACTGAATCATTTAGTTTCTTGTTTTATCCCTAGTTTAGTCTATAAAAGAAAACTACAAAAAAAAATGGAATTGAGGTTGCCTCATGTGCTTCATCTTTTTAACATCTTTCGTGAAAATGATGGAAAGGAAAATTGTGCTCAAGTGTTAGAGAAATAAGTCTATATAATGTTTGGCACTAAATCTTTGAATGACGAGCATGATTTCAATGTTGTAAGTATGAATTTTTTGAATATCCATGATGCTAATGATATGCAAAGCTATAAGCTTGGGGATGCTATGTTTGATGAAGATGATATTTTTCCCCAAGTTTTGATGAGCAAATTTATTATCATGATAGCATGCCTCCTATTTATGATGATTATATTGATGAAAGTGGGTTTGGAAGAGTGTCAACTCTAGTTAGTGATCCCACTATTTTGGAGGGTGTTGAATCTTGTTGTTATAATTATGAAAGTGGATTTGGAGAGGTCATGACTTTATTTAGTGATGAATCCACTATTTCGGAAGAGGTTCCAATTGATTATGAGAACAAAGTTGCTATCTATGATGATTATTGTGATGACATGTATGCTATAAAGAATAATGATAACCATGAAACTTGTCATCATGATTTTAATTTTCTATTGGATTATGCCTCACATGATACTTATTTTGTTGAGTTTGCTCCCACTATTCCGAATGCGAAGATTTTTGCTTATGTGGAGAGTAGTAAAATTTATATGCTTGTGCATCATGAGATTAATGATTTATGTGATGGTTATATTATTGAATTCATTCATGATGCTACTGAAAATTATTATGAGGGAGGAATATATGCTTGTAGGAGTTGCAATAATATCAAGTTTCCTCTCTATATGTTGAAAATATTGAAGTTATGCTTGTTTTGCCTTCCTATGCTAGGTGATTCTTATTCCCATAAATTGTTTGCTCACAAAATCCCTATGCATAGGAAGTGGGTTATACTTAAATATGCTTGCCACATATGTTTCATGATGCTCTCTTTGCTTTTCAATTCTTTACTTTTATGCGAGCATCATTGAAATCATCATGCCTAGCTAGAAAGGCATTAAAGAAAAGCGCTTGTTGGGAGACAACCCAACACCATTACCTACTATTTTTGTGAGTTCACATGATTATGATACTGTAGTAATCATGTTTTATAGCTTTTGTTTCAATAAAGTGCCAAGTAAGACCTTTGGGATGGTCTATGGTGATAGTTGATTTGATCTTGCTGAAAAACAGAAACTTTTGTGCCCAGTAAAATAATTTTCATTTTTTACAGAAGCATGATAAAGTCCAGATTATTTTTGCACAAGATTGATATAAAAATTTCCTAGATTGTCCTAATTTTTCAGAATTTTTGGAGTTACAGAAGTATGGAAAGTTTCCAGATTACTACAGACTGTTCTGTTTTTGACATATTCTGTTTTCGTTGTGTTGTTTGCTTATTTGGATGAATATACGGGTATGAACCATGGAGAAGTTGGAATACAGTAGATATAACATCAATATAAATTTATAATGAGTTCACAACGGTACCTAAGTGGTGATTTGCTTTGTTATACTAACGAAGCTTACGAGTTTTCTGTTGAGTTTTGTGTTGTGAAGTTTTCAAGTTTTGGGTGAAGTTTTGATGGACTATGGAATAAGGAGTGGCAAGAGCCTAAGATTGGGGATTCCCAAGGCAACCCAAGGTAATACTCAAGGACAACCAAGAATCTAAGCTTGGGGATCCCCCGGATGGCATCCCCTCTTTCGTCTTCGTTCATCGGTAACCTTACTTGGAGCTATATTTATTTTCACCACATGATATGAGTTTTGCTTGGAGCGTCATTTTCTTTTATTTTGTTTTTCTTGATGTTTGAATAATATCCCAAGATCCGAAATTCTTAAATGTTAGAGAGTCTTCACATAGTTACATAATTATTTGACTACTCATTGATCTTCACTTATATCTTTTGGAGTAGTTTGTCATTTGTTCTAGTGCTTCACTTATATCTTTTTAGAGCACGGCGGTAGTTTTATTTTGAAGAAATTTTTGAACTCTCATGCTTCACTTATATTATTTTAAGAGTCTTTAAACAACATGGTAATTTGCTTAGGTTACGAATTTAGCCCTAATATGATGGGCATCCAAGAGGTATATAATAAAAACTTGCATATAAAGTGCATTGAATAATATAAGAAGTTTGATTCCTTATGATTGTTTTGAGATATGAGGATGATGATATTAGACTCATGCTAGTGAGTAATTGTGGTTTGTAGAAATACTTGTGTTGAAGTTTGTGATTCCTGTAGCATGCATGTATGGTGAACCATTATGTAACAAAGTCGGAGCATGATTTATTTATTGATTGTCCTTATGAGCGGCGGTCGGGGACGAGCGATTGTCTTTTCCTACCAATCTATCCCCCTAGGAGCATGCTAGTAGTACTTTGTTTTGATGACTAATAGATTTTTGCAATAAGTACGTGAATTCTTTATGACTAATGTTGAGTCCATGGATTATACGCACTCTCACCCTTCCACCATTGCTAGCCTCTCTAGTGCCGCACAACTTTCACCTGTACCATACACCCACCACATACCTTCCTCAAAACAGGCACCATACTTACCTATTATGGCATTTCCATAGCCATTCCGAGATATATTGCCATGCAACTTCCACCGTTCCGTTTATTATGACACACTTTATCATTGTCATATTGCTTTGCATGATCATGTAGTTGACATAGTATTTGTGGCAAAGCCACCAGTCATATTTTTTACATGTCACTCTTGATTCATTGCACATCCCGGTACACCGCCGGAGGCATTCATATAGAGTCATATTTTGTTCTAAGTATCGAGTTGTAATTCTTGAGTTGTAAGTAAATAAAAGTGTGATGATCTTCATTATTAGAGCATTGTCCCATGTGAGGAAAGGATGATGGAGACTATGATTCCCCCACAAGTCGGGATGAGACTCCAGACGGAAAAAAGAGGCAAAAAAAGAGAGAGAAAATAATGAGAGGAAAAAGAGAGAAGGGGCAATGCTACTATCCTTTTACCACACTTGTGCATCAAGGTAGCATCATGATCTTCATGATAGGGAGTCTCCTATGTTGTCACTTTCATATACTAGTGGGAATTTTTCATTATAGAACTTGGCTTCTATATTCCAATGATTGGCTTCCTCAGATTGCCCTAGGTCTTTGTGAGCAAGTGAGTTGGATGCACACCCAATTAGTTTCTTTTTGAGCTTTCATAAACTTATAGCTCTAGTGCACCCGTTGGATGGCAATCCCTACTCACGCACATTGATATCTATTGATGGGCATCTCCATAGCCCGTTGATACGCCTAGTTGATGTGAGACCATCTCCTTCTTTTTGTCTTCTCCACAACCACCATATTCTATTCCACCTATAGTGCTATGTCCATGGCTCACGCTCATGTACTGCGTGAAAGTTGAAAAGGTTTGAGAACATCAAAAGTATGAAACAATTGCTTGGCTTGTCATCAGGGTTGTGCATTATTTGAATATTTTGTGTGATGAAGATGGAGCATAGCCAGACTATATGATTTTGTAGGGATAACTTTCTGTGGCCATGTTATTTTGAGAAGACATAATTGCCTTATTAGTATGCTTGAAGTATTATTGTTTTTATGTCAATACTGAACTTAAGTTTTGAATCTTATGGATCTGAATATTCTCGCCACAATAGAGAAGATTACATTGATAAATGTTAGGTAGCATTCCACATAAAAAATTCTGTTTTCATCATTTACCTACTCGAGGACGAGCAGGAATTAAGCTTGGGGATGCTTGATACAACTCCAACATATCTATAATTTTTTATTGTTCCATGCTATTATATTATCCATCTTGGATGTTTTATATGCATTTATATGCTATTTTATATTATTTTTGGGACTAACCTATTAACCTAGAGCCCAGTGCCAGTTTCTGTTTTCCCTTGTTTTTTGAGTTTCGCAGAAAAGGAATATCAAACGGAGTCCAATTGAGCTGAAAATTTACGGTGATTTTTATGGACCAGAAGAAGCCCCCGAAGCAAAAGAGTTGGGCCAGAAGAGCCACGAGGCATCCACAAGGGTGGAGGGTGCGCCCCCTGCCTTGTCATCGCGTCGTGGACCCCCCTGACTTGTTCCCGACGCCAAAAATTCCTATAAATATAGAAACCCCCAGAAATAAACCTAGATCGGGAGTTCTGCCGCCGCAAGCCTCTCTAGCCACGAAAACCAATCGGGAGCCCGTTCCTGCACCCTGTCGGAGGGGGAAACCATCACCGGTGGCCATCTTCATCATCCCGACACTCTCCATGACAAGGAGGGAGTAGTTCACCCTCGGGGCTGAGGGTATGTACCAGTAGCTATGTGCTTGATCTCTCTCTCTCTATCTCTCTATCTCTCGTGTTCTTGATTTGGCACGATCTTGATGTACCGCGAGCTTTGTTACTATAGTTGGATCATATGGTGTTTCTCCTCCTCTACCTTCTTGTGATGAATTGAGTTTTACCTTTGAGGTTTCACTGTTATCGGATTGAATACTAGTATGGATTTGAGAACACTTGATGTATATCTTGCATTGGATACATACCCATGGTGACAATGGGGTATTCTATTGATTCACTTGATGTATGTTTTGGCACTCAACTCACGGATTCCCAAGGTGACATTGGGGTAATCTATGCATAGGGGTTGATGCACGTTTTCGTCCTTGTTTCTCCGGTAGGAATCTTGGGGCACTCTTTGAGGTTCTTTGTGTTGGATTGAATATTATGAATATGAAGTTGTTTGATACATATCATATAATTGACCCACATATACTTGTGGTGACATTGGAGTATCTAGGTGACATTAGGGTTGATTGATGTGTGTCATATGGTGTTATTTTACTATGAACTCTAGGGCTGTTTGTGACACTTACAGGAATAGCTCAATGGATTGATCGGAAAGAATAAATTTGAGGTGGTTTCGTACCCTACAAGCAATTTCATCTTATGTTCTCCATGATAGGAACTTTGGAGTGACTCTTTGTTGCACGTTGAGGGTTTGCCATATGATCTAATTATGTTATCCTTGTTGAGAGAACTTGTACTAGTGAAAGTATGAACCCTAGGCCTTGTTTCCAAGCATTGCAATACCATTTTCGCTCACTTTTACCACTTGCTACCTTGCCTTTTTATTTTCAGATTACAAAAACTTATATCTACCATCCATATTGCACTGTATCACCATCTCTTCGCCGAACTAGTGCACCTATACAATTTACATTGTATTGGGTGTGTTGGGGACACAAGAGACTCTTCGTTATTTGGTTGCAGGGTTGTTTGAGAGAGACCATCTTCATCCTACGCCTCCCACGGATTGATAAACCTTAGGTCATCCACTTGAGGGAAATTTGCTACTGCCCTACAAAACTCTGCGCTTGGAGGCCCAACACGAGTCTACAAGAAGGTTGCGCAGTAGACATCAGGGACCTATTAATAGTTTTTTGTAATATTAATTTTATTTCTCTATTGCTAAGTTCAACCTGGCCACTAGATTGAGGATGATAGGGTGATGCAATTCTATGGTTAACATCATATTTAGCAAGCATTTTACGGAAAGCACCATGAATAAAGTGTGAACCACCATCTGTCGTTAGATATCTAGGGACTCCAAACCTTGGGAAAATAACTTCTTTAAACATTTTAATGGAAGTGTTGTGATCAGCACTACTAGTTGGAATAGCTTATACCCACTTAGTAACATAATCAACAACAACCAAAATATGAGTATACCCATTAGAGGAAGGAAAAGGTCCCATATAATCAAAACCCCAAACATCAAATGGTTCAACAACAAGTGAATAATTCATAGGCATTTCTTGATGCTTACCGATATTACCAATTCTTTGACATTCATCACAAGATAAAACAAACTTACGGGCATCCTTGAAGAGAGTACGCCAATAAAAACCAGATTGCAATACCTTGTGAGCAGTTCTATCTCCCGCATGATGTCCTCCATAAGCTTCGAAGTGACATTTCCGTAGGATTTATTCCTGTTCATGCTCAGGTACACAACATCTAATAATACCATCTACTCCTTCTTTATAAAGGTGTGGGTCATCCCAAAAGTAATGTCTTAAATCATAGAAGAATTTTTCTTTTTTTTGGTATGTGAAACTGGGTGGTATATATTTAGCAGCAATGTAATTAGCATAGTCAGCATACCAAAGAGTGTTATGAGAAACATTTATCGCAGCTAGTTGTTCATCAGGAAAGCTATCATCAATAGGTAGTGGGTCATTAAGAATATTTTCTAACCTAGACAAGTGATCAGCTATGGGGTTCTCAGCTCCTTTTCTATCAGTAATATGTAAATCAAATTCTTATAGCAAAAGAACCCACCTAATGAGTCTAGGTTTAGCATCTTTCTTTTCCATAAGATATTTTATAGCAGCATGATCAGTGTGAACAATTACTTTGGAATCAACAATGTAAGATCTGAATTTGTCACAAGCAAACACGACTGCTAAAAATTCTTTTTCAGTAGTAGCATAATTTCTTTGGGCATTGTCTAGAGTTTTACTAGCATAATGGACACCATTTAATTTTTTATCAACTCTTTGTCCTAGAATAACGCCAACAACATAATCACTAGCATCACACATAATTTCAAAAGGCAAGTTCCAGTCGGGTGGTTGTACTATAGGTGCAGAAATTAAGGCTTTCTTAAGTGTTTCAAAGGCTTCTACACAATCATCATAAAAAACAAATGGAACATCCTTTTGTAAAAGATTTGTAAGAGGCCTAGAAATTTTAGAGAAGTTTTTAATAAACCTCCTATAGAAACCAGCATGACCAAGAAAACTACGGATAGCTTTAATATCTTTAGGACATGTCATTTTCTCAATTACATCAACTTTAGCTTTATCCACCTCAATACCTTGTTTGGAAATTTTATGCCACAAGAAAATACCTTCATTAACCATAAATTGGCACTTCTCCCAATTCAAGACAAGATTAGTTTGCTCACATCTCTGCAAAACTCGATCAAGGTTGCTTAAGCAATCATCAAAAGAAGTTCCGTAAGCGGAAAAATCATCCATGAAAACCTCAACAATCTTTTCACAAAAATAAGAGAATATAGCAGTCATACATCTTTGAAAGGTAGCAGGTGCATTGCATAAACCAAAAGGCATACGTCTATAAGCATCAGTTCGAAAAGGACAAGTAAAGGTGGTTTTCTCTTGATCAGGTGGTGAAACAGGTATTTGAGAAAAACCAGAATATCCAGCAAGAAAACAAAAGTGTGTGTGCTTAGATAGTCTTTCTAGCATTTGATCAATAAATGGCAGAGGGTAATGATCTTTTCTAGTAGCTTTATTTAACTTTCTGAAATCAATTACCATTCTATAGCGAGTAACAATTCTTTGTGAATAAGTTCATTTTTATCATTAGGAACAACAGTAATACCTCCCTTCTTAGGGACGCAACAAACGGGACTTACCCATCTACGATCACCTATGGGACAGATTATACCTACTTCCATAAGCTTTAATATTTCAGTTCTTACCACTTCTTTCATTTTAGTATTCAAAAGTCATTGGTGATCAACAACGGGTTTAGCATCAGGTTCCATATTAATCTTGTGCTGACAGAGAGTGGGACTAATGCCCTTAAGATCATCAAGAGTATAACCAATAGCAGCTCGATGCTTCTTCAGAATTTTCAATAATCTTTCTTCTTCATGTTCTGAAAGGTTAGCACTAATAATAACATGATATATCTTTTTCTCATCAAGATAGGCATATTTCAAAGAGTCATGCAATTGTTTTAATTCAAACACAGGATCACCTATAGGTGGAGGAGGACCTCCTAGAGTTTCAATAGGCAAATTGTGTTTAAGCAGAGGCTTTTGTTCAAATAATATTTTATCTATTTCATTTCTTTCACGCAAGTGCATATCATTTTCATGCTCGAGAAGATATTGTTCTAGTGGATCAGTAGGAGGCATGGCAATAGAAGCAAGACCAATTATTTCATCCTTATTAGGTAATTATTTATGACGAGGTTGTCTACTAAACTTAGAGAAATTAAATTAATGATACTCATCACCAAATCAAACACTGACAGTTGTTTATGACAATCTATAGTAGCATTGACAGTGTTCACACATGACTTCAACATCTCTAACAATCCCAAGTCGTGTGATTGTGTCTCTATTGGCAAGTTTAACAGTAACATCTGTCTTCTATTTCAGTGGGAGCTATATGATTCATAATTTCTGGGTACAAGGTGAAAGGAATATCACTCACACTAGAACCTAAATCACATAAACCATGATAACAATGATCTCTTATTTTAACTGAGACAACGGGCATGCCAACAACTGGTCTATGTTTATCTTTTTCATCAGGTTTGGCAATTCTAGCAGCCTCATCACAGAAGTAAATAACATGCCCATCAATATTTTCTACCACGAGATCTTTAACCATAGCAACACTAGGTTCTACTTTGATTTGTTCTGAAGGTCTAGGTGCTTTGATATTACTTTTGCGAACCACAGTTGAAACCTTAGCATGTTCCTTTATCCTAATAGGGAAAGGTGGTTTTTCAATATAAGCAGTAGGCACAACTGGATCAATATTGTAAATAATAGTTTCATCTTTAACCATGAACGGTTCTTTAATTTCTTCTTTAATAGGGGGATGATATTTAAACCACTTCTCCATAGGGAGATCAACATGAGTAGCAAAATATTCACAAAAGAGGCTACTATCTCAAAGTCAAGTCCATATTTAGTGCTAAACTTGTGAAAAGCATCGGTATTCATAAAAGATTTAACACAATCAAACTCAAGCTTAATACCTAACTCTTTACCTTCGTCGAGTTCCCAATCCTCATAGTTGCGTTTAATTCTTTCTAAAAGATCCCACCTAAACTCAATAGTCTTCTTCATAAAAGAACCAGTACAAGAAGTATCAAGCATGGATTGATCATCACGAGAAAGCCGAGCATAAAAGTTCTGAATAATAATTTCTCTCGAGAGATCATAGTTGGGGCATGAATATAACATTGACTTAAGCCTCCCCCAAGCTACAGCGATACTTTCTCCTTCACGAGGCTAAAAATTATATATATAATTCCGACCACGATGAACTAGATGCATGATAATCTTTTGGTGAAATTCCAATTTCAATCAATTCCAGTTCCAAGATCCAGTATCATCGCATAGCCTATATCATGTCAATGCCTTTCCATTCAAAGACAAAGGGAAAACCGTCTTCTTAGCTTCATCTCCAGATAAACCTGCAAGCTTAAATAATCCACAAATTTCATCCGCATAGATCAAGTGCATATCAGGATGTTGAGTTCCATCTCCTGCATAAGGATTAGCTAGCAGTTGTTCTATCATACCCAAAGGAATTTCATACCCAATATTTTCAGTAGGTGCAGTAGGTTGAGGGGAAACTAATTGTGGTTCCGGTCAAGGTGACGATACCCCGAACAAACCCCTCAAAGGATGGTTTTCCATCGTAGCAAGTGACAATAAATTTCAACACGTAGTAATAATTTTTCCTTACCAATTTCCACTTACCAAGAGCGCTTCACTCCCCGGAAATGGCGCCAGAAAAGAGTCTTGATGACCCACAAGAATAGGGATCAATCTTAGTCCTTTCGATAAGTAAGAGTTTCGAACCCAACGAGGAGCAGAAGGAAATGACAAGTGGTTTTCAGCAAGGTATTTTCTGCAAGCACTGAAATAGTCGGTAACATGTAGTTTGACAGCAAGATAATTTGTAACAGACAAGTAACGGTAAGGGTAAATAAAGCGCAGAAAGGTATCCCAATCCTTTTGTGGCAAAGGACAGGCCAAAACGGTCCCTTATGATAAGCAAAGCATTCTTGAGGGTACACGGGAATTTCACCATATCACTTTCATCATGTTGGTTTGATTTGTGTTCGCTACTTTGATAATTTTATATGTGGGTGGACCGGTGCTGTTCTTACTTGAACAAACCTCCTACTTATGATTAAGCCCTCAAAAGCATCCGCAACTATGAGAAAAGTATCAAGATAAAATCTAACCACAACATTAAACATTTGGATCCAAATCGGTCCCTTACGAAGTAGCACATAGACTAGGGTTTAAGCTTCTGTCACTTTAGCAACCCATCATCTAATAACTAATCCACAATGCATTCCCTTAGGCCCAAAGATGGTGAAGTGCCATGTAGTCGACATTCACATAACACCACTAAGGGAATCACAACATACTATCATCAAAATATCGAACACATATCAAGTTCACATGATTACTTGCAACAAGATTTCTCCCGTGACCTCAAGAACAAAAGTAACTACTCACAAGTGATAATCATGCTCGAGATCAGAGGGGTATTAAATAGCATAATGGATCTAAACATATAATCTTCCACCAAATAAACCATATAGTAATCAACTACAAGATGTAATCAACACTACTAGTCACCAACAGGTACCAATCTGAGGTTCCGGTACAAAGATTGAACACAAGAGATGAGCTAGGGTTTGAGAGGAGATGGTGCTATTGAAGATGTTGATGGAGATTGGCCTCCGAAATATGAGAGGATTGTTGGTGATGACGATGGCTTCGATTTCCCCCTCCGGGAGAGGAGTTCCCCCGGCGAAATCGCTCCGCCGGAGGGCAAAAGTGCTCCTGCCCAAGTTCCGCCTCGATACGGCGGTGCTTCATCCAGAAAGTCCTCTCCTTATTTTTTTCTAGGTCAAAATGACCCATATACCAGAAGATGGGCACCGGAGGTGGGCTGGGCTGAGCAAAACCCACCAGGGCGCGCCAAGGGGGGCCTGGCGCGCCCTGGTGTCTTGTGCTCACCAGGTGGCCCCCTCCACTACTTATTTGCTCCAGTATTTTTTAGATATTTCAAAACAATTCTCCGTAAATTTTTAGCTCATTTGGAGATGTGCAGAATAGGTAACTCCGACATAGCTTTTTCAGGTCCAGAATTCCAGCTGCCGGCATTCTCCCTCCTTGTGTAAACCTTGCATATTATGGGAGATAAGGCATTAGAATCACTCCATAAAGCATTATTATGCATAAAAACATTATAAATAATTGTAGGAAAACATGATGCAAAATGGACGTATCAGGCTATAGTATCAACGAGGATGCTAATTACATATGGTACTCTAAGATGCTCCTTGGCCAGGTGGCACATTTTGGGTTGTTTGACCTGTATCTGGACTCTGTGATCTCGAATTATCTCTTTTTGTTTGAGTAGGGAGCATGTTCCAGCTGTTTCGTTCACGTAAGGTCATTGTCGGGTTGTGCTACAGTTTCTTGCCATTTGCCATGTCCTTCTTTCGCCAGCCACAACCCCCACAGTACATGACCTATCCTGGCACACACGACCAACATAGCAGGCAGGAAGCAAAGATCGCTGCCAAACAGTCAAAGCGTGCCATCGAATGTTTTTTTATGCGCTTACCACTCTGGCTGGGCCAACGTGTAAGGGCGGTGGGTTACAGTGTATTCTTTGTGTCCTAGGGGTGCCAAGGGTTTAGATACCATTCACGATGGTCGTCGCCTGTTTAGACGAGGGCTCGCCCGCCCATGAAAGTGCAACTAATCCCCGAATGGTTTTGGTAATCAATAACAACATATACATCATAGATCTAATATTCATTGCAAAATACATTTCAGAAAAAGATCAATGATTGGCATGTCAACGACTAATGGATGTGGATCCCTCAAAATGTCAAGGACAAGAATTGGCAACTCCAAGACTCTACATTTTTGGTTTAGTGATCCAAGATCACATTGAGTCCCTTAGGAAAGCCAATACTATTAGTAGGGGATGAGGTATTGATGATGAGGCTATTACTCAAGTGCTTAGTGATATTGCTCCAAAAATGCTTAGTCATTTTCTCAAAACACATATGTCCAAACCCTAATTCCCTATCTTGGTCCCACCAAAATTATCCCATCCGGACCCACCTAGATGACCACTCCCATTGCCACTGCCACACTCTACCATTTCGGTTTGACCAAAATGGATCTTGGTGCCACCGAGATGGCATTGCCAAGTTTCTGTGATGACATTGTTTCACTCCAGAATCACCGAGTTGAAACAATCGGAAATTCCGAGACTGGGTTTTCCCCTAGCCATTGCACTTCGGTCCCACCAGAAAGCCCAACGTTCATATCTTTTACACTAATCGGTCTCACCAAGTTTATATTCGGTCTCACCGATTTGTGTCAAAAGTGTGTAACGGTTGGATTTTGGGTGAGGGCTATTTATACCCCTCCACCCCCACCTACTCTCTAAGAGAGCCACCAGAACGAAACACAACTTCCACCATTCATTTTTTGAGAAAGAACCACCTCCCATTTGAAACTTGATTTCTAGCCTCTTCAAGTTGCTTTCCACTCCAATCCTTCTCCTACCCAAGCCAAATCTGTGTGAGAGAGAGAGATTGAGGGTTGAGGAGACTATCATTTGAAGCACAAGAGCAAGGAGTTCATCACCAACACAACATCTATTACCTTTTGGATAGTGGTGTCTCCTAGATTGGTTAGGTGTCACTTGGGAGCCTCCAAGATCATGTGGAGTTGAACCAAGGAGTTTGTAAGAGCAAGGAGATCGCCTACTTTGTGAAGATCTACCCGAGTGAGGCTAATCCTTCGTGGACGTAAGCCATGATGGAATAGACAAGGTTGCTTCTTCATGGACCCTTCGTGGGTGGATCCCTCCATGGACTCGCGCAACCGTTACCCTCCGTGGGTTGAAGTCTCCATCAACATGGACGTACGATAGCACCACCTATCCAGACCACGCCAAAAATCATCGTGTCTTCATTATGTTTGAAATATCAAACCCCTCCTTTACGTTCATATGCAAAGTCTTTACTTTCTGCTATAGAACTCCTAGACTTGCATGTGTAGGGTGTACTTTACTTGGTAGATTTTCCAAAAGTTGCCCACAACTAAAACTGGGAAAATGATAAGTTTTTATTTGGTCAAGTAGTGTAATCACCCCCCTCTAGACATACTTTCGATCCTACAAGTGGTATGAGAGCTTTGGTCTCCATTGCATTGGTTTCACAACCTAGGAGAGTATGGCATCTAGTGAGGGAAACTATCACCATAGAGGTCCATATTTGATGGTACAAACTTTGCTAGTTGGAAGCATAAGAGGAAAATGCATATTCTTGGTCATAAACCCGCCGTTTGGGCTGTTGTTTGTGTTGGCTTGCAAGGTGAATTCCTTGAGGATGGTAAAGAACCGGATCATGAAGCAACCGCAGAAGAAATGAAGATGTTGCAATACAAGGCTCAAGCATGTGACATTATCTTCAACGGTTTGTGCCCCAAGGAGTTCAACAAGATTAGCCGCAATGCAAAGGAAATTTGGGATACTTTGGTTGATAAGCACAAAGGAATCGAATCCGTCAAGGAATCTAAGTTGGATGTGCTTCAAAGTCAACTTGATAAGTTCAATATGAAGGATGGTGAAGGAGTCGCCGAAATGTACTATAGGCTTGCTCTCATCACAAATGAGATTGTCGGCTTAGGAAGTGAAGAGATGATCGACAAATTCATCATCAAGAAGATCCTTAGAGACTTGGATGAAAAATATGATATCATGTGCACTTTGATCCAAATGATGCCTAATTACAAAGATCTCAAGCCCACAGAAGTCATTGGAAGAATTGTTGCTCATGAGATGTCACTCAAGGACAAGGTGGAGCTCCACAACAAGTCAAGTGGTGCATACAAAGCTTCAAGTGATGCTCCTACAACTTCAAGTGACAAGCTAGTATCCAATGAGGAATTAAGCCTAATGGTGAAGAACTTCAACAAATTCTACAAGAATAGAAACAAAGAGAGAAGCTCCAACTCAAGGCAATATGAGCAAATATCATCAAGTCGTGACCGTAATTGCTACAATTGTGGAAGACCCGGACACTATTCTAATGAGCGTACAACACCTCACAAGAAAAGAGAAGACTCACCTAGGAAGAGTAGAAGAGATGAATCACCTCATAAGGAGAGGAGGAGTAGAGATGATCATTATGAACGAAGACCTTCTCGAAGAAACAAGGAATCGGAAGGGAAATACAAGTCAACCAAGAGCTATTCTAAAAGAAGACAACAAGCTCATGTGGGTGAATGGGTTTCTGACTCCCACTCTAACAACAACTCCGAGAGAAGTTATCACTCTGATCCCGACTATAGTCAAGAGGAACGTGTTGTCGGACTTGCTCTTGTATCCTCCAAATCCCGTGATTTATTTGATTCACCAAATGAAGGAATTGGAAGATGCTTCATGGCTAAATGCCACAAGGTACCACACCCCGAGTATCTTGATTTCAATAGTGACGAGGATGATTTGCTAGGTCATTATGATTTTCTTGTCGATAAAACTAGTGATGTGAGCTATAATTAGCTTGCTAGTAATCATGATAGTCAAGATGAAATGAGTGACAATGCTAAGAAGGAGATTGAGCATCTAACTAAAGAACTAAACACTTTAAGTTAGCTCATGAAACAACTCAAGAATATCATAGAGAGCTTCTAAGAACTCTTGAGAAGCTATGCTTTGAGAAGCTAAATTTAGAGCAAGAGCATGAGCTTCTTAAAGCAATCAATGATGATCTTCGAAAGAAGTGTTCTTCTTACATTGCCAAATGTCTTCTGTTGTCTATTTTTATGCCAGAAGTTAAATCTACTCAAGCTAGTAACAAGAGTAAGAAAGGTTCTACCGCTAGTAGTAACAATAACAAGGCTAAATCCAATATTGTTGCTTCTAGTAGTTCTATTGATTCCACTAATGATTCTCTTAGCCAAGTTACACTTGAGCAAGAAAACAATTTATTGAAAGGAATTATAGAAAAGGGTGCCTACAAGAGCCTCGCCGGAAGTAAGAAATTTGCGGAAATTGTGCGCAAGCAAGGAAGGCACCGGAAGAACCAAGGTATTGGTCTTGAACAAAAGTTAAATGCCAATGGAGATGAGTGGGAAGAAGATCAATACCCCAAGACGAAGTTTGTTCCTCAATAAGAGAAGTATGACCCCACTTCTTTTGAGGGAACACAAGCTCAAGATGATCTTCCACCAGAAGACCACAAGCTAAAAGGCAAGGATAAGCTTCAAGAAGAGATAAAATCATTTGAAGAAGCACCTCAAGCTTTGGTAAAGTGGGTTCCCAAGGCCTCATCAAGTTCTACTTCATCAAGCGCTACCACAACTCCAAGGATTCCCATCAAATTGATGTGGGTCCCAAAGAAGAAGTACTAGAGAGTTCTTGAGGGTGACTCTGCCAACAAACTTCACTCATATTCATTTATGGCAAGAACTCGTGCAACCAATTTCAACATCTTGCACTAGTTCATGGAGTCACAAACCCTCTTGTTGGTAAAAAAGGGACAAGGTATTCAGTGCATTCAAGGACATCATCATATGTGCATTTTACTCTATGTCTATGGATATCCTTGTTTGTTCCTTGTGGGACTAACCCATGTAGGTATTGAAAGTGCAAACTCCAAGGATTGTTCCCAACTCTTGATGGTCTACATCAACATTGAGCATCCACATCTACACTATCTACATGAAGTTATCATCGACAAAACCCAAGGTTAGTTCATAACTCTTTAGGGGGGATATCACATCTAGGGGGCTTTGCTCTAAGACTTGAACTAAAGAAACTCTCTAATGGTGTGAAAACATTAATGCTTTATGAAAAAGTGGCAACCACTTGTGCTTAAGCGACGAGTATGACCTATGGTCAAATGTTCTCATTTGGCTACTAAGTCAATATACTCATATATAGTTGACTATGTCATCGCCCATTGTTTGATAGTTTCTAAGTGTTCTTTGTGCATGTTTGACACATATTTTATTTGCTATCTTATTGTTTGAGCATGTTGCTATGCATATTTCTCATTCGAGGACATCCATTTGTATTTTGATTGATTTGGTATTATTTGGCCAAATGGATGTACAAGAATGCCTAAGAACTTTCTTTAGCTATCTATCTCAACTTGTCTCAATTCTTTCTTGCTATATCACAAAAAATTGAACAAGTTCCTTTTGGACCCTCCAGGTGAGGAGCACTCAGAGTCACTGATCCGACTACGGCTGACCTCCAAAACGCTCTAAGTGACTTTCGGATAGACCAACTCACAACCATTCCGTCTCACCGAAATCACTTGGACTGATATGATTTTCTATCTCAGAGAAACCGATTTGAAATTCTTGGCATCACCGAGTTGATGTGACCATAGCAATTACCCATCTTGGTGCCACTGATCTATTTCACTCGGTCTCACCGACAGCTTATGGGTATATATATAGCGTGGACCGTACATTGAAATTTCTCAATAGTTACGTCGCCCCCGCACCCTTTTGCTATGGTCGCCCGTGGTCTCTGGATCGTCTACTTGTCTCTAGCACACCCTCGCTGTCGGATTCCGTTGCCGTCAACGGTATTCCTCATCGCCATTGCCGTCGTAGAGGATCGATCCACTAGTGCTTCAACTTTCTAATTCAATGCACTAGAGTAATTGCGCCCACAATGTTCCCACTATTTGAGATTTCCAACAACAACAACAACAACAAAGCCCTTAGTCCCAAACAAGTTGGGGTAGGCTAGAGGTGAACCCATAAGATCTCGCGACCAACTCATGGCTCTGGCACATGGATAGCAAGCTTGCATCCACCCCTATCCATAGCTAGTTCTTTAGTGATACTCCAATCCTTCAGGTCTCTCTTAACGGACTCCTCCCATGTCAAATTCGGTCTACCCCAACATCTCTTGACATTCTCCACACACTTTAGCCGTCCGCTATGCGCTGGAGCTTCTGGAGGCCTGCGCTGAATATGCCCAAACCATCTCAGATGATGTTGGACAAGTTTCTCTTCAATTGGTGCTACCCCAACTCTATCTCGTATGTCATCATTGCTGACTTGGTCCTTCCTTGTGTGGCCACACATCCTTCTCAACATATGCATATCTGCCACACCTAACTGTTGAACATGTCGCCTTTTAGTTGGCCAACACTCGACGCCATACAACATTGTGGGTCGAACCGCCGTCCTGTAGAACTTGCCTTTTAGCTTTTGTGGCACTCTCTTGTCACAGAGAATACCAGAAGCTTGGCGCCACTTCATCCATCCGGCTTTGATTCGATGGTTCACATCTTCATCAATTCCCCCATCCTCCTGCAGCATTGTGACACCCGGATAATTAAGCTACAGTGAACCTCTGCTAATGATGCAACGTCACCTCCGTTACTGTTGCTAATCTTGCGTTAGTTCAAAACCGATCCAAAATCCAAATTCAAGAACAAGTCAAACAATTAAAGTTTTCAAAAGTCAAAACTAAAATGTTCTTATTGTGACAAATAATTCATAAGATATATTGGTGGAGAAACCAAGTCTTTATAAAAGGGAAAATTGATTTTATACCCCTAGTTGTGTCACCCTCGGCAGGTTTGCCCCTAGTTTCCGAAAACCCTCGTTCTTGCCCAACTCACTTTGGTTTTCTTATGCTTTTGCCCTTCCGGCACGGTTCCGTCCAGTCAGCGCCGTTTGACCGCTACCGGCGCTAGATTTTGGACATTTTTGCCCCTGTGGCTGCTAACTTCAGTACCCCTTCGTCCTCAGCCAGCTCTCACGAAAAACAGAGGAAAGGAAGGCGCGGCCAGATTGGAGGGGGGACCGGGACGCAGGAGAAGAAGGAGCCGGTGCGCATGGCAAGCTCGGGCTCATCCAGCTTCTCGCCGGCGACCGGAGAGGTAAGCAATGTGGTGGGGTCGTTGCTTCTCCACCCTACCCGACATTTTGGGGTTCAAAGCTAGGGTTTGTGACATTTTGGGGGAAATTTGACTTTTTTAGGTCGATGGGGTCGGGATTGTGCAGTATTCATCAGAGTTTTATCTTCCCGATGGGTCTTATTCCGGCTTGGAGTTTCTGTTGAAGCATCAATGCCCCGGTGATGGCCTTGTTCCTTCCCGGCGTGTATCATGGGGTGGTGCAAGTAGTGGCCGCCGTTTTTTAGGTTGCCCATTGGATGTAAGTTCATGCCAAATTGATCCAGATTTGTTTTTTGCTCTCTAATTTTTACTTTTCTAATTATGACTCTTGATTTACAATTAGTTACCAGATGAGTGTGACTGGGTGGTTTGGGTTGACCCAGCTCCTCCATTGCGTGTTGGACTAGCTTTTGAAGACTTGCACGCTGAGGTTGAAGGCAGTTGGATCAAGTGCCACCATTTGAAGAAGGAAAACATTGAGCTGGCAAGGAAGAACAAGGCTTTGAAGAAGAAGCTTAGAGAGAGAGAGATGAGATGTTGCTGTTGTGGGCACTGTTGCTTGTGGGAATTAGTATGATAGTTGCACTACTATGGTAGTTGTAGAAGAAATTATGCAATTGTTCGATGTCAGCTATAGTAGTTTGGTATTCCAAGATGTTGTTGTTGTCAAATGTGGTCTTAAACTTGTCAAATGTGGTTTGGTGAATGAATTTGATCTTGCCAGCTGAATTTGATCTTGCCAACTCAATTTGATCGTAAACTTGTGAAATGACAGATGAATGACTCAAGTTCAACAACAACTTGAGATCATACAACATTGTGCATCACATATGAATGACACAAGTTCAACAACAACTTGAGATCATACAACATTGTGCATATGAATGACACAAGTTCGACAACCTTAAGATTAGACCACATTGTGCATAACAACACCAAGTACATAACAACATTATAGCACACAGTAGACATAATAGGTGCATCTCAAAAGTTTAGCAACATCACATAGTACACATAACAGTAAATAAAAGGTGTAAAAACACCATCTAGTTGATAACAGCATCTAGAACTTCAGTTTTTTGCTCCTGGTGTTTCTGGCTGGGTTTGGAGCTTCCCTTGCCTTGCTTCTAGTGTTTCTGGCTGGGTTGGGGGCAGTTGGTGGAGCTTGGTTTTGTGCTGGTTCTTTTGATGCAGGAGGAACAACCTTGCTGTCAACACTGCTTCCAGTAGGTGAGAATGTAGTTGCTGGTTGTACATCTCCACCTCTCTTCTCTTTCACACACCTTGGAGAAGCTCCTCTATCTGCTGCTTTTTTATAGTTTTTCATAGGGCTAAACAATTGCAAATATGTCACAAATTGTAATGTATACATGAACAGAAATGGATGTGAGAATTGCACATACCTTACTACACTTGCTTGTGTAGATGCTTCATGAGATGGTTCCCTTGGTGGTCGCATTTCATGCTGGACTACATCAGGTATTGGCTGATCCTCATCCTCATCCTCATCTTGCACTTCTGCTATTGCTGGCTCATCTGCTGTTGGATGATCATCTGCATTTTGTGCACCCCAATGCTCTTCTTCTCCAAAAGTTGGATCAATAGATCGTTTGCATCCCTTGGCTTGGTGTCCACATCTACCACACCTTTTGCACTTCTTCTTCCTTGGCCCAAGGCCCTTTCCTTCACTGCTTGCTCTAATCCTCTATTTTCTTGGCCTGCCTGGTGCTTGCTTCTCAATAGGAGCACATAACTTGAATCCAGGATCTACAATGTCCCGCTGCTGCTTGCCTTCCAAAGCTGGTAGGTTTTCAGCATAAGTGGCTCTGAACATCTCAACAGAGTAGTACTTATGTACATACTTATCAATTGCACTAGCATCACCCCTTGGAGAAGTGATGAAGAAAAGTGCATGGATGCATGGCTTACCAGTGACCTGCCATTGCCTGCAACTGCAAGTCCATTTCTCCAGGTCCACAGGATACCTCCATTCTCTCTTCTCTCTGTCAGTTGCAGTTACCTCAGCCTCTGTTGGGCTTCTCCTAACAATGCTCATCTCCAAACCTTTAGTTTTCTCCATTAATGCCTTCATTACTGCTGGTATGATGTTGTGCCCAATGAAATGGTCAATGCAAATTCTTTTTCTTAGGTCAAACTTCTCCATAATGTACTGCCTGATCTTGTCAAGCAGGTCAACTAGGTGTAGGCCCTTGTATTTCTTGATTCTAGAGTTGAATGATTCAGCTAGATTGTTATTTACATAGTCAACCTTGCTCAACTCAGTGAAATCAGCTCTAGCCCAGATTTTGGTGTGGTGCTCCTCAAGATACTCCTTCACTTTGAGCTTGCTTTTCAACTGGTTCAGATGATAATTGTGCTTTTTGATGCTGTAAGTTAGTGAGCAAGGCCATAGATTGTCATCATAAAATTTCCCTTTGAATTTCTTGCCCAAATTTTGAGACAAATGTCTCATGCACTCTCTGTGCTCAACTCCAGGATAAACATCATCAACAACACTCTCCAGTCCTTTGCAAGCATCAGTATGGATAACTAATCCTTCAGGATGTCCTATAACTTTCTTCAAATTATTGAAAAACCATGTCCAACTCTCAGTGGACTCCACTTCAAGAACACCATATGCAACAGGAAATAACCAATTGTGTGCATCTAGGGCACATGCTGCTACAAGTTGGCCCCTAAACCTACCATGCAATGCAGTTGCATCTACAACCAAGTATGGCCTGCACCCCTCTAGAAACCCCTTCTGACAAGCTTTGAAACCCCTTCTCACACCTTTCTCCTCTCTTTCTCTGAATTACTGTAATTTCCAAATTGCATGACCTTGTCTATGCATTTCTTGCAAACATCAAACCTAACTCATCATCACACTGTAAAGGGTTCCAACTCTCATGTGAACTGTCCCAATATCTTATTTCAACAGCATCAAACAATCCCCATTGATACTTTGCACAAATATTAGCCCTAAAATCATTAAATGAACTACTACTGCTGTCCACAACTAATGGAAATGTGAAGCTGCTTTCTTTTTCTCTGGTACCAGCAGAAACTATGACTGTGGTCTCCATTCTAACAGATAGAAAGAATGCAATAGCTGGATCCATCCTACAATAATGAACACAACATCTACCATTACTAAATCTTCTCTGAATCAAGCCTACGATACTAAGGAAAAGCAGATCTGAGACTTACCCCGTCGGGATCTCCCGTGCAGATGCGG
The DNA here is from genome assembly GCF_002575655.3 of Aegilops tauschii subsp. strangulata. Classification (NCBI taxonomy): domain Eukaryota; kingdom Viridiplantae; phylum Streptophyta; class Magnoliopsida; order Poales; family Poaceae; genus Aegilops; species Aegilops tauschii. The sequence goes on from NC_053037.3 coordinate 292,121,126, forward strand.
TGCCCTTGCCCTTGTCGCCCTGACTGCTACCACAGCCGCCTTCAACTCTTCCCCTAACCGATGGCAAGCTTTTGTCGCCGTCGACGACGCCACCGCCGTCGTGGCCGTGCGCGCAGCCATCGCCCTCCCGCGCCGATGCGATTCCCTTCTTGTGGCGGCGGCCGCCACCTAGGGTTTCTCCATTCTCCCCCATCGCCTGGAAATGGATGTGCTGGTGTTGCAGGTGACGTTCTGGTGGTGGTGCCCCTAGGGTTTTCTGGATCTGGTGTTGAGGCGTCGACGAACTAGGGTTTGGACAGGGAGAGAGAGAGTGACGGGAGGAATGGGGAACGAAAGAGTGAGGGGGAACAAGCGAGTGAGCACGGGGGGGGGGGGCAAGCAGTGTCCTAAATCTAGCGCCGGTAGCGGTCAAACGACGCTGACTGGACAGAACCGTGACGGGAGGGCAAAAGCACAAAGAAGCCAAAGTGAGTTGGGCAAGAACGAGGGTTTTCGGAAACTAGGGGCAAACCTGCCGAGGGGGGCACAACTAAGGGCACCAAATTAATTATCCCTTTATAAAATGTTTAAATGCACTAAACTAATTAAATCAGTAGCTAAAACCATTAATTAAATGCCTCTTATATTTTGTAAAATACTAAACTATATTATTTTGGGATGAAAATTTTCGTGGTTGTGACATAATTTGTAACATCAATTTAGGTGCCACTTTGGTATTTTATTAAAACCAAAATAATTAGGAACTAAAAGAAAACAGAAAAGAAAAATAAGAAAACGCAAAAGTAAACAAAACAAACAAAAATAGGTAAGGGAAACCCCCCCCCCTCACTGGGCTTCGGCCCAGCAGGCCGCCAGGCCGCCTGGCTGGCCCAACCGGCCATCCACTACCCCCATAACCCGCCGCTAGCCCGAAACCCTAACCGACACCCAACTCCCCCCACTCGCTATCCCCTCCCTCCCCGATCCAGATCGGGATCGGGGCACTCCACGCCGCCGCCGCCCGGAGTGCCTCCGCCTCGGCCAACCCGTCGTCGACCCCGGCGCCGGCCTCTGCCTCCGCCCACCTCGCGTCACTCCCTCTCCCCACAACCGCCCGACTGCGCCCGACGTCGCGCCGCGGTGAACCCCATGGCCACCGGCCTCCTTGAGTAGGCCGATGTTTCAAGGGGCTGCCCCTCGACTCCACGCCAACGCCAGCGAGCAGGAGCTTCACCAAGTCACCGCCGTCGTCTTTTCTTCAACCTTGAACGTCTCTCCGATCCCCGTCGAGCTTGCTGCCATCCCTACAGCTCCACTGTGAGCCGCCGTCTGTTCCCCCCTCCCCTTGCTTGATTAGGCCATCCCTGGCGCCATTTGCCGTGGGGCCGAACTCCGGCCGCCGCCTGCTGTCAGCGTAGGCAGTGTTCTCGGCCTCCCCGACGACTTGTCACGACCACCGTCCGACGCGGCGCCTCCCACGGTGCCGGGCGCGCCCAACCACGTGCCCGGTCCTGGCCAGAGGGGCGATTCCGGCGAGCTCCCGCATGGCGTCACCGTGCTCTGCCTCGCCGGCCTGGTCGACCGTTCGAATCATCCCATGGGCCACTGATAGGTGGACCCCACGGGATTAGCCGCTAAGCTGGCCTCTAATCTACCACCCATGTGCAAATGACAAATGGGACCCATGTCCAAATTAACCTTGGATTAATTAAACAAACCTAGTGAACTGCTGACAGGTGGGTCCAACCCTTTTAATTAACCCACTTCATAAATAACCCTGGTTAGCGTTGCAGCCAATGACATGTGGGCCCCGTGCTTAATTAAAACGGTTTTATAATTAAAACTTAAACTATTAATTAGTTAGCCACTACCAGATGGGGCCCACCCCCACTAACAAACCCTTCTAGTTTAAATTAAACCCTATTAAATAACTCTGTCTATTACAGGTGGAACCCCCTTGGTCAGTTTGACCAGTCAATAGTTGACTGTTGACTGCTGACTCAGTAGTCAACAGGGGCCACTGTCAGCCTCTAACAACTTTGCTGGGTACACTTCAGTATGTACTCATAGCAAATTGCTATTTAATTTTCAATTAGTAATAATCTAAAAAATAAATAAAACTTTGAAAAATCATATAAAATAAACCATAACTCGGATGAAAAAACTTTGTACATGAAAGTTGCTCAGAACGACGAGACGAATCCGAATATGCAGTCCGTTCGTTCGCCACGCACCCCTAGCATAGCGAACCTGCAACCTTCCCCCTCCGGTCCGTCTGTCAAAAAACGTGAAACACCGGGAATACTTTCCCGGATGTTTTCCCCCTTCAACGGTATCACCTGCTACTGCGTTAGGTCACCCCTAGCACCGCGTATTGCCATGTTATGCTTTGTGTTGCTTTGATTGCTCTATTATTTATTGTGTTCCCCCTCTGATACTTCTTTCCGGTAGACCCCGAGTCCGTTGATGCTTCGGTGTTCGACTACGGCTACGCTTCCGAATAATCCTTTCATCTGCGGAGCAACCAGGCAAGCCCCCCCTTGATCACCAGATATCGCCTATCCCTTCTCTCTACTGCTTGCATTAGAGTAGTGTAGCATGTTACTGCTTTCGGTTAATCCTATTCTGCTGCATAGCCTATCATTGTTGCTACAATTGTTACCTTTACCTGCAATCCTAAATGCTTAGTATATGATGCTAGTATTCCATCAGTGGCCCTACATTCTTGTCCGTCTGCCATGCTATACTATCGGGCCGTGATCACTCGGGAGGTGATCACGGGTATATACTTACATACATATTATATGATACATGTGGTGACTAAAGTCGGGTCGGCTCGTAGAGTACCCGCAAGTGATTCCGATGTGGGGGCTGAAAGGACAGGTGGTTCCATCCCGGTAGTGGTGGGCCTGGGTTCTCGACGGCCCCCGACTGTTACATTGTGGTGGAGTGATAGGGCAGGTTGAGACCACCTAGGTGAGAGGTGGGCCTGGCCCTGGTCGGCGTCCGTGGTTACATCAATTAACATGCTTAACGAGATCTTGGTATTTGATCTGAGTCTGGCCAATGCCCTATACGCACTAACCAACTACGCGGGAACAGTTATGGGCACTCGACGTCATGGTATTAGCCGAAGCCTTCTTGACGTCAGCGACTAAGTGACGCACGCCGAGTTTGGACCGCGTAACGCAACTTCCTTTGTAATGGAGGTTGCTAGGTCTGCTCACTGGTCGCGTTTGCAACGTGCAGGTGTGCAATGGGCCCAGACCCCTGCGCGCATAGGATTTAGACCGGCGTGCTGACTTCTCTGTTGTGCCTAAGTAGGGCTGTGACGTTTTGATCTTCCGAGGTCGGGCATGACCTAGGAAAGTGTGTCCGGCCAGAGGGATCGAGCGTGTTGGGTAATGTGGTGCACCCCTGCAGGGAAGTTTATCTATTAGAATAGTCGTGTTCCTCGATAAAAGGACGACCCGGAGTTGTACCTTGACCTTATGACAACTAGAACTGGACACTTAATAAAACACACCCTTTTAAGTGCCAGATACAACCCGGTGATCGCTCTCTAACAGGGCGACGAGGGGAGGATCGCCGGGTAGGATTATGCTATGCGATGATACTTAGTGAACTTACCATCTACTCTCTTCTACATGTTAAAAGATGGAGGCTGCCATAAGCGTAGTCTTCGACATGACTAGCTATCCCCCTCTTATTTTGGCATTCTACAGTTCAGTCCAACGATATTGCCCCTTTACACAGATACCCATGCATATGTAGTGTAGATCCCTTCTTGCGAGTACTTTGGATGAGTACTCACAGTTGCTTTGCTCCCTCTTTCCCCCCTCTTCCTCTTCTTCTCGGAGGTCGCAACCAGATGTTGGAGCCCAGGAGCCAGACGCCACCGTCGACGACGACCCCTACTACACCGAGGGTGCCTACTACTATGTTCAGGACGTCGACGACCAGGAGTAGTTTAGGAGGATCCCAGGCAGGAGGCCTGCGCCTCTTTCGATCTGTATCCCAGATTGTGCTAGTCATCTTATGGCAACTTGTTTAACTTATGTCTGTACTCAAATATTGTTGCTTCCGCTGACTCGTCTATGATTGAGCACTTGTATTCGAGCCCTCGAGGCCCTTGGCTTGTATTATGATGCTTGTATGACTTATTTTATTTTTAGAGTTGTGTTGTGATATCTTCCCGTGAGTCCCTGATCATGATCGTACACGTTTGCGTGTATGATTGAATCGGGGGCGTCACAAGTTGGTATCAGAGCCGATTGCCTGTAGGAATCCCCCTTCCACACTCCTTTGCTGAAGTCGAGTCTAGACATTGCAAAACTTTTACCAACATGCTTGTGCGGCTTACGGGCCCACGTTGCTATTGGGTGGTATTAGGATCTTTTATTCCTCGTCTATACTCTGGGATTTTGATCTCTCTTCTATTCGGGTTAAATGATTTTCTAAAATCTAACTTTAGGTTCTCGAAAACACTTTCTCCCGGAGAGCCCCTTCAGTCCAGATGATCGCCGGGTGCACCTGAAGATTTTGAAGTTAATTTCTGATACTCTTCTGAGACTTTGTGCCCGTTGCTTTTGCAATTCCCTACCACCGAAATATCCCTATGTATAAATACATACACTTGCTGTTCTTACTTTTATTCCCAGTTGATCTTGTTATTTGAAAGCACAAGTGCACCCTGGGTGATTTTGGTAATTAATGTCAACATATCTCTTGTTGGACTAATGCTTCTACCTAGTATGTTTCAGATAAGTTCAACAATGGAGTGGCATGGACTAGAGGATGTGGAACCCCTTCAAGATGCTGAGGACAAAGGATTGGCTCAAGCTCAAAGCTCAGGACTCTACATTTTCTATTTTAGTGATCCAAGATCACATTGAGTCCATAGGAAAGCCAATACTATTAAGAGGGGATGAGGTGTTGCTTAATGGCTTGCTTGCTCAAAGTGCTTAGTGATATGCTCCAAAGCCCTCAACCACTTTCTCACATCCACATATGTCCCAAACCAAAAGTCAAACTCGGCCCCACCGGAACTTTCTATCCAGCGCCACCGAGTTTTCTTGACATAGCCACTGCCAGAAACCCTAATCAATTCGGTCTCACCGATGGGATCTCGGTCTCACCGAGATGGGCTTGCAAACTCTCTGTTGCCTATTGCAATAATTTCGGTCCCACCGAGGTATGCAATCGGTCCCACCGAGTTTGCTTGGCCAACTCTCTGTTTCGCTTATTACCCAAATCGGTCCCACCGAGTTTGAGTAATCGGTCAAACCGAGTTGAGGCTTTACCCTAACCCTAGCACATCGGTCCTATCGAGTTGATCATATCGGTCACACCGAAATGCCTAACGGTCACATTATGAACTAAATCGGTCTGACCGAGTTCTTTGAATCAGTCCCACCGAGTTTGGTGATTTGTGTGTAACGGTTAGATTTTGTGTGGAGGCTATATATATCCCTCCACCCACTCTTCATTCATGGAGAGAGCCATCAGAACATGCCTACACTTCCAACATACATTTTCTGAGAGAGAACCACCTACACTTGTGTTGAGGTCAAGATATTCCATTCCAACCACATAAACCTTGATATCTAGCCTTCCCCAAGTTGCTTTCCACTCAAATCTTCTTTCCACCAAATCCAAATCCTGAGAGAGAGAGAGAGAGAGTTGAGTGTTGGGGAGACTATCATTTGAAGCACAAGAGCAAGGAGTTCATCATCAACACACCATTTGTTACCTCTTGGAGAGTGGTGTCTCCTAGATTGGCTAGGTGTCACTTGGGAGCCTCCGTCAAGATTGTGGAGGTGAACCAAGGAGTTTGTAAGGGCAAGGAGATCGCCTACTTCATGAAGATCTACCCGAGTGAGGCAAGTCCTTCGTGGGTGACGGCCATGGTGGGATAGACAAGGTTGCTTCTTCGTGGACCCTTCATGGGTGGAGCCCTCCGTGGACTCGCGCAACCGTTACCCTTTGTGGGTTGAAGTCTCCATCAACCTGGATGTACGATAGCACCACCTAACGGAACCACGGATAAAAAATCTCCGTGTCTCCAGATTGCGTTTGCACACTCCAATCCCATCTCTTTACATTCTTGCAACTTGCATGCTTTACTTTCCGCTGCTCATATACTCTTGTCATGCTTGCTTGATATGTATTGTGAATGTTTAAACTTGTGCCAAAACTCCACTTCAACTTAAAGAAATTAAAAACTGCAACTTTTCTTACTTAGAGTCTATTCACCCCCCTCTAGACACCTCTTCTCGATCCTTTCAATTGGTATCAGAGATTTGGTATCCATTGCTTTGGTTTAATCACCATTGGAGGAAGATGGATGAGTCTACGTTGGGGAGTCTTAGACGTAGAGTGCCTATTCTTGATGGAGAGTTCTTTCATGAGTGGAAAAATGAAATGCTTGAGATTTTCAATGAATATCATTTGAACAAGTACATTACTAGCCCTTGTGCACCTCATGTTGATCCTTTGCATCCTACCCTTGATGAGTCTATTGACATGATCTGCAACCTTAGAACTGTTAATCTTATCACTAGAGGCTTGCCTAGAAACTTGATTGGATGTTTGCCTACTCTTGATTGTGACTACACTATATGGAGATTTCTTGAGGAAAGATTTCCAAACTATTCCTTGCAAAACTTAGATGAAATTCTTCATAAGTCTATTGCCTTGAGTAAGATGAATTCTAGTGATCCTAAGTTTGGTGATTTTCTATTTGAGCTTACCAATCTCATGCGTGCCAAAGGAGATGTTGGAATCATTAGCAATATCATATCTGAAGCTATTAGAATTCATAAAGGTGACCATCGTGATGATCATTTATCTAATGAATTACCCTCTCTAGGAATTGATCAAATACAAGACGATGTTGAACATGGATACTATGATGAGGATGATGATAGTGACTATGATCTTGACGATGCGATGAGACACTTTGGTCTTATGGCTAATCTTCGCAGCTACATGGCTGGAGGAAAGGAATGGGTCCTTGATAGTGGATGTACTGATCATATGACCGGAGACAAAGATATGTTTCGTGAGCTTGCTGAAAACGACGGCCCTCGAAAGTATGTCACTTTTGGTGACAACTCAAAGGGTAAGGTGGTTGGCCTTGGTAAGGTGGCCATCTCACATGATAGCTCCATACAAAACGTCATGCTCGTTGAATCTCTTGGGTACAATTTACTTTCAGTATCTAGACTTGCTGATTTCGGTTTCAATGTCCTATTTACTGAAGTAGATTGCCAAGTGTTTCAAAGAGAGAATCATAAAATGGTCTTTACCGGTATACGTAGAGGTGATCTTTACATTGTTGATTTCACCAAAAAGGCTCAACCTAGAACTTGCTTAATTGCTAAATCTTCTAAAGGCTAGTTGTGGCATAGAAGGCTAAGTCATGCGGGCATGCGAAATCTTGATAAGCTTATTAAAGGTGATCATATCCTTGGAGTAAAAGATGTTATATTTGACAAGGATAGACTTTGTAGTGCTTGTCAAGCAGGAAAACAAGTTGGAGGGAGTCACCCCGTGAAGAACATCATGACCACGAGAAGACCGCTCGAGCTTCTTCACATGGATCTCTTTGGTCCCAATGCCTACAAGAGTCTCGGTGGTAACTCATTTGGTCTAGTCATAGTCGATGATTTTTCAAGATTTACGTGGGTGTTCTTTCTTGATAATAAATCACAGGTCCAAAAGATCTTCAAAAACTTCGCTAGGAAGGCCCAAAATCAATTTGAAGTGAAGATCAAGAAGGTTCGAAGCGACAATGGAACGGAGTTCAAGAACGCAAATGTGGATACCTTGCTTGATGAAGAGGGGATTTCACACGAGTTCTCGGCTACGTACACACCTCAACAAAATGGAGTTGTTGAGAGGAAGAACCGGACTCTTATTGAGATGGCAAGAACGATGCTTGATGAGTACAAGACTCCAAAACACTTTTGGGCGGAAGCGGTTGAGACAACTTGTCATGCAACAAATCGCTTGTATCTTCACAAGCTACTCGGCAAGACGGCATACGAGCTCCTCACCGGTAACAAACCCCAAGTTGGATACTTTCGAGTATTTGGCTCAAAGTGCTACATTCTTGATAAGCATCATCGTTCTAAATTTGCTCCTAAATCTCATGAAGGTTTCCTACTTGGTTATGGCTCAAACTCTCACATTTACCGTGTCTACAACAATTTCACCCGAAAGGTTGAAGAGACGGTATATATGAAGTTTGACGAATCTAACGGCTCACAAGTAGAGCAATTGCCAATTGATGTAGGAGACAAAGACCCTTCGGAAGCGATCCAAGACTTGTCTATTGGCAAGATTCGTCCAACGGAGGTGAAGGAGAGTACCTCGTCCGTCCAAGTGGAAGCTTCCACCTCACGACAAGGTGAACCAAGAGTTGATACGGAAGCATCCACAAGTCGGACACACCAAGACGAAGAAAACGAGGAAGTACACCAAGATGAACATCAACAACCTCCTTCTCCACCACGACAAGAGAACGACAACGTCAACAATGAGGAAGGCCAAGAAGAAGAACAAGATGAAGAGGATGCTCCACCCCGAGCCAAGCAAAAGCTCCCACGAGTTCAAGCAAGAGTCGCCAAAGACCATCCCGTCGAGCAAATCTACAATGATACCCAAACCGGGAGAATCACTCGCTCTAAAACTCGTTTGGCTAACTTTTGTGAACATTATTCATTCATCTCTAGCATTGAACCTATGAATGTTGAAGAAGCTTTGGAAGATCCGGATTGGATAAACGCCATGCATGAAGAGCTACACAACTTTGAGAGAAATCAAGTGTGGACATTGGTCGAGAATCCCGACAACAACCTCACATCATTGGTACCAAATGGGTGTTTCGCAACAAGCAAGATGAAGATGGACAAGTAGTTCGCAACAAAGCATGTCTCGTCGCCCAAGGCTACACTCAAGTCGAAGGTATGGACTATGGTGAGACATATGCCCCCGTTGCTAGACTTGAGTCCATTCGCATCTTACTTGCTTATGCTAATCACCATGATATCACCTTGTACCAAATGGACATTAAAAGTGCTTTTCTAAATGGTGAAATAGAGGAGGAAGTTTATGTTAAGCAACCTCCCGGCTTTGTCAATACTAAGAAACCTAATCATGTTTACAAACTTCACAAAGCTCTTTATAGTCTTAAACAAGCTCCTAGAGCGTGGTATAAATGCTTGACCAAGTTCCTTATTGAAAAAGGCTTTAAAATTGGAAAAATAGATTCTACTCTTTTTACTAAAAGGGTTAATGGAGAACTATTTGTGTGCCAAATCTATGTTGATGATATTATATTTGGTTCGACTAACCCTCACTTTAGTGAGAAGTTTGGAAAGCTAATGTCGGAGAAGTTTGAGATGTCTATGATGAGTGAACTCAAATTCTTTCTCGGTTTGCAAATCAAGCAAACTAAGGAAGGTACCTTTGTCTCTCAAACAAAGTACACCAAGGACTTATTCAAGAAGTTCAATATGCAAGAATGCAAAGGTATGACTACACCCATGCCTACTAGTGGACATCTTGATTTGACCAAAGATGGTGAACCGGTTGATCAAAAGGTTTACCGCTCCATGATTGGTTCATTGTTATATCTATGTAACTCCCGTCCCGGTATTATGCTAAGTGTGTGCATGTGTGCACGATATCAAGCGGCCCCTAAAGAATGTCATCTTAAGACTGTGAAAAGGATAGTGAGATACTTAATACACACACCAAATTTTGGCATTTGGTATCCTAAGAGGTCTTCTTTCGATCTTGTTGGTTACTCCGATTCGGACTATGCCGAAGACAAGGTTGATAGAAAGTCCACTTCGGGTACTTGTCAAATTCTTGGTAGATCTCTTGTGTCTTGGTCCTCCAAGAAACAAAATTCGCTATCCTTATCCACCGCTGAAGCGGAATACATTGCCGCTGGTTCATGTTGTGCTCAATTACTTTGGATGACCCAAACTCTCAAGGACTATGGGATATATGTGAAACATGTTCCATTGCTTTGTGACAATGAAAGTGCTATCAAGATTGCTCACAATCCCGTGCAACATTCTCAAACTAAGCATATTGAAGTTCGTCATCATTTCATTCGAGATCACGTTGCCAAAGGGGACATTGATCTTAAGCATGTTCGCACCGATAAGCAATTGGCGGATATATTCACCAAACCGCTTGATGAGAAAGTCTTTTGCCGTTTGAGAGGTGAATTGAACATCATTGATGCTTCAAACTTGGAGTAGGAACTCCATTTGGATACATGCAAGGCATGAGCCTTTGACTAATCCTTGATTTTTCTTTCATGTTGCTATTTATATGTCTTGGATATATATGCACCCTTGCATGCTATCCAACCCTTGTAGGTACTTGGATGAATCTAAATCTATGAGAGTGAAACCCACTCACATCTTGAGCAATTTCTACATCACCAAGTCTCTACACAATGGTGGTTGAAGACAAGGAAGCACGAAACCCTTCAAACATATCCATTGACAAATTCTATATTAAGTTTTATGATTGTCATTTTGGATACACAAGTGCTCTTCCTTGCAAGACTAACCCATGTAGGTAGATGAACTCAAATTCCAAGTGGTGCTCCCAACTCTTGATGAGCTACATCAACCTTGAGCAACCCACACAAGTTCAACTACATGATCAAGATCAACACCACCACCCAAGGTATGATATTCCATCTTAGAGAAGCTTTACTCCAAGTCATGGGTCAAAGAAACTCAACAACATGTGAATACATCAAGATGCTTAAACGAAAAATGGTAACCCCATTTTGAGCTTAAAACTATGAGTATGACCTATGGTCAAGTGATCTCACTTGACTCCTAAGTCAATATACTCTAACATAGGTGACATTGTCGTCGACCAATTCTAGATGAAGTTCTCTTGTGTTTTTCTGTGCTCTTGCATTTGTCTCATGCATATTTGTTTCCCCTTTCAAAAAAAAACTTCATCTAGATTTCTTTTCTGGTTAATTCTGCTCTGCATTCCCCGCATCCAATTCATTGCAAATCTTTCAGCCAATTCCCTGCAAAACCTTGTGAGATCTTACCTGCCTAGTGAGCTGAGGTGACAAGTGTTTTCACTGTGATGAACTCGGTCACACTGGTTTGTTTCCTTCAGTCCAACCGAATTCTTTCGGTGCCACCAATTTCACTGCAGGAAAGACAGCTTGCCACTTGTTCCTGCATTCTTTTTGCTCCAGCTCCACTCAATGATTCTTGTCCTCTACCAGCATCACATTCGACTTGATGCTTTGTTCTGTGACTCAAGGACCAAACCCATTTGTAACAAAAATCCAGAAGAACCCTTCTTGGAAATTGATGTCAAAGGGGAGAGAGAGATCACATCAAAGTTTAATCATTTCTATAGGGGGAGAGAATACTCAGGGGGAGAGTGTTCTTCAATAAGGAGAAAGAAACCCCAGATGCTTGGTGTTCAAGAGGAGAGAAGTCACATGTCTTTAAGAGGGGAAAGACATGTTCATATTTGATTGTTTGCATTAGCTCTGTTTCTTTTCTTTGCTCTGATTTTCTGTTCCCTATCTTCTCCCACTATCCCATGCTAGATTCAGGGGGAGCTAGACATCTAAGGGAAGGAAATCCTTGAATTCATTGCACATCTTTACCTTTGGGGACATGTCTATATCCAATGAGGTACTCAGTACTCACTCTCTACGTGTCATCCCAGTCTTGGTACTCTTGTGGTTTCTTTTGTTTGCTCTGGCTAGTAGGTGTATCTGTGTTATCTAACCTTGTTTACATAGGTTCATTCCTTCCTAAGCCAAATCAAGACCACAAGGTAAGTATATGCATCACAGTCATGTGTATGAGGATTTCTTGCTGATGTACATACTGTTTGCAAGAAGGACTCATGAGCATGAAGGTACATTTCCTATATTCACATCATTTGCTCTGATGCATATAGCCAAGATACATGTAACACATTGCTTACTCTGTCATGCTTATGCATTCACATGCTCCTATATTCCATATTTACATGACTGCATACATGTAGGGAGAGCCTATGCATGTTACATGTCTTTCCAAAGCTTGACTTGTTATTCTCTATATCTTTATCTAAAGCTTTGATGTATGTTGTCATCAATTACCAAAAAGGGGGAGATTGAAAGCACAAGTGCTCCCTGGGTGATTTTGGTAATTAATGTCAACATATCTCTTGTTGGAAAATGCTTCTACCTAGTATGTTTCAGATAAGTTCAACAATGGAGTGGCATGGACTAGAGGATGTGGAACCCCTTCAAGATGCTGAGGACAAAGGATTGGCTCAAGCTCAAAGCTCAGGACTCTACATTTTCTATTTTAGTGATCCAAGATCACATTGAGTCCATAGGAAAGCCAATACTATTAACAGGGGATGAGGTGTTGCTTAATGGCTTGCTTGCTCAAAGTGCTTAGTGATATGCTCCAAAGCCCTCAACCACTTTCTCACATCCACATCTGTCCCAAACCAAAAGTCAAACTCGGCCCCACCGAAACTTTCTATCCGGCGCCACCGAGTTCTCTTGACATAGCCACTGCCAGAAACCCTAATCAATTCGGTCTCACCGATGGGATCTCGGTCTCACCAAGATGGGCTTGCAAACTCTCTGTTGCCTATTGCAATAATTTCGGTCCCACCGAGGTATGCAATCGGTCCCACCGAGTTTGCTTGGCCAACTCTCTGTTTCGCTTATTACCCAAATCGGTCCCACCGAGTTTGTGTAACCGGTCAAACCGAGTTGAGGCTTTACCCTAACCCTAGCACATCGGTCCTACCGAGTTGATCATATCGGTCCCACCGAAATGCTTAATGGTCACATTATGAACTAAATCGGCCTGACCGAGTTCTCTGAATTGGTCCCACCGAGTTTGGTGATTTGTGTGTAATGGTTAGATTTTGTGTGGAGGCTATATATACCCCTCCACCCACTCTTCATTCGTGGAGAGAGCCATCAGAACATGCCTACACTTCCAACATACATTTTCTGAGAGAGAACCACCTACACTTGTGTTGAGGTCAAGATATTCCATTCCAACCACATAAATCTTGATCTCTAGCCTTCCCCAAGTTGCTTTCCACTCAAATCTTCTTTCCACCAAATCCAAATCTTGTGAGAGAGAGAGAGTTGAGTATTGGGGAGACTATCATTTGAAGCACAAGAGCAAGGAGTTCATCATCAACACACCATTTGTTACCTAGATTGGCTAGGTGTCACTTGGGAGCCTCCGTCAAGATTGTGGAGGTGAACCAAGGAGTTTGTAAGGGCAAGGAGATCGCCTACTTCGTGAAGATCTACCCGAGTGAGGCAAGTCCTTCGTGGGCGACGGCCATGGTGGGATAGACAAGGTTGCTTCTTCATGGACCCTTCGTGGGTGGAGCCCTCCGTGGACTCGCGCAACCATTACCCTTCGTGGGTTGAAGTCTCCATCAACGTGGATGTACGATAGCACCACCTATCGGAACCACGGATAAAAAATCTCCGTGTCTCCAGATTGCGTTTGCACACTCCAATCCCATCTCTTTACATTCTTGCAACTTGCATGCTTTACTTTCTGCTGCTCATATACTCTTGTCATGCTTGCTTGATATGTATTGTGAATGTTTAAACTTGTGCAAAAACTCCACTTCAACTTAAAGAAATTAAAAACTGCAACTTTTCTTACTTAGAGTCTATTCACCCCCCTCTAGACACCTCTTCTCGATCCTTTCATTATTACAAGATACCCTGAAATCCTCTCTATTATTCTGAGAATATTTTGTGCCTACTTCCTTACAGTTCCTTTCCACCTGAATACCCCTACGGATAATTTCTCGCCCTTATCGAGTATCCACTCATCCCCAGTTGTTCATGTGTTTCACAATGGTCTTCGTAATACTATTCGATCCTCCAAAAATCCTCAGTAGCTTATTGCTCTGCAATACTTGTTTGCTTGCATTATGGATGCTTCCCACATGTCTGGCAATATTCGTTAGTATCCTTAGACATCGTCATTTTGATCCTATTGATTCAACATGAGTGTGAATGCACGCAATCATCAGTTGATCCTTTTAAATTATCTTTCTAGCTCAGACGTCATTTTGAACATGAGCTTGTTCTCGACCAATCTATTTGCCGTCAATTGTACCCTTAGGTCTATTGAACTTATCCACCCTTGATCAGAGCGTCTACTTCTAATCCTTCAATTTGGAAATCATAATTCCTTTGATATCTAAGCATCGAATCATTCAGATGTTCTATAATCTGACGCCCTTGCATTCTTTCTTCAACTGGTTGTGTGTCGATGCTCACATCAGCTCCGCTATGGACCGTCAGATCCTTTGTTGGATTATTATTCGATAATGTCCTTCATATTTAATCGCCTTGTGAATTCTTCCCTGATACATAATGCCATTAGTAAATCCTATTCTCTGATTTGGCCAACCATGCTCTGCTTTTGAGTTGGTGATATTTACTCTTGAAACTTGTGGTATATGTTTCTAAGATATCCCGATGGGTTGAACCCTATGCCTTAATCTGTGTGAACCCGAAATTTTTTCACTGGTCATACTCCTCTAGTAATTCACCCGGTAGGTTTTCACACTGAACTCATTTTTATTAGAGCTGTGAATGAAATATTATGCATTGGAGAAGTGGGAGTCGACCTTGAACCTTGTGTTCATGCCCATTGACACGATGTACAACTTATCATGGAAGCTGCTTGTAAAAATAATTACCCCCCTTGTTATAAGTTCATCTGGTATCCGTGGTTCGATCATTTATGATTGTGGTTCCGACCATATGTTCTTCTTTGATCCCATTTCTCGGGCAAGTTTAAGCGCTTGTCTTCTATAGATCAATACACCCCACTTCAACCTTTAATTTGATATGCCTTCGAGTATTATCCCCCTGGTATCTCGAGGATATATCTTATGAATTTCTGATGAAGTAGTACCTTCCCTGTCATAGTGACTCCACGGGTTCTGGGTTGTCGTCAACCGAGAACACTGCTGAGTGAATCGATTCCGTGCCTCGATATGATAACTCTAAGAAATTTTTGTTGCTTATGAGTTTAATAATCCTTCAAGTCACTCCTAACATGATTGGCTATATACTTATCGTGCTAAATTTTAACTGTGCTACCTGGTCCTTCTTCCCGGAGCACAATTTTCGACGATGAGCTAAGCTTACATCGATCTTCCTTGTCAAATCGTTTCACCTTGAACAACAAGCTTGATTCTGAGCTTGCTTCTTAACCGTTGTTTCCATAACTTCCGCTTCATCATTCCTTTTGCCCGATGCCATCGCCAATCGATTACATCTTCATGAAACCTCTGAACAAAAGGTCTCGTAATCATCAGCAATATTTTGCCTGTTCCAGGATATCAACCGAATTCATGATGAGGAATACCATCCTTGCCCCTCGATGATTTGTGTTATCATCGACAACATTATTGCTTTCCCTCCAACACAAACTTGTTCATGTTTCGTGTAGTACCTTAAGTTCCTTGCTATCCAGCTTGTATTATGTTCTACCTTGAAGTATTACTATCTTTTATGTCAAGGATGTTGTGAGTATTACTCCACCTCTTAAGAATTCTTGATACAGTGATGCTTCCTGCCATCACTATTATTTTTCTTGGTCCCCGTATTGAGTGAACTCTGTTGTGAGAATTTAATATCTTTAGCAATCCTATTGCTTCAGAGTCAATGGGCAACGATTCCAATTTATTGAATCACCATTCTAACAGTTGAGCAAGCTACCTGTGCCCATATTTCGGGCGCACCTTTCAACCAATGTTTAATTGTGTATGTTTTCCTCGAGCATACCTCATTATATCATTTGATCTGACAAATGTTATCTACTTATTCACATAATTGTGAAAAATTATCTTTTGTAAATCTCGATGAATTGTCGCTGAGTTCCTCAGCCACCTCCTCATTCTCTCCTTGGTTTAATGATGAACTTCTGTTTCGGAACTCACTTTCATAGTTCATTTCCCGAGAATCTTACAATGTCATCTCGTCAATTTGTGTTGCACCTTTTCTCCGCAGGCATCCTGAGTCTGAGGTATCCTAACCCATAAGATCTGAATCTCAGTAAGATATGATGGTTGGAACATATTTTCAAGAGTTATAACATTGGTCTTTATATGAACCAGTAAGATGATGACATGCCTAGCACACTTGGCCAAAGGACCTATTGTTATAGTTTCCTTTTTAGCAAGGTGATCCATCCTTCCATGAGAAAATTGTAAGACTTATTCTATGAGTTGTTCCTGATGGATCCTTTGTGTATCCAAAGTCTGACCTTCGCCTGATGACCATGTCAATGCTATCTCGAAGCATGTCTATGGTACTCCGATTTTCAACAAGAACTTTTGAAGCCCAATGCTAAATGTTTCCTACTCAATTATCCAAACACCGTTGTATGGGTAATGTCATGAAATTTCTCTTACCTAAAGAGTTTTCTACATTATACCCTGTCATGGATATCATGCTCTACTTGTCCTTGGGAAGGATATACCCTTGAAATATGCGTTTAAACACATTTTCCTTTCCGTTGTTCTGTTTAATCTGATAATCATATTTTCCTTTCCATTGTTTGGTTTAACCTTTCTTGTGATCTATATGATCTAAGAGTAATATTGTTCGGCTTATGTAAACACCTCGGTGTACAATTCTGTCAGCAAGACCCTGTTACTATTGTTGATGACATTCCAGTAGCCACCGATGGACGAGAACTTTGCCTATTGGCCCGCCTCGTTCAACGAGCAGGAAAATGGTTCTCTCCGTCCCTCGCCCTTGGTACCGACGTTGTTGCCGACATAACTGCCAGGCCACCCTCTAACATGCCTTGCTATGATGACCATGCAAGATGTCATCGCTCCTCCTACTTTTAACCCACATGGTGGGCCCATAACCCACAGTTCCACAGGATCGAAACCTGTCTCTCTTATACACCCCTGGTTTGGAAGTTATTCCAACCGCTTGGCTTCGAATGAGATTCATGAGCCATCTTATTATCACCAATTCTGGTATCAAACACAATACTTATTCTCATTGCTCTGAACCCCTTTCACACTCTGTTTCAGGCAACGAACGATTGTCTATCCACTTGAAACTTCTTATTGCACCTTCTTACTTTCCTCTTGATATCTTCTTAAGTTTCAATTCAAGAGTTACTTTCCGCCACCTTCCCCGATGTTATCAACCAGATAGTCAACCTTGTAGAGATCCGTTCTTCTGAAATACCCTCATTATTCTTTCGTAAGTATGATGGAGTTCCCGAAGAAAGGATGCCGACTTCATCATGATGACCTGAAGTAGAGAAATGAATACATCAATGTAATGGATCGACCTCTTCGAGAAGAGCAACCAAGACCGAGAAGATTCATTAGAATTTCGTAACCAGATCTTTGCCCCTTACTCCACCTCTTAAATCTCGGGACGAGATTTCTTGTAGTGGAGGAGAATTGTGACACCCGAGTAATTAAGCTACAGTGAACCTCTGCTAATGATGCCACGTCACCTCCATTACTGTTGCTAATCTTGGTTAGTTCAAAACCGATCCAAAATCCAAATTCAAGAACAAGTCAAACAGTTAAAGTTTTCAAAAGTCAAAACTAAAATGTTCTTAATGTGACAAATAATTCATAAGATATATTGGTGGAGAAACCAAGTATTTATAAATAAAATGTTTAAATGCACTAAACTAATTAAATCAGTAGCTAAAACCATTAATTAAATGCCTTTTATATTTTGTAAAATACTAAACTATATTATTTTGGGATGAAACTTTTTGTGGTTGTGACATAATTTGTAACATCAATTTAGGTGCCACTTTGGTATTTTATTAAAACCAAAATAATTAGGAACTAAAAGAAAACATAAAAGAAAAATAAGAAAAAGTAAAACAAAACAAAACAAACACACAAAAAGGGTAAGGGAAACCCCCCCTCACTGGGCTTCGGCCCAGCAGGCCACCAGGCCGCCTTGCCGGCCCAACCGGCCACCCACTCCCCCCATAACCCCCCCGCTAGCCCGAAACCCTAACCGACACCCCACTCCCCCCACTCGCTATCCCCTCCCTCCCCGATCCAGATCAGGATCGGGGCACTCGACGCCACCACCGCCCGGAGCGCCTCCCCCTCGGCCACCCTGTCGTCGACCCCGGCGCCGGCCTCTGCCTCCGCCGACCTCGCGTCGCTCCCTCTCCATGCAACCGCCCGACCGCGCCCAACGCCGCGCCGCCGTGAACCCCATGGCCACCGGCCTCCCTGAGCAGGCCGACGTTTCGAGGGGCTGCCCCTCGACTCCACGCCAACGCCAGCGAGCAGGAGCTTCCCCAAGTCGTTGCTGTCGTCTCTTCTTCAACCTTGAACGTCTCTCCGATCCCCGTCGAGCCTGCTGCCATCCCTACAGCTCCACTGTGAGCCGATGTCTGTTCCCCTCCCCTTGCTTGATTAGGCCATCTCTAGCACTGTTTGCCGCAGGGCCGAACTCCGGCCGCCGCCTGCTGTCAGCGTAGGCAGCGTTCTCGGCCTCCCCGACGACTTGTCACGACCACCGTCCGACGCGACGCCTCCCACGCTATCGGGCATGCCCAACCACGTGCCCTATCCTGGCCAGAGGGGCGATTCCGGCGAGCTCTCGCATGGCATCACCGTGCTCTGCCTCGCGGGCCTGGTCGACCGTTCGAACTGTCCCGTGGGCCACTGGCAGGTGGACCCCGCGGGATTAGCCGCTAAGCTGGCCTCTAATCTACCACCCATGTGCAAATGACAAATGGGACCCACGTCCAAATTAACCTGGGATTAATTAAACAATCCTAGTGAACTGCTAACAGGTGGGTCCAACTCTTTTAATTAACCCACTTAATAAATAACCCTGGTTAGCATTGCAACCAATGACATGTGGGCCCCGTGCTTAATTAAACCAGTTTTATAATTAAAACTTAAATAGTTAATTAGTTAGCCACTGCCAGATGGGGCCCACCCCCACTAACAAACCCTTCTAGTTTAAATTAAACCCTGTTAAATAACTCTGTCTATTACAGGTGGACCCCCCTTGGTCAGCTTGACCAGTCAACAGCTGACTATTGACTGCTGACTCAATAGTCTATAGGGGCCACTGTCAGCCTCTAACAACTTTGCTGGGTACACTTCAGAGTGCACTCATAGCAAATTGCTATTTAATTTTCAATTAGTAATAATTTCAAAAATGAATAAAACTTGGAAAAATCATATAAAATAAACCATAACTCGGATGAAAAAACTTTGTACATGAAAGTTGCTCAGAACGACGAGACGAATCCGAATACGCAGTCTGTTCATTCGCCACGCGTCCCTAGCATAGCGAACCTGCAACCTTCCCCCTCCGGCCCGTCAGTCCAAAAACGCAAAACACCGGGAATACTTTCCCGGATGTTTTCCCCCTTCGCCGGTATCGCCTGCTACTGCGTTAGGTCTCCCCTAGCACCGCGTATTGCCATGTTATGCTTTGTGTTGCTTTTGTTGCTCTGTTATTTATTGTGTTCCCCTCCGACACTTCTTTCCGGTAGACCCCGAGACCGTTGATGCTTCGGTGTTCGACTACGGCTACGCTTCTGAAGATTCCTTTCGTCTGCAGAGCAACCAGGCAAGCCCCCCCCCTTGATCACCAGATATCGCCTATTCCTTCTCTCTACTGCGTGCATTAGAGTAGTGTAGCATGTTACTGCTTTCGGTTAATCCTATTCTGCTGCATAGCCTGTCATTGTTGCTACAGTTGATACCCTTACCTGCAATCCTAAATGCTTAGCATAGGATGCTAGTATTCCATTAGTGGCCCTACATTCTTGTCCATCTGCCATGCTATTCTATCGGGCCGTGATCACTCGGGAGGTGATCACGGGTATATACTTACATACATATTATATGATACATGTGATGACTAAAGTCGGGTCGGCTCGTAGAGTACCCGCAAGTGATTCCGATGTGGGGACTGAAAGGACAGGTGGTTCCATCCCGGTAGTGGTGGGCCTGGGTTCCCGACGGCCCCCGGCTGTTACTTTGTGGCGGAGCCATAGGGCAGGTTGAGACCACCTAGGTGAGAGGTGGGCCTGGCCCTGGTCGGCGTCTGCGGTTACATCAATTAACACGCTTAATGAGATCTTGGTATTTGATCTGAGTTTGGCCAATGGCCTATACGCACTAACCAACTACGCGGGAATAGTTATGGGCACTCGACATCGTGGTATCAGCCGAAGCCTTCTTAACGTCAGCGACTGAGCGGCGCGCGCCGGGTTGGACCGCATAACGCAACTTCCTTTGTAATGGAGGTTCTAGGTCTGCTCACCGGCCGCGTTCGCAACGTGCAGGTGTGAATTGGGCGATGGGCCCAGACCCCTGCGCGCATAGGATTTAGACCGGCGTGCTGACCTCTTTGTTGTGCCTAGGTAGGGCTGCTACGTGTTGATCTTCTAAGGCCGCGCATGACCCAGGAAAGTGTGTCCGGCCAGAGGATCGAGCGTGTTGGCTAATGTGGTGCACCCCTGCAGGGAAGTTTATCTGTTCGAATAGCCGTGTTCCTCGGTAAAAGGACGACCCAGAGTTGTACCTTGACCTTATGACAACTAAAACCGGATATTTAATAAAACACACCCTTTCAAGTGCCACATACAACCTGGTGACCGCTCTCTAACAAGGTGACGAGGGGAGGATCGCTGGGTAGGATTATGCTATGCGATGATACTTGGTGAACTTACCATCTACTCTCTTCTACATGCTACAAGATGGAGGCTGCCAGAAGCGTAGTCTTCGATAGGACTAGCTATCCCCCTCTTATTCTGGCATTCTACGATTCAGTCCACCGATATTGCCCCTTTACACAGATACCCATGCATATGTAGTGTAGATCCTTGCTTGCGAGTACTTTGGATGAGTACTCATGGTTGCTTTGCTCCCTCTTTCCCTCTTCCTCTACTCGGACGTCGCAACCAAATGTTGGAGCCCAGGAGCCAGACGCCATCGTCAACGACGACCCCTACTACACCGAGGGTGCCTACTACTACGTTCAGGCCGCCGATGAGTAGGAGTAGTTTAGGAGGATCCCAGGCAGGAGGCCTGCACCTCTTTCGATCTGTATCCCAGATTGTGCTTGCCATCTTATGGCAATTTGTTTAACTTATGTCTGTACTCAGATATTGTTGCTTCCGCTAACTCGTCTATGATCGAGCACTTGTATTCGAGCCCTCGAGGCCCTTGGCTTGTATTATGAAGCTTGTATGACTTATTTTATTTTTAGAGTTGTGTTGTGATATCTTCCCGTGAGTCCCTGATCTTGATCGTACACGTTTACGTGTATTATTAGTGTACGATTGAATCGGGGGCGTCACAAGCATTGACCCCAAATATCAAAAGGTGTCCTTCTGAGGCACCACCTATCCATCAAGGCTAACCTCCTCCTCCTCACACCTAGTAGTACTGAAACCACATATCATGTACTCGGTTTTAGTTCTACTAAGCCTAAACCCTTTCAATTCCAAGGTTTGTCTCCATAACTCTTAACTTCCTATTCAACCCCGTCCGACTATCGTCAACTAGCACCACATCATTTACAAAGAGCATACACCATGGGATATATCCTTGTATATCCCTTGTGACCCCATCCATCACCAAGGCAAAAAGATAAGGGCTCAAAGCTGACCCCTGATGTAGTCCTATCTTAATCGGGAAGTCATCACTGCCGACATCACTTGTTCGAACACTTGTCACAACATTATCGTACATGTCCTTGATGAGGGTAATGTACTTTGTTGGGACTTTGTGTTTCTCCAAGGCCCACCACATGACATTCCATGGTATCCTATCATAGGCCTTCTCCAAGTCAATGAACATCATATGCAAGTCCTTCTTTTGCTCCATGTATCTATCCATAAGTTGTCGTACCAAGAAAATGGCTTCCATGGTCGACCTCCCAGGCATGGAACCAAACCGTTTGAGATTTCCATTCCAGCAAAATTCCGTAGAAGTTGATTTGAGCGAAAATTTTAGGGTTAGGTTTGCGCTGAACTGATCTCGGATAGACCGAATAGAAAGAATCAGACTCACCGGTTTGGCCTCTAGCCATTGTACATTGTACATCTCGGTGTCAATGAGTGGTACAAATCGGTGGATCCCAGTCTAAAATCTCAGTAGAACGCTAGCATGTCGGAGAGACCGAAACACATTTCGGTCAGGCCGAGACTATGTGTCCAAGTCTCTGTAATTGCTTCAGTGCTACCGAGATGATCTACTCGGAATTTCTGAAATCATTTATGTGAAAACCTAAAACTAAAGTTTTAACTCAAAATTTTGTCAAAATGCTTGTGATGCTCATCTATTCCACTCTACCCACTCTACTCCACAGGTGCATGTGTTAGCATGTCAGACCTCAGTGACAGCCAAAACAGATCTGAAGAGCATAGTGTTGATCTTGATGCATGATCTAGTCCAGAGGAGAGTTACCATGAGGGAGAAAGGAGTTCTCCGAGCTTACCTCCTGCTACCCCCAGAACGAAGAAGAAAAAGAACTCAGATGATGAGGATGAGGACTTCCATGCATGTTGAGGAAGGGACCTCCAAGAGGAAGAAAACTGTTGTTGCTAAGGAGTATGGCACATCTGCTAACACTATAATCCATAACATCATTAAAACAAGCAAACTATGCAACGAAAATATAATTTGTCTAAAACAGAACAGTCTGTAACGACCTTAACAAACACTATTCTTCTGTAACTCCTAAAAAACCTAAAAAAATTCAGACAACGTGCGAAATTTGTATATCAATGGTGTGTAAAAAACACAGAATTTTATCACGTTCCAGTGAATTATAATAATTCCAGTACTGGGTGTAAAAGTTCCTATTTTTTCACAAAATCAAGTCAACTATCAACCAAATCACCCCAAAGGCTTTACTTGGCACAAACACTAATTAAAACATAAAACACAATCATAACATTAGCATAATTTTGTCAACACATCAAAAATAAAAAAACAATAAGGAAAAATAAGATAACTGTTGGGTTGCCTCCCAACAAGCGTTATTTTTTATGCCCCTAGCTAGGCGTAAGGCATTGTTTCAAGTATTGTCATCTTTAGTTTTAATCCCATAGGTGTCCCTCATAATAGATTCATATGGTGGATTTATTCTCCATCTAGGGAAGTGTTCCATCCCTTTCTTTAATGGAAATTGGAATCTTATATTTCCTTCTTTCATAACAATAATAACACCTATGTTTCGTAGGAAAGGCCTACCAAGTACTATAGGACAAGACGGATTACATTCAATATCAAGCGTAGTGAAATACATGGGCACATAATTTCTATTAGCACATATGAGCGCATCATTTATTCTACCCAATGGTTTCTTAATAGTTGAATCCGCTAAGTGTAAATTAAGGGAACATACATCCATATCAACAAGGACTGGCACATCACATAAAGGTTTTGGTCTATGTCACAGCCCTAGAAGTTGGTTGTAAATAGTTGCATAATCATGCATGCATCATGTGTAAATTCAAATGAATTTGAAATGGGGGATGATCAAACCCTAGCACCAAATCAAATCAAACACGTTCAACCTAAAAATATTTTCAATAAACGCAAAAATGACTTCATTAATGTTTGATAATTTTGGCAAGGGTTTTGATCCAAACAGAAAATATTGAACATTTTTTGGGAATTTTTTGGGCTTTGATTTAAATCACTAATGTAATTGAGTTGAGACCGATTCTTCTAGAATTTTTCTCGTTGTCATGTTGGATGGAGTTCTCGGAAGCAAGGATGTCAAGATCAACATGATGCAAGCAATCAATGTTCTTATGAAGTGCAGTTGGAGCGAGAAGATTGTGATAGTTTTGTGACCTCCTTTCTTCTTACCTCACGTCTTGAATCTCGGGACGAGATTCTTGTTTAGTGGGGGTGACTTGTCACAGCCCTAGAAGTTGGTTGTAAATAGTTTCATAATCATGCATGCATCATGTGTAAATTCAAATGAATTTGAAATGGGGGATGATCAAACCCTAGCACCAAATCAAATCAAACAAGTTCAACCTAAAAATATTTTCAATAAACCCAAAAATGCCTTCATTACTGTTTGATAATTTTGGCAAGGGTTTTGATCCAAACCAAAAATATTGAACATTTTTAGGGAATTATTTGGGCTTTGATTAGATTCTCAACTCAAATACATTAGTGATTTAAATCAAATCCCAAATAATTCCATGTTCAATATTTTTGGTTTGGATCAAAACGCTTGCCAAAATTATCAAACATTAATGAAGGTATTTTTGGGTTTATTGAAAATATTTTTAGGTTGAACTTGTTTGGTTTGATTTGGTGCTAGGGTTTGATCATCCCCCATTTCAAATTCATTTGAATTTACACATGATGCATGCATGATTATGCAACTATTTACAACCAACTTCTAGGGCTGTGACATTATAGTAGAAACGCTAGCACCTAGATCACATAAAGCATTACACTCATAATCTTTATCTTTACTTTAATAGTAGGTTCCCATTCATCATACAATTTCCTAGCTATAGAAACCTCCAATTCTAGCTTTTCTTCATGAGCTTTTATCATAGCTTCTATAATATGTTTAGTCAAAGCTTTATTTTATTCATAAACACTGGGTGAATTTATCATGGATTGAAGCAAGGAAATATATTCAACTAAAGAGCAACTATCATAGTTGAAGTCCTTGTAATCCAAAGTAGTGGGAACACCACTAGTTAAAGTCTTGACATATCCAAACCCACTTTTATCATTTTTATCATTAAGATCATCACCCTTCGAACAATTGGGACGACTTCTAGCTAAAGTTGACTCATCTCCAATCCCTTTTCATCAAGTTTTATATTAATAAACAATGATTCAATAGGTGAGACACCAATCATTTTAATATCTTCATCATGATTATGGTAAAAACTGGTTGGAATAGCCTTTTCTAGAAATTCTCGCTTAGCTCTCAACCTTGCGGTTCTTTTTTTACTTTCATCAATGGAGACATAGATATATTTAATAGACTCATTAATAATGCTTGGGTGGATTTTTTTAATTTGAGAGTATCCACATCATGAGAAAATCTATCCATGTTTCTAGCCATCTCATCAACTTTATTCAATTTTTTTCTACCATGGCATTAAATATCATTTGAGAACTAATGAATTATCTAATGCTATTTTCAAGATCAATAGGTATCCTATTATTATTACAAGAATTTCCATAGGAATTGCCATAATTATTATTGGAGGAATTTCTAGGGTACGGTCTAGGATTAAAATTACCTCTATAAGCATTGTTGTTGAAGTTATTCCTAGAGACAAAATTCACATCAATAGCATCATTGTTTTGCTCAATCAAAGTAGATAATGGCACATCATTAGGATCAACATGAGCATTTTTTACTAGCAGTCATTTTCATAAGAGCATCCATTTTATCACTCAAAGTAGTAACTTCTTCAACAGAGATTACCTTCTTACCTGTTGGAGCTCGTTCGGTGTGCCATTGAGAGTAATTTTCCATTATATTATCAGGGAGTTCTGTAGATTCTCCTGATGTGATTCCCATAAAAGTACCTCATGCAGCAGAGTCTAGAAGATTTCTAGAAAAAAAGTTTAGTCTCGCATATCAATTTTGTATAATCATCCATAAGCTTAAACCATGGGTGGTAATCATTAATTTCATTCTCTCCCAAGATTTGCAACATGTTCATGCTCAAGTTGCTTAAAGTTCATAATTTGATTTCTAAGAGAAATAATCTTAGTGGGAGGAAAATACTTGGCAATAAAAGCATCCTTACACTTATCCCATGAATCAATACTATTTCGAGGAAAGGATGAAAACCAAGTTTTAGCACGATCTCTTAACGAGAAAATAAATAATTTCAACTTTATAATATCATTATCCACATATTTTTTCCTTTGCATATCACATAATTGAACGAAAGTATTACGATTAGATGCATCATCCTCATTAAGATTTCCAGAAAATTGTTTTTCCATAACAAGATTTAGTGTCGGTGTAATGAGAATCGGGGTCCCACTAACCTCTGAAGATGGACCATGACACTGCTCGGCAACGCCCGACAATCATTTCATCGGCAAGCACTACTACCGCACGGGGGGCGTCTCTCCCGCGGCATGGATCAACACTCGAGCAAACCAACTAGAAGATTCCCCAGAATGGCCTCCCCTGCCGGGTAGGCGAGTCTGGCAGTGTCGAGACCACGCCCGAGATCGATTCCAAGCTACTTCAGCAGGGTCTCTGGGGCCGCCAAGACAGACCCCGGCAAGCTTCGGATCGGCGAGCAAGTTCCTTGCCGCCCGCCAAGCCAGACCCCGGCAAGCTTCGGATCGGCGAGCAAGTTCCTTGCCGCCCGCCAAGCCAGACCCCGACAAGCCTCGTATCAGCAAGCAAATTCCTTGCCGCCCGGCAAGTATTGACCCGGCAAGCAAAGTTCCTTGCTGGTGCTCTATATCAATAATAGGCACGTCACTAGATAGATAAGGACTGCCTAGCCACGTATTCATCCACCACTCTAGAACTACCTCTATTGGAGTCTTCCCAAGCACGTGTCAAGATGGCATGGCTAGATGCTCAAGCGGTGGTGACTAGGCAGGCTACTTTCCTGGTGGTCGAATAGAAGCCATGCACCCAAGCGGTGCATTTAATTCACTCTCAGTGATAAGGATGATCACACTGTAGTACCTTTACACCTCTTGTATGCACTATACGCCACTGTTGGAGACCCCTTGGACATATAAAAGGAGGCCCAAGGAATAGCAGAAAAGGGGGGCTTCTGGCCGAGTTGATACGGGTAGCTACTGTGTACGGTTCATCACATAGCGCTCCTGGAGCCAGAGCTCAAGAACACTCAAATATACACCAAAGCAGGACTAGGGTATTACGCATCCTCGCGGCCGGAACCTAGGTAAACGATCTTTGTGCTAGCTCCTAGACCTGCTCTTTGCACGACCCCGCGCCCGCCAACCGTAGAAGGGATCCTAGTGATCCCATAGGTGTCGTTTCCACCGACATCTTTGGCGTGCTAGCTAGGGGGCGCAATTGTGAAAATCTGGTCTAGCAGTTAGCACGTCAGTTTCTTCAAGATCATCATCATCACCTTCCATGGCGCCCAAGAAAAAGGGCTCTATGACGATGAAGCTTTCCACGTCCAAGCTTCCTTCACCCACACCTGCGGATGGTGCGGGCGGCGCTAGCGCCGCGGATGGCGCGGCTGCTGCGGTAGGCACGACTGGCGCAGGCTGCGTGGTCGCCGTGCCCGCTGCAGCAAGAGCGGGCGATGGAGATGCTGGAGGTGTTCATCTTCCGCGACCCCCCGACCAAATTTCTTCACCAACAATGGCGTCTTCTTCGCCATCATCGCAATTCAGAGAAAGCTAAGTTCCAAAACATTAATTACACCCTGTTGCATAGTCTCATCCTTAATGATGTTTTTGCACATAACCTGTGCGCGAAGGAGCACTCTTGAGACAATCTGCGCTCCGGGTTGTTCGGGTCCGCCTAGCAACACCCGTGCAGCCACGTTTGTTCTTGGAGTGTGAAGCTCTCGAGAAGGCGGCGTCCTCGATAGGCTGCTAACTAGGATCCGTTCCTATGCACCATTGACTAGGATGTGCACAATCGACATGCATTCCGGCAAGTGTAGGGAATAGTTGTGCAAAAATTTAGTCATTTAAGGTAAAGACTTAACAAGTTTCTATTTATTTGAGATTTCTGCATAAACCTGAATGCCAAGGAACCTTCTCGGGGCTAGTTGCGCTCCATTTTGCCTCGAGTCCGCTCGGCAACTTTTGCAGCTGCGCTAGAACCAGGAGGGCAAACCTTTCCAGGAGGCGACATTCCCGAGTAGCTGCTAAGGGCCCGTTCCCTCAACCGCTGCTGGCTGGATCGTATGCACCAGAAAGCATTCCAGCAGGCATAGGGGATATTTAGCAGAAGTAAAAATTTATAAGTGAGTTAAGTGCAATTCAGATGCTAATCAACTTGCCATATTAATACGCAGTTATGGCCCAGGGGCTGGCAACGCCCTTAGGACCAATCTTCTTGGTGTCAAGAACGACGTAGTTCTTCGCCATAAGCCTTCCCGGCAATGATCTTGCCGGGAGGCGGTGTCAAGGATGACGAAGTTCTTCGCCATGAGCCTTCCCGGAAGTGTCGAGAACTCCAGAGTTCTCCACCGAAATCAGGCATCGAGAACGTCAAAGTTCTCTGCTGAAGATAAAAGCCTTCCTGGTGACAAGCTTGCCGGAAGCCGGCGTCGAGAACGTCAAAAGTCTCCACTGAAAATGTAAGACTTCCCGGCAACAGCCTTGCCGGGAGCAAGAAAGGAAACAAAACCACACTCTAGCATCAAGATCTGTAGAGTTCTCTGCCAGAAAATTTCCATGGAAGCAGACTCGGAGGCCGGCCAACGCCTCTAGGAGCAACTTTTTTGGGAAACGTGGTTAAACACTATCATGACCCATGCAAAAATTGGCCCCAACTCCAGCGTCGAGCTCTTAGAGATCTCCACTGAAGCTAGGCCCGGGGGCTATGTCGGTGTAATGAGAACCGGGGTCCCACTAACCTCTGAAGATGGACCATGACAGTGCTCGGCAACGCCCGACAATCATTTCTCCGGCAAGCACTACTACCGCACGGGGGGCGTCTCTCCCGCGGCATGGATCAACACTCGAGCAAACCAACCAGAAGATTCCCCAGAATGGCCTCCCCTACCGGGTAGGCGAGTCTGGCGGTGTCGAGACCACGCCCGAGATCGATTCCAAGCTACTTCAGCAGGGTCTCTGGGGCCGCCAAGCCAGACCCCGGCAAGCTTCGGATCGGCGAGCAAGTTCCTTGCCGCCCGCCAAGCCAGACCCCGGCAAGCTTCGGATCGGCGAGCAAGTTCCTTGCCGCCCGCCAAGCCAGACCCCGACAAGCCTCGTATCGGCAAGCAAATTCCTTGCCGCCCGGCTAGTATTGACCCGGCAAGCAAAGTTCCTTGCCGGTGCTCTATATCAATAATAGGCACGTCACTAGATAGATAAGGATTGCCTAGCCACGTATTCATCCACCACTCTAGAACTACCTCTATTGGAGTCTTCCCAAGCACGTGTCAAGATGGCATGGCTAGATGCTCAAGCGGTGGTGACTAGGCAGGCTACTTTCCTGGTGGTCGAATAGAAGCCATGCACCTAAGCGGTGCATTTAATTCACTCTCAGTGATAAGGATGATCACACTGTAGTAACTTTACACCTCTTGTATGCACTATACGCCACTGTTGGAGACCCCTTGGACATATAAAAGGAGGCCCAAGGCGTAGCAAAAAAGGGGGGCTTCTGGCCGAGTTGATACGGGTAGCTACTGTGTACGGTTCATCACATAGCGCTCCTGGAGCCAGAGCTCAAGAACACTCAAATATACACCAAAGCAGGACTAGGGTATTACGCATCCTCGTGTCCCGAACCTAGGTAAACGATCTTTGTGCTGGCTCCTAGACCTGCTATTTGCACGACCCCGCGCCCGCCAACCATAGAAGGGATCCTAGTGATCCCATAGGTGTCATTTCCACTGACATCTAGCAAAGCAACATGAATGTCATATGACTCCGCACTAGTGGCAGGAGGAGCAATTGTAGTAGTAATAAAATCATTACTATTATTATTTGAAAAATCACACAACTTGCTATTTTCTTGAGACATAACGACAAATGAGCAAACTAACAAAGTAAATATTTTTTTATTTTTTATTTTTATGAGAAGTGGGGGAGATGAAAACGAGAGGCAAATGCAAATAAAAAGGAGAGCAAGTAGATGATATTTTAGTGTAGGTACTTGATAGGTTTTGATGATGTCTCCCCCACAAAGGCGCCAGAAATTATTCCTGCTACTTGTGAGCCGCGTTGGGATTTTCCCTGAAGAGGAGGGGAGATGCAGTACGATAGAGATAAGTATTTTTCTCAGTGAGAACCAAGGTTTATCTAACTAATAGGAGAATCGTGCAAAGCCTCGTGAACAACACATGTACGCAAAAGCAAATACTTGCACCCGACGCGAGCAAGAGGGCTGTCAATACCCTTGAACTCGTTACTTGCAAGGATCAAATCTTGTATAGGTAGATGGATAAATTGCAAAACAAAATAAAAGAAATAACATTGCTACGAATGTATTTTGGATTTATAATATGATAAAGCTAGACCCGGGGCCCATAGTTTTCACTTGAGGCTTCTCTCTCGAACACATAGCATACGGTGAGTGAACAAATGACTGTTGGGAAATTGATAGAAAAGCGCATAGTTATGACGATATTCAAGGCAATGATCATGTATATAGGCATCTCGTCCGAGACAAGTAGACCGACCCCTGCCTGCCTCTACTACCATTACTCCACCAATCTACCGGTATCCAGCATGCATCTATGGTATTAAGTTCATAAAAAATAGAGTAACTCCTTAAGCAAGATGACATGATGTAGAAAAAGTAAACCCAATCTGTCGGTGGAAACGACACCTATGGAATCACTGGGATCCCTTCTACGGTTGGCGGGCGCGGGGTTGTGCAAAGAGCGGGTCTAGGAGCCAGCACAAAGGTCGTTTTACCCAGGCTCGGGCCGCGAGGGTGCGTAATACCCTAGTCCTGCTTTGGTGTATATTTGAGTGTTCTTGAATTCTCGAACTAGCTACGGTGTGTGCGTAGTCCAAAATATCCGAATCCTTCTCTAGTATGCCTCGGGCCTCCTTTTATAGTCAAAAGGGGTCGCCACAGTGGCATACAGGAGGTGGAAAGGTATACAGTGTACAAGCTTATCGCCTGTCATTACGGGACAAGGCGCACTAAATGCGCTTCTTAGGTGTCCCATTGCTTTATTGGGGACGGCAACGAGGCCCGTCCCGTCCGTCGCCGCCCCGTCTCGCTCCGACACGCGTCCAGGCCAACGAGGCATGCGGCGCCACATAGGCTGCAGACTGCTGAGATGGCGTGGTGGTAGGGTCTTCACGAAGATCTGCATGCCACCACGTAGGTGTTTGCTGAGTTGGCCCAGAAGCCGCACGTCGCCACGCAGGTGCCTGCCCAGCTGGTTGGGCTGGCAGCTGTATAAGAATGGCGGTGGAGTCTTGGCAGACGTGGGCCTGGCTGTGGCCCCGCAGGTGTCCTCGGCAAGGGTCTTGTCGGGGCCCCGGCAAGGGTCTTGCCATGGCATCGCGGTCGTCTCCGGCAAAGGATTTGCCGGGGGTCTCGTGGATTTCCTCGGCAAGGATCTTGCCGAGGATCGTCGTCTTCTGGTCCTCATCTGATCTTGTGTGCTTATGATCTTGACAAAGATCTGCATGCCACCATGGAGGTGCCTCCCGAGCCTCGGTTCCAAAGTGGTTAATGGTATGGAACCTTTGGGCTCAAGGGTGGCGCGCCCTGCTGGTGTTGGGCAAGTTGCCCCAGTAAGGCTCTTGCCAGGGGTGCGGGGCCGCCCCGGCAAGGGTCTTGCCCGGGGAGTCCACCTCGCCCTCTTGCCCTTTGTGTCTCTGGTCTTGGCATTGCTTTGCCCGTCTTGTGCCTTTGGCTTCCCTCCTCTGCCCTACTAAGTGTGGCCGCAGGTGCGGCTTTGACTGCCCGTGCACAAGTAGAGGGGTAAAAAGGAGAGACCCTACTTTTGTACACCGACAGGAGCCCCCGGGCCTGGGCCACACATAAGCGCAACACGTTGTTGGGCCAGGCCCAGAACGGTGTGCGGGCACAAGGGGCGGAGTTTTACTGCGGTAATTCCTTCGTTCGCTGCGGTTCCCCACGACCCATGTTGAATGCACGACGTGGAGGGTCGTGCGTGACATGGGGGTCACGCATGGGATGGTAGCTACTCTCATGCGTCACATCTTGGTAAAGAGGCGGCTCGCGCCTTCCCCATAAAAAGAGGAAAACGCAGGGGCGCGACTCATTACTGAGTGGACTCGGGTCGTGGCCTTCGAGGCGCCCATGCCCTACGATCATGGGGTGGAAAAGGGTCGCCTCACTCGTCCCCTCGATTTCTGTTCACTCACCACGTGTCCCCCATGCCTTGAAGATGGTAGGCGGCGGGTGCGGGGGGCACGGGCCTTAAATGACAAGGCGGGAAATCGGGCCGCCACTGATTGGAGCAGCGGGTCGGTCTCGGTTCCCTGCGCTGCTGATGTCCGGATTGGTTGAGTGAGGCGGCCGAGCCCCGACCCCGCCCCTTTATAAGAAGGGGAGGGGTGGCACCCCTCAGTCTTTCATCATCCGCCTCCTTCCACCTTGGCTCCTTTCTTTCTTCTGCTATGGCGAGAGGGCACGCCGGTGCTTCGACGGTGGCGATGAGGGTCTCCGCTCGACAGCGCGCCCCTCCTTCCCAAGAGCTCGTGGCGGCAGAGCCGGCTACGAGAGGAAGGGGGGCGAGGCCGAGGTCGCCATGGCGCTCGGGGAAGAGGAGGACGGGGCGGCGCACCGGCCTCGCCTCCGCCGGCGGTCCCTCCCCCAATGGAGGGCCACGTCGGGGACCAGCCCCGCGAGTTCTTCATCAGGCTGCACCGGCCCGTGCGTCGCCGTCTTCCTGTCCCCGCTCCATTCACTCGGTAGATGCAGCTCGACCTGCCACAGACTCCGAGGTTGCATATGAGGGGCTACGGGAATGGCGGTACGCGGGTTGATGTTGACTTCCCCGCCCATCACGTCATGTATCTTCGTCACGGATGGAAGACCTTCGCTCGTATCCATAGCCTGACAGAGGGGCTCGTTCTCTATTTCAAATTAATGGAGAACGGCCTGCTCTCTGTCAACGTCTTTGGGGACTTTGGAACTCGCCTAAAGTGTTGCGTGGAGAGCTCCTCCGACGATGAAGACTCCTCCTCAAGCGGGAGTGACGAGGAGGACAGCGACAGCGACGACGAGGGCTTCAAGCGGGGGAACGCCGACTCCGACTGACCGCGTCGCCCCTCCCTTGGCCATGCGCCCTGCCGAGGGCCTTCCTCGTCAAGGTCTCCATCGACGCGTTCCCCATCGCCCCCTTTTTGCTTTCACCTGTCGCACCTGGGAGGAAAAGCGCAGGAACGGGGATCATGGGGCACTTATCTTTTTTTAGTTTGTAAGCCTACGGGCCTTAGTAGAATTTAGACCTTGTAACCCCCTCACTCGTGTATATGTTCTGTATGAATTGTAATTGTTAACAACGTATGAATGAAAAGAAGGGTGTTTGTCGGGCTTCTTCTGCGCGTGGGCGGGGGCCACACCAAGGAGCGAGTCCTTGTTATCTTAAGACAAACATTGCAACCCGGCAACAGTCCTTGCCGTCCTCCTGCTCTATAGCTCGATTACACTCACGCCCATGGCGGAGGTAGGGGCAAAGCAGGATTGGGCCCTTCGCCCGCTCCCTTCCCACCGTGCTACGACCAAGTCCTGGTCCAAAGTAAGGTTTTTTGGACATGGGAAAGAGGGAGCATGATGGTATAAGAGTGAGCGAAGTATTGTACGTTCAAGTTTCATACGGAAGTAGGGAGTGGGGAATGAAAAACTTATCTGATGTTGCAGCCCCCTGGCAGTCTTAGCTTCCCTCGGTCGGACCTTTGGATCCGCAGCCCCTGGCAACCTTGGCTTGCCGGGGTCGGGGCGCCGGCCTGTTCTCTTTCCTCCAACAGCTCAGCAGAAATGTCCATGCACCCTGCGAACCTAAAAGGACAGGAAGGAACAGAGATATGCACACTCGACCTCTATGTTAGGGGTTAGTCGCTGCTAACCACTATCAACCCTAACCGAGGGAGAGACTCAACCTAGCATGCATGCTAAAACTTAGGGCGCCAGCGCTTCATTTAATTTTGCTCAGGGTCTGTGCTTGGCTTTGTACAAAGGGTTACATGCCTCGCCGACAAGGCTTGTACAAAAGGTGGTCTGCCGGGGAACCCGACAACCGCGCCTTATGGGTAAAACTTGCGAAGATGTTCGATGTTCCAGGAGTCGCTCACTGGAATAGCATCTTCGGTCTCCACGCGGACTGCGCCGGGCCTAGTGACTCGTATTACCCAATAAGGGCCTTCCCACTTCGGCATCAACTTGTTGGAATTCTTGGCCGATTGAACGCGCTGAAGAACGAGGTCGCCTTCCTCAAAGCTTCGGGCATGAACCTTGCGGCTATGATAGCGGCGCAAGGCTTGCTGGTAGCGCGCTGCTCTCACAGCCGCCCGAAGACGATCTTCCTCAAGGAGCGTTGCGTCATCTTGCCGCAATTGCTCTTGCTCAAGCTCATCATAAGTGAGTACTCGAGGTGACCCGTACATGAGTTCCGTGGGGAGAATTGCTTCTGCCCCGTAAACGAGGGAAAAAGGTGTCTGGCCGGTGGCTCCATTTGGTGTCATTCTGATTGACCAAAGAACCGCCGGCAATTCATCAATCCAGCATCGTCCGCACCTGCGTAGCCTGTCAAAAGTCCTTGTCCGGAGGCCTCGCAATACTACCGCATTTTCCCTCTCAGCCTGGCTGTTGCTTCGTGGATGTGCAACAGAAGCAAAACAGACCTTGTTGCCGAGGTCCTGGATGTACTGCATGAAGGCGTGGCTTGTGAACTGTGTGCCGTTGTCGGTGATGACTCTATTTGGCACACCAAAATGGCAGACTAGCCCCTTTAAGAATTTGACGGCTGATTGTGCTGTCACCTTTCTCACTGGCTCCACCTCTGGCCAGTTTGTGAACTTGTCGATTGCAACGTACAAGTACTCAAAGCCCCCGACAACACGGGGAAAGGGCCCCAGTATGTCGAGCCCCCAGACCGAGAATGGCCAGGAAAGAGGGATTGTTTGGAGAGCTTGAGCTGCACTACAAAAAAATACACTTCCGTGATGATACGTGTTTGTCACAGTAGGTCGCGTTTTCTGTCATGCATGTACATCCATGACAAATTTATGACAGAATCAAGATAGTCATACCTGTGCTGTCGTAGAAGTGTTCCATGACATTGCCAATATTATCATCACGAAAGTGTCCACTTCCATGACGATAAATCGCGCGTCACAGAAGTGCTTTCGTCAAGGGTGACCGACACGTGGCATCCACCGTAACGGAACGCCGTTAAGCTATCGGGTCGGATTTTGGATCCGATAACCCGTTAACAGCCACGACCAATGCCGATTTTCCACGTGTAAAATTCTCATTGGCTGACGGATCCACGCGTCAGCTCCGCGTTGGCACAGGTGTCACTCATCCAACGGTCGAGATGGGCCTATGATATGTTGACACGTGGACCGGCCCAAAAGTGGCCCACAAAGTTTAAATGGGCCGGCCGAAGGCCCATAAGATTTAGCGGACCATAATGGGCCGGCCCAGCTAAAGGCCCACAAAATTTAGCGGACCATAATGGGCCGGCCCAGCTAAACGCCCACACGATTTTGCAGACCATAATGGGCCGGCCCAGCTAAAGGCCCACAAGATTTTGCGGACCACAATGGGCCGGCCCAGCTAAAGGCCCACAAGATTCTGCAGACCATAATGGGCCGGCCCAGCTAAAGGCCCAACATTCTCTGTCAAATCGGCCCGTCAACAGCCTGTCCTAAACTTGTCATCAACGTGGCCCATGGTCACTTCTGGCCCGTTAACAGTCCGCTAAGTAATTGGGCCGAATTACGGCCCGGTGTATTTCCGGCCTGTTAAAGGTCCGGCTTCATTTGGGCCCATTTACAGGCCATCAAAACTTTCGCCCATAAACGACCATGAAGGATTTGGGTCATATTCGGCCATGTCTGACATTCGGCCTGTTAGAGGCCCACTATAGCTTTGGGCCACTTTCGGCATGTTGTCATTTTCGGCCTGTTAACGCCGGATGTAAACCATGGGCCATATGTGGCCCAACGTCATATCGGGCCCATTAACGGCCCATATAAAACTAACGATAATCTAGCCCGGCCGAAGTTCCGGCCTGTTAAAGGCCCGTGTATTAGGTCGGCGCATTTACGGCCCGTCCAAATTTCGTCCTGTCAAAGATCCGCATCGTAAATGGGCCACCATTTCGGCCTGCTAAGTCCAGTGGGTTATTTGGCACAATCAGGGCCCAATCTCACTTTTGGTCTATTAAAGGCCCATGTTTTTATGGGCTCGAGATATTTACACTTGTAAATGGCCTATTTTTACTGAGGGCCCAAATAATGTTTAGGCCTGTTAAAGGCCCACTATGGGCACAGGCCTACCAGAAAAATATGAAAGCTTATGCTGATTTAGGCCCAGATATTTTTAGTGGGCTACATGCCAATTTCGGCCCGTAATCGTTTTTAGCCCAATTGGAATGGGCCCGACGAATGTTGGCATGTTGGGCTCCTACGAAGCTTTCGGCCGAATACATTACTAAGATAAACCTACACTATACAAAAATAGCGTCGTAATTACTGCAGCCTGAGGCAGCATCATAAAGGTTGTACCACAACAAAATAAATTCCAACCATACAACAAAAGGCCTGTTGGCATAAAGTTTACAGTCCTTCCAGATAAAAGCACCATCAGATGTATAGAAGCACATATCATTTGACCTGAGTGCTAATGTTTCAGGCCGTAGAATCTGATGGAGCAGCACGATCTCCACCTTTTTTCCGCCATTGCTCTTGAACAACGAAGCGAATGTCTCATAGTCTGGTTTCAAAACCATTCATATCTTGACGACATTTCTCAACCACTATTCTTGTTTCCGAAACAACGACCATTAGGGATTGGACTTGTGTCTGGAGCGCAGATATATCACTCTGTCTAGCAGGAAGATTTTGTTCAGTAGGCGATTTGGACGAGGTTACCTTGACAACCAACCCATAATTACGCAGGAAGGTGCTTTTTGCACTGTTAGTGGAGAGATACTGACGCACTACAGCAAGAGGTGACATTATGCCTGTAGTAGCCTCGTCACCTTCAGGTGGTTGTGGTTGTTCAATCATTTGTTCCATAGCTTCCTGAAAGTTCGAACTTGTAGATTAGTGTACCAGATAAGTTACTAATGAGACAAAACAAACAAAGTAGGTTAAACGTTTATACATAACTTATTTTGGTGAACTACTGTAATACATTAGCATGTATTGTAGTGCCAACTACATAATAAAATCACTTTCGGAACATATGTCCATGTAGCATGCCTACTGTATTGTCTATTTCCTCACATTCTTTGACATCTAAGGATAAAGAGACATGGTTTAAAGTAGGATGAACATAGTATGACATCATTCATATCATGGGCAAACAGATATAAAACAAACAAGCTATTTTATCATTGTGTGCGCACGTGAACATAACAACTAGATTACAGATCAAGACCAAAAGAATATCCTTCATCTCTTTTAAACCATGTAAGGTGAAATGATACGTTAAGACAACTATGAATAAAAGTGAACAGAGTAACTGGCATTGGTTGCACCAAGTAGTTAAATGAACACATCACAGTACTAATCAGTTCAAGGCAGGAGGAGTAAGGACTTACAACAACGGCTTGAACTGGTGTGCTCATGCCCTTCATCTTGCCGGTGTGGCAATCCTTGAAGATTTGCACTGCATTCGGTTCAGGTTCTTTTTGGTCCGCACGGGCTTTCCTCTGTATTTGGAACAAGTCAATATAGATACGATAATATGGCACACAAAAAAGAAGGAAGTAGCAGCTATTTACAAGAGCCTCGTAGTGTGCAATATAGCTACGAGATCCTGTTGTCTGTTGGAATTTCACTTTAGAACGGTTGGTTTTGTTCTTCAAACAGTTAGCCTAGAAGAAGATACACTTGTAAGGCACATACATAAATACAAGTTCAATATGTGGTCTGATCAAATACATATAGCCTACCTGATACTTTGGATCAGACTAGTGTTTAACGAGGGTTGTCCAGTCTTCATCTGTAATATATTCCACTGGAGATGTTTGGGCGATTTCATTGTTAGCCTTGCCTTCAAAGTGAGATTTTCTAAGGTGGTACCGATACTGTCGTAGAGCAGACTGAAAAACATGAGTGCATGCTTGTTTAGTTGCATCATCTTTCGGATCCAACTTGAACCTCATCTGTTGAAAAAAGAATGTGAGTCTTATTAGGAGGAAGATAGAAAGTATGGGACAGAGCAAGACAATATTACTAATTGCGATGGATAACATTACTTACGGATAAATGGTCAAGGAAGGTGTTAAACTGGGTATTGTCTTTCTCATTCCTGTACTGGATCCACGTTGGGAGGATACGTGCCTGACACCTAACGGCAACGGCTGCCTCTGATACTAACTTGGCTGACTCTGTAGCATCACGTGGCCTTTTTAAACCTGCCTCAAAATGGATCTCCATTCTTCCTCCTTTAGATTTTGTTAATCTATCAAGCATTATCCCTGATGTCTGTTTCCGCTTGCGCCGTGGTGCTAGTTCAACAACGAATATGGAAAGTGTTAGTGTACATGAAACTGTGAGAGTACATATAAAGGAGCATGCAACTGCAACTTGACTCGGTCAGGTACTGTCTTGGTGTTGATGCTCATGAGGTTCATCTGAGCTTGCCAAGTCCTGTTGTGTCAGCAGTGCTTCGGAAGTAGTGTTAGGTGTGAAGGCAGCTTGGGAACTGGCCAGTTCCGAAGCAAACGAACGAGCAACTGGTTGAGATGCTGGTACAGTTGAAGCGGATGCTGTAGCTGGTGGAGCAGGTGATACTGTGTTTGTAGATTTAGCCGGTGGACTTGGACCTTCTACTGCACTATAAGTACCAGCAGAATCTCGACGGCAGAACCTTTTCCGTTTCACCCAAC
The DNA here is from genome assembly GCF_002575655.3 of Aegilops tauschii subsp. strangulata. Taxonomy (NCBI): domain Eukaryota; kingdom Viridiplantae; phylum Streptophyta; class Magnoliopsida; order Poales; family Poaceae; genus Aegilops; species Aegilops tauschii. The sequence goes on from NC_053037.3 coordinate 292,159,903, forward strand.
GAGTAACATCACTCCCTACTATATTATTTTCCTTGCTCTTTTTTTACTTTGCCATGTCAAGCTGTACCCACAACACAAAAGCATAAAATCACTCTTCAGAACTCATTGATGCATGATACAAACAAGCAATACTTTGATGTAAGACAACCGTATGAGGATGGAATATGTAAGAAAAACAGGACGGCATGACATATTCACAGCTACGATGTGCAAACTAAGCAGAAGGATTTTCAAGAAAATAGAAGTAATGCAAGCTAGACACCATATGAAAGATGCAACCAATATTACTCTGCCAAGTTAAAAGTGTCTTGTCATAAGTGCAATTCGAAAAATTAGAAGCAGTACAACATAGAAATCAATGCAAGATGCAACCACTATCAAACTGCCATGTTAAAAGCGTCCAATCATGAGTGACTGATGCGGGATACACAATAGCAGTACTTTGATGTAAGAACATGGTATGATAGATAGATGCAGTGTATTCTAGACACAGAAAGCCATGTCATATGCACATGTATAACATATGAACTCAGCACGTGCAACTTAATCAAAACAGAAGAAATACAGGCTAGACAACATATGCAACATGAAACCAATTATCACACTGTCAACTTAGAGCAAGCACCTGCGATGGTGGAGTATGGGAGATGAACTCATCATGTAGACTTGGGACTTCAACTTCATTAGCAGTAGCAGTGGCAAATCTAGAGAGTCTCTGTTTGCGTCGGTCCGGAGGACCACCAACATCCCCTAACTTACTATTTTCCTTCCTATTTTCTGATATTGCCTTATGAAGTCAAAACCACAAGAAGATGAATAAAATTAGCTCTGCATAACTGGTTGATGCATGATACAGACGAACACTACTTTGATGTAAGGCAAGCGCAGGATAGGAGGATGGAATATATACAAAAAAAGACAGCGTTTCATATTCACACGTACGATAGGAGGATGGAATATGTATGAAAAAACAGTAAGCGGAAGGCATTTCAACAAAATTAGAAGAAATGAAAGCTAGGCACCATATGAACATGCAACCAATATCACTCTATTAGGTAAAAAGTGTCTTGTCGTAAGTGCCATTTCAAGAAATTAGAAGCAGTACAAGCTAGAAGACAATGCAAGATGCAACCTACATCACAGTCCCAAGTTAAATGTGTCTTATGGGTAAGTGATCGTTGCAGGTATAAGTTGTAAGCTACGAAGATGCAATTCAACATAATCAGAAGTAATACAAACTAGACATCATACGGAAAACGCAACCACGTATAACAGTTCCAAGTAAGAGCAAGCACCTGTGATGGTGGAGTAGGGGAGGTGTGCTCATCATGTACACATATGTTCTAGAAACAGGAACACGTGTCATATTCACAGGCATTATGTGTAAAGTAAGCAGATGCAATTCAAGTTAGAAGCAATACAAGCTAGAAATCATACGCAACATGCAACCACATATAATAGTGTCAAGTTAGACCAAGCACCTGTGATGGTGGAGTAGGGGAGATGTGCTCATCATCTACACAGCTACGTTGACTGTCCAGCCTTGTGTTGTCTTGCGAATCTTGTTGGGAGGATGGCGGAGTAGAATCTGTAGAGACCCCCTGTTTGAGTTGCTCCGAAGGACCACCATCATCCACCGCCGGACTAATTTCCTTCAGCTGTAATGATTTTGCATTGTGAAGTCAAACCGATAAGAAAAAGGAATAAAATTCGCTCTTCAGAACTCATTCATGCATGATACTGATGAACACTACTCGGATGAAAGGCAAACACATGATGCGAGGATGGAATATGTATGAAAAACAGGATGGTGTGACATATTCACACCTATGATGTGGTAACTAAGCAGAAGGCATTTCAACAAATTAGAAGCACTACAAGCTAGACACCATATGAAAGATGCAACCAATATCACTCTGCCAAGTTCAAACTATATGGCATTTCAACAAATTAGAAGCAGTACATGCTAGAAATCATATGCAAGACACAACCAATATCACAGTGGTGACTTAAAGGTGCCTTATCATAAGTGACTGATGCGGGATATGCAAGAATAGTAGTCTGATGTAGAAACAGGAACACATGTCATATTCACAGGCATTATGTGTAAAGTAAGCAGATGCAATTCAACAAAGTTAGAAGCAATACAAGCTAGACATCATACGCAACATGCAACCACATATAATAGTGCCAAGTTAGAGCAAGCACCTATGATGGTGGAGTAGGGGAGATGTGCTCATCATCTACACAGCTACGTTGACTATCTAGCCTTGCGTTGTCTTGCGAATCTTGTTGGGTGGATGGCGGAGTAGAATCTGTAGAGAACCTCCGTTTCAGTTGCTCGGAAGGACCACCATCATCCAATGCCTTGCCAATTTCCTTCAGCTTTATTGATTTTGCATTGTGAGGTCATACCGACAAGAAAAAGGAATATCATTCGCTCTTCAGAACTCATTCATGCATGATACTGACGAACACTACTCTGATGAAAGGCAAAGTCATGATACGAGGATGGAATATGTACGAAAAAATGGACGGCTTGACATATTCACACCTATGATGTGGTAACTAAGAAGACGGCACTTCAACAAATTAGAAACACTGCAAGACACCCATATGGAAGGTGCAATCAATATCACTCTGCCAAGTTAAAACTGTCTCGGCATAGGTGGCGTTCATCAAACTAGAAGCAATACATGCTAAAAATCATATTCAAGACGCAAACCAATATCACAATGCCAACTTAAAGGTGTCCCATCATAAGTGACTGATGCAGGATACACAAGAAGAGTAGTTTCATGTAAGAACATGGTGTGATAGACAGATATAGTATGTACCAAAAACAGGAAAGCGTGTCATATTCACATGTATCATGTGTAAGCTAAGCAGATGCAGTTTACACTAATTAGGAGCAATACGAGCTAGACACCATATGCAACATGCAACCAGATATCACACTGCCAAGTTAGAGCAAGCACCTTGGATGGTGGAGTAGGGGAGCGGAGACTTGGACCTTGTAATGCACTATCAGTACAAGGAGAATCGGTACAGATGCTCCGTTTACGTTGCTGCAGAGGACCACCATCATCGCCTTCCTTACTCTTTTCCTTCCTCTTTCTTGATTTTGCCTTGTCAAGTCAAACCCACAAGAAAAAGGAATAAAATTTGCTCTTCAGAACTCATTGATGCATGATACTGACGAACACTACTTTCATGTAAGGCAGCCGCATGATAGGAGGATGGAATATGTATGAAAAACAGGACGGCGTGACATATTGACATGTATGATGTATAAAGTGTAAACTAAGCACAAGGTGCTTGAACTTGTTAGAATCGATGCAAGCTAGAAACCATATGAAAGATGAAACCAATATCACTCTGCCAAATTAAAAGGGTGCCCTAACAAATGTATTTTACCAAATTAGAAGCAATACATGGCAACAGGCTAGAAATAATATGCAATATGCAAAGAATAAAGGTGACTCATCGTAAGTGATTGATGCAGGATACAGAAGAGAGGTAGTTTCATGTAAGAATAAGGTTAACACATAGATGTAGTGTGTACCAAAAATAGGAAGGCATGTCATATTCACAGGTATAGTGTGTAAACTAAGCAGATGCAATTTACCCTAATTAGAAGCATTACAAGCTAGACACCGTATGCAACATGCAACCACATATCAGACTGCGAAGTTAGAGCAAGCACCTGTGATGGTGGTGTAGGGGAAGTGCGGTCTTCAGGTACAGAGCTACGTTCAATATCTTCATTTAGGCTTGCTGTTTCTTGAGAATCATGTGGAGAGGATGAAATTGCATTCTTTATAAGAGTATTGAGTGTCATATTAACCCACGCGCGTGACTGTCTCATCATAAGCGATAGACGCAGGATACACAAGAACAGTAGTTTGATGTAAGAACATGGTGTGATGGGCAGATGTAGTATGTACCAAAAACAGGAAGGCGTGTCATATTCACATGTATAATGTGTAAGCTAAGGAGATGCAATTTAACAAATTAGGAGCATTGATGAGGGATACACAAGAAAAGTAGTTTGATGTAAGAACATGGTTAATAGAAAGACATAGTATGTACCAAAAACAGGAAGGCATGTCATATTCACAGGTATAATGTGTTAACTAAGCAGATGCAATTTACCCTAATTAGAAGCATTACAAGGTAGACACCATATGCAACATGCAACCACATATCACACTGCCAAGTAAGAGCAAGCACATGCGATGGTGATGTGGGGGGAATTGCGGTGATCAACTAGAGAGCTACGTTGACTATCTTCATTTAGCCTTGCTGTTTCTTGAGAATCATGTGGGGAGGATGACACTGCACTCTTTAAACGAGTAGGGCGTCTCACAGTAACCCACTCGGGTGACTGTCTCATCATAAGTGACTGACGAGGGATACAAAAGAGCATTAGTTTGATGTACGAACATGGTTAATAGACATATGTAGTATGTATCAAAAACAGGAAGGCATGTCATTATCAAAGGTATAATGTGTAAAGTAAGCAGATGCAATTTAACCAAATTGGAAGCAATACAAGCTAGACACCATATGCAACATGCAACCACATTTGACAGCGCGAAGTTAAAGCAAGCACATGGGATGGTTGTGTGTGGCAATTGAGATCATCAACTGCAGAGCTACGTTTACTGTCTCCAACTGCTGACACTGCACCCATTAGAGCGCTAAAACGCTTAGTGCTTATCTTCGAATTACACTGGAGCGACTTCTGTCTTTTCTTTTCTGCATTCATCAACACTGCGTCAGAGTCTGAAATACCCTTGCATAAAAAAACAATAGTGTGAGTATGGGTGAAGTGTGTGCACAATTAGTACAGTGTAAAGGTAGCAGATAGCAGGTCGGTGAGAAATAAATGACGGGAGACATATGATAGCTCTACAACATGCATGGCACACTAAATTACTACAGGATTCTATGAAAATAACAGTCGACTGAAAGCAAATAGGTCAGTCCATTTTTTCTGCACTGTTCGTTGTACAAAGAACGGGCAGATCACCTTCATCTACCTCCAGCCAGTCAGTGTTGATGATCTTCCTCGAAATGCCAGCGACCACCGGTCCAGTATTCCTCCCCTGCCTGCGCCCTCCCGTCGACCTCACCGCACCGCTGTGCTTGGCACCGCCCCCCCGGCCATCCATTCAAGCCCCGCCGACCTCCAGATCGGGCGCAAGCAGCTCCTGCACCCCACACCCCTATGATAGACACCGATGCGCCGCTTCCCCGGGGAACAGGCGGACTAGGTGCTCCGCGCGCCTAAGCGGGTGCTGCTTCTTTTATTGCGGTTTAACTGACCCTGAATTGAAATACAGGCAGGCTACTGACCTCTAGCAAAGGTAAAATAGTAAAAGGGAGGAAACCTTGTGCATTTAGTATCACGAAGAAGATGCAGTAAGAAGCGCTCAACTAGTTTCTTTCGTGGGATGAATACGGTGTGAGCGGAGACGTAAGATTTGCACGAATAAGGGAAGAGGAGTACCTCTTTCTGCTGGCAGTGCTGTGTCCTCCTTCTGTTTTTCCGACGATCTTCTTGTTGTTCGCCGGAAACCAGAAGTTGTGGAGGACGGTGCAGCCTTGGACGAACCCATGGCCAAGATGTTGAGTGTGGTGCAGTGGCCGTCTGTCGGCGGCGGGGAAGCAGATCCGAGGCGGCGAACGACGGCGTAGCGAGAACAGCTCTGGTGCGGTGGACGGTTGCGACAGTGGAGGCGCAGCAGTGAGGCGTAGGACGGCATGGTCGGAGTGGTTCTGGTACGGCGCACGTCGGCGTAGGCGTTGTGGAGGCAGCTCTGCCTCGGCTTCAGCTGCTAAGTCCTTGAGGGCGTTGCGGTTGCGGTTGCGTTGGACGACGACGTCGGGGTACCGGCTCCGGTTTGATGGAGGAGGGCGGCAGTGGATTGGCCGCTATGGGGTGGAGGACGGAGGAGGCTGGGGTTTCACGGCTGGTGGAGAGGGCATTTTCGCGCCCACGGAGTATGAATGGGGAAACGGGGGGAGGCGGGGAACTAAGGGGGAACAATGTTTCGGTTTGAGACGCGCTTGTTTGAAATTTGGGGAAAGTTACAAACTTTGCCCCCATCTAAAATTTCGGACATATTGCAGGTTGGGGGTAGGACAGTCATGTCAGGTGTCCCAAATGTGGTCGGGATAGATTTCGGCCGAGCGCATGGGTAGGCACCCACGACGTATGAATGCTTCTCGGAGGCGGTTGAGACTGGCGTCTTGGTGAAGTTACAAACCTACCCCGGTTTAGACCTTTGGACATCGGGCCGATAGGCTACACGCGCCAGAGTCAGGACAGTAATTTCCTACCACCAAAACATTAGTATCGCGCGGTTTCGGGTGACCAGAGGCCTATTTGGCGCTTCGTTCAATATTTGGGAGCAGAAGCATTAACGTTTTCGGTTCTCTTGAATTGAACTTTCAGGATTTGTCAAACTTCACAAATCTTTACTCTTGAAAATCCTAAAGCTACGATTATTTTGGAATGGAGGGGGTACATTTGAATATACATTGTACACGAGTATATATTAAAAAATATGCAACTTACCTCAGGTCATGCATGGTTCCAGATATAATCTCCTTGGTTGGAAAAAAAAAGTTAGATATGCGTATGAATATATATAGCATGTTCAAACTCACAACAAAGATTGATGCCCCCTTTTACATCTGATTTACAAATGCCATTATCTCGGGTTCAAATAGATGAATGCACTTCCTATGAATTCGAATCTTCAAAACCCCCTTTATGTTGAATTCGACATGTATTCTATTTCGTAGCTAGCAATTTGGAATGTATCCATGCAAGTGACAAATGTATAAAGTGCTTCACACTAACAACATGGAGTGCACTAATTAATGTTTATATATGAATTGCAAAAGCATCCATTGCCTATATTTCAAACCGCTCTCCTTCTATGGATCGATAATATGAAATAAACACATGCACATGCTAGAATTCAATAGAGTATGGCTGTCTGATAGACCGATTTTCGTCCATACGCAATTTGCAAAATTCATGATCTCATCCAAAAATAATAATGCCATTTATATTTTCATTTAATGCGTAGAACGCCTTTTACACGTAGATGCACTATGCCTCGCCCCGTTCTCACAAACGCGTTATATATCTCTCTATCTAACGCATAAGTGCACACACTTTATATGCATCGGCATTTCTCTTTCACACATGCTCACAATCTCTCTCAGGGTGTCGGGGTGTCTCACGCACATGCTCTCTCTGTTTCTCTCTCTCTCTTTCTGACTACTATGTACCACTCTTTTCACTAATCTCAGTTGGAAAACACTATTTCTCTCACATGCATATATACACATGCACGGTCTTTACTAGCCCTCTATACGCACATATATGTGCCTACGTGTCTCCCGCACGCACATTATCTTTAGGCCTCACTCGCACACATTGCCCCCCCGACACACCTCTCTCTTAGTAGTTGGCCGATATGATTTCATCATATCATTCGGTAGGATACCCCTGGCTGTTAGGCTGGATGGTAATACGAGGCAAAGTTTTACCCTAGTTCGGATCAGACCTTGCAGTTGAAGAAAGAGCCTACTCCTGGTACTGTATATTAGTGATAGGGGTGTGTACAAAGTACACGTGAATACCAGGCATTGTGCATGTGTGTATACTATCAACGAACTAGCCCCCAAGCTTGTATAACATACTAAGGGCCTAGGGTTACAAATCATATATAGTCGGCTTATCACCAGTGGGGATAGAGTCCTCCGCGACTCTGGTAGCTTCGTGTTGTACGCCGAGTCCTCCACATGGGTCTTCGTATAACACGTCTCGGTCCAACTTATATGTGGTGCAGGATGGAACCGACCCATGAGTCTTCATGTTGACCCACCACAACTAGAAATGATGTGCCCACCACACCACACACACAATCGGCCACTAAGAAAATAAGCATATACAATAGTACAACAGTATCTAGCTCACGATACGTCTCCATATTTTGTTGATGACACTGACGGACTTTACATTTGATGCGTGCTCCGTATTTTGTTGACGACACTTACGGTCATTGTATTTGAAGCGAAAGCACGATATGGTCACTGGACTTCAGAATAAGCTCATCATGGTCACCACATACATTTTGTCGTGCTAACCAACATGTGGTTGGATGGTTAGAGGACAGTGGTTTCTCGAGCCCACCAAGGTTAAAGTCCCGGTGCTCGCATTTATCTTGTGTTAATTTTAGTATTTTCCGGCGATGTACGTTCAGTGGGAGGAGACGTTCCACTCGACTACGAGGCACCTATGGTGACTTCATAAAATCTCAAGATCTCTCGAAGGTGCTCATAGGGGTAGGGTTCGCGTGTGTGCGCTTATAGCGGTGAGTGCTTGCACGTATATATGAGCCCCTGCGTCTGTACCATGTTAAACAAATACATATCATGATTATACGGTCACTGGCTCACCCGTACAACTCCGTATTTTGTTGATGACACAATCAATTGACCAGTCAAACGTTCCACGCGACGCAACTAGTGTTGCACCATCGGGGCGCGTAACCGTGGGGCCCGCCTATCACCCCGTATATGAAAGAAAGAAATGGTAGTTTGAGTCTGTACTGTGTTAATAAAATAGGAGTACATTTTAGGGTGATCATATGGTCACTGGCTCACCATACAGCTCCGTAATTTGTTGATAACACGATCAATTGACCAGTCAAACAGTCCACATTCAGCAGCGCACATTACCATAGGGCCCACCCGTCAGCGTATATATGAAGGACAGAAATGGTAATAAATTAGTGGTCGGTGGGTATTCGAAGTCGTGAGACCTCTGGTTGGCAGTCACCGGCAGTTGGGGGGCGTTCATAGGGCGGTGGGGTGGGGATCCCCGGAGAAAAAGCTTGGCGGGGGGGGGGGGGCTAGAGGGATGGCCGGTGCGGCGGCGGACCGGCGGTGGGGAGTGGTTTCGGGGAGGGCGGGCCGGCCGCGGGCGGCGAGGGCTGGCGGTTCGGCCGGTGGTGGCTGGCGGCTCAGGGGGGTGGAGTTTGATGATAAACTGGAGGCCCTTGATTTCATATCCAACGGCTGGAAAATCTGATCACCAGAGATGAAAAAGTCAGTCGACTGACGTGTAGCCTCACCCCGCACGTACACATGCACGCACGCAAGACACGCACGCATGTAGGCGTGCAACACTGACACGTACACACGCACGCATGCTGGCGTGCAACACTGACACGTACACATGCACTCACGAACACACGCACGTATGCACCCATGCATGCAACACTGAAACGTACCCTTGCACGCACGCAACACTCGCACGCCTGCATGCACACAGCACACGACGCAAGACACACGCTCAACCTCTACGTGCATGCACCCTTTGTTAAGGACATGGATTGTTACGGGTATTAATCAATCTTATCTGTGATAAGCAGAACATTGATGTTGCAGCGGTCTTTATGAATCACAAGTATCGAACGGGCTATCAACATAGTAGGCTTATCTACATGAAAAAGATGACGTCACACTCAATGAAAATTCATCGGTTTATGAAATGCCAGCTTCTGACCGCCCTGGCCCACCAAAGGTTCCTCTGCTGTGCGCTGCCTGCGTTGGGTCACTGGCATGCAGGCCATGCACCCAAAGAGCCCACACGTCAGTGGAAGAACGGCGCGGTGTCCTAGGTCAGAGTCGAGGGCACCACTCGCGGCACGCCCGGCTGAACACGCCTCCGTGCCGCATTCCTCGTTCATCGGTGGCAAAGGCACCGGTGGACAAAAGGGTCGCCAATATTTTGGCTACCCCGGGCAAGATCCAAACAGCCCCTCCCAACAGATTCAAATCCCTCGTTCGCCGTGGAATTTTGCCATGTGTTGTTTTCATGGACTAGCAATATGCCCGTGCATTGCACGGAACATCAAGATGCATTTTTTTACAAACTCCCGCATGCATGCAAGGGATAATTAATGTCCTCCTTTGCTAGTACCACGAGGCAAACACCATTAATATTGCATCGATTAGTGTTAGTGGCCTTGTATGTCTGCAAATTGTAATTTTGATAGTGGCCCTTGTATATAAAAATGGAGGGAGAAAGATGAGAGATAAGGTGAGGAGGAGTGGGGCATGGTGGTGACTGGTGGTCGGAATGGGCGGAGGCATGGGGATGCACGGCGCATTATGTCTAGGTTTGTATCTCTCTCACACACAGCCACATAGGTGGGGGACGTGCACGAAGAGAAGAGGTGCACGCACGGCGCACGTACTCCTGTCTCTTTCCCAACCACACCCGCGCGGGTACACGGTGGAGCTCATTTCTGTACAAAAAGGCAGCCCACGTGGTAATTTGGCACGTGTACTGGTTGTCCACTTGGTGGAGGGAGGATCGTCTACCACGGGTGAACAAACAAATTGCGACTTGACGCGTTATGTTAAATTAAAAAAAGAGGCAAACCATGTTGGGCCTACCTTAGAGGCAAGGCTCTATACACTGGAGTACTTTTGATGTGTCCCGTCAACTCGCAGAACGAGGAGAAGCTTGCTTAGTATGCCGTCTCCCCCGCCCACGGGCGCGGTGGCTCGCAGGATGAGGTGAAGCTTGCTTACGAGTAGTAGTAGTAGTAGTAGTAGTAGTAGTACTACTACTACTACTACTACTACTACTACTACTACTACTACTACTACTACTACTGTACGCCTTTACGCCCGCTCCCTCGCCCACGCGCGCGGTGGCTCGCAGCACGAGGAGAAATTTTTACTACTCCCTCCGTTTACTCCTCGTCCCTACTACGTACTTTGGTTAGTACTCCCTCCATTTACTTATACAAGGCCACTATAAAAAAATAAATTTTGCATCTATACAAGGCGACAAATAGTAATCGAGACAAAAGTTACTACTCTCTCCTTTCCAGTTTATGGCTCAATTTCAAAATCTCTCCAACCAAAGTAGACGGTGAGTGGTCGAATTAATTTCGTAGTTTGCACAAGTAATTAGTACGCTCGTTTTCTCAAGAAGTTATGTTTACCGAGGCATTAATTAGAACGAATGCATGAATGACCACTAAATTTCCATGAACTTGTACATGCATTGGTTAGTTTCCTCTTCACACTGCTTGCGTCGGGTGATCTAACGCACCTCGAAATCCAACATGTAATGGTACTACTACTAGTATAGTAGAATTGAGACTTATCAAACGGAAAAACGAATGTTTTTTAGATGAGCCCTATAAATCCTAGTGGGTACGTACTCCGTAAAAACAGATTTTTCCAGAACTAAGTCGCTCCCTTTCATGAATTCTGTAGTATACTCCTCCGTCGACGCTCCCTTCCATGAATTCTGTACTTCCTGTCGCCGACATGTGGGACATATAGCAACCGGGTCGACGTGTCAAGCACCAAATAACAATGCAGAATAGCAGGGGGACGCACCCCACTCATACCGGCCCAGTAGTAGTAATGAGCAATGAGACGTCAAATCACAATGCCGCACCTTCCTAGACGGACGAAGCAACCATTATTTCACACTTCGGTTCGCCATCATCTCAAACCACGTAGTATTTCTTCTGCCTCAAGAGGGACACGCGCATCGCCTTGGTACATCATGACACGTGGGACCGCATGACAGGCCATGCTCCCCCGCCGATCGCTCGGTAAAATCACCTCATTTTTACTATACTTCCTCCGTATCGGTTTACTACATGGCATGCACGTCGTTCTAGGTTGAGAATTTAACTGGCTATATATGTGATGAACAGTACTCTAGCCTTTTAAAAATGTATACTTTTGTACAGTAGTACTATCGATGGATTGCGCCATGGAGCAAAAATTGAAATTAAAAAAAAGGTGGTACATATAGAGAGCGCTCGTCGCCAAATTATGCATATAGTACTATTAAAAAAGCTAGTACGTGCTTAATTGGGGTGCTAAATTCTATTACATAAATACTAGTAGTATGTACATACTGAAGAGTTAAAGTAACGAGAAGAAACATAACATAGTTCTGCTGGGGGCTCAGCACAACACACCCCTCAAATTAAACTAAGCACACCTGAAATTAAACTATGCAACTAATCCGGTAGACACTGCATTAGAAGTTTAGAACCACCATGAGCAACGACACTGCCACCTTACTCAGAGTCCTTGTCCACGTCCTCGACTTCGTCCTTGTCCCTCTTCCTCTTGGCCGATACTTCTTTGCTTGAACCGCTCACTTGGCTGTTGCTCTTCATCCAACCCTTGTAGATATTGAAACAAAGGTAGCCATCCATTGCAGCGTAGTGGATGTGGTCTATATCTAGTACATTCCGCTGCCATGCATGACGATGAAACATGTAATGAGGTTTCTCCAGTTTACGGTACGAAGGATGAACCATGGCTCCTGCCAGGGTCAGCATTGAAGGCTAACGAGAGGGCACCAGCCGATTCTTCTGGAGGTCGAAGGGGTTGCCTACAACGAGGCCTATCCGACCCAGGACTTCTTTGTCGTTCTTAAAGTCTACAGTAACGAATTTCACTGTTTTGTCCTTGAGGAAGTTTTTAAAATCCTGGCACTCAACGTCGGCATGGCATATGTGGTAGACCAAGCAAACGTTATGTACGCAAACCTGGATCACGGCGGGCTTCTTCCTCTCTTCGTCCTTTAGATCCTTCTCTCGTCCCAAGACTATGGTGTACTCAACATCTAGCCCAGCGACCCACTCATCATCTGAGTTTTCGAACATGCGTCTGAAGCGAGAAAGGCATCCTTTCACCGTCGCGGAAGAACGGGTGTAGATGACGTCGAACTCATCGCCGGTGATAGTTCTAACCTTGTACTCACCGCCGATCGTGGAGATTTGGGACACCATGGATTTGGGAGGAGGGTTAGGATTAGTGGAACTGCCGTAATGATGGACGGGATGACTAGGAGCGAACCGCCGTAGTATTGAAGGACGTGCGGGGACGAGTAGGAGCGAACTGCCAGCGTGCGAACGGCAGGGTAGTGGCTTTCCATTCTCCCATGATACGGGCTTCTGAGAGCCCTTGGATCTGAGATCGAACGGTTGCATGGCGTGATTCTAGACCTTTGGGTGAATATCCTATCCTGGAGGGTTATTCTACCAATTTTCAGCAACTTAGCACGCGACCGTTTGATCTCAGATCCAAGGGCTGCCAGCAGCCCGTATCATGGTCGCGCCTACCACGACCGTCGCGTCGCTCGCGCGGTCGCGCCCTTGGAGGTTTAACACGGTGCGTTAGGCTATCTGATGTTGGCATGTCATACATAGTCATCACTTAGTCACTCATACTACAACAAGGTTGGCTATAAGGTTGGCTATAAGTGTATTTTTTACTCCTCTCTATCTCTTTCTTCATACTCCCTCCGTCCCATAATATAAGAACGTTTTTGACACTAGTGTAGTGCCAAAAATGTTCTTATATTATGGGACACAGGGAGTACTAGTATTTATTGCATTTGCCAAGGAGTGACCTCTTCCAATGAAATGGTGTTGCTAAGTTTGCTTCATTTAATTAGCTATAGACTCAAAATTGTCTTTTCACCTAGGTACACGCGCTTAGCACCGTTTCTTCCTTGGGTCACCAAACTACACTCTATCTTCTTGATTAACTTGCCACATCAGACTTTATGCCTATGTGGCAAGCTTAAGCACCTATAGGAGCAAGTAAAAGTAAGTACAATATTGCGCTTTACATGGCATTTTTGCATATGTGGAGGAAAGAGAGGCAAGGAAAAAGTGGAGAAGTGGGCTCTCATGCAAGAGCCAGCCTCTACTACATGGTGGAGCATTGGGAGAGGCACTTGTATGGAGGTGGTCAGGAATCGGGAGACTCACGCCGGTCGTAGCGCCGCAGTTAAAATGATAATGGCAAGTCAAATCACGGGGCCCCACCTGTCCAGCAGTAACTCGTTGTCAAATCACACAGCCCTACGTTTGCAGCAGCCTACTCCCTTGTCTTCTCGTGTCTTTGTCGAACCGACTAGGCGGAACTGCCCCGCCTACCGCGCAGGAAAAGCCCCGCCCTGGACTTTTAAATACAACTACATCCGCTTAAGAATCCAATGATATACTTTTTGTGACATAGTAACTCATATTTAGTTAGTCAAATGGATAACCTAGAACTACGTGCAGGCCCTATAAACCGAGACGCCTAAAAATAAAAAAAACCGAGACAGAGAGGGTAGTTCAGCACGTATTTTTTAGATCAATATAGTCGGGATTCACCAAGGAGGAAAACCAAGTGGTAGGCTGCTCCTGTCGTGTTGGCGTAGCAACTCAAGCAGGGTCAGTCCGCACACGAAATGGCGACACACTTAACAAGACCCCTTTGGCCGACATGTGGCTCATCCACCATCTTGTTCCACGTGCGATGCACCAAATTACAGTTCGGAGCAGCGGTTGGAATTGGAGGCACCCCGGTCGTAGCGCCGCAGTAGTAGAAAATGAGCGATGAGGGGTCAAATCACAAAGCCCCACCTTTCCCGCATTAAGCTGGACGGACGAAGCAACCATCATTTCACTCTAGGGCGCAAGAGCATAAAGAAAAGAGAAAACAATGATGTGTGCGGCAGCTACCTAGGGCACCCTAGGGTAGGGGTCTCCACTACAGATCCTTTTTTTAAAGCGCCTCCACTACACATCGGCTTCTCCCTCGTCCTCTTGAAGAAAACTGATGATGAGTGCGGCGGTAGGGTTTGTAGGAGTACTACGGCGTGCGGGGCCACGTCGTAGTAAACGGGTTCGAGTCGACGCCTTAAATATGTGTGGGCCGCTTGGTTTTACGGGAACGAGGCAGCATTTTGGGTTTGGGGACCAGTGGAGATATAATACGTACAAAAAATTGTGGACGTAGGTTCGACCGAAAGGCAATGATGCATGGGCCCTGCATTTTGATATACCCGGGGCCGCGTGAAATTTGCTACTCTACTCAAAACTAGTAAGGTACACATGTATTGAACGCATGAGATTTCGAAACCAAATTACGAATAAATACACACTATAGCATGTAAAACTTTAAGTCATATATGCATGATGTAGATGTTCGTTTAGTTCTTATAGTTCATCTCATTCAAAATCAATTAGTTTTATAAAAATGTTAAGATTCATGGGGTTGTGCATTGTAAATCATAAAGTAAAAAACAAATAATGGCAGTTAATGTAGAAAAAAATAATCAATTATGATACAGAAGATTCTAGAACAAAGGAGAAGTGCTTGTGTTTTGAGGTTTGTGCATTATGCTTAAGTTCAACCATGGAGTCTTCTAAATTGTACATGTGGCAGATCTGGTGGAATGTTGATGATATCCAACGGCCAGTAGTGCTCGGATTTGCCTATCTCTGCACTGTCGGGTTAGCTTCATCCAGCGACCATCTTTCAAAGTTATTGGCACACTATATAGTTCTTGTGCCATAGTTGCATGTTTTGGAAAAAAGCTACTAGTGGGTTGTACTATCTATTTAGGAATAGAAGATGTATGCATGGAAGTTGTAGGGAAAGAGATGACATGGAGCATCTCAATTCCTATGAGTAGGGATTGGAAAAGAGATGTCATTTGGTTCACATCATAGGAACTTTTCTATTGAATCTAGAGATGACATGTATCTCAATTCCTATGAGGAGGGATTGGAAAAGAGATGTAATTTGGTTCATATCATAGGAACTTTTCTATTGAATATACGCTAATGTTTATTTTCCTTCGAAATTAAGGGAGTATAGGAATCCATTCATATGAACCAAGTGGCTCTAAAGCTATAGAAATGATATCATGTTTATTTCCTTTGAAATGTGGAGTATATGAATCTATTCCTATGAACCAATTGGCTCTAAAGGAAAAAATCCTATAAAAATCATATCATATAGAGTTCCTATGATATTCCTCGACACTAAAGGATGCTTGAAATTGCTGCGGGTGATACGATGGTCTTTCTTTGTAGACTCCTCACCCATCTTTATAGTTACCTCTCGAAGATGAATGAAATGATATATACATGGTATTCTACATGTGCAATTTGGTACACGAAAACTCGGTAAAAGTTTGCGAGGTTCGAATTTTCAATAAAGCTATATGCACGGCATTTCAGAACGGAGGGAGCATACGGCAGTTGCTAACACTCACGTGGAAGATTTGTGTGTAGGAGGAGTGGCTGTTCTGTTAAATGACATGGCAAAACTGACACTGTCGGATGCCGATCTAACGGTTCTTACGGCGTTCGTCAGGAAAAGGCTTGTGGCGAACGTTTGTCGGATAATGATTTACGGACACATGCATTGCATTGATACGTGCCCCCCTCTCTCTCACGCACACGCACCCTCACGAGTCACGACTCTCCCGAGTCCTCTCGCAGACTCGCACGTCGCACCCACCATCTATCTGCAGGTAGACGTCACGCACATATGTGCTCTTCACACCCTACCCTCAGAACTTCTAAAAAACAAAAGACGGCGTGCACATTTTATTTTAGCTCACACGTCACACACTTATACTATTACTCTTGCGGCGAACATTCTTTGGGCATAGTATATTGTACTCTCACGAAGAGAAGCGGTGCACGCACGCACTAGTTCTCTCACACCCACTCGCGGGTACACGTAGGAGCGCATTTTTTGAAGCTGGTACAACAAAATCACTCCACTATATATAAAAGCAGGAGCCTTAGCGCTTGTTTTACTAGGGTTCCTCTCGTTCACTCTCTCATGCTCTCCAGATCTAAGCAACACATAGGCGGCCACACTCTCTCTCAGCTCACGGCTGGTCACAAATCCGGCCGGACAACCTCGACCGGGGCAGGGGTGTAGGTGCATTGTTCACGCTGTTGTCGGCGGCGAGGGAGGAGACCAACGGCTGCCCGCGCGTCCCGATCGGCGGCCGTGCCATTCTCTCTGAGAGAGCGCCGGCTCGGGAGGGCCTCCGACCCCTTCTTCCTCCCTACGGTATTGTGGCCAAGATGCGGCCTCCCGACGCCGTCTTTGCCACATGCCGACGACCCTCAGGTATATATTCCTTCGAAACCTGCCTTGCTCTACTGCCCCAGCTCCCTTCGTGTGGATCCTTTTCTACTTTCGTCCGCTGTTCCAAAGCCACCTAGACTTCTACTATTATTAGAAGTAAAGCTAGTTCATACAGTCGACTCAAAGCGTTGGTTCAAACAGGGAAGAAAGTGGGAAAGCTGTAGCATGAATCTAGGACTTGGTTATAAGAGAAAACGGGGGAAAGTAGTAATATCTGTCACTGTTTAAATAACCGTATTTCGTATTTGCGCAAACAGGGATGTCTGTCTCCATATCATTTCAGGATGTCTGTCTCCGTATCGTTTCTATCCGTGCAATCAAAAGCACACACCTCAGTTTTAGTACAACTGCGCAAAATGAGATGGCTATCCCTCGTTGCCGTCGTCTAACCTCCCGTCTTCAAGGTATCCCTACATTGGTACTAGTAACTAAGGTAGAATGACCAACGCAATCTAAAAGAAGCTGATTCGTACGTGTTACTTCCTGATTGCAGTGCAGGGACGAGCGAAAACAACTGCATCCTAGTCCGGAATGCACTTTCTACCAGTTCATCCATGGACCGAGGACTAGCTGGCACGGTTGCACAGTGGTTTTTTGGACAGGTGCGCGGACAAGAGGCATTGTGGTATGCTTATTTCTGCAAATAGCGGTGCTTAAATTTAGTGGAATGCACAAGCATTTCAGCTGGTCAGTACACTGCATGGTTCAGTTCAGCATTCCAGCTGAGACCACAATTATAATTGGTTATTCTGGAATGAGAGAACCTAACCCTGAATGGTGGCAACAATAAAAAACCAGAGTGAACTCCAGGAAATTTAAGCCTGCCGGGAGGCCCTTTGCTTAGAGAAGCCTTGCTTGTTTTTTCCTGATTTGTAAACCTTCTCACAACTTTGTCTTTTGCTGTGAACTAGTATATGTTTGTTATGTTCTATGAATCATTGAGATGTATAAAATTGCTTAACTTATGCTTTTCAAGTTTTTTATGAAGACGAGTTTAATGTGAGTGTTCCACATGAGCGCTGGACTAGCGTGTGAACGTTTGGAATTTATTACATTGTGGCCTCAATTAACTGCATGAACCACTGTAACAAGATACATAGTTGATTATATGTCAGACAGCAGATTGTTGATTGTTAGCTGGTCGATAGCCTAGTGTTGAAGCGAGCTGAGCCAATGTGCTGTGTTTTGCACAACTGCTTACAAGTGGGGCAGCACCAACAGTGTTTACAAGTACTTATGTATACGTCGGCGCACAGTTATCGAACGAGTGCTCTATTTCATCAAAACACACACTGCTCGTATGATAAACTGTGACAACTTATGTCTGACCATGCCATATTCATGAAAAAACTAGTGAGGACGCATCTATTTCGGCAACAATTACGATGGTTCTCACATGATTCACGGGCACACAAAAGTAGCAGCAGTTCCCATAGACGGATTCAAACAGAGTACTAGCCCCAGAGGGGTCGATAACAGGCAACGTCGGATAATTAGACACAATCCAAACTACTATTAAACACTAGCTGGGGCAACTACTTCATGCCTCGATCTAATTTGGGCTGGACACAAGACGGACCTTGCCATGAACATCATCGAGGACGTCCCGCGGCAGCTCAATCCTGTGAACCTTCATGAAGACAACCTTGTGGCCTTGCCACTGATAAACTTGTTTGTGGAGGCATGCCACATCATCTTCCTGCGTAAGCTTGACAAGAACAGTATGCCTCACAAATGAAGGAGTAGCTTTGAACTTCTTGTGCTTCAGTACACCCTGGACAACACGCCTGACAACAGTGAGGCTGGAATACAACTCTTCATTGGTATAACCGCAAATGGCTTCCAGGATCCAACAGCCTAAGAACTCTGTTTTCCCAGTGCGTATATTCAGGTCGTCCGCCTCATAGCGAGTGACATGTACAACCACACAATCCTTGTCTGCATCAGGGCTCTAATTGAAACAGAAACAAATTCTGAATTACTTTTCAGTATAAGAAACACAAGTTATTTAAACCACTATGTATAGCATGGCATCGAAGCTAATAAAATTTTGCATTATTAATCACCACATACTTACTTTTATAAAAAAATCACCACATACTTAGATGAAAAACCACAATCGAGATCGACAAAGAAGGAAATCACCTTTGCAGCTCCGCGGCGGGGGGGGGGGGGGGACACATCCTCGAAGGGGGAAAACTGCTCCTGCAGTGCCACGGGGGCTGTAACCTCAAACGGGGCGTTGACCATCTCAGTAGTGGCCGTGAGCGTATCTGGGGTCAGCTCGGTGGTTACCTCCATCTTCTTGGAGCTCTCTGTCTCGTGGGGATCAGCCTCCCGCGTCTGCTCCAATATCAGCAGATCTTTGCCTGGTTCTCCTTGGTCCATCATGAAACTGACGAATACTAGGAGACCACTGAAAGGAAAACACAATCGCAATGACAATGAAACAAAAAAGAGAGTGAGGATCGGTTACTGCTTTGCAAAAGTTCTTTTTTTCTCTGAACGAAAATATACCAACATCACGGATCCGCTTACCTTCCCTTTGTTCGGAGAGAAGAACAGTGGCAGTTGCGAGTGTTGCCTTTCTTGAAGACGGTGAGGGAGAAGGGGATTCAGCGAAGAGTGAAATGATGGTTGCTTCGTCCGTCAAACTTAGACTGCGGGGAGGTGGGGTTTTGTGATACGACGGCTCATTACTGCCGCGCTACGAGCGGGGTGACTCTCCGCCTGCATACTGCCTTCTAATTTGGTGGATGGCATTTGGGCCCGCGCGCTGCATGGCCCGCATGTCGGTGAACAAAAGTATAACGGCATTCAGTAGAGGGAGACGTTTCAATGACCTAGGAGGAGCCAGAAGCGGTAGAGTGTCTCCACTGTACTAGTAGTAATTGTTTTTCTGGGTAGCTGTAGAGTGTCTCCACTGTACTAGTAGTAATTGTTTCTCTGGGCCCAAGCCAAAACAGCCCATCCACACTAGTAAATAGTAAAATCAATTCAAAAGCCCATCCACACTGGGTGCTCTTCTTCCTCCTCGCTCCCACCCACCTCACGTCAGCTCGCTCCACTCGTAACCCCAAATTCCTCACCTCACTCCTACAGAAAACCCCAGCTCCCCTTCTTCCTCACTCCTACAGAAAACCCCCAGCTCCCCTTCTTCTTCGCTCGCACTACAACTAGGCTCATCATTCGTTACTCTGCTCAAATCCGTGAGCGCGACGCGACGCCCTCGAGGAAAATGGAGTCGGCTGACCCCAGCGCCAATAAGATGAGGCTCCCGCCAGCGGCGACGCCTGTTGTAGATCCCGCACCCGGCAGCGCGGGGAGAAGCGGCGACCCCGCCCCCACCGAATCCCAGGAACCTGTAGAATCTCGGGTGGACCGCATCAGCGATCTCCCGGACGCCGTCCTTGGGGAGATCATCTCGCTTCTCCCCACCAAGGATTGCTGCCGCACCCAAGTCCTCTCAATTCGGTGGCGCCCTCTATGGCGCGCCATGCCCCTTAATCTCAACTGTCGTCAGCTATCTCTCTTCAATGATTTTGAAATCCCCAGAGCCATCATCTCCTCCCACCAGGGCTCCATTCAAAGCCTCTTCATCCCGTCATGCTACCTGAGCAAGCATACCATGCCCTGCACGGTGGACGCCTGGCTGAAATCCCCTGAATTCACAGAACCACAGCTACTTGAGTTCTACTATTCCCCTGGAAATCACATACCACATACCGAACGCCATGAACTTGTGCCCTCAGCACCGATGTCCATCTCGCGGTTTTCGTCCTCTCTCCACACCGCCACCTTTGTGCTGTGCTACCTACCAGACAATCTGGTACTAAACCTTCGACTCCCATTTCTCAAGAAACTTTCACTTGTGCGGGTTCGTATATCGGAGGCCTCATTGCACAGCATCATCCACTCCAGTTGCCCTGCGCTGGAGTGCTTGGTGCTTGTTTTCACAGTTAGAATCGGTTGTCTCCAAATAAAGTCGCCTAACCTTGTAAGAATTGGAATTTCTTTTGACGGAAGGCAGCTCATGATCCAAGATGCCCCTTCACTTCAAAGGTTGATCCTTGATTCTAGTTATTCACCGTTGCAAATAACCGTCCTCTCTGCGCCTAAGCTGGAGACCTTGGGTGTAATACATGATCTCTGTGCTCATTTCAATATGGTGTTTGGCTCCACAGTTCTTCAGGTACTTTATATTATCATCTACACTTGTAACCATAAGCTGCATTTTAAATTTCTGCGCATAATTTATATATCATCTTGGAGTACACATTTTGTACTAATATTATGTTCTATGCTCAATGAAGAGTTTCTCCATGGATGGCCTATCAATGGTACTGGATTCTGTCAAGATCTTATATATCCAAATGAATAGTTTTGATCTGAACAAGATTATTGGCTTGTTGCAATGCTTTCCATGTCTGGAGAAGTTGTATATAAAGGTGATAATTTCACGCACATTGGAAGCCCGCATATAGTGTACTAGAATTAACCGTTCAGTTGTTGCTCTTTCGACACTCTTCTATTAGACTTTAACTGTTTTCAATCTTCATGTCTATTTAGGCAACAGGACGGGGTAAGAAAGTTATAACCAATCGGTGGATTCGTAAGCATCGAGATTTTCTCACTTCTCATGAGATTTGATTGAAGACAATAACGCTAGAACGATATGTAGTCAACCGTGCAAACACAAGATTTGTCACATTCTTCCTGCTGAATGCGAGGTTACTATTGTCCATTAGGCTTAAGTTTATCAGCAGCATGGTTTTGACGGATGGGTATGTCGAAGAGCAAAAAAAGGAGTTTCAGGTGGGCAAAAGAGCTTCTGAACCTGTCGGGCTTCTATTTACAACATATTGTGGTCATAATCCAGTAAATTTTACGACCCAGGATGTTCATTCTATGGACCTGACCGATCCATTTGACTGTGACTGCCGAAAACAGTGCTGGAGTTAGATGTTGCCCTTTTCAATCTGGTTTTTTTGTAAACCTGATGAACAATTAACCCTCGTGCTTTTGTACAGTTTGTAAGCTGGAGTTAGATGTTCCTGCCCTTTTCAACTCGGCTGTGACTGTCATATTTTCTTTGAAACAAGGCAAATGGCTTGCCATTCGTTTAATTTAGAGTGAAATATTGTAACAAATCCCAACCAAGGGAAATAACATCACTCTCGCCGGCTGCTTGAGCTCACTGTGCATTACAGAAGCCAAGTGATTAGCCCCCACCAGCACCCACAAACTTATTTCGAACTAGCACATCAAATGGGTTGTAAATTTTCATAGGAAAGGCTGCATGACTGTGGCAGATTTGGATTCTGACATTTGGGACCCGCGAGGAAATAGCCTATCCAAGGTGGTGTCGACTTACTAGCCAGTCAACAAACGATTCTGCCTACCAGCCGTTGGATTGACATCCAACATCTGTCGTGTATCTTCTATCTCTTGTCTTCTTCTTCCTCCAGCCGCCTAAACCAAACCACCCCGTCGGCTCCGCCTGCTCCCGCCTCCCATGGCTGGCTGCGCCTCCGCCGCCCTACCGTACGTACCCTCCAACGTTGGCCAGTCCCTCCCTCTATTCCCCCACACGTCCTGTTATTCTACGGCGACGTCAGTCCCAACACGCACCCGGGCCCGAACCAGTCAACCCTCGTACTCCCCTCCGCCTACGACTGGACTAGCGCATCTTCAACGGCTCCTGTTCGTTCCGTCTGAGGCCTCGCCGTCGTCCCCCGCCTTGCGGCCTTGGTTCGCTCGCCGTGCACGGTGCGCCGCCCTCTTGCGTCAACGTCGTCAACAACCGAGAGGAACAAGGAGATGACTGTACGTGGAGAGGATGACAGTAGGGACCCACCAACGTCATGGCAGTACGCAAGCAAGTGCCTCTATAGTACAAGCCCAAAAATATGGTTCCTCCTAATGGTTGGACATCTGGGGCTCACACCATTGTCAACGTAGTCAATAAACGAGAGAATTACACTACGAGCGGCTGACACCAGGGACCCAGCAAGTCGCGCAGTTTTTTTTGAGGAACAAGCAGTTGTTATTTATACTAGTTTTAGCGACGGATCAGGGTAACAACGGGGCTGTGCGGGGGCTGTGGCCCGTCTAGCCAGGGTTTTATTTATGTTTACCACATCATGAGCCCAGTTGTTTTTTTTTCTTGCTGAAAATGGCTAGCCCAGTTCTATTTTTTTAAGAAATACCCAAACAAGGCCTACTTGCTTTATCGGCCCTGCTGGGCTGCAAATCTTTCAAGACAAGAAGAGTTTCATTCGGTTTGCCCAGAAATGGGCTGTACATTTTTAAAACACATCAAACCGGGAATTAGTTTCAATTTTTTTTCATTACAAGATCTTAAATTCCATTGATTTTTATGCGTGGACAATTATTTGGATTTTATATTTATATAAATTATTTTTCAAAATAGTTTGAATGTGAATCGATATTTCTGGATTAAAAACAGTTGACGGCACCGAAATATGCAAAATTTCGTATACTTTTTAACCGTGGCCACAATATGGGGTGTAATGCTAACAAAAAGAAGATGGGCTCCAAAAAAATTCTTAAGAATTAGCAAATGGGCTATACATTATTAGAAATACTGGCAGATGGGTTGTATGCTGTTTTCCACAGATTTGAGGCTGACTTGTGCGCCTACTACAGGTTGACGTGTATGCTTTAATAAAAAAAAGGTTGACGCACACGCAACGCCGTGTCAACTTAGTCAACACACGAGAGCAGTGACTGTTGGATGTCCATCCAACGGCTGTCGTGCTTCTTCAATCTCTGCTCTTCATGCTCCAGCCGCTCAAACAAGCGCCGGCGGGACTGCCTGCTCCCTCCTCCCGCGGCCGGCTATGCTGCCGCGCAGGCCTCACGGCCCCACCGTACTCCCATCCCTGGCCTAGCCATCCCTCTACTCACCCACACATGCTGTTATTCTCCAGCGACGGCAGACGAACCAGTAAACCCTCGTACTCCTCCGCGTGGGAAACAACTGCCGAGTATTCCCGGGCTCCGTGTCGTTCTCTTCCTAGGCCTCACCGTCGTCCACCACCCTGGTGCTCTCGGCGTGGCCTGGTCAACGTGGTCAATGAACGACATCCATCGGAAGTGGACTGTACGTGGAGTGGCTGACAGATGGGTCCACGGCCGCACGCAAGGAAATGCCTCCTTATTGCGCGCAAAATAATGATTCCTCCACCTGACAGCTAGGACCCACAGGAAGGGCCTCTGTATTTCACAAAAAAACGTTCCCCCCACTGACAGGTCGGACCCACCAGCTATATCTTCGCACGCAAGGAAGTGCCTCCTTATTACGCCCAAAAAAATGAATACCCCCTGCTAGCTGGGACCCACCATATTGTTGGGCTGACTTGTGGGCCTACTAAGTTGACGGGGACGGAGGGCTTTGTCAACTTAGTCAATACTCCAGTGACCGTATGATGTCCATCCAATGGCCATAGTGCTTCTTTAACCTCTGGTCTTCTTGCTCCAGCCGCCCAAAGCAGCGCCGGTCGTGCCGCCTGCTCTTGCCTCCCGTGGCCGGCTGTGCTACCGCAGAGGCCTCACCGCCCCCATACTACTCCCACCACTGGCCAGGCCATCCCTCCACTCACCCACACCCCCTGTTATTCTGCAGCGACGGCAGCCTCACACCACAGCCGAACCAGTGAACGCTCATACTCCTCTCCGCGTGGGCATCCACTGTCGCGTCTTGCCCAGCTGCGCGTTGTCCCCTTCCTAGGCCTCGCCGTCGTCCACCGCCGTGGTGCTCTCGACGCGGCGTGGTCAATGTGGTCAACGACCGACTTCCATCGGAAGAGTACTGTACGTGGAGAGGCTGACAGCTGGGTCCACGGCAGCCGCAAGGAAGTGCCTCATTACGCAGAAAATAATTATTCCTCCACCCGACAGCGGGGACCCACCGGACGGGCCACCGGTATTTTGTGAAAAAAATCGTTTCCCCCTGACTGCTGGGACCCACCGGACGGGCCACCGTATTTTGCAAAAAAAAAACGTTCCCCTCGCTGTCAGCTCGGACCCACCGGAAGTGCCTCCTTATTACGCACAAAAAAATGAATACTCCCTCGGCTAGCTGGGACCCACCTTGGTGGGAGGCTGACTTGTGGGCCTACTAAGTTGACGGGGACGAAGGGCGTTGTCAACTTAGTCAATATGAACGATTCTAGCTCCAGTGACTGTACGATGTCCATCCAACGGCCGTAGTGCTTCTTCAACCTCTGGTCTTCTTGCTCCAGCCGCCCAAAGTAGCGCCGGTCGTGCCGCATGCTCCTGCCTCCCGTGGCCGGCTGTGCTGCCGCAGAGGCCTCACCGCCCCTACTATTCCCACCGCTGGCCAGCCCCTGCGGCGACGGCAGCCTCACACCGCAGCCAAACCAGTGAACCCTCGTACTCCTCTCCGCGCGGGCTTCCACTGCCGCGTCTTCCCCGGCTCCGCGTAGTCCCCTTCCTAGGCCTCGCCGTCGTCCATCGCCGTGGTGCTCTCCGCGCGGCGTGGTCAACGTGGTCAAGGAACGACTTCCATCGGAAGAGTACTGTACGTGGAGAGGCTGACAGCTAGGTCCACCGCCAAAGCCCAGTTTTTTTGTGATTTGCCAAGTAAGTCGCTTTGTCAGGCCTGTTGGGCTACAAATCTTTCAAGACGAGGAGAGCTTTCATTCGGCTGGACAAGAAAATGGCCCATCAGTAATGAGAAATGGGTTGTACATTTTTAAAACACATCAAACCGGCAATTAGTTTCAAATATCTTTTTTTCATTTCAAGATTTTAAATTACATTAATTTTTATGCGTGGAGAATTTGTTGGATTTTATATTGATATACATTTATTTTTAAAATCAGTTCAAATGTGAGTCGAAATTTCGGGATTAAAAACAGTTCGGACTGCACCAAAATATGCAAAATTTCGTATAATTTTTTAACCGTGGCCACAATATGGGCTGTAATGCTAACAAAAAGAATATGGCCTCCAAAAAAACCTTAAGAATTAGCAAATGGGCTGTAAATTATTAGAAATAATGGCAGATGGGATGTATGCTGTTTTCCATAGATTTGAGGCTTTCCTAAAAAAAATGTTGACGCACAAGCACTGACTGTTGGATGTCCATCCAACGGCCGTCGTGCTTCTTCAATCTCTGCTCTTCCTGCTCCAGCCGCTCAAACAAGCGCCGGCGGGACTGCCTGCTCCCTCCTCCCTGCGGCCGGCTGTGCTGCCGCGCAGGCCTCACCGCCCCACCGTACTCCCATCGCTGGCCTAGCCATCCCTCTACTCACCCACACCTGCTGTTATTCTCCGGCGACGGCAGACAAACCAGTAAACCCTCGTACAGTCGTACTCCCCTCCGCGTGGGAAACAACTGCCGAGTCTTCCCTGCCTCCGTGTCGTCCCCTTCCTAGGCCTCGCCGTCGTCCACCGCCGTGGTGCTCTCGGCGCGGCGTGGTCAATGTGGTCAACGACCGACTTCCATCGGAAGAGTACTGTGCGTGGAGACGCTGACAGCTGGGTCCACGGCCGCAGCAAGGAAGTGCCTCCTTATTAGGCGCAAAATAATTATTCCTCCACCCGACAGCGGGGACCCACAGGACGGGCCACCGTATTTCGTGAAAAAAACATTTCCCCTGACTACTGGGACCCACCAGCTACACCTTCGCACGCAAGGAAGTGCGTCCGGGCAAAAAAACAAAACGATTCGCCCCCCCTGACTGCTGGGACCCACCAACTACATCTTCGCACGCAAGGAAGTGCCTGACAGTCGGGACCCACCTGGTTGAAGCGTACGTAGCATTGTCTTTCTGGTTACGAATGTTTACGTACATATATACTGGTGGATGTAGAGGCGCGTACGTGTCGTAGTAGAGGCGCGCACGTAGCATGTACACGTACGTACAGCGGCCAGGGTGCAAGAAAGAAAATACGGCCACGTATGTGTAAATACGGGCGGGGTCTCGAATGCCTACTCGCGCATACGTATGGCGACGGCTCGTTGACATGGCTGGGTCGGAACGGAGAAACAGCGTCGTCGTTGTGTTCATGGGGAGGCAATGGAATGCGTCGTGTTCATGGGGAGGCAACGGAATGCGTCGTGTTCATCGGGAGGCAACAGAACGCGTGGGAGCCAACCGGCTGGGTCGGAACGGAATGTGTGGTTGTGTTCATCGGGAGGGCTTGGACGGAACAGTCGATGGAAACGAGGCCTGGCGTACCGCAGAACGGAGGAAACGGCCTTGTGTTCGACCGGCCACGTTCGAAACGGGATCCTGTTCATCGGGAGGGGTCTGGCGTACCGCAAAATGGACGAAACGGTCCTCCTACAGTCGAAACGGGGGTCCTGTTGATCGGGAGGGGTGTGGCATACCGCAAAACGGACGAAACGGGCCTCCTACGGTCGAAACGGGGGTCCTGTTGATCGGGAGGGGTGTGGCGTACCGCAAAACGGACGAAACGGACCTCCTACGGTCGAAACAGGGGTCCTGTTCATCGGGAGGGGTGTGGCGTACCGCAAAACGGGACTCCACGGGATACTGTTCATCTCCACCGTCGACCTCCTCCAGCCTCCACGGGCTCCTGTTCATCCAGCCTCCACCGCGCGCTACTCCACCGGCTACTGTTCAACCACCCCTCCACCATCTACTGTTCATCCAGCCCTCCACACCACGGGGTCCTGTTCAACCACCCCTCCATGGGCACCCCTCCACCGTCTACTATTCATCCAGCCCTCCACACCACGGGGTCCTGTTCAACCACCCCTCCACGGGCACCCCTCCAATGTCTACAGTTCATCCAGCCCTCCACCACACCACGGGGTCCTGTTCATCCAGAGGCAACGCCACCGCTCACTGTTCATCCAAACCACCCCGCAACGCTCACTGTTCATCCCAGAGGCAGCATCGATCGGCTTCAGTTAGCAGCAGTATGGAAGGAATCGCTCGATCGGGTTCAGTTAACAGCCATCGATCGATCGCTCGGGTTCAGTAACGCGTAGCCTGTAGTGCAATCGCTCGGGTTCAGTTAGAGCCCAACGCCCCGCTCGGGTTCAGTTAGAGCCAACGCCTCGCACACACGCGTGTACGTGTACGAGAGAAACGCGCATCGCTTGGCCCCCGACCTCCCACCGTAACCGGGAACTCCCCGAAATTTTCCTCCCCCTCGCTTCTACCACGGTTTTTTCCGTCATGGACGGCCCAAAGAATGTCATGCAGCTGCGTCTCCGGCCCGCCCAGGACGAAAAGGCCATTTTCTGTCATGATTTTTTGTCATAGAAGTAGGAGCCCACCACATCTATGATGATACCGGGTTTTGTCACAATTAGCGTCATAGAAGTGTCATATGTATGACAGAAAAAAATTCGTTCGGCCCAAATGTCACGGATGTGTCTTTTTTTGTAGTGCTGGTTGATGAAGCTTCTTTGAATGGAACTGGCAGGCTTCACACTTGGTTACTAGTGCCGTTGCATCCTGCAGGGCTGTGGGCCAGAAGAAACCTTGCCAGAATGCCTTGCCGGCAAGGGCCCTTGACCCTATGTGGGAGCCACATATGCCTCCATGTATCTCTGCCAATAGCTCCAGTCCTTCCTCCCGGGGAATGCACTTCAATTTCACACCGTTTGGTCTTTTTCTGTACAGAACGTCGTCGACGAACTGATACATGGCAGACCGATGGGCTACTTTCTCCGCTTCTTCCTGCTCCTCAGGGAGTTCCCATGTTTGGAGGAATTGGACGGTATGATGTGCCCATGCCAGAGCCTGGGGCTCGACGACAAGGACCAAAGGCATTTCCTCTGCCAAGGGAGCGACTGTCTCTACGGCCAGGGCTTGACGCCCTGCTGGAGTCTGTTGCCTCATGGCAGGCTTGGTGTCCACGGCAACACCCTTGTCGTCTGCTCCTGGGAGCTTGGCGGGAAAGTACTTGCCAGGGCCCGATTTCCTCCGCTTGTTCTGCTCCGTCGATGGTTCGACAGATGGTTGAGTTAACCGAAGCACAAAAGTACCTGGTTCCACAGGTAGTTTGAGGGCAGCGCGTTTCGACAGGTAGTCGGCAATGTCGTTCTCCACTCGGGAAACATGCTCCGCTTGTATACCATCAAAACACTCCTCCAGCTTCCTCACCTCATCTACGTAGGCCTCCATCAACGGGCTTTGATAATCTTTGTTAACTTGCTTGACGACAAGCTGTGAATCACCCCTGACGATGAGCTTCTTGATTCTAAGGTCTGCCGCGATCCTGAGACCGGCAAGCAACCCCTCGTATTCAACAGTGTTGTTCGTCGACATATCCCTGCGAAAGTGCATCTGGACTGCATACTTAAGGTGCTCTTCGGTGGGTGCAATGAGTAGCACACCAGCACCGGCGCCTTGCAGCGAGAAAGCCACGTCAAAGTACATAATCCAGTTGCGACTTGTTTCCTTGCCGGGAAGAGTGGTCTCCTGGATCTCTTCGTCGGGCATTGAGGTCCATTCTGCAATGAACTCTGTCAAGACTCTACTCTGGATTGTCGAAGTACTTTCAAACTTCAAACCAAAGCTCGACAGTTCCAAGGCCCATTCCATAATTCTCCCAGTTGTGTCTGGGTTATGCAATATCCGTTGTAATGGGAGGCGGGTGACGACAGTGATTTTGTGTGCTTGGAAGTAATGACGCAGCTTCCTCGAGGCCATAAGGAGGCCGAAGAGCAATTTCTGCATGCCAGAGTACCTTGATCTAGCCCCTGCAAGAGGGAGCTGACAAAGTAAACCGGTTGTTGCATCATCTTCTTCTTCTGCACCACTCCATTTGGTTGCACAGGCCCTGTCCCGCCGGTGTCAGACTCTGCCGGGGGCCTTGTCTTGCCGGCACCAGGTCCTGCCGGGGGGAGCTCTGGCTCGTCATCCGCCAGTCCTACCGTTGCCACTGCCTCTTCGTCGACCTCCCTTTGCGCCACTAGCGCGGCGCTGACCACTTGGTTTGTTGCCGCTAGATATAGCAGCAACGGCTCTTGTGGTCTAGGCGCAACTAGTATCGGTGTAGAGGAGAGGTATTTCTTCAAATCCTGCAGTGCTGCTTCGGCCTCTGGGGTCCATTCCATTAGGCTCGTCTTCTTCAAGATTTTGAAAAAGGGAAGGGCACGCTCGGCAAACTTGGAGATGAACCTGCTCATGGCGGCAACGCAGCCAATGAGCCGGCGCACATCCTTGATCTACCTAGGCGCCTCAATTTGCTCAATGGCCTTGATCTTATCTGGATTCGCCTCGATCTCGCGCTGTGACACAAAGAACCCGAGAAGTTTGCCGGACGGAACACCGAAGACACACTTCTCAGGGTTTAGCTTGAGGTTGATCTTACGCAAATTTGCAAACGTCTCTTCTAAATCTTGTACGAGTGTTGCCTTGTGCTTGGTTTTGACCACTATGTCATCCATATAAGCTTCCATATTTCTATGTAGCTGGGGCTCAAAACCAATTTGGACTGCTCTTGTAAACATTGAGCCAGCACTCTTCAACCCGAAAGGCATTCATAAAAAACAATATGTACCACATGGGGTGATGAATGTTGTCTTCTCTTCATCTTCTCTCGTCATGAAGATCTGGTGGTATCCTAAGTAGGCATCAAGGAACGATAACAAGTCGCACCCGACTGTGGAGTCAACAATCTGGTCCAATGCGCGGCAACAGGAAAGGGTCCTTTGGACAAGCCTTATTGATATCTGTGTAATCAATACATACCCTCCACTTCCCATTTTCCTTGCGCACCACCACCGGATTGGCCAACCACGCCGGATGAAGTACTCCCCTCACCAAGCCTGCCACTTCTAACTTCCTGATCTCCTCCATGATGAACTCCTGCCATTCCAAAGCTTGCTTCCTGACCTTCTGCTTGACGGGTCTCACATGAGGATAGACAGCAAGATGGTGCTCAATCACCTCCCTGGGAACACCGGGGATGTCAGATGCTTGCCATGCAAACACATCGACATTCGCCCGCAGGAAGATGACGAGCGCGCCTTCCTATTTGCTGTCAAGGGAGGAGCTTATGGTGAAAGCCCCTCCCGTGCCATCCTCCCTGACGGACACCTTCTTGGTCTCTGGTGGTGCAGCTCCGGATTTCTTGCTCTTGCCGGTGGAGCTCTCTGGCACGTCCTCGACGGGAGACCAGCACTCCGAAGAGGTGCGCTTGCCAGAGTGGGTGCGAGAGGACTTGCCGGTCTTCTTCCCTCCCGGGGCTTCAGCGGCAGGAGCAAGTGCCTTGGCGGCAGTCGCTGCAACTGCCTCCCGGTAGAGTTGGTCAGTGCAGATCAGTGCATCCCTCTTATCATAGGGGACGGTGATGATGGTCATCGGCCCAGGCATCTTTAGCGTGTTGTAGGCGTAATGTGACGCTGCCATGAACTTGGCTAGTGCCGGGTGGCCGAGGATCCCGTTGTAGGGCAAGGGGATCTCGGCTACATCGAAAACAATCCTCTCTGTCCTGTAGTTCAACTCGCCTCCAAACATCACGGGCAGCGTGACTTTACCCTTCGGCCGACTCCTTCCCGGGTTGACCCCTTGAAACGTACCCGCCTCTTCGAGGTCTCCATCAGGAATCTGCAGCCTTTTGATCACAACAGGCGAGATCAAGTTTAGACCGGCCCCGCCGTCAACTAGCATTTTTGTCACCTTGAGGCTGCATATTGTTGGCGAAACCAACAACGGCAAACACCCGTCCGCAGTTGTGCGATCAGGGTGGTCCTCGGTGTCAAAAACGATAGGTGTGCTGGACCACTTTAGTGGCTTTTGAGCATCGAATGATGGTTCCGCTGCTGTGATCTCACGCGCCCACTGCTTGAGCTGGCGGTGAGAAGTGTGCAGCGAGGCGCCACCATCGATGCACATGGCCTCCGTAGCTTTCTGGAACTCATGCTCATCGGACTCGTCGTCCTCTTCATGACCGTCGTCTTCCTGCTTCTTGTCGCGGCCCCGAGCGGGCCTCTCTTGCTGGTTATCCTTGCCGCGGTGACCCCTTTGGCCGCCACGCTTCTTGCCGGATCCTTCGGCACCATCCTGACCCTTCTCCTTGTCCCGCCTCTCATACTCAGCTTTTTGCTTCTTAGCAAGCAGCTCAACTTGTCGGCAGTTCTGGAGGTCGTGGCCCTTGGTGCGGTGGATCTTGCAATACTGCTTGTCGGAGCCTTCTGGCTTGTCGGCAGCTGCCAAGGCCCGGCAAGCGGCGCAACCGGCAATTTCCTTGCCGGGGTCGTCTGCCTTGGCCTTCTTGGCAGCGCCGGTGTCCTCGGATCCCTCAACGGCAAGCTCGGTCTTGCCCTTGCGCTTCCTGTTGCGGCGCCGGCCCTTCTTCGTCGGGGCGGCTGTGTCTTCATCTGTGGAGTCGGTTTCCGAAGCCGGCGTCCTCACAGGGGTACTTCCTCCCCTCTTCAGCTCGAGCGCACCTATCAGCCAAAACGTAAAGTTCGGCCACATCTTTGACCTTGTTCATCGCCAGCTCTTCATGCATCTTGCGGTTGCGCACATTCTGATGGAATGCACTCATCACGGCGGCGGGATGAACATCTGGGATGTTGTACTTCACCCGGCTGAACCTCTGTATGTACTTGCGCAGGTTTTCACCTTCCTTCTGGGGGATGATATGCAAATCGCTTGCCTGGCCATGAGCTTGGTGGCCCCCCGTAAAGGCGCAACAAACTCATGGTACAAATCCGACCAAGAAGAAATAGAATCTACTGGCAAGTGCATCAACCATGACATGACGTTGGGTTTAAGTGCCAACGGAAAGTAATTGGCAAGCACCTTGTCGTCGCGAGCTCCGGCAGCTTGCATCATAATGGTGTAGATGCTAAGGAACTCCGACCGGTGGGTCTTGCCGTTGTACTTCTCGCCAACATCGGGCTTGAACGTGTGGTGGGAGGTCCACTGGAACTGCGGCAGCTCACGGGTGAAGGCTGGGCAACCCACCTCGTAAGGTAGGCCACCGGAGCCCCCTAGAGCTGGGTGGTCCATAGTGGACCCTACTTGCCTATCTGACTGATGGCGTGCTTCGCACCGCCGCTCGATGGTGGTTCGAGCGTCTTCATGGGCTCGCTCCCGAAGAACTTGGCGCTGATCGCGGTGGGTCCATGGGTCGGACGATGCTATGGAGATGTTATCACAAGCGTCATCACGACGGACCGGCACCCGCGGTAGCTGACATGGGGGAGGAGAATGCACCATGGCCGCAGCACCTCCAGTCCTTCCACCACTGGCATGCGGTGGCTCGACGGAGCGCCAGCCTGAGGGCCCCGCTGGTCGCGGCTTATCTTTGTTGGCAACACCGAGGAGGCTCCGGATGGTGGCTCTCCACTCGTCAAGCTTTTCCGCAGCAGGAGGAAAGTCGAGGAGCAACTGCGCGCGCGCCAAAGCTTCTGCTGGCGTGGGTGACGGCGAAAGCTGCATGGACCATGATGTGCTCCGACTTCTAACCACGTTAGACGGAGCTCTATCATGGCCTTGCGGCTGTGCGCCATTTTCGCCAGCGCCTCAGCGTGCATGCTGGCCTTCTACGTCCTGCGAAGGATGCACATGACTCTTCCCACGGTGGCGCCCAGGGTCACCAGCGTGGTGACGCTGCTCATCGCGCACGACCTGGGAAGAGCGCGTCGTGGGCACCGGCGTAGGCGCCTTGGAAGTCGCCGCGCCGCCCATGGGTGGCATGACGCCGCCCTTGGAGGGCCCCGCGCCGCCTGCAGGGGGCTCGGCTCCGTCTTTGGATTTGGCGCGTGCGGCCCATCGTCTCATGCACGAACGACGCCGCTCGCCAGGCTTTGACTGCCAGAGTGATGTGGGTGTTCGCGGGCCGCGCCTCGGCTTTCGTCCGCGACCACCCCACCGCTCACCCGCACTGGTACGGGCCGTTCGGCTCCCGATGAACCGATCGCCGTGATCATCTTCTTCTTGGGAGCCATGGCGATGAAGAACTACTAAACTAACTGCTAGACCAGATTTCCACAACTGCGCCCCCTACCTGGCATGCCAAAGATGTCGGTGGAAACGACACCTATGGAATCACTGGGATCCCTTCTACGGTTGGCGGGCGCGGGGTTGTGCAAAGAGCGGGTCTAGTAGCCAGCACAAAGGTCGTTTTACCTAGGTTCGGGCCGTGAGGGTGCGTAATACCCTAGTCATGCTTTGGTGTATATTTGAGTGTTCTTCAGTTCTCGAACTAGCTATGGTGTGTGCATAGTCCAAAAGATCTGAATCCTTCTCCAGTATGCCTCGGGCCTCCTTTTATATTCAAAAGGGGTCGCCACAGTGGCACACAGGAGGTGGAAAGGTATACAGTGTACAAGCTTATCGCCTGTCATTACGGGACAAGGCGCATTAAATGCGCTTCTTAGGTGTCCCGTTACTTTATTGGGGACGGCAACGAGGCCCGTCCGTCGCCGCTTCGTCTCGCTCCGACACGCGTCCAGGCCAACGAGGCATGCGGCGCCACGTAGGCTGGCAGACTGCTGACATGGTGTGGTGGTAGGGTCTTCACGAAGATCTGCATGTCACCACGTAGGTGTTTGCTGAGTGGGCCCGGAAGCCGCACGTTGCCACGCAGGTGCCTGCCCACCTGGTTGGGCTGGCAGCTGTATGGAAACGGCGGTGGAGTGTTGGCAGACGTGGGCCTGGTTGTGGCCCCGCATGTGTCCTCGGCAAGGGTCTCGCCGGGGCCCCGGCAAGGGTCTTGTCGTGGCATCGCGGTCATCCCCAGCAAAGGATTTGCCGGGGGTCTCATGGATTTC
Organism: Aegilops tauschii subsp. strangulata; assembly: GCF_002575655.3. Taxonomy (NCBI): domain Eukaryota; kingdom Viridiplantae; phylum Streptophyta; class Magnoliopsida; order Poales; family Poaceae; genus Aegilops; species Aegilops tauschii. Next base: position 292,194,695 of record NC_053037.3, read on the forward strand.
CTCGGCAAGGATCTTGCCAAGGATCGTCGTCTTCTGGTCCTCATCTGATCTTGTGTGCTTATGATCTTGACAAAGATCTGCATGCCACCATGGAGGTGCCTCCCGAGCCTCGGTTCCAAAGTGGTTAATGGTATTGGAACCTTTGGGCTCAAGGGTGGCGCGCCCTGCTGGTGTTGGGCAAGTTGCCCCGGCAAGGCTCTTGTCGGGGCTGCGTGGGCCGCCCCGGCAAGGGTCTTGCCGGGGGAGTCCACCTCGCCCTCTTGCCCTTTGTGTCTTTGGTCTTGGCATTGCTTTGCCGGTCTTGTGCCTTTGGCTTCCCTCCTCCGCTCTACTAAGTGTGGCCGCAGGTGCGGCTCTGACAGCCCGTGCACAAGTAGAGGGGTAAAAAGGAGAGCCCCTACTTTTGTACACCGACACAATCAATATGAATAAACCCCATTGTTTTACCCTTAATGACAACAATACAAATACGTGTCTTGTCCCCTTCTGTCACTGGGATATAGAGCACTGCAAGATTGAACCCATCACAAAGCACCTCTCCCACTGAAGATAAATCAGTCTAGTTGGCCAAACTAAATGGATAGATTGGAGAGAAATAGAAAGCTCTAACAATGATGCATAATAAAGTTCAGAAAAGACTCAATTACTTCTCACGAATATTCAAATCACAAACCCACAATTCATCGGATCCCAACAAACACAATGTTAACCCACAAGTATAGGGGATCACAATAGTTTTTGAGGGTAGAGTATTCAACCCAAATTTATAGATTCCATACAAGGGGAGCCAAAGAATATTTGCATAATAATTTCTCTAGATCATATCTATCCTTACAAGCAAGAATGTATCTAGTTGTCTCCTCATTCATAACATAACCTTCTGGTACCTTAGGCAATTCATATCTAGGAGGGCTAGCTCTAGTAGGTGTTTCAAGATTTTCAGTTTCAAGCTCATCATCAGTTTCAACAATATCATGTTGTCTTACTCTAGCAAGTGGTTCATCAGGAAATTCACCTAGTGGACATCATCATCAAGCAAGGTACTAGCATCATCATAAGTATCATTCATAGCAGAAGTAGCATCAATAACTTGCGACATATCAGGATTAATAGCATGTGGTGGTGTTGCAAGTTTACTTATAACAGAAGGTGAATCTAAAGCATAGCTAGATGGCAGTTCCTTACCCCCCTCGTCTTAGAGGGATAAATCTTAGTCTTAGCATCCTTCAGATTCTTCATAGTGATACATCGATAATAATCCCAAGTGACTCAACAAATATAGCTATGCTCCCCGGCAACGGCGCCAGAAAAAGGTCTTGATAACCCACAAGTATAGGGGATCGCAACAGTTTTTGAGGGTAGAGTATTCAACCCAAATTTATAGATTTGACACAAGGGGAGCAAAAGAATATTTGCAAGTATTAGCAGCTGAGTTGTCAATTCAGCCACACCTAGAGATTAATTATCTACAGCAAGGTGATCAGTAGCAAAGTAATATGATAGTTTTGATAATAGTAGCGACAGCAATAGTAACGGTAACGGTGATAGCAGTAGTTTTGTAGCAAGTGAAACAGTAATGATAGCAGTAGTAACTTAGCAAGAACAATATAAGAGAAATTCATAGGCATTGGATCGGTAATTTGTTGGATGATATTCATCATGTGACAGTTATAACCTAGGGCGATACGGCACTAGCTCCAGTTCATAAATATAATGTAGGCATGTATTCCGTAAATAGTCATACGTGCTTATGGAAAGAACTTGCATGACATCTTTTGTCCTACCCTCCCGTGGCAGCGGGGTCCAATTGGAAACTAACGGATATTAAGGCCTCCTTTTAATAGAGAACCGGAACAAAGCATTGACACACGGTGAATACATGAAGTCCTCAAACTACGGTCGTCACCAGGAGTGGTCCTGACTATTGTCACTCTGGGGTTGCCAGATCATAACATGTAGTAGGTGACTACAACTTGCAAGATCGGATCTAGAACATGGATATAATGGTGATAACATAAACGGTTTAGATCTAAAATCATGACACCCGGGCCCAAAGTGACAGCAACATCAATCTCAGAACATAGTGGATACTAGGGATCAAGCCCTAACAAAACTAACTAGATTACATGATGAATCTCATCCAACTCCTCACCAACCAGCGATCCTACGAAGGAATTACTCACTCCCGGTGGGGAGCATCATGGAATTGGCGATGGAGAAGGGTTGGTGATGATGAAGATCGAAGATCCCCCTCTCCGGAGCCCCAAACGAACTCTAGATCTGGCCTCTCGATGAAGAACGGGAGGTGATGGTGGATCCGTCTCGTGGATTGCAATAATTCTTTGTCCCTGATTTTTTCTGGAAATATGTGATTTTATAGCGTCGGTTTCAGGGTCTGCGGGGCCACCAGGTGGGGACAACCCACCTAGGTGCGCCTAGAGGGGGGGCGCCCTGGTGGGTTGTGCCCACCCAGGTGCCCCCTCCGGTGGTTCTTGGCTCCAGAAATTCTCATATATTGCATAAAATATCCTCGCAAAGTTTTGTTCCATTTCGAGAACTTTTATTTCTACACAAAAACAACACCATGGTAGTTCTGCTGAAAACAACGTTAGTCCGTGGTTAGTTTCATTCAAATCATGCAAATTAGAGTCCAAAACAAGAGGAAAAGCGTTAGGAAAAGTAGATACGTTGGAGACGTATCAACTCCCCCAAGCTTAAACCTTTGCTTGTCCTCAAGCAATTTAGTTGATAAACTGAAAGTGAAAAAGAAAAACTTTTACGAACTCTTTTGCTCTTGTTTGCATAAATAAGCTTAAACAACACCCAGGTTTTCAGCCAACAATTTAACTAACCATGCCGAAAATAACTCTTAAAAATTATATTGACTCATATCAATGACATAATCAGCTAGCGAGCAATAATAAGATATCTCAAACAGCAACACATTATCAAAACAACCATGATATAATATGACAATAGTGGTATCTCGCTAGCCCTTTCTGAGACCGCAAAACATAAATGCAGAGCACCTCCAAAGTTCAAGCAGCGATTAAACATTGTAATTCATGGTAGAAAAGATCCAGTCATGATGGACCCAATATTAGCTACACACAATGCATTAGCATGATAGCAGTGCTCTCAGGTTCTGGCGCTTATTTTAGAAGGTGATGACACAACATAAAAGTAAATAGAAAGTCCCTTCGTAGAGGGAAGCAGTGATTTGCAACGGTGCCAGAGCTCATGTTTTTAAAATAGAGGTAAATGATATTTTGAGAAATGCACCCTTCTTGTTTACTTCACGACCATAAGTTATCAATATCTTCCATGCTAAGCACGCTAGTGGCGGTTCCCAAGCGATAAAGTAAAGGTTATGACTCTGTTGGAGTTTTTGTTTGATTATTTGAAAGATCAATTCTGGGACTGGGCATCCTTGTTACCGCCCTTTTCTCGTGCGATGGCGAATGAATAAACACTCATCCTGAGAATAGCCCGCTTAGCATGGATGATACCGACTACCTCCTGTCGTTCCATAAACGATCCAGGCACACAAAAAGGATATTTATTTGAAGTTTTTAGAGATGGCACATGCAAATTTACTTAGGACGATAGGATAATACCACATATAGGTTGGTATGGTGGACTCATCTGGAATAACTTGGGTTCATGGTTTTTGATGTACAAGTAGAATTCCCACTTAGTACAGGTGAAGGCTAGCAAATAAGTTGAGAAGCGGCCAGCTAGAGAGCAACAACGTTCATGAACATGCATTATGCATAAGTAACATTGGACACTAGCATGAGTAGGATATGAACACCATGAACATAAATATCATAGAGGCTATGTTGGTTTTGATTCAACTAAATGCATGAAGATGTGCCAAGTCAAGCCACTCGAACATTCAGAGGAGGATACCATATCATCATACTACATCACAATCATTTTAACGCAATGTTGATATCCAAGATAAATCATTATCCACCCCTAGCTACTTATGCATGGCATGAGAAACTTTAATCTCTAATTGTCATTGCAAACATGTTTAATCATAATGGGCTGAATCATGGATACGAGGTTAAACATATTTACAAAAACAGAACAAGTCGAGTTCATACCCGTTTCTCTCTGCCACGGCAAGTTCATCAAATATCTTCATTATTGCCTTTCACTTGCATGAGTTTTTGTCGGTGTCCTAGGAACGGGGGTGCAAGAGTGATGTGGACTAAGCTGGAATCTATAAACATTTTTGTCGGCGTCCTGGGAACGGGGGTGCCCAGACTTGCCTACCTATGGCCCATGACGTGGCCCCGTCAACGGCCCAGTACGGCCCAGCTTCAGCAGCAACAACTCAGGACCCTCGCGAGGGGCCAAGCCTCACGAGGCGGAGGCACCAAGACCTCCCTGAGGGCGGGCCTCACTAGGATGGCTCCAAGGAGCGGAGATATCAATGCAAGGTGCACCTCGTGAGGTTCACATGATGTGAGCCATGACGACCAAGGCCAGGCGGGCGCCAATGGGCATAGTGTACCAGCTTCCTCTTTGGTGCTAAGGAGGCAAGCGCAGGCGCAGAGTCCCGAGGGATCAAGAAAAGGTTTCCATATCGGTGCAAAGAGACCAAGACCGCCAGGACGGAGGTCATCACGGAGCCCACCGCGGCGTCACCACTAGAGCCCTTTGCACGCGAAGACTACTTTTGTCAGGATAGCTTGTACTAGTTGTTCTCCTTCAAATTTGGCCGTTGTAGGATCCCTTCCCGCCTACATTTGGGAAGAGGACCAAGGCCAGTATAAATAGGACTTAGCCACCACCATAGAGGGGATGGACCAATTCCACTCAGACCACATCACCAGCTCATCCAGCTCAAGAACACCTCACCTCCTGAGGCTGTTCTTCCACTGTACTAGTTCATCCTCAGCCCCTCGAGGTAATCCACCACAAAGCTGGAGTAGGGTATTACACCGCAAGGTGGCCCGAACCAGGATAAACTGATGTGTCTCTTGTCCCTAGGGTTCGTCGAGTTCGGCTGTGGAATCGTTGGGCAGGCAGACTGGGAAGAGAGAGTTCTTCGCACGCACCCCAGAGTTCGAACCTCTCAAGGGTCTGCGGAACCCTGAATCCAACAATTTTATTCAACAAGAGAAGACAAGGTAATATGGGCTCTTTGTTAGATCAACAATTATGCATATGAGAGCCACTCAACATTTTCATCGTGGTCTTCTCCTTGGTATGACTCAAATAAAAAGAAAAGAAATTCAGAGAAACACACTGAAATATTTTTGGAGTTTTTGGTTTTCTTGAACAAGCAACTAAAAAGGGAAAAGCAAAAACGAGAAAAACTGTTTACACGGGAAAGCTCCCAACAAGCAAAAGAAGAACAAGGAAATCTTTTTGGGTTTTCTTTTTAGTGCTACAACTAACTACTCTAGAAAGAAAAATAAAAAAGAAGCAGGAAATATATTTTTTGTATTTTCTCAAGGTTTTTCAAACACACAAGAAGAAAGCGAGAAAATAAATTTAACATGGATAATACAATGAAAAAGTGTGGACACCGACAACTAGAATGAAATGTGTGAACATGAATGCAATGTCGGTGGGAATACGTAATCCCCCAACTTAGGCTTTTGGCCTAACTTGGTAATCAATTAGTAGTCAAAGAGACCATGGGGTCCCATGTCGAATTGCTGAGGAGCGGGCACCTGTGGATCCCACGCTGAGGTTCCTCCTCTGCTGCAGCCTGGTTGTTCCGGTAGGCTATGATATCCGCAGGCATAATCCTGTATCCACCCCTGGCAATAGGATCAAACAAAGCAGGTGCAGGCAATGGAATAATATCACGAGTTCTCACACTGAAAACCAAGTTATACGGAATAGGGATGTTAGGGTAATCGGCAACAATAAACTGGTGGTGTTCCATGGCCGCACGATCTAGGGTAACCTTGGGCAAAGGATAATCATGCAAGCGTATTTGAACGTTAAAGCGAGCCACCAAACGAGTGGCGTAAATACCTCCATGTATTTTACCCTTGGATTTATTAATGTGAAGGCAATGTGCCACAATAGCTCCCAACCTATAAGTGTTGTTGCCTTCAAGTGCAGGACATAAAACAGCAAGGTCTGGGGCACTGAGTGCACCCACCTTCTCTCTAGCAAGCAAGCATTTTGCAATGAAAAGAGTGAAATAATGAACGGCAGGAAAATGCAAGCCAACGACGGTGATACTCGACACCCCTCTCTCATCACCCACTGTCAGAGTACGATAAAATCCTTCAAACTCTGTCGGCCTAGGCTCTACCAAACCACCATCAGAAGGAAGCAAGCATATTTCACAAAATTCAGTAAGTGGTCTCTGATGGGGTTCAACATATAAATTAAACTGCACTTCAGGGGGATTATTCCTATGAAGGAAAGTAAAACTTTGCACAAAGGAATTTGTAAGGAGATGGTACTGTTCACATTCAGCTGCGATGAAGTTGGCGAGGCTGGCATTAGCAGCATATTGTGCAAACTCTTGAAGGATTCCGGCCCCTTCCATGAACGGGGTATGCGGCCATTCGCACGACCATACTTCCGCTGTTCTCCGGGTATGGAGATCACTGTCAGACGACTCCCCAATAACTCCGTTGGTGTTCTTCTTGGAAGCAAACTTCCTAAAGATACTCATGTTTTTCCTATGAAAAAAATTCTGAAATTTTCAGTCCACAAAATTTCACAAGATTGGTAGCAACTATCATAGGTATGCATAGAGGCCATAGTAAACATTCAAACTACTTAAAATTCTAAGAATTCAACATGCAAGCTCATCTACAGCAACACCAAGAGTAGCTAATTATTGAAAATATAAACCACTAAAGCAAAAACTAATTGGACAAACGGAGGAGTCACATACCAAACAACAATCCCCCGAAACAGTTTCGGAAATGGAGCTTCGAGCAAAGAGATCGAAATCCGCGGGTTTGATAGCAAGGACACGAGAGAGAGAGAGAGAGAGAGAGAGAGCAATGGTGATTGTTCTGGAGGTAGGTGATGAAGTGGTATGAAGAGATAAGTGAGGGGGCCCACGTGGGGACCACAACCCATCAGGGCGCGCCTAGGGGTCCTGGCATGCCCAGGTGGGTTGTGCCCACCTGGTGTACCTCCCTCTAATGTTATTTGCACCAAAAAAATTTAAATATTCAGAAAAAAAATCATATTAAATTTTCAGAGCATTTCGAGAACTTTTATTTTTGGGTCTTTTTTTATTGCACGGGAATTCTGAAGACAGACAAAACATGGCATTTTTATTTTATTTAACTACTAAAAACAGAAAACAAAAGGTAGGGACAGAAGATAGTGCCTACTAAATTCATCAAATTCATACCTCTAAAAAATGATCCATTAATAAGGTTGATCAAGTCTTATTAACAACCACTTTCTATTAGCATGAAACCAAAGAACTTTCGTAAATCACTAAGTTACCTCAACGGGGATATGTATGTCCCCAACAATAAGCATTTCATATTTCTGTTTAACAGTAGGTAGAGGTAGTTGAAAATTTCCAATAGTGATTATCGGAGATTTCTCAATAACATTAATACCATTCACTTGGAATTGTTTCTTCAGAAAGTGCACCGTATGCTCATTACCATTGATATGAAAAGTGACCTTGCTTTTATTGCAATCAATAACAGCCCCTGCAGTATTCAAGAAGGGTCTACCAAGGATAATCGACATGTTGTCGTCCTCAGGCATCTCAAGTATAACAAAGTCAGTCAAAATAGTAACATTAGCAACAACGGCGGGCACATCCTCACAAATACCGATAGGTATGGCAGTTGATTTGTCAGCCATTTGCAAAGATATTCCAGTAGGTGTGAGTTTATTCAAATTAAGTCTTTTATATAAAGAGAAAGGCATAACACTAACACCAGCTCCCGAATCACATAAAGCGGTTTTCACATAATTTCTTTTGATGGAGCAAGGTATAGTTGGTATTCCCGGATCTCCAAGTTTCTTTAGGTATTCCATCTTCAAAAGCATAATTAGCAAGCATGGTGGAGATTTCAGCTTTCGGTATTTTTCTCTTATTGGTGATGTTGTCTTTCATATACTTTGCATAAGGAGGCATTTTTAAGATATCAGTCAAGCGAGTACGCAAAAAGACTGGCCTCAACATTTCAGCAAAGCGTTCAAATTCTTCATCATCCTTCTTTTTAGTTGACTTAGGTGGAAAGGGCATAGGTTTTTGAACCCACGGTTCTCTTTACCGTGTTTTCTAGCAACAAATTCTCTTTTATCATATCTTTTATTCTTAGGTTGTGGGTTATCAAGATCAACTGCTGGTTCTATCTCAACATCATTGTCTGGTTCTTTATTATTTGTTTGAGTGTCTTCATGAACCTCATCATTATCTTTTTCGTTATCAGAAGGTGAGTGTTCACTACCAGGTTAAGTTTCAACATCTGAGATAGAAACTTCATTATCATTATCAGGAGGTTTTTCTACTTCAGGTTCACTAGAAGCATGCAAAGTCCTATCATTTTTCTTCTTCTTTTTCTTTTTAGAAGGACTACGTGCATCAGTGTTAGCTCTTTGAGAGTCTTGTTCAATTCTTTTTGGGTGTCCCTCAGGATAAAGTGGTTCCTGAGTCATTTTACCTCCTCTAGTTGCTACTCTAACAGCAAAGTCACTTATATTATTATTCATTTCATCAAGCAAATCTCTTTGAGATTTAGCAACTTGTTCTAACTGAGTTTGAACCATAGAAGCATGCTTCCCCACACCTCTAACATCATTTGAGATTCTAAATAACAAGTCACTCAAGCGAGCAATCATATCAGAATTGTATTTCAATTGTTTCATAACATTTGCATTGAAGTGATCTTGCTTTCTAATGTAATTTTCAAAGTCATAAAGGCATTGGCTTGGGTGCATATTGTGAGGATTGCCATGATCATTGAATTTCATTAGAGAATTTACCTCTACACCTTAGGTGGTGGTGGTGTATGAAGCCCATGTATTTCTTCAATAGGAGGTAAATTTTTGACATCGTCAGCTTTAATACCTTTTTCCTTCATAGATTTCTTTGCCTCTTGCATATCTTCAGGACTGAGATATAAGATACGCCTCTTCTTCGGAGTGGGTTTAGGTGGTGCTTCAGGAACAGTCCAATCATCATAATTTTTCAATATGTTATTCAATAATTCTTCAGCCTGCCCAATAGTTCGTTCCCTGAAAACACAACCAGCACAACTATCTAGGAAAGCCCTAGAAGCATCGGTTAGTCCATTATAGAAGATATCAAGTATTTGATTTTTCTTAAGAGGATGATCAGGCAAAGCATTAAGAAATTGGCAAAGCCTCCCCCAAGCTTGTGGGAGACTCTTTTCTTCAATTTGCACAAAGTTAAATATTTCCTGTAAGGTAGCTTGTTTCTTATGAGGAGGGAAATATTTTTCAAAGAAGTAATAAATCATATCCTGGGGACTACGCACACAACCAGGAGCAAGAGTATTGTACCAAGCTTTAGCATCACCCTTTAATGAGAACGGAAATAATTTAAGAGTATAGTAATAGCGAGTTTTCTCATCATGAGTAAAAGGGTAGCTATGTCATTCAACTTTGTAAGATGTGCCACAACAGTTTCAGTTTCATAACCATGGAAAGGATCAGATTCAACCAAAGTAATTAACTATGGGTCAACAGAGAATTCATAATGCTTATCATCAATAAATATAGGTGAAGTAGCAAACTTAGGATCATATTGCATTCTAGCATTCAAGGATTTTTCTTTATACTTGCATAATAATTTCTCTAGATCATCTCTATCCTTACAAGCAAGAATGTCTCTAATTGTCTCCTCATTCATAACATAACCTTCCGGTACCTTAGGCAATTCATATCTAGGAGGGCTAGCTCTAGTAGGTGTTTCAAGATTTTCAGTTTCAAGCTCATCATCAGTTTCAACAATATCATGTTGTCTTACTCTAGCAAGTTGTTCATCAGGAAATTCACCTAGTGGACATCATCATCAAGCAAGGTACTAGCATCATCATAAGTATCATTCATAGCAGAAGTAGCATCAATAACTTGCGACATATCAGGATTAATAGCATGTGGTGGTGTTGCAAGTTTACTTATAACAGAAGGTGAATCTAAAGCATAGCTAGATGGCAGTTCCTTACCCCCCAGGTCTTAGAGGGATACATCTTAGTCTTAGCATCCTTTAGATTCTTCATAGTGACAAATTGATAATAATCCCAAGTGACTCAACAAATATAGCTATGCTCCCCGGCAACGGCGCCAGAAAAAGGTCTTGATAACCCACAAGTATAGGGGATCGTAACAGTTTTTGAGGGTAGAGTATTCAACCCAAATTTATAGATTTGACACAAGGGGAGCAAAAGAATATTTGCAAGTATTAGCAGCTGAGTTGTCAATTCAGCCACACCTAGAGATTAATTATCCGCAGCAAGGTGATCAGTAGCAAAGTAATATGATAGTTTTGATAATAGTACCGACAGCAATAGTAACGGTAACAGTGATAGCAGTAGTTTTGTAGCAAGTGCAACAGTAATGATAGCAGTAGTAACTTAGCAAGAATAATATAAGAGAAATTCGTAGGCATTGGATCGGTAATTTGTTGGATGATATTCATCATGTGATAGTTATAACCTAGGGCGATACGGCACTAACTCCAGTTCATAAATATAATGTAGGCGTGTATTCCGTAAATAGTCATACGTGCTTATGGAAAGAACTTGCATGGCATCTTTTGTCCTACCCTCCCGTGGCAGCGGGGTACAATTGGAAACTAACGGATATTAAGGCCTCCTTTTAAATAGAGAACCGGAACAAAGCATTAACACACGGTGAATACATGAACTCCTCAAACTACGGTCATCACCGGGAGTGGTCCCGACTATTGTCACTCCGGGGTTGCCGGATCATAACACGTAGTAGGTGACTATAACTTGCAAGATCGGATCTAGAACATGGATATAATGGTGATAACATAAACGGTTCAGATCTAAAATCATGGCACCCAGGCCCAAAGTGACAAGCATTAAGCATGGCAAAGTCATAGCAACATCAATCTCAGAACATAGTGGATACTAGGGATCAAGCCCTAACAAAACTAACCAGATTACATGATGAATCTCATCCGACTCCTCACTGACCGAGCCTACGAAGGAATTAATCACTCCCGGTGGGGAGCATCATGGAATTGGCAATGGAGAAGGGCTGGTGATGACGAAGATCGAAGATCCCCCTCTCCGGAGCCCCAAACGGACTCCTGATCTGGCCTCCCGATGAAGAACAGGTGGTGACGGCGGCTCCGTCTCATGGAACGCGATAATTCTTTCTCCCTGATTTTTTTTTTGGAAATATGTGTTTTTGTAGCATCGGTTTCAGGGTCTGCAGGGCCACCAGGTGGGGACAACCCACCTGGGCGCGCTTGGTGGGAGGGGCGCACCCTGGTGGGTTGTGCCCCCCAGGTGCCCACCTCTAGTGGTTCTTGGCTCCAGAAATTCTCGTATATTGCATAAAAAATCCTCGCAATGTTTTGTTCCATTCTAAGAACTTCTATTTCTGCACAAAAACAACACCATGGTAGTTCTGCTAAAACAGCGTCAGTCCGGGGTTAGTTTCATTCAAATCATTCAAATTAGAGTCCAAAACAAGAGGAAAAGCGTTAGGAAAAGTAGATACGTTGGAGACGTATCACACAACGCAAAAGAAGATTACATCGGATATAACTCTTACAACACCAAGGAGAAATTGTATTGAAGATCAAAAAGAGAAGAAGCCAGGCATAATGCACAGTTTGAAGTGTTGTCATCCTTGAAAGTAATTCCATAAGTAGCTCTCATAATGGATTCATATGGTGGTTTAATTCTCTTCCTTGGAAATTGTTCCATCCCTTTCTTTAGAGGAAACTGGAAATTTATATTTCCTTCTTTCATATCAATAACTGCACCTATGGTTCGTAAAATTGGTCTACCAAGTATTATAGGACATGATGGATTACATTCAATATCAAGCACAATGAAATCCATGGGTACATAATTTCTATTAGCAATTGTGAGAACATCATTAATTCTACCTAATGGTTTCTTAATTGTTGACTCCACCAAATGCAAGTTGAGGGAACATTCATCCATATTGGTGACACCTAGAACATCACATAATTATTTTGGTATAGTAGAGATGCTAGCTCCTAGATCACATAAAGCTTTACATTCATAATATTTAATCTTAACTTTAATAGTAGGTTCCCATTCATCTTGTAGTTTCCTTGGTATAGACACTTCCAATTCTAGCTTTTCTTCATTAGCTTTAATAATGGCTTTTATGATATGTTTAGTAAAAGCTTTGCTCGTGAGCATTAGGTGAACTAATCATGGATTGCAACAAGGAAATACATTCAATCAAAGAACAATTGTCATAATTAAAGTCCTTCTAATCCAAAGTAGTGGGTGCATCGCTATCTTAACTTTTGACCTCTTCAAACCCACCTTTGTTCTTTTTATCATTAAGATCATCACCCTCTGAATAATTGGGATGCCTTATAATTAAAGTTGACTCATCTCTAGTCCCTTTATCACTAAGTTTTATATTGCTAAACAAAGATTCAATAGGGGTGACACCAATCATTTTAATATCTTCATCATTATTCATAAAAATTGGGTGCGAACGCTTTTTCTAGAAATTCACATTTAGCTCTTAACCTTTCAAAAAAAATTCTACTTTCATCCATGGTGACTTGGATAGACTTTATAGATTAAGATATTTCATCCTTTTTATGTGGCAAAATTCGGTTTTAAGAGTACCCACATCTTGAGCAATTCTATCCATGTTTCTAGACATATCCTAAACTTTGCTTAATTTTTCTTCTACCATAGTATTAAAGATCTTTTGGGAACTAATAAATTATCTAGTTTAGTAGGTATCCTATTATTATTATTATTATTATATGTATTTCCATAATTATTAGAGGGATTGGTGGGATATGGCCTAGGATTAAAATTCCCTCTATAAGCATTGTTGTTGAAATTATTTCTTGCGACAAATTCACATCAATAGCATCATTCTTTTTCTCAATCAAGGTATATAATGGAATATCATTTGGCTCAACATGAACATTTTTACTAGCAAGCATATTCATAAGAGCATCCATTTTATCACTCAGAGTAGAAACTTCTTTGATAGAATTTACCTTCTTACCAGTTGGAGCTCATTCGGAATGGTTTGTTGTCATGTTATCAAGAAGCTTCGTGGCTTATCCCAGTATGATTCCCATAAACATGCCACCTGCAGCTAGGTCTAGAAGTCCCACATAGAAATTTTGCACTATCATCCATAAGCTTAACCCATTAGCGGGACAATTTTTTGATCATTAATTTCATTCTCTCCCAAGATTGCGCAACTTACTCTTGCTCATGTTGTTTAAAGTTCATGATTTGATTTCTAAGAGATAGTATCTTAGTGGGAGGAAAATACTTGGTAATGAAAGCATCCTCACACTTATCCCATGAATCAGTACTATTGTGAGGTAAAGATGAAAACCAAGTTTTAGCACGGTCTCTTAGTGAGAAAGAAAAAAAATCAAATTAACAATATCATTATCCACATCTTTTTTCTTTTGCATATCACATAGTTCAATGAAGGTATTAAGATGGGATGCAACATCTTCATTAGGATTTCCAGCAAATTGTTCTTTCATAATAAGATCAACAATGCATCATTAATATCATACAACTCCACACTAGTGGCAGGAGGAGCAATTGGAGTACTAATAAAATCATTGTTATTAGTATTCGAGAAGTCATACTGTGACGCCCGGATAATTATGCTACAGTAAACCTACGCTAGTGATGCCACGTCACCTCTGATAGTGTTGATAATCTCGTGTTAGTTCAAAACCGGATCAAAATTCAAATTCAAAATATGGCAAACAACAAAAGTTTTCAAATATTAAAACTAAAATGTTGGGGTGTTGCCAGATAATGCATAGGTAATTATTGTGGAGAAACCACACCTTTGTAAAATGTTTAAATAATATGAGATGAATAAAACAGTAGCAAAAACAAATATTTAAATGCTTTTAAAATGATAAACAAGTTCAAACTATTATATTTATGTGCCAAGTTAATTGTGGCAGTGGTATAATTACTATTACTAGATTAGGAACTTACTATATGTTTTACAAAATTAAAACAAGTTGAAAGATGAAATAAACAGAAAAGAAATTGAAAGATAAAAAAAAGAAGAAAAAAAAGAAAAGAAAAAAGGAAAAGAAACAACCCCCCCCACGCTGGGCCAACCGGCCCAGCTAGCCAGTCGGCCGGCCCAGCCGGCCACTTTGCCCCTTGCCTATTAGGCCACTCCCCGCAACCAAACCCTAGAACCAACCCCACTCCCACCACGATCTCCACCCTCTCCCTCCAGCGCCGTCACACGAGAGGGCGCTCGATCCCCGTCGCTCTCCCCACTCGCCCCGATCCCCTTCTCTCGCTCCCTCACCAGATCTGGAGCGTGCCCGCGCCCGAGGACCGCCACCTCCGCTCGCAACACCTCTCTCCGTCCTTGCGTCGTCGTCCTCGCACAGGACCTGGCTGGATCTCGCGCCGACGTCCTTCGACGCCTGTCGCCACCACCACGTCGCTCGTCCCCGTCTTCCTCCCCAAAGGCACCCCGAGCCACGCCACCCCTCGTCCCTGCAACGTGGGTGAGGCCCCGGGCTCCGGCCTCGCTACTTCTTCTCTGCTTCTACTGCGGCTATCGCTGCGCGCCGTCGCCGTCGTATCCTTCCCCCGCCGGGGCTCACACTGCCAGCGCCCGCTACGCACCTGCCATGGCCACGCGGTTCCCCCCCCCCCGCTCCGGCTGCGCCACTGCACACGAGACCGTGCCCCGGCCAAGCCACCCGCAGCTCCCGACCATGGATCGTGCACGCCACATTCGCGCCGGTCGCGTCGTCGCTCCCGTGGCTCGCATCGCCACCGCAGCCCCGCGCACTGCTCTCGCGCTTCGCCGCCTACCACTTCTTCCCCCCTACTGTGTCGCTGCTCGCCTTGCCATCTGTGGCTGCGGCTGCTGCTGCCGCCCCACAGCCGTCGCGCTCGTCACTTCCCCCTGCCCGGTGCCACTCCACCCTTGGTGCTGGCGCCGTCGTCCCGTGCCCCGCCTCCGCCTCTGGCCCCATAGGCCACCGCCGCGCCGGCGGCAGTTCCGGCACCCCGCCGCGCCCCGGGTCTGCCCTTCGGGTGCAAACGCCCGGGTGCCCGTTAGGCCCCCAGGGGCCTATGACATGTGGGGCCCCACCCCCTCAGAACGTTTTAAAAGAAAAATTAAATTAATAAAAATAAATAAATAAATAAATAATAAAGATAATTAATTAAGATAATTAATTAACTTAATTAATCATGTTAAGTTAAACTAATTAAACTTAATTAACCTAATAACTAGTTAACCTAATTAACCACTGTTAATTAGCTAAACAGTCCCTGACAGGTGGGACCCATCTGTCAGGTTGACTAGGTCAACGGTCAATGTTGACTGCTGATGTCAGCATGACATCATGCTGATGTCATAAATCCATTTTCGAATTAAATTAAATAATTAATTAAATTCCAGAAATTATTAAAAATCTTTAGAAAATCATATCTTTTAATCCGTAACTCGGATTAAATTATTTTCAACATGAAAGTTGCTCAGAACGACGAGACGAATCCGGATACGCAGCCCGTACGTCCGCCACGCGTCCCTAGCATAGTGAACCTGCAACATTTCACCTCCGGCACCTCTGCCCGAAAACGCGAAACACCGGGAACACTTTCCCGGATGTTTCCCCCCTTCGTCGGTATCACCTCCTACCACGTTAGGGCATACCTAGCACCGCGTTTTGCCTCCTTATGTTTTGTGATGCTTTGTTGGCTCTGTATTTACTGTTTCTTCCCCCTCTCCTTCTCCGGTAGACTACGAGACCGATGCTGCTGCTGCCCAGTTCGACTACGGAGTTGACGACCCCTCCTTCTTGCCAGAGCAACCAGGCAAGCCCCCCCCCTTGATCACCAGATATCGCCTATTCTTCTCTCTACTGCTTGCATTAGAGTAGTGTAGCATGTTACTGCTTTCGTTAATCCTATTCTGCTGCATAGTCTGTCATTGTTGCTACAGTTGTTACCCTTACCTGCCATCCTACTGCTTAGTATAGGATGCTAGTGTTCCATCAGTGGCCCTACACTCTTGTCCGTCTGCCATGCTATACTACTGGGCCGTGATCACTTTGGGAGGTGATCACGGGTATATACTATATACTTTATATACATGACACATGTGGTGACTAAAGTCGGGTCGGCTCGTTGAGTACCCACAAGTGATTCTGATGAGGGGGCTGAAAGGACAGGTGGCTCCATCCCGGTAGAGGTGGGCCTGGGTTCCTGAAGGCCCCCGACTGTTACTTTATGGCGGAGCGACAGGGCAGGTTGAGACCACCTAGGAGAGAGGTGGGCCTGGCCCTGGTCGGCGTTTGCGGATAATAACACGCTTAACGAGTTCTGGGTATTTGATCTGAGTCTGGCCATTTGCTCTATACGCACTAACCATCTACGCGGGAGTAGTTATGGGTATCCCGACGTCGTGGTATCAGCCGAAGCTCTTCTTGACGTCAGTGACGGAGCGGCGCGCGCCGGATTGGACTGGAACGCCTACTAGGCTAGGTCTGCTTCCGGCCGCGCACGCAACATGCAGGTGTGCAATGGG
The DNA here is from genome assembly GCF_002575655.3 of Aegilops tauschii subsp. strangulata. NCBI lineage: Eukaryota > Viridiplantae > Streptophyta > Magnoliopsida > Poales > Poaceae > Aegilops > Aegilops tauschii. The sequence goes on from NC_053037.3 coordinate 292,211,435, forward strand.
CGATGGGCCCAGACCCCTGTGCGCATAGGATTTAGACCGGCGTGTTGACCTCTCTGTTGAGCCTAGGTGGGGCTGCGACGTGTTGATCTTCCGCGGCCGGGCATGACCCAGAAAAGTGTGCCCGGCCAAATGGGATCGAGCGTGTTGGGTTATGTGGTGCACCCCTGCAGGGAAGTTTATCTATTCGAATAGCCGTGTCCCTCAGTAAAAGGACGACCCAAAGTTGTACCTTGACCTTATGACAACTAGAACCGGATACTGAATAAAATACACCCTTCCAAGGGCCAGATACAACCCGGTGATCGCTCTCTAACAGGGCGACGAGGAGGGGATCGCCGGGTAGGATTATGCTATGCGATGCTACTTGGTGAACTTACCATCTACTCTCTTCTACATGCTGCAAGATGGAGGTGGCCAGAAGCGTAGTCTTCGACAGGACTAGCTATCCCCCCTTATTCTGGCATTCTGCAGTTCAGTCCACCGATATGGTCCTTTACACATATACCCATGCATATGTAGTGTAGCTCCTTGCTTGCGAGTACTTTGGATGAGTACTCACGGTTGCTTTTCTCCCTCTTTTCCCCTTTCTATACCTGGTTGTCGCAACCAGATGCTGGAGTCCAGGAGCTAGAGATCCCGAGGATGATTCTACATGGAGTTCGGCTTCGAGGAGTAGTTAGGAGGTCCCAGGCAGGAGGCCTTGCCTTTTCGATCGTTGCTACTTTTGTGCTAGCCTTCTTAAGGCAAACTTATTTAACTTATGTCTGTACTCAGATATTGTTGCTTCCGCTGACTAGTCTATGATCGAGCAATTGTATTCGAGCCCTCGGGGCCCCTGGCTTGTATTATGATGCTTGTATGACTTATTTATGTTGTAGAGTTGTGTTGTGATATCTTCTCGTGAGTCCCTGATCTTGATCGTACACATTTGCGTGCATGATTAGTGTACGGTCAAATCGGGGGCGTCACACATACAGTTTAGTGTTTTCTTGAGACATAATGGCACTTCAAGCAAAATAGCACACAAGATATTTTTGGTATTTTTTAAATTCTTGAGAAGACTAATAAAGAGAAAATAAAAAGTAGAACAAGTAAATGATAAATGTGTGTGAAGGAACCTTCAATTGTTTCATGAAGTCTCCCTGGCAACGGCGCCAGAAATTCTTCTGCTACTTGTGATAGGCGTTGGGATTTCCCTGAAGAGGAAGGGTGATGTAGTATAGTAGGAGATAGGAGATCTAGACAAACAACTGTCGACAGTACCTGCATACACACAAACAAATACTTGCACGCAACGCGGGAAAGAGGGTTGTCGATCCCCTTGTAATCGTTAATTGCAAGGATTAATTCTAATAGTGGTAGATATATAAATCGCTACTACTATTATTCCACTTCGAGAGCGCTTCTATGCTTGCCTCTCTATGTATTAAGTTCATGATAAACAGAGTAATGCTTTAAGTATGATGACATAATGTAGATAAAATAAGATCAATCAATATGATCAAACCCCATCGTTTTATCCTTAGTAGCAACAATACAAATACGTGGCTGGCTACCCCTTATGTCATGAAGTAAGGACACCACAACGTTGAACCTACTACTATGCACCATTTCCACTGAAGATCTAATCATCAACTTGGCCAAAAATAACTCATAGATCAAAAAGCATTACATAGCTATAGCAATCACACATAATACAGTTCAGAAATAACTCAATTACTTCCAATGAATAATCTGATCATAAACCCACAATTCGGATCCCAATAAGCACACCGCATAAAAGGATTACATCATATTGAGCTCCAACGAGAACATTGTATTGAAGATCATGGAGAGAGAGAGAGAGACATCTAGCTACTGCTATGGACCCTTAGTCCCTATGAGGAACTACTCACAAATCATCGGAGGTGCAACATAGTTGACGTACATGCCCTCCTTGATTGATTATCCCTCCAGCAGAGTACCGACGGAGGCCTCGAAATGGGATCGCGGCAGAACAGAGGCTTGCAGCAGCAGAATAATTCTTTCGCGTCCTGCTCTGGTGGTTTTTGAATATTTGGGAATTTACAACGCTGGTAGGTCAGAGGAGCCACGAGGGGCCCACAAGGGGCACGGTGTGCCAACCCCTGGGTCAAGCCGTGCTGCCTTGCCATCTCCTTGTCTGGCTTTTGGACCTCCCCCGAAGCTTCCTGGGTCTCTTTTGGTCCAGAAAAATCATCATAAAGTTTCATCAAGTTTGTCCTCTGTTAGGTATGAATTTTCTGTAAAACCAAAAACATGCAGAAAACAACAACTCGTATTTGGCACTGAGTCAATGGGTTAGTTCCCAAAAATAATATAAAATGATGTATAAAGCATACAAGATTGATAATATAATAGCATGAAACAATAAAAAATAGATACATTGGAGACGTATCAATGACCCTAAAAAAATCATTCACATAGTTTCTTGGCGAGTGGCCAGCTTCGTGGCTTATTAGGTCGTTCATGTGTGCAAGGTTCAGTTATGTGATACGTCTCCAACATATATATATATATATATATATATATATATACTTTTTTATTGTTAATTGCTATTATATTATCAATCTTGGATGTTTTATATTCATTTACTAGCAACTTTGTATCATTTTTTGGGACTAACCTATTGATATAGTGCCCAGTGCCATTTGCTGTTTTTTTGCTTCTCTTTTACTTTGCAGAATATCAATACCAAAAGAAGTCCAAATGCCACGAAACTTTTTGGAGATTTTTTCGGCCTAGAAGACACCCAGGGAGCCAAAGGAACACACGGGAGGAGGCTCGTGGGGCCCACTAGGCACTAGGGCGCGCTAGAGGCCCCTGGGCGCCCTGGTGGGTAGTGGAGCCCACGGGAAGCTTTCTGACCAACCTCCACCTCTATAAATACTCTAGGATCCCAAAAAACCCAGGGGAGTCAAGGAAATACAGTTTCCGTCGCCGCAAGTTCCAGAACAATGAGACCCAATCTAGAGGCCCTTTCCGGCACTCTGCGAAGGGGCAACGATCACGGAGGGGTTCTTCATCATCCTTGTTGCTCCTCTGATGATGCGTGAGTAGTTTACCACAGACCTATGGGTCCGTAGCTAGTATCTAGATGACTTCTTCTCTCTTTTTGATCTTCAATACAATGTTCTCCTCCATGTTCTTGGAGATCTATTCGATGTAATTCTTTTTTTACGGTGTGTTTGTTGGGATCCGATGAATTGTGAGTTTATGATTAGTTCTATCCATGAATTTATTTGAGTCTTTGCTGAACTCTTATATGCATGATTGTTATAGCCTCGTATTTCTTCTCCGAAATTTTGGTTTGGTTTGGCCAACTAGATTGATTTTTCTTGCCATGGGAAGAGGTGCTTTGTGATGGGTTCGATCTTGTGGTGCTCAATCTCAGTGACAGAAAGAGACATGACACGCATGTATCGTTGCTATTAAGGGCAACAAGATGGGGTTCATTCCTACATGAATATATCTTGTCTACATCATGTCATCGTTCTTATTGCATTACTGTGTTTTTCCATGAACTTAATACACTATATGCATGCTGGATAGCGGTCGATGCGTGGAGTAATAGTAGTAGATGTAGAATTGTTTCGGTCTACTAATCTTGGACGTGATGCCTATATACATGATCATTGCCTTGGATATCGTCATGATTATTCGCTTTTCTATCAATTGCCCAACATTAATTTGTTTACCCACCGTATGCTATTTTCTTGAGAGAAGCCTCTAGTGAAAACTATGCCCCCCAGGTCTATTTTCCTATCATATTAAACCAAAAATACCTTGCTGTGATTTTTCTTTCTTTATGTTATTTTGTGTTCTTGCTAGATCTATTTACCAAAACCTATACAATTCAATATATCTCAATACCGTGGAGGGATTGACAACCCCTCTTACACGTTGGGTTGCAAGTTTTTGTTGTTTATGTGCAGGTGAAGTTTACATAGTGCTGCTTTGTTCTCCTACTGGATTGATAACCTTGGTTTCATAACTGAGGGACATACTTACATTTGCTGTGTTTCATCATCCTCTCCTCTTCGGGGAAATATCAACGCAGATACAAGCAATCAGGAAGAATTGCTGGCGCCATTGCCAGGGAGACATCATCAACATCTATCAGGTACCTACGCGTAAACTCTCATATCCATGCAATTACTTTATTTTCCATTTGCCTATCGTTTTCATCTCCCCCACTTCTAAAAAGTTTTTGCAAAAATACAAAAATATTTTTCGTTTGCCTTTTTCTTGTTTGATCTTTTGTTTGCTTACGATCTTGTTTGCGTGGTCAGTATGTCTCAAGAAAATACCAAATTGTGTGAATTTTCCAATACTAATAATAATGATTTTATTAGTACTCCTATTGCTCCTCCTGCTGCTAGTGCGGAGTCTTGTGATATTAATGCCGCTTTGTTGAACCTTGTTATGAAAGAGCAATTTTCCGGTAATCCTAATGAGGATGTCCCATCCCACCTAAACACTTCCGTAGAATTGTGTGATATGAAAAATAAAAAAGATGTGGACAATGATATTGTGAAGCTAAAATTATTTCCTTTCTCTTTGCGGGATCATGCAAATATTTGGTTTTCATCTTTGCCATGTAATAGTATTGATTCTTGGGATAAGTGCAAAGATGCTTTTATTAATAAGTATTTTCCCCCGACGAAAATTATTTCCCTTAGAAACCAAATTATGAATTTCAAGCAACTTGAGCATGAATATGTTGTGCAATCTTGGGAGAGAATGAAATTAATGCTACGAAATTGTCCTACTCATGGCTTAACTCTTTCGATGATTATACAATTTTTTATGCGGGATTGAATTTTGTTTCTAGAAATCTTTTAGATTCCGCCGCGGGTGGTACTTTTATGGAGATTACTTTGGGTGAAGCTACTAAATTACTAGATAATATCATGGCAAATTACTCACAATGCCATACCGAAAGAGCACCTACTAGTAAAAAGGTTAATTCTATTGAAGAAACTAGTACTTTGAGTGAAAAAGTTGATGCACTTATGAAATTGGTTGCTAGTAAAAATGCTCCTATTGATCTTAATGATGTGCCTTTGTATACTTTGATTGAGCAAAATAATGATCCCGTAGATATGAATTTTGTCTCGCGAAACAATTTTAATAACAATGCTTATATAGACATAATTTTAATCCTAGGCCTTTTCCTGGAAATTCCTTTAATAATTACGGCAATCCCTATGGTAATTCTTCTTATAATAATAATAAGAGGCTCTCTGATCTTGAGATTAATATTAAAGAATTAATCAATGCTCAAAAAAATTTCAACACTACGATGGAAGAAAAATTGAATAAGATTGATGATATGTCTAGAAGCATTGACAGAATTACACATGACGTCAAAAATCTCAAGATTAAATTTCTTCCACCCAAGGTGGATAAATCAATTAAGACTTTATATGTTTCCATGGATGAAAGCAAGAAGAGAACCGCTATGCTAAGACCTAAAAGAGAATTTTTAGAAAAAGCGTTTCCGCCCGATTTTTTCGTAGTAACGATGAAGATGTTAAAATGATTGGTGTTTCTTCTATTGATTCCTTGTTTAGTAATATTAAAATTGATGATAAGAGGACTGTAGAAGAGTCAACTTTAGTTAGAAGGCGTTCTCATAATTCGGAGGGTGAAAATCTTGTTGAAAAAATTGATTAAAGTGGGTCTGAAGAGGTAAAAACTTTAGCTAGTGATGTGCCCAATCTTTTGGATTACAAAGATTTTAATTATGATAGTTTTTTATTGAGTGTATTTATTTGTTGAAATCCATGCTAAATTCACCCAATGCATATGAACAAAATAAAGCTTTTACTAAACATATTGTAGAAGCGATGATGAAAGCTTTAGAAGAAAAGCTAGAATTAGAGATTTCAATTCCTAGAAAATTATATGATGAATGGGTACCCACCATTAAAGTCAAGATCAAAAATTATGATTGCAATGGTTTATGTGATTTGGGTGCTAGTGTTTCCATAATTCTAAAATCTCTATGTGATGTGCTAGGTTTTACCAAGTTGGAAGAATGTTCTCTTAATTTGTAGTTGGCGGACTCTACTATTAAAAAGCCTTTAGGAAGAATTAATGATGTTCTTATTCTTGCAAATAGTAACTATGTGCCCATAGATTTTATTATTCTTGATATTGATTGTAATCCGTCTTGTCCCATAATACTTGGTAGACCGTTTTTATGAACTATAGGTGCCGTTATTGACATGAAAGAAGGGAATATAAAATTTCAGTTTCCATTGAGAATGCGTATGGAACACTTCCCAAGAACTAGAATTAAGTCACCATATGAGTCAATCATGAGGGCAACCTATGGAGCAAAAAAAAAAGATGACAATACTTGAATCTATGCATTATGCCTTGCTAGGGGCGTAAAACAATAGCGCTTGTTGGGAGGCAACCCAATATTTATCCTTTAATTTTTTTGTTTCTTTTCCTTTTTCAATAAATACACAATTATGCATCTGTTATGATTGTGCTTTTTATGTTTTATTTAGGCCTTGTTTGGTAGAAAGGGGGATAACACCAGTGCCACAAGCCCCTAGGGGTTATTTTCACATGCACATGAGATTCCCCACCAACCACAGGGAAAATTTCTGCCACCATTTGGCAACAGGCAACAGGGGGAGGAAACCCCTACCACCGAAGCAACCAGAAATTAGAAAATGTAAGAACCAGAGAGCTTCACTGAGAATAAACATTATTTTCATATTTTCTTCAGTTTAGAAAAAATAAATGAAATACTTTTAAATATTTTCAGAAAAATCACAACAATTTTAAAACTTGTCATAAAATCAGTAGTTCCAAACATTCAGAATAATAATAATAATTCAAGAAAATAATTACATTAGTGCATCTTGTAGCATTAATCATACATGTCATACATAAAATTTTCTGTCATACATGAGATTCTCTACCACCAAGCAAATGTACTTGCGTATACAAAGTATACAAAAACTCGGCTCCATTACTCTCTTCAAGCATAACTAAGTCACTAAATAACATACGATATATACAATACTCAAAATCACACTATTCATTATAGTGTCCTAATCTATGCAACCATTGCTGTGACATCTCGAGTTTCCAGTGTACTGCAAAACAAGATTTTATGCTCAGTGATAGAGAAATCACATTATATAGCCTTATCAGCAAATAAAACAAGCTCATTGCTGTTCGAGCTTTTTCAAAATTGTTTCTATGCAGAGTCATGCTGCTGCTACTTTCCCTAATCCTTGTCGCGTTGCTGCCTGTCTCTCCTCGTTAATAAGATATTTTTTAGTCTATTAGTCAAGTCAGAGTTGCAAGATCAAGTATCCCACAAATCAAGAAGATCTAAAGAACAAAAAAAGGAAAGCAGAAGAGAGGA